>NC_067474.1:144689133-146167466 GCF_947179515.1 Apodemus sylvaticus
ATCAGCTGGTCCTTACAGGCTTGGCTTGTACTTTGGGGAGGACTGGGCTGGGTGAAGTTTTAGGGTGTTTGAGTAACTGAAATAGGAGGGCAAGATGGCGTCCCAGAGGCCAGATCTGGTAGTTGTATAATGATGTCAGTACCTAGGGAGCCACTCAGGAAGGGAGCCAGCCCTGGTGGGGATGTTTAACTTCCAAGCCTGTGACTAATGGGGCTCCATCCTGGTGTCCATCATGATGACTGAGGAGGCTCACGACAGGTGATGAGCTCAGCTCCCAGCATGCTGAGTTTGGGCTATTTTGAGTATGAGTCACAGGCAGTGTGTCTAGAAAGAAACAGAAGGGTGGCAGGGAAAGGACAGATGGGTCCCACCCCTGATGGTCTCTCTGGGAGCCACAACACACTGGTCAGTTTCTTTTGTCCTTTCTGTCCCCCATGCCACCCTCCTTCCAGGCATAGGGGACACACGGGCAGCAGTGAACTCACAGGGAAATGATGTGTACATCAGTCGTTGGAATACGACCTTTTGGGTTGCTTTGGGGTTTCTAACCCAGCCAAGGTGAACCACTCTGCCTCCACCGAGCACCTGCAGTGTGGACTGAAGACTTAGGGACAATCCAGTCAGGCTGAGCTGGCTCAGCACAGCTGGGTTTGCAAGAAGTACATGTAGTTGGTTCTGAAGGAGTCCATGGCCCTGTCCTTTGTTCCTTGTCCATGTGTGGTCGGGGGTCCACCTGCTGAGTTGAACCAGCCTTTCTGCCATGAACTCTGACCCTGGGGCTGAAGTGCATAAAGTGTGATGCTCCTGGCCAGGTATCAGCCCCCAAAGCCTCACCTCCCAGCAGTCCCTACTGAGACACTGGGGAAGAGTAAGAAACTCCCATGGCCTTGGTCCCAGACAGCATCTCCAGCCAATGCTGCCAAATACAAAGTCATCTCATTGTGTAGCTCTGTGCTCCCTTTTGATCCTCCCAGGGAGCCAGCGACTTTTGCAAATGACTTAAGAACTCCCTCACTGAGACCTCTTGAAAACAGGGATTCATGTTTGTGTATTAGACACCTGAATACCTGAGATAGCAACTTAGGAAAAGGAAGGTTGAATTTGGCTCTCCGTTTGAAGTACAGTCTATCTTGGAGAAGTAGATGTGGAAAAACAGCTCCAGCTACAGTGGTAGGACCATTAGGTGAATCCTCACATCCTATCCACCATCAGGAAGCAGACGGGGGAATGCTGGTGCACAGCTGGTCTCTTAGTTAGGGTCTCATTGTTGTGAAGACTCCATGACCAAGGCAACTCTTATGAAGGATAACATTTAATTGGAGCTGACTTACAGTTTCAGAGGGTTAGTCCATTATCATCATGGCGGGAAGCCTGGCAGCGTGCAGGCAAACATCTTGATATGAAAGCAGCTAGGAAGAGCCTGTCTCCTGCAGGCATCCAGGAGGAGGCTCTCTACACTGAGCTTGGATATAGAATCTCAAAGCTCATCCCCACAGTGGGTCACTTCTTCCAACAAGACCACTCCTACTTCAACAAGGCCACACCTACTCCAACAAGGCCACACCCACTCCAACAAGGCCACACCCACTCCAACAAGGCCACACCTCCTAATAGTGCCAGTTTTCATGCGCCAAGCAAACAAACTACCACAGTTGGCTTTCTCCTGTTTCCTTCTTGTTCACCTCAGGACCCAGCCCATGGGATGGTACTGCTCACTCTCAGGGCTTCTTCCCTCAGTTCATTCTCTCAGGGAGTGAGTCTCCTAGGTGACTCTAATCCCCATCAAACTGACAATAAAGGGCCAGCAATATGGCTGAATGGGAAAAGCCGCTTGTTGCCGAGTGTGACGGCCTGAGTTCGATTCCTGGGTCTTAGATGGTAGAATGTAGAAGCTGACAACTGAAAGTTGTCCTCTGACCTCCACACATATGCCACACAAAATAAATAGATACAATGTTGTTTCTGAAGTTAGCAATGAAGCTGAGCCATCAGAGGTCGTGAAAGGGTTCCTTCAGCCGTGCTTGCCCTAGAGGCCGTGGTCACTGTTGCTGCGGGGTGACAGGGGGTGGGGTGCTCATCCTCATTGTCATTTCTTAAATATTCTCAAACTCATGACCCACCCAGGTGTGGAAGATCTAACCTGCACTACACAGCATCTACCAGCAGGCCTGCCTCATTTCTGCTTCCCAGTGTCCTGAGGTCTGCACAGCGCTGCTCCCAGTGTCCTGAGGTCTGCACAGCCTTTCCAAGGGGGGAATCCCATGCCAGCTACAGGGGCATCAGGATCAAAGGCCCAGGCAGGAGTCTGATTCCCACAACTGGAGCCTAATTTGTGCTGTTTATTTTCTCCTTAGAATTACCTCCATGGCTTCAAAACCATATTTTAAAAAATCTGAAGTGGCTGTCCCTCCCCCTGACTGGTGCTCTGTCTCCTGAGTCATCATGGTGCTACAAATGTGCCTCATAGACTCTCCAGTCTAGGTGCTGAAGGAAGAGGTCTATTTGAGAAAATGCAAGCTACTTAGTTTTCCTCCTAACCCTTTGCATGTAGCCATAGCCATTAAAAAGGCTTTCAAAGGTTATCGTCTCCTTAGGAAACTGTGTGTGAGCCTGGGAAATGCTGGCGTTCCTGTCACTCACGTTGTCATCGAACCCTCTTCTCTCCCCAGTGTAGGCGCCTCTGCACCTCTTCATAAAGGGCTCCGAGGGCTGATTTCTCCTTCCAGCCTGAGGTCTCATCCCGATACTGAGAACCTCTTCCTCCCCTGACCTCCGAGAGCCTGAGCTCAGGCCTGGTCACACAGTGAGGAATTTAGGCTTTGGAGTTTGCTAGGTCCCCTCACTGTAGATTGTCACCACACCCAGTGGTCTGTTAGGCACTAGGCTCTGTAGCCGGTCCTTCCTGAATTCACCCTGCTCCACACGCCATCATTATCGCAGGGGGAGGGGCTGCCCACCTCACTCATGCTGTTCTAACTCCCTCAGACCAGTGTAGTCTCTTCTCAGGAAGCAGCAGGAGAGAACACTTGGAAAAAACCCCCAAGGTGAGGCCCACTATCCATGGCTACCATCTTCCCCAGACTAAAGCTAAGATCCTTCTCTGGCTTCTAAGACCCTGTGACCTCTGACCTCACTTCCCTTCTCTCCCTCTCTCAGCTATGGCCACATAGGTCTTCCTGCTGACTCTATAGCAAGCCACACATACTGCGACTCTTGTGGCCAGGGTCTCTCCACCTCCACAGGGGCTCAAGGCTCCATAGCCTCTGTCCTGCAGGACCATCCTCAAATGACAGACTCTAGAGATCATCCGCCCAGGCCCCCTAGACCTTCTGACATTGCCCCTGTCTCTTCTCTCTGCCTGACCACTTAGGGGCCCATATGCTTCATTGACTTTGCTGTTGAGTTGGGCGAGGGAAGCTTCTGAGTCTTTTTGTTCACTGCCAAATGCCCAATCCCTCTGACATTAATATTTACTAAGTGACGAAAAACTTATATCCTGTGTGAGGAGGATTGGAGACATTTAGATGAAAGCCAAAGCAACATAAGATCAAATAGTGACGGGCGCCGTGACAGGATAAGCCTGGAGGAAGACACCTGAAAGCTATGCTCAACAGACCGGGCCACAGGCACGGGGAACAAATGATCTTACCGAAGGCTGGCAGGAAGTGAGCTGTGGCGAAGTCCTGATGTCACAGAGGTGTGCCGTCCTCTCCAGGAGCTCTCCACAACACCAGAAATGACGTGCCTCAAGCACTTGAGGAAACAGGAGCTCTATACCACAGCAAGGCCGACTGGACTTCAGCTGAGTCAACATGCTCTGTGGCATCTGTCATGACAGAAAGCTTGCCTTGTGTCTGGGCTCATTGGCGACTCGACAGGGCCATTCTTTTCTCTGTTTGCTACATGCTGATCTTTGGAGATTTCCTATCCTTGATCTCGGGGTGGGGGGGGGCAGAGTGGGTGAGCAGAAGATGAATCACAGAGCTGGGGAGGAGCGCCCTCCTGTCTAAGACGCGAGTGGTTTAACACAATTAAGTGTATCTGAGGATGGAATCCGCAGCGCTGGCTTCCTTTATCAACTCTTTCAAGTCTGGCCCATTCATCTACTCTGAGACTGGGGTAGGCAGGAGCAAACGTGCCTCTTCAGAAGCTTCCTAAAGGGCAGGGGAGACTGTAGGAGCTTGAGAGCCCCTTTTGTGTTCAACAGGTGAACCATGTTGTGTCTGACCTTCTGGTAAGTCCTGTTGTCTCTCAGTGAGACACATAACCAATTCTAGAGTTAATCCCAAAGGTGTGAGGAGAAAGACCACAGATTCAAATGATCATGGCCAAGTTCATCAAAGCAAGCCCCTTTTATTCCTATACACTGCCCACCTCCCCCTAAGACAGGGTTTGAGAGGTCAGACTTGGATGTGAGGAAGACAAGGTTTTTATAGCTCAGGGGTAGGACGTTTTCAAACAGGACTTTGGTGGGGAAGTACAGGTTGTAGGAAAACATAAGCAGAATAGGTTAGTCGTAAGGACCGACCGCTGGAAACAAAGACATGATTACAAGGTGGACCGGAACAACAGGTTTTCATAACAACAGGTCGTCATAACAAGGTTGCCATAACAACCCTTTTGAAACAAAGGCAGGGTTGCAAGGTGGCTATTGTAAAGTCCAACCAACTCCATTTTTTTTGAAGAAACTCCATTTTGTTCGAGACCAGGGGCTAAATTCCAGTTCCAGGATGAAAATCACAGAGTCCTCTTGGGCATATATCCTATGGCAACCCACCCCCTCTTAGCAACAGCCAGTCAGGCCACAATAGCAGGGTCAAGGTACACAGAGATAACTTAAGACATCCTGATGAGAATAAATAACTTGCCATCCTGTTTGCCAGGTGGTTTTGTCCTCCAATTCGGTTCCTGCAGATTGTGTCAGAAATGTGTGTTTTTTTAAAAAAAAATATTGACTAACTCACCTGTATGGAAATTCCCCAAGTTTGCAGTAACCACAATAATGACCCCACACCCCTAGATGTGCGGCTCTTACTCTGACCTGCTGTGATGGTGAGAGTCTGAGAGGCCTTGCTTGTGAGCTCCTAATACAGACCCTTATGTGTTTTACATTGGAATTGGCTCCTCAGCGGGTCTTTGGGTACCTGCAACTTGGGCATAACAGTTATTAACTTTTTGAAATAAAGGTCTGATTACCATTCCTGGAACAGGCAGTTCAGAGCCATTTGTAGTTGAGGTTATGGGTGGGACATAGCCCAATCCTTGAGAGACAGAGAGTTAATCACAAACAGTAATGAACCTAGTTTGTCTTTACTATAAGATGGCTTTTAAGCCCAAGGTAAGGACAGGCTGGTTCTTTACTGGGTTAAGATGCCCCAAGGTATGTGTGAGCCTCAGTGTTAGGTAGCTTCCAGCCACTATGACGACCGGCTTTTAAAGAGAAAGCTTTTATTTGTTCTATAGTTTTAAAGGTTCTGGTCCAGAGTAGGTCGGCCCCACTGCTTTGGGTGAGGTGGTGTATCATGGCGGAACAGGTGGAGAAGCTTAGCTCATGGTCAGGAAGCTGAAGAGGCTTCAGGGGAAGAGGCTGGGGAAACACAATCCCGTTAAGACACATATCCAATGACCTAAAGATATTCAACATGGCCTAACCTCTTAGAGGCTCCGCCATCTCCCTAGAGAGCCACGTTGGGAATCAAATCTTCCACACATAGTCCTCTGGAAGTTATCAAATATCCAAACTTGTAGCATCTTCTTCCATCTGATGGACCATGGTCGGACCCTGTCCAGTAACGTCTGAGCCTTAGTTTTGATCAGTGTGACCTTATCCATACTGCCTCCTCCTTGAGTTCTCTTGCTGAGAGAGCCTAAGAGAGGAGGAAGTAGTTACTCTTACCTTCTGTGTTTTTATATTCTTTAGTGACTCCTTGTGACCCTGACAAACTACCCCAGGGAAATACTTACTTTGGCTCCTGTTTTCTGAAGTTTCCACCTGTGCTGGTGAGTCATTTTTGACAACATGACACAAGCTAGCGTTACCTAGGAAGACGGAACCTCAACTGAGAAAAGCCTCCCTCAGATCAGTGTGGAGGCAAGTCTGGGACATTTTCCTGATTAATGAGTGATGTGGGTGGTGCCAACCCTGGGCAAATGGTCCTGGGCTGTAGAAAAGAAGCAAGCTGTGCAAGCCATGAGGAACAAGGTCAGAAGTAGCACTCCTCCACGGTCTGGGCTTCGGTTCCTGCCTCCAGGTTCCTGTGTCCAGTTCCTGTCCTGACTTCTTTCAGATCTACAATAAACCCTTTCCTTCCCAAGTTGTTTCTGCTCAGAATGTTTTATCACAGCAATAAAAAGCAAGCTAGAATACTGACCACAGTGAGCTGGCTTTATTGTTTGAGGCCAGATGTGAGGGAGAAATGGCGGCAGACACTGACTGAGAGTGCTTACTCTGTGGTTACAAAGAAGGGATTGGGGGGGGGGGCAAGAGGCAAAACACATCCACCAGAGATACCCCAGAGATACCCCAGTGACCACTTCCTCCAACAAGGACCACCTTAGTGCCCACCATGCCTTAAGATGTCATTGGGACATGCAGAGATTTATCCATTGATCAGCTCCAAGCCTTAATGGTTTGATCACACTTCCAAATCCCCACACTGACCCTGTACTGGGGACCAAGCTTTGAGCACACAAGTTTGGGGGTAATCTTCAAAAATTGAACAATATCACTGAGCATTTTAAATTTATTCCTTTTAGTATTTGTTATTCATTAGCATTAATCATTCTTCATATTAAAATTTCTCCATCCAAATTACTTTCACAGCTTCTATACCCCAGGAAGACCCTGGTTTGTAAGATCCGTTCATTCTTGCTGTTATAAACACTCCTACCCAGATCAGTTTCAAGTTACCAAAGTGTCTGTCAGTGGGAGTTGGGAAGAGACAGTGTGCTACCCCACACAAACACAAGCTGAGTATGAAACCCCGGAGGTGTGCACAGCAGTAAAATACCACAAAGTAATTAGGAGCTGATGAGTTCCAAGGGCTTGGCATCTTTGTTTTTACTGCCGTTTATTTCACTGTATGTTAGCATAATTTAATTTTTAATAGTGTCTGTAATAAACAACAAGCTAAGGAGATCCCCGATCACTCACCCTGCAGCTCCGTGGCTCCCTTGAGCAGGCTTCTGCACTTGGCTGCCCACGCACTTCACATCCGGGTCACCCTGGTTCTTGACCCTGCAATTACACCAGAGAAGCCTCCCTCCATCATTTCTCAGGCTTACAGTTCGCTGGCTGCGGAGGCTGGTGGTTGGTCCCCGCCTCACTTGCTCCAACTCTCCTAATGTAGTGTTTGACACTTGCAATTTATTTTTCCACTCGTTTATCATCGGAAATGATTAAATTTCCAGTGTAAATACTGCGCGGCCAAGCTGAATCAATCACACGGCCGACGGGCAAAGCGTGTCCCCAGGGACCCCGTAAGTCACTTAGCCCTCACCAGAGGCCACCACAGGATAAACACTGGTCAGATCCTGTTTGGGACCTCACAGGTGGTCACTCAAGCTGCTAGCTCAGTTCCAAAACTAAGGGCCCCACTCCCCACACCTTCTCTTCCTCCTGTAACCAACCCTCTTGGCAGAAATGAAGACACAGAAGTCTTTCAATCTGACTATCAGACTATAGAAACAACAAGCTCAAAGAAATAGGAATTTCTTCAGGAATCTCATGCAGGAGAAGGGAAAGGTACCACCTGTAGGGCGAGGCTGGATGAAGCCCGGTGCTGACGGGTCAGTGGTGGGTCTGGATGTGCACACCCATGGCTTCATATTTAGTCTTTGATCTCCCTTCTCAGACTTGGGGGCGCTCTTCCCAGTGGCCACACTGAATACATCTCCTTTTTCTGGCTTTTATTATTAATTTGGCCACTTTAATTGGCTTCTCCAAGATGGGTGACTGAACTTGATTTCTTGGGGTTCAGATTGTGAACTCAACTTCAGCAGCATTCTTGCCCAGTCCCCAAGCTGCCTCCTCAAAGTTCTCCTCTGGATAAGACTGAGCTGTCCAGCCTGGCCCAACATGGAGAACAATGTGGGCAGAGGTTTGGTTTGATTTCTTCTCCACCTGAGTGGATGTGGTACTCACATGCAAAGGGGACAAGGGTGACTGTGACTGCTGGTCTGGTTTCTGGCACTGGCTGGCAGTCTGAGTCCCCCCCCCCCCCCCACCGACCACTGGCTGTCAGCACTGTTTACTACAGCTGTGGTGATTGCTTGAAATTGTTCTTTGAGATAGCCCGTCAAGGAATCTTAGTGCCTTGTTTTGCTAGGATGCCCTAAGCAGGCTCTCGAGAGAGAGGAACTGAGACCTTGCACAGGGAGCCCGGGGAGAGCAGGCTGCGGAGCTAACAGTCCCCCTTTCTCTGGCTTGTAGCATGGGACTGTACTGTTCCCACCCCAGCTCTTCCACCACTGGGAAGGGGTGTGCCTGAGCTTCTCTGAAGGGTGACATTTTGCCTGGGAGAAGGAGAAAGGGGAGTTCCATCATGGACAAAAGACCCTGGAGCAAATGCTTAGATTCAGACCTGGAACAAACAGCTGAGGTGCTTATTTAACATACTAAAGCAGACCTGGCCTCCAGGTTCTCCCAGCATCCCTCAGTCCCTACCTGGCACACCCAGCTCTCTACCCTGAATTTTCCAGCCCAGGGGCCGGGCTTCCCCTCCTCCAGATGCTCTTTCCTATATAATCCAGACATTTTGGTGCCTCTCCCCACTCTCCGCATTTTCTCTCTCCCTGAGTGTGTACACTCTTTCTTTCTCTTCCCCCTCCCCTCTGTCTCCCTCTCCATGGTGCCTTCCCTGGCCTTGGGACCAGCGAACTCTACTGAGAGCTGCTTCCCAATAACCCTGCCTTTGTATACTCTAATCTGGTTTGAATCAGCTCATTTCACCCATGGAGAATGATTTTTCAGCAAAATAGAAAGGGAGACCTTTCAGGAAGAATGGACCTGCCCAGAGGGAGGTAGCAGGGCCTGGGGGTGGGTGGGTGGGGGTAGGGAAGACTTGTGAAGGGCTGCATACTGATGCACCATGAGCAGTGGATCCCCAGAGGGTCATGGCTTCATCTGGGAAAGCTAGTGCCATATTAGAGGGAGAGGGGCAGGACTGAACCATTGAAGGAAACAGAACTCAGGTTGGCCTGGCACTCCAGAAACCAAAGGAGGTTGGAGAGGGTCCCTTAAGAGGGACCACTCAAGCAGTACCTCCTGGAGGTCCTGTGAGCCTATGTTGCCCAGCATGTGCCAGCCTGGGTGCATAACCAGGGCTAAATACAAACATGTTTGAAATTGAACAATGTCATTGTGACACTTGTCTGATTCCAGTTCTGTCACCAGAATCTTTATCTGTAGCCTGCCAAACTCCATGATAACAAACCATCCTATAACTGCCACAAAGTCCAAAGTGGAATGGTCTATGCAGCCCCGGCACACTGTGACTATTGGACAAAGGAGCCTTCCTGAGCAGCAGAGCTGGGGACCCAGGCGTTGTCTGCTGGCCAGACAGCCCTAGGCTCTGGTTCTAGGAGGCAGTCTCTGCTGTTTACTCTGCACTGTGGAGTGGATAACAGTAAACCATGAGCAGGATAATTCATGAGAGACTTCAGTGGATGTTCCTGGAGATCACAGCGAATCAAATCTCTGCATAGAGAGGTAGTGTGAAACCACCAAACACCTGTAATGACTCCCCTTCCACACAATATGTCCTTGTGCTCATCTGTCCCACAGACAGCCTTGAGCCCTGAGTCTCCACTCTACTGTCCTGGTGCTGACAGCAATGATCCCAAGAGCTGGCTTCTGTCAACACTAACCCTTCCCCACAAAAAAAAAAGGACTTCAAAAAGCCAGTGAGGGGCTACTCTTTGAAACCTGACTTGGGGGAGGGGGCAGTTATCTGGCCAGTCTCTTGTGAAATTCTAAATATAGCTCGCTTTAATCAGACAATCATGGAAATATTTCCCCCCTCATGTCTAACATATGGAGGCCTCAGTGAGATAAAACCCTTCCCCCCCAAATTCTGGAGCTAGTCTCTTTACTCTGGGACCCTTCAGAGCCAGGTAAGCAAGCCCCAAGGAGTGTAAACCTTGGGAACTAGGGGGTGTGGTTTTGGCTTGTGAACTCCTGAGGTGAACAACTGGTCTTGAAAGGAAACCAGTAATAATTTTCTTTGTCTTTTCCTTTCTTTTCTTTTCTTTTCTCTTCTCTTCTCTTCTCTTCTCTTTTCTTTTCTGTCTTTCCTTTCTTTCCTCCTCTTCCTCCTCCTCTTCCTCCTCCTCCTCTTTTTCCTCCTCCTCCTCCTCCTCCTCCTCCTCCTCCTCCTCCTCCTCCTCCTCCTCCTCCTCTTCTTTTTGTCTTTTGTGAAATCTGGCTACCTAGTTTCTGTTTCTTGTTCTGGAGAGGAGAGAAAGGAAAGACAAAGAAAATTATTACTGGTTTCCTTTCAAGACCCACTGGTTGATTCTGGCTAACTGGGAGTTCAGCAAGAGCCACTGGTTTTCCCTTCTGATTTGCCTTGAAGCCTCCAAGGATGCCCTCCCTGGTCACACCAGAGATTGAGGCACTCAGAAAGGCTTGGCACCTGGGTACCCATCAGTAGGACTCCAAGGCATAGGCTGCACAGTAAGCTAAGAATGCCCAGGACACTGGGGGCCGAACCTAGAGTTTGGAGAGGCCCAGTGTGGGACTGACAGGCAGTCCAGGGGTTGTGCAAAGAGACAACTGAAACGGCCTTCTATTCATGGAATTCTCTTGGTGAGACTGTTGAATCTCTGGATGTGTCCAGTTATTACTGGACTTGTCTCTGCTGTTATCTTTGCTCTGGTTTTGTCTTGTGTCTGGTCTGTCTCTGAGTGTTCCAACTTAGGACTATAGAAGGGAAAGTTTTGTCTGTTTTGTGTGTGGAAGGCTCTGTATTTTCTGATGTGCCTGTAGGTTTTGTTATAGCCATGGGGGCTCAGACTGATTTGTGTCAGGCTCAATTGAATGCATGTTTTGTTTCTAGTCTTCTTCGAATGTATGCTCTTGATATGTTCTGTGTTTCTTGGTTATATATTTGCTGTGTCTGCTGCCATCGGTGATGGCTCAGGGCTCAGAATGTTTCCCTGAGATTGCTGGCCTTCGATCTAATGTAACAGGGATTCAAATGGCATTGGTGTGAGGACAATATTAAAGTTGTTTTATGCTGTTCTACTTTATTGAAAAGCTGCCTCTGGAATCAGGTTTTGGCTCTTCCTTCTTCAGACCCAGGCATGCTTTGAAAATCTTTATGGCCAAGATCAGGGAAGCCTCCTGACACTGTAACAGGGAGAAGACAGAAAAGCAGAGGAGCTTTGGGAGGAAATTATTGGTTTCATTTCATTACCTTGGACTATTATATGGCCTTTCTGTACCTCAGGATTTATAAGTTTCTTGGGTATGGTTAAAAATCTGTAAAATCTGTGGGAAAAAAAAGTTAACTTAAAACTTGTTATACACATCTCCAAGATATTTTAGATTAGAATGAATTTTTATATGATGGTTCCTGTCATAAAAACAAAGTTAATGAAAAATAAGATTGAAGACAGTGCCTGTTTAATAAGGTATTAAAACCGTACTCCCATTTGTTCCTATACAAGAATGCACCTCCACGAGGCAGCCAAACTTCAGGGTGTAGGAGTCACCCAGGTGCTCTCTATTTTAAAGGCGAGAAGGAGTCACGAGGAATAACTCACACTTGGTTCTTTGTGGCAGGCGGGGCTCAAGTTCCTAAAGAGAGATCAGTTGCAGTGGGGATCCTAGAAGTTTTGGAGAAGTCGCTGGTGTGTGGTAGTCACTAGAAATACCGGCTGCAAGGACACAGAGCTGGCTGGGGCCTAGACTGCAGGCTCGGTGGGCTGCCAGTGCGGGGGCAGAGGGGGGACCCAACCCCTCGGGAAAAAGCCCAGAGGATTGTGAATGAATCCCAGAGACTGAACGTTGAATTGTTTGTACTGTTGGAGCTTGGTTGTGTCTTGTGCAGGTTGGGGTTGTGCCCTGTATCTTTTGAGGTCACAGGAGCACACAGATGAGACATTTTACATGTCTTTAAGAGGAAATTTTAGAGTTTTACAGAAAATTTGAATAAAAAAAAATCTGGATATCTTTTAAAAAACAGCTTTTAAAATTATTTAAATTTATAAGATCATGAACCATTTTAGATTTATAAAATATTTTATTAAAATGTCTATATTAATATTTGATCTTGATATAAAATAGGGAGATAAAAGGCTAAAAATTAGGGCTAGAGCTGTGCGCACTAAACATTAAACACCAGAGACTGAGGTATTTATTCCTCTTAGGATGCAGCAAGGTAGAGAACTAAACAGTCTGGCAAAGGGCTTCTTCTCACCTAAGGCTAACAGACTGGTTTAAGAATATATGTCTAGCCTCTTTGTTTTTGCTAGCTATTTTGGTAAATTGATTCATACAGGAAACTGTTGTGTTCTATAATGGTCCACCATGTAAGGATCAGGAAAGTGCCCAGCACCTTTATGAACTGTATTTATGAATTAAAAATCTTATCTTGATATTAAAAAAGCTTCAATTCAGAAATAGATATTACTATTAAATTGTTAAAAGATAAAAAAGCTTTGATAGGTTCAGAACTATGCTTATAGTCATGCTAAATACTAATGTAATTAATTATAGAAAAGGGCTTTATTTAGCTTTCTATATATGTTTTCAAGGTATAACCTAAAGCAAGTAACTAGCAAAGGTTATTCAACTGATGTGTGTGTGTGTGTGTGTATGTGTGTGTATATACACATACATAGATATACATACATATATATAATGTATATATATATATATATGTATATATATATATATAATGGTTCTCAAACTTTCAGACATCTGCTGAATATGCCATTTAGGATGTTTAAGCTTTACTATGACAGAGACTCCCAGATCCTAGCAGTGACTCCCAAGGTCTTGAAGAAGATAATGGACACAGGAACAAGCAATTCCACTTAGATTGTGGTAACTCTAACTACTGAGCAAAACTGCCCCAGTGCCTCCCGTTATGCCAGGACCTGCCCCAAACTGTGGACAAGCAGGACACTGGACAGTTGATTGCCCCGCTTTGCCTAGAGAAAGTAAGGTCAGTCCCTCCGTGATCCTCCTCCACGGGAAAGCCTCTCACCTGGGTCTGGCAGCTGAAGACTGACACCCTCCGGGTGCCTCAGCTACCAATGCAATGGAGCCCACAGGAGCCTGGGTAAAGGACTGTGGTCTAGCCTCTGTCATTTTAGTGGACGTATAGGCCATTTGAATTAAACTTCCTGCAATAATTGATCCTTCTCAGGTCTCTGATAATATTGGTGATCAGGCTAACTGTAGCTTGTCAGTTATGCATCAGCAGGTAACCGGTTCCTTCCCCAAGGTTACAACCACCTGTTAGTTCATTATCAGTTCATTAGTTAGTTAAAGCTGTTAGGTCTCTTATTTTTTAAAACGCAGACAGTTTGCTTGAAGGCTTCATAGTAAAGAATACATAGGTTTTAGATGTCGCTTTTTCACTACAGGGATATGCTTTGCAACAACTCTTTTCAGTATAACTACTCGTGTTTCTGGTAAATGATTAGATGGAAAATGCTTCAGATGTCTTTCCCTTTCTTTGCCTTTGTTATAAGAACAGTGAAAAGGTTCAGAGTTTTAACATTGATCAGTGGGGTTCTGGTAAGCAGAGCACTGACCACTTACTGGTCAGTCACAAGCTCACGATTTTGAATTTCCTTTGTTTTCTAAGTATAGACTCCAAGGTGCTTTTTATCAGGCTAAAATCATATATCTGGCTCTCTGGATAGAAGAGAAAAATGTTCATGCTTTTTAACCCAAAGCCATAGCTTTTGCTATGACTTTGAGGTATAAATCTGCACCAGGACTTCTACAGACACATTAGCTGCTTTTGCTACAGTGTGGATTTCAACACGTAGGTAATGCTAATATATCTAGAATGTTTATTTCTTTTTGTAAACTAAAAATTCGTGTAAATTTCAGAGAGTTGAAGAAGTCAGAAGATTTAGAGCCACCTGTCATAGGCCAAGTGGACCCCAGAGAAAAGTACCAGAGAAGACAGTTTCTTACCTGTCTATTCCTAAGGATGGGCTCTCCCCCCTGGTCTTCAGACTCCTCCCCTTTCCTAATCACTAGTATTAAGGGCCTCAAAATTCCAAATGTAACATTTTCCTGTAAGTTTCTAAATGGTAATTTCTGTGCCTAATCTATGTCTGTCTCCTCAGATTTCATGTGGATGACAGACTCCATCCTGGGATCACCTGTGGACTGCAAACTGCTGAGCGCTGGTCTTGCTGAAAGCTAATGTAGACCAGCCCAGCCCATGTGATTACTCTCTGCCTCTTCAGCTGGCTCAGCTAATCAAATGCTTCTGATAAATGCCCCATTGCCCAGCCTTTGATGAGCCTTTCGCCCTTCCCGGGCCCTGACGATGATGCCCTAGCTTCAGCTGGAAGTAGTTACAGAAAAGAATATGTTGTTCCTTGTCCCCGATCCTTACCCCCCCCAACAGGGGCTTAAATGCTATGTCAAAAGGAAATTCCCAATTGGTACACTAGGAGTGATACTTGTTAAAACCAAATAGACCCACTTCTCTCAACAGATAGATTCCTTAGCTGAAGTAGTTCTAGAATATGATAGGGCACTTAACCTGTTGTATAGAAAACAAAGAGGTTATTGTATAATTTTAAGAGAAAATTGTTGTTCCTATACAAACCACTCAGAAATCATTATAGATAATCCAACTGTACTCAAAGAAACATTACACAAAAGGGAACTGGAAATAGACGACTGGGGTCCATTCTCTTTTCCACATGTTTCCTAGATAATAACTCTGATGTCAGCCATTGCAGGGCCTTTGACCCTTCTGTTTATGCTAATTACTATTGGCCCTTGCATCATTAAAGCCTTAACAGGATGCATAAAATTCCATTTGGGTGCCATTAAACTCCTGCTTCTCTCCCTTCATCAGCCCCTTGATAGTTTTCATATTATTTATTTGGACCCTGTGTTTTCCAATGTATTACCCACCAGACAGTCAGTGCCAGAATTCTGTTCTCTTGACCTCAACCCCAGACAGTGCTTGCTCCCTTGTCAAAGATCTGAAAGGGTTACACAGGCCAAAGTGTGTGTGTGTGTGTGTGTGTGTGTGTGTGAGAAACCAAACAGCAACTACATTCTTGTTAAGGAGACACATTGTTGTACATTGTTACTAAGTCTCCATTCCTTACAAGAACAAGTCTCTGTTTCCTAAACCGAATGTATCCTGCAAACCGTGTTTTGTAACTTATGCTGAACTTGTAAACCCACGATGTAGCCCCACCCCTTTGTCTTGCTAAACTCCTGAACACCTGTAATGACTCCCCCTCCACACCATGTGTCCTTGTGTTCATCTGCCCCACAGGCAGCCTTGAGCCCTGAGTCCCCACTCTACTGTCCCGGTGCTGACAGCCAATGATCTTAGCAGGTGTCTTCCATCAACCCTAACCCTTCCCCATATAAAGTGACCTCAATAGGTAGTGATGGGCTGCTTTCTGAAACCCAACTTCGTGGGAGCCAGTCATCTGGACAGACCCTGTGTACTTCTAAATACAACTCACTTTAATTAATCATGGAAATGTCCTTCCCATCTTAGGTCTAACAGTGGTGAGGAGGGATAGGTTCTTCTTTCCTCCTACAAGAACCTCTCAGATTCCTTAGAGTCATAAGGGTAGCCTAGCTTGTCAACTCCTCGGCTCTCTACCTGCAAGTTGAGGATTGGTTCTAACCCTTTGTCTTACTTTGGCTCACAAAAGTCACACAGGAATCTGCACATCCAGACGCTGAGGGTCCCTGGCCCCAATTTGGTTTTGATTAATCAATAAAGAGCCAACGGCCAAAGGCTGGGCAGGGTGAGAGAGGCGGCTCTCAGGATTCCTGGGCAAGAAATATAGGGAAGAGAAGAGGAGATTCCGCCATGAGAGGGGTGTAGGGATGACCATGGTACAGCAGAGCTTGTGGGCTTCAGGGCTGAGTGTGACCCAGGGTGGTTGTGGCGTCTAAAGATTGCTCCACAGGGGATACTGGCAGCAGTTGTCAGGAGATGCTCATCCGTGGCTGGTGACTTGGGGTCCAGGGTGAGAAACTGTGATGAACATACTCTCCTTTGTTTCTGTTTGCTAATGGTCTGGGGATGCCCAGAGGCCACTGGGCAGGTTAAGGATGGGTGGTCCAGAAATGAGGCTTGGAGATGTTGACAGTAGACTGCTACAGTAAACCAGATGCCCATATTAGAGGCTGGGACAGAGGGTCAGCCCAGAAATTCCAGTCGTAAAACATACAGAAGTCAAGTGTGCCCCACAAAAAGAACAGACACTTGAGAGTAATGTGTCTTACAGGCACTTCAAGGTATGTGATAAACTCCCGAGTCTAAATCTGTAGATAAAATGTCTGGGGACAGAAGAGGAGAGGAGACAGGCACAGAGGTCTGAGCAGGGGCAGAGTAGACTGTTGGGGGCAAAGCATGATTGTGGAAAAATGATAACTTTGAGTTTTGTGCCTGCCTTGGAATTGCTGTGTGACCTAGAGCAGGTCACTTGCCCTTTCTAGGTGTGGTCTGCAGAATAAAATAAAAACAGAGAAAAACAAACAGAAGATGGTGAGGGGCAGGAGGAGCATGCCAGCAAGGAAAGGGCAGTCTGCCTCGGACCTCTCACCGGGAGCACCAGGTCGACTGGAGCAGGGCCAAGCTAACTAAGGAAGCTTCCTCGCTCTGCCTTATTCCCAGTCCTTATCTCCCCACTCGGAGGGCTCCAATGACTGTTATCTGTTTTGTGCATACCTGCAGCTTGGCCCGAGTCATTTTATAGTAGAATTCATCTGGATTTTTTTCAAGAGCCTTCTTCCGGAGAGCTCTGAGGAAATCTTGTTTTTTATGATAGTCACTGAAAAAGCAAGACAGAAGAATTGGTTGCAAAAAAGGAAAAAAAAAGACCAAAACTTCCCACACAAATGAACAAACTGCATGCATTTAAAACTTCATAATGTGGATGTGCACCTGTCACCTCAACCCCGAGGAGATTGAGGCAGGAGAAGCACAAATTTCAAATCAATCTGATTTACAGTGAGAGCTTGTCTCAACAAACAAACACCCTCAAAGCAAGCACACCAATGAAGACGACATAAAACAAAATTAACTAAAACCATTAGTATTAAATTATAATTATATTAGTATTTAATAATAAAAACATTTTATTATTAAAAATAAAACATTAACTAGGGGATCTCTAAGACCCCTTCCAGTTCAGGAAGCTAGACTAGACTAGATGGTGTGTGCAACGATTCCTCCCAGCTCTGTGCCCCTCCCTGCCTTAAATCTGACTCTGACCCCCATGGTCTTCTGTCAGAGGAAGTCAGGATGCCACCAGGAGACCCAGCACCTTGCAATTCCCAGCAACAGGCTTCCACAGTCAGTCATTAGCTTCCAATCATCCCTTCAGATTCCTGTGGTGGGTAGCTGCGCAGGGGGCCTGAAGTAGCTTCCATGCATGTGGCCAGAGTCTAGATAGGCAAGAAAGCCCTTAACTTCTAAAATTTGTGACTCTGGGTTCTGGCAGCTGATTTTGTCTGACTGTACAGATGGATACAGGGAGTGAGTGGGTGGCCACTGTAGCACCTTTGCCACCCCTGCTGTGTGTGTCCATTCCTCTGAATGACTTTAAGGGGACATAAAGTGCCTGCACATTGTTGTCTCTTCTATTTTGTCCATTGTTAGAGCCAGACTTAAACATTCAAACTTTAAATAGATTCCAATGTTAGAAATTAAGCTTGTGTGTACGGGGCTTTAAAAAGTCAGTGTACAAATACAGGGAAAGATGCAGGTTTAGAAACAACTTTTGAACACCTGACGTTTTTTCCTAAGCCAGTCACTGGCACAATGACAAACTACAACAAATTAAAGAGGAAAAGGCGACACTGTAGACAACTAGAGAGCCTGGTTTGCAGAGTCCCCACACTGTTGAGATTCAAAGGTCTGGTTTTCAAGTGCAGCAGCAGCAACACAGCAGCAGTGACACAGGCGTGTCACCCGTCAAAGGAGAACACACATCAGCAGAGACTGTCTCTGTGCGGGAACATACAGACTCCTAGTAGACAAAGCCTTTAAAACAACTTGCTGCTGTTGCTACTGCTGCTGTTGCTGCTGTGGAAAACTCTAGCTTTGTACAAATAATTCAGACAGGGCTGCAGTAATTACTACACAGCTGAGGTGGTAGAAATTTTGAATAATTTTTCTTTCTTCAGAAGATACAGTCCATCATGGTGGTGAAGGCCTGGTGGAGGGAACAGGAGGCCACTTGGTCACATTGCATAGGCAATCAGAAGCAGAGAACAATTGACCCAGTGTAAGATTTTAAAAGCTGGTCAAAGAATTCAAAGAAAGACTTGAGGAAAGTCAAGATGATATGTGAAAGTACACACACACCACAACCACCACCACCACCACCACCACCACCACCACCACCAATAAGATATAACACAGCAAGTTCAAAACTAAATTCTGGGTCTAGAAAATATAATATGTAAAAACAAAATTAGAGAAACTCAAAGACAGATGCTCTGCCTTCAATTTTATGTCTTTCCTAAGGTCACGTATTGAAACCTGTTTTCCAATCCAAATGTGTTTGGTAGTGACTTTGAGAATAGTTAGATCACAGTAGCTCTTATAAAGGAGGCCCCAAAGAGACATTTCACCCAATGTCATGGGAGGGAGGACACAGTGCAAGGAAGTCACACGTGACCCTGTCAGAATCCTGCATCAGACACTGGGTCCCTTGTTGCCTTGATTGTGGATAACCATGCCCTCATAACAGTAAGAACAAAATGGCCATTGTTCATAGACTATGAAAACCATAATATTTTGTTACAGAAGCCCAGATGGCCTATGACAGCAGATTTGATAAAGCAGAGGAAATAAACTTGATATGATGATTGAGGTGATCAAGTATGAGGGAGAGAAAGGATGGAGGGCGAAGGGAACTGTGTAGGTCCTGCTGTGGACGCGATGGCTTCCTGGACCTGTGGACAGCACCCTTGAACCACGAGCTCTAAACAATCACTCTCTCCCCTAACCCACTCTTTTCAGGAAGTTTATCACAACTACAGGAAAGATACCAACAGGGAGCTTGTTGCTATAGTACCTGTTCTGTAAGAAATGGTAGTAACACAAGAGGCAACAGGACTACAGAGACAGCTCAGTGGTTAAGAGCACTTGCCATTCTCCCAGAGGATTCAGGCTTGGGCCCCAGCACCCACATAGTGGCTCACAACCACCTGCAACTCCAGTTACAGGGGCTCTGAGCCCCTCAGGTGCCAGGCCTGTATATGGTACACATATACACAATCAGGCAAACACTCATACACATAAAATAAATAGATTTAAAATGACTTGTTCTACACGTTTAAAAATAAAATAAAAAGACGCTAGATGATAGTTTGGACAATCCTAAAAATTAGAATTATCCAACACACAAATGTGTGTGTGTGTGTGTGTGTATGCGTGTGTGTGTGTGTGTGTGTGCGCGCGCGCGCGCGCCCATGTGCATGTGCATGGTGGTAGGTATCTCAAGTATTGGATGTTGGCCTTGAACTTGCTATGTAGCTGAGGATGATCTTGAACTTCTGATCCTCCCACCTCTACCTCTCCAGGCTTGGGATTACAAGTGCGTACCACTATACACAGCTTTACATGGCGCTGGGGGATTGAACTCAGGGCTTTGTGGCTTTGTGCCTGCTAGGCAAGTACTTTACCAAACAAGCCTTTTCATTCCACCTTTTGTTTTCTGTGTAATTTGAGAGGTCCACGTCTCTGGATATGTAAAACAAGAAGAAGTAGTTTGATGACATCACTGAAAGGGGGTGTGTCTTAGGGTAATATTGCTGTGAAGAGACAGCATGACAGTAACAACTCACAAAGGACAACCTTTGATTGGGGCTGGCTTACAGGTTCCGAGGTTTGGTCCATTATCGTCATGGTGGGAAGCATGGCAGCGTGCACACAGGCAGACACGGTGCTGGAGAAAGACTCAGAGTCCTACATCTTGACCCCAGGCAGCTGAGAGACTGTGACAAACTGGGTGCAGCTTGAGCATAGGTGACTTCAAAGTCCACCCCTCAGTGACACACTTCCTCCAACAAGGTCAAGCCTACTTCAGCAAGGCCACACCTCCTAAGAGTGTCACATTCTGTGGGTCAAGGATTCAAGCACGTGACTCTGTGGGGGCCAAACCTATTCAAACCACCACAGGGCCAGAGACAGAGCTGCGCAGGAGTGGAGTTCTGCATGTCGTTGAAGTTGAGTGGGAGAAATAGAAACTCAAACCAGGATTGCATCACCTTAGGATGCTAAATGTTCTCTCCAAGGTCCTCCCAAGGAAACAAGCCCTGGAATTAACATGAAGGTGGCAAGAAAAGAATTCAAATGTTTCCCTGCGCTGCGCCCCCCCTTCCCAAAAGGAAGGAAGATATCAGCAGAAGTGAGTCCCAATTAAAATAGACGGTTGTCTAAGGGCAACAGAAAAGAAACAGCAATCTGACAGGAACGAAGGCCTCTTTATCAATAATTAGTTTAAATGAAAATGGATGCAGCTGTCCAGTCAAAACATAAGATTGCCAGGATAGATTAGAAGCCATGAACAAACTGTCTCCGAGAGACTCTCGTTCGAGGCAGAGACGGGTGTTTATTGAAAGTGAAAGACTGCAATGAGAACCATGCAAATAGAAGCTCAGACAGGCGAGAGCTGGCTGTGGTAAAAACCGCTCAAAACTCACTTTAAATCAGGATCACAGGGCTCATTAGCAGGAGGCCAGGGGCTTCCCAAGGAGAGCACACCCCAATACCTGTCCATCTGCTCAGAGCCGCTGGAGATGATAGAGAAGTGAGCCAGACAGCTTTGCTCAGAGTGTAGCCTGCAGGGAGGGTGACAGTCTGCCTTGTTCTGCGCTTGTGGGGAATGGATGCCGCACCACTTCCCTGGCTACTTTTTCCTCAGGCAGACGGTGTTTCGGCTTATTCATCTAGACTCAGCTAGGGACCACGTTCTGAGGCGCCTGTGGCTCTTGTCACTCCAAGCTCTTGATTTTGAGTCCAGCCTCCTGCTCTCCCACCTCACCCTGCCCACAGGGTTCTCTAAAGGCAACCAAGCAAACTCCTGGAGTCTGAGCGTTAGGGAGGGCCTTCCCAGCAGCCTGGGAAACCCTTGCATTTTTTTTAGAGAGAAGACTGAGGCTTGGGAGAGAGGCCCTGTGAGGCAGACCCAGGCTAAGCTCCCCACCACAGGTCAAGCTGGCTACAGAGTGCCGTGCATCCCTGGTGTGGCCCTGGTGAGAACCATTAACATCCTGAAGCCTGGTGCTCACACAGCTACGGCCCCTTCCTTGATCAGTGCCGTCCCCTGCAAGGTGATGTCGATGTCATATTTAACTGTCAGATGCCAGGAGGTCTGAGAGTAGTTGCAGCTCTTCCAAGGTTGCGTTGACCTGTCAGAGGATAGGACAAGTGACCTGACTCCCAGCACCCAGAACCGTGGCTTCCAAAGGTTTAGAATCATGGTAGGCCACTTTGATTCCAACACTAATACAGGCTAGAGAAAGAGACTCAGAGCCCAAGCCACCTTGGCTGCAGCATTCAGTGGTGAGGAGGTCATGGGCCAGGTTTCTTGGGGTCCAGCGTGATGTCCCAGGATCCCCTCCCCTGCCGCCACCTGGACACTAAGCAATGGCATTCTCCCTAGTCCATGTGTGGAAAGAAGAGGGATCGTCTGTCACATGCATTTCATATGACAAAAGTCCCTGCAGCTCCAAGATGCCACTGGATGGGGGGGGGGGCTCAGTTTCTCTTTTGTATCTTTGACATGTGGGGACTGCCCTGAAGTCTTGACTTGGATTTTGTGTTGCTGGGTCTATTGTTCCATTTCAGGACCAACAGAGTCCAGCTGGTTGCAGACCTTGGAGGGAGTTTTCTAAGAAATGTCTCTACAGCATTCCTTGCTGCTATTGGCTGGAGAAGCCTGTCACATGACTACCTTTTTGGTGTTGTTGTTGTTGTTCCCAATGGAATAGAGGCTGTGCCAACAATGAAGATGGCATCAACTTGGAGCCTGCAACCTGCCAGGGCACCTATGATCTCGCCTTGGCATTCTCCTTGTTTGGTTGGCGCCACCTGGAGGGTAAGTTATTCTGTGGCCCCAGGCAGTGACAGGCTGAGCCCAGGTCTTACAGAGAGAGGTTTGCCCAGCAGCTGCTGGCACCCAGTGCCTGTTATGACACATCCATCCTCCTTCCCCTTTGGCCTGCCTCCCTCCTATCTGGACTAAGCCTCATCCTTTCCAGCTGCCAGCACATCTGTGTGTGCATCATGAGGAGAAGGGCCCCGCCCATCAAGTGCATTTCTTGCACTTTGCGTTTAAATCACTTTAAAGAAAAATGCAACAACCTGTTATCAAAAGTCCAAACCAGAAAATCTCCTTAAGCCCAAAGGTTTCTTATACCCTGGCAGTGGGACATTCATTCCTGTCACCCAAGTGGAGGACCACGCAAAGCCCAGCATAATTAAAAAAAAGCATGGGCCTTTGCCTCAGCCTGGGTGTGGTCACCCCATTCAGGGTTGCTGAGCTATGTGTGCAACGATCCTCCTCTGCCCCCAAGATGGAAGAGCAAAACCTAGATCACCTGAATGAATAGAAGGATAGCATAACCAATGTTCTCTCTCTCTAGCAGCCATTAAAAGATAACAAACCGAGCCCCTGTGCACCGGCTCAGAAGCCTGTCCATCACATGTTCAGGATGAAAACGTTTGATAAATGCACGAGTGGCCTGTTGCTGCTTCGACAGCATTTTCAATCATTCTGTAGGTAGGCAGATAAATATCTTGGAGGAGGGAGATGGAGAGAAACCCTTCACGGAACGGAGGCTGTCTTGCGCAGCGGTTCATCCCTGCACTGCTCCTGGATGCTGCCAGCGTCTTCCCCTGCCCCGCCCCCTGCACCCCGCCCCCTGCACTGTCACTCTCAGCTCTCCACAGGCCACCCCCTTCAGAGGGTCACTGCAGCGCTACTCTCCAATCTCTGCAAACCAGCATGGAACACAGAGAAAAGTGAAAGCATCCTTTTGCTGTCACCTTTGTTTCAATACAGCTTTCCCCCCCTCTTTTGGTCTAGATTTCACACCCTCATCCTGCACGGTGATCAGATCGCTCTGTCACGGTCACCAGTGGCCTCATGGGGGTTGATTATTGACTGTTAGCAGCTCCTGAGCTGTGGGCCTTGAGCACACAGACCCCTTAACTCACGTGTGCAAACACCTCCTCTCTGGCCAGTGACTCTCTGCCATCCCAGCAGGTCGTGGTTCCCATGGGGAAGTAGGGCTAGACTGGTGTGTAACTTTAATTTTTTTTTAAAAAAGTATTTTTAATGATGGTTCTTAAAATTCTTTAACTTTCCTCATAACCCATCACCCATCAGAGGTAGTGGAAATGAAAGGATATGGGGGAGGTGGACCTGTTTAGAAAGGTTCTTTGGAGCAATTCCCAAGTTGTTCTGTGTTGTCTAGAAATCAGCAGTTCAGTTCACAGGTTAGCAGGTAGGGGTAGCTCCATCCACTCAGAAACACCACACGGATACACCAGCAGTTCAGTTTGGTAGAGTCGGGTTAGCAACAGTGGTGACATTGTAAGAGTCCATCGGAAGACCCCCACTCAATAAGGCCACAGAGACTGGAATCACTGCAATCTGCAAGAGGTTTATTGTTCCAATGTACGTATGTTGGGGGTCCCCCAGCACGCAGGCAAAAGGAGACCCTGAGCTCACAAAGCACACAGTTTTTATGAACATTTTGGTGGGGAGTTGAGTGATCACTTGAGTTGAACAACTGCAATTGGTTACCCTGAGCAATATTTAAAATTGGTCAACTCAAATGGGGAGGTTGTCTCCTCCATTTGGCCCTGTCCTGTCCATCTTGAGGTATTTGTGGTATTTCCTAGTCTTTTTTTGTCCAGTCACTTCCCTC
Organism: Apodemus sylvaticus; assembly: GCF_947179515.1. Classification (NCBI taxonomy): domain Eukaryota; kingdom Metazoa; phylum Chordata; class Mammalia; order Rodentia; family Muridae; genus Apodemus; species Apodemus sylvaticus. Next base: position 144,713,261 of record NC_067474.1, read on the forward strand.
TCTGGCCTCACCCTAGGCAGGGTGGTTCTCTGTTTAGACCTTTTCCTTTTCTATCCTCCCCCAGGCAGTCCTGGGCGGAATGGAAGGTTTCAGTCCAGCTGTGAACCCCAATTCTTGGTCGTGGGGAGCTAGCCTGCTGTTTCTGACAGGATTCTCACAACATGACCTAGCAGAGACAGCCAGACCTCAGCCTCAGCTCGAGTCAGCAGGAGAGACCAGCAGAAGAGACCAGCAGGAGAAGTTCTCACCTGTGCCTCTCTCAGGGAAGTAAAGATCAGAGAAGGCAAGCGACCCCTAAGCATTGCACAGCTAGCTCTGTAAGGAAGCCTAGCTCTCTCTCCGGCCCTCGGCGGAGTGGAGTCCCACTTATGCCCTCCAAACATCGCGTGACCTCCACATGAGATGCCTTGCCTCTCAGCTTGGCTCTTGCCTCAGCGCATGCCTCCATCAGCCTCAGAGTCTGAGGAAGCAGCAGGAAGCTGCAGCACACCACCAGAAGCTTTTTGATGCGTTTCCCACTATGGTGTTCCAACAAATGCAGCTCAACTACACAAAATAAGGCAGACCAATACATACATGTCATTAGCAAAGAGTCCTTCATCACGTGTCCTTTCACGTGCTTGCTTTAGCAGAACGTCCTCTCTCCTGTGTCTGATTCAGCGAAACATTCCTTCACGAGTCTGCCTTAGCCTTTCACACCTGTGTCCACTTAATGAAATGTTCCTCCATGTGTTTGTCACAGTGAAACACCATCCAGCCGACTTTCCAAAGAACCCTTAGGTTTCCACTTCACTGGTGGATGTCTGTTGCTGGAGTGAAGCTTCCGGAAATTATGTTGGCTTTTGCTCCTAGCAGCTGTTCTATAATTCCTGCTCTGCATCAAGTGAAGATCCATCACCTGGTGTGCTTTCTTCCAAGGACAGAGCCCTCCACTATGCCTCCCTCCCCACCCCCACCCCCTTTCCCCAACCTTTACCCCAACCCCCCACTTCCCCACCCCTGCTGTGAAATCCTTCTCCCTTTAAGTTGCCTCTGTCTGGGCTTCTGTTACAATGTAAGGAAGATGACTAACACTAGCATTCAGTCCCTGGAGTCCTCCTTCCCAGTGGAACTGGGGGCCTCTTCGCTGCTGGTTCCTCTCTGAGCTAGCTCCCTGGCTGTCTGCCTCTTCACCATTTTTGGTCTCTCCTTGGCTGGCATCCTGCCAATTCGATTCACCACTCCTGCCTTTCTTTCTTGGATTCTCATAGAAGCTTCCAAATGCCCTCCCTGCCTCCTCCCTCTTCTCCCAGGAATAGCTTCTCACAGAGCAACAGCAGCCTTAGAAAAATCCAGAGTGTTCCTGTGAGCAAAGCCCTGTTCTGAGCACCGGGGCAACCCCTGCTCTCTCTGTTCCAGCCACTCTGACCTCCGGCTCCTCTTTGGTCCTATTGGCCTGCTCTGCCTGAGGGCCTTGGCACCCAGGGTTGGGGGGGTGTCTCTCTTCTGCTTTGCTGAGTTCTTCTCAACCCCCCCCAGTGGTGTTGACATTGTCTTCCCCCCAGCAGGGTTGATAATGTCTTCTCCCCTCCCCCTCCAAATCTGGAGTTCCAGCCGGGCTCCCCACCTGCCACACCTGCCATTAGCCTCACTGTCACAGGGACTCTGAAGACTGCAGACATTCATCAATTCATTCCTTTCACTCCCGTGTGCTTGCCAAGAGCACCTGACTCAGCTCCTGGCTCAGAGCAGGTGGGAGAGGGGGAGCCACTGTCATGACGCAGATGGTGATCGAGGGAGAGCAGACTGACTCTGTTCTGAGTTTCTGCAGGATCCTGAACCTTACCACACTCCTACTCCCAAAGAAAGATGGCATGCCGGCACACAGAAAGTAGGTAGGTATGGGGAAAGTGTCCTTTCTAGAATTTTCTGCCTTCAAAACTTATATTACTCTCTCTCTCTCTCTCTCTCTCTCTCTCTCTCTCTCTCTCTCTGTATGTGTGTGTGTGTGTGTGTGTCTTTCTCTTCCTCTCTCTGTATGTGTTTCTTTAAAATAAGTGATAAAGGAAAAATTATGTGATTCCATTATAATCTCAAAATTAAAGAAATAATTAAAAAATAAGAAGTGTTTATTGATGCTGGCAGGAGACAAGAAAGCTGTGATTGGATATTATCTATCAATAGCTACAGATCCTTTCCTGAGGATGCCAGAGGAACACAGCCCAGCCCCCTAACGGCACATCCGACAGCCAAGGCTCAGCTGAAGAGGCTCCAAAAGTCTTCCCGAGACTCCAAGACTCAGTGCCTTAGGCCAGTTCTGATACCTGCAAAAAATGTCAGCCCTCTCTCCCTTCAGGAGGAGGGTGTCAGAGTCCTTATTTCCCACCAAATAGGGGCACAGAGACACGCTTGGGCATTTGGCTCTGCCTTGGCATTCCCTACTTAGGACAATTTCCAGAAACTGGCCCAAAGTCCTTTCTGAGGCTGAGCTGGAGGCATCTGGAACCTAAGGAGCTGTGGACACTCCAGAGACTGTCCATGCTGGTGTTGGGAAATGGGAAATGCCCTAGAGGGCATCGGGGAGCCTTAGGACTGTGTGCTCCCTTCTGGTGTGGTCACAACTGCTTCTGCAGGCATCTGTGTTGTCCCCCCCATACCCCTGCTGGTGTTCTGTGTGACTTTTGTGAGGTACAAGTTAATCCTTCATGAGCAAGCTCAAGACCCAGCCTCTGGAGGAAGGGTTTTCAGAAGGAAGAGACACTGTGGCTTCCAGAAGACCTTTCCACAGGCTTCCTGAAGACCTGTCTTCTCTGGACCCCTAGGAAGACCACTGTGAAGAGCCCACAAACGAACTCCACAGGGAGACGTAGACATGCTTTGAAACCTAGGGAAGCTGTGGCAGGCAGCTTGTGACAGCAAGTCACAAGTGACACCCAGACAGAGCTGGTGGTCTCGAGAGAGACCTTTCGAGTTCTGCATGGTCCAGTGACGTCCCATTCCACAGAACCTTCTCCTGAGTCTCATGTAGCTTTGGCTGGACTCAAACTCTCCATGTGTCTGAATGTGTCTGAATGACCTTGAACCTGATCCTCTTGCTTCTGGTTCCCGAGTGCAAGGATTATAGTCGTGTGCTATCCCTCCTTGTTCACGTGGTCTTGAGGACCAAATATAAGGACTTCCTGGGTGCTAACTGAACACTCTCTCAATTGAGCTACCGCTCCACACCTCTGGCATTTCTTTTATAGCGAATAATCACCCTGTGTACCTGCCCCCCCATCACCCTGATCAGTTTCTATTCTGGGTCTGCCCAATGTAGCAAACATCCTCTCTTTGTCAGCGCACTGTGTGGGGCAACAGTCTAGGCATAGTGGTGTGTGGGGATACCGGTGACCTGTGTTCAAAGTGGAACTGGTCCATCCACTCTCTCACCACGGGGGTGGGGTGGGTGGGGGTTGGTGGGGGTAGGGGGGGTGCGGCTAGCCACTATCTAGAACTGTCTGCACTGTCTGTCTGTCAGTCCAGCTCGGACGGGAAGAGGCATCTCTGATATCTAGATGGTAGAGGCAGCCAGGGCTCCAAGACACTCAGATGGGACTGAGGATGATGGTGAAGGAGAGACAGAAACTCTGATTTTCCTGTCTCCACCGTGAAGAACTCGCAGGGAGGCCCCACAAAGGGATCAGAATGGACTTTGAAACCGATGACATTCGTGGGAGGCAGCTTGTGACTGGGACCCTCAGAAAAGGCAGGATGGAGGCTATTCTTTCAAGTTCTCCATGCCCCAGGCTGCCTCACAGCTCAGTTCTCCAGCAGATCCCTGGCCGACAGTGGCCCATGCCACTCACTGTTAAGAGCAAAGGAGATAATACAAGCCACTAGGGCAGGACTGGAGTCATGTCTGATTTTTTTGATCTTGGTCTTTATAAGCAAAATGAGTTTATTTATTAAGGAAACTGTTTTAAAGGGGGTATATTTCCCATGACACACAACAAGAGAAAGCAGTTTAAAAACAAAACTAAAGGCTAGCCCCCTTGTGGGGCTGTGGCAGATGCAACAGGGCAATACAAAGCCGGTGGTGCTGATGCTGAGTCTGTTGTGTAAGGATCCACTGGGCCGCAGCATCACCATGGTGGCTGTGTGGTTGTGGCTGCTGCTCCTGGCCATCATGGGTCCTCACGCCTTTGCTTCGTGACTCCCTCTCTGCTGCTCCCAGCAATTTGGTTCCTCATATCTTCTTTGCTTAGGGATTCTCTCTCTCTCTCTCTCTCTCTCTCTCTCTCTCTCTCTCTCTCTCTCTCTCTCTCTCTCTCTCTCCATATCTGAGCTAACATATCACTGAAGTCAGAACATTCCTTACCCAACTTGAGAGCAGGACAATGTATTGGAAGATCCAGGAACACCCACCCTCACCCCACCCACTTCCACCACCCCCCACACACACATCATCTGTTCCTGCTGTGTCAGTGCCTGTAGCAGGGACAGTTACTTGGGCACACAGAGGCCCTTTCTGCAAACTTCGCGCCCATTCTATCCGAGAGATAACTGAGGCACACAACTGTCCTTTGGGCATGCGGCCTCGATCCCTCTGAGTGAGGCATGCGGGCTTCCTGTTCACCTTGACTGTTGGTAGCATCAGGGACGCAAAGGTTTGCGGAGGAAATCGGCACAAATTGGCCTGCTTGAGCAAGCCATCCTTTTCCAGATCGTTACCAGCAGATCTATACTGGATCACACCACCCAGTGTGGTCTCTCCTCCCCCACTCCAGACGTGGCCGAGAGAGACCATCAATAACCTTGACAAAATCTAAATAAAAGTGTCTCCAGTAACCGTAGGGGAGGGATGTGCGGGCGCCTCTTGAGAAGTCCATAAATCTGGGGCTGATGGATCACCTGGGCAGGTACTCCACCACCAGTGTCCTGGCTCGGGACCAGAAGTAGCGTAATTACTGCTCCAGCGGCGGTTATCTGAGCTAGCCAGTCCATTTTTCTCTTTTATTACCATTGCATTTCAGGCAAGTGTCCTCTGCAGACCCCTCTTATCTAAATGTTGGATTTATTTGATGGCTCCACTAAGACCTGGTGGTGAAGCCAAATCTTGCCCTGGAATACGAGGGACTCGGTCCCTGAACCCACCTGCCCAGAGGGCTCTTTCCTGGTGTGATAGATGGATGGATGGATAGCTGACTATTTGTAATTGTCACCCCCATCAGTGACACAACTCTTTTTTTTCTTCCTTCCCTGTTCCCTTGCTTTGTGGATCGGCTATGCCCAACCTAGTGCAGTAGGAAAGGCTGGGGTTAAGGCTGGGGCTGGGGCTGGGGCTGGAGCTGGGGCTGGGGCTGGGGCTGGGGCTGGGGCTGGGGCTGAGGCTGTGGCTGTGGCTGTGGCTGTGGCTGTGGCTGGGGCTGTGGCTGTGGCTGTGGCTGGGCTGGGGCTGAGGCTGAGGCTGAGGCTGAGGCTGTGGCTGAGGCTGAGGCTGTGGCTGGGACTGTGGCTGGGGCTGAGGTTGGGGCTGAGGCTGAGGCTGGGGCTGGGGCTGGAGCTGGGACTGTGGCTGTGGCTGTGGCTGTGGCTGAGGTTGTGGCTGAGGCTGAGGCTGTGGCTGTGGCTGTGGCTGTGGCTGAGGCTGTGGCTGAGGCTGAGGCTGTGGCTGTGGCTGTGGCGGTGGCTGAGACTGTGGCTGAGACTATGGCTGTGGCTGAGGCTGTGGCTGAGGCTGTGGCTGAGGCTGTGGCTGTGGCTGTGGCTGAGACTGTGGCTGAGACTATGGCTGTGGCTGTGGCTGTGGCTGAGGCTGAGGCTGAGGCTGTGGCTGTGGCTGTGGCTGTGGCTGAGACTGTGGCTGAGACTATGGCTGTGGCTGAGGCTGTGGCTGAGGCTGTGGCTGAGGCTGTGGCTGTGGCTGTGGCTGTGGCTGAGGCTGGGACTGTGGCTGTGGCTGAGGCTGTGGCTGAGGCTGAGGCTGGGACTGTGGCTGTGGCTGAGGCTGTGGCTGAGGCTGAGGTTGTGGCTGCGGCTGGGACTGTGGCTGTGGCTGAGGTTGTGGCTGTGGCCGTGGCTGTGGCTGTGGCTGTGGCTGGGGTTGGGGTTGGGGCTGTGGCTGGGGCCGGGACTGTGGCTGTGGCTGTGGCTGAGGCTGAGGTTGTGGCTGGGACTGAGCATGGTTTTCCCAGAGAGATAGGAAGGGACAGGGACAGCAGCCAGCGTGGTGACCTCGCTTTCCATCCTCAGCATCTTTCTCATTATGGATTCTGTTGTAGTTAACAAAACGACAGATTCAAGGGGTCTTTTTCTTCTCTCTCCCTCCCTGCCCAGTGTGTGTATGTATATGTACATGTGTGCAAACGTGTGTGTGAGTGTGTATGTATGTATATGTGCACATGTGTTTGAATGTGTATGTTTGTGTAGGTATACGTACATGTGTGTGAGTGTTTGTGTGTCCATGTATATGTGTGTGCATGTGTGTGCAGATGTTCTCACCCACATGTGCTCATGTGGAAGTCAGAGTTTGACCAAGTATCTTCCTCTTGTACTCTTCACAGTCTTCTTTGATGCAAGAACTCTCATTGAGACTGTAGCTTGCTGATTGGCTAGCTTGAGTCCCAGGACCCAGCCTCTCAGTGCTTGGCTGCAGGTCCATGGTTCTGTGCTTGCGGGTGGTATCTGGGTGCCGGTGTGGGTGGGTGGGTGGCTTCACCTACCTGTTTGTGCACAGAGACCAAAGGAGGATGTTAGGTGTCCTGCTCTGTAACTCTGTCTTTTAAGACAGGGCCTCTCCCCTAACCTGAAGGTAGGCTGGTAGCTAGTAAGCCCTAATGCTTCATCCACAACCCCACTCTGCCTGCCCAGTGCTAGAGCTACAGCCACGGGGGTAACCATGCCTGGTTTTTCATATGGGTGCTGGCATCTGAGCTCAGGTCCTCGTGGCTACACAGCAAGTACTAATATCCACTGAGCCTCTCAGCCTTCTCAGCCGAGACCACATGCCTGTGAATAAGCACTTTATCCACTGAGGTAACTTTCCCACTCCCAGGGAGCTCCTTCTGACTGAATTCACTAAATGCCTTGATATGCTGGGCCCAAGCCGCACATCAATATCCGTAGGCTTTTCTGAGCAACATCAGCGTGTGTAAGACACAGACAAGTGTGGCGCCTGGGTGCTATGAAGAGTCAGGACTCAGCACAATAGCAGCTATGAGAGGTTGAGCTCTATCACTCTGTCATGCCATGCTCCATCATTAGCCTCCAGGTCCTCGCAGGGCAATTCTACAGCATCAGGGGGCACAATGTTTCCATTTCCTTCTTATTGCCCTCATTTGGAAGCCTTGTTACCTTTGTAAAACACAGCCCCACACCATGTCCATTTTCCTTCCAATAGGAAGAAGCAGAGGATACAGTCTGGGAACCACACACTCAGTGACTTGCCTGTCATTGGTAGACATTAGTTATCTGCTGCACTTTGCTGCAGGGGAAACTGGGAAATGTAGTTTTTATTCTATGCGGCTTACATGTGAGGCTTTCCAACTAAAGGAAGAAGTGGCTAACTTATGGTGGGGAGCAGACCATGTGGGGACTGGTGTGGTGGCCACAGCTGGGTGCATGGGTAAGAAAAGTATTTTGGGGCAACTGAAGTACAGTTGACTTGTTACATGACTGTACTTTGTTTTTGTCTAATTTCCCCAACTTCCTTGGCTCTCTTCTTTGGGTGAGAGCCTAGGTCTTGTCTCTAGTATTAGATTCGTTTCTTATCTGCAGTTAAATGTGCTTTCTGGAATCTGGAGGGACTTCTCAGTGGTTAAGAGCATTTGCTGCTCCTGTAGAGCCTGAGTTCTCTCCTGGCATCCATGTGAAGTAACTCTAGACCTAGGGGATCTGGCGCCCTCCTCTGGCCACTGAATGTACCTGCACTTATTTGCATGTGCACACACACACACACACACACTAAAATTAATTCTTTTTAATAATAGTGCTTTCTGGATCTTCTGATTCCTCTGGGGGAGTTGGGAGAGTTTACTCATTGGTGTTCACTCTGTGCTCAGTTCTACGCCGGGTGCTTAGGGTACCTCAGGAAGCAGAGGCAGGAATGTATTCTTCAGTCCGAGACAGCCATGGGACACATCCACGGGTGTGATGATTTTTGCTTCAGGTCAAGATGAAGTCACAGGGACTGGATGCGTCCTTATACTTGAAATCAGATACCAGACAAGCAAGGCCAGACAAATCTATGTGAAACAAAAATATTTAAGGAAACCTCCCCAGACATCCCAAGACCTTCTCGATACGGGGCACAGCAGAGAGGACCTTGTGAGTCTTGGAACACAAGGGCTGGAGTGCAAGCCCTGGGAACAAAGTTCAGGTGCGTGTGCCTAGGAACACCTTCATTGTCTGTTGTTTTCAAAGACCAAGCCTATGGTCACCTTGATGCCTGTCCCTCTGTATGTGACGTCTCACTTCCCCTCCTTGGCTCTAAAGCCTTTCTCTTTGAACATCTCTGCTACCGTGTCACTACAGGATTTCACTCCCTCCATCTTAGTATGTAAGTGTGCTGGTGGTTTATGAAACTTCTTAGACCTGTTTTTTTTTTTTGTTGTTGTTGTTGTTGTTTGGCTTTTTTTTGAGTTTGTTTTTTAATCAAAACTGGTAAATACTTGGTCATTGTCTTCAAGTCATTTCTGTCCTGAAAGAATTAAAAGCCAGCAGAGCTCGCTCTGTAAGAAACGTTAAGAGAGATGGTAACACATGCAAATTTGGATCTTGCCATGGGACACAGAGCACCGGAAATGGTAATTATACACATTAATACCCCACGGTTCCTCTGATGAGCTAAATATCTTTAAAAGGCTATTGACTGTTCGAAGTCTGATAACAGCAGAGTGTGGAGCAGACAACATACTCAGAAGTAAAGCGGGCAGGAGCCAGAAAAGCTCAGAGGGAAGAAACGTGCCAAGGAGTTCCTCTATGTGAGGAGGTGCGAGGCACACGAGGGCATATGCCGGTCATATAAACACACGCAACACAGCCCCTAGGCAGCTGTTAAGGCACCTGCACCAGGAGCAGGTCAAAGGTGAAAAGAAAGTCAAAATGGGATGCAGCTAAGAGCTACTCAAACCAGAGGCAGAAAAGGATTACTGAACAGAAGCAAACGTAACACAGGACAGCAAGGAGCGAGGCGGCCATAGCTGATCGTTACCTCGGTTAGGCTTTCTGCTGCTGTGACTGACACTAGGACCAAAAGCAACACAGTTTGTGACTGAAAGAAGTCAGGACCAGGACTCAAGGCAGGAACCTGGAGGCAGGACCTGAGATAGAAACTGAGGTGTCTCTGATGGCTGGCTTGCTCTTCCTGGCTTACCTAGTCTACTTGATTCTAGGGACCACCTACCCGTCCACCTGTAGCACCACCCACCGTGAACTGGGACCTCCCACATCAATCATCAGTGGAGAAAACCTACCCAAGCTGGCCTACCAGCCAATCAGGAGGGGGCATTTTCTCAGTCTCTTCCCTCTTCAAAAATGACTCTACCTTGTGTCAACTTGACAAAAAAATTAACCAGGATGAATACGAACTCCCTCCCACAGGGTCCTGAGTTAATTCTCAGTCTTGGAGGTGGCTGGTGCTTTGGGGGTAGATTCTGAAATGAGGAGGTGCAGCCCTGCTGGAGGAAGAAGGCCATTTGGGGTGTCCTGGGAGCCCCTAGCCTTGGCCCCTGTCTGTGTTTCCTATCTCTGCTTCTTTGCACCATGAGGTGAGAAGCCCTGTATCCCAGTGACTCTCAACCTTCCTCACACTGAGAGCCTTTAACACAGCTCCTCACGTTCTGGTGAGCCGCCCCCGCCCCCAACCATAACATTATTTCTGTTGCTCTTTCTTAACTGTAATTTTGCTACTGTTAGGAATCATAGTGGACACATCTGTGCTTTCTGATGGCCTTAGGTAACTCCCGTGAGAGGGTCAAGACCTGCAGGTAGAAGCCACTGCTGTAACAAGTTCTGTCCCAGTGACGGCCTGCTCAAGCACCTGGAACCAGATGGCCAGGACAGAGTCCTCAGAAGCCATGAGCCAAATGAAGCTTTCTTCCTTCAAGTTGTTCTGTCAGGCATTATTATTATTATTATTATTATAATCACAAAAGTGGCTAGTAAGAAGCTATATGTAAAATCTAATTATGTCTATAATCTTGTTAAATGTAAACAATATAAGAGCAAATACAGGGATCCCAGGATATGGGAAATAGATCTGTAAGGTAATCACAGGAACCCCTGCCCCCCTTAATTATAAGGACTCAAATAGCCAAAGTGTTTAAAATGATTCACACACAGCAGGAATGGCTATCTTCCTATCAGAGTAGATTTCTGGGCAAAGAATTCTACTCCCAGGGGTTTAGTGAGGCCTTTGTAGTGATTGAACTGTTCCATTGTCAACAGAACATCTCAAAGAAGACTTAGAGAGCAAAATGAGAGAGAACTGCAAAGAGAAATAAACAGACCCACCCTGTGGTGGTTTGAATATGCTTGGTCCAGAGAGTGGCACTATTAGGAGGTGTGGCCTTACTGGAGTTGGTGTGGCCTCGTCGGAGGAAGTGAGTCACTGTGGGCATGGGCTTTAAGACCTTCATCCTAGCTTCTCAGAAGCCAGTCTTCTCCTGTTTGCTTTTGGAACAAGATGTAGAACTGTCAGCTCCTCCTGTACCATGCTTGCCTGGATGCTGCCATGCTCCTACCTTGATACTGGACTGAACCTCTGAACCTGTAAGTCAGCCCCAATTAAATGTGGTACTTTATAAGGTTTGCCTTGGTCATGGTGTCTATTCACAGTAGTAAAACCCTAACTAAGACAGAAGTTGGTACTAGGATTGGTTCTAAAGTAACAAGCTGAGGAAGGAAAAATATAAAATAGTAAAATGGAGCTGAATCCTATGTTCAAAGAGATGAACAGATTAAAGGAGTGGTGACTTTGGGGCAAGATCCCACCCAGCGAGGCTTAGGTCCAAGCACAATCGTCTGCACCTTTAATCCCAGGAGACAGAGGCAAGCAGATCTTTGAGTTCAAGGCCAGCCTGGTGTAGAGCAAGTTCCAAGTAAAGAAAGCTTAAGTCTAGGCATACACACCCTTGATCCCAGCATCTGGGAGACAGAGCCATGCAGATCTCTGAGTTCAAGGTCAATCTACAGAGCAAGTTCCAGGACAGCCAAGCTTAGGCAGCGTGGGAGTTAGAAAACAGAAAGCTGGTGATAATGTAATAGAACAAGGGGGCCGTGTTCCAGCTCCAGCAAGCAGCAGAACGCGGCATCTTTGGCCATGTGGCTCTGACTTTATAGTTAAGAGTAGACAGGGCTACTGGGACAATTGATGCTGGTTATCTGGAGCTAAGAAATTAGCAGTGATTAGGAAGAGACCAGCATCACTAAGGTGAAATCTTCTGGGATGTGTTTTCTGAGAGCACAAAGAACTGTGTTCCAGAGATAATCAAGGTTGTACCTCATGCTGCAGCTGGACTTGATAATGTGTAAGAATCAATTAAGTGATACTGGTTTTGAAGGCATTGAAGGGGTCATGAAGAGCAGCTGAGGCTTGACACTGTGAGAGGTCAGAGAAGGCCGTTGGTGAAGGAGCAGCCTCAGTTACAGTTTATGGCTCAGGACTGAAGGGATCATACAAAGAATTTGAGACTTGGCGCCATGAAGAGAGCTTATGTGAGGCTATTGGTGAAGCCCAGTTGCAGCTGAAGACCCCAGTGTATTGGAGATGCCAGTACCACGGGGTGATCACCAAGAACAGCAGCAGCAGTGGAGTGATACTCCTGAGCTTAGAGTGTGACAGAGGGCAGAGCTGGAGAAGTGACACCAGTCCTTTGGAGGATCCCAGAATACCATGTGTGGATCCCAGACATTGAAACAAGAAGCTGTAACATTGAAACTGCCTTGAAACCCCAAGATGTAGATGCCAGAGCCATGGGCTATCTGCTGAGAAAGCTTCTAATAGGGAGTGGAACCAGCCCAGGAGAAAGAACTTTGTTGCAGTCAGCAAAGATGAAAGAGAAGTTGGAGATCTGAAGACTGTTTTGACATCAGACATGGAGGTGCATAGTTTGGAGTTTGGCCAGCTGGTTTCCTGTCTTGATTTGGGGATTTTTTTAAAAGAAAGATTTACTTTTATTTATTATATGTAAGTACACTGTAGCTGTCTTCAGACATTCTAGAAGAGGGAGTCAGATCCTGTTACGGATGGTTGTGAGCCACCATGAGGTTGCTGGGATTTGAACTCAGGACCTTCAGAAGAGTAGTCAGTGCTCTTAACCGCTGAGCCATCTCTCCAGCCCTGATTTGAGGATTACATTTAAGTGATTGGATGAATCTCAGAAGAGACTTTGACCTCTGGACTTTTAACATTGTTGAGATTGCTATAGACTATGGGGACTTTTGAAGTTGGACTAAATGTATTTTTTATTATGCTATGGCTAGGTATGATCCCAATAGACTCGTATGTTTGAACAAGCCTGTGGGGCCAGGGAATGGAATGTCATGGTTCGAATGTGCTTGGCTCAGAGAGCGGTACTATTAGGAAATGTGTCCTGTTGGAGGAAGTGTGTCACTGTGGAGGGGGGCTTTAAGACACTCATCCTAGCTGCCTGGAAGCCAGTCTTCTCCTATTTGCTTTCGGAACAAGATGTAGAACTCTCAGCTCCTCCTATACCATGCCTACCTGGACACTGCCATGCTCCTGCCTTGACGACAATGAACTGAACCTCTGAACCTGTAAGCTTGCCCCAATTAAAGGCTGTCCCTGTATGAGTTGCCTTGGTCATGGTTTCTGTTCCCAGCAGTAAAACGCTGGCTAAGACACACTGTGTGTCACAGATGACTTCCATGTTGCCTCACAGTAGCAGAAGGGATGGGTAGACAGTAGAGAAGGGATAGAGAATTCTACCATCAAGCAACTGCCTCTAATTGACATTGATAGAATTCCATGCAGCACTGTAACACAGCACAAACTATATCCACAGGCATCGGGTGTTTTTAACAAGCTGGAAGAAAACAAACCAAGTCTCAGCAATTTAAAAAGATCCCAGCGTTAAAAAAAATGTTGCTTGTTGATAATAAAATAAATCAGAACTCCAAAGCAGAAATAGAGACAGAGTTGTGAACTTGGACATTGAGTCGATATGTTTATAAACAAGTAAACTAGAAACCATGAATCAAGGAGTAATTAGGAAACTTTCTGAACGGGTGTGAGAACAGCAAAAACTCACAAGTCTAATGTATGATCGGTGGCTAGATTAAAACGCAGAAGCTATTTGCATGCCGAGTACTGAACATGCCAATGAGACCAGTCTTACCCAATGGCCTCAACTTCCATCCTAGGCAGTTAGAAGAACAAACTCAGGCAGAAGCCAAGTAAGTAAAGGAGACCCTAAAGATTCTGTCACCACAAATTGGTGACACAGAAAACAAAAGCACTGTAGAGAAATGAAAATAAAAACCCAGCTACTTGAAAGGACTCGTAGCGTAGCACCCATACAGAGTGATTAGGGACAAGAAGAGGAGGTAGGTGGTTGCTTTGGGAATGAGAGAAGGTATCACTGCCAATCAGTTCATGGACATTAGAATTGAGTGTGAAGGAGCAATGCAAACAGCTTTACACAAATACACGTCAGCCCAAAGTTGGGGGCATGGGGGTGGGGCACACATTTGTATGTGTGCTGTGGTGTATGCGTGGGGAGTCAAAGGATGGTTTTGGTTCTCTCTTCCATCATGTGGGTCCTGGGGATCAAACTCAGGTTGTCAGCCTTGGCGGCAAGCACCTTTACATGCTGAGCCATCTCACCAGCCCCTCAGTCCTTAGTTGAGATGATGAATGGACTGAAGATGACATAGAAGTTCTCTATGGACGAGGTTTACCCCATTTCCCTCCCACCTGCCTCAGAAGGATGCAGCCGTTATTCCCTATAGAGTGTGCACTTCGGGTGCCATCTTGGAAAGAGAGACCAAGCCCTAATCTGGTGGTCCCTTGCAACACAGCAATTAAAAAAAATATGTGAAGGTAGTGACTTTATGGCAGTGGCTCATGGTCACAAGTGACACTTGTCTGGGTCTGCAGTTCCCCACACAAGCTCATATGGTGATGACTTGGTTGATAGCCTATGGAGTTATGGAGAAATGGTGAACCTTTAAGACACTGGGTCTACTGGGAGAAAGGGAAGTCATTTCGGGGTGTCCCTGAAGGGAATTTTGTAACCCCAGTCCCTACTACATCCCTTTATTACCTGACCATTATGAAGTGGGATGGCCTTGTGGCACCCCAACCTTGATGTGGAGCCCAAGGTACAGGGCCCCAGGGATCATGGATTGAAGCCCCCCAAGCCAAAATAAAATTTTCAACATTTAAGGTTATCGGTCTATGTATTTTGCCACAGTGACAACAGTGTCACACGTGGGCTGCTGGGCTGTCTCTGCCCAATCCACTTCTTTTCTGCCAAGTCAGGACATCGGTCTTCTGTGTTTGCTATATGAGACGCATGCCTGACAGATACACAGCCTCTAAGAAAGACGAGCCACCTGCTTCATGCCTTCTGCTGGGAGAGAGGCTCCGCAGGTGGGTGCCAGGTGCCTGTATCCCCTCACAGCCTCCTCGAGGTAGAAAAGGAAGGACTGCCCTGGTCCTTAAACCTTGAATCCCCATACGCATGGAAACCACTTTGGGGCTGGCGGTATGAAAGGTGAGCTCTTGGAGGAGGTGACTAAAGATAACCAGACTCTCTGGGTGGGCAAACATCTTAGAGGCAGATGCTCTGAGGTCCGGCGGTCACCTGGAATCTTCCGGAAGTTGGAGTCACGGTTGCCATGTTCTAGCACAGTAAATAAGCGAGTGTGATGTCCATGAAGCTTGTGCAGGGACCTCTGAGCTGAGTGTGGAGGTTCCACGGCTCAGGAAGGCGCCCAGGCTGGCTGTGGCACACAGAAGCCTCTGACCCCGGCCAGCTGACTGGGCAAGAGTTCCCACACTGCCAGACATTTGTATTTCTGGGCAAAATAGACCAGTTTGTAATCACTGGAAATCCATCCAGTTTGGGGAAATATTTCATGCAGAAAAAAAAAAAACAAACAATAGCAATTCTGCAGAGAGATGTGGCTTAAAGCCTTCCTTCCATCCCCACACAGCCCAGCTCAGCATCTGCAGAGGCCTGTGGCCTTTTCCAGTGTAGGGTATTTACAAGCAAGCATTCAGACCCCGTGGCACTGTCCCCAACGCCCCTCTCTTCTCTGCGCCCCCGCTCTGGCCCCTATCTCCTCCCCCTTTCCCTCATGCTCCTGTTTATTTTGGGAGCCTCGGAATCTTCCCCAACCCTGTGACATTTACTTTTCAGAATGAGAATCTTTTCTATTTCTGCCTCCCAGCGCGAGGCTGCTGGTGAGATTTTCCCAGCCTCCTCCTGCCCTGCTGGAGGGGATGCGCTAAGGCAAGGTGCCCACCGTGTCAACCAGCAGCTGAAAAGCACTGGCTACATGTCTTGTGAGTTCAATTCCGTCCATAAGAGAGGCCTGAAAGGTGGGTGTTTCCAGAGGCGAGGCCTCAGTTAACACAGTTAACACTCCTCAGTGGGGTAGGGAGGGTTAATGGAGAGGGCCCGTGTGGGCTTTGGGACCCATGGTTATTAGTGAATTGGAGTCTGGAGAGACTGAGGGTTTGGATGAGTCAGGAGATCCTGGCAGAGGGACCATAAGGGACAGGCTGGGCTGTAGGCAGAGGGCACAGCAGTGGGGCTGGGCAGAGGATATGAGTCCTGGAGCTGGAGAGGCTGAATACCAGCTTCAAAGCAGGTTTGTCCCACGTAGCTGCAAGAGAAAGAAACCCCGGCTCATCCTGGCTGAGTTCAGGAAGAAATGTAACTCTCCCGAGAGGCTGGACTAGTGGGGCTGACGAGAGAAGGACCCCGGAAGAAATCAAGATGGTCCTGCAAATCCCCGTAAATAATCAATCTCACAGCTCACATGAGTGAGACAGGAGGTTGTCATAGCACCCGGGGCGGCTGCTGACTTACATCGATTCTTTTGTTCATTTAAAGCAAGGAATCATTCGTTAGCTGAGGCTATAGCCTACGACTTACTATCCTACAACTAGCTCAGGATAGTCTTGAACTTGCAGTCCTCCTGCCTCAGCCTCCTGGGTGCTAGAGTTATAGATGTGAGCTGCCACACCTGGTCCAGTGTTGATGGAGATGATGATGAAGAAAAAGATGACATGATGATAATGAAGATGATGGTGATGCTGATGCTGATGGCGTTGAAGAAGATGAAACAATGGTGATGATGATGATGGTGGTGGTGATGATGATGATTGTGTGTGTGTGTGTGTGTTGCTGAGGATGGAACTAGAAGCCTTGAGCACTCTGGGCAAGTATTCCACCACTGAGATTCAGACCTAGCTGTGGATGAATTAACCCAAGTGCCCTCTGTATTCCTGGAGGAAATCTTCAGCTCAGCCCCCTCCAGCCACCACCTTACCGCCTGCACTCCAGCACCTCCGGCTAACTTCTGGCTCTGTCGTCTACTGGTGCTTCTTGGCCCAGGCTCTTTGTGCATGCTCCATTGTGTCCAGCATGGTGCCCAATGCCTCCCGGCATTCTATAAATACACCAAGTAGAAAGGATCATGAAGGAGTAGATGGCGCTATCTAGAGTGCAGCAGGGGGAAAGTTGACAGGTATGGCCCTGTGACGCCATCTGGCAGAACGCAGAACCAGGCGAATGGGAAGGGTGGGGATAGAGGCACGGATGGCAAGGACAGGCTGCCGCTGGGCACCAGTGAGCTTGCCACACCCCCTTCTCTGTGCCTGTCGCCCTGCTTCTGCACAGGTGCCCTTCTGGGGATGCCCATCCTGAGTCCCACCACCAGAAAGGAGGCTGCAGTGACCAAGCGTGGTCACATATGGGCAGGTAGATTTTCTGTTGGGACTTTGGTGGCTCAGATGTTTGCACACAGCTTCTGTGACCACGCTGAAGAGGCAGGGGAAGGGAAGCAGAGAGGGCTCCCACTGGGCTGCCTGGTTGGCATTAGTGGCTGCTGATACTGATACTAGCTCCCTGGGCCTCGTGGGGAAGGGGAGCCCTAGGATGAACGATGTTTGGATGCTTAGCATGATGTGGGTGAGAAGCTGGCATGGAAGTTACAGAGGCAGAGGTGGAGAAGCCACGTCCATACGGTAGTGATGGGGCCTCTGGGAGGACGGGCCAGCATCCCTGAACACTGGCTCCTTTAGTAGCAGAGGAAAGCTATGTCTGAGCAGATGCCCGTACCACTATGGGCCCGGGAACATCATTTACTGTGCAGGTGGTTATTGATCAAGATGAATGGTGGAGACTTTTCACACCTTAGCATCCCAGTCAATTGGCTTCTATGTACGCAGTGCTCACTGAGGCCCTGCTCACTGACTCATTCACTCCCAACAGGCATGTCTATTGATGCAGGGGATTGACAAGAGGCACCAAGAGATCTCACCTGAAACTCTAAGAGTGTCTAAGCGTGGTCCACAAGCCTTGAGATCTGGGACTCCAACCCACACTCTAAGAGGCTGTTCCCCAGACTCCTGGTTACAGAGCTAGTGATACTATGTGCTGGCAAAATCACACACACACACACACACACACACACACACACACACACACAGACAAGCACCTTCATGCAGGCCACTGAGCATGATGTGAGAACAGGAAGTCTCTAGGGAGCTAGCTGCACAGGAGCCCAGACACCATGCAGGAACTCCACCCACCCACGGCACAAGAACACTGCCTTTAGGGTGTGCATCTCCATCCTGCAGAGTGCCAGGTGGCAGCTAGCTCAGGCTGAACCCATCTGTTGACAGGCCAGGACTCTGACTCATTGGCCTTGGAAGTTGTTCTTAGCCACTGAGCCTGGACAATGTGAGGGTTCACACCAAGGTGTCTGTCCTCAGGGGCTCAGGGTCTGAGGATAGAGGCAGATGCATGGGCAGAAAAGTCCAACACAGATGAAGAAGCTCTGCAGTGAGATGAGGGCAGGTTTGTATCTTACAGTACTAAAGTGGGTAAAGACTTGAGTATGATCACCATGGGACTTACCAGACCACAGGACTCTGGATAGTTCCAGCCCTTAAGACCCTCTGACTTCTCATCTGTATAATGGGAACACATGGCATGTTGGGGGATGGGTTCATTCATGCAGCCAAGTGTCTGGCCTGGTGCCTGGAGCACAGCAGGTGCTGACTAAACATTTTTAAAATTTACGAATCTTATTTATGAATCGCTTATTTTTGAATCCAGGGAGCAGGTGTTTGGAGAGCACCTGCTGTGGGCCTGGCCCTGTTCAGGGGACTGAGAATTCGGTACTGTGAGAAGCCAGGAGCTGTGTCCTTGCCTAATCACGAGGTTGAGCAGCAATTGTGAACAAGGGCCAGCTCTGAGAGGATGGTAGGCCTGGCAGGAGTCTCTCTGAGCAGGTGGCAGGCCAGCTGAGAAGGTACACTAATCGGACACTTACTGTGTGTACAGGAGGAGGAAGGAAGCTCTGGCTGTGCAGAGTCCGCGTGGAGGACGAGGCTTATGCTAAAAACAATCCCCCACAGCAGAACACAGGGCCGAGGTGAGCAGTGAAGGGGAGAGAGGGCACGCGTAACAGGGTGTCCCTTGCACCGAAAGGACTTGTGCATAGGTAGTGGGAGACAGCAGGGATGGGATGCAATGGCTCCCTCTTTACTTGGGCTGCATACAGGGCAGACAGTGAGGAGAGGGGGGCCTTGAATGCCAGCTATAGAGCTTTCATTTGAACCGGGACATAGGGCTTGGAGCGTGCCATGCACCATCAGGAGGGTATGCTCAGATTCCACAGGGCTTCCGTCCTGGGAAGACATCCGGTTCACGGAAGCAGGGAGTGTGTGGCTAGTGGTACCTGCAGGCAGCTCAGTGACCAGAAACCCAGTCTATACACAGTGGGATGTACATGGCTCCTGAGAGATGCCATGGTGTGGATGGGTCCAAGACAGCCCAGCTCAACACCTCACAAAAGAACACCTCAGCAAAGACACAGATGCCTCACAGCATGACCCCATCATACAGAAAGTTGAGGTAAGATGGGTTTCTAGTGATGAAAGATGAGTATTCCCCAAGCCTGGTGAAGGGAAGCACAGTGGGGATTGCCCATTCTTGATGGAGTGATGGGTAGTCTTTCTCCAAGTGGATGGTTGTCAAGGTGCCTGTCTTAGTTACTTTCCATTGCTGTGATAAGACACCCTGACTAAGGCAACTCATGAGATAAAGTTTGTAATTGGGCTTGTGGTTTCAGAGGGTTAGAGTTCAAGGTTTGCAGAAACAACTGAGAGCTCACATCTTGATTGGCAAGAAGGAAGCAGAGAGACACCGCTGGGAATGGTAGGAGTTATTTGAAACCTCAAAGCCAGTGACACACCTCCCCCAGTGAGGCCACATCTCCTAATCCTTCCCAAAATAGTTCCATTCCCTCGGGACCAAGCACTGAAATACATGAGCCTGTGAGGGACCTTCTCATTCAAACCACAACTGCCAACTTACTAACAAGATTTTAAATTTCACACTCAAAAAGTAAGTATATTGGCTGGATGTGGTTGTGCACACCTGTAGCCCTAATACTTGGGAAGATAAGGCAGGGGCATTGGGAATTTAAGGTCATCCTAGGCTATACAATGAATATTGTGACCCAGTGACTGCCCTGTCCTGCCTCAGGCTCCTGCGGGTCCTGGGTATGATGTGTGTGCTGGTTTGAATGAGAATAGCTCCCCAGTCTGTGGAACTGTTTTGGGAGGATTAGGAGGCGTGGCCTTGTTGAAGGAGGAGTATCATTGGGGGTGGGCCTTGAGACTTCAAAAGCCCACTCCAGATCCAGTCTCTCTTTCTCTCTCACCCTGCTGCCAAGGTTCAGATTAGAGGCAAGCTCTCAGCTACTGCTCCACCATCAGGCCTGCCTGGCCGCTGCCACACTCCCCACCAGAATGGCCATGGACTCCAATAAGCTAGCACCCAGTTAGATGTTTTCCTTTATGAGTTGCCTTGGTTGTGGTGTCTTTTCACAGCAACGGAAAAGTAACGTAGACCGTGTGTGAAAGCACAGAGCTGTGGAGAGAGACGCTATGGTGTCCCACAGATGAATGCCGTAAGATACCGTGAGTCCCCTTGGAAACAAAGAATTATACAGATCCAGCCAAATAGCCAAGGGCGGTGGCTAATGAGTAGAGAGGGAGAGGGGTTTGTTTGTGTTGGCAGCAGGCCTGGTGGCAGCCAGTGTTTTACCAAGAATCCTTGAGGGGTTGCCTGGCAGGCTATCAAAGAGCTTGGTTACCAGAGGGGAAGAATGGAACACGGACAGAAAGAAGGAGAGTAGGTGAAGGACAAGAGGAAGAAAGGGAAGAAGAGAATGATGGAGGAGGGGGGTTAGAGAAGAGGGAGGAAGGAGACTCTACTGGACAGAATGAGGGAGAAATGACAGAGCACGGGGAGGACAGAGTAAGAATCAGGAGCAATAGGGAGGAGGGAGAAGGAGAGATAGGGAGGAGGGACAGGGAGGAAGGAGAGAAAGGAGGAGTGGGCAAGAGCTAGATAAGGAGGGAGACACAGAAACCACAGCATGAGAGTGAAGAGAGATGGAAAGAAAAGGGGGAGGGGAAGAAAGGCAAAGGTATGGGGTAGGGGTGGGGACGGGGTGGGGTAGGGAGATGGGGATGGCAGGTGTCTAGGACCCAGCCCAGCTGGACTCTTTGGTGGGTGACGCTCACTGTGTCTCTACAAATGAAGTACTATAGGGCTCTCAGCCTCGCTTACTGGCAGGCCAAGCAACAAGAGGCCATTAGAGACCAGGGTCTCTTAGATGGCTCCCAAGACAGGTATATCTTCAGTGCCCCCTCCTCTGACTCTGACATACTCAGGAAAGAGCTCTCAGCCCGCCTGGGGGGGGGGTCTGTGTGAGGTCCAATACACCACAGTCCCTCCTTGCATTGGAGCTAGGTAGAGAGTCCAAGGGAATTCATATTTAAAGATGTTGGGTGCCAAAAAGCTTGGATTCTGGGAACAAGTCTGCTGTGAACTAGATGAGTTTGCTGTGTGGCCTTAACCTTTCTGGACCAGACTCCTCCACTGTCACAGGAGGTGGCCAAGATATCCTTTTCATTGTCCTGTGGTGTGTATGATGTGCTGGAAACAGCCCCAAATCATCCACAGGTGTCCCCTATTTAATTATTAGAACTCAATTTCTGTTACACTTTTCATTTTTCAGACCAGGACATGCAAGCCCTCAGGGATGCCTAACCTCTTACAGTCACACAAACCATTCACAGAAGGGCTCACTACCCTCCCTTTGCAGCACGAAGTGTGATCACAGCAGGGACTTTGTTTACTGCTGTCCCCTCATCTCTTAGGACAATGGGGCGCCAAGGAGATGCTGTGACCAGAGTCCCAAAGGTCAAGCTGCCCATCACCACAGAGACTGATGAGCAGAGCTGGGAAATGAATCTTTAAACATGCTTTCTGTCTCCTTCTGACAGAAATCCGGGACCAGAGGCAGGCGGTTGGTCAGGTGATCAGACACCCACCATCCCCCACAGCCTCCAGACGTGAGTATCTCAGGAATAAGGGTCCTCACAGATGGGGTTAGTGGGAGTGTGTCAAAATGACACTGTATGGGGACTCAGAGCAGGATGGAGCACTCTGAGAGGTTGTCTGAGACAAGGTGGGTAGGGGAGCTTCCCACAGCTGTGGATTGTAGAGATACAGTATCTTGTGTCACTGAGGGCCACTGACTGCAGAGAAGGCTGCCATTATTTTGTGCAGACCAGGCCCAGCCCCACAGATGCCTCTCAGTATGAGGATAACCCTTAGGCATGGGCAACTGATGAAATACAGCAGCTATGCTGTATGTCCCTCCTGGGGTCTAGCCTAGTGTCTTCAGGCTGCAGCTTCATCTCCTGCCTGCCCCGTCCTTGTGTTTTCCTCATCTCAGCCCCGCCAGGCATTTGTGTTCAGCCCCAATTGAGTATGCAGCACCAAGCCCTTGGAAAGGCCCCATCTGTCAATATGTCTGCAGTCCCAAAGTGGCTCCTGCTTCAGATCAATGGTGTTTACCAAGCTGGGCAGGAAGGCGGTGAGTTATTTTTCTTCCCTCCCTGTGTACTTTCCGAGTCACCAGCCATCTCTCTTGCTTTGCAGATGAAGATGACTGGCAGGTTCTGCTCCCGGGATGGATGTCAGGCTCTTGTCCATGGCTCTCTAGCTGGACTGAACTCTGGGCTGGGCACTGCACGCTCAGGATGATGTCACCCCTCCATACATTAGCTCTGTTGGGTGGACCACCAGGGAGGTTGAGTCACTTAACTAAGAAAGCACAGCAGAGCTGGGGAGAAGGCTTGACGGGTAAGGTGCATACAGGACAAGTGTGAGGACCTGAGTTCGAATCCCCAGAAACCATGGAAAGCCAGACATGGCTGTCTGTATCTCGGTGCTTGTAGAACACGATGAGGTAGAAACTTTGTCCCAAAGAACATGGAAGGTGAGACAGACAGACAGACAGACACACACACACACACACACACACACACATACCAGGGCCTCACTTTAGGTCCAGAACAAACTGACTGCTTCTTACCGCCTCATCTCTAGTGTATTTTAATTGCTTAGAGTTCCCATGTTCAGTAACATCCTGTGTCATTCTCCATTCACAAATGGAGACACAGACACATAGTACTGATCCCTTGTCCCCCATGGCTTCCCAAATCCCTGCTCCAAACTGCCAAATTGCAGAAGTCTGGGGCAGTCCATACACTTCCTCATTCCAGCTCCACACTCTTGTCTGTTGATGTGGCATGGCCTCTCACGACTGAATGGGAGACTGTCTCCAAGGGATGTGGGTGTTTTTCCTTACCCCGACACATAGTAGGTGCTTCACAGAGGACAGCGAAGAGCAACAGTGACAACCCAAGCCCAGGCTGAGACCCAGATGACCCCTGCCTCTGCCCCATTTCCTCTACTCTGTCTCACGTTAATCCCACTTTAAAAAGCTGGATTCCCCCAGCAGATCCACTTCACTGGAGAGAACCCTACCCGTGAAGACGGAGCTGGACAGGAAAGCTCCCCGGGCTTGCCCATCACTCCGGAGATCGATGAGCAGTGATTGCTGCTCCAGCATCTGTCAGCAGCTGCCTAATTTTAGCCAGATCTTTGCAGGCTTCTTGCCCTGCTCATCCGCCCCTGTGGATGGCGAGAGGCTCCGAGAAGCACCATTGATCTTTTGACTAAAGTGTCCTAATGAAATACAAATCTGTTGTCACTTAAAGAGCCATCTGTCATGGTGGCACAGAAGAAATGCTACCAGGAGAACAATAACCATAATTTCATTTTAAGACCCAGCCTTCCTCCCCCTTTCCCTGCCAGAGAAAAATCGATGTCTTTTACTGTTTCATTTTGCAATGGAACAGTGGAGGAAAGCCATCAATAGGATGTTAAAGATATTTCCAGTTTTGCGCCAGCATGCCGTTCAGGGTCCCCCAACTTCTTGCATTGGATTAATGCATATTTGCATGGGGGCTTCATTCAGCTTTGGTGATCAGTGCTGTGTAAGTGGCTCAGGGGACTGTGGGGTGCAGCAGAGCTCCCAGGGGTACCATCTACCTTGCACAGACTCAGGCCTGCCTAGGTGGAGTAGACATCCATTGAGTATGAAACGTCCCTTAGTTCCCTGCACTGAGAGATGATGGCCTTTGGGGAAGCAATTAGCTCCTGAGGGCTCAGGCCTAGTCAATTAATTAATCCCTGATGGGATGGATTTATGATATGACAGCATTGCTGGAAATGTTGAATAGTGGGAGGCAGGGACTTGGTAAGGTGGTAGGTAGGTCATGGTGTGGGGGACACTTAGGATTGTAGCTTGCCTTCATCTCTTCCTTCCTGCTCCTTCTGCTTCCTGTCCACAACGAGGTGAACAGGGCTCCCCTGTATTCCCACCTCTGAGATGTTTTACCACCTGTGCCTGTGTGGCCAAGTGAGCGTGGACTGAGACAGAGAAAAACAAGTCACTCCTCAGGCCGCTGACGTTTACACACTGCCTCTGTAATCCTTGCTCCATACTGCTGAGCTACAGACAGTAAATTCTCTGCCCATCACCCTATTATCCCCTCCTTCCCTTGACTGCCATGGCTTTGCTTCTCGGGAGTCTTCTGGGAGCCTGTCACCCAAGGATATAGCTGCTCACTCCTATCTGACACACAGCTTCTGTGTGTTCTGTGCTTCACTCACAACCACCAAGAACAACAGTGACAAGCCTGGAGAGACAGCTCAGCAGTAAGAGCTCATGTAGTTCTTGCAGAGGACCTGATTTTGGTTCCCAGCACCCACACAATGACTCACAACCAGCTGTAACTCCAGACCTGTGGGCTTTGGTGCCCTCTTCTGGCCACAGAGGTCTCTGCAATGATGTGTATACACCCAATCTCAGATTAGCCCATATACACATAATTCAAAACAAACAAACAAACAAACAAACAAACAAACAAACCCTTTATAGCACGAGTGTCAGGCCCATGATGGAGAGATGGGGAAGATAGAAGAATGGAGCTGTACATGCACTGTGGAGAGAGGTGGAATTAGAGAGGTGACTAGATACTGTGGTGGTGAGGACCAGGCTAATGTGAGCAGCCTACCCTGCCACCTAAGGCCATGGTGGTATTGACAAGGGCCATGTCTGGGGCAGAGGTCCTATTGCCACTTGGGTGTGCATTGATATTCATGACCCGTGTCAGCACCAATGGCCACGGGGATGACCATGCTCTGGGGCTGCACCCTGAGGCCACGTTGATGTCCATGGGCCATGCTGCACCTGAGAGCCATACTGATCTGTGTGGCCCATGCTGCCACCTGAGGTCACAGTAATGTCCACACCTATGTGCTGCCGAGGATTGTGTCCTGGTCCTTGATCTACTGCAACCAGGGCCCACGTTCCATGGTCTGTGCTGTCACCAGAAACTATGTGGAAACTCACAGTCCATGTCCCTACTAACCATAAAGAATGAGGAAGCTACTCCTGCAAAGTTATCGATGACCACAGGTACACTGTTGAGAAAGAGAGATGCGGGAGGCTTCTGAGACAACCCCAACTCCTACCCAACCCTCACCCCCTCAAAAAAAATCGCAGCCTAAAGAGGAAGCCATTGAAGAGAGCCCTTCGTAAGTGTGAAGGGTGCTGAAGTCGGCTCTCCATCATCCATGGCTTCCGGCAGGGGCGCGGGAGGGAACAACTCAGTTGTCTTTAAGGGGCAGGGCCACCAAGAGTCTGACCATGCTCTGGGGAGTATATAGATAACACACACTGGACTTTTTTTATTTAAATTTTTGTTTTTTTTTTCGAGAATGGATCACAAGGGGGGGGGGCAGACATGGAAGGACTGGGAAATGATGGGGTATGTGATGCGAATTTCCCAAAGAATCAGTAAAAATATTATGTTGGTTTAAAAAAAGTAACTTAAAAAAATTAAACCTGGATTTATCATACCTAACCCAGTTCTACAAATGATGGGGATTTACCCAAAGTCTCCACAGCCAACATATTATAGAGATTCTTGCGTGTTAGTGTTTCCCAGTGCGTTGTTCACAAGAGCTAAGTTCTAGATCCAGCCCGCGTGTCTATCAACACAAGAACAGATTTAAAAAAAATGGCACAAAGACACAGCGGATTTTTGTTTTCATCCAGAAAGAGGAGTGGACTTATACCATTTACAGAGACATGGACACAGCTGAAGATAATATTTTTTTTCTTTTATTGGATGAAGATAATAATATTGACTACATTAAGCCAGTTTCAGAAAGACAAATATTGTACATTTTCACTCACTTCGTTCCTTGATTTTAGATAGATGCATAAAATCAAGTATGTGCATTTATGATGTGAAAGTAGAAATGATATCTTCAAGGGGAGGGCAGGGATTATGGGGAGGGGAGGGGAGGCTAAGGGCAGGGGAGGGGAGAGTAAAGGGAGGGGAACGGCAGCTCAGAGGAGGGGAGGGTATAGGAAGACTATACTGAATATATAACATACGCCATATATGTAACAGTAGCATGCACAATGAATATTCGCAATGACCTCTCAAAAAGTAAAGTTACAAAAGCAAGTCCTCTCTTAAGTCACTGAGTTGAGCATTTGATGACTGAGGGCTCAGAGCCAGGGCTTGGATTCACCCCTTGGTGGGTTCTTGATATAATGGCTTTATGGGAAATAGTGCTGAGTAGCTAGGGCCCAGCTGTCTCCTGAGTGAATAGCAGACATAGCTGGGAAGTGCCTGGAGGAAGGGCAGGGGTGGGGGGGGGGAGAGCACCGCTGTGCTCTCCATGGGAGATGGCCTGTTCTCCTGGTGTGGCTGGACTGCAGGTGTGAGTGGTGAAAGTCTCTGCATGTCTAGCTGCTTTCAGATGGGAGACCTTCGAGACCTGGGGAAGATAAGCTGACTCCAATGTCACCCGGCGAGTTGACAGCGGAGGAGAAGCTGAGGTCCCTCTGGTCAGCTCCGTCTAGAAAGTTCCTTCAGACTCTGTTCATGTGTCCAGAGTCTCAGCTCGTGTTGGCTGACATTTCAGTGGTGTCAGCAGAGGAAACCTCGAGTGAGCATGTAAAGAGCAAATGATGTCCCCAGTGCACGGATATCACTGATATGGGCACAGCCACGTCAGGAATGAATGCCTTGGACATAGGGGGACCTGGCAAAGTTTCTCCCATATGGGATGGGCTTGGAACTATCAATGCCTTGGGTGGGAATATTGGCAGTGTGTGCAAAGCCAGAAACTACATCTTCCTCCTTTGGAATGTTCACAACCTGAGGCTACTCCCCTGTGAGGGGAGGCCTCCAACCAAGACTACCTCACCCCACCCTCTGTACTGCACAGAATAAACTCACGGAGGCTCCTGTTTGTTGCAGTCGTTGGTGCCAGTCAAGCAGAGTGTGCAGGGCACATCCAACCCTAACTTCTCTGTATGTGTGTCTCTGTGGCTGGCTGCTCTCTCTTCATCTCTTGATGGTCCAGCCAGAGTTCAGGTATCCAAGATGCACAGGACACAGCACTCTATATACATATCTTTTTTCTTCTGGCTCTCTCTCTCTCTCTCTCTCTCTCTGTGTGTGTGTGTGTGTGTGTGTCTGCCTCTGTGTGTATTTCTGTCTCTCTCTGTGTGTGAGTGTGCATACATTCATGTATATTCACATGTGTGTGCATGCATGCAGAAGTCAGAGCTTGATATCAAGAGTCTTCCTCAACTGCTTTCCATCTTAAATATCAAAGCTGAGTCTCTCATTTGAGCTTGCCAGTGCGGCTATTCCGGCCAGTCAGCTTCCTCTGGAGATCCCTGCCTCATTCTCCCATGCTGGAATTACAGGTGGGCCAACTTGCTTACTGAGCATTCGTGGGAGCTAGGGATTCGAACTGCAGTCACCACAGCTACACAGTAAGCACTTTCCCTATTGAACTGTCTCCCCAGCACCAGGGATAAATACACTTTTCAAATCACTTTGCCGAAGAGCAGCTGTGATCAAATGCACCATGAGCGTTCGGTTTGATGAGGTTTGACACGTGTCAACAGGTGTTTGCTCTCCCTTGCAGCCGCAGCTCAGACATTTCCATTAACCCCGAGATCTCCCCTCCAGTCTCTTTGCAGTCAAATCCTCCCCCCACACCTTTGTCTGACCTCTGAAACTTCATTTTTGTCTTTTCTAAAGTTCAGATAGATGGATTTGTACAATTTTCATTCTCTGTCGTTTTCCGAAATCTGATACGACACCTTGAAGTTACCCCATGCTGCTGGATGTCAGTTGCTTGAAACATTTTTATTACTGTGTAGTGTTCCAGTGTGTGGATGTGTTCTATTTTGCTCAGCTCTTTGATAATTGATGGACTCCTATGTTCTTGGCTATCACACATAAAGGGACTCAGACATTTTTATGAACATCTTTAGGCAGGCAGGTATGATTTTTTTTTCTCACTGGCAAATAAACACCCAGTTGTGGGGTGGTTGGAGGATATCATAGATGCACGTTTAACGTCTTAAGATCTAGTCAAACGGATTAGAAAGTATCCTCTTCTCATTCCCACCACACTGTGGGAGAGCGTCCCGGGGGTCAGCAGTGTCAAGCTTGTCAGCTTTAGCTACTCTAGTACCTTCATAGCATCACCTAACAGCAGCTTCAATTCTATTTCCCTGGTGACTGATGCCATTAAGTCGCTTTTGAATGTGTTGGCCATTACACATTGCCCCAGTTGCCTCTAATTATTAACTCAACACAATGTAGAGCCATCTGAGGCGAGCCTCTACCGAGAAACTGCCTGGATAGAATGGGTCTGTGGGCACGTCTGTGGGGGAATTGGCTTGACTTTTAATTGATGCAGGAGGGGCCTGCCCACTGTGGGCGGTGCCATTCCCTGGGCTGACCTGCATAAGAAAGCTGGCTGAGAAGGAGAGGGGAAACTGAGCCAGAGAGTGGTGGAAGGCTCCAACATCCTTTACATTCTTGAATCCATTGCTATTACTTTTTCTTTCTGGCTAAAGTCATAGCTTCATATTGATTTTGCACACCCAGTAAGTCTCATTAGATATTACACAGGTATGGTTGTGTGCTGTTGTGCTAGTAAGTTGTATTATATTTCTTTAAATAGGGTTGGATTTTGTTTTGAGAAGCAGTTAAATGATTCTGGATCACTTAGATAATTTTGGAGTCTTTTGCTGAGCATTTTAAAGTGGGACCGAGGGCGTGCTCACCAAAGGTCAGTGAGAGGTGTTTCAGGACGTGAGTGCACAGTGTTTTAGGATGTGACACCATGTTGATTACAATATTTTTCCACTCTAGTTCCTGCCCTGAAGGAGCTTCCAAAATTCCTCTGGCCCCTCTCTTGAGGGTCTTTCCCTGGCCTGAAGTACTTTCCTTCCCTCCATGTGCAGGATCTTCTCTGTTTCTTAACAGGACCCTTTTAGTCTAGATCGCTTTCCTCCTGTGCAATGTCTGGTTTCTGCCTGTTAGCCACTGGGGCCTTTCAGAGCTCAGGCCCCGCCCCTTCCTGTGTGTATCTCTTGCTGTTCTGCTGTAGTCTAGAAGCTATTGGCTCAGCTCACAGTCTCCTCTGTCATTACCGTCCTGCGTGACCGTGGTGCCATGTCTTGGAACCACTCTTTCTTTACCACCTTTCATGTCTCTAGTTACAAAAGACAGGAGGATAAACTCTGTCCCCACTGGTTAAGCCGGACTACAAGGTCAAAGTTCAACTCCCATGATTTTCCAGTGGTTTGTTTTTATTTTTTATTTTGTTTTGGTTTTTTGTTTGTTTACACACCCTCAAGCATTTCAGCTAAGAGTCTGATGCTTTCTTTTCGAGTGGATTCTGTCGTGGACCCCTGAGTCTCAGGCTGAGGGAGCCTCAGCGTGAAGAGGCAGCCCAACTGCCTATCCACACAGTAAATGTCTTATCATTGCACCTTCTTGGCTGGCCTGCCACCTGCTCAGAGCCAGGCCCACCCTCCGCTCAGAGCTGGCCCCTGTTCACGATTGCCACTCAACCCCGTGGTTAGGCAAGGACATGGACCCTGGCTTCTCACAGTACCGGATTCCCAGTGCCCTGAACAGGGCCAGGCCCACAGCAGGTGCTCTCCAAACACCTGCTCTCTAGATTCAAAAATCAGAGGTTCATAAATAAGATTCATAAATTTAAAAAAATGTTTAGTCAGCACCTGCTGTGCACCAGGTGCCAGGCCAGACACTTGACTGCATGAATGAACCCATCCCCCAACATCCCATATGTTCCCATTATACAGATGAGAAGTCAGAGGGTCTTAAGGGATGGATCTAGCCAGAGTCCTGTGGTCTGGTAAGTCCTGAGGTGGTCAGACTCAAGTCTTCACCCACTTCAGTACTATAAGGTGTAGACCCTCCTTCACCCCACTGCAGAGTTTCTTCATCTGTGTTGGAATTCTCTGGCCACGCACCTGCCTCTCCTATCAGACCCTGAGCCCCTGAGGACAGACAGCTTGCTTTACACCTCTGTCACCCAGGCTCGGTGGCTAAGAACAACTAAGGCTAAGGAGACAGCTCTGGTGCTGAATCTGGCCTGTCAGTAGATGGGTTCAGCCTGAGCTAGCTGCTGCCTGGCACTCCGCAGTTCCTAACACTGTGACCCTTTAACATAGTTCCCCAGGTTACGATGACCCTCAATTGTAAAATTTCATTGCTGCTTCATAACTAATAATTTTGCTGCTGTTATAAACAGTAATGCAAGTATTTTTGGAGACAGAGGTTTGCCAGAGGGGTCGTGACCCCCAGGCTGAGAACCACTGCTGTAGGAGGGGCTGAACTTTGAGAGCTAGGGACCGGCTGCTTGACACTAGAGGCTGACACATTCTTCTGTTCACTCACCTTTCCTGAAGCCCTGTCCAGAGCCTGCCATAGTCCCTTGTGACAGTATCGTCCCCGTGTGATCTAGATGTCACGAATGTTGCCACAAGCAGCTATAGCCACCACCCCTGCTGATACTAGGATCCTTCCATTTTCTTAGTTTTTTTTCCCCCCAAACAATGGACACTTTAAGCCGACAGTTCCGCTGAGGCGAGGTCCGTGCTGGAACTGAGCTTCCCCTTGTCCTGCCTCTAGAGTGACCTCCTGGCTGCGCTTCGCAGGGGGCAAAAAGCAGGAAACACTGGTCTCAGAGGCTCCATGGCCCCCTTAAACGAGACAAATTTACCTTCTAATCTCTGTTATTTCTACTCAACGCTCCTAGAAAAGCCCCACTTGACATTTTTAGGTGGAGGGATATGGGAAGGTGAGGAGCATGTGATACCCCGATACCACGCAGAAAGCGGAGGGTGCCTGCCAGCTCGGGGCGGAGGACGGGGGAGTTTGCGCTCTGGGGCTTCTTAATGGAAAATGAAGCCAGATGGGCTGAGAAGGCAGGCTGACATCTGCTCCCCAGAAAACTGGGGGAGCTTCTCTGAGACGCTCACTG
The DNA here is from genome assembly GCF_947179515.1 of Apodemus sylvaticus. Lineage (NCBI taxonomy): Eukaryota > Metazoa > Chordata > Mammalia > Rodentia > Muridae > Apodemus > Apodemus sylvaticus. The sequence continues at coordinate 144,744,256 of NC_067474.1, forward strand.
CGGGGTGGGGGAGGGACATCAGATTCACACTTTATCCTATCAAGTCTGGTGCAGCCCCCTTCTGTCCCATGTCATTCTTAGACTGCCTGCAGATCAGAGACCTCTTCAGCCAGAGGGGGCGCTCTTCTCCCTTCTCCCTTTGCCCCAGCATCTCCATCTTCAGCGAGGCCAGAGGGCGGAGATATGGATAAGTGATGCTGGGTTAAGCAAAGTGTGCTGTTTCTGCACACTGGAAACTCGGAGAAGCTGCAGTGTAGGTTGGTGTGGGTCCAGCGGCGTGGGAAGCAAGGAGCCAGCGGTCCGAATGCACAAGGCGGAAAGCCCTCCGACTGGGAGCGTCAGTTTCCAAGGACAGAAACTAGGTGCCTCGTGAAGCAAACAGAGGCAGGCCTGCTCCACCTTTGTGGCATTCAGGCCCCACCACGGAGCAGCAGACCCTGTCATCAGGGGTTCTCACATACTAATGCTGCTATCCTGATGCCGAAACCCTTTAATACGCATTTTCACATTATGGTGATCCTCAGCCATATAATTATTTTGTTTCTACTTCGTAACTGTAATTTCTCAACTGTTACGAATCGTAATGTAAATATCTGAGGTTTTCGATGGTTTCAAGTAACACCCCCGCCCCGCCCCGTGCAAGGGTCATTCTACCCCCACAGTGGGGTCGCGATCCTCAAGTTGAGAACCGCTTGCTTCCTCATTTGTGGCCGGGAGCGCTGATCTCTAGAACCACAACACAGACTCAGAAGTAAAGTGCCACCTGCCACCTGGGACTTCTCACGACAGGCCATTGGACATGTGCTATTCAGTTTAAAGACATGACAACCATCCGAGAAGTAGCATCTCCCAGAAGTGAGCTCAGCAAACCAAAGGCCCCTGTGTGCACACTGCCCGCTCGACGCCGCACTTGTCGGCTACAATCAGATAAGCAGGCAGGCTCTAGGGAGGAACTGTGGTTCCCTCTGATAGAGAGATTGACAAAATAAGGAAAGGAAAAGCTGGAGCCAGTCTGCTGATAAGACTTAGTTGCCTCTCTGAATGAGATGGTGACAATATGATTGAGTCCCATGTTGGTCCCCAGGGACGTGAGCATCTTTCCTGGGAAAACTTGCTCCTGATTTCTCTCTACAGTTTTCTCTTGGATAAGGTTGTCACTCTCCTATATACCTCGGGAATTACTTAAGTACTGGATTTCAAAATCTTAAATTTAAAAATTACATCTGAAAGTGTGTGTGTGTGTGTGTGTGTGTGCATGGATGGAGGACAATTTTAGGGAGTCAGTTTTCTCCTTCCACCACGTGGGTTCCAGGGATCAAACTCAGATGTCAGGCTTGGCCACAAGCGCCTGCTGAGCCATCTCGCTGGACCTTTATTGGTCATGTGAACAGCAATGCCCTGCTTCTGTTCCTTCCTTTTTATTGGTGCAGGGATAGAACTCAAGGCCTTACACATGCTAGGCAGCTACGCCATACCAGGAAGCTACATATCTGGCCCTGAATATACAGTCAATTGTTATACCCAGATCTGTGGATGTTTTGTGCATTTTTATTTGAGTAAGAAATTCCTACCCCAAGGTCATGAGCAGTACTCAGTGATGCTTAATTTAAATTTTAAAATTTTAAAAATTATTGTAGAGTAAACTTTCCCTTTATGCTGAAATCTTTACATATATTATATACACACATATAATATATAAATGTGTATATTTATATATGTATATTTTATACATATTTATATATTATATATAAATTATATATAAATATATACATTTATATATGTGTGTGTGCACATGCATGCACATGTGTATGTATATAGAGACCAGAGGTCCATTTGCCCTCTACAGGGCTGCCTTCCTATACTGAGAATCCATCAGCTCGGGCTCTTCTGCCCCAGACTCAGTTCCCACCTGTGGCAGAGTCTGCCCTCCACAGGACTCCTAACTTTGCCCTGGGCCAACAGTGCAAACCCGTGACTGAGACCGCTCATAAATCACACTTGTCCTTCAAAGTGATTTTCCAGGAGAACACTGGGCTAGCCCATTGCATCCCTGGAGCCTCTCCTGAGGTTCTGGGAAGCCCTAATGGTGCTGTGCTTAGAGCCTGACATTTTTAGGATGGCAGTTCTTCCCGTCTATAAGCGCACTCCACCCCACCCCCAATTCCGTTTTCCTTTTACGTCCTTCAGTAAAGCATTATAATTTCCTCTTTAAAGGTCTTTCACATAGTTTACTGGATTTATTTCTCTGTGTGTTGAGCATTTATTGGAGCTTTGGAAGGAGGCAGAGCTCTGCAGCCCTATCACTTAGGAACGACCCCCCAGATCCTAGGCACGTCTTAAATGACTCTGCCCTCTGTTTCCTCATAAACCACTACACCCTCAGCGCACAGTGGCCATGGGGACTGAAGGAAATGAGGAGTGTGACACTTTTACAACTCTGGAAACATCTGATAAACACTGGCTTGTCCTGGAGCCCTCGAGGGCTTGGCGTTGTGTATCTGAATGTCTGTATGGGTGCCCCAAGGTAGGAGCCGAGGATTCACAACTGCTCTGAACCCAGGAGAGAATCTCAAAGAATAAGGTGGGAAGGGATTGACCAAGACACCTCATGTTGACGGCTGACCTCTACAAACACATACGTGCGCATGCACACACACCACAAACACGGAAAGCAAAAAACAAACAAAAAACAGCAATGAAGCCAATACACCAACTGTCCAGCCCACGCATGACCAAGAGGAATGACCACTGCACGGTGCTATTCATGGTGCTGAGGTACAGCAATGCTAACATGCAAAACTCCCTCCCAGCACAAGGATTCATGTACTAAGCACCAAAGGGGCCAAACCACAAGGCGAGAAATGCGCTGGCAGCGGCCACGTGAGAGGATGTCTAATTTCCCTCCTAACCAAGGAAATGTGCAGGCCAAGAAAGGAGTTTTTCACTTAGCCGACATATAAATCTGGAGAGGATTGCGAGCCCATGTGCTCCTGGGGAGTCAGGCGCCCTGGTGCTTAGAAGACCCTGGTGCTAATGGACTTGCCTTGGCAGGACGGCAGCTCAGTGACAGGTGTCTCCACGTGAAATGAGCGGCTCTTTCATCCTCACGCTGTCCTGGGAGCGTGCGGAAGGAAGCGGTCACACAAGTTAACAAGAGAGCGCGCAGCGGGGTTTCTGTGGAGCCAGGCTGACTTCATAGATCAAAGATCCGCAAATAGGAGGCTGGTGGAGCTAGTCTTTAAAGTGGAGCAGAATATAACACAATGATGTAAAATGAGGCAATCCTGCAGCTGTTAAAGTGGAAAGACCCCCCACAGTGCCCCACTATGGGGAAATAAAAAGGGGGGGGCACCAGCCAAGAGCAAATGCAAAATGTCAAGAATATTATCCACGACTGCATTTGAGTGGATCAATGTGTGTGTGTGTGTGGGGGGGGAGCCCTTACATGTGTGTTCAGGTGCGCATGTGTGATCAGAGGTCAACAGTGAACATCTTCCTCAAATGCTCTCCACCTCTTTTTTGAGAAAGGCCTCTGGCTGAACCTGGAGCTCACGGATTGGCTGGTCCGGCTGGCCTGTGAGCTCCGCAGCTCTGGCTGTCTTTCCCACTCCAGCATGTGGGTTTTAAGTGCACGCTGCCATGCCTGGTTCTTTGTTTATTTGAACTGGGGAACTGGAACTCAGCTCCTCACACTCCCTTGACAAGCACTTTATTTACTGAAATTCTGCCCGGTTTTGCTAGAATAAACCCACCCTGATTTCTGCAGAAATACAGTCCATTTCCCCTTCCCTTTTGTTTGCTTGACATGTGGATGTTTCTGATTGTATGTCTAGAGATTGTATTCCTCTCTAGTCCATCATGAGTATCCAACCTTTGGGATTTTTCTGGGCAGCCATAAATGAACCTTTGCTGGTGCCATACATTAAATCCAAGGGGTCCAGCCGATAGCTTGGGATTATGGGGTCATACATGGGTTTATTTTGAGCGACATGAGAACCTGGTAGATATCCTGGGTTATGGGGTAAACATCCTCGAAGGTCACACACCTGTTTAGAAAAGTGCTTCCTGTTCCACAGTGAGAATGGGTTAAGGGAAAGCTGTCTTCCACCAAAAGCCTCCCTTCCATCTTTTGAGCCTGGCCCGTTGATAGAACTCACGGAAGGCCTCACGTTTCCCTGTGGCGCTGAAATCGGAGGCAGGCTGCACAGTCCTGTGCATACTCAGCGTGTGAGCACGTGAGTTCCCTGCACTGAAGCAGGCTCCAGGTTCTGAAACTGCTTTCATGGCTGTGTCTTTCGTCTGTTGCATTGATTAGCTTTTCAGTTACTGCAGACTTCTGACAGCAGTGTCCATCAGTATCAGCTAGGATTTAACCTCCCCTGGGGATGTTTCCTACCCATCTTCTGTGTCCCTCCTCTGTGTGCATTTAAGGTGACCAATGGGGAACTTTTATTTTTTATCCTACCCCTGCTGTTGGGGGAACTCTTTCCCTGGGGCACCGGTGACAAAGTAAAGCCAGGAGTCAGGATTGATCTCACCAAAGTCCAACCTGGGGAGTCAGCGGGTTTATTGGGCGTGCTTACAGTGTATGAGTAAGGGGCTACTTATAAAAGTGTGGGTGCTCCCAAAGCAGCTTCACCTCCATAAAGGTTCGCCCCAGTAAGGATGACAACATGCCCATAGCTTCATAGACCGAGTTGTGTCCCTTCCCCACCAATACACACACACACACACACACACACACACACATACACACACACACACTGATCTACTTTCTACACTCTGTTTATCTGATATCTCTGATACCATGAAGTCACAGACAATCTGAAATAGAATTATATACAGCTAGTAAGGAGGTGTAGGAGGAAGACACTTCGCCCTCCTATCTCTATGAAGGAATATCAACAGATAATAGGCCTTGTATTTTTGTTGGATGAAATACTGTGTATGCATGTGTGTGTGTGTGTGTGTGTGTGTCAGGGTGTGTATAGGTTTGTGAGTGTAGGTGCTTGTGGGGCCATTTGATCCCCTGGAACTGGAGTAACAGGTGTTTGCCAGCTGCTAGGATTGAACCAAACTCAGGTCCCTGCAATAGTAGAGCAGTCTTAACCGCCGAATCCTGTCTCCAGTCCAGCTGGAGTCTCTTGTATGTAGTGACAGCCATTCTGATGAAGACACCACTATTCAGAGGCCAGTGGTCTACGACCCCTGCCTGTCACCTGTGTCCACACCCCCTGTTCACTCAGAGGGCCCAAGTTCGCCTATAACTCCAGCTCCAGGGGATATAATGCCCTCTTCTGGCCTCCTTGGACACTATACCCACATGTACAAAGGCAGAGACACACATGCATACATACCTATAATAATAATGATAATGATGATTATTATAAAATAGTAATATAAAGTAAAGATGATTATAAAATAATAATGATAATAATACATTGCCATATTTTTTACTGTAGAACAAAGGGTTACTTGGAGGCCTCACTTATACATTTTATCAGTGATGTTACCTGTCTCTTTAAATAACCTTTCTTTTAGATATGTAACTGGCCAAGGGAAACCTTTGAAGTTTCCATAGACAGTTTGTTTCAGTTGGATGTATCTTTGCATCTCCTGCAGTTCCTGCTTCATACATTTGAATGTTATGGAATTCATTGATGAGAGTCGGTTGTATCTTTAGGCTCATTACATAGTTCATCATTTAACAATGACCTCTTCCATCCCACTAGGTTTCTTTCGTTACTGAACTGGGTGAAATAGGCCTGTAATCCCAGCTGTAATCCCTGGGGAAGAGGAACTACAAGATCAAGGCCTGGCTGGACTACAAAGTGAGTTCAAGGCCACTTGGCAACTTAGTGAGACTCTGGCATCTTCTTTTCTCAAAACGGAAAAAAAAAAAAAAAAAAAAAAAAAAAACGGCTGGGGACACAGTTTTGTGGTGGAGTTTGCTCTTGGTTTGTCCTTTGACCTCATCTGCTTTTATTCAGCTCTGCCCTCCTGTGGTGCACGTGTGTGTATGTGTGTGTGTGTGTGTATGTGATATGGTGTGTAATGTGTGTGTGTTGTGCTGTGTGTGTGTGAGATGTGAGTGGTGTGGTCTGAGTGTGTATATATATGTGGTATGTGTGCGTAGTATGTGACATGTATATGTGTGTAGTGTATGATATGTATGTGTTTGGTGTGGTGTGTGTGTATGATATGATGTGTGTAGTGTGTGTGATATGGTGTGTGTATATATGTTTATGGTATGTCTGTGGTGGGTATGTGTGGTGCGTGTGTGATGTGAGTGGTATGGTCTGTGTGTGTATATGTGTATGGTGTGTGATGTGTGATGTGTGTGTGTTTGGTGTGGTGTGTGTGGTATGATATGTGTGTACGTGTATGATATACATATGTGTGCAGCTTTGATATGTATGTACAGAAGCACTCATCCTTGGGGATACATACATAGGCCAGAGGTCAGTGTCCAATGCTTTCTTCTCTCACTTCTGCACCTTATTTGTTTATTTATTTTTATTAGATTTACTCATTTTACTTCGTGTGTGGGTATTTTTATCTGCATGTGTGCATGTGCATTGCCTGAGTGTGTGGTGCCTGTGGAGGTCAGAACAAGGCATCAGATGCCCGAAAGCTGGACTTACAGGTGCTTGTGAGCCACCATGTGGGTGCTGGGACTCAAACCTGGGTTCCCAGCAAGAGCAACAAGTGCTCTGAACTCTCTTTTCAGCTTATGCATCTTTTTTCCTGGGACATGGTCTTCCTGTGAACCTGGGTCTCATGGACTCCACCCCGAGCCCCTCTGCCCGTATCCTCTAGTGCTGTGCTTCAGACGCTTGCCACGTGCCTGGCTTTTCTTAGGTGCGTTCTGAGCATTCAAGTTTAGGTCCTCAAGCTTGCCCAGTTAGCCCTTCACTGAGCCATCTCCCCAGCTCTGATGCTGTTTGAAGTGCCCATTGGATACCTGCTGTGGTGGATTGAAAGAGAATGACCTCAGAGGTTCATAAGTTTGCTTGCTTAGCCCCCAGATGATGAACCGTTTAGAAAGGATTAGGAGGTGTAGCTTTGTTGGAAGAGGCAGGGCCTTGTTGGAGGGGGTGTGGCCTTGTTTGGAAGGGTGTGGCCTTGTTGGGGGAACTGTGGCCATGTTGGAGGGAATGTGGCTTTGTCAGAGGTGTGGCCTTGTTGGAGGAGGTGTGGCCTTGGAGGAGGTGTGGCCTTTCTGGAGGAGGTGTGGCCTTGTTAAAGGAAATGTAGCCTTATTGGAGGGGTTGGGGCCTTATTGGAGGGGTGTGGCCTTGTTGGGAGAGGCGTGGCCTTGTTGGAGGGGCGTGGCCTTGCTGGAAAAGCTGTTTCTCTGGGAGTGGGCTTTGAGGTTTCACAAGTCCACACCTGGCCCAGTGTCACTCTTCCTCCCTGGCGCCTGCATGTCACTGTGCTCCCTGCCATGATGATCATGGACTAACCCTCTGAAGCTGTAAGCAAGGCTCCTATTAAATGATTTCTTTTATTAGAGTTGTCTTGGTCGTTGTGTCTCTTCACAGCCACAGAACAGTAACTAAGACACCCCGGGTGTCTCCCCGGGTATTTCTGGTGGAGTAATCGTTGCTCTGGCTCACAGCGAGAGATCTTTTACCAGCCTTATTTATCTAACAATAGCCATTTTCTGTTGCTTTCACTCATTTCTATGTGTCTGTCCTATGTTTTTGTGACACCCACCACTGTCTCTGTGCTTTATGGCTTATTATCCCTCCCTGTTTTGATACTGTGTTGACAGGCGCTCTGGTTTAAATTTCACTCTGTCCTTGTACATGATGTGGGGAGCCTGCGTTTCTTAACTGAGCAATGTTTGAAACTTTCTTATTACATTTTTTTACTCTGTGTGTGGTGGTGGGTTGGTGTGGTATGTTATGAGGTCAGAGGACAACTTGTGAGAGTCTTTTGTCTCCTATCATGTGGGTTCCTATCATGAACTTAGGTCATCAGGCGTCACAGCAAGCACCTTTAGGCACTGAGCCATCTCATTGGCCCTTAGCAAACGGACCATCTCCCCAATCCCTAACCCACCGTGAAGAAGGGATAACTAACAGCATGGTACCGTCTGTCTCTACCCTCCCCCAACACAACTGGGCTTTTATAGGTAGGATTTCCCCTCTCAGCTATCATCTTCAAATCTTTATTTCCTATTGCTTAGCTTTTCTTTCAAGACCCTCATAACTTATATTCTGCTCTGTAACCATTATGACGCATTTGGTCCAACTTTGTTCTTAATATTATTCTGGATGCCCAGGCTCACCACCCCGTAGATTTGGCTGCTGTGAGTTCTTTGAATTATCATCTGGTTGGTTGGATTAAGTCTTCAAGTAGATTCTGCTGGAGGCTTAGGGAGGGCTGACTTTCCTGAGCCCTGCATATTTGAGAATGCATTTCTCTTAGAGGACGCTGGCAGCTAGGCTGTACACGTAACTCTCGATTAAAATCGTTTCCCCGGACACAGCTTTGCAACTCATGTTCGTTGGGGCTCAATCCTGAAACCAGGCAGATAGAAATTTAATTCTCTCTTTATCTTCTCCCTTGACGTGTGACTTATCTCCCAGTCCCTTTCTTCTAAACGTGGCCTTGTGGTTTGCTGGAACCGACAGAACGTTAGCAGATGAGATTGCAGCACAGACTTCAGATCAGTGTGACCTGAATTTCCTGCTGCTTTCATGGGCCCCTTGGAGCGTGGGTGCCTTGCTGGGCCTCTGCTTCTCCACAAGGGGCCCATGGGTAGATCTGATCTGAAGCAATGGTCTGGAATCTGGCCTACCAGTGATGGGCAGAACCTCTGAAGGCCTGGGCTGAAACACTTGGTAGCTCTCTTGAGCTGCAGAGTCAACCGTAAGCAGCAGAGCCTGCACACCAATCGTCTTGCCAACCCAGTCCCTTTCTTGCTATGTGACCTTGCCCACAGCTTGACCATTTCTCCTGATTTAACTGAACTTATTTGAGAGAGGTCTTGTGTGTCCTAGGCTGGCCTCAAACTGGATATATTGCCCAAGGACCCAGTCCCTTTCTTGCTATGTGACCTTGCCCACAGCTTGACCATTTCTCCTGATTTAACTGAACTTATTTGAGAGAGGTCTTGTGTGTCCTAGGCTGGCCTCAAACTGGATATATTGCCCAAGGTGGTGACCTTGAACTTCTGATCCCCCTGGGGATTATAGGTGTGCACCACCTCTCCCAGTCTTATTTATTCAACACTGGGGGCGGAACTCGGAGTCTCATGCGTGCTAGATGCACACTCTTCCAACTGAGCTACATCCCAACCGAGCCACACCCCAGTCCTAGATTACTTTTAATGTAACATGAAGGTATTGGGGTCACTCTTAATTTCAGGACCTGGATTGAGATGGAGGGTTAGGGAGTGAGAGAAGACAGTGTCCTAGAAATGCAGAGGCACAAAGAAGCTACAGCAGGCTTGTGTCCGGCCATGGATGGTCTGAAGACACAGGTAGAGTCTAGGCAAGAGTTGGAGGACTGGTGTCTGCCCCACACCAGAAGTCAAGCCACCTCATCGTCATAGCTCCTTAAACTCCTGTCAATCACTTTCTGTCCCACCCCACTGTGCAATCGGCCTTGAGGTCAAGCCCTTACCCCAGAGTCCTTGAGCTTGAGGTCCTCTCCAATCCTTCTTTCCTGTTCTTACCCAGCCATCCCTGGCTGTCTCCATTCCCCTGCCTCATCTCTGCCTCCCCTGACTCTAACACTCAGGGCAGGTGTCGACCCTCTCTGTCCCTCCTCAGACCTTCCCAAACTACTTGGTGTTAGATACCAGACTTAGGGAGACAGACCAAAAGATAGGGGACCTGGAGACCAAAGAGCAGGATTCCAGACAAAGCAGGTGCAGGGGATAAGCAGCCAGCCCCGTGTCAGTACCCCTAGAAATGAAGTTAGTTTTATGCTTACCATTTTAAATGATGAGAGTCTTTAGAAGGAATTTCTGGGGCTCAGGGCTAGCCTTGAGCTCATCTGGGGGTTCAGGGTTAGCCTTGAACTCACTGGGATGCTATGTTCCCACAGTCACCCCACAGCACCAGTACAGCTGTCCTTCATCCTGTAGGCTGTGCCGATACCTGTGGTCGTGTGGATAGCTGTCGCAGCAGCTCTCTAAGCAGGGTGGCGAGCCTGCGGGTTAGCTGGTACCTCAGGTAGCGCCTTTCTCTCCAGCACAGAATGCTTGGCCAGCCTCAGCCGACTCATCCTTCCTCACCCTTGGCCACTTGTCCTCTGTGTTCCTGGCCTCCGGCAGTCCTTGAATTCTCAACACATTCTGGATACCAGCCTGTAGCCCAAAGGCTATTTAGGGGTTCATCTTGCAGAGAGCCCTGGCCTTGGAGACTGGCTTCCTTTAAGGAGGGTGTGTGTTATTCTTGAGATCCCCTTGGCCCAGCAGGGCACCTTCCTGCCAGAGCCTTCACGTTTGAGCTGGTTGGTCTTTGTCTGGCACAAACCTGAGTGTATCTGGGAAGCAGGAATGGAATCTTCATTGAGTAACACCTCTGCATGATTGGCCTATGGGCAGTTCTGTGGGGTATCACCTTGAATAATGACGGGTGTGGGGGAGCCCAGCTCACTGTGAGAAGTGCCACCGCCTGGACAGGTTGTCTAAGATGATCCCACGGAGAGATCAGCCTGTTCTTCTCAGTTCTGTTCCCGCTGAAAGCTGAGGTAGGTGGCCCAGTGTGACTGTCAGCTCTGGGTGGGTGACTGCTTCTGGTGGGTTGAGGCTTCAGCTCCGTGTGAGGGTAGCAGGTAGAGACAGGGCGTGAGCCCAGCCCAAAGAACATGGAGAAAGAAAGCCAGAAGGCAGCAAGCCTGACCTTAGTCCCTCAGGACTGCCTCCTTTCTTCTCCCAGGTCTGCACAAGCCACAGAGTCCCTGGCCACCTGTCACAGTGTCTCCCTGCTATGCACTCCGGGGGGCCTCCCTGTGACTCCCATAACCCGCACTCCTCTGCCCTGCAACAGCCCCAGTGCAGCCTAACTCCCCATCCCGTGAGAACCTTCCAGATGCAGGTGACTTTCCCAAAGCCTAAAAAAGCCTATGATAGAGGGCTGTGGCTCTCCAAAGCCCCTTCCGGGGCCCCAAGTGCTACAGCTAATGAGCGTTTGTCGACTCATAAGATTAATGAGGATTAGAAAGAGCAAAGAAAACCTGCTGCGCCCTCAGATCTCACCGCGCACACATAAAGGAGCCTTGACAGAGCATTTCCCAAACTTGACAGCAGCTCAGAAAGTTCCCATGACGTCATCTGCAACACATTCTGAAGGTGAAAGACACTTGGAAGGATGGATGACAGACACTGGTTCTGATGAGCTGTCTGGAGGAGAGCCTGGCCCTGTTGTCTATTCTTCTGAGAAAGTTGAGGCGGTGTGGTGGGGGGGACGGGGGGGGGGGTCGGTGGGGGGATATGGCCCAAAGAGCTTAGGGAATGAAGCCAGAAGACGTCAGGGTGCAGTGGGATTCGCCTCAGTTCCACACCGCTGCTGGCAATTGTTGGCTTTTAAAAATACACAGTTTATTATGGCTTGGCTGCTCAGTTTAAGTAAATATTAATTTGCTTGTTTAATTTTGAATCTGATACTTCATCTTTCTTCTCATGTGCATGCAGTGGTTGTGTATGTAGTATGTGTTTGTTTGCATGTGCACATTTGTGTGGGCAAGCATGAGCTTACACACACATGTATATGTGTGTATGTGTACATGTGCATGCATGCACACGAGTGGCAGGGGGATATAAAGGCATACACACAGACACACAGACACACACAGACACACACAGACACACACAGACACACACACACACACACACACACACACACGATGCCCAGATAGACTGACTTTCATAAGCATGATACCTGGGTGTGCTACCTCCAGGTCTTACTAGACTTAGGGTCACAGTCTGTGTCCTAATCCCCTCAACCAACCTGGTACAGCCACCTCTCCTGGATAAGCTAATTAAAACAGTCAAATTAACAGTAAAAAAACAAACAAACAAACAAAGAGATTTATTCAATATGGCCACATTTCCCCACCGCCCCACCCCCATAGTCTATCTTTGGCAGCCTGGTATGAGGCGCAGGCTAAACCAGGTTGAGAAGTGTCCCTGCCCATCTGTGACACGTTGCTCTTCTACAAGTGGCCCCCTCTCCTTCAAGCTGGTCAGACAAACTACAATCTCGTTCCTCTTTGCCTCACCGGGCTTTAGATTTTATCTTCTTCACACATGAGGTTCCGGAGGGGGGGTATTCTAATGTTGGGGGCCATTGTTTCAACCGTCAGATAGACAAAATGAGGGAGCCAAGAGTCCTTGCCAGGTCTGTTACCCGAGAGCTTCTTCTTATTCCCTGACCTTTCCTGTCACCTCTGACCTCACCTTCCTCTTCTTCCTTCTCCTCTCCAGCTTCTCCGACCTCTCTCAGCTCTGCCTCCTGAGCTCAGCTGCGCTCTCTTCATCCCCTGCCTGGAACGTCTCCTGCAGTTCTCCTTGTTCTTCAGGGTTGAGCTCATGTCTGAAGCACGCTATGCACTGGTTGTCAAAAGGAGCCCACAGAGAGATCGAGCAGGGCGCCCCAGCAGGGCTCTCTCTGAGCGGCAGCACAGGCTGCATCTGAGAGCTGCTGGCTCCTGCCGGACCCTCCAGGTGAACAGCAGCAGTTGGGGGGCGGCGGGAAGGAAGATGCGCCTGGGTCTCAGGCCCGAGAGCACTCGGAGAAAGGGGGTAGTGGGTCACTGGGCTCAGTGTTCTCTCTTCTACCTGTGTGACTTGTCCTCACCTGTCAGCAGAGCAGCCCACAGGCGCGGCATCGTCGACACACAGGCCGATTACACTGCAGGCAAATGCTGTGGGCGAACATGCGAATGCCTGCATTTTAAATGGATTTCTGCTTTCTGGAAGCTGTGCTGGCTGGGCACACGTCTTGGGTAGGATCCCGGGTCTCTTCTCTAGAATTGAATCACGAAGGAGTCACGGGGAGGCACCCAGAAAGGGCTCTCCAAAAGGTTAAGATGGAGGGGGGCTTCATAATTGTGAAGGTTTGGGGGCTTGGGGTTTGAGAAGGACATTGTGACAGGTTTCCTTTTTTATATAAGACATCAATTAGAAGAGATTAATGCTGTTAGCTGACAGGCCGACAGCAGTAATTGGGCGCTCTGAGGAACAATCAGGCCCATTTGGTGGTATAGGGGGTCTCTTCTGAAGGAGTTCAGAGGAGGGAGGTGGGGGAATAGATTGGAGAGGTTTCCCCCCTTGTTTTTTTCTCACGGTTTTCTGACATTGGGGATGACCAGTGAGTACACAGTTACAGGATGTCAGATGGTCCACGAGGACTCCTCCTCATTTGTCATTCCTGTGGTGGGCGGGACGGGAAAACAAGGTGTTTCTGTAATTCTGGAAACCAAATTACTGAGATGACCAGAAGTGTCACAGTTCAACCAAAATGGAGATTTTCAAAATGGCGCATCCCTAGCAAACACCTGCGTCCTGTGAACAACACAGTAAAAGGAGCTCATCATAAGGCTATTTTCTTTCTTCTTAGAAAAGAAAACTGCAGGTATGGTTAAAGAGAGAGCAAACAGATAACAGGGAAAAGAGCCTGCCCCGGAGGCACTGCAGGTGTGGCTGCTGTGTCACGTGTATCAGCAGGTGGCAGAGAGGAGAGAGATGATGTCTATGCTCAGTGTTCAGACCTGTAAACATCTGAATGATCCGTAGCCTAACATTTCCCTGAAGAAAGCAAGCCTGAGATGACCACCAGTCTGGTGCCAGGCAGGACCAGACGAGCTCCCAGGATGAGGGGCAATCAGGAAGTTAGAAGAAGCCTGCCTGGGACTGCAGGCCCTGGGCGGGAGGGAGTGAGCCCAAGACAAATGACCCTCCCAAAAGACCACTTAGGCAGGCCAGACAAGGAGCAAGCCAGAGACAACCACCAGACTGGAGCTATGGAACCCCCAGATGGAGCTAGCCTGGGATGACCATCAGTCTGGCACAGTGCAGACTCACGGTTGGGGGAAACCATGCCTGATGTCCCAGGGCCATAGCACTCCTGAGACCACTCCCCCCTCCACCCACAGGGTTTCTCTGTGTAGCCCTGGCTGTCCTGGAACTCACTCTGTAGACCAGGCTGGCCTTGAACTCAGAAATCTGCCTGTCTCTGCCTCCCAAGTGCTGGGATTAAAGGCATGTGCCACCACCGCCCAGCTTCCTGAGACTACTTCTAAGAGACCCCAGACGCCATGAAGGGGAGCAAGTGAGTGGTGGAGAAATGGAAGAGAGAGAAAGAATCAGAAGGACGTGCGCACAATGAAAAGAGGCAGAACTGGAGACCCAAGCAGGTAGTGAGGGACAGCCTGATGTCAGGAGCCTCTGCTGCCACCTAGGACCTGGCCTGTGCTGCCACCAGGGACCATGTCTGGGTCTGTGGCCCTGCAGCAGCAGGGGTCTGCTACCACCAAAAGGCCAGGCAGATGTTTCTGGTCTGGGCTGCTACCCACCGACAAATTGGTGTCTAAGGACTGTCCAGAACTTGCCCTGCCCCTCACCTGGGCATTGTGAGAGAGCTGGCCCTGGGGTATGAAAGCGAGAGAGCTGCCCCTGCCCCTAGCCAGTTGCAGTACACACACGCACACACACACATACACATACACACACACACTGCATGAATTGTAGGTGAGACTACCCCAACGTTATCAGTGTGGGTGAGCTGCCCCTATCATGTGGTGGAGACAAGGTGGAGACCCTTCTTCTTCCTCCTTCTCCCTCACCACCTGTGGCAGGTAGGAGACCTGGTCTTGCGGTTTTATGAGAGCAGGAGAGCTGTCCTGCCCCCTAGGCAGTTGCAGCACGTGGGACAGCAGGCCCTGCCCCTCACCTGAGCAGCACAGCAGAGCTGGCCCTGAATGCGGAGGTAGTGGGCAAGCCAGCCCCGAAGGCATAAGTATGGGAGAGCTGGCTCTTGTCTGCTGTGACATGGGAAGGGAGAAATCCCCTCCTCTCCCTTTTGCCCTCACCACTGGTGGCAGGCAGGAGAATGGGCCCCATGGGGTCGAGAGCGCAGCAGAGCTGTCCTTACTTGCTGACCCTGATAACTTGGGTGAGCTGGCCCACAGGGATGAGTGTGTGATAGCTTGACCCCACAGGTTGTCTGCCTCGGGGCTGAATGGGTGAGGGAAAGATCCCCTCACCCCTTGCCACCTACAGCAGGCAGGAGATCTGGCCCTGGGGTCGTGAGAGTAGGAGAACTGGCTATGTCCTTCATCAGCTCCGGGGAGAGTGAGCCCTGCTCAGATCCTCACAGGCCCAGATCCAGGGCTTTGAGTTTAATCCAGATCCACCCCAACATCTACACCATTTGTGAACTGCTGGAGCACATTAAGGGCCCGGACCTACAGATCCAAAACCACAGGATCTCCATGACCCAGGGCAACAGCAGGATATGTGAGAGGAGTCCAAGGAGTCCTTTCATTGAACATTTGCAAGCAAAGAAGTGTGGACAAAGGGTATACTGTGGACACACTGTGACACACTACAGCTTTCACAATGAGATTTTCTTTCTCTGTTATGGGGGAGGTTGCAAAGGTGGAGGGTGGGCCCAAGGGGAGGGGAGATGAGTGGAATTGGGGTACATGATGTGAAATTCACACATACACACACAAAGACAAAACGTTTAAAAACAAAAAGAAAAGAAAAAGAAAATCCACCTAGCCTCTTTGGTGGTTTGAATGAGAATGACTTTATAGGCTTATATTTGAATACTTGGTTTCCAGTTGGTGGACTGTTGACCAAGGATTAGGAGGTGTGGCCTTGCTGGAGCAGGTGTGGCCTTGTTGGAGGAGGTGTGGCATTACTGGAGGGGGTGTGGCCTTTCTGGAGCAGGTGTGGCTTTGTTGGAGGAGGTGTGGCCTTGTTGGAGGAGGTGTGACATTACTGGAGGAGGTGTGGCCCTGTTGGAGGAGGTGTGGCATTACTGGAGGGGGTGTACCCTTGTTGGAGGAGGTGTGGCATTACTGGAGGGGGTGTGGCCTTGCTGGAGCAGGTGTGGCCTTGTTGGAGGAGGTGTGGCATTACTGGAGGAGGTGTGAAGCTGGGGTTGGTCTTTGAGGTTTCAAAAGCCCACTTCAGGCCTAGTCTCGTCCTCTGCCTCCTGCCTTCAGATCAAGATGTCAGCTCTCAGCCCTGCCTGCCTGCAGTTATACTCCCTGCCATGATGATCGTGAACTAACCTGCTGAAGTTGTAAGCAAACCCCATATGAAATGCTTGCTTTTCGAAGCTGTCTTGGCCACAGTGTCTTTTCATGGTGTCAGAACTGTAACTACCCCATTTCTCTCAGTAACTTTGGCCTAACGTTGGTTATATACATATTTGCATTTATATTTTCCCTGGGATCCTTTGTGTCTGCATAATCAGATCTCCTGTACCATTCTCCATGTATACAGTCATTCCAAACTGTGGGATTGGTGTTTATTCTTCCGGAATAACATGTAGACATCCAGTTTGGAGCTGTGATAAGCTCCCTGCACATCAGATCTTAGCACACATCTCTGACTGGCATTAAAGGTTCTCCTAGATTAGAGTTTCAGATTGTTGTTATACAGATTGAGGGAGTGTCCCCTCTGGTATCCTTGTTGGTGCCCAGCGATGGTTCCCTGCCCTTTTGTCGATCCCTCAGGATGCCCAGGCGCCTCAACTGCCAACGTGGCTGGAAGGATGAAGTGGAGTCAGGAATGGGTGGGGTCTGCAGGATCTCCGTGTGGCTGGAGTGAGTGCCAGGGAGGAGAGGAATCCTTTTCTCAGGATCATTGGTAAAACAGCTCTCTCAGACAATCTTAGCTTGTGCGCATACCTTTACTCAGGGTGGGCTTGTACACGTATACTTTATTTGGGGTAGACCAGGGCTATCTATGGACCTTGGAGAGTGGGAAGGAGTTTTCAAGGTAAATGTAAAATCACCTCATTCAAGGTGGCATGCCAGGTGTGCCATATGGAGAGGCATGCCAGGGCTCCCAGGTACTTTCTAGGCAGGTGCTTATTGGGAAAGAAGAAGTTGAATTTGTAGGTCTGCCAAGGACGACCTTCCCCAGGTAGAGGATGTGGGAAATTGGGCTTCCAAGGCAAGGTCAGAAAAAGGGAAGTCCTGCTAGTAAAGGGAATCTTCCATTTTGGGCTGAACTCATTGGAGCTGTCTGGTCATAGTAGACTGTGTGCGATCTTAATTACCAGGGTTTCTCCACAGTCCCCCTTCCACTTCTGAATGTCCACGTGCTCATCTGTGCTATGGGAGAGATCTGACGTCTGGTGATCTGTGTGATCTTCTATCGTCAGCTTCCTGCTGAGTTCAAATAACCCCGGAAGGAGGGGCCATTGAGCCAACATCCCCCCAACTTGTTAATGTGACTCAGTGGGAGCTGTTGGTCAGCGGGCCCCAGAGAGAGAGAGAAGTGGAAGGTGAGGCAGGGGGTGTCCAGGATCCTCTCCCCCTTTCCATCGTTCTTCTAGGTGAGTGTGGAACATCTTGAGTCTTCTAATTCCTTCTCAGGGAACACTGTGGCTGTGGTCCCACTCTCCACCATGCGATCTTGCTGTGTGCTTTAGCATTACAGGCATGAAGAGGGGCAGGAACATAGCCTCTGGGGTGGGCTCTGCTGTGAACCCACTGCATTTCTATGATGTCATTCTACCTGTGCAGGTGTGGCATTATCTCTCCAGCCATGAACCAGCTGTTTTCCTGCTGCTTTTTCGTGGACACACACCAGAACTACACTTCCCAGGCACCTCTGCAGCAACTGGGATCAGGTGACTATGTTCCAGCCAATAGCGTGAGAGCAGAAGTGAGGCGGCAGCCTGCTTCAGTCTTGAAGACTTGTCTTGCACACTTTACCTTTTGCCAGACTGATGCAGACAGTGTTTCCCATAGCGCAGCCTGCAATGTCAAAGAATGCAAAGAAGGTAACAGAACTGTCTGGCAGGATGGGAAGCGCGTGCCTGTGGCCCATCGGCGGCTTCCCCCCAAGGGCCTGACTCAGACCTAGCCCAGTCTCTTTCCAGCTTGTGGCACCACCCAGTCAAGAACCTTCTTTGAAGTTTGTTTCGTGTAAACCACTTCATGTGGCAGGCGTGACTCAAGGCAGCTTGGTATAGTCCGTCATCCTCCATGTGATAAACATGTCTGGCCTTCGGCCCCCCACGACTGGACTGTGACCTTAGGGAAAGAACTGCCCCTGGTTTTCCAGAACAGTGACAGAGTGGGGGTGCAAGCTGAGCGTCTGAACCCTGATCCCCAAACAGGCACAGTCGGAAGATTCTTGGAGCCCTACACTCTAGCATGGTCTGGGAGGAAGAGCAGTAAGGAGAACGCAGGCTAGAGTGGGGCATGCTGGGATTGAGGTTCTCAGGAGAGCGGGTGGCTTCCTTCTGCTGCAGTTTCCTCCTGTGTCCAATGCAACTGGTTTAAGAGGGTCAAACTAGTTAGAATCTCAGGATCAAAGCATTGATCAAGCAGCCCCCAAAGGCTGGGCTCAACCACCTGTCCCAAAATACAACCAAAGAAAACAGTGGTGAGAAGCAGGGGTGATTTTCACCGTAAAGGGGTCCTGGGACCTTGCCTCTATCAGTGCCAAAATGAGCTTTATGTTTCAATGGAGGAAGTGCTGGGCCAAGAGACCAGTGTGTGTAATTCTTCATTCCTGTCCAACGTGTGTCTGGCTGGACTTGTCTATGTACTGTCCTGCTAGGTGGCATGAAGAAGCCCTTGTAGCTTGAGGGAACAGCTGGCCACCTCTCAGGAAATGATTTCTTCTGCTCCAGGGTACGGGCCTGTCATCATGGATAACTGCCCTGCTATGAGAGTGATCTGTCCTGTGAGACTTGTCTGTTTCTAGAGTCCAAGGTGGTTTCCGGTTTAGGGCTATGATTCATCTCTGTCCCCTCAGCCTTGAGGCGGTCATGTAGACAGATACTCCTTGAACCATTAACTCGCCTGGTTGGAGTCAAGCAGGAGTCTGACCCAAAGCAAGGGATATAGACAAATGGAGGCAGAGAGGGCAGGCTTTCAAACCCTGCCTCATGGGTGTAAGTGGGGCGGCTGCTTTTGAGCAGAAGTAGTTTCCAAAAGCATGTTCCGTGTCTACTGTCTGCAGTGGAATTATATTCCAAAGGGGACTTAGCATTCCAGCCCTGTGGTGTGGTACTGACTGAGGCCCTTCCATCTCTTAGGAAGCCCAGGCAATGGCCCAGTTCTGTACCAGGCAGAGCCCAACAGACCCAAAAACCTTTCTAGAAGTCGCCTGCTGGGAGTCACCAGGTCCTGATGATTTAATAATGGAGCAAATGAGAACCCGGTTCCCTGGGGAGATGGCTGAGCTAATCTGAAACAGGGTTGAGGAAGCTGACCTGGTTTGGGCTGGTTATATGGGGCTGGCCTTCAGGGACTGCTCCTTCAAGGGAGGAGGTCAGTAAGATTTGGAGTAGTTAAGTGGGAGAGGTCTGGGTGTTGCCTGCACTTCCGGGCTTGGCGAGGATGAGGGGAAGGCTGTCAGAGGTGGGTGAGGAAGCTCTGGTGGTCCTTGGATGTGATCTCCATGGGAGGCAGGCTAGGTTACTGAAGCTTTGCCTTCTCCAATCTGCCTTCAGTTCCCCAGGACCCAGTGGGCATGGCCAGAAGTTTGTGTTTGTGTTTAGCATTTTAAACATGGATGCGTTCCCTTTGCTGATTTACTGATTTGCTGGGGGATAGGCAAATGTCTTGATGGACAAGCCAATGTCCCACCTTTCACTCTCTGGAACCAGAGATGGCCGTGCTGGTCATGCTTGCCCATCGAAGCTGGAACGGGCCTTGGAGGGCCAAACACCTGCAAGACTGGATGTCCTCTCTCCTTATGGTTACAGCCCATCCCCCTCCTCAGGGCCAGCTGGGGGTGGTCACACACTGCAACCGAGGAACCAACAACTTCTCAGTGTTCACTTTTGCAGGGGACACTCATGTTTCCAGGATGTTTTCTACAGACTGGGGTCTAGGCCTTTCTGTCCAGCACTAACCTGAGAAGCAAGCCTTCATTCTGTCTACCTGGAGGGATTCTCAAATGTCACTTCCTGCCAGTGACCCTTCTGGCCCCATCCTGGGACCTCAGCATCCCCAAGACAAGTTCAGCCACTATTAAATTCTTATAATTGGGTGTGGGAGCAAGCACCATAGCGTGTCTGTGGTGCTCAGAGGATGACTTGCAGAGTCAGCTCTCTCCTTCCACCTTAACGTGTGTTCCAAAGATGGAGCCCGGGTTGCCAGGTTTGCAGAGCCATTTCACCAGCTCCTTTCTGGTGTCCTTGTTTTTGATGATCATTGTCCATGCCGGCCTCAGGAGAGTCCTAATGATGTCACCCTGCATGCACTCGCCAACACCGTTCTTCACACGATGGCCTTGATTACATCCGGAATCTATCTCTTCCTCCCAGCCCAGCACACTGGCCTCTGGTGACTGAGACCTATTTGTCGCTAGCTGTACTACCTGCACATAGTAGGGCTCAGTAAAGCTCTTTGGAGTAAATGAGGGTGAAGACAGAAGTTTCCAGCATCCCATGCTCTTTCCTTAAAATGTTCTGGAATTGTTTTATGCCCCAGGGCATGCTTACCTCCTGCCCTGTGGTTGCTTAGGAGGCAGTCTCCACAGCCGAAGACCAGAGGCAGCTGTTCCCCCAGTGACATTTTCTGGCTCCTTCCCGAGCTCCTAATAACAGCCACGTTTTCAGGGTTGGAGAAGACCAGACAACTGGGTAAATCACAGTTTTTTAAAAATGGGCCAAACATGGATTTACACAATAGCCTGTGACAAACGTGTCTTCAGGGGATGAGCTGGCAGCAAACATCCATTTTTCCAAAGGGCGTCACAGCCCTGGGAGAAATAATGAGGCCTGTTTAAGAGTCTAATCACTCCCCAGTGCTGACAGGCTGGAGAGCAAGGACTGCCTGCCCGCGCTTCTGTGCACCCTGCATGCGCTACGTGCACCCTGCAGTTCTATTCTTGGGCCTAGATAAGCTTCCTGCTCCCAGGGGTGGTCTGGCTTGTCCAGGTTCCCCCCCCCCTGCCTTCTACCTCCCTCCGACCCATACATTATCTTAGGAAGTGTAGGGTACTCGTGGAGCCTGAGGCCACAGGCATTCTAAATAACCAATGAACCCTTTTGTTTTCCTGCCCTAGTGCTGGAGCCGGCAGCAGAGAGTCTGAGGAGCCATTACCTTTGAGTCTTTCTTCACATCCCAGGTTCTTTCAGTTTTTCTTTCTCTCCACCTGATTGTGGGTCCCTTTTCTCTGCCTCTAGCATGGACCAGAAGAGTATGCGAGCCCTGTGCAGGCACCCGAGTGTCCATCATCCTGAGATGGTTCATCTCATTGTCAAATTGCCTAGATTAGGAAACACACTTCCACCCGTGTCCATGAGGGCGTTTCTAGAGAGCTTAATTAAGGAGAGATGACTTACTCTGAAGTTGAGCTACACCATCCTGTGGGGGTGGGGTCCTCCAGTGGATAAAAAAAATGAGGAGCCGGAGAAAGAGAGGTGCCTTGTGGGTTAGAGACACTAGCACAGGCTCCCTTGAGGAAGGCCAGTTGTCTGAATGACGGGCTGGAAGGACAGAATATCCAGGAGGGAGGGACAGACACAGTTCACTGCTCTCGAACCTGTGGCCTTTAGGTTGCAATTCTCCAGAAGGTTGTCAAAGTGTTCCTGGGCAGCCCTCTCTGCTGCTGGTGGATCGATCTGCCTTCAGGGACAAGGGAGGGTGGCTCCTTGATTAGGGCGGGGCATGGCAAAGAGCAGAAGCTCCTGCTCACTGGGTTTTGAGACCCAGGTTAGCCTGAGGCATATTTGCAATGAGGGGACCAGGACCTCCCCGGGGCAGCCCTGAGAAAGTCATTAGACTACAACCCATTCAGAGATCCGCCCTGCCGTCCACCTGTCATCAGCCCAAAACTGTAGGGCCATGTCTGAGAGTCTCCTGCTGAGTAGGATTCTGGGAAAGACAGACCCTTCTCTCTTATCTGCCCCGACATCCATTTCCTATAATGAGGCTTCAGAAACTTCATAGTGGCGCAAAGGTCGCCATCAGCTCAGTGCTGGGACCTCAGTCCACCTGGGTGGAGCCACTCCCCATCTCTGTGTAGCTCAGCTCCTGTAGAAGGATGAAGACTGAGGGGCCGCCCTGGGTTCGCAGGCACAGTGGACTGTCACTGCCCCACCCTGTGAGCATCCTTCCCCTGCAGTACGGACCATGAACACTTCAGTAGACTCCTACCCCGCTGAGCTGCACCTGGCCGATGGGAATGGTGTCTTGTACTGAGTTGGTAAAGAAGGGGTGTCTCTTGCTGTCTGCAGCAGCGGGGCTGGCGTCGTCCCTCTGTATGGAAAGCTCTGAGGAAGATAAGAAAGGCTTATCGGCCTCTCCCCTGTCAGCAGCCCACTGGAAGCACCGCTCACACTCCGCTCAAACACTCCTCTTTATCTCAAGGAAGAGCCCTGGTTTCATGTCTCTTTTTCTTCCAGTTCTCTTGGCCCCTATCGCCAGGATACAGAGAACCAGTGTGGGAATACGGGCAAGCAGGGAAACACATCGTTCATAAAGGGTTCGGTGAAGTTCCTTTGCTCCTCTTAGGGCCTGATTGTGCTGAAGAAGGCAACAGGATCTTGCTGGGCTGGAGGAAGCATGAGTTAGGCGGGGCAGGGCTGGTGAAGGGCACCAGCCAGGTGGGGTGAAGTCACTGAGCCCACCTCCCACACAGAGTAGTGTGCATTTAGCTCTAGGTAGTGATCCAGCTTAGGGCTCACTCGGAGAGACCCAGCGGCTCTCCCAAGGGCACACAACATCATGGTCACAGTCCCTGTGTTCAGGATGCCGTTATCTGGGTATGCTGAGCGCAGGCGGCCTCAGGGAGACCAGGGTGTGAGTGAGGGTCAGTAACGCCCACACCAGCAGGGCTTTTCCGTCCTACCTGCTCAAGTGCAGCGACTGCAATGGCTGTCTCAGAGGCTCCACTTCCATGGGAAGTCTCCTCTGGTCACTTCCCTCCTGGGGGCACCTTATCCTCCCCCAGGCCCCCCTCCATTCCCCCTTTGCTCTCAGGAAGTACCCTGCCCCTGGATGGTCTTGGGAAGGGGAAGGTTGAGGTCCTCTGAGTATGCAAGGGCTCTGCCTCAGGGTCAGACACTTGGGTTCATCTGTGGAACAGAACACGGAGCCCATGTTTACAGAGAGTTCTTTAGCTGGAAGTAAGTGCATGGTTCCCATTATAAATGGTGCTCATTTTGCTCTGGCTGCAGACGCCTTGTCAGGAAGCTTTCAGGGAAATCTGACAGGGAAGTCTGACAGACTCAGCAGTAGAAGGAAGCCTGTGGACTGTGTCCTGACTCACACTCAGACCCAAACTCCTGATACGAACCCTGCCTTTCCTGATGTCTCCATCTGAGAATGTCCCTAACAGGTCTGCCACAAGGTCAACGGATGGGGTCCAGGTGCCTTCCTGTCCTGTATGTGCCCCATGAGCTGCCTTCTGCCTGCAGTTCAGGACAGAGACCAGGCTGCATGCAGTGCAGGCACCATCAGTGTGCAGGGTCCTTCTCAACCCCAGCCGTAGCTTCTGGGGTCTCTGTGAGGCCAGTACTTTTCCCCAGATCTTCCCTGGAGAGCCAGGCTGGTGGGGGCTGCCCAAGTCAGGCACTGTCGGATGCTCCATGGGGAGGATCTGAGTTTTAAGAGGACCACAATCCAGTCAAGAAGAACCTGGATCTCACTCACTGCCGGTGAGCACTGTGGGGAGGACTGGGACAGCCCAGCGTCAGTCAGCTTCCTCACTGCTGTGACAAAATTCATACACAAGCAATCTAAGGAAGGGTTTATCTGGGTTCCAGTCTGTCATGGTGGGAGAGACATGGAGGCAGAAGCTTGAAGTCACCAGTTCTGGCAGGACAGCGAGGGATGGAAGACAGTGCTCCTGCCTCAGTGACACGGGGCTGGGGCTGAGCTGCTCTGCCTTGCAGCTGTGTGACCATGAGCAGATCACAAGGCTTCTCTGAGCCACCCTCCCCTCTATGTAAACAGCTGCATTTTGGTCCATTCCTTTATATTCAAATACATTCCGTCATGATGGTTAATCTTTATTGCTGGGATCGAATGGCTATTTGGAAACATGCCTTTGGGTGTGCCTATAAGGGTATTTCTAAGGGTAAGAGGCCTAACTCTAGTGTGGGTGGAATCATTCAGTGGGCTGCGGCCCTGGACTGACGAGGGAAAGGTGAACTGAGCACCCGCACTTACCTCTCTCTGCGCTGTGATCTCAGAGACACAACGTGACCAGCTGCCTCAGCTCCTGTGCATCACACTCTCAAACTGTGAGTGGAGATCAACCCTTCCTACCCAAGGTTGCCTACAGGAAGTATTGTGTCATAGTATTTTAAAAAGTAAATAATACACCAACCCAACCAGAAGGAAGCATGCCACCTCAGGAGATTGGACCACGTGGAGCCTCAGGCAGATGTCACTGGTGGGTACAGGCAAGCCTGTACCTGACTATCCAGCGGCCGACTGTCCCATTGCTCTCACATCTGGTCGGTTCTGCCTTCTGGCTGTTTCTCTTTCCAGCTCTCCTGGATTTGTGTGTCTGAGCTGACTTTATTTCTACACAGTCTCGTCCTCCACTGGACACCAGTGAGCCCTGTCTTGTATGCTCTCAGCTTAGCAGTCATAAAGAAATGATGTCTTTCAACCCAAGGGCAAAGGGAAGCTCTGGATGATAACCTAGGTTATGTGGTTGTCTCTGAGCCAACCGATTGCTTCCTCTCCGTGCCCAGAGCTGCAAACGCCTGATACTCTGTGATGAAACCTCCTGAGGTCTGGAAACCAGCCTGGCAGAGAGACATGGGCACATTCAGTGATTGCTGTCCAGCACACACCCGGCTCTGGACCTTTCTGGAGTGTCTGGTCATAGGGCACCTGTCTCAGCAGAACAGATTTCCCCACAGCAGAGTTGAGTCTCCCATGAAAGCAGCGGAATCTCAACAGGAACACAACCGCGATCACTCACTGAGGGCAGTGGAGCACCGAGAAAGACAGAGATGAGACGTGGGCACGATCGATCTAGGCTTTTCAGACACTTGGTTTACACTGGGCTCAGGACACCAAGAGGCCACTGGGCTCAGGGGCATGCAGAGGTAGCAGTGTTCACAGCGGGCTGGCCTTCCTGTACAACATTCTACAGAGGAGAGGCAGGCAGCTGAAACCACGTCACTCTCAGAAGTTCACAGAGAGCTGGGTTGCAGTCTGCAGACTGTTGTGAGGAGAACATTTTGGCAAGGGGGTGAAAAGCAGGGGACAAGAGCATCAGAACAGCAGCCTCCACCTCAGCAGCAGCTGCAGCTGCATCTGGATCAACACAGCATCAGCATTATCAGCATCGGAACCAGCACTACTGGCATCAATCAGCAGCATTTGCATCAGCGCCACCACCAGCAGCAGTAGCAGCATCTGCATCAGCATCAGCATCTGCATCTGCATCAGCATCAGCATCACCACCAGCCAATGGAAGCACCAACCCAGCAGGCATACCACATACTGTGAGCTCAGAACCCAGTGTGGTCCAGCTTCCTCAGTAAGGAAGAGATCTTAAACCTACCATCAAACTCAGGCCTTGGGGACCTCCCCATCTTTCACCCAGAGGGGTTCTATCTCCAAACTCACACCTCCCAAAACTTGAAGTCACTACTGCATCTGTTCCCATCACCGGAAACGACGATGTGTCACTGAGTAGCTGGAGTCATGGATAAGAGCATTGGCTGTTCTGGCAGAGGACCTGGGTTCGAGTCCCAGCACCTACATTATGGCTCACAACAGTCTCTAACCCCAGTTCCAGGTGATCCAATGCCCTCTCTGGCCTCCACAGGCCCTGCATGTACAGGATACACAGACATACATGCAGGCAAAGCACCCATACACATAAAAACAAGCTAAATAAAATCTCCAAAATTTTTTAAAGAATAGAATGCTGTCCCTGAGTCAGGTATGACAGAGCACAAGTCTGTAATCTCGATACTTGAAAGCAGAGGGAGGAGGATCAAGAATGAAAGGGCATCCTGTGCTACATAGTGAATTTGGGGCTAGCCTGGGATATATATAATCATATCGCAACAAAAACTGAAAGATAAGGACGGAGGGAGGGAAGGAGGAAGAGGGAGGGAGAGAGAGGGAGAGACTCAAAATGAACAGGGGCAAACAGAAGCCCACAGGTGGGTAGGGAGACTACAGCTTCCCACACCTGCAGGTCTTCAGCATGGCCTCTGGGCTGGAGGAGGCGGTGGGGAGCACCACCTCGGTCCTGATCGGAGCCAGGGCCCCAGGAGCTCAGGAAGAAACCTCCAGGTGACATGAGAAAGAGAAAAAGACATTGTATTTGTCAGCACAATGTTGCCAGCAGCTCTAGCAAGGCCTTTCACCGTGGAATCCTGGCAATCTTTGTGTTGGTTCACTTATCCTTTCTCCCCTGGAAGAGTTATGACAGCAATGTGGCTCAGCCACGTTGGCGCTCTCGGCCATGATTGGAGTTGTCATAACTTCAAGGCTTCGCAGGCGCTCGCTATGTGGTGTAGAGGCAGGCAGCTGCTCTCTGTTGTGATTACATAAGAGACCTTTGGTTTGGGAACCATCTGTTCTCACACGAAGAATGTGTGTGCCCCCCCTCACACTCCCCCAAAGAAATCTTGTTTAGAAAAGGTTTGTCTTTAAAACTCTGTGCTGACGAGAGCCTGGTATGGCTGTCCTCTGAGGGGCTCTGCTAGAGCCTGACCAACACAGATCCAGATGTTTGCAGCCAACCATCGGACTGAGCATGGGGACTGCAATGGAGGGGTTAGGGGAAAGACTGAAGGAGCGGAAGGGGTTTACAACCACATAGGAAGAACAATATCAACCAACCAGACCCCCGCCCCCAGAGGTCCCAGGGACTAAACCACCAATCAAAGAGTACACATGGAGGTACCCCTGGATCCAGCTGGATCTGTAGCCGAGGATAGCCTTATCTGGCATCAATAAGAAGGGAGGCCTTTGGTGAGCTCCCTCACAGAAGCTTGGGGAGGGGGGTGGGATAGGGAGTTTGTGGAGGGGAAACCAGGAAGGAGGATAGCATTTGAAACATAAATAAATAAACCAATAAAAGTAAAACGCTGTGCTGTTTGTCAGGGAATCGTCACAGCACAGTCTGGCCACGTCTGTACCAGCCTCACGAGTCAAGCCATGTGTCTACCATGCTGTCCCTCTGTCGTGTGGGGAGGCCAAGCTCCCTACTGAGGTCGGTGACACTGGAACCCTGTGTCTCCGTGCTTCTGACTGAATACCACCCATCAGGGCAGGGGACGTCCTGTCCCAGGACCCCGGCCTTCCCCTCTGCTCCTAGTCTCAGATATGGTCACTTTCTAAAGAAAGCTGTGGGCCTCTGAGTCCGTGCAACAGGTGAAGGCTCGCTACAGGGCCTGAGAACCAAAGTTTCCTCCTCAGGACACACGGGGTGAAGGGGAGAACTGGCCCTGAAAGTTGACCTCTGACCTCCACACATGCACCGTGGAGCACCCATCCGCCTCTCCCCGCCCCAACACAAAATAAATGAACATATTTACATTTTTGTCTTTAAAAGAAAGTCGCTCACTCTGGAGAGACGGCTCAGTGGTTAAGAGCACTTGTTGCTCTCGTATTAGGTTCAATTCCCAGCACCCGCATGCATGGCTGCTCCCGGCTGTCTGTCTGTAACTCCAGTTCCAGGGCTCCGATGCTCTCTGTTGGCCTCTGCAGGCATCAGACACACACATGGTCTAGAGACACTCATGCTGGCAAAATAACCAAATACATAAAATTGAATTTATAAAAAGGAAAGCCCCTTTCACATCTTCACTGCAGCGTGTACACGTGGGGTCTGATGGCAGGGGTTTCAGGGTGAGTCTCTCTGGTGTGCCTGCGGCCTCTGTGTGGGTAGGAAAAGATGGCCTCCCTTGAGTCCTCAGATTGGCAGTGAATACAGTGATCGTGTGACCACTGAGAAGGTCAACTTACCTGCAATGTTTTGCCTAAGAGTTTTTGCACCCTTGCCCCCAGGCAGGGCTATCCAGCATTCTCTCTCTCTCTCTCTCTCTCTCTCTCTCTCTCTCTCTCTGTCTGTCTTGCACGCACGTATGCACGCATGCACGCACGCACGCACACATGCGTCCCAAGCAAGTATCTGCTCTTTGGATGGAGGCCAGGCACCTGATGGGTCTGTGTGCCCCACCCACATCCGCCCAGCTTTACCTTAGGTTTTGGCACTGTCCTGGGCCCAGGCTCTCCCTGCAGCTCTCCCTGCAGCTCTCCCTGCAGCTCTCCCTGTGAGCCAGGCTTCCTCTCACCCCCAGGCTCCTGCACACGCTGGTCCCCTGGCCTGATGCTTGTTCTTCCCAAGAGACACCTTGCTTTATCTAGAGGACTTATCTTATGTAACCCCACTAGGAAGCTGCCTTCTCCTGTCTGTGTCGTGAGGGTAGATGTCCCCCATCAATTTGTTAAATTCTTGTATATTTAGTGTTGGTCTTAAGCCCTAGGCTGTGAGTTTTCTGAAAGTAGAAACAGCCTCTGGCTTGGCTGGCAAGATAGCCCTACTTTTAGCCCATAGCCTAGCACAGAGTAGCTGTTCAATTAAATGTGCACACCAAGGAAAGACTGAGCAGATGCGGTGGCTTTATTCAGTCCGTCGTTGTCGAGTTCCAGTTGTAAAAGAACAGTCCCAGCTGGGAAACTCTATGGCTAAAATCTCTGCCCGCTAGAGACCACCTCCCCGCCACACCCCAGAAGCCAATGGGAAGAATCTTGGGTGTCTGTTTCCTCCTCGGTGGCAATGGGAACTTTCTAGGCCGGGGTGAGGGGGCAGATGTTTCTTGTTTGTCATTCCTTCCCATCATGCCATTCACGGGGAGGGAAAGGGGCTGGGCTTGGATTTGACACAGAGAAAAGTGGGGGGAAGGATGGAGCCGTGGGGAACTCACCATGCACCTAACGCCGGGTGCTGTCCTAAGCGCGGGAGAAACAAATCAATCCCTTCAATCCCTGCACCCTCCCTGGTGCAGCATAAGCTTCCATTCTCCTTATCATAAATGGGGAAACTGAGGCACAGAACAATCGATGTGCTTGTTTTAAGGTCTTCAGGAACTGTACGGGTCTGGGATCCGGTCTTTGGGCTGAGATCCTGAGCCACGGGGGTCCCAGCTGTCTAAAATATTTAGATCTGGGTACAGAGAGTCGGGTGGAGGTCTCTGCTGAGGTGAACACAGATGAGTGCTCAGCTGGAGGGCATGGGGTGCCCCCAAACGGCCCTGGAAGTGGGGCACTCTAATGTTTAAGGGATGATAGATCTGAGGTGAGCATGCGCAAGCCATCTATCTCCCAGCAGCCAGAAGCAGAACCGATTGAGGAAGATGCCAACCAGGGACTCTCCGCAGACAGGGCATCTGTCCATCCCCACGCTGTGATGATTCCTGCACCACGCCCTCGCTTCTGGAAGGCGGGAAGCAGGGGATGACCTCCTCTTTGTGGTTCCCAAGGCGGCAGAGGGGGCTGGCTGGGCTTGGATGACAGGCACAGACGAAGTACAGGGCTGCAGATGGTCAGACCGGAGTGGTTTGGCGTGCGCAGGTGAGCGACCCGCTTAAGAACAGGCACCAAGCGCCGGAGGCCGGCTACCCCGAAATCCCAAGCATGCGAATGCAAAGCCGCACTGTACAGTGCCCAGCGTTCCAGGCTGAGCCCTGCTGTGGGCACACTGCAGCGTGAACCCCGCAGCGCTGCGCTGCAGCCTGTTCTGAGAGGCTACATCTGGACGAGTGCAGTGCGAGGCGTGCAACAGACTCTCCTGGAACGTTCTTGCGTCCATCCATCTCCACCGAGAGATTTTCCCAGTGAAGGAAGCACTATCCTTCTTCGAAAGTTTGGAACTGAAGTGGACCCTGTCATTTCTTTCTCCTCTGGTGCTTGGCGGAGCCCAGAGGGATTGAGCGCGGAGGCTGGCTGGGGATTGCAGCCATTAGAGGGCGACATTGGACCAGCAAAGACCGCTCTATGAGGCAGTGAGGCTTGGGGAGAGTTTCTGGACCTGTTTCCTCTCCCTCTCACACCCCCATTGAGACTTTGATTCCTAGAAAACCCTATAAAATCAGGGTCACCAGCCACAAGGAGATGGATTCAGTGCGACTTCTCAAGTCGCCTGCCCTGTTATTTTTGGCCCTTTCTTTCTTACGGAGGAGGGAATGTAGCAGCCTCTGGCTTTTTCTGCCCACACTGGCCACTCAGAGACTCTCTTGATAACTACTGATACTGGGTAGGGTAGGGTAGGGGCCAATCCATGTGTTTTAGAACCTCACCTAGGACAAGCCTCAGCCTAGGAGAAAATAGGTACTTATTTGATAAATTACATATGTTAAATATCCAAAATATATGAAGAGCCCTCTAAAGATGATTTTTTTTAAAAAAAAAAAAGTTTGCGGTAAAGGCTTTCCTCTGAATACACACTTCTGCAAGGAAGAAAAATGGTGACAAGAGACATTCAACATATTTAGGCATTTTTAACATGTAAAATAAAGCCACAGTGCATGCCTCTTTACCCCCTAGAAAGCAAACTGCCCAGGGGCAGAGAAGGAAGGGCAGGGGAAAAGAGGAGAAAGGCTGGATAGAGGTGCAGTGGGGTGGGGGCGGGTACTACGTTTATTATCCACACTGCTATGATGATTTCATACATTTGTCAAACTCAACTGTCTGGTTTGTTAAATACATTTGGTTTATTGAATGCCCACCATAAGGCAATAAAGCCACTTAAATGTCACCACTTGCTGAACGCCACAAGGATTGTCCTCACTTCCAGCCACATCCGGACTCTTTGCTGTATAGCTTCTCAGTGGGAGGATGGCTGGTCTCACCCTTGACTGAGTCCACAGGGCTCCCCGCAAGGCTTGAGCAGAGAGCAGATGTGAAGCCGCCCTGTGGCTGTCTCCCGCGTCCCTGCCACCACTGCAAGGACATGCCTAGCCTAGACTTTTGGAGGACAAGAGACACTAGGAATAGAGCCAAGGAATGTTGTCACCTCTGCCAAGGTCAGCCGCTGTAGCCAAGGTCACTCGTTGCAGCCAGGGTCAGCCGGAAGCCACAGGAAGCTCAGGACATGGGTGTCCAGCCAAGATCTGTGGAGCTGCTGTCAACCTACGGCTAACTCCAGAGAAGCAAGCGATAAATGTCTGGAACTCAGTCAGTGGCTGCGCGGCCTGATTATAGTAAAAACAAAAACAACAACAACAACAAAACAAAAGTAATAAAAACAAAATAGAAAGGCTTTCTGGAGGTGAAGCCCATTGTTTGTTTTTCCAAACTGGCTGGTATTATAGCCCAGGCTAGCCTGGGACTCACACTCTAACCAGATTGGCCTAAGTCTTGAGGTGATGATCCTCTTACCTCTGCCTCTGAGCAGAGGTAACACAGGTGTGAGCCACCATACCATGCTCCCCTGGTGTTTAATGCTAAGACCGAGCGAGCCAGAAGAAACAGCATGGGGATTGTAACAGACCAGCAAAGAGTCGAACCTGCAGACCTGGGAGCAGCACAGTTCCAGAACTCAGTCCACCCTCCAGCATGGGCAGAAGGAGGGAGAGTCCTGTTCACACCCCAAGGCACTCTGATGACATGCTAAGACAGTTTAAGGATGCAGGGGGCCAGCATAGGCTTCTGTGGCGGTGACCTTTCTAGATGACCAGGGTGGTGGCGGCAGCCAGTGTGGAAGTTGGGTCCCCAGACAGCTGGGTGACATTTGTGTTCTCCCTTGAACGCGCAAACCCCAGAAGAGCTATTTGAAGGATGACCCCAGGGTGTGGCTACTGTAACCAACGTTTGCTTTCCATTCCTGTATTTTCCTCATCATAGGAGTCTGCCTTGGATCTGTCACAGATTCCTTGACCCACGTCCGAGTTTACCCTTCACGGTGGCCCAGTGAATTAATTTAAAATTTTCACTCATTTGTAATGGTTTGCAAGTCCACACCTATGGGACAATATCTCATTCTCTAAGTGCAGGGAGTGAGAAGGCCCTGGGAAGCCTGCGAGGTTATTGTACTCACAGGACCGCCAGGCTTCCTCCTGCGTTACTGTGGGTTGATTACAGGATGCCTAATGCATCTCTTTATAATAGAACCACCTTTAATTAACATCATGGCCTGATTCAGGATGAATGATGTGTGTACCTGACAACGGGAGGAGAGACAGCGAGAGGAAGTGTAATTGACAGCAGAGAGCAGTGGGGCTTCTACAGCCATGCCTGCCTCTGTGCATCTCTGTCCTCTCCCGTGAGTCAAAAGAGCCCTTCGCCACCTTCTGCCATGTTCTTGCTGCCACTGAGTACAACCCTGAGGTGCATTTCCTCTTCCCCAGAACAGGAGTGTGTGGTTGTGTGGATGACAGGAGCCGGGCCTCTCCTCTCAGACCCTCTTGCAGATCCACCTTCCTCTGTCCCTTTTCCCTGCCTGAGTGGGAAGCCTCAGCAGACACAGCCCTTCTAGACCTCTCCCCCACCTTCCCAGGCTCACTGTGTCCCAGTCATAGCCTCTCAGAGCAGCAAGTGCCAGGTGGTCACCTGTATTGACGTTCCCGACTGGAAGCAGAGGCTTCGTGTGTGAAAAGTCTCCGGAACTGGGCATCTCCTCCACTCAGCCCTCTCCATCTCCACACTCCTCCTTCATTCTGTGGCCGTGATGAGACACCATGACCAAAAGCAAGTTGAGGAAGAAAGAGTAAACTCTTTGGCTTACACGTCCATATCACTGTTCATCGCTGAAGGGAGTCAGGACCGGAACTCAAACAGGGCAGGAACCTGGAGGCAGGAGCTGGTGCAGAGGCCATGGAGGGGTGCTGCTGACTGATTGCTCCTCAGGCCTTGCTCAACCACCAGCCCAGGGAAGGCCCCACCCGTAATGCAAAATGGGGTGGAGGCCCCCCTCCTCAATCACTAACTAAGAAAATGCCTTACAGGCTTACCTACAGGCTAGTCTTAAGGAAGCATTTCCTCAACTGGGATTTCCTCTTCTCTGGTGACTCTAGCCTGTATCAAGTTGACATAAAATCAGGAAGCACACCATCTTAAGCTATAACACATACAGTTGGGCATCGCTATCATGAGGCTGGGATGTGGGGACTTCAGCCATCACGAGCAGCCAGTATCCCAGTCACTTAAGTATGCAGAAGCAACATCCCCCAGATGGAGGGAACAACAGGAACCCAGACCCTGAGGCCGGGATTGCTAGTAAGGTTGAGTAGTAATAAAACCTTCAGCTTTCTGGGATACCCTAGAGACTTTAAGGGTGTGGAGGAAGGAAAGGATTGCCCCTCCTTAGGGGCAGGCAACACAAGAGTAGGTTCAGTGAGTGAGCGCTTTATTTGAGCACAAACAATTCAGTACCCCATGTGACTAGAGGGACGCAGGCATGGCAAGAAACAGCCAGGATGTGCCAGACTGACCTAAAGCCAGGGCAGTGGAGGTAGACGAAGGTCCCAGGGTGCTTCCCTGGGTAAGGGGGGCACTTTCTTTGCTGAAGGCTGTCAACAGTGAGGACTCCACTGTGCATAAGCGTACTTACCGCTGGCTAAGGGGTGAGTGGGAAGGAAGATGGGTGTCAAGAAGACTGACACTCAGGTCCAGCAATGTGACCTTAGCCCAGAGAAGACATCATGAGGATCCTGAAAGGGGCCATGACTTCGTCAGGATTTGTTCGGCCACCTAGGAGTGAGCACAAAGGACATTGCCTGGAGGCCAGGCAGTGCCAAGCTTGGGTGCTGCTGAGTGCAGATCTCCTGGGAATGGGTGGTCTAAGTGGTCCACTCAGCAGTCCACTCCCAGGACGGGGCTGAGTACTGAGGGTCAGGGAGGAAGAGAAGGGCAGAGGGCCACCTAGGGCCCGAGTAGGGCTCAGAGGGCTTCTGAGAACTCTTACTCTAGTAAGTGCCTAGTGCTCACCAGGTACCTACCTGCTATGTGCACCCAACTGAGAGTCATTTATTCACTGAGCACCTACTGTGTGCTGCCAACTCACACAGACATTCCTTCGCTGAGCACTTGCTGCGTGCAGTCTGCTTGCATAGGCATTTGTTTTCTGAGTGCCTACTGTGTGCAGTCAGTTTACACAGACAGACACTCACTGAGCTCCTGCAGTCTGCAGCCATCTGACACACTCCCTTACTCAATGAGCAGAGATCAGCTATAGCTGAGACAAGTGTGGTCCCACAGCTCATGGCCTGGTGGTCAGGTCAAGATGCCGGGCAGTGACTGATGATAAAATACAACATGCAATTCTGACCATTGAGGTTTGCGCCAAGAAGAAAACCGACCAGGAGGCTGATGGGATGGATCAGTGGGTAAAGCGTTCCCTCTGCAATGCTGGGGACCTGAGTCCAGTCCCTGGGGTCCGTGTAAAGGGGGAAGGCGGGAACAGAGTCCACAACATTGACCTCTGACCTCCACGTGTGTGCCCACATGTGTCACATGTACCTGGCAGTCTCTCTTGAGAGGAGGGGCCCTCTTGGAATTGAACTTAGGTTCAGGTAAGGACTCAGTGGGAGTGTGATACATCATCTCCCAACGTGTTTCTGTAAATTAATTACAACAGCTGTTCTCCGCATTCTTTAATTGCAAAACCGGTTAAGCTTAACATGCTCAGCTGTGCCTGAGGGACGAGAAGGCAGGGGCCAGGCCGGCTCTGCAGGACTTGCCTTTTGCTGGAGACCCACAGTCCTGTATCAGACCCAAAGTCCCATCTACTGTCCATGGGACCCCTGCAGGTTGTGAGCGATGTCTTAAGGCGGTGCATCTCTAAGGAAACGGATCCTGGGCAGAGCCCCAGCTGCAGCCTCCTGGTACACATGTACTCAGCCTGAAAGTCCCCCAGGGGTGTCCAGAATGACCCAACATGAAGACCCTCTACACACTGGCCCTGCTTGACTGGTAGGAATCTTTTAGCTTATTTTTCCCTTAGGAAGTCATGGATCTCAAAAGGGCATTCCACTATGGCTGCTACCGCATGTTTGGAAATTCAAGGGGTGCCTAGAATATATAGCAAGCACTCAGTAGGAATGAATGAATGAATGAATGAATGAATGAACAAGGGAAAGGGTGAAAGAATGTATGGATTGATGGATGGATAGATGATGGATGATGGATAGAGGGATGGATGGATGATAGATGGATGGATGATGGATGGAAGAATGATAGATGATCAATGGATGATGGATGGATGATGGATGGATGACAGATGGAGGGATGGATGATGGATGGAGAGATGGATGGGCAGAGGAATGGATGGATGCTGGATGCTGGATGATGGGTGGAGGAATGATAGATGGTCAATGAATGATGGATGGATGGATGGATGAAGGGATGAATGGATAGATGGATGGATGGAAGATGGAGGGATGGATAATAGATGGAAGGATGGATGCTGGATGGATGGATGATGGTTGATAGATGATGGATGGATGGAGGGAGGGAGGGAGGGATGGATGAATGGATGGATGTTTTCAGCTCTCTGAAAGGAGGAGGTTCACAAAGCCAAAGCCACCGTGGTATGAGAAAGGCAGCCTCAGGTCAGCCATGTGCTCCACACGGCTGGGTGGCTCTGAGGTGGACGAGGCACAGACAGACAGCTCCTGAGACTCATTCATAAGTAGGCATGGTCCAGGCACTGGCCAAGTGTATCCATTCTTAGAAACATTTACCCATCCCCTCACCTATACCCCTTTCTGCCCCCTCTACCGGGGATGCTGAGAAGTTGATATTTCTCTCATGGGGCATGGCAGCAATGCCTCTCTGTGACATGCCTTCCTCATTTCCCGAGGCTCTCAGAGAGTGGAGCTGGCGTGGACAAGGTTCTCTGTGGACACAGTATCCACACACACTGCCCAGTGTTGCTTGCTATCTAGCTCCAGACTTATGGGTGCATCCGGCTAAGCTGACAGTCATGAGGAGGAGGGACTGTCGCCTCCCTCCCTATTGAGATGCATACATCAGCTAGGCTGCCCCAGAACTCAGGTGCCAGCATGGCCTGGGAGAAATCAGTGGCTCAAAGGACTGCAAAGAGGAAGGCAGTGGCAGAAGGCAGGGGTGAAAAGGGCAGAGAGGAACGTGGTGTCTTCTTCCTCCTTCCAGAAGCCTTGTCCTCTGCCCTGTAGTTGTGCAGCCTTTGAGAGACTGAGCCGACCCTGTCACACAAGTCGCTGTGGAGATGTGCACACATTCACGGCAGGAGGTGACACTCGTGTGGCCTGTGCAATTGAGATTCCAGTGTGTGAAGGTGGAAGCTGGCCTGGTGCGGAGCCTCCCCACCTGTCACCGCTGATTCTCCTGGGACAGGGAAGGCAGCTCCAGTGGGTGCATTCCACAATTCCCTCAACCCACTGGGGAAGGCAGTGTAGTCCCCACGTTCTGTGGGTGCTTAGGTGAGGGTCTGGATCCTGCACTGTGTCTGCTGTCCTCTGAGGGTGGTGATGGATGAGCAGGCATCTCTAATGAACCTGGAGTCAGTAAACAAGGCAGCCATGAGCTGTCTGCTCTCCCAATCTCCAGAGAAGGGGCTGGGAGACAAATCTAGGACTCTGCAGAGACAGACTCTCCCGATTGGGCTCTCCAGGGGAATGAGTGGGCCTGGGTAAGATGGCTTCCTGCGATACCCGAGCATCCTACACATGCCCCTGGGAGGTGAACAGGAGACCTCCAGATGGAGTCCAGTCCCATCCAGCCATCTACAATCGAAGGAGGAGAGAGATTGACTCAGTCCCCAGATCTAGTCCAACCCTGTTTAAGTGAGATGGTAAGGGGCAGCAAGCCCAGGAAGGAGGCATGATCTTCTGAAGTTCATTGTGCTCCTGGCCCACCTTTCCTAGCACACCACAGCGGCCTGCAGCCTGGCAGACCCAGGAAGTGACGGAGTACCTCAGCGCTGTGTCGGTGGCTGGCAGACTGGGCTCAAGTGAGGCAAGACTTATCATCTCTCTGTGCTGCTTTTGTCTGTAGAGTGAGGGCCATAAGGCTTCATGCCGTGGGCTTGTTATAACGTTAAGTAAGCTAATAGTAACCCTGGGTAGGCAGGCAGTACCCAGGATGGTAGATGTGTCATCACCATCAGCAGCTCCGCCATCGTTGCCACCATCACCTGGCCCTTCTTTCTGCACATGCTGAAATATTATGTAATTGGGACCTGTCTGTGCTCAGCGCTCCTTACTAACTGTTTCTTAAATCATCAGCATTTCCCCACGCCATTGAAAATTCCTCAAAAGCCTGATGTTAATAGCTCCATAATTGTGCCTCATTTAGATGCGCCATCGTTTACCCACATCCGTGTCCGCTGCTGCAGTCAGATCCCCTGAGAATAGTGACGCTTTCACCACAAATACCGTCGGAGGTGAATGGCCGGGATCAGCTTGCTTGAGTCTGTACAGGGGGATCAGGATGGTGTGGGCAGAGGTCTTTCTAAGTGCTGAGATTTTTATCACCTAATTCATTTTCCAGAGTTGCCACCCACAACCAGCAACCACTGGGAAGCCGTCTCTCACCAGAGCCCCTGGCACAAGCCCCTGCCTCCCCTGGATGGAGTCACCCAATTGGATCCCTGGCGTCCTTCCCGGAATTCTGTCAGTTAGGATCCTAGGTTAGATAGAGTCAGAGGCATTGGATGATCTCCGGACTCTATAGTGTTCCCCTGGCTAAGGGATGGTTCGGTGGGTAGAGAGCAGAGACAGGCAGACAAGGACCTCAGGAAGCCTGGAGGCTCCCACCTGTGAGTGCTCACCAGAGGAAGCGGCTTCCCCTGGCCAAGCTTTCTTGGCCTGCACAGAGATCCCACAGACTTGCTCAGGAGCAGGGCAGAGCTCCTGAGACCTGGACAGGTGCCCAAGGGTCACCTAAAGCCGGCTCCCAGGGATGCTCCGGAGATTGTGAGTGGCTAAAGGAGGGAAGACTTTAGAGGTTAGGGCAGCTGTCTTAAGACCAATGGCAGGCAGCCCCGTCCCGTGTGAGTGGGGCCATTGGGGGTCGGGGATCTCAAGCTAGTGAATTTATTATGGTAGTTTACTTATTATTTTAATATGTGTCAATTTTTCATGTTTGCTTATTCAGTTTTTAATATAGGTTCTCATTCTGTAGCCCAGGCTGACCAGAAACTCACTATTCAGTTCATGCTGAGCTCAAACTCAGCGATCTGCCCCTAGGGCTCAGATTCCAGGCACCACCACCCCTGGGCAGTGTTTCAGAGATATAAATCGGACTACAGTGAGGTGAGGTGAATCCGATCCAGAGCCCCCGGGCTCCCTGGGTAGCTGGCAGGCAATTCTATCTCCACAGATCCAGGCCCCAGAGCTGGGTGGGCTCAGCTCAGAGCACCACAGGCCTCCCCAGTACTCCTGTCCTCTTTCTGGGAACAAAAGGTTTCCCTGGTCGGCAGCTCCACCAAGGTGCCAAGCTCAGCAATTGGCACAGCACACTTCACCCTCTTTCCTGATGCTTATGGATTCCCGGCTTTGTCCTTCTACCTAGTGAGCTTCTGCCGTAGCAGAGACGGGGTGCATCTCCCAAGAGGTGCTTGTGTCCTGGAACAGGGGGGAGAAACGAGTAAGGTACTGGGGATGGTTGGAGAAGGAATGTGGGAGGAATGATGTCATTCGCTTTTGGTGATTAAACAAAAGGGGCTTCCGGGGGTTTTCTCAGAGGTTTCTCAGGCAGAGCCTCTCGGGGCTTCTTTGCCTGGGATCCAGGAGGCTCCTGGGCAGCGTCAGCCAAAGGGAGGTTGCCAGCTTCCCCTTCTTGCTCTGCCCTGAGATCAGGCCTGACTTCTCACAGGCCTTACTCTGTCGTCTGGGAAATGGGCATAAACACCCTCCTTCACTCGTCTCAGCTCCTTCGGCGAGGCGGCGAGCTCCTTACCCCCAGCCTGTAAGTGCTCGCACGTGTCTGCCCTTTCGAGCCTAATCCACTGTGGGAGACGTTTCTACTGGAGATGTTCCCACCCCTTGTGGTGTAACTTGTATGAACACAGAGTTCATGCAAAAAGTGGGTCCTGGAGAAGGAACCGATATGGCTTTCCCAGCTCTCCACGCCCCTTTCCTTCTGGATCATTCGCTAAAAGGCTGCTGGACCGACCACCAGCACAGGGCAGAAGCCGAGACAGCGATTAGCCGCCATAACCTTCCTAGCCTGGCTTCAAAGAATGGCAGAACGTGCTGGGGACTGGGAGGGGCAGGAAAGGCGGAGCTATGGAGGGGGCAGACCCGCCACAGGCTCCACCTCTCGCCACCATAACTCCGCCTCATTTCCTGTGTGCTGGCAGTGCTGAAAATCAACCGTGCAATCAGCAGAATGGGGCAGCTCTGGCATATCAGCTTGGAGGGCGACCCTGGAAAGCACCGCCCCCTCCCTCTCTAATGTCGCCCTGCTACTGGGCTTCTCTGCTTTAATGAGGTAAGGGCAGCTCGGAGTTCCTGCCTGGCCATGAAGTGAAATGGGCCTATTGTGTTAATAATGTTATAAGTTAATAAGAACAAAAACAGAGTCCTAAAATCAAAAGGGGGCGGGGAGCCAGATCTCTAAATCCTGCCAGATCTGGGTTCCAACCCCAAGTCAGCATCTGTTCTGCTATGTGCCCTTGGACAAGTGCCTGCACCTCTCTGAGCTTTTCCTGTAATTATCTAGGAGAGTCATAGATTCTGCTGCACATGTTCATCCAGTCACCCCAACACACTGATTCAGTGCTAGGTACGCTGTGGAGTCTGGAGATTGTCTCACCGGCGTCCATTGTCTGGGGGACTTTGTGCCCTGTACCTTTCCAAGGTTTCTCGTTCTTGTTGTATCAGCCTCCATTTCCTTTCCCCTAAAGCAGAGGCTGCTCACTGTGCACAGACTCGCCCACAGGAGGTCGGCTGTGCTTCTCACTGCCTTGTTTTAGCTCCCCATGGCTCCTTCCGACGCCCGCCTCACACCCCAACCCCGGCTCTGCCCCAAGTCTCGCTCAGGGCCCATCTTTCTCTTGTACCTGGGACTCTCCTAACATCACTCTCCTCTCTGGAACCTTGGCTGCTCACATAACTGGTGGCTCCCTCTCCCACCAGGCCTCTGAGGAAGGTTGTCTTTTGAGGCGTCTCCCAATGCAGGCATGGGGCCAGTGGACTGATGCTTTGAGGAGAGATGGGTCTAAAGTTTGGGCAGCTTTGAGAGTCTGCAGAGAACAGTCAAACACTCAGTAGACAGGTCTGAAGGGAGGTCCGGGACAGAGAGGCTGGGGGACCTGGGCAGAGTCCTGGCCTTAGGGCCTACGAGGTAGGTAGCCTTCAGCCTAGTTTTTTTAAAAAAAATTTTTTTCCAGTCTAGAAAATCAGGCAGAATAGCAGTCTCTATTTCCCAGAGTTACCATGGAAACAAAAGGACGTGATATGTACACAGCCCCGAGTGGGGATCGCTCATCGCCACTCACAGCAGGAGGAGGCGGCCAAGATTTTTGACACTCAGGCAATTTGAGATCCAAAATATCTGTGATTTTCAGAGCTCAAGTCTCAGATTCGAGACGGAGACACAGATCTCTTCATTTCAGCCTGTTTCTCTTCTGAGTCTCAGGGCGGTGGCGGCGGCGGTGGCAGCGGCGGGACCCACAGCCACAGGTTCCCACACCTCCTCCACCCCACCCCACCCGAACCCCACCCAGAAGTCCTGTCCCTGTCCCAGGCTGTCCGTGTATCCATCATACGCTTGGTTTACTGCACTCTTCCCACCATCCTGACCACTCCTGTCCCTGGACCATTTGGAGCCTATCTGGTTAGATGAACTCTGTGGCTGATACCCAGGCCCCTCAGCGTCCCAGCTCCGCCTCTGAGTGGCTCTGAGACTTCCCTCTGCCATTGGGACCTCTGCTTCCCAGTGCCAGACCCACCAATGGAGTCATTCTGCCTTCTCCTGTCCCTTCCCTCCCTTCTCCTGACACATTGGTGCCTGCTGTGACAGGAGGTCCCCACGGTTCGCAGTCACTCCTCTCTGCTCCTGTAATAGCGTTAGTAGACAGGTCCACTCTGGCTTGAGTGTGAGTGTCCCCTCTAGAGATTCTGACAGTTCCCCTGGGGACTTGGAGATAAGATGAAGGGATGGAATCTTAGAAAAGGAACATAACCCATCCCTGAGTCCTGGTCCTATTTCCGTTGTCCCGGTATCTACTCAGCCAAATCAGACACAGGGCACGGGGCTCACCAGTCTTCACCTCCCCTCCCTAACTGAGACCTCTTATCATCTCTGCCACAAGGCCAGCTTGGGCTCTAACTCTTCCTACTACAGCCTCAGGAGTCCCTGCCTGACCACCAACATTGTTTCCATGTTTCAGGGCCCCTGGACCTGTTTTGAGCTTGCATGACCCTCTTAGACACCCCCCCCCACACACACACACATGTACAGTTGTGCATAGGGAAGGATGGACAGAGCTTGGGCCTGAAGACCCAGGGACTGACCACTGGAGGAATCTGAGTCAACAGAGGAAGGACAAGGGAGTTCTCCCTGGGGAGGCAGGGGTCAGAGGTCAGGGCTCTGCACATGCCTAGTGCAAAACTGAGTAGGGACAGAATCTCTGTCTCTCTGTCTCTCTGTCTC
The DNA here is from genome assembly GCF_947179515.1 of Apodemus sylvaticus. Lineage (NCBI taxonomy): Eukaryota > Metazoa > Chordata > Mammalia > Rodentia > Muridae > Apodemus > Apodemus sylvaticus. Next base: position 144,785,989 of record NC_067474.1, read on the forward strand.
TGTCTGTCTGTCTGTCTGTCTGTCTGTCTGTCTGTCTGTCTCTCTCCCTTTTATTTTATTCTTTTTTTATTTTATCTGAATGTGAGAATCTCAAGTTCAAAGCCTGATTTTCAGGCTATCAGGAAAACGTGCCTTGCCACGCTGAAGAACAGAGCCTATGAGATTTAACAGGTTTGATGTGTGGCTTTTAATATCTAGTCTCTGGCCTGTGGCCTCCCCAGCTCACTTGGACCAGTTGACGCTGCTCTGGATAAGGAATCAGGCCCTGGGTTCAGTTATTCAACAGAATCGAAATTCTGGGCACACACGTCTTGGGGTGCATCAATCACAGAGACCATCCAACAGACAGATGTACTGTCTGCCTCCTGGAACTCGTCTGCCTGTAAGATGCCATGATATTGTCCGACAGACAGTGACGTGGGACAGGGATAGAGGTTCTCAGACAGGGAGAGCTGACTGAGCCCTTGGTGCGCTGAATAGAACACTCTAGGAAGAGGGAGCAGTGAGTGCAAAGGCCCCGAGGTGAGAGCAGCTCTTCTGTGTTAGGTCCAGCAAGCCCTACTCCTGTCAGCTGGGCCGGGCCACCCATTCTACCATCCTCCTCCTGTGGCTCCTATATCCCACCATCAAACATCCCACTTCTCCCAGACTTCTGGGACCCGGGTTGTTTCCACTGTAAGGATGCTTTTCCATATCCTCCAGGCAGAGACTACTTACTCCTCAAGAGCTCTCAGTTCCCTGAGCCTTGAGAACTGCTTCCGTGTCCCCAGTCTCCTGTGTTTCCTCCATGGCGCGGGTATGGGGTTTCCCAGCTGGCTACTGCTGTTCCTTAAACTGCTGGTGTACAGCAGGGCCTTTGCACATGCAGGGTCCCCTCCTGGACTCATTTCCTGTCTCTATTCCAGTGTCTTCTCCTCAGAGATGTCCCCATATGCCCTGTCCCTGCCCACTCCTTCTCTTGACATCTTTCCCTCCATGACAAAAGGGGTTGTTTGTGGATCATCTGTCTCCTGTGGGCTCCACACACCACACGGAGATTTGTTTTGCTTCTAAGTTCACAGCCGAAGCCTCAGAGCCTAGAACAGTGGCGGCACACAGCAAGCTCGGGCTGAATGAATGAAGGATGCCGGGAGGGATGGAGAGGTCACACTGCACTGCGTTGCCTTGCTCGGTGACTCCTCTGCCCTGCCCGTCAGCCATGGCTGCACCCCAGTGCCAGGGCAGTCCAAGCGCATCAGAGATGCCAGCCTGTGTCTCGGCTGCTCCTGCAGGAGCTCACGGATACACATCCGGGCAGCTCTGAGAGTCGAGGTTCAAAACTAAACCTCTCCCTGCTTCCTCTGTGTCATCTGCAGCTTCCCTTGAACGCCTGGGAGAGTGGATCTAGGCTGCTGGAGGGACCCACAGACCAAGGGACTAGAAAGCCGGGAAGCAATGCAGTAAAGCAAAGGAGACACAGCTGCCCTGCCCGTGCAGAGGCTCAGAGTGGGCAAAAGGCAATTCAGACATGACGGGGAGGATAGGCTGCAGTGTCCCCAACCTGCCCGCTGCCAGGGCCACCACAGCACTCCAGAAGTTGGAGGACAGTCTTTTCTCTCCTCTGTCACTTCTTCCTCCAGGAATCACAACTGTCTGATGACATCACCAGGGCAGCATTACCAAGCACCCAGGGATAACTTTAGGCCTTCTGCACCTTCTCCTGGGATGGACTGGGAGTCTCCCACACCACCCCCTGTTTTCCTGAGCACAACCAGTCAGCCACACCCTCATTTTTTTCTGCCGGAACAACAGCTTCCTGCTCCCACCATCTCATCCAACAGAACCTGGGTGCCTCTAAACCCATTATCATCTAACCTTTCAACATCACCCAGACCCACTGACTCTTCACCGTCCTCCATCCCACCCCAGGACTCTTCTTGAGTCCTCCGTGCCCACGCCTTTCTACCCCAGGGCCTTTGCACATGCTCTTTCTGCTTGCTAGATCTCTCTACTTCTCTGTTCCCTTCTTCAGGTCTCAGCTTAGTATCAGTTCCTAAAATCTCTTTTCAAGTTCGTCCTCATTATCCCCCCCCACTGCCCTTTGTAGCCCCCCAGACACAGCATGCCTGGTCCCCTCCAGGTGTTGGTGAGATTTTTTCCCCCTTCAAAGCCCTTGTTTATCTCTTTCTTTTTAACTTGGTGTCCCAATAGCATAGACATGTTTTCTCAACTGTTTATGTCTCCACATGAGGTACAGATCTGTCACATAGTAGGTGCTCAATAATGACCTGGATGTACAAGTGAACCTTGAAATAGAAAAAAGGAAAAACAAAAACAGCTTGTACACCCATAAATAGAACAGAAACAGCTCCGGGTGAAACTGATAGGGGAGGGGTGTGTTTTTATTTTGTTTTATGTTTTATAATACAGTGTTTAATCAGAGCCGGTAATTACAGTTCCCCCGTTCTGCTTTGTGCCACTTCGGCTTTGCCCCTAGGGCAGGAAGCTTTTCCTATTGAGCTGACTTAGTGCGGGGCGCCCCGGGGAGCGTGAGTTGCTGAGTGTGGGGTTTAATTCTCAGAGATGCTAATTAGTGCTGCGAGCAGCCTGGCCAGCAGGCGGGGCTGCAGGAGGAGCTAGGGAGGGGAACCTTCCTCCCTTTAGCAAGCCACCTGCTATAGCTGGTTCTCTTTCTTCTCCAGCTTCGGGTAGCCCAGAGGGCAGAACCTTTCCAAAGTCTGGAGGCAAGACGGCGGTCAAGGCCGCCCCCACCCCATATCAGAGCATAGCTATAAATCCAATCAGTCCCCTCACCGTAAAAGGGGAAGTTGGTACCTTCCTACCTCACAGTCCTCTAAAGCTCACAAGAGTGCTTAGACCAGACTGGATACACAGCGCATGCTCAGCCTATCTTTCCCAAGACTTTAGGCTCCTCCCGAAACCTTCAGCTAAGCACGGAAAGAAGGGTGGCTGAGGGACACCTTCCTAAGTGGAACCCTTGATCAGAGATTTGGTGACCTGGGGGAGTGATATGCAGAGACACCTGGGGAAGGGGACTTCCAGCCAATGCAAAGGCCCTGGAGTCAGTGCGTGCTTGGCGCATTGAAGGGGCAGGAAGAAGCAGGGCTGGCTGGAGCTGAGTGACAGGGGTGAGAGGGATATAAAGAGAGGTAGGGAAGTGGGTGGAGTCATGCCCTCCCTCCTCCCTTTCTACCTTTTTTTCCTGCCTTCCTTTTCCTTCCCACTTCCTTCTCCCAACTTCTGCCCTCTTCCCTCCCTGACCTCCTTCTCTTCAAAGGTGACCCGAACTGCAAGCGTTTTTTTGTTTTTTATTTTTTTTTCCTCTTTGACCCTGGGTTGCAAAGGCAGTCTAGAGGGAAGGATGGGGATGAGAGCCCCGCTTCAGGATGCGCTCCACACAGCACCACAGAGTAGCAGGGCTTGTGGCCCTGCCCCTGCCTGGGTGGAAGGGGAAGGCTTTCCACCGGCAGCCACAGGCTCAGTTCCGGGCATGGTGCCAGGGCCTCGGAGCTCTAAAGGGCCTTGGAAAAATGTTTAAGGCCGGGAAAACAATTTATTTGGCTTCAAAATAAAAAGGGAAACCGTGAAGTTGAAACTGATAAATGTTTAATCCAATGTCTACAAAGTATAACATCATCAAGCGGTCACTTTGCTCTCCAAGTCGGCTTTTGGAGACTTATGTATAATTTGAATTTAATGTGGGCTCTGGGGCATCTTAATGTGTTTGAGCTGATGGGGGAGGAGCATCTGAAAGGCCAGTGTCTGAGGCTGGATGGGGCTGGGGCTTAAAGTGCCCTCAGTGGTGAGGGAAGGGGACAGTGGGGGAGCATCTCCGGGATACCAGGCTTTCAGCAAGAGAATGAGAACATTCCGGCACAACAGACATCACTTGTCACTTAGAGTCATCATGGCCAGACTGGAGGGCACAGACTGCACCTGGGGTATAAGTGGACAGGGCAAGAGGAGGGTTTGTGTCCCCATCCCTGAGTCTCCCTCCAGCCATGCTGCCTCCTGGTCCTGCCTTCACAGGTTCCGCTGAAAGTCGCCCTGACTCTAGCCTTCTGGTCCTGCGAGTGCTCCAGCCTGGTCCTGGGAGTCCTCCCTTGTGCTCGTGTGTCCTGTCTATTCCAGAGAAACCCCACACACTTCTCTGATAGCTTTGAAAGCAGTCAACTGTCTTCTTCCTCCACAGCCAGCCTGGGGCCAAAACATCCTTTGCATCCACATAGGGAAAGTAACATGGCCGTGGGCTTGATGCGAGGTGGCAACCACTCTGTGCAGCCAAGGGAAGCTCCAGGCTTTCAAAGGGTCCTGAACTCCCCCTATCTCCACTTCCCAGGGTGCTCAGAGGGAAGCCTGGGGCTCTCTGTTGTGCCCACGCATGACTCATCTTCCATGCAGAGCTACCCAGGTCTCTGCAAGGCAGTATCCGGGTTCTGTTTCCTCTTCTCCAAACTGCCCAGGCTTGCTGGGATAGGATCTCTCTGAGGCCCACCATCCACAAATCATGGTCTCAGTGACAAGTCACCTCTTATATTCTTTGGACTTCTCTTCCAAAATGTGAGTTGCCATGGAGTCCTGGGGAAAAGGGTGCTGATGTCTGTTGGAGGCAGAATGTAAAGGGCTGGGAATGGTGGGATGGCTGGCCTCCGTCGTCCTTGACTGTGTTTGGAGTCACCTAGGAGACACTCATCTCTGCATGTCTGTGAGAGCGTTTCCAGAGAGGTTTCCATGATGGGAAAGACCCACTGTCTTAGTTTGTGTTCCTGTTTCTGTAATATATGTATGTATGTATGTATATATATATATATATATAAAATCACACACATAATATATATCTCATCCACCTTAAAGGAGACAAGGTTTATTTCATCACTGTGGAGAAGTCACAATGGCAGGAGTCTGGGGAGCAGGTCACATTGTCACATTGCACATTGCTTGCATTGTCAAGAAGCAGAAACTGATGAATCACTCTGCTTTCTGCACTGTCACCCAGCCTGGGATCCTGTGTCTAGGGAGTGGTGCCACCCACAGTGGGGACATTCTTCCCTTTTCAGTGAACAGCATCAAGATAATCCCCAACGGTCATTCGACGGTTAGCATCACGGATCAAACGTCTCCCACTGCCATATCATCCCCCTACCTCAGGATGGACTGTTTATCTTCCTCTGAACTGACTGCCAAATAAGCCTTATTCGGGTGGGCAGGGAGGGGGATGGGAAGGGTAGAAAGTAGGGAGAGCTGAGTGACAGCAGACAAGTTACATACCCTTGGTCTTAATTGCACCTACCTCCTGAGACATTATAAAAGTTAGCCTTTCCAGCACATCCCTGGGCTGAGACTGCAGGTCTGCAGCCAGTCCCCTGTAAGTGCTGGTGGTGGTAGCAGCAATACTTACTTGGCATGAGTGGGTGTCCCCGGGAACACTGGTGAACAGGTAGATACGGGAGTGAGCTGCTGGGCTCCTAGAACCTGATCTGATTCAAGGCCCATTCCAAATGCAGGTCAGAGTCATGGGCCCCTGGGCTGTAACTGGGTGCCCTCTTAGGACTTCAGGAGCTTGGTATCCTTGAGGGGTTTGGGAATCCGGCTAAGAAAGGGTGTCTGTTAAATTCCTCGGTAGTGGGTCTGGTCTCAGGAAAAAGCAGATGAGGCTGGTGATGAGGTAGGTTATCAGAATAGTGGAGGCGGCCGGTAACCCAGCCTTGTCACCTGGGAGCAGCCCCTAGTGTTGAGGTAAGGCCTGGGACATTCCAGGCTGAGCCTTGTCCTCCTGGTGGACTACACCCCAGGCCGTGCCGCCTACCGCCTGTAGGTGGCGCTGCAGGCTCTCTCAAGAGCTCAGGGCGGGGCGGGCGGACCTAGACGTGGGAGGGGTCCAGAGAGACCTGGGAGAACTTAGGTGAAGGAGGGAGGAAGAAATCGCTTTCTCACTCAGAGGACTGGAGGAGCAGCTCCAACAGTACCGACCTGGTCTTCCCCTCCTTCCCTCACCCACTTTTTTGTGGCTCCCCAGGACTCCCTGCTCCCTGGACCCTCTGTGAGCAAGCCTGCCCACCACTGGCCAGGACCCACCTCTCTGCCTAGGAGTGCTGATGTGTGCTAACCTCCCCAGCCCTCCCCTGGCTCCCCCACATCTCCTCCAAGCTCAGTCCAGACACTCTATTTTGAAAGTCTCCTTCCAAATCCCCATGCTCAGGAACAGACAACCCTAGGCTCTTCCATTTCACATCTGGTCTCAGGAGCGTGGGTGTCCCCAGACACACACAGGGAGCTTGTCCTCTGGTGTCCTTGCTGGGCCAGTTCAGTGAATGGACGGGGCAGCAGGGTGGGAAGGAAGAAGGAAGGAAGGAAGGAAGGAAGGAAGGAAGGAAGGAAGGAAGGAAGGAAGGAAGGAAGGAAGGGAGTGCCTACCCTGAGGGGGAGTTTGGGGGGCTAGGGAGAACAAAGAGGGGGCTTGGGAGGTTAGTGTACAGCCAGGAAGGTGCTTAAGCTTCAAGATCCCAGTTTCCCGTGAGAAATCAGGCCACTGTCGGGAGCCTGTGTAGCCCCAGTGCTGGAGAAGCAGAGACCATTTGGGTGGAGCCTGCTGGCCGGCCAGACTAGTCTACTCGGTGAATCCCACTCCAGTAAAAAGCCTTGTGTGCAAAACAAGGTGGATAGAATCTGAAGATAAGGAGATTGTTCTCTGGCTGCTCTCTCTCTCTCTCCTCTCTTACACACACACACACACACACACCATTTCAAAAAGAAGATAGAGCTGGGCATGGTAGCAGCAGCCCATAACCCAAGTACTCAGGAAGCTGATGCAGGGGGATGGAGAGTTGCAGGCTGTCCATAGATACACAACAAGACCTGTCTCAAATGCCAACTAAAAGGCAGAGGCTTGAGAGGAGGTAGCAGCCAGGTGTGCAGCTGCCTCTGGGGTTCCTGCCCTTCCAGTGCCCGCGGGCAGGGCTCTGACTCCTCTGGTCACCAGGAAGGGTTTTGCCACATCAGGGTTCCCTAGTAGCAAGTACCCACCCTCAGTGGGAGGAGCCTTTCCAGATCATCAGCAGACTTCTTCCTCAACACGAGCTGGTCTGAATGCTTCACCGGCCCTGCAGGACTTCTTTTGTCTATCCTCTTGTATCTCACAGACCAGAGCAGTAGCCCCATTGTCCCAAACAAACAGTGGACCCTGCTTGCCTCTCAGATGTAAGTTTTGAGTTGGAATCAAGTTTCCATCCTGCATCCAGCCAACAAGTGGTGGGAGGCACGACTGCAGGTCATGGGAACACTCAGGGCACACCGGACAAGGATACACAGTGGCATCCACCAACCCCGTGCTTGATGGGCGTGGCCAGTGCCAGCTCATCTCAGGGAAGGTCTCCAACAAAATATTGTGTCTTCATTGTGCCAATGGAAGCTCATTGTTCCTAGCAAGTTCCCTTTCCAATATTCCGGGATGGTGTTTCCTGCACTGCCACTAATGAGGTGGGATTTCTTGGTCTGGCTCTCTGTTCTCTCTGGGCCTCAGTTTCCCCCTCTATAAATCTAATGGGCAGTGCAGCACACAGTCTCCATTCTGTTTAGAGGCAGCCGGCATCCTCCTCGAAGCTTAGCACTCCTGTTCTGCTCCCTCTGTCCTTAGGAACAGGCTCCAGGGGTTGGTGGCTGTGATTTTTCTCTAAGAAAGGCTGAATCACTTCCTGGCCCCGCCCAGGCTCAGACTGTAGCTAAGAATAGGCAGGATCTGTGAGCAGCCTGTGGGAGACCTGGATTGGTGGGGTCTCAACACTGCTGCAGAGCCATAGAACAGCTGCCCTGACTACCTCGGGACTGAGTCCCACTACCACAGAGTCACACCTGAGTCTCAGTGTCCAGCCCTGGCCACTTCTGTTCTGTGTGGCTGGCTTTGCCACTCAGGAGTCTCCTATCTGCCCAGCAGGGTTGGTGGAAACCTGGTCCACATGTACCCACTCACTGAGATTCTCCTCCTCTGAGTGTGAGGGAAGGATGCCCCAGATGCCTGGCTGTCTCTGTGTTCTGCTACAGACTCCTCAAGGGCAGGGTCTGGGCCAGATTGTGTCTGCATCCCCTAAGCTGACAGGGTGTGGTGCTTTTTAGAACATCTGTTCCATTCATAATGAGTTCTTCCAGCTCTCTTTACCTACAGGGAGTCTCCCTCCCTCCCCCCTTCCTCCCTCTCTCTGTATTCATGCATATGCACAGCTAGAAGACACCATCACCATCATGGTCTTTGATGTGTCCCTGGAGAGAAGGTGAAACCAGGGTAGAAAAGCAGCCAATGAAACCTTTCCAAGGAGCTGGCAGCATGGTTCAGGGGGTCAAGGTGCTAGCTCCAGGCCTGGTCACCAACTCTACTTGAGTGTGATTCTGGAATCCTTGAAGTAGAAGGAAAGAGCCCCTACACACACACACACACACACACACACACACACACACACACATACACACACTAAATATGAGAGGGTGACAGAGACAGAGAGAGACAGATACAGAGAGAGAGAGAGAGAGGGAATATATTCTCTTTGCCAAGAACCTGGGCTCCCCGTAACTGGCTCTGTCTGGGAGGCTTCTCAGATGGTGATCTGTACGGTGCTGCCATTCCCATGAGGAAGGTACCAGCCCTGCCTCATTTCATCCCCAGGACTTTTCCCTCTGAGGCTAGGCTCTCTCGTCATCCTTGGGTTGTCTGTGTCATTGTGAAAGCCCAGGTGCCGTTCTGCAGAATCCAGAGTTGCCTCCACTTGTCAATCGGCCTGTGCAATGCTCTGGTACAGGGCACTAAAGCCATTTGATGTCGTTAGGTTAGGCACTGTGGTCCAGGTGGGCCCTGTCACCCTCTCTCATCACAGGCAGCAAAGAGAACATTCACAAGCCCGGACGCCCTGCACGCACGGGGTCACTGCCGTCTCCCTACCACTCCAGGAGCATCTGGGCCTGACAGACTCTCTGCAGTAAGCACAGGCTGAGCCAAGCATCTAGGTGGGTGTGGTGGGTTTCCCTCTCCAGGAACCCCTACAGGGAGCAGTCACTATGCCCATGAGGGATGGGAACTCAGTGCTATCCTGTGTAAGCTGAGGAGGGACACTCCACCATGGTGACCCAGTCAGGGCTGACTCTGCAGTCTAGTTATCCATTCCAAAGCAGCTGGAATGTTCTCAGGATAAGTGGACTTCAGAATCTGCTGGGTTTTCTGTTATTAGACCACTCATGATATGGGGCAAACCCCTGATTGGTAGGGTGACCTTTGATCTCTTCCCCCTCTCTCTCAGATGACCAGTGGCTTATTGGCAGGCCTGGGGTTCCCACTGAGTATAAGTGGCTATCTATGGCTGTACTCAAGAGCCTGTGATCCCCACACTACAAGATAGAGTCACTTACAGCAAGGGATTAGGGACAGGGCATCCCAAGCCTGTACCACAGTGTTACACCATAGACTTAGCCATCTCCACACATCCAAGAAGATGCCTGTAAGTAGAGGACCCAGAGACTCATCAGCCGTTCATCAAAAAGTGTACCCAGGGAACACTATTCTAGAAAGGTATAGACACTGGCCTTGGTCACACAGCAAAGCCAAAATAATGACCAATGTCATTAGAGACCATAAAAATAGCTTCTGCAAAGTTCTAGGCCCTGGAAACAAGCTAGACAGACATTCCCTATCAGCTAAGATCTAAGTCAAAGGGAAGAAAGAAATGCTAATTTCTCGTGAGTTATATGGTATGGGTCGCTGGGGCCAGGGGAGACTTCCTTGAGAGGGTTGGTAGCATCGCTGGTGGGAGCTCCAGGCAGAGAGGAATGCGTGGAGGGAGCCCTGTGCACATAAGACATGGGCAGGAAGAGCTGTGTGCAGAAGACACCGTGTGCAAAGGAAGCCAAGAGTAGAGGAACCAGCAGGGTGGGCCTGCAGACTAGTCAGTGGGCCAGGGATCTGTGGGAAGAGGACACAGGGTAGGCAATTGGAGGAGTGACTGCCACTCAGGACATCTGTCTGGATTCCAGGCTGGGTGAGAAGATGCTCTAAACAACAGAAAGCGGAGGCCAGGGGGACAAGGAGACAAGAAGAAAGTCACCCTGGCCAGCGCTCATCATTTACTGCTTAAGGTCTCCGTGTATGTCCGCTGATCTGTTGGGCGCCTGGGACAGGCCTGCAGGCCACAAAGCACCATCCCCACCCTGCAGACAAGGACCCCAGGGGCTGTGAAGGAACCTCTTGAGCCTTCCCTACCCCAAGACCATGAGGGAGAAGCAGATTTGTGTTCAAGTCTACTCCCCAAATGGTATTTCTAGAGCCTTTGCCAGGTTGCCAGACAAACATGGTAAAGAAAGATTCTCCCAGTGTTAGCTGTCTTCCATGACAAGATATCAGAGGCAAATAACTGGAGACTCCAGCCCTTGACAGATGGGTCTCATTTCTTTAGGCCTGTGGTGAGGCAGCCCAGCATGGCATACGGTAGAGCCTCGGGGAACAAGGAGAAAGTGGGAAAAATGGGTTCCCGAATCCCCTTCTAGGGCATGTTCCCAATGACCTAAAGACCTCCCATGACGCCTGTCTTTTATAGGCCCTACCACCTCCTTAGAGGGGTGCTCCTGGGGAACAAGCCTCTGTCACATCAGCCTTTGGGATCCCTCAACATACAACCATGCTACCCCTGGAATGTGAGTACAGGTCAGACACAGAATTCTTTCATATGGATATACCACAATTTGGTTTTCTCCAATTTCTTTGGATAGATAGCACAATAAAGGTATTGAGCACATACAAGTCTTTGTGTAGGTGTGAGCTCTCATTCCTCTAACAGGATAATGAGAACAATTACAGCTTTCACAATTGGGAAAAGTTACGATATCTGTGTTTGTGATGACCTTGAGATTGGGAGAGAGGACAGAGTTCAGGTTGAGAGGAAGTGTTTGAAAGGTGATAAAGGCATCTTATCAAGAGTGTAAACGGAGATCTGATAGGATTTAGAAAGGAAACCACAGGTCAAAGATTTGAACAATACACTTCACCAGATAATACAAATGAATGACAAAGAATCCGCTAAAAACACAGATATGGTTTCACCCTCGGTGAAATCCTGACAGACTTTCCCCCTCCTGTATTGACGACAGCCCCAGCAACAGGGCAGGAACTGTTCTGTCACTCTGCATCCTCACTAATGCTTGGTGTCTTAGCATTAGTTCTAGGTAAAGTGATGGCAAAGACTTTCTTGTGGCTTTAGTCTCCCCCACCCCATCTCCAGCAGTAGCGAGCATTTTTGGGTGGGTCATTTGTCATACATTGGTGTTATCTGGTGAAACATTGTTCAAACCTTTGACCTCCGGTCTTCTTTCTTACTCCTATTAGATCTCTGTTTACACTGTTGATACAACACATTTATCACCTTTCAAACACTTCTTCTCAGTCCTCTCCTCTAAGGGTCATCACATACACGGAAATTTTAACTTTTTCCAAAAACAAGTTTATCAGTTTGTTCTTGAACAAACTGATAAACGATTTTGGTGTCCTGTCTCAGAAAGTTTTGCCTAGCCTAAGATGACAAACATTTTCTTCTATGGTTTTGTTTTTAAAATATGTATTTATAATTGTGTAGATTTATTTCTCTTTTCAGTCCATTGTGTCTGAGGGCAACTTGAGTGAACAGTGGGTTCACTCCTTCCTCTGTGGGTTCTGGGGATCCGAGTCAGGTCATCGGGTTTGCCCAGCAAGTGCTGCTTACTCGATAAGTGCTATTTACTGAGCATGTCTCTGGCCAGAGACTTTTGTGTTTACATTTATGTCTATAACATATTTGAAGTTAAGTTTTGGTTTATAATGAGGTATAGACAAAAAAATCAAAACCTTTGTATTTGTGGCCCCCTGATTTCTCTAACATCAGTTACTCTGTAACCTCATAGACTTGGTGAGCGGCAGCCACAGGGCTGTGTATCAGTTACTTTGTAACCACACGGACTCGGTGCTCTGGGGCTACAAGGCTATGAAGGTTGTCCACCTCTTTTGGTGGGAGCTTCCTAAGTTGTTTTTGTCTTGCTTGACAGATGAGAGCCATCTGTGTTCTCTCAGACCTCTGGCTCACTCTATACTAGTCCATTTGACCCCAGAACACCAGCTCTTGATTTCCTGGTTTTTCTGGATAGATCTCATCACCGGCTGTCGTCCTTATTCCTCCCTCCTTACTGCTTACACTTTAGCTTGCCATTATTTTCACTTTTGTAGCTTATTTATTTACTTTCATTTCTTCTGTAGGTATCTGAGGTTATGATGGGACAGTGGTTTCTCTTTCCTAGCTCAGATGTCTAACACTGTCTTGGTCTCCTAAGCAGGGCTTTGTGTCATTCCAACCAAGCCTGCAAGCTGCCTTTCATTTTCACTTGGTTCAAAATGCCTTCCTGGGTTCCTTCCGGTCTCCACATACCTGGGTGTAGCTGAGGCAGTGGCCCCTCCTTTTCTAGTGAACCATGTCTGTGTGCCTGTCTCCTTGTTACATGAGTGGCTCCGGTGGAGTCTCTCAGCTCCGTCTCTCCTCCTCTGATGATTAGAGAGACTTTTCTTTACTCTGAGTGAGAAAAGAGACTGTCCCCAAGGTCCAAGTACTGAACTGAAGATCAAGGCGGAGACAAAGAACCTCAGATCCGGACTCTATCAGGAACTTTTCAACAGCCAGAGCACTAGGGGATGTAGGAGAGTTTTTGCCTATCTGTGCCCACACGCCAGCTGAGAGCATCACCCCCATTCTCTCACTTACCTTTGTAACCACCCCTGGGGTTCAGTGGACAAAAATCGAAGCGCAGAGGAGATAGATACACTGCAACAGCAGGGAACCTCAAATTTTACCCAGAGGAACCTGTACTATCTGGTTCCAGCTGGATCTGTCTCATCCAAGCCTGGGTCTTTTGCGACTTAGCCACCTGCCTCCCCTCAAATTGCTATCCCCAGCTCTGTTCCTATCTTGGGGGTTTCAGGAGTGAGGAGGAGGCAGAAGAGAGACACCTGGAAGAATGGGAGGAAGGCTGAGAGGAGGGAAGAGAGGAGAGGGCTTCTTAATTAAGAAAACACATCTGACCTTTGCGTGTTCACTCAACTGAGTCAGAAGGGGCTGGGCTTTCGTAACTGTCTTTAAGTTTAAATGCAGATTAATGGGGAAGAATCTGCTCAGCTAAGCTTGGAAAACACAAGATGAAATGGAAGTTATTAAGCTGATAGTGGAAAAGGGATAGGGCTGGGTCCAGGAACAGAGCACAGGGCCTGTCTGGCCAGACGGTGGCCTCGGATCCTGTTTAGGGATCTGCACGGGCCTCCACTCAGGATAAACAGGCAGTTCAGGCAGGAGTTTAAAGGCAGACCCTAGGTCTGGGGACATGGCTCGCAATCATGAGGTTCCAAGGGCAACTCCCAGCACCCACACAAAGGGCAGGTGTGAGTCATGCTGATAGTCCTAGCCTTGGTGAGACAGAGGCTGGGGGGAGGGACTTTTGGTGTTCATTGGCCAGCAGATGAGAGACTGTCTCAAAAACATGGTGGGTATTTCCTGAGAGATACTACCCAAGGTTGTCCTGTGGCTTTCACACACACATACGTACATCTGCACACACACACACACTCACAGACACACACACACACACACAGAGAGACCGAGACCGAGACAGAGACAGAGACAGACAGACAGAAAGACAGACAGACATATTGAACCCATAGCCTCATCTTGGGGTCCTCATAGCCCTGTGGTTAGGAGCTTTTTCCATCTCCAGTGTAAAGAAAAAGAAACTGAGGTCTGAAAAAGTCAAACTGCTTGCCTGAAGTGACAGAGCTTACCAGTCATGGGTCAGCCTCCCCACATGCTGACCCTCTGTCCCCCTCTCAGGGGACCACTAGTGAGCTGAAGCGGGCTGAGTCCCAGAGAGAGCGCCTCTCCTCTCACGGCTCTGAGGGCCGGAACTCTGGGGTCGAGCTGCCCTGAGGCAGGGCTCTCTTCGAATGTTTTGCTGTCAGCACTTTGTCCCAGCAGCCTCTGGTGGCTTGCGGGAGCATCTCCCCGTCTTCTTGTGTTCTCAACCTTGTGTTTCCAACCATTCTCCATGGCAGTCCCGTCCCGGATTGAAGGTCCACCTGGGCCAGAGTGCGCTCATCTGGAAAGCCGCACTTGCTCCACATCTGCAGTGTCACAGAGTCCAGGTGGCTCACTGTCGGGGATGGAAGAGAGGCTACTCACGCCCGTGCAGCAGCTCCTATGATAGGTCAGTGGGCATCTGCTACAGAACGAGCAGCCTCAGCTGACAAGGGACAGGAAGGCCAGAGGCAGCAGGTGATCAGGGCTGTGGAGGGGGGTAGGAGGGAGGACCAACTGCAGGAGGCTTGAGAGGAGGAGTGTTAGTGATGGAGACACGAGGACCCCAGAGGATGCTCACCCGAGATCTGTCATGGAGGAGCGAGTGGTCTCGGGGTTCCTGCAGCCATGTTGGCTCCATCAGCCTCAGCAGCTGCAGCCTGGACTGGGAGGAGAGGTCAAGGGTGGCCCCTGGCAGTAGGGTTCCCAGTTAATATCACCAGCCTGGATCTGGGTCACACCTCTCCTGGTTCTTCAAGCTGAACTGACCCCTGAGATACCCACCCACTGTGTCACCCAGGCTCCCTTGCGGTCCCTGTGGCCTCCTGTGTTCCTTAAACTTAGGCCCCTCTGTCTAAAAGGTCCGTTCAGTTTTCTTCAGGCCAGGCCTTGGCCTGCACCTGGTCAGCAGCCTTCCTCCTTCCTCCCATGGAAGGCCCTGTTGCCTGGCTGGCGGCGTGGCTTAGGCAGAATCCACACTGTGACAGTGCCAGGCCTGGGGACACAGAGGTAGAGGAAGCGGCCATATCACCCAAGGCTCCACCCATTTGTGGGACCAAACTTCCAGGTCATCAACCATCGAGTCATGGGGACGCCTAGGCACCCCATCCCCCGGTCTCAGTCCTGTCCTTCCTCTCCCAGGGACCTGCTCCCATCCCTCTCTGGATGAAGGAGCAGAGAAGAGAAGTAAGATTGGTTACTCTAGAGCTCAGGCTGAGGTGAGAATCCAGACTGCAGCCGCCCGTCCCCTGCTGGCGCAGAGGGGACCCAGACAGCATCTCACTGGGGTGACTAGGAATGCACCTCACTCGCATCTAGGTGTTACTTATATGACTAACACGGGAAGGTGGGATTGCACCCTTCCTCCACCTACAGCGATCCTGGCTGCCTCTTAACAGCAACAATGCGACGTGAAGTAATTACATTTTACAAAGCTTTTTTCTTTCTTTTTTTTTTTTTTAATACTTCAATAAATACTGCCTAGGAAAATCCATTGACATTTTCGGTACTTAAGGCATAATAACTGGCCTTATAAATCTAAAGCATCCCTCTAAATCTAAAATTAAATGTCCAGGTTTCAGTGTATTTAGGACACTTAATTAATGAAGTACAGGGACATAAACACTCCTAATCTGTTTACCCTGAGCTTAATTCCATCTTTAAGGCACGCTACTCTTCATACCGTGTGTTAGAGTGATGGGGTGAAGGAGCTCTGAATTTTGGGACGTTTGCCAAGTGCTGTGGGCACCGTCCGCCTTCGTGCCACTCCACAAAGCTGACTGAGATTCCCTGGGTCTGTCTCCCTCTCTCCTGTGGGTCACCTCACTGCCAGAGCCTGAAGACAGGGTGATCCAAGCAACCTTCGGCTAGATGATTCCCGAGTGAGAATCTTCAGGCCTGGCTCAACCGCTGCACGGCATGGTCAGCCACTGCAGTAGCCACAGGACATTGACACAGTCAGTGATGGAGACTGCCACTGCCGCTGTAGGCCGGGAGGGTGGCTTGCCACCTGCCCGTGAAGTGTCCCCACCCATGGGGTGTACGAATGACGGTGAACCTGTGCAATCCTACTGACTTATTTGCCCATTGGGCCACAGCAGCACCAGGTCAAGATGAGCTCAAGAGGCTTCGCAGTCATCTGGGACCTAGGGTTAGGCTGTCCTCACTGGGCCCAGTGACACACGTGGAGAGGCTTCTCAGGGGAGAGTTGTTGGTGGAAGAGGTAGTTCTCTCTGTATGGCTGTGTGCCAAAGCTGGGCCTCTGGCTGGAGAGAGCTGGGTAGCTGTGTGTGTGTGTATGTGTGTTTGTATATGTGCACGTGTGTGTGCACGTGTGTGTGCGTGTGTGCTGTTCCTGCTGAAGGCATGAGGTCAGGTCCCAGCATGCACTTCAGGTTGCTCACAAGTGCCTGGAACTCCAGCTCCAGGGGATCCAGCCCCTTCTTCTGGTCTCCATAAATGCTACACTCAGATGCACGTACCCCCACATCCTCATCCTCATCCGCACAAATACTTATAGGTAATAAAATAAATCTTAAAAAAGTAAAGCCAGGCTTCTGCCCCCACCTTCTAAACCTCCTATCTTCACTGATTGGAGAGACGGCTTCTACCAGCCCGACTACATAAGACTCAGGCTTCAGCACTGCCTGGGCTCTGGCCTTTGGTAGCCTGGGACCCACTCAGCTTTATGAGCTACTCAGAAGGAGGCTTTGGGCCATGCACCTGATTATATTCCCTTCCTCAAGGACCCTGCCTTGGTCACAAGGCCTTCAAGGTCACATGAGGAGCATCCAAGGACTGGTTCTGTGCACCCCTCTCTCAGGGCTGGGAAAGAAAGGAATCTGGCTGTAGAGTCTAAGTGTTACATCCACCATTTTCATCAGAACAGCTGTGACAGCCTGCAGAAGACCCTCGAGATTGGGCCTGGGGACTGTGAAGATCCGCTCATCAAAGGATGGGTGGGGACAGTCATTGCCCTGACTTGAGATTACAGCCTTTTCCTCCTGTACCTGCTATATGTAATCCTACCCTTGGGTAGCGCCCCATGATCTTGGGATGTGCCCAAGTACTTGCTGTGCAGTAAGCAGAAAGGAAAGATCTACAAGACTCTGGGGATGTCATCTTCCATGCTGGGGCGGGACTTTCCAGTGGTGTGGCAGCTTTTGGGGTCACCCATATTCCTGTAAATAACCCTATACCCATACTCTGTAAACAACCCAATAAGCCCTTTGGATCTGCTGGCTGGGCTCTGGTCGATTTTGGCTTATGGTTGGTGGTCTGTAAGGGGGGTGTTTGTTTACATCTCCTCAGGGCACCTCCATTCATTCTACCTCAGAGATGGATTTGTGGGCTGTGGGGTCTGTGAGGACATGAGTACCTCAGCCTGGGACTTCCCCCATGGAGTTGGAATGTCGAATCTAAACCAGTGGTAATTCAGGGTCCCTCACCTGTAGGAAACACCGCTGCCCAGTGCCAAGAGCAAGAGTTATTCTTGTCCAGCAAAATGCAAATCAGTTCTGCCACCTGCTAATCCATGCCAATTAGTGCTAACTTCCCTGTCCCTCCTTGTCACTGCTACAAAGACTATCGCCACCTTTGTGTTGCATGTGTACTGTAGTAGATTTTGCTCATGTCTCTCCCCATCACCCCCTCTCACCCTCTTCTGGGCTCCTCCCTTTCCACTCTCAGGTCTTTTGGGGGAAGTTGTGACCCGATGGGTCTAATTAGCACTCTCACAAGAGTGTGTGTGCGGGGTTATTTATAGGAACATGGCAGCTGGCATATAATGAATAAATGATAGTACAAACTTAAAGTAAGGGTCTTCAAGCCAGAGGAGGTGGCTTAGTGCTCGCCACAGGAGACTGAGGACCGAAGACTGGATCCCTAGGACCCAACTGGAAGCCAATGTTAGTAATTTCAGCTCAGCTACAGAAAAGAAGGGACACAGAGCCAGGAGAATCTCTGAGGAGCTGCGGGGGTGTGGGGGTGAAGGGTGTGGTGGGAACAGGGCAGTCAGCCTGTCCTGAGATGCACAGTAACAGAAACAAGAGAGATTCTGACTCAAAGGGTATGAGGAGAAAACACTCCCGGAAGTCATCTTCTTCTCAGTGCCACTTGCATTTGGCGGCACACGAGAGCTGTCACACAGAGATGCATATACATATACACAGAAATAAATACAAATTGTAAGGCTTACAAAAGAGAAGCAAAACAAAAGAAAACAACAACAACAAAACAAAACCAAACCACATCAGCATCTACTGCCACGAGCGCCAACACTTTCTGCTCACCCTGAGTCGAGTCCCCACTCCCAGTTTTGGTACCTAATCCTTGTCCCACCCCTCCTTCAGGAAACCTAATCTCTGGTGCTATGAAGCCCTGATATTCTCCCCAGATATCATTCAGGTACTCAGTCCCAATGCAGAAGAACCAATCAACTGTATCGCTGTCCCTGCCTGCAGGAAATGTTGTGTGTCCTAAGCAGAGCGCATGACCAAAATTAGGCCCGTCGGCATCCCCACCAGCATCCCCATCATCACCATCCCACCAGCATCCCCATCATCAGAATCCCCATCATCAGTATCCCCATCATCAGCATCCCCATCATCAGTATCTCCATCATCAGCATCCCCATCATCAGCATCCCCATCATCAGCATCCCCACCAGCATCCCCATCATCAGAATCCCCATCATCAGCATCCCCACCAGCATCCCCATCATCAGAATCCCCATCATCAGTATCCCCATCATCAGCATCCCCATCATCAGAATCCCCACCAGCATCCCCATCATCAGAATCCCCATCATCAGTATCCCCATCATCAGCATCCCCATCATCAGCATCCCCACCAGCATCCCCATCATCAGAATCCCCATCATCAGAATCCCCATCATCAGCATCCCCACCAGCATCCCCATCATCAGAATCCCCATCATCAGTATCCCCATCATCAGCATCCCTATCATCAGCATCCCCACCAGCATCCCCATCATCAGAATCCCCATCATCAGCATCCCCATCATCAGCATCCCCACCAGCATCCCCATCATCAGAATCCCCATCATAAGCATCCCCACGAACATCCCCATCAGTATCCCCACAAGCATCCCCACTAGCATCCCCACTAGCATCAGCATCCCCACCAGCATCCCCATCATCAGCATCCCCATCTTCAGTATCCCCATCATCAGCATCCCCATCATCAGCATCACTATAATCATCCCCACCAGCATCCCCACCAGCATCCCCCATCAGTATCCCCACCAGCATTCCCATTAGCATCCCCATCATCAGCATCCCCACCAGCATCCCCATCATCAGCATCCCCACCAGCATCCCCATTAGCATCCCCATCATCAGCATCCCTATCATCATCATCCCCATCATCAGCATCCCTATCATCAATATCCCCATCATCAGCATCCCTATCATCATCATCCCCATCAGCATACCCACCAGCATCCCCATCATCAGCATCCCCATCAGCACCCCTCCCCTGGCCTTTCCTAAATTGCTATTTAGAAGCATAGCTCCTTGTCTCTCTGGAATCACTGGTTGGGATGTCAGCAGCCTGAAGCTTCTATGGGGCCCCTTGTCCCTCTACTGTGCTGCTTGATGAAGAAGTCCAAGGGCCTAAAGAGGAGCGCATGCACCCCACAGGAAAAATAAAGAGACCAGGAGGTGCGGGGACACAGCTGGAGCCCCTGAATCCAACTGTGTCCACAGCTGGCTTCATTTCTATAAGACACTACTCTCCCTTCTGGGCCCTGCATTGTGATTTCCCTGACCTGATGGGCTATACCATTGAACCCAAACCCCTCCTTCCTAAAAATGCTTTTACCAAGTATGAAAAAGATTACACAGTAGGTTGTGGGACCGTGTAAGGCAGTCTGTGGCCTGGTTGATTGAGACTTACTCTGGAGACTCAGTAGAATATTCTACAAGGGACAGAACCAGTGAGCAGTGCTCCCAGATACTCAGGTTTTTGATGTATACTCCTGACTCCTCAACTCCATAATCCTGTGGCTATCAGTCACATAGGGCCAGGCCCCTAGTGTTCTGGTTGGACTCTACCCCTACAGTCACCTGGCTACAGCCAGGTTTTCCCCACCCCACAGTTACCTGGCAACAGCCAGGTAACCCAGCCCACTATAAAAGGGACTGAAAGGCCCCTCCCAGCTCTCTTGCTTTTTCTCTCTTGCCCTTATGCTCTTGTCCCCATGTTCCCCCTCTCTCCCCATTCTTCCCCTTTCTTTCCATGTGACCATGGCCAGCTCACCCCTCTATTTTATCTTTCTCTCTTCTCTATTCTTCTGAGCCAGGATGCCCTCCTGCTAGCCGGGCAAGCTTCCCTCAGCAGGCACACAGGTGCCCGCCATCCCCACACGTGTATGTGGGCCCGCTCCTTTTTCCTACAGGAGGTTGCAGATCCTTTAAAAGGTGGGGTGTAGCGTAAGGTAGCACACTTGTGGGGGACATGCTACTCAAAGGCATATCAATTGAAACCTTAACTCTATCTCCCAGCTTTCTGGTCGCCAGGGCTCCTCTGTTCTGATGGAATAAGGCAAGACTAGTCATGTGACCGTAGACTGACATCTCTGACAACATGAGCCCAGACAAACCGTTCTTCCTATAAGTTATTTATCTCAGACATTTTGTTATAGGACAATAAAATGGACTAGCACTATATCTAAATAAGCCTTGTAAGACCAGCTGAGGCTCAGGAGACACACACAGGCTTCCAGAGCAAACAGAATCCAGGAGGCCAAAGACCGGCCCTGAGTTCTGCTGGGTCTCTTGCATGCAGAATGGGCAGAAGAAGCTCCTCCCTTTCCTCAGGGATGTCAGCCTTCACCAGTGGTCCCAGTGCTCCCCAACTCCAGATACTGGGCCAGGAACAGAAGAGCCTAGAAGGCACCAGGAGCCAGAGCCGGAAGGCTTCTGCTTCCCGGAGGCAGAGGACTCTGAACTGCATTATACTAAAGGGGGGAAATGCAGACCGATGTCTCTGAAGCACGGAAGAGCATTCACTGGGTGATTAAATGCCATGATGCACATCTGCCAGGGCTCCAGGTGTGAGCACATCTGCCAGGGCTCCAGGGAAATGCTGAGCCAGGTGCAAACGCAGCAGGCTGGGGCAGCTGGAAGGAGCCGATGTCAGGCCAGACATGTCCTCTCTTCAGGGAGTAATTTAGGACGGGCTTCTCCACCTCTCAGGGCCACAGTTTTGTTTCCTTCCTCTGTGAAACAGGATGGTCCCTGGGGGAAGGGCAGCCTGCCCAGTGCCCACACAGCCACGGCAACCAGGCAGCATGCACACCGGGGGCCTGAATCCACCTGCTCTTCAGGCCAGGCTGCTGACACCCTCCTGCAAGGCAAGAGGGAAGAAGGCTGAGTTGAACTGGGGCTCCTGCCCCTGCACAGCTCTTTCCTGTCATGTCTGCCTTCCACTTCCCTGGGAAGATGAAGTGAGAGGTCAACCTTGGGTGGTCAGTCCTCAGGAACTGTCTACCTTAAATTTGACTGAAGCTCTTCCCTTTTCTTCAGAGATGTTTCCTGGGAGCTTCCAGGTGCAGCCTGCTTGGGACACGGAAGAGCCAGGTTCACACTGAGTGAGGATAGGGCTCGGCTCCTGTAGCAGTGTCTTCGCAGTGTGTGTGTGTGTGTGTGTGTGTGTAAGGGCTTGGGGCCATCTTTTGGGTGTCCTCAAAAAGAAACCCACTGGGGAAATGTCCACTCGCTGGCAAGACTCAGGCAGTGTGGAATGGACAGTGACCCCCATCTGAGATCCTGTGACCACACAGTAGCTGTCAGAGCAACTGGCCAGTTTAATCACATGGGTGTGTGATACTACCCCACCCATTTGGAACTCACTCGGTCATCTGAGACAGGGGGCGGTAGGGAACCTTGAGCCTTCTGCACCTTCCTCCCTCTCCTCCCCCCACTGCATTTCTCCTTGCCACTAATAAAAGTATTTTTAATTCTAATTCTAATCTGGAAGCAGGTCTCTGCCACAGATAATAAAAATGAGGTTCTACTTCTACTGTCCCCTCTCTTCCCCCCCTGGTAATGTCAGCGGGAGACAAGAGTTAGGAGGAATCCCCACTCCAGGGACTCTACGAGACTCAGGTGTGGATGCGACTGAAGGGGCTTGTGGGGAAGGGAGCGGCTCTGCTGGGCTGGGTTGTCAGGTGCATAAGCCTGCAGGGTGAGCGGTGCTTGGACAGGTTGGTAACAGAGAGCAAAATGAGGGTTCCTGTGGATGGATGTTGGGGTATAGTGTCATGTCTACCACAGAGCTCATAAGTCAGGGCCTGCAGCTTGGGTCCCCCCACTTCCTGGCTCAATTCTCTTTGTCTAGCCCCTCGCTCACCTGGGATCTGAGCAGTGAGGCCAGCCCCGGGTCAGCTTAGTACCTGTGTATTGAGGCAGGTGACTGGTGGGTGGACCCAGACCTCAGGGGCTTCCTGTCATGTGAAACTTAATGTGCTAAAGCAGTGATTGGCATCCCAGCGGGGGCCTTGTGACCCTCCCCAGAGACAGGGTGATGAGAGTCCAGGCAGGGGTTGGAGAACCTGCTTGGTGGCTGCTTTTGCTTAATGCTCAGCCCTGTCACCCCTCCTGAGGCTGCTAATAGTGACCCAAAGGAGGCCCACTAGTGGGTCACACCGCCCAGCGCTGGACTGGATGCTGACGAATGCTGCAGCATTGGAGGCAAGTCTCCTCACCTTCTTCCGGTCTTTGGTTCTCTTCCTGCTCAGCAAAGACTTCCTGGCCCTTGGAGAAGAAATCGCTGATGGTGGTGTTAGTCTTTGCACCTAATCAATTCTTCCACCACAAACAAATTTAAACTTCAAATCAGTTGTCACTGGGCAGGAGTTTGGAGGAGAGTCCCACCTGTATGGAGTTGCCCCACCACCCAGGGGCAAAGAGAGAGTGAACTGGACAGCATGCTATAGAAGGGTTAAGAACCTTGGGTTCTGAGTATGTCTAACTTCTGATTTTTATTTTTGCTTTTGAGACAAGGTCTCATGTAGCCCAGGCTAACCTCAGATTTACTACATAGCCAAGGATGACCTTGCATTCAGTGCTGGGATTAAATACAAGCATGTCCGCCAGGCCGGGTTCACCCCACCCTAGTTAGAACAGTGTCCCTTTTATAGTGCCTGTGTGTTTAATGGCCTGAAAGAGTTCCCGGCATTAACATGCAGTGTCTGGGCTGGTTTGAGCCCACTCCAACATGCCCCTGCCTCCAGCCTCTCACCCCATCACCCTTAGTTCTTGATCCCTCAATTATGGAAATAAAAATGCACCTAATTTTCAGGCCCGTGAAACGGCTGGGTTCGGAGCCAGCGGTGGCCCCGTCTTGCTTTGTCAGCCCCTTAATATGGCTCTGACACTCAATTTAGTTTTCAATTCCTTTCTCACCAGAAATGATGATTGCGTTTCCCACTTAAGTATCAGGTCCGCAGTGGGGCTTTCTCTCAGTGTGGGTTGAGTGGGAGTCCCTGAGGCGTTTCCCCTAGTCTTCAGTGAGAGCGATGCCGGGGACGCTGGGCGACTAGGGGCCCCTTCGAAGTCACCTGCCTCCATCTCACCTCAAGATCTTTGATCTTTGAAAGCCACAGTCTCTGGGAGGGTGTATAGGGGAACAAGTTGGTTCAATGGAGTGGAAGGGACTTTCTCTTGTTGTACTGATAGGGAAACCGAGTCCTAAGGAGGGGCAAATGATCTTTTTAATGAGGGAGTAGGCAGATGGAGGCTCGTGGGCACCAGCCTGGTCTCCTATCAGGACAGAGTAACTATTGAGGACATAGGAACATCCAAGGGACAAATGAACCAGCCAACAAGTGTGGGAATGAGACACACACATCTCCTGGCCCCTGTGAGGTCGATGTGTGAACGGATGGGGATAGTTGTGGGAATTCAGGGAGGGAGGAACTGGGGGGGGGCATGGGGGGTGGAGACACAGAGAGCAGGGCAGCAGCCCAGGGCTGTTCAAGGACATGGCACACAAACTGTATTCTAAGGGGTAGATAGGAGTGTGCCCAGCACTGAAGGCTATAAAGGGCGCCGGTGTGCACGGAGGCCTGGATTGTTTGTTAGTGTTCTGTCGGGTGGGCCACTGGTGAAGGAGTGTGAAGCAGAGACGCCATCAGGAGCCTCCCCTCCCCTCAACTGCTATCCCAGTTTTCTCTGGCCCATCCATCCTCATCCTGTCAGGCCCCGTGGGGTAGTATCCACTGATCTCTCTCTCCTTCTGGGTAGGTGATATACACCTGGCACGGGACAGGCTCCCGGAGGCAGGAACTGTGGACTCCCAGATTCTACCCGATGCTGAGAAGTGGGTTGGGACTCTCTCTCCTCTCTCCCTCCCTCTCTCCCTCCCTCCCTCTCTCTCTCTCTCTCTCTCTCTCTCTCTCTCTCTCTCTCTCTCATTTTTTGTCTTGTAAAATATTTTTTCCTTTTTTTATTAGATATATTCTTGTTTTGTTTTTGTTTTTTGTTTTTCGAGACAGGGTTTCTCTGTGTAGCCCTGGCTGTCCTGGAACTCACTCTATAGACCAGGCTAGCCTTGAACTCAGAAATCCACCTGCCTCTGCCTCCCAAGTTCTGGGATTAAAGGTGTGCGCTACCACTGCCCTGCTTAGATATATTCTTTATTTACATTTCAAATGTTGCACCTTTTCCTGGTTCCCCCCCCCCAAAAAAAAATCCTGTAAGCCAGCTCCCCTCCCCCTGTTCCCCAATCAACCCTCTCCTGCTTCCCTGTCCTGGTATTCCCCTACACTGCAGCATCGAGTCTTTCCAGGACAAAGGCCTCTCCTCCCTTTGGTGTCCAACAAGGCCATCTTCTGCTACCTATGCGTCTGGAGTCATGGGTAACTCCATGTGTACTCTTTGGTTGATGGTTAGTCCCTGGGAGCTCTGGGAGTACTGGGTGGCTCATAAGGGTGAGGTCTTTCTCATTGGAGACACATCTTGTAGACAGCAGGTGACCTGGGAGGGACAGCAGGGACCAGAGAATCAGTGGAGTAGCCTAGAAGGATGACCAACAGGAGGCTTTGAGGCAGACATGGGTAAACTAGCCCCACCTGGGGCCTGTCTCTGTCCTGATTTCCCACCCCCAAATGCCTCGAAGTCAGAGCACTGGAGAACTCTCTCCCAGCCATGAAGAACGCATGGTGGAGTCGTCAGGAGCCCAGATCCATAGAGAAACTGTCTCCTGATCACACAGCAAAGAAGCAAAATTAAGGAGGAAAAGGCAGCCCAGAGAAGTTAAATGCCTCTCTCAAGGGCACACAGCCATTAAGGGGACAAGCCAGTACTTGAACCCCATCTCACATCTCAGTTTCTGCTCATTCCTGAAAGCCCTGCTACTTCGACACGGCAGCAGGGAGTCATGTATGTCTCAGCCTATTGTAAACACCTCTAGAAGGCCACTTGCGGCCTTATTTTGTCTTGCCTGTGTGACTAGGAGGAGGTAGGGTAGGGTTGTGTAGCCATTACACACAGCAGTGTGGTAGCCTGTGGTTGAGGATGTAGAGATCTGGCCATAGTTGCCTGGCTCCAGCTTCAGGTCTGTGGACTAGGGTCAGCGCCTTAACCTCTCTGTGCCATGGTCCACTTGCTATAAGATGGGGCAAGGGAGCCCTGTCTGCTAGAGCTGTCAAATATTAAGTGTGTTAGTGTGTGCTTGCAAGGGGCCTGGCTCACCTTGTTGTGTAAATGTCACAGAAACTGTCTCTGGTGGATACGAGTGCTCAGGGGGCTCTAGAGAGCCGGCTGTCAGTGAAGCGCTTGCTGCACAAGGGTGAGGACCCATTAGATCCCTAGTGAAAAAGTCAGGTGGCCAAGCTACTGTAATCCCAGCACCGGAGAGGCAGAGACAGGAGCATCCCTGGAACCTGCTGGTCAGTCAGCCAGGCCCTGAATAACTTGTCTCGGACAAAACAAACAAACAAGCAAGCAAACAAACAAGCAAACAAACAAGGTAGGACTGGTGAGGTGGCTGTGGGTAAAGGTGTCTGTTGCCAACTCTGCCAGGTGGAGTGCAGTTCCTGGGATCCATATGATGGACGCAGAGAAGCAACTCCTTCAAGTTGTCCCTCCGCCCACTTGTCCCACCCTCAAACACAAACAGAAAGAAATTCAAAATGTTCAAAGATGAACACAACATCAATGGGCTGGATGGCTCCTGAGGAACAACCTCAAGGTTGAGCTTACACACACACACACACACACACACACACACACACACACACGCACACACACGCGCACACACGGCTTAACACAGTCACAAACATATACTAACACACACCTGCACGAGCACACACACACACACACACACACACACACTCCTTAACATACAGACACAAACACATACTAACCTGTGCACAAACACATAGTGCACAAACACACCTGCACTAGCACACACACACATGCACATGCATAAGCATGTGCACACACACGCACACATGTGCCTTAACACACACAGGCACATACACAGGAGCACACACATAACTTAACAAACACAATCACACACATACTAACACACACCCGCACTAGCACACATACACATGCACTGACACACACATGTGCACTGACATGCACAATCACACACACACTAACATACATCTGCACTAGCACACACATACACATGCACACTAACACAAATCACACATATGTACTAATACACATGTGCACTAACACAAATATGTACATGCACTGACACACATGTAATGTATGCACTAACACACACACACACACACACACACACACACGCACCAACACAAACAGGTGTACCCCTGCCTGCCCCCATGCGTGCACAGAGACTGCTCTGGGCTAGGCAAGCTCTCATCTGCAGTCAGACGTCTAAAGAGCTGATACTCAGTTCAGGGCTGGAGAGCTCGCCAACACTTATAAAGTCCTGAGTTTGATTCCCAATTCCTCAACAGTCCTAAGACCCCACAGGCCTGACTCTGAGGCCCTTCCTCAGGCTCTGCTCTGGTTAGGCAGGAGCTAAGCCATGCAGGGACCCCTGTGAGAACAGGATTATAGGAGCACAATGGTAGTGTTTCTGGCCATGACTCTCTAAACCAGCCACCATGTTCAGGAAAGGCGGGACAGCATGGGAGTCCCCTTTATCACTGGTAGAGCTGCCGCTGGAGGACCGGCTTGTGGCCTGTGGATCCCACAGACCCAGGACTAACCTTGGAGATCCTTCCTTCCTTAGAGGGTGCTGAGCTCCATGCTCCCCACTGGCAAGCAGGACATCTTGTCCATCCAACCTGACTCTCTATGTTCCAGAAGGGGATGCAGGGCATCTGCGGAGTCCTTGCAGGGATCTAGGAGTTGGGGGGACTCTCACACCTTAAATGACTAAACAACAGTGTGACCCAATGGTGAACAGCAGCTCTCTGTGTTGGTCACCATCTTCTAAAGGGAACTGAGACTCACCTAAAGTAAACTCAGGAGCCCGAGCCCCCAGATAAGTGGGGAGTCAGGAAATGAACCCAGGTTTGACCCAAAGCCCTGTAGCCTTACCCAGACCCTCAAGAGATGCAGCTACCCTTTGGCCTTGGGAGCTGCCACACCCGCAGTGCCTCAACGATTCCAGCTGCTGCTCTTTGTTTAACCCTGTGGAGCCTCCCAGTGGTTCTACTTGCCTTGGGATCTTGGAGATCAATTTTATACCCTCCGTGAAGGAGGGCAATCCCACGCACAGGATGCAAAGTTTGTCTGCCTTAGACGTCTTTCTTAATTACTAGCACCATGGCGATGACAGGGATTACAGGCTCAGCTGAACAGCAGGGTAGATTATGTTACCAAGAAAGTTCAAATGAATCAGAACCTCAGGCAGGAGGCAGGCTGGGTTCTGCAGTAAACCCAGAGGCAGGTTCAGACCATTAACTCTGTGAGCCCCAAAAGCAACATTCTAGATTTGCTTAGAAAACTCAAAAGCAAAGAGAGTTGAGGAATTTCTGTTTTTAAAAAAATAATCACAGCTTTCCTGTTCAGTAGTGAAAACAGAGGTTGGGGGGATGGCTCAGTCAAACAATTCTTTTCCTCACAAGCATGAGGTCTTGAGAGTTCAGTCCCCAGCACTCATGTGGAAAAGTCAGGTGTGGCAGCACACGCCTATGACCTCAGTGCTGAGGAGATGAGGACAGAGGTATCCATGAGGACTTGATTTGCCAGCCAGTGTAGCTTGATTGGTGAGTTCTAGGTTCAGGGATAGATCCACAAAAGAAAGAAAGAAAGAAAGAAAGAAAGAAAGAAAGAAAGAAAGAAAGAAAGAAAGAAAGAAAGAAAGAAAGAAAGAAAGAAAGAAAGAAAGAAAGAAAGAAAGAAAGAAAGAAGGAAGGAAGGAAGGAAGGAAGGAAGGAAGGAAGGAAGGAAGGAAGGAAGGAAGGAAGGAAGGAAGGAAGGAAGGAAGAGAAAGAGAGAAAGGAAGAAGAGGAAGAAGAAGAAGGAGGAGAAGGAGGAGAAGGAGGAGGAGAAAAAGTAAGTGGGCAGTGATTGCGGAAGATACCTCTGCTGTTGACCTCTGATCTCTATTTGCACTCACATATGGACAGACACATGTAGGGAAAACAAGAGGGCCCGAATATCTGTAAAGAGATGGCAGGCGCCCATGTACCTATGGAAGGGAGGCCGCCTGGCTAGCAGGGAGAGGTCCTTGCCCAGAATGCGAGGCCACTGTGTACCTGTAGAGGAAGCCTGGCTGGGCAGAAGAGTCTTTGGTCCTTTGTAGTGGCTGGAGATGCTGAGGCCTATTCCATTGCTCCTGCATGGCCGGTTTTGATAAGAAGAGACAGTCCATGGTTTCAAAGCTTTATTATAGAGAAGTAGGAAAAGAAAAAGAGATAGAGAAGTAATGAGAGAAAGAAAAGATAGAGGGGTGAGAGCTGGCCATGACCATGTGGAAAGAGAGGAGAAGAATGGGGAGAGAGGGGGAACAGGGGACAAGAGCATAAGGGCAAGAGAGAAAAAGCAAGAGAGCTGGGAGGGGCCTTTCAGTCCCTTTTATAGTGGGCTGGGTTACCTGGCTGTTGCCAGGTAACTGTGGGGTAGGAAAACATGGCTATAGCCAGGTGACTGTGGGGGTGGAGTCCAACCAGAACAGTGGCCACAGGGTTATGTCCAACACACACATGCACTCATATATGGATGTGCACATACTCACACATAAGAAAATGCATGCACTCATAAATGGACATACACACGTATACATGAGCACAAACATATGCTCACACATGGCCACATACACATGTACACACATATGAGCACACACATGCACTCACATATGGACATACACACACATGTGCTCATATGTGGGCATGCACTCTCACATATGGGCACATACATGTACTCACACATGGACATAAACATGTACACACATGGTTAAAAAAAGGAGAGAGCAATCTTTTCGGTTAATATCAGGAAGAAGGAAAGGTCACCCCGACTCCTTCACTTCAGTCAGATGAGAAACAGATGTAAGAGAGATACCTGAGCTGGAAAAGGAGCCGGGAAATGATCTCTCTTCGCAAATGACAAGATCTACATGAAGAGCATCTTAACAGTCCCACACAGGGACATGGAAACCTGTCAGAACTAATTAAAGACCCATTACGTTACAGAATACAACATTAAAACACAGACAGCGCTTTCATTTCTGCAGTAACAATGAAGCAGCCTAAAAGACTCTGAGAAAGCAATTCATTTGCAATATACTGAAAAAAAATGAGGTACTTAGGAACTACTATCTAAGCAAGGGTGGAGAGACACACACAGACAGCATCAGAACACCACTCAGAGACACTGGTGCAGCAAGCCAAGGATGGGGGCACAGTCCTGCAATCCCAGCACTCAGGACCTGGAGTCAGGAGGCTTCTTGGCTATATAACACTTTTCGGGCTAGCCTGGGGGACATGAGAACCTATCCCCAAAACAAAGCAAGGATGCAAAACCAGAAAGGTGCCCACCTTTACAGACCACAAGACTTTCACTGTTAAGATTCCTATGGAGTTCAGCTTGAGTTACAGAGCCAATGCAATCTCATCCCAAATTCCAGTGAGGTCTTTTGTTTGTTTCTTTTTCCAGAAATAGAAGAATCTTCCCTAAAATTCACATGAAGTCTCAAGGCTCCTAACAGCCAAAATAAAAGTGGAAGGTCTCATACTTCTGAGAAAACACAGTGCAAAGGATCAACAACACTACACAGACACACACACACACACACACACACAGAGTGTGGTGTGAGCATACAGACATGTAGGTGTGAATGCACAGCATAGAACAGAAATCCCAGTAGTGAACCCCTATATATGAGGTCAAATGCTTTTGACAATACCTCCAAGACTATCTGCTGAGGGAAGCACAGTCTTTATTTTTTTTTAATGATGTGGAAAAACCAGATATCCACATGTAAAATAGAGAAATTTAGCCATCTTCATTCTCCCTGTGGCTGTGATAAAACACTCCAACAAACCTACCTTAAGGAAGGAAGGGTTTATTCTAGGTTAGGGTTGGAGGTTATATTCACCACGCTGAAGCAGCCCAGTCCCTTCTCTCCACTCAGCCAAGATCCCAGCCAGGGAATGGTGCCACCCACAGTGGGCACAACCAGATAACCCCTTAGTAAGTTCTAACATTCTAGTAAGTTAACACTTAACACCAACCATCTCAGGCACTTAGGACTGTACAAGAATTAATATGAAATGAATCAAAGACCTCAATGTAAAACCTAAAACAAATCAAAAATCTCTTAGAGGAAAATGATGGGGAAGTCTCCACCCATTGGATTTGATAATGGTTTCTTGGTGGACACACTAAGGACACAACCCACAAAGGGAAAGAGGAAGCGGTTTGGGCGATTTTTCTGTTCAACAAAATCTTTGTATATCCACTCTGTCAACAGAATCCAAAAAGGCAGTCTGCAGAACAGAAGCAAGTGTTTGCACACAAGTGCTGGAGAAGGGACGAACAAACTCAACAATAACAACAGAGTTTCAATGAGCATAAGGCTGGGGCACACATTTATCCAGAGAAGAGGCACACAGAGGTCCATGAGAAGTTGTCAATGTCACCAAAGGCCAGGGGAACACAAATCAGAAGTACCAGGTGCCAGTCCATATCCTTCAGTGGAACCACAGTTCTGTCCGGATTGGGGGTGGGGAGATGTTTCCTGTAACTTGTTCCAAGAACTGAGGAGGCCCATACCAGCTGCAAAGCATGGGGGGCGGGGCTGAGGGGAGTGAGGTAGTTATCCAGAGACAAAGCAAAAATCCAGAGTATGCAGAGCAGCAGGGCAGCCAGCTCAGAGTGAGATTTACAGTTGCTGTTCACCGCCTGGGGTCCAGGAAGAGAGGTTTGGTTGCTAAGGGGCAAAGCATAGGAGCTTTGATTGGCAGGCTTGGGTATGCTAGCATGTCCTTTCCTGGGATACATCTGGTTTTAATTACATGTATGTCTGATCCTGCATAGCCATAAGGTAGCATGTAGTAGTTTTTCCCCCTAAGAGTTTATTTTGAGAACACAGTTTGCCTTAATGTGCATCACAGGTACTCCAGACCAATGGAGGCCAGATTGACCCCACTGGCCATATTTCAATATATATTTCAGGATGTGTTTGGTCACAGGAGGGAAGTTTCTAAGAGTTGCTAGGTAGCAATAAGCTCGAGGGACCTGATCATCTTTGCTTGGAGAGGGGT
Source organism: Apodemus sylvaticus (assembly GCF_947179515.1). Lineage (NCBI taxonomy): Eukaryota > Metazoa > Chordata > Mammalia > Rodentia > Muridae > Apodemus > Apodemus sylvaticus. Next base: position 144,817,540 of record NC_067474.1, read on the forward strand.
GAACATGCAGCAGTCGCAGGTGGGATCCCTGTTGCTAAGGGCCTTGTTAGGAAAGGCATGTGTGTGTGTGTGTGTGTGTGTGTGTGTGTGTGTGTGTGGCTGAGTGGGGTTCCAGGTTTCTTAGCAATCTCTGCACCTACACACCCCCTAAAGATGGCTATATTTAGAGTGGGGGAGGAAGAAGCAGTTGTCCAGAGGACATGGGTATACTGGAGGGCTTGGGCAACCCATGTGGAATGTCTAACACCATAGCCATGGGGTATAGTAGGGCCTCAAAAGGTAATCACCATGTCTGCCTATAAGTAAAGACCAGAAAGAATGTTTGGAGGAACAGTGATTGAAAAATCCCCAAGCTGATGAAAACCATTATCTGTATATCCAAGTGGGATGGACTCCAGGACATAGCCTGGACCTACAGGTCAGGTCCTCCAGTGGCCAAGAACAAGCGAAGTCCCTTGAAAGCAGTGATGGGGCAAATATTCCTCCTTGTGCTGGAGAAAGGCTTGAGGAGACTGATGCTGACTACTTGCTGGATCCAGGAGAGCAGAGGGAAGGGGGGGGGGGTGGTTAAAGTGTGTCTGAAGGGGGAAAGGTCATCTAAAATTTTATACCCAGGAAAAGTGTCCTTCCAAACCAAAAGAGACATGGTGACAACCCTGGATGAGCCAAACCTGTCACCAGCAAAGTGACCCTGTAAGGAACACCAGGAGATGGCTTCAGGCTGAACTGAGAGACTTTGGGTAGTAATGGGAATCCATATGAGGAAACAGAGTGCTCGTGTCCACAGGAGTCAGGAGAAAGCCAGGATAAACTTGCGCTGTGCGATGCTCTTTTTCTCAAATTTGACTTAATGACAATTCCCAAAGCAGTAATTATACACGTGTTGACAGGCTTGCAATGCATCCTGGGAATTTGTGTGGCAACAACAATATAAAAGACAGAGGGGGTGGGGGTCTTTCCTGTCATATTTTCACACTGCTCAAACTAAATTGATGCTAATGTGATCTAGCTTGTTTTAAACTAATGTTTAATCCCTGAGGTAACCCCTAAAATGGTAACTTTTAAATATGGGACTGGCAGTACAGGCTTGAAGCTTGTAATTCCAGCTACTCAGGAGACTGAGGCAGGGGGATTGCAAGTTTGAGGCCAATTGGGCTACAGTACAGTGTGAATTCAAAGCCAACTAGGCAACTAGAACTGTTTCAAAATAAAAAAGAGTTAAAAAAAAAAAAGGAGTTGGTGACTGCATTTTATCCTAGTACTGACCCCCAAGATCTCTTCTCTTCTCTCTCTCTCTCTCTCTTATGAGCATACATGTTGTATATGTAATATATCTTATATATATATTATATATAAGAGATATATTAAAATACATGAGAAGGGGTTGTGTGATGACTCAGCGAATAGAGTGGTTTTTTGGGTGAACGTGAGACCTAGAATTCAGATCTCCAGTCCTTAGGTAAAAGCCGGGCCTAGTGGTACCCCCAGCCCCCACCTCTGCCAGCCTGCAACCCTCATGTTCAGGGACAGAATACCAGGCCAATCTGGACAATCAGTGAGCTCCAGGGTCAGCAACAGACCCTACCTTGGTTAATAAGATGGAGAGAAATCCAGGAAGACAGCTAACATTAACCCCTGGCCCTCACACGAAAGCATATGCACATATATACAGACATGCACACACCTATACACACTCAAACATGCACAAACACCACGTATACAAGAAAAGTGAGAACAAAATTATGTGGTATGTGTTTGTGTGTGTGATATGTGTTTGTTATATGGTATGTGCTTGTGTGTGTAATATGTGTTTGTTATGTGGTATGTGCTTGTATGGTGATATGTGTTTGTTATGTGGTATGTACTTGTGTGTGTGATATGTGTTTGTTATGTGGTATGTGCTTGTGTGTGTGATGTGTTTGTGTTTTTGTATGTGTCTCTGTGTGTGTCTTTGTGTGGATGTGTGATGTGTGTTTGTTATGTGGTATGTGTGTATGTGCACGTGTGTGTGGTGTGCTTGTTATGTGCTATGTGTCTGTGTTTGTCTGTATGTGGTTTGTTTGTTATATGTGTACATGTGTATGTGTGTGGTGTGTTTGTCATGTGGTATGTGTTTGTGTGTATGTGTGTTTGTTATCTTATGTGTGTGTACATATGTGTATGTTTGTTATAAGGTATGTGTTCGTGTATGTGTGTGTGTGTGTGTGTGTGTGTGTGTGTGAAGTTTTATGAGCTCAGGACAGGTGCAGTTTTTTCCTCTGTGTAATTTTAATGAGGCAATGCTTGAGTCCTGAGTGTGGAACCGGACGGTGCAGAGGGGCCAGCTGTGCATCGCTTTCACATTGGCACAGCTGCACCACGGACGTCCAAGAACACTTGCCTTGCAAACTGGGCTCCATTTTCCCGATTCGGTTGGAAGCACAGGTGCCTGGCAGGGAGCCGAGCTCCTCTTACCTCTCTGTGCTGCCTCTGCCTCATTTAAACATTCAAGCAATTCTAAGGCGCAGACCTCAGCTGCGCATCCCAGGTGGGGAAATGGGACACAGAGGGGTGAGGCCACTTGTCAAAGGACACACAGCCTGTGGGCCCGCCAATGAGGACTCCATGCCAGTGCCCCTAAAAGGCCGCCCTACCACATGGCACACACTTACACCCATGGGCATAGCCAGGAGATGACAGCCCAGGTAGGCATGGCTGGCCCGCACTGACCTCTTCCTACTCTCCTGAATTTGTCTCATCCTCAAGATTCAGGAGCTCCTACGGCAGCAGTGACTTTCCCCTCTGACCTCTGCACATGAGATGAAGTCAGATTGTAATGTTGCATCCTCAGGACCACAGGTTCTCCAGGCCCAGTGTCACCTCCTCCTAGCCCCAGCTTTGAGACCTTGAATGAGACTCAGTCTCTTCAGCTGTTAAATGGGTAGAAAGCAGATCCTGTCCCAAGGGGCTGTCTTGGCAGGACAGGACAGCCTGTGGGCTGACTGGGGCTGTTGGATGGGCTCAGAGATGGAAAGCTCTCTGTCTATGCAGGAAATCACATGGTGGGGTTCAGCAGAGACAGCTTCCTGTCTACACAGGAAATCACATGGTGTGGTTCATCAGAGACAGGCAGCTTCCTGTCTACACAGGAAATCACATGGTGTGGTTCAACAGAGACAAGCAGCTTCCTGTCTACACAGGAAATCACATGGTGTGGTTCAACAGAGACAGGCAGCTTCCTGTCTACACAGGAAATCACATGGTGTGGTTAAACAGAGACAAGCAGCTTCCTGTCTACACAGGAAATCACAATGGCTCTGTCTAGCATGGCCTCTTCCTTGGGTGCTCAAGGCCTTCCTATTTTCTTGCTGCAGAAGTCCTCTTTTCTTATCCCGCTGAGCCTCAGGGGCACAGAGACACGTGTGAGCCCAATGTTGCCGAGTCCTGGGCCTCCATCGTTACCTCTTAGAGCCAGACCTGCTCCTCCCTCCTGCTGTGTCTCCCTGCTGTGTGGAGCCCTAGGGGCTTGGATAGATGACTGCGTAGGCAGCCTTTCTGAGCAGAGTGTGGGGTTGAGCCTCTGGGCTGAAGGTTCCCTCCTGCCTGTCACTCAGGCATGGCCCTGGGTGAGCTCCCCTCCTCCTCCCTTCTGACGCCCTTGCTCTGTTAGCTGGCTCTGTCATGAGAACTCTGGGTGACATGTGTGAGCAGAGCTGTATGCACAGCTCATCGTCAGCACAGCTCATCGTCAGCAACGCCAGCACTCTCTAGGAGCCATCTTCCCATTGGGTCCCACCCACAGTCCCTTGGAGGGCACCTTCATGTCCCATAATCAGACGAGGCAAGGCCAAGCCGCCTTGCACATGTCCCGTTCTGTTTCTCCATCTGCATAAACACCTGTCGCTTCACCTTCCTGAAGGTCATGGTGAGGGAGTAGCCACGCGGGAAGATCCTCAGGTACAGAGGGCCTAGGGCTGGTCTCCACAGAGGAGGAGGAGCTGAGCCAGAGAGCCTGTGGGTGGGTGTGGACAGGCCCAGCTGCACAGAGCCAGTGCTGTCTCAGACTTCCCAAGGTCTGGCCAGGTGACCTTGGGGAGAGACAGGGATGAAGAGAGGGATGCGTCAACCAAGAGCAGGTCAGTGACAAAGAGGAGGAGACAGTGGGCAAGTGTGGGCTCTAGGCTGGACGTCCCTCCTAGCTTCAAGTTCAGTCCAGGTCACTCCTGCTGAATCTGATTCTCTGCCTTTTCCACACATCTTTCAGTGTGTGTGTGTGTGTGTGTGTGTGTGTGTGAGAGAGAGAGAGAGAGAGAGAGAGAGAGAGAGAGAAGAATATTTATCTAAATGGCCATGTGCATACCCTAGGAAACATGTCTGCAAAACACACACACACACACACACACACATGAAGACATACACAGAGAGCGAGTGCGAGAGAAAAATCGTAAGAACCTCAACAAGTTCTCAAATTCAATATTTTAGACTCACAGGACCCCAGACATGGATCTACAGAAGGAACCACCATTCACATTAATAAGGTGAAATGGCTGGGCAGTAATGGTGCACGCCTGTAATCCTAGCACTCTGGGAGGCAGAGGCAGGTGGATTTCTGAGTTCGAGGCCAGCCTGGCCTACAGAGTGAGTTCCAGGACATCCAGGGATATACAGAGAAACCCTGTCTCAAAACAACAACAACAACAACAACCAAAAAAAAAAAAAAAAAAGATGAAATGAATGGTCCAGGTATCGGGCCTCACACGTGTGATACCAGCACTTGAGAGGGGAAGACAGGCACACTGACACAGATTTCAGGCTACCCTGGCCTACAAAGTTTCCAAATCAGCTAGAGCTACACAGCAAGACCTTGTCTGAAGCAAACAAGCAAACAAATTAATTAAATAAAAGAAGCACAAACACCCAATGAAGGAGAACCCCCTGCAGTGGGGTGCCCCGCCTTGCAGAGGAGCATCAGACACCCTCGACAGCAGCTCCTATCTGTGCCTTTGCCGGGGCCTCTGTCTGAGCATTCCCCCTTCCCTGACACACCAAGTCTCTAGTGGGAGCTTGAGCACCGCCCCAGCTCTTTGTTGTTATGAGTTTCCCTTCTCTAACTCACCGTGCTCCAGTTTCTGTGTAATCTCTGCCATCCACGGCCCCCCAAATAAGCGAAAGGACACAGCCTGCTAGGGACCCTTGGGACAGTGGACCAAGTGTTAATTGTCTTTTGCCCCTGGGCTCCAGTCACTGCATGGTGAGAGGGAGACTTGGAGAATGAAGGGATGAAGTAGTGTTGCCTTGATGCGTGGCTAGCTGTGGTGGCATTTTTACTTTTATAAAGGACAGACCCGTAAGCTGAAGGTTCCATCCGTGGTTCTGGAGAAGGGGACACGTGGCCATCATGGCAGAGTAGCCGTGGAAAAGCACCCACGGGTGGAGAGGCTCGGCCTCAGCAGGTGGAGCCTTCATTCTCCACCGTCGGTGTAAAAGCAGGAAGATGGCACACTGTCCCCGGAAGCATTCGTGAATGTGCTGTGGAAACAAATGCGTTTCTATTCAGATGTCTTCGGGGAGGAAACTGCTCCAACCTTCCTGGGATTTCCTGCCTCGGCTCACGGACAGACAGACTCTCCTTTCCGAACTCTCGTATGTGGAGAGGGCGTGCCATCTCAGCCCTCAGCCCCAGCCGCTGAGCCCCACCTGCCAGCCCAGGTCTATGGGAAAGTGCAGTCCATGTTCACTGGGGGCAATCCGACTCAGTTAAACATCTCAGCATCGCGCCTCCCAGCACCCCGGACAGGTGGGCTGGCACCTGATAAGAAAGCAGGCCGAGGATAAGGCCACGAGCAAGCCTGGAAACCCAGCAAACAGCCTCGGTTTCTCCTTCAGTTCCTTCTTGTATTCCTGCCCTGACTTCCTCAGTGATGGGCTGTTGTTGGACATAACCTTGTGGCCATCAGTCACATAGGGCCACGCCCCTAGTGTTCTGGCTGGACTCCACCCCATAGTTTTCCCCGCCCCAGAGTTACCTGGCAACAGCCAGGTAGCTGGCCCTCTATAAAAGGGGCTGCTTGGGCCCTCCTCCCTCTCTCGCCCTTCTCTCTCACCCCCTCTTTTGTCTTTTGTCTTTTCTTCTCTCTCTCTGTTTCTTATCTTTTTCTTTTCTCTTCTCCCTCTTCCCACGTGGTCATGGCAGCTTTTACTTCTCTACTTCCCCTCTTTCACTTTATTTCTCTACAATAAAGCTTTAAGGTCCTGGGCTGTCTCTTCTTATCGAAACCCGTTGTGCTGGAGCAATGGAAGAGGCCTGTGGCATTCCCAGCCCACAGAAAGGACCAAGGACTTCCCTGCCCGCTGGCTGGCCAGGCTTCCTCCACAGGTGCTGAGGCCTCTGCCCCACAGGATCAAAGCCGGATAAAGGACTTTATCCATCCCCCATCCCCCCCCAGCCAGGTAACCTCCCTTCTTCCCTCTGCACTCTGCCCTCCCTGCAGACTGTGATCTGGCTGAGTGAGCCAGATAAACTGTTTTCCTCCCCCACGTTGCTTTAGGTCATGGTGTTTACTGCAGGAACAAAAGGGTTAATTACAATACTCACCTGCACTGTGACAAGTGCACAAGACAATCAACTTATAGAGAGAAAAGGTCTGTTTGGATCCAGCTTCAGGGTTTGCCACAAAAGAACTTCTACGAGGCCCCACCTCTTAAGTGTGGCCAACCTTCTTACAACACAAGCTTGAGTCCAGGACACAGTGTCTGGTCGTCCTGGACTCTGCACTCATGTTAAGGGGGATACAAAGTGGAACAATTAATTCATGCTTTATTTTCATTTGTTTATTATGCTTTTTACTTGTAAGGGACCCAGCTATCCATTAACAAGCAGGTGAACGGATATGCGCTGAGGTTTTCTATTTGTGGGTTACTATACAGTACATGGCTGGTCACATCCAAGGACAGGGAGCTGCTTAAGCTGTGGAGGCTGACAGCTGGGCACCAGGAAATCCTGGAGGTGAGCTAAATACAACTGTTGGTTTTAAGGGAAGATTCTGGGGAGTCAGCAGAGGTCAAAACCTTTAGAAATGTAATTAAAACCCATACAGACTTGTGGGCATCCATTTCTCTTACCATTAAGGATTTTTTGTCCTTGTTTCTATTTTTGTCTTATTGTAGTTTTGTCGGAGTGAGAGTGACTGCTGGGGACAGGGTCCCAGCTTCTTTCCCTAGCCTGTGGATGACCCTGCAGGGAAGGCAGGCATGTCTCCATGGTGACACAGTCAGTATGCTGAGAAATATGTAATTCTCTCTGACTCTGCTGTCATTTCTTCCAGGGAGATCATAATATTTTGACATCCATGACAATCTGTGTGACTCACGAAGGCCTCAGAGTCCCATGAAAATGTCCTTCAGGCCTCACCTGTGTGCCTTGAGCTGAGGGGATCCACAGGATGCAGGCCTCTGTGTTTGCTTGTTATAGAGGCCCCTCCCATTTGGGGGAGTTGAGTGCAGGCTGTGGGACATCATCCGGAACCTGCAGACGCCCTGTGTCTGCCCATCCGTCTGCTGACAGTGGTGTCTCTTCCCACTGAAGATGTGAGGGGTGAAGGCGCTGGATTGGTGCCTTAGCCTGTAGGCAGCAGCCACCGAACCTCCTGTCACCTGCCTGTCAGATACACATGCAGAGGCGTTTGATTGGCAGGCAAGGACAAACAACTTCACCCACCCCTGGGTTATATTCTACAGCACCCGCTCCTACGGGATCTTCCTTCTGCAGCTTCATAAGCCATCAGATGGGGTCAAAGAACAAGGAGGCATGTCGTGTACTGAGGCCACGGAGCTGGCCGGGATGGAGTCTTTTCTGCTTCCCACGCCTCACCCTTGCTCCTATCTGTCCTTCTCTGTTGGCAACCACTCCTGGCTAATGGCCACCTTGATTTTCCCACTTCTCCATGAGCCGACTATGACAGACTTTAGTTGTGTTGTTCATGTGCTTGGGCCAATGTAGTAGGAATTTGTAATCCCACCACGCCTGTATAAAAGACACACACAACCCAGGTATTTTGTTTATGAGCCATAACCCCAGATTGGGCAGATCTAGGGCTATATTAAAGTATTCCCTAGCTATAAAGTCCCTTGTTGCTTCTGTTTCTCCTGGCCATGTGGTTCTGGTCCATGGTGGCTTTTTATTTCTCCATCTTCTTCTTCTCTCTCTCTTTCTACCTGCAACCCCTTTACTCAAACTTCCAGTTCCACCTTTTCCCTCCACTGCCCAATCACAGGCTCTAGCCTTTTATTGACCATTTAAATTGGGAGAATTTACCCAATTCACAGTGTGTGTTCACATGGCATCACTCTGAGTACATAAGGATCTGCTTGTCTGGGACAACCACATCTAGAGGAAGCAGTATTAAGGATTAGAATACAAGCAGCAAAAGACCAACCCACTACATCTCCTTTTTGTTCAAATAAAAAAGGCTTTCTCTTGTAATAACAACACATAGTAGGAACAATTGTAAAACAATTATGAAACCTATGAGGTAAAAATTACATGCATGATGTCTAATACATTTGTTTTTGGCAACTTGGATAGATAAAGTTTATTATTATCTATCCTATGTTAATGAGTTTAGAGTTTTATATCCGAATCTTCTTCTATCCTAATTTGTATTATCATCCTAAACATCTTCTTAGACCTAGAACTTCTTAATCCTAAACAACACAAGCTTATAGTAAGACTATGACCATCTAGTCTTCAGCCCCATCAGAGATCTGAGAAGGAATAAGTATTGCCTGAGGATTCAGGAAGCACAGGGTTGCAGCTTCAAAAAAATTACAAAAAGTGTGGAGGCAGCTGACAGCCTGGAGAGTCCCTAATATTCTCTATGATGTTGGAGCATCTATATTCAGCCTTCTGGCCCAGGATATCTGACAAACCTTTTGTGAAGCAGGAATTATGAAGGACTCACTTACCCTGTCTTGGCAGTGCTTGGCAATTGACTTTCCTTCATTTATGTGCCCCCCTTTGGACAGTATTTTGTCTGAAGATGCACATAGGGCATTTTCTTTGCCTAGTGACTAGCCTGTCACAGTTGCAGTAATTCCATATCGAGGATATTGACGCTTGTCATCTTCCACGTTGAATGGGGCACTACCAGGAGTCGACATGTCTCAATGTAAAAAAAAAAACTTAAATTAATAACATTATGTTTAAATGTCATATTCTGTGAGTCTCTGAGATTTTTGAAGACCATCTATCTTTCCATAGCATATATAAATAAGCAAACATTGCCTGTATCCAGCTATCTGTTCAACCTGGAATGTATATTTCTGGGTGAATCCAGACTAATATCTAACATGACTATGAGTTTTATTGACTGACTATTAACTTGCATTATTTAATTATCTTAAACAGTTGTAATAGCAGCTGTTAAAAGGACTTGGACTAAACCTTGCATATTGAAATGAGTTGCATAGCCATAATGCCTAAGAGTTGAAACATGCATATCTCATGTTGCAACAAAATGAATCTTAAATTTTGTGTCAATATAAAAAGATAAATACCAATGAAAACTTTAAATCTTTATCAATATACAAAATTCTGTATCAGTGTAACAAAAACATGACCTCAATTTTTCATCAAAATATAAAGATCTCTATCAGTGTAAGATTACTTTATAAAAGATTTTTTTTGTTTAAGAGTAGATTAAATAATCTACCTCATTTGTCTAATTTTTTTATAATATTTCTATATTCCCCCTTTCTTCTCAATCCTTTACCCTTTATCTAAGAAAGAAAGGATAGAATAGAAGAAATCCCTGATAGAATAGAAGATCGAAATTCCTGAGTCTAAGCTCCATAGTTTGTTTTCTCCCTGTCGAAGACCATAATTATTTGCAATCATCCCCTAAAATAACAACATATCTACAACTCATAAAATGACCAAAACAATTTACCCCAACTTAAGGGATGACAGTCTTCTTATAATTGCTTGCTGCTGAATTGGGGAAAAGAATTCCTTTTGGGGATCCCAAAGGAAATTGGAAAAGTGGTTACGTCAAAGAAAGCTATCATCGTTTGTTGTCCAGTTTCTATGTGCTAAGAAAGTTCAGGGCTTAGCCAAAGTCCTGACTGTAACAGTCTGAAAGGCTGGATGAGAGAGCTAGCTGTTCTGAAAATGTTTCAGAAGCAAGTCTTTAGAGTTAAACAGCTTCGATGCAGTTGAGGCAGGATGGATCAGGGAGTTGGAACAGCATGTCCCAGCATCTCAGCACCCCAGAGGGTGAATCCTGTCAGGGCAGCTCTCTCAGTTTTTCATTCTGTAATATACCAATCTTACAAGCAATACATAGATTCTATAAAGACATTTGTATGAATGTGCAGGGTGTATAGATTGATTAAGGATGATTTCCTGCTTTTTGTTTGAGCAGGTGAAAGACAACTGTCTTTCTTTAGACGTTAGTTTGATTATATAATTTGATTATATAGTTTGATTATATAACTGCAGTATAAATCTCCATTCATGCTATCTGAAAGGATGGTATGTAATAAGTCAAGAGAATTTTGTAGCCACAGCTTCATTGTCTCTTACCACAAGTGTTTCCCTGCCTGGTGATGCTGGAAAGGAACTCTGAGCTTGTAGTCTGATGCTCACAGAGTTGATGGCCCATCTACCCCCAGGGTAGGTACATGACCAGCCTCAGCCAATCAGGATCTTCCCTGAGAGCTGCTGTGTGGGATGTGACAAAGGTGTGGGATCACAGGATAAGGACCACATAGCCTGGGATTCTTCCACACAGAGAGAGGGGCCTACCTGGATAGAGGCAGAGTTGTGTTGGGGAAACAGGGGACAAGTCCAGGATTTGCTGGTAGGTAGAAGAATGACATGACACTGTGGTCCCAGCCTGAATATGTAGGCTCAGATCAAAGAGGCCCCGGATGCTGTCTGGGGTACCCACAAGCAACTAATATCTATCCCATGGTGCTCTCTGCATGGCCTTCTGGGCCTTTGGGGGGGGGGTTGAGATCTTTAGTGACAAGATAAAATGTAAAATTGGAGACTTACAGAGAAGGCAAATCAGAGAATCTTGTATGGGGTGGTGGTTTTCTTGGTACAGGGAGTGGCCTTTTAGAAGATGTAGCCTTGTTGGAGTAGGTGTGTCACTGTGGGCACGGGTGAGACCCTCCTCCTAACTTCCTGGAAGACACTCTTCTCCTGTTTGTCTTTGGATCAAGATATAGAACTCTCAATCCCTTCTCCAGTACCATGTCTGTCTGAATGCTGCCATGCTTCCTGCCTTGATGATAATGGACTGAACCTCTGAACCTGTAAGCCAGGCCCAATTAAGTGTTGTCCTTTATAATAGTTGCCTTGGTCATGGTGTCTCTTCACAGCAATGAAACCCCCACTAAGACAGATGGCCTGAGCTCCTCCAGTAAGTTTATCTAGCTGTCCTCTTGGACCTTGCACTATGCTAGGTGCTAAGGACTCAGGACAGAACAGATGTAGTCTCTATGCTCATAGATGTCACCTTCTAGAATCATGTAGCTTTAAGCTGAAGGGTCTGGGAAGGGCCTTTTGTTGCAGAGACCACAGGGCAGGCTGTGAGAGGGCTTGCTGGAGGTCAGTGAGAGTGGACTGGAAAGGTTACTCTGAGTTGGGGAAATTGGGAAGACAATTTCCCTCACCAAGCTGTGACCCTTGCTGCTGGATATGGTCTCCTTACTGCCCTAAAGTGGCTGCCCTTGCTGTGACAGATCTGTGCCCCCAAAGTGATTCTCAGATAGCTATTTATGAGACAGGGAGAATGGGTGACCCCTACCAGGGCCTGCCTGCGTTCTTTGAGAAGAGGCCAGAAGAGCACAGAAGAGTCTGACCATCTCTAATCCCCAGCTACCATTCAAGACTCTGAGACTCAGGGCACAGAAGGGGCTTCTCAGCAAAAGAATCTCAGATGACCCCTGTTCAGGGCCAAGTCCAGCCTCTGGCGCCCAGCAATGCCCTTCCTTGGAAGAGGCCCCTGGGACAGCCCTGATGACTGGGGTCACCTCTTTCCAAGCCATTCTTCCTTTAAACTCCAGACAGCAGGTTCCATTTTTAAGCTCCAGCAATACCATTTGCTTCAATAAGATAAAAGTTATGTGGCTTTTAATGTTTAGCATTCTTAGTTACGGGTGTGAAGTATTATTTTTATAAAACAAAAAAGTAAATGGGCTCCTTCAGCCAAGTCGATTTCAGGAGCTTAAATTGTGTTGTGCGCCCGACTTATGTGGCTGCAGATTTGATTATGCAAAGTGGCTCGTGCATATGGCGTTAAAAACAACAGGACAGAGAGACTGGTAATGAGAAGTAGTGGCCCCTTGAACCCTTCTGCGCCGAGTCCTTCTCCTCAGAGGTGATCAATTGTGCTCTGGGCGACTGTCGTCCTGTCTTTCCCCCATTGCTTTCCTCATAAACACTAAATCATGTTTGCTCCGTTGCCTCCTAGCTGCCCACCGTGATGAGTGAGCTTGTGACTTGTTTCTGCCAGCCGGCTCCCTTCCTGCCAATGGTATTGTATTTTTAGTTCTTCCTTTGGTTACCTTGGAAACGTGAAGGGATGGACTCAGATGTTTATTCCTGTGGAAGTTAACACTCTAACTTTGAAGACAGAGGGAGTTAACATTGACAGGGGCAATGTGGAGGGGCGTGGGCTTCACTTCTGGAGGGCTGAGGCCCTGCCACTTGGGTCCATCTCTTCTCTTTCTTCTGAGATGACCCCACCCTCAGGCTTTCTCTGCTCTGTGTCACAGGATAGATTTGGGTTCTGTTCCTTGCAATGAATGGTTCTGTCTAAAATAAGCCAGCCCCAAGGGCCAGGCACATTCCTTCAGGGACATGTGACAATAACTGGGACACGGGAAGTGTTCACTGAGGCCAAGCCCATGACTGTTCAGCTTCTCAGAAAGAATTGATTGAGGTCTTGCTTTGTGACAGAACTGGGGACCATCTTATGACCTGAGAGTCACACGGGAGGCAGTCAAGTTGGTCAGGTAGAAACTGTGGAAAGGTAGCAGAGCTTCATCTGGGTTGACTTCTGTAATGGAGGCTGCTGAGACCCCAGAAAGGCTCCTGGGATTTAACCTTGCTCCTGTAGGTTAGAAAGGGCAACCCAAGGGCATGATGCTATGCTGAGGTTAAAGGGTCAGAGATGGACTATGGGGAATGGGCAGAGAGGAGAGCCGCACAGAGGTCCTGTGGTGACAAGGACGGTGTCACTCGTAGGAGGCTGAAGATTTGGAGATCATGACAGAGGGAGAGGTGAGTCTGTCAGGGTTCACCAGGAGGTGAGTTCCACTCTCACTGCACATGGCTGTCCGTCAATGAGACCGGTTTATTCTAAATCTCAGAAGGAAGGGAGGCGTGGAACCTGGTATACCAGGCCAAGAAATGGAGGAGATGAGCAGTTCTGTGCTCTGGGGAGATTCCTCGGCTGCCTCGTCGGGAAGAGATGGCGTGTTGGGTCTGGAAAGGAAGCAGAGAAAACTCACTTTGGAGACAAGCTTAAACATGGAAGCTTTAGTTTCTGAGTACTCAAGAAGGCAGGCCAGTCTGAACCGCCTCCCTAAAGGGAGATGGTGAGACATTTTTATAGGATGGGACCACGAGGGGAGGGGAAGGGGGTGGTCAATTGTATTGACTATTCATATTTTGACACAGAGATTAAGCAAGGAAGTTAACGCTGGTGACTGGGTCTTATCCCAGTCACCAGGTTTCAGGGTGCTTGGTTAGCTTTTGCAGTCAGGTCCCCTCCTAGTGTCTGGCTGTAATTTCATAAAGATAAGGGAACAGAGGAGCAGGCAGGTTGCACGCAGTCAATTAGGTCAGGACGGGCGGCACATTCATGACTTGTGAGTCTTAGTTTAGATAACGGGATAAGGGCATCTTCCCCCTTTAGATTCCTTACTGGGTAACAGACAAGCACGAAACACCTGAAGAAGCAGGACAGGAAGAGCTGGGTTCCAGGGCCTGGGAACATGAACTCAGTTTTGACCCTGCCAGCAAGATGGAACTTGTTCCTGAGATGGCTGGACTCAGGAAATTGACTTCTAACAAGGAACATCCTAGAACTGAGAGGCCAGCAAGGAAACAGCTTCTGGCAAGAGGGCCCTGCAGCTAAGGAAGCATTCTCACCTACTCTGGCCGCAGCTGTCCGTGAGCCTGCACACAGGGGTCTCTCTTCTCCCTGGGGAAGGGGAGTAGAACCATTCACTTCCATTTCTAAAAGAAAAGCAACTCTTACAATTGTGTCCAGCATAAAATTTCAGAAAGACAAGGAACGTGAAATTGTGAGATCAAATCATGGAAGGGGTCGTCACAGACAGTCTGCCTTGGAGAGATCCTAATCCATGTGTGTGCCAGCTGCACGGGTCAGACCTAGACTTGGGCTGGTGAAATGCATTTCCAGCAATAAAGGATGGGAAGGGAGACTACAAGGTGAGATTAAAAACTATAAAAAGAAATCAATGCAGGCTGAGCATCTCTAATAGGAAAGCACAAAAGATGAGATTCCTCGAAGACAGAAGCTCTCTGAGAACATGTGTGAGACCACAAGTGCAGAATTCCATACCATGAGCCTTACGTTTCTAAAATATGTGTAAAATTACCTTCAGGCTAAGTGTAGTTAGGTATGTATGAAACATAAATAGATTTTGGGTTTAAATGTGAGTCTTCTCCCCCAAGTAATCTCACTATGCATATGCAAATATTCCGAACTCTGAAGCCACAAGCACTCCTGTGCTTAACATTTTGAGTGGCGACCAGCTTGTAATTTTAATGCACTTGATGGCTTCGTCAAAATTTGAAGACAAAAGGAAGAATGGAGAAGAAAATATTTAGAAAGAAATTTTTGGTTGAAGACTTTGGAAGTCCCAAAGACTTTTGCAGATTAGCCAAGGAAAAGTGCAGTGGACTTGAGGCCTATGGTCTCGAAAGGGTGGGGGTGGGGAGGAGAAATGGCCAAAAGGGAGGAGGGTAGACAGAAGAAAAGAGGGAGGGAGAGAAAAAGAGAAAAGGAGAAATGAAATATTGGCTGAAATTTCCCCCAATTTGGGGAAAGAGACATATTTACAGGTTCAAGAAATGCAGCAAAACTGAAGCGGGGCACATTCAAAGAAAATCACATCTAGACACAGAATACTCAAATTGCTTTAAAAAATGTTGGGAGGATTTTGAAAGCCTTTAGAATAAAATCGATATACTTGGTCTTAAAAGAATGCCAGCTGGTCTGACAGCAGACTCCGGTGAGAAGGAGGTAGGGCCAGGGGATACCTCAGTGCTTGGAGGACTGGGAACAGTGGCTCAGCAGCAATCAAACCTAGGGAGTGTTGGCGGACCGCCACATGGAGACAGTCATGGGGGCAGGGAGACCACCGTAGCCAGAGAGTATCCAGCAATAGCGTGGATTGCTTTTTACTAATTGCATGCAACATATATGTGTGGATGTATGTCTATATGTATGTGTGTATATGTATGTGTGTATATATATATGTGTGTGTATATGTGTATTTGCATATGTGTGTATGTGTATGTGTGTATGTGTGTATGTGTATATGTGTATATGTGTATAAGTGTATATATGTATATGTGTATATGTGTATATGTGTGTATGTGTGTATGTGTATATGTGTATATGTGTGCATGTATGTATGTGTGTATGTGTATATGTGTATAAGTGTATATATGTATATGTGTATATATGTATATGTGTATATGTGTATATTTGTGTATGTGTGTATGTGTATATGTGTATATGTGTGTATGTATGTATGTGTATATGTGTATAGGTGTATAAGTGTATATATGTATATGTGTATATATGTATATGTGTATATCTGTATATGTGTGTATGTGTATATGTGTAAATGTGTGTATGTGTGTATGTGTATATGTATATGTGTATATGTGTATATGTGTATATGTGTGTATGTATATATGTGTGTATGTGTATATGTATATATGTGTATATATATTTTGGCTACTTTTAGGTTCTTCTTTCTTCCACCCTTCTCCACCCTATTCTTCCCTTTCAACCCCCTCGCACTAGGCAGGAGAAATAAAAGGATAAAGGGGTTAAACAGTATCATCAGACAACTTCCTGATGATTAGAGGCCTTGAGATCCTTGGGCAAGTTTGATTTTCGCCAGCAGGATATCTAATTTGTTCTTTTAGACTCTTTGCAGGCAACTACTTGACAAACAGCATCCAACTACCGAGCAGGCAAGCAGCCCCTTCTATCAGGGCTCTGGTATTTATAAACCCTCTGGAAGTCCCCAGAATTCCAAACGTTACCCACTCACAGAAACTATGTGCAGCTGGCAAAACCCACACCCCAGCTAGAGCACAAGGCAGATCACAGTCAGCTGCTGTGGCCAGTCTGAAGCAGGCCACTTAAAGCAAAATGTATTCACATAATATTTCTGTGGGTTTTTTTTTTAAGAAACTAAAATTCTCACTACACACATATACTCAATGTGTTTAATTCAGATCACTTATAGCAATATGGGTGAAGAGACGTTTATAGGACTATGGGCACTCACCTGTGGCTCTACCAATGAATGTCTTCCTCCCGCAGCAACCAATAATTGCCTATAGATCCACTAGCTACTATTAACTGCCTAGGAATCTTCAGGAGGGGATGGGGCTCCACGAGCCTTTCCTTCCCTGAATCACAACAAGGCCTAATAATGTGCAGGTTCAAGAACGCCTTGGTCATGTCATGCCTGGAAGACAGCTATGGAGACGGCGCTCTGATCTGTCCTCAGCCCTGACATCCTTCCTGTCCTTTCTTCCCCAGCATTCTCTGAGTCTTGGCAGAAGTGATGCGATGCCCTGTTCACGGCTGAGTGCTCAGACAACACTTACTCTCAGAACTTTGATCGGTCCGTGTAGTCACTGCTGCCCACTGCAAAACGAGGAAAGCTGCCAGCAGCACAGATGAGCAGGCGCAGAGCATCTCTGCGGGGGACATTTTGCTGGGCCCGTCATGTTCATTCAGCAAAATGTCGGCAGTGGCTTCCACACAAGGACTTTTGACCAGGTTTACAGTGCCAGATGTGAATTTCCTTCTGTGAAAGGGGCTTCAAATCCAATCAGCGAGTGATGGACGGCCACCACAAGATTTCCACTGTTATACCACTGGGAGCATGTTGTGTGCCTGGATGACAGTGTAGCATGCACAGTCCACAACTGAGTAACACTGTTGATGAGAGTTCTCTCCAGCAGCGTGCACAGCGTATTTTGCCACTACAAAGACTGGCCAGCAGGAAAGAAGCTTCCAGTTCAGTTCTAGCATTGAACCTCTCTACGTTCTGTAGCCAGAGAACATGGTATCTTCAGAAACAGGGCCTTGGTGTCTAGTTCTCATGGGCAACCAACTGTAGTAGCAATTGTCTGTCTTGTTCTGGGGGTCTTAGAAGCTTCCAGGGCAAATATGGGAGGCAGCCCATGCCCAGCACTTGGATTTTCCTTTCATAACTTGTGGCTTCTGGCTTTCTAGATTTTTCTTGGCTCTGACCTGTGCTAACTGTATTATTTCTCCTCTCAAAGATTTCATTTTCTTCAATCAAAAAATAACAATAAAGATATAATCTTTGTAAAAAAAAAAATAAACAAACTCTGATTCAGAGAAGCAGGAAGGTCAGAGATTTCAGAACCTGAGGGGAGTGCTAGGGGTCATAGTATTGTGTGACCTTCTGTACTGACCTTTTGTGTGATATGAATTTGCCTACAGAAAATACATGCTGGATGTATGTTTCTCTGCCCTTTGTCAGAACCTCTCCTTGGCCATGGGCAAAGTCTTCCTGCAAGAGAATAATGGACAAAATTTCCAAAACTAATGTGAAATCAGAAAGCAGGCATGTGCTCATCACTAGACACCTTCCACTCTGAAGCCTGTGAAGTATCAATAATGCCTTAAACCAACCCAGACACGGGAGAATATTTTTTTTAATGAGAGACTAATTCCCAAGCATGGTCCAAGGCCTAGCATGACTGTGTCCCTCAACTCTTTAGAGGTCTACCAAATGATATTAACCTAAGGGAGGGTATTTCTAAATTAGGGGTGAACATATTTGAATATATATGTCTGTGTATATGTATATGTATGTTACACTCATAGAGCTTCAGTTTGTTGGGAACAAAGTCATTATTTGTATTAAAAAAAAAAGCAGATAGATGCTACACTGGAGCTACATAGAGCAAGTTCCTGATCACCAGTGTACCCGTATCCAGTCCTCACAAACCTGTGACATATTTGAGACTAATTGGATATTCCAACCAGGCGTTACATGGTTAGCTCCCAATGGGTCATGATGGCTCTGCAGAGCCAACACACAGCCTTGGCTTTCCTCAGCTGACTGGGAACAGATAAAGGCCATTGAAAGGCCCCCAAGTCTCCTGAGTCTAGACAGAGGTGCTCAGCCAGGAGCACCCCTATGTTTGGTCACCATAGACCCTAAGTAATGTTTGTTCTCTTTGATGGATAGGAGATGACAAATGTTTTTTCCACAGTTCCATATTGACTACTGGACCTGTCTAAGGTTAGTCAAGTATTTAAAAGTTCTTTCCATCAGCCAGATCGTGACTCAGGGGAGGCCCCCACTTCATTGGTAGTAAGTACTTCATGGTTCCTTCCAAATGCAGAGCCAAAACAATGGGTAGCATCTTCATCAGGGGTTCTCTGAGTTGCTGACAAACTTTGGCAGGGGGAGCTTTTAGAGTGCAGGTCATCCTTCCACGTTCCCTGGTGACCAGGGATGTTAACTAATGCTCAAATGGTATTTTACCCTCGTAATGTGTGCTTATTTATTTATTTATTTATTTACTTATTTATGATTAAGAAGAGTCCATTGACACTCTTCATGATCAAGGTAACACAAGTCTAGGCCTAACTTCCATTAACAATCATTCACATCAGTCTGATTGCATGTTTCCATGTAGATGGGGAACAGTTTTTCCCATCCAACAAAAGAAAAAAAAATGTCATCAAAACTAGAGACATTACACACTGTGGTGGAGAACACCTGGGGTGAGTCCATTTGCCACTCTTGATGAGAGAAACTTCCTCTGAACTGGGTAGGACAGTTGAGGGGCAGCAGCCTGGGACGATTTTGAGAGTTATTTTTATAGCGCAACTCAAAGGATGAACCACCTGCTGGATCAGTTCTGTTGAGCCCCTGCCTGGCAAAATTCCGCACCAAGTTCTGTAAGCCTCACAAACACAGTGAGAGCTTTCATGTAACCTCTTCACAACTTTCCATCAAACAGCCTCTGGGGAGACAGACTCGTGCCTTCTTATTGACTGCGGGGCCTTCCGAGTCGTCAGAATAACAGCTCGGTAATGCCTCTTCATCTTCATTTTCAGTGAGTCGTGGTCCCTCCCACCAGGAAGCCCGGTCCACCATTTATCATAAAGTTGAGGCAGGATCTGGGTCTTGAGTTCAGGCCACCATCACAGCAGTTTGCTCTGCAAAGTCACTTCCTGTATTTTTATGTTATGGTTTTCTATCTTCAATTCACACTCTGATTCCTGTGGTTAACATAAAACCTAGGCAGTGAACTGGTGGCTGAAAGATCTGTACCTTTAAGGGAGAGAATTTGCATCTCTGATTAGCTAGAACCATCCAAACAATGATAGCGTATATGGCATTACTGGCAATTCACAGATCATCTCCATTTGTCACTTTCTCTAGATTCAGAGGCACACCTCTGGGCATGCATTTGAGGTTTCCAGAGCTTTAACTGGAAGGGAAAAGTCACTCTGAATTTGGGAGGCATCCTCTGACCGGGCTAGTGTTGTAGGGTGAATAAAATGGAGAAGGAAGAAAGCCAGCCAAGTACAGTTTGATAAAGAACTTCCAGTTCCCAGTTTCACGTAATCAGCTGCCACAGTTGTCACTGTTTTCTCCTAAACTGTGAGCAAAACTAAATCTCTGCTGCTGTAAACAGCTTTTGTTGTTGTCTCTAGTCCTTTGGTAACCAGAAGAGAAGTAAACGGTACAGAAGATAGGTGCAGAGGAGTGGAGCATTCACTATGATCGTGCGGTTCCTTGACTTTAGAAGTGGCTCATGGGAAGGGTATGGAGGAGTTCAGACCCATGTGCTACAAAAGGCGAACGTGCTGGACATAATGGGTCATTCTAGCCAGAGTGTGGAAGAGCAGAACACCAACAGAAATTTGGACAGCAAAGTCCAGATCACAACAAGGTTTCAGAGGGAAGCGAAGACTCTCCAGAAACTGTACTAGAGGGAATTTATGTTATTTACCATTAAAAGAAAGAGGAATTAAGGATTGCCTGCTTTATTTGCTAAAGATGAATTATAAAGAAATAAAATTAATGACCAACAATACACGCACACACCTGACAGAGGAGCCGGTTGTTGGAGGGGTGTTACTCAGGCAACTTGGTGTCCAGGCTGTGCCTCGTCATTGCTTTCTTCATTTGTCCAGATTTACAGTTTGATAAAGCAACCGTGGATTGGAAAGATGTGAAAAATGTGTGGTTTGGTTGGGGGTGGGGTGGGGAAGCTTGAACCAGCTAAATGCTGACCATAGGACAGGTTTGGATAAAGTGGTTATCATTGTTAAAGACGTAAGTAGAATTAAGGAGAAATTTCACACTCTGGATCAGAACAGGAGGAAATACACTTTCAGGGCAATGTCTGGAGGCTCCCGGTGTAAAACACACACAACACCACCACCAAAACCCCACTCATTTGAAAGGAATGTGACTGGAAAGCTTCCGGGGTGCCTTGCTGAGAAGCAAATGCTGGAGAAATCCTTTTCCAGGTTTAACCTCGAGGGCCCAGAGAGGCTGCTGCAACTGTGCCCAAGACCAGGCAAACATGGTGCCATCCACATCTCTGCTTTTGTAAATATACAAATACAAGAGTGGGTAAGTCACAGGAGCATCCACCGAGGCTCCAGAAAGCTCTGAGGCCCAGGGATCTGTGGCAGGACTGAACAGAAGGGATCTGTGGCAGGACTGGACAGAAGGGATCTGTGGCAGGACTGGCAGGACTGGAGAGCTCAGGATGCTGGACACACAGGACATTCACCGAGAAAAGACACACACATGAGGTAGAGGCCCAAGGCAATAGGAGAGCTTCAGGTCAGAACTCTTGGAGCTTGTTGGAGCCCAGAAGATGCTGCCAGAGCTCCTGATGTCTGACACCATGCTACAGGGCTCAGTGCTTGTGCTGTTGGATTTCAGTTTGGCCCTGTCTTAATCTCTCTTCCCTGGGCCCCCATTCTTCTCATGGAAAAGGAACATTTATTCTGCTATTGTATGTTGGAAGCCAGCTGATCACTACCCCCCCCCCCCTTTCTCTCCAGGGACTTTCTCCTGACAACTAGCTTCATGTAACCAGCCACCTCATTTCCATAGCCTTAAGTCTATCCTGTTCACATGCTCCCCTCCCTGTGCACTCCTGATATATATATATATATATATATATATATATATATATATATACACACAATATATATGTATATATACAATGTATATATATATGTATATATATTGAATATATATATTGAATATTATATATATATATTTATATATCTTTTCAGATATGTATATGTATGTGTGTATACGTATATGTATATATTCCTTTCAAATACTGGGAGCTGCCTGGGTGTTGAATTGAGTGGTGGTGAAGACCCTCCCACTCATTAAAGGTTGTGTGTGAACACCCCACCCCCTCCAATGGCTGATTTAACAGCATGGCCAGATCCTTCTCTCCTCCTGACTTACCTCCTTAATTTGTCATAGTTTACAAGCTTAACCAGGTGCCTCCTCATTCCCGCTGCCACATGTCACCAAACGGAGCATCCTTTGCTTGAGTGTCTCACTGTCAGGGCTCCACACAGGGTCACGCGGGTCAGCCAAGCACGGCCGCTGGGGACATCGGTTGCCATTTCATTAGCTAGCTCTCTTGCCTTTTAAAGGATGCTCTCCTTTTCTTCTCAGCCTGGAGACAGTGATGGATCAATACTGTTATTGCACTCCCCCGGTTAAAAAGAAAGTGGCTTCTTCGGGAGTTCCTCCCTGAATCTATCCGGGCTCCCTGAGAGACATTCGACTCCCTCTGCATCATGCCAGGTCATTGAGAGGCAGGGATGCCTGCATGTGGCTGATGTCTTTGGCCCCTGCCACCTGTCCTGTTGGGAGCAATTCAGCCTTTGCAGTTGTTTAGCGCCTGGGCGGAGACTTATAGGGATGAGTCAGGAAACGAAGGTGAGGACTGAGGGAGAGAACTGTAAGAAGCACAGATACCCAGGGAAGCAAAAGAAGGTGTAAGGAGCACACAGGGTGAGGCATTCAAGGGACTGTCTCAAAGAATTTGCTCTGTATGTTTGAGCTCAGTGCAAGCGACCACACAAATACGACTTTTTCTTTCATCTTAGTTGTTGAAAAAAGACGCCTAAAAGCCCGGATGTCTCATAGTTCTCTTCAATATTCTGGAGTAATGTCCCATTCAAAGCTCATTGGCTTCAATCCCTCACATATATTGAGGCCAAGGGACATTACTTCAAAATATTACTTTGTTAACCCATCACCTATAAACACACTTCATTTTGTCAATAACCACCCCACAGGCGTTCTTCTGGTAGATGTTTGTGGTTCCCATTTTGTATCAATCACACCCCAGGGCCAGCAGGCCCAGAGAACAATGTGCTCCTAACCTCAGGCGTTAACAATTTCAGGCCTGGGAACCAGTAAAGCCAAACTTGTAACAAGGAAAGAAACAAATGCAACACTGGCTCTGCAAACTTATGCAGAAATCTGTTAGCGATACATTAAAAGGAGTGGGGTTCCCTGTACCAAAGTAGGGACTGGGGTAGTTAGGAAGGTGACGAAGGAGACCCTGGGGTTCCTTGGGTGTTTGGTTCTGTAAGGAAGTCGTCATATTGACTGGCACAAAGAAATGAGCCAGGGTAGCACGGGTGATGTTTTTGGGCAACAGACTCTCATAACCCCAGAGAGAAGTAAGCATCCCTTAGTAAGTGGTTAAACCATTAGCCAAGCAGGCAGCACTTTGTATCTAAAGGCTAGTTTACAGGCAAGCCCTGGATAGACTCCAGATCGCGAGCACTGCCCCTTCCAGTATAATGGTGGGCAGACACACTGGGTGGTGGTGGTGGGGTGTGTGGAGGCCACCGAGGTTTATTCTTTTAATTCCAATGTTGGGTGAAGGGTTGGTGTATAATTAGAAATGAGTCTTCCAGAATTTGTCTTAGAACCAAAAGGAGAGTGGGGTGGGGGTATTGGTCCCCAAAATCATAGGTATGGGGCACGGAGTAGGCTCCTGCTTGTGTATACATGAATAAAAGGAGTGAAGCCTTTGACTGAGGGCATCCCATAGTTTAGGAGGTGCTGGGGGGAGGGGCTCCTCAGGCCATAGGGAGGGGAAAAATCAAGAGACAAGATTGGCCAATAGCCAAGACTAGGATTTCTGTTAGAGAGAAGTCATCTTAGGGAGAGATGAGCTAAAAAAGTTTGTAACGATGAAGTTGATCCCACGTCTAGGCAGTTAGCACAAGATGCTAACAGAGATCTGCAGAGGGAAGTCTTGGGAAACATAGACTCAAGCAGAAAGTGAAAAATCCCCTCCTGCCTACTGTGGAGGGAATTTTGCAGCTGGAGTCTCACTCCCATCAGCCTCTAGCCTGGGGATCAAGCCTGGGTGCTTGCACCCCAAGTTCCCCTATCAGGAAGAAGCCTTTGTCTTTTGTCAGAGAGTGAGTGTACTGAAAGAATTTAATCGTCAGTTTAGAGAGGCAGGCAGACTGAGAGAGAGTGGGGCTAGTGGAACTGTGACCCTGGGGGCAGAGACAGCAGGATGCAAAGGCTCCCAGACCAATATTCCAGGTGACAGCTCAGTCAGACATGAGGCAAGTCCAAGTGACCTGTTTCTGAGTGCTCATCTAGGTCCTCAAAAAAATACTCATGACCCTGTGGGTCCCTGTATTTCCTAGAGAGAAGCCAGCCAGAGATATAATCCTCAGAAGCAAGACCTTTGTTCTTTTTAATATTTTTAAAAGATTTGTTTATTTTGAGTGTATGGGTATTTTGTATGCATGGATGCAGTGTACTAGGAGGCCAGAACAGGGCATTAGATCCCCTGAGATTGGAGTTACAGACATCTGTAAGCCGCTATGTGGGTGCTGGATTTTGAACTCTGGTCCTCTGGAAGGACAGCCAGTGCTCTTAACCACTGAGCCATCTCTCCAGCCCAAGACATTGTTCTTATGCTTCTATGCTGGTGGGGAGTGGTGGAGGAACACCCACAGTTGTCTCAAAGGAGAAAAGTTGGGACGAAGATTCCCTGGGGACCTGGCCCCTTACCCCCACTTCAGATAGACGTGAGGTGCTAGCTGTATCAATCCGCTTCTGGCAGGCTGGTTCCTGCATCAGGCATATGTCCCATTTAATCTTAAGTATTTGCTGTGTGTGTGTGTGTGTGTGTGTGTGTGTGTGAGAGAGAGAGAGAGAGAGAGAGAGAGAGAGAGAGAGAGAGAGAGAGAGAGAGAGAGAGACTCTTGTGTTGCCCTAAGGTAAAACTTATGCCAGTGAACTCCAGTAACTATCATACATGTATGTCTGTCATCTCAGGATGAAGTGTGGGGTGGGGCAGTTCTAACATTAAAGACAGCTCAGATAATTTTGCCTTAGCATATTTTATTGATAACTAATGACTTCATTGGGAGGTTGAAAGACTTTAAAGCCTTTGCCAGATTCAAGATTTGTTTATCTGTTCCCTCTACCCTGTTTCCCCTGAGTTCCTTGCTCTCTCTTTTTCTGGTAAACTTGCTGACCACACACTTAGATTTTATTAATTAATTGTGTGTGTACATTTGTGTGTTGTTTGTACAGACACTGAGGTCAGAGGACAGCTTTCGGGACTCATCTCTCTTGTTCCACATTATGAGACTCAGGAATCAAACTCAGGTACTCAGGCTTTGCAGCAGTCACCTTCATCCACTGAACCACTTTGCTAGCCTGGCCACACGGTTCTCTGATACTAGATTAAAAATTGTAAGTGTGTACTAGTATTTTATGAGTGTATAATGTGTAACCTGTATGTGTCTGGCAGCCTCAGAAGTCAGCAGAGGGCACCTGGATTTACAGGCTGTTGTGTGCCACCCAAAGTGGGCGCAGAAAACCAAACCCAGGTCTTCTGCAACAGCAGCAAGTGCTTTTAACTGCTGACACATCTCTCCAGTCCAGACCTCATGCTTCTCAAAGACTAGTTTGATGCTGTGGATGGGTCTGGTGCTGTTCTCATGAACCAATCTCCTAATGAATAAAGGAGCCAATCACTGGGCAAGTAGGCGGGACAGAAGAAGAGAGGAAGCAGGAGAGAGTGAGCTCCTATTGGACCTGAGACATCAGAGAAGAAAGATGCAGCTGCTATGTAGCCCCGGCTGTCCCGGAACTTTGTAGACCAAGCTGGCCTTGAACTCAGAAATCTGCCTGCCTCTGCCTCCCAAGGGCTGAGATGAGCACCACTTCCCCGGGAGGAATCAGATTTTAATAAGGCTTACAAGATTGGGTTTTAGTTGTGGCACCCAGCGATTGAGTTACCATTGTTCTGAACTAAGGTATGTATTGCATTTTCCTTTACACAGTGGCTGGTCTAAATTCAAGAGAGAAAGGTACAGCGACCAAGCGTGGATTTGCCAGATGAGCACCACAAAGGCCTTGGGGGATTTGAAGCACGGAGTTGGCGTGGTAGCGTGGTAGAGCTGGGTGGGGAGATTGTGGAATTCTGAGTCAGCCTCCAGATAAAAACAGGTCGGCCATTGCCCGCCACTGCATGGGGCAGAGGCATAAGCGCACAAGTGTGGGAATGAGATGGTTCTACTTTTTAAATACTTCCCACAACAGTTTGATTATTAGGCTGTATTTGCTGTATTTGCTCTCCATCACGTACTGACCCTCCTCAGTGTTGAAGCTCTTTGTCCGTGTCAGGAACAAAACTTGCAAATTTGTCCAGCAGTCTACAAGTTTGGGTTTCTTCTTCTGCCTCCCACACCCATGGTCTTCATTACACAGAGGAATTTATTCTGCTGGGTCCTGTGACTTGTTATTTCTCATTACCCGTCCCCCTTGGCATCCCTACTGCTGTGTACAATCCTACAAAGTCGGTGTTCCCTTTAGAGGGAGAAGAGGAGGGGGCACAGGTGACAACTTTCTTTAAGGAGGAGGAGTAGAGAGGTGGTTGTAAAGGCAGGAGTGACAATATTTCATCTCTGCCATGGCAGATCAGGAATTCTCTCAACATTTTCTCAAGGAGAGAAGTAGGTAGCATTGAAGAAAGACAGACCGCTCTTATGGGTTGCTGGGGGCTAGAAAGGAAGGTAGGGCCAATTTCACTCCATTCAAACCTCTTCTAAATGTGAGATTCTCTGCTCCTCCCCGCCCACCTCTACCCCCACCCCAGAGTGCACCCCCTCCCCCTCATCCCAGCTTGGCACTTATTATCCTGGGCATCAGTAACCCCAGGCCCTGTCACAGATCCACCCCACCTCAGAGCAGAACTGTGGACATTGGTGTGGCCCATGCCCACTCTTAGGGCCTTCCTTGACCTGTACCTCATCCACTAGCTTTTAGGGTGTAAGCTTTCCAGAGACAGAGGCCATGGCCAGTGTCCTTGGTAACCATGGCAGTCCTGGGGGTTGCTTCCTGAGTCATTAGTGTGGAGGCTACTTGGTCCTCCTCTGATCCCTGGATCAGGGCTCTGTGAGATGTTAGCAAGGCTTGGGTCTTTCCTGGAATGGCTCTGGGGCTGCAGCTGCAGGAGAGGTTTTGCAGAGAGGTTCTCACACTAAAGATCAACATGTATAGCCTGTCTCTACTGAAGGTTCATGGCCACAGCCAGTCTCTGGGCTCCTCCTCAGTCCGTCCACTGTGGGTAGTATATTCTCTGAGCACAATGGAATCGAAGCAGAAATTAATCATGGAAAGGAGTCTGGAAAAAGTCACTAATTAGTCAAAAGCAAAATAGCATATTTTTCAATAACCCACAGGTCACAGGGGAAATCAAAAGGGGAATTAGGAATCATGGAATCAAAGTTAAAAAGAACGTATCAAAAGCTGAAAGAGTTCACCCCTTCAGTGCTCCGGCTCCTGTCAGCAGCACTAATGGTGTATAATAGAAAAGAAGAGAGGTCTCAGATCAATGGTCTCAGATTCAATCTCATGAAACCAGAATGAGAAAAGTAAATGAAACTCACAATACAGGAAGGAAGGAAATAATAAAGACCAGAGTGAAAATCAATGCTGTGAAAACAGAGAAAAAACCATAGAGAAGCAATAAAGTCCAAAACTAGCTCTAGGAGGCAATCAATAAAATTGATAAACCTTGAGTCAGACCGATCAGGAAAAGATACGAATTACACATAACAGAAACGAGAGGGGAGGTGTTGGGTTCTACCGATATTAAAAGGATAACGAGGGGATGTGGGGAACAGCTTTATGTCGATATGTTTGACAAGTGGGAAGAAATGGACTTGTTCCTTGAAAGGCTAGTGCTTCCTGGAGAAGAAATGTAGAAGGTGGATAGGTGTGAATCTGTCAAATAAATCTCGCAGTTAAAAGTGCTCACTCCAAAGAAAAACCGAGGCTAACAGGCCTTACTGGAGAGTCCTAGCCATCAGTTCAGGCAGGGCCAGTGTCAGTTCAGCCTTCCCTCTTTACAGGGCAGAAGAAGCACTTCCCAGCTCAGCCCGAGGAGCTGCTGCTTCTCTAGCGTCCTGGTTCACCAGAAAAGATGCAAGATTCTAAATCAAATGAACCCATCATGAAGGCATCGTGGGTAAGTGGGACTTCACCCAGGTCAGGGACAGCTTCACTTAGGAAGATCTATCAGTGTAGCTTGTTGTGTTGACAAGCAGAAAGGAAAAATGGTGAGCCGATGTCAGGGAAGGAAAAAAAACCTAGAAAAGGACCAACTTTTCCTGATAAATACATATGTAATGATGATCAGAGATAAAGCTCCTCACCACAGTGGAGACATCTACCAGAACACTGTAGCCACCACAGTGTCATGGCAAAAGATAATTCCTTACCCCTAAAATCATGAAAAAGCCTGTGTCTTAGTTAGGGTTTCATTGCCGTGAAGAGACACCATCATCACGGCAACTCTTATAAACAAACAAACAAAAAACAAGCATGCAAAAACAATTTCATTGGGGCTGGGTTACAGTTTCAGAGGTTTAGTCCTTTATCCTCGTGGTGGGAAGCATGGCAGCGTCCAGGCAGACAGGGTGCTGGAGGAGCCAAGAGGTTTCTACATCTTGATTGGCAGGCTACAAAAGGAGACCATGCCACACTGGGCATAGCTTGAACATAGGAGACCTCAAAGCCCACCCCCACCCCCTACAGTAACATGCCTCTTCCAACAAGGATCCACCTTCTGATAATGCCACTTCCTGTGGACCAAGCATTCACACACATGAGTCTATCAGGGACCACACCTATTCAAACTACAACAGCCCAGGTGTGGTCTTTCCCTCATTCTATCCAATATGGTACTAGGATGCTCTAATGAGTGAAATATGACAAGAAAACCATCAAAGCAATCCAATATGGAGAGAGAAAGAGGGAGGGGGAGAGAGACAGACAGGCAGGCAGACAGACAGACAGAAGTGTATGTATTTGCTCACACCAAGATTTGTGTAGAAATATGATGAACCCATAGTACAAATGAAGGCTTATATTCACTCTGTGAGATTCTCAAGGCACAGAATATCGAGAACTATCTGCATATGGCATTAAAATGTAAGATTCTTAGCACAAAAGATTACCATAAAAGATGCTCATGTCCCACATATGGCATAAAACAAAATTTTGATTGTGCTGTAGGTTTGCTGCAATCATAATAACAATTCAGTGTGTTTGACCATTATCACATTCATTCTAATTCACGTATGAATGTAAAAGACCCAGAGTAACCAAGCCAGCCTTTATGTAGAGGGATGAGGTGGGAAATGGTGGTGAGTGATTCGAAGACTCCGAGAACTTCAAGAATTATTGCAGTGTGAGGTCCATCAGGATCAGAACAGGCACACCTCTCTGCAGACACTGGGGTGTTTCTTTTCACATCTATATCTGTCTATCTGTCCTTCCATCCATCCATCTACCCATCTTCTATCATCTGTCTATCTGTCTATCTGTCTATCTATCTATCTATCTATCTATCTATCTATCTATCTACCTACCTACCTATCATCTATCTGGGGGGCAGGGAAGAGAACAGAGGGGGAGGGAGGGAGAGAGAGAGAAAGAGAGAGAGAGAGACAGAGAAAGAGAGACAGAGACAGAGAGACAGAATGAGAGAATGAGAGACTATACGAATGTGTGCCTCAGCTTGGATCTGAAGACAACGTCCTTCCACTGGGTTCTGGGGATTGAACTCTGGTCTTCAGCCTTAATGGCAAATACCTTTTCTTACTGGATCCCCTCCCTAGGCTCACAGAATTCACATTTTTTGGCCAGGAAATATAAGATTTGAGTTGAAAGAGAACAAATTTGCGACAGATGCTTCTGGGACAATTGAGGGTTCCTGTGCAAACAAAGATGGACTTTGTTTCATATCGAATCCAAACCCTGAAACAGTAAACTTTAGAAGAAAGTCCAGGAGCTGAGCACAGTGAGTGATAACTCTAGATTGGGCTCTCGAAATGTGTGAAGCTGAGGAAAGAGAAGTATTGCAAATGTGAAGCCAGTCTGGCTACATAGTAAATTCCAAGGCTAGAAGGAGATCCTGTCTTAAACTAACAAAACCTCACCAAGGGGGCATAGCTGAGGTCACAGGCCCTGGGATAACCTACTACTGTTGTTCTGACAAATGGCGGTATTGTCAAACTGCCTCCTGATTTTGTTTATACCTGTAGGCTATTGTTGTCCTCACCTTTGGCCAGAGATGCTTTCTCCACACTGGGAAGAAGTTAATACTCAGTCATCCCTCAAAGAGCGAAGATTAAGTGTCTGTTGGGGTCTCAGGCCCAAGTGGGGCAGCGGTCAGACTGGCCCAAGTCTCAGAGAACACCAAGGAAGAGCTTACAGAAAGAATGTAAGCACAAGGTGGTGGTGGGGTGGGTGGGGGGTGCTCTGTGAGACGCTGTCTTCCAGTCACTGAAGCCACAGGCTAGCTAGCTCACTGCAGCTGTGGTGACCTACAGAGGACCAACTGCCCTCAGTGGGCTACCAAAAACACTAAAACTAACTCACTACTCACTAACTAACTAACTAACTAACTAAGTAACTAACTAGGAGAGCATGAGGGCAGGAGGATGTTGGGGAGTGTCCTTGAGAAGTCAGAAGGGAAGATGGAGGTGTACATGGCCAATATGCTGTATAAATGTATAAAAGTGTCAAAGAATAAATGAAAGATATTTTTAATGCAAGAGTGCATGAGAAATATCTCTGATGTTGATGAGGCAAACTTCTTTAGACACAATATCAAAAGCGCATTTTGTAAGGCAACAGACTGAGAAATTGGGCTGCATCAAAATAAAACCTTTGCTTTGGAAAGATGCTTTTAATCAGAGAGCAAAGACGAGGCAGAGCTTGAAGAAATATTTGCAAATTGTATATTTTCAAATTATATGTCTCATAAAGATGTGTATTCACCACAGAGAGAGAGAGAGAGAGAGATGCACATGCACGCACACACACACACATACATATGTATATCCACACAGAGCGATGCCTATACATACAAGCACACAGACATATATGCACATACACACATGCAGATAATATAAGGAAACAATTTAAACATTTGAAGGTAATTCGATTTTCTGAAACTTGCATAACAGGCCTGGAGACCTAGCTCGGCAGTAGAGAGCACCTCTACTCTTGGAGAGACCTGCGTTTGGTTCTCAACACCCACAGCGAGCCTCATGGCTGTGCAACTTCAGTTCCAGGGGATCCAACTCCTTCTTCTGGCCTCCTTGGGCACATGCATAGTGAATATAGATACGTGCAGACAACCACTCATGGGCATAAGGTGAAGGCAGATATATTTTTAAACAACTATATCAAAGCGGATATTAAAATAGCAAATAAGCAAAATGGAGAGAGAGAGAGAGAGAGAGAGAGAGAGAGAGAGAGAGAGAGAGAGAGAGAGAGAGAGAGAGAGAGATGCCATGATGTGTTTGGCATGGCATGGGACAGAAGTCCCAGATGCTTAAGAAGGAGAAGGAATGGGATGACAATTTTAAGGCTAGCCTGGGCTATATAATGAGTCTGGGCTATAAAAGTGATACTCTGTCTCAGAAAACAAGAAAAGGAAGGAAGGAAGGAAGGAAGGAAGGAAGGAAGGAAGGAAGGAAGGAAGGAGGGAGGGAGGGAGGGAGGGAGGGAGGGAGGGAGGGAGGGAGGGAGGGAGGGAGGGAGGGAGGAGGGAGGGAGGGAAAGAAGAAAGGAAGGAAGGAAGGAAGAGAGGGGGAGGGAAGGAGGGAAGGAATAGTGAAAGAAAGTCAAAATAGTGATAAACTAAAATGTCACCTATCTCATTGAAATTGAAAAGCCACATCATACTAAGTGTTGCTGAAGGTTTGAAAGTAAAGCCAGGATTCCTACACATTTCTGATGAAGACATAAAAATGATACAGTCATTCTGAGGTTTAACATTAATGGGTCGAGTTATGGGGTGCATCTACACCCAATATCATCAGACGATCAGACGATCAGAAACTATGTCACTGGAAAGGGCTGTGCATGCACGGTCACAGCAGCCTTGTTGGCAATAATAAAAAGAATAAACAAAAGATCTGGAGGAGTCCAAACCTCCATCAAGGCATCATACCAACAGTCGTGTCAGTGGCATGAAATACTCTCCAAGATAAAATCCACAAGGGATCATATGTGTACAATGAATGTATGAATAAAACCCCAAATTCTCGTACTGAGTGAATGAAACAGGATAGGGTAGAAGTGTGACCTTACTTATTGAGACAGAAAGTATATTGTTGCTGCTCAGGAATGCTGGTGGGTAAGATAACAGATGGGAACGATGAAGGAAAGGCTCCCAGGCAACTTTGGGTGTGATAGATGGTTCACTACTCTGTCTAGGGGGGTCCATTTTATTATACTGGAATATGCACAGTCGATTGTATGGCATCCAATCTTCAACAGAGTTGTTGGGGGACAAAAATATGTCTGGAGAGTCGAAGGGTTTCCACGACAACAGCCTATAATTGGCTGCCCTGAGAGTGTTCAGATGCTCTTGGCAGGGCAGTGGCCAAGGCTCACCAGGGAAGCGTGCTTGCTGCCAGCGTGCATGCTGGAAGCCTTGGGTGGTGCTGGGACGAGTACCACAGAAATGAGGAGGAAGGAGATAGAGATGAGACTCACATGAGGAATGGCCTGAAGACTGAAGAGAGGAAGCTGAGCCTGGAGTGCCAACGCTGTGTGATCGGGAAAGGCCGTCTGTCATCCTCGCCGTGCCTGTCTTCCAGATGGGTGTGCTGGTGCGATTTATGCACTTGGAAGATGGAACCTCAACTGAGAACATGTCCCCACCAGATTGGCCTGTGGAGAGGTCTGTGGAGCATTTTCTTGATTAATGACTGGTGTGGGAGGGTCCAGATCACAGTGGATGGGGCCACCCCTGAGCTGGTGGTCCCGAGTTTTGTGAGATCAAGCAGAGCAAGTCATAAGAAACAAGCCAGTTTTTGGTGTTCCTCCACGACCTCTGCGTCAGTTCTTGCCTTGAGTGACTATCCTGATGTCCCTCAGTGATAAACTGTTACCAGGGATTGTAAACTGCTAAAAACTCTTTGCTCCCAAGTTGCTTTTGGTCCTAGTATTTTATCACTGCAGTAGGAAACCCCTAAGATGGGGGGAAACTGGGACTCAGGAAGTGGGAGGGACTTACCCAGAGACACATCAAGAATTGTTGGCACGTCAGCTATGTCAGCTCGGCCTGCACTTATTGCCTTCCCTCTGAATGGTAAACTTGTCAAAGTTGGGCTGGGCAGATGGTACCATGTTAGATAAAGGAGTTGGCTGTGCAAATGTGAGGAGGTGGGTGTGAACCCCTAGAATTCATGCAAAAGCCAGACCCTCTAGTATATATCTATAATATCAGTTCCCCTGCAGGGAGATGACAGGCAGAGCCAGGAGAATCCTTAGGAACTCACTAGCCTGCTGTACACACACTGTGTACATGCTGTGACATGTGCTGCAACATGTGTTTGCATGCACAGGCACACACTGTGCTGTGACATGTGTGTGCATGCACAGGCACACACAGATTTTTATTTAAAACTCACCAACACTTGCTTTGTCAAGCAAGAAGGGAATGAGTTCAGGCTCTTCCTTACTTCATAGGTGGGATTTTCAGGATGTCATTGCCTCACAAGCCATATGTGAAACTGACTGGGGGTCTTTCACAGCCATGGTGAGTGACAGACAGCCCCTCCTCCATACTTCTAACCTTTGAATCCACTACTTCACACACAGGACAGCAACCCACTCTTAATTCCCCACTCAAGTTTCTTAGTGATTGACCTACTAGATGAAGTCTGCTTTTACCTTCTGTTTTGTTTGGATTTTGAAACCAAGTCTCACTAGGTAGCCTGAGTGAGAGCTACATGTTAATTCCAGAACAACCAAGTTAACTCCAGAACATCCAAGTGAACTCCAGGATAGCCAAGTTAACTCTAGGACAACCAAGTTAACTCTAGGACAACCAAGTTAACTCTAGGACAATCAAATTAACTCCAGATTAACCAAGTTAACTCTAGGACAACCAAATTAACTCCAGGACAATCATGTTAACTCCAGATTAACCAAGTTAACTCCAGGACAACCATGTTTACTCCAGGATAATCATGTTAACTCAAGGTTAACCAAGTTAACTCAAGGTTAATCAACTTAACACTGAAACCACTGAGACTGCATGCCTCTGCCTCCCAAGTGCTGGAATTACAGGAATGCACCTCCATGACTGAATTAGCTACTTCTAGATACAGCCTGAGCCAGGCAGGGTCCTCCCCTTCAGACAGGGGACATTTTTGTTCTGTTTTATGAATAAGCAAAGTGGGCATCAGAGGAGAGTTCTCATCAATTACTTCTCTCTGGAGTCCAACATTTGATTCTAGACGTTTTTAGGCATAGGACTCAGGTTCCATATTTTTGCCATGTTTTGTCACAGAGAGGAGCTTTTCTTCCTCCTGTCCTTCCTCTTGAACTTTTCCCACAACCCAGAACTTCTGAGATCCCTTTCAACAGGCATCTGAGAACCACGTTCTACTGACTTTGCTATGACTAAAAGGGTGTTGAGAAGCCCCTTGGAAGCCCCCATC
Organism: Apodemus sylvaticus; assembly: GCF_947179515.1. Taxonomy (NCBI): domain Eukaryota; kingdom Metazoa; phylum Chordata; class Mammalia; order Rodentia; family Muridae; genus Apodemus; species Apodemus sylvaticus. The sequence continues at coordinate 144,851,874 of NC_067474.1, forward strand.
CTGTCCTCCAAGGAGGAGTCCAGGGACTCTGGACACCACCGCTCCTCCTGAAGCCCCTCTTGCTGTCTGGCAAGCAGACACTAGTCCTTGACTCCTGATGGCAGCTCAACTTGGCTGAGTCTCCTCTGAGTCACCTCCCTGAGGTGCAAATTAGAAGGATCTGGTTCCAGAGGGCATTTCATACAGTGAACTGACGGTTGCAGCACTAGGGGAAATAGAACATCCTATAGGCAGGAAGGTGAGGCCCTGGGTAGCCTACTTATGGAGGTAAAAACTTTAGAGACTATCAGAATCCTTGCACAAATGAGGATGAGCCACGAGATGCAAAGCAACTTTGAACAGGCAGCACCACACCCCTGTGCTACACAGACCCACATGGGCAGCTTGCCTGCTGTAGGTCCTGGGTTTGGATGGCTTTGTGCCTTTTAACTGTGATACCCTGCCCTGCTGTTCAGCAAAGCCACAGGGGAAGGGGAACCATTTAAATTCAGGCTCAGAGTTACATACTCATCACCCTATCTATAACCATAGGCCTGGTCATCACATCTATTTCTGTAGGCCTGGTTCCCTCTGGAAAACAATCATCTGCTGGACCAAGTATCACATTCACATCTACAGTGCATTCTGGGTATGTTCCCCTGCTTCTATTACAGGCAATCAAAGCCAGATACAATCTTCCTGACTTGGGAGCTTCCAGGCAGCCAACACTGGAATTCCATGGGCAGAAAACCCAAACCAAGAATGCAGTCTCCGTGGATTGAGGCATCTATGATTGCTTTCCACAGAGCTGGTCATGAGGGCTGTGGGTAGGCAGTTGTTCAAGTGGTGAATGATCTCTGGAGTCCAGCTAGGACAGATCTCTCTCTAGGGTGACTTTTTCTGGGGTTCACTTTCAGTTACAGCACTTAGTGTCTACTCCGCACCTTCACCTTTATTGTGCTGGAGTTGAAGGCTCCTGCTGAGCCCAAGGCCATTTTTTTAAGAGGGAGAGGTTAATGTCACAGATAGTAGAAGGTGACAGCAGAGAAGGTCTCTCAGGCTGGAGGGATGGACAGGTAGCAGGCATTTGGATGCTGTAGAAGCAGGCTGCCATTGGTGGAACTGGGGGGCATTAGAATGTATTTGTCAATCTTTTGCAAGACATGACTAGCCAGCTGAGACTCCCTAGAGAGTCTCATCATTCATTTATTCATCCATCCATCCATCCATCCTCCCATCCATCCTTCCATCCATCCATCCATCATGCCTTCACTGTCTCACTCAATGGCCATCTCTTCATTTCTGTTATGGCTTGAAAATGAAATGTCCCACAGGCTTATGTGTTGGACACTTGATCCCTAGATGGTGGCACTCTTTGGAATGGTTTAGGGAACTCAAGGAACTCAATCCAGCAGGAGGATTAGGTCAGGGGATTGTCCCTTTGATGGTTCATGGTCCTCTCAGTCCTTCTATCTGTGTGTCCTTTTTGCTACAGTGTGAAGTAGCCACTTTACACCTTAGCACACACCTCTGCACATGAACCCATGGTATTCTGCTCAAGTGCACAAGGCCCAGCAAGGCCTGAACCCTCTGAAACCACAAATCTGGGTCAATCCTTCTCATAAGTTATTCTCTCAGGTCTTTGGACCTCATGTAAGTAAGCATAACACCATCCCTTTGCTGACATCATGTGCTGGGTGGCAGGTTCATGGGGAGGGGAATTCACTGTTCATCTTTTGGAGTCTTGTTCTGATGGGGTAGCAGGATAATGCAGCCTAGAGAAGTAACATCAACCTTGGCATAGGAAAGAAGCCTGAAGGCAAAGACTGGAAGCCCTGCCCCACCTGGATTCATCCATCAAATGTAGCATGCTCAAGAAACTCCCTCAGCTTGAGAGAGGTAGGTGCTGTACAAATAACCCATACGTGGTTATGACACCTCTCCTATCCAGACCTCCACACCTTTATAGCCTAGCACTTTACAACACATGCCTTTCCCCTAGATCACTCCATTCTCAGGAGTATTTCCCATTATCAATAGACAATCTATACAACCTCTATTTCTATTTTTAACCAAATAACCCTGGTGTATACTTTGTCCTAGGACACAAGGGCCTGGAATTGGGTATTTCTGGACTCAGATCTGTACCTATTAAAACTGCATAGTAAAATGTTTCTAATAGACATCAGAGCACTGTACCACACAAAGGCAAGTAGAAATGATATTTTTTTTTGTTTTGTTTTGTTTTGTTTTGTTTTGTTTTGTTTGAGACAGAGTCTTATGAATCTCTGAGCTAACCTCAAACTTAACTGGCTAGATAGCTAAGGATGACTTTGGCCATATGGTCCTCTGGCCATCACTTCTCCGTGCTGGGAGAGTTGGTGTATACCGCCATACTTGGTTTATGTGGTGCTGATGATCAAACACGGAGCTTCATGAAGCTAGGCAATCACTGTACAAACTGAGCTGCTTCCCCAGCCCAGGACACTTTTCTTAAAGCGAGGGGAATTGGTGCAGTTCCAGGACAAGAGCCTGAGTTCTAGAGACTTTGGGGGAACTGATTCCAGAAAGCTCAAGTGACCAAGTACAGGGAAGGGAAGAGAGAAGGCAGAAAGTGGGATCCCCACAGAGGATTTTGTCTGTGGGCAGCTGGGGCTTACAGCACTGGACACTTCCCAGGAACCAGTGACTTGTGACTTGGGCTCTAGAGTTGGAGAGCTGTCCCCTAGGGTTTGAGCTCCTTCACACTTCAGTGGGAGGGAATCCCACAGGGCGCAGGAGCTGCCAGCCCTGGCCAGTTCAACAGGACAGGAAAAGGAATGTAGCAGCAGCCATAGCAATCCTTACAAAGACCAGATCTCTGGCTGAACTCAGGGATAAGCAGAGTCAGGGGCTTAGGCTGAAGGAACTCCTCCCTTGTGGCCCCCTTTCCCTCAAGACAACAGACAGAAAACGAGGGGTCAGTGGGCAGCGGCTGGGGTTTGGTTGGGAAGGTAGAGATCTGAGATGATCCAGGGGGTAAAGGAAGTGTGTGTGGAAGTCAGAGGCAGTACAGGATGCCCGCCCATTCACTGAGACTGTTCAGTTGACATAAGCAGAAAGTGACTCTGGGCAGCTGCCTATTCCTCCTCCATGCAGGAGGTGTGTATGTGTGTGTGTATGTATAGCTGCATATATATACTCTCAGGCCACCCAGCCCTGTGTCCTCCCCTCAGAAACTGACTCATCTGCCAGTGCTCCCTATCCCTCCTCCAATTTTTCCTTTTCCTCTCCTCCTCTCCTCCTCCTGTTTCCCCTCTTCCTCCTTCTCCTCCTCTTCCTTCTCTTCCTTCTAGTGCTGAGGTCAGAACCCAGAGACTCTCAAATGCTAAGCAAGCACTCTACCACCCGTTTTGGTTGTGCCTTCTTCTGCACATGGTGTAGTATTCTCGGGAGCTGCTCCAAGCTTAGACCAGTTCTGGAGACAGCAATGACAGGGAGCAGGGATGGAAGACCCCTCCTGGCTGGGGACCAAATGTAACTGATTGCCCACTCTTTCCATCAAACCAGAGCAGTGGAGATGATGGGGGCAGGAGGCGACAGCTGGATCCTGGTCAGACCCTCCCCCCCTCCCCCCGTTTTAGTCAGGGTTCTCTAGAGTCACAGAACATATGGGTAGTCTCTATATAGTTAGGGAATATGTCGATGTCTTTCAGTCTGTAGTCCAACTCCCTAACAATGCTCGGCAGCAGCTGTGGATGGAAGTCCAAGGATCTAGCAGTTGCTCAGTCCCATGAGGCAAGCAGGCAAGGAAGAGTGAGAGTCTTCTTCCAATGTCCTTATGTAGGTCTCCAGCAGAGGGTGTGGCCCAGATTAAAGACGTGTGCCACCTTGAACTCGGAGATCTCCTTGCCTTAATCTTCTGGAATTCATAGCCACTATACTTCAAGATTTCCATGCCAAGACCCAGGTCAGAAACTTGTATCTCTGAGTCTCCAGATTAGGATCATAGGAGAGCCTTCCAATTCTTGATTGTAGTTCATTCCAGATATAGTCAAGTTGACCACTACAATCCACCCCTTGTCAACTTGACACAAATATTATCTCATGTCCACATGAAACAATAACAAGTTCATGAATATGCCTAACATGATATAACTATTCCTCATACAATTGCAAACACATTTGTAAATTTACAATGAGGCAATGTCCCTTGAGAACATTCTTTTAGTGTCTCAATACCAATTGATGTTAAAGAAATTGGAAGAAAGACAAATGTATCCTTAACAAAATAAGACAGAAGCATTCATATTACTTATAATCCTCATTTCTGGAACTGGTTGCGTGGCCTTAGCTGGTATTTATAACTACCTTCCTCTGCTACCCATTCTTTATTTCCTTCACCTTCAGCAAGCACCTCAGCAGGTCTTGACTCTTTTCCTGGAGGAGTGACCCATACCTTCCTTTCTGATGGGTCTGTATCCTTTGTCATCCTGCTTGGATTAGGCTGTTGTAGTTTCCTGTTGACTTTAATCACAGGACATGGTAGTACTAAGAGATGCCCTAAGGGATCTGCACTCCAGACATAATCCTGCTTACCTCCATTGTGGAGAGGCAATTCAATTTTCCCATGGTAATCTGGATCTATCACCCCTCCTAACACTGTTATTCCTTTCTTAGTCTGTTGGTTTAAGGGCATTAGAAGCCCAAAATGGCCATGGGGAAGTCTGAGCTTCCAGTTCAATGGAATGTTTGTTGTGGCTCCTGGTAGGAGCACTCTACCCTCTGGAACCAAAGCTTTTAGGCCAGCAGAACCTAAAGTTGTGGGGATAGGAAGCAAAAATTTTCCTAGAGGGTCACTAGGCGTGATAGTGAGTGGAACTATTCCCTTTTCCACCCCTTGGTTCCTGGACCCATGGATCCTGGCTATGGGAGAAACTGTACCATATACTGAACACTGATTCAAAGCATACACTGCCTTCTGGGGAACTCTGCCCCAGCCCTCCATGCTGTTGCCATCTAATTGGCACTTTAACTGTGTCTTCAAAAGCCATTCCATCTTTCTATCAGACCAGCTGCTTCAGGATGATGGGGAACATGGTAAGACCAGTGAATTCCATAATTGTGGGCCCACCGTCGCACTTCTCTGCCTGTGAAATGAGTTCCTTGGTCAGAAGCAATACTGTGTGGAACACCATGACGATATACAAGGCATTCTATGAGTCCATGGATAATGGTTTTGGCAGAAGCATTACATGCAGGAAAGGCAAATCCATAACCAGAATAAGTATCTACTCCAGTAAAAACAAAACATTGTCCTTTCCACGGGGGAAGTGATCCAGTGTAGTCAACCTGCCACCAGGTTTCTCCCTAGTCACCTCGAGGAATGGTGCCATATCTGGGGCTCAGTGTTGGTTTCTGCTGTTGGAAGATCTGGCATTCAGCAGTAGCTGTAGCCAGGTCAGCCTTGGTGAGTGGAAGTCCGTGTTGCTGAGCCCAAGCATAACCTCCGTCTCGGCCACCATGGCCACTTTGTTCATGTGCCCATTGGGCAATAACTGGGATGGCTGGGGAAAGAGGCTGACTGTCCACAGAGTGGGTCATCTTATCCACTTGATTGTTGAACTCCTCCTAAGCTGAAGTCACCTTTTGGTAAGCATTTATATGAGACACAAATATCTTCACATCCTTTGCCCATTTGGAGAGATCTATCCACATACTTCTTCCCCAGATGTCTTTCTCACCAATTTTCCAATTGTGATCTTTCCATGTCCCTGACCATCCAGCCAATCCATTGGCTACAGCCCATGAGTCAGTAAACAATCATAATCTGGCCATTTCTTCTTCCAAACAAACTGTAATACTATGTGTACTGCCCGAAGTTCTGCCCACTGTGAACATTTTCCTTCACCTGTATCTTTCAGGGTTGTCCCAGAAAGGAGTTGTAATGCTACAGCTGTCCGCTTCTGTGTGGTACCTACATAATGTGCAGAGCCATCAGTAAACCAGGTCCTAGTCTTCTCTTCTTCAGTCAGCCAGTCATAGGGAACACCCCATGAGGCTATGGGCACATGCTTGGGAGAAGATGGCATTGTAACAGGAGTAGAAACCATAGGCATCTGAGCAACTTCTTCATGTAACTTGCTTGTGCCTTCAGAACCTGCTCTGGCCCGATCATGTATATACCACTTCCATTTGATAATAGACTGTTGCTGTTCACGTCCTACTTTATGACTTGGAGGGTCTGATAATACCCAGATCATGATGGGCAGTTCAGGTCACATAGTAACTTGGTGTCCTATTGTCAAACATTCCGTTTTCACTAAGGCCCAATAGCAGGCCAAGAGCTATTTTTCAAAGGAAGAGTAGTTGTCTGCAGATGATGATAGAGCTTTGCTTCAAAATCCCAAAGGTCTCTTCTGTGATTCACCTACAGGGGCTTGCCAGAGGCTCCAAACAGCATCTCTATCTGCCACTGACACCTTAAGTACTATTGGGTCTGCTGGATCATATGGTCCAAGTGGTAGTACAGCCTGCACAGCAGCCTGGACCTGTTGAAGAGCCTTATCCTGTTCCAGGCCCCACACAAAGCTAGCAGCTTTCTGATTCACTTGGTAAATAGGCCCAAGTAACACTTCTAAATGAGGAATGTGCTGTCTCCAGAATCCAAATAGACCCACTAAACGGTGTGCTTCTTTCTTGGTGGTGGGAGGAGCCAGGTGCAATGACTTATCTTTCACCTTGAAAGGAATATCTCTGCATGCCCCACACTACTGTACTCCTAAGAATTTCACTGAGGTAGATGGTCCTTGAATTTTGGTTGGATTTATTTTCCATCTTCTGATATGCATATGTGTAACCAATGAATCCAAAATGGTTGCTATTTCCTGCTCACTTGGTCCAATCAGCATAATGTCATCAATATAGTGCACCACTGTGATATTTTGTAGAAGAGACAAACGATCAAGATCCCTTCTAACTAAGTTATGACACAGGGCAGGAGAGTTAATATATCCTTGAGGCAAAACTGTAAAGGTATACTGCTGGCCTTGCCATCTGAAAGCAAATTGCTTCTGGTGGTCCTTGTGTACAGGTACTGAGAAGAAGATATTTGCCAAGTTCATAGCTGCATACCGGGCTCCAGGAAATGTGTTAATTTGCTCAAGTAATGAAACTACATCTGGTACAGCAGCTGCAGTTGGTGTTACTACCTGATTTAATTTTCGATAGTCAACTGTCATCCTCCATGATCCATCTGTCTTCTGCACTGGCCAGATAGGAGAGTTAAAGGGAGATGTGGTGGGAACCACCACTCCTGCATCTTTCAAGTCCTTCATAGTGGCAGTAAGTTCTGCAATTCCTCCAGGAATATGATATTGTTTTTGATTCACTATTTTCTTTGGCAGAAGCAACTCTAAAGGCTTCCATTTTGCCTTTCCAACCGTAATAGTCCTCACTCCACAGGTCAGGGAACTAATGTGAGAATTCTGCCAATTTCTGAGTATATCTATCCCAATTATACATCCTGGAACTGGGGAAATGACCACAGAATGTGTTCAGGGATCTACTGGACCTACTGTGAGTTGGACATCAGCAAAAACTCCATTAATCACCTGTCCTCCATAAGCCCCTACTTTAACTGGAGGGCCACAACGTTCCTTGGGATCTACTGGGATCAGTGTCAATTCAGAACCAGTATCCAATAGCCCTCAGAAAGTCTGATTATTTCCTTTCCCCCACTGTACAGTTATCCTTGTAAAGGGCTATAGGTCCCTCTGGGAAAGAATTGGAGAGAGACTAACAGCAAAACTTTTAGGTGTCTTTTCAAGATCCTTCCTGGGGAAACCTGGCCACCCCTTCATTCAAGGGATTCTGGATCTGCAAACCAGCTGAAATCTGGAAATTGATTCACTGGCCGAGACTGCCTTTTGCCATGATCCAATGAAGTCTTTCTATCATTTGTTTGAGGATTTTTCTGCTTATACAGATCAAACAGATATGCAATAGGTTTCCTATCTATTTCATGCCTGGAAACACCATGATTGATTAGCCAGTACCAAAGGTCCAAATGAGTAATGCCATTATAAAATCCACCTCTCTCGTGCTGACCATACCGGTCTGTCATTATAAACATTGTTTTGTCTACCCTGTCCATTATAATAACTACAATCATCTTGTCTCTGGCGATTCAATGCTGCCACTTGGCCCTTGTTACCTCGAGGCCCAATTAAACCATTGAATTTAATTCATCTAATTGAGCAGCAGCATCTCCAACCCTAAGGTCTGGCACAAGGAAAAGGCAAGAACAAAACTCTTTAAATGTGCTGGTGCCCCTCTCACCAGTTTGCATCTTATAGGACTGGTGAAGGGCATATCTTCTCGACCTTCCCATTTTGGAGGATTAGGTTTTACACAATGTATCCACTCTAGCATTGCAATTTCCTTAAAATCCCTTCGACAACACTAAGCCAAGGGATATCAGGCATCTCCAACTCCTTTCAGTAGGCCAACCTGTCTCAGTCAGGGTTTCTATTCCTACACAAACATCATGACCAAGAAGCAAGTTGGAGAGGAAAGGGTTTATTCAGCTTACACTTCCACATTGCAGTTCATCACTAAAGGAAGTCAAGGCTGGAACTCAAGCAGGTCAGGAAGCAGGAGCTGAGGCAGAGGCCATGGAGGGATGTTTCTTACTGGCTTGCTCAGCTTGCTCCCTTATAGAACCCAAGAATACCAGCCCAGGGATGGTACCACCCACAAGGGGCCCTCCCCACTTGATCACTAATTGAGAAAATGCCTCACAGTTGGATCTCATGGAGGCACTTCCCCAACCGAAACTCCTTTCTCTGTGATAACTCCAGCCTGTGTTAAGTTGACACACAAAACCAGCCAGTACAATTGACCCCTTGTCAACTTGACACACAAACACATCACTATTAAGCCTCAACCCTTACTTTCTTATTCATCCCCAAGATCTAAATTACTTTAAAAGTCCCACAGTCTTTACACATTAAAAGTTCAATTACTTCAAAATGTCCAATATCTTTAAAATTCAAAGTCTTTTAAAAATTCAAAGTCTCTCAACTGTGGGCTCCACTAAAATACTTTCTTCCTTCAAGAGGGAAACATAACAAGACACAGTCACAACCAAAAGCAAAACTCAAACTCAATGGTTCAATGTCTGGAATCCAACTCACGATCTTCCAGGTTCCTCCAAAGGCTTGGGTCACTTTTCCAGCTCTGCCCTTTGTAGCACACAGCTTGTCTTCTAGGCTCCAGCTGCCTGTACTCCACTGCTGCTGCTGTTCTTGGTGGTCATCGCATGGTACTGGTATCTCCAAACCACTGCTATCTTCCACTGTAATTAGGCTTCACCAATAGCCTCTCATAGACTCTCTTCATGGTGACAAGCCTCTGCTCCTATGCATGACCCCTTCAAGTCCTGGGCCATCAATTGCAACTGAGGGTGAACCTTCACCAGTGGCCTTCTGTGGCCTCTCACTGTGCCAAGAGCCTCAGATGCTCTTCATGACCCCTTCATGCCTTCAAAACCAGTACCATCTGGGTGACTCTTACACAGTGCCAAATCCAGCCACAGCACAAAATACAACTGTGGCTATCTCTGGAACACACTCTCTGTGCTCTCAGAAATCACTTCCCAGAAGATTTCACCTCAATGATGCTGGTCTCTTCTTAATCACCGCTAATTTCTTAGCTCCAGCTAACCAGCATCAATAGTCCCAGTAACACAAAGGGTTGCTTTAGTGGTTCTGGTATCTTGTTACTCACAGCTGATTCTTCAGCCCTAGGTAACCAAAACCACAGAATCTTCACAGTCAAAACATGGCCACTGTAAGAGTCTTTAATCTTCCCTCTGAAATTTCACAAGCCAGGCCTCCATCTTCTGCACTGCATTGTCTTCCAAGCTCCTTATATCGAATGGATCATGTAGCCCAAAGTTCCAAAGTCCTTCCACAGTCCTCCCAAAAACATGGTCAGGTTGTCACAGGAATACCCCACTATGCTGGTACCAATTTGTCTTAGTCAGGGTTTCTATTCCTACACAAACATCATGACCAAGAAGTGAGTTGGGGAGGAAAGGGTTTATTCAGCTTACATTTCCACATTGCAGTTCATCACTAAAGGAAGTCAGGACTGGAACTCAAGCAGGTCAGGAAACAGGAGCTGATGCAGAGGCCATGGAGGGATGTTTCTTACTGGTTTGCTTCCCCTGGCTTGCTCAGCTTGCTTTCTTATAGAACCCAAGAATACCAGCCCAGGGATGGTACCACCCACAAGGGGCCCTCCCCACTTGATCACTAATTGAGAAAATGCCTCACAGTTGGATCTCATGGAGGCACTTCCCTGACTGAAACTCCTTTCTTTGAGATAACTCCAGCCTGTGTCAAGTTGACACACAAAATCAGCCAGTACACAACCTTTGATAAACCCTTCAGCCAACCACTCAAACAGACTTCTGACACCTTTTTTAACTGTGTGAGCTTCCATATTAAACCTGGAATCTCCACTCAGAGGGCCCATGCCAATAAACTCAGCCTGCTCTAGTTTTATGTTCCTTCTACCGTTATCCCACACCCTTAAAATCCATTCCCACGTATATTCCCCAGACTTCTGCTTATATGAATTAGCAAACTCATTAAGCTCCTTAGTAGTATATTGTATTTCCTCATGGACAACACTTTCTACCTGCCCTCTACGGGCCTATTTTGCCTTGAGTCTGGTTATAGGTTTTCTTAGTTAGGGTTTTTATTCCTGCACAAACATCATGACCAAGAAGCAAGTTGGGGAGGAAAGGGTTTATTCACCTTACACTTCCATGCTGCGGTTCATCATTAATGGAAGTCAGGACTGGAACTCAAGCAGGTCAGGAAGCAGCAGCTGATGCAGAGGCCATGGAGGGATGGTTCTTACTGGTTTGCTTCCCCTGGCTTGCTCAGCCTGCTCTACCATAGAACCCAAGAATACCAGCCCAGATATGGTACCATCCACAAGAAGCCCTCCCCCCTTGATCACTAATTGAGAAAATGCCCCACAGCTGGATCTCATGGAGGCACTTCCCCAACTTAAGCTCCTTTCTCTGTGATAACTCCAGCCTGTGTCAAGTTGACACATAAAACCATCCAGTACATAGGTCTAGAAGAAACTATTGGTGGGCCTTGAGAAACATCAGTATTGTCTTGTTTGGCATTTTCTTCAGCAAAAGTTACTGCTGGTTTATCTGGCTCTGAGGGATTAATTTCCTCATGTGGAGAAGGCAATATTTCAAGGGGTAGGGCTGAGGGTACTACTTCCTCAGATAGAGCAAATCCTTGAAAATCTAAAGATTCAAAATTCTCAGTTTCAACAGGGTCTTCCCACATATCCCCATCCCAAGTTATAGGATTCCATTCTTTGCCAATTAATGACCTTACTCTAACTGCTGACACCCTCTGAGGCTGAGACCTGAATGTTCGCTGTAATTCAGCCAACCTTATAATGAAGGCTTCAGTTTGATTTTCTGCAACTTGAGCTCTATGGCTGCTAGAGAGTAAGTAGATTCTCTTCAAGGGCACACTTAGCAACTTTTAGGTTGTTTACTTGCATCTGGAGCTGTTCCATTTTATCACACAACTCCTTCCTTTCCTTCTTTGTTTTTTCTCTGAGATGCTAAGAGCAACCAGCCAGCAAAATCATTTTCTGATTTTTCCCCCAACTTTTAGAAAGTTCTGTACACCACCAAATCACCTAATTCATCAAGATAATCAAAGGCATTAGCTTCTTTAAGCTTGAAATATAGTTTCAACTATGGGTCTTCAATATTCTCTGAGCTCCCAGGAGGGAGAGAATCTGGAGAGGTTTCAGTAGTTGAAGGTGCTGGTGGATCAACCAACCAACTCCAAAATTTTAAAAGATTCATCTTTATACTTCTGTTCCTCTAGAACCACTCCTGATACCAATTTCTGTATTAGTCAGGGTTCTCTAGAGTCACAGAACATATGGGTAGTCTCTATATAGTTAGGGAATTTGTCCATGACTTAAATCTTGTAGTTCAGCTCCCTAGCAATGGTCAGCAGCAGCTGTGGATGGAAGTCCAAGGATCTAGCAGTTGCTCAGTCCCACAAGGCAAGCAGGGAAGGAAGAGTGAGAGTCTTCTTACAATGTCCTTATGTAGGTCTCCAGCCGAGGGTGTGGCCCAGATTAAAGGCTGTAGGTCTCCAGAAGAGGGTGTGGCCCAGATTAAAGGCGTGTGCCCCACACACCTTTAATCCCAGATGACCTTGAACTCAGAGATCTCCTTGTCTTAATCTTCTGGAATTTATGCCCACTATGCTTCAAGATCTCCATGCCAGGATCCAGGTCAAAAACTTGTATCTCCGAGCCTCCAGATTAGGATCATAGGTGAACCTTCCAATTCTTGATTGTAGATCATTCCAGATATAGTCAAGTTGACAACCAGGAATAGCACTACACCTCCTCACAGTCTCTATTTACCCCTTTTGCGCCCCCCCCTTCCCCGCTTGGAATGGCAAGCTCTAATCCAGTGGTCCTATGGGCATGAGGTGTGGTACTGTGGGACAGCTAGAGGAGAAGCTAAGATGTGAGTGGTTTTCATCCTGCGTCCCCTCCCCCTCCCATCTATCTCTTGGTGAAGCCTAGACACCAAGGCAGCCAGGCTTCTACCAGGGAGAGCGTCATTCCACAGATCCTAGGAGGTGCCAGTGGATCCAAGGCAGGATCTCCAGTGTGTCTTTCCAACAAGTGCCCAGAGATCCCTGGCTATGTCTGGTAGCCAGATGGTTCTGGGGCAGAGTGGGGAGGGCAGGAGGGAGTAAAGTGAGAGGAGCCAGAGGGATTGGGAGGGGTCAGGAGGCTGTAGGAAGGGTGAGGCAGACCACCTAGATGTCCTGGGATCTGGCTGCAGAAGAGACTGTAGCAGCAGAAATGCTTGAGTTCCCTGGAAAGCAGCCCTACACAGCCAATAGTCTTCCAACAGAGTGTGTTAAAGGGACAAATCCAGCCCAGGAAGACTGCCTCCTCGCTTGGAGACTAGTAAAAGCAGAATTTCCCAGAAGGTGCCTGTACCTGCCCCAGGGGAGACCAGAGATGAGTTTAGACTCCCATTGTCCTTGAGGAAGAGCCTCACAACCTGTTCTGGCATACAAACAGGCCAGGTCAGTCTCCTCTGTGAGGAAGCATCAGGCAAAAATGGTCCCAGAATGTTCCCTGCAAGCCTACGGAGGACTCAGTGCCTGGAGAACATTTACATCAGATTCAGGGTGGAGATGGAGCAGGACTGAGTAGCCAGGCAAGACTGGAGAGGGCTTAGGCTCAGGTAAATGATGCTGGGCAGTTGCTATGGATTCTGGATCAGCAGCATGTATGCCTTTCTTGCATCCACCCTGGGGGAAGGAGATAATCCCAACAGACCTGCAGCAGGGAACCTGCATACCCAGCCAAGCTCAGCTTAGATCAGATGACCTCTCACCTAGCTGTGGTCCAACAATAACAGTAAGTGGTTCTAGTTCAAAACACTGTTGGAGGGGCTGTGTTGTTACACAGCAGCAGCTGACTGATACAAATGCCTACAATGTGTCAGGCACAGAAGATGCATCATCTCCATAGCTCCTGCCTTCCTGGCACTAAGGTCAGGATGGACAGACAGACAGTAACCAAATCACCACTGAATAAGCGTGGGGCCCAAGATGAGTAGCAGACACGGGGCAGTGATGATATGGTGCCAAAAAGGTCAGTTAGAGAGAGTTCCTGAAAGGAGGAGACACTTATGCTAAGAGTGTAATGATTCTGAGTTCGAGGACAACCTGGTCTACAGAGCCAGTTTTAGGGCAGCCAGGACTACACAGAGAAACATGGTCTCAGAAAATAAAACAAAAAACCAAACGAACCAAAATAGTGGGTGAGATGGGCCAGACACAGATGAGACAGCAAAATGTAACAAAAGTAGTGTTGAATTTACCCATCCCTCACCCCAAGGTTTGCTGCTACTCAACAAGGACCATGGCCTTCGTTGGCTATGATGCCCTGCTGAGCCACAGGTCCAGAGCTGTGACATTCAGACATCAACAAATTGTGGATTGAGCCCTTCAAGACCCAGAACCAAAATAAGCCCTCCCTCCTCCAGGCTGCTTCCCTCAGGTATTGGTTGCTGGGGGGAGAAGCTGACTCACACAAGGAGAATGCCAGCCTGTCTCTTTAATTATCTCATCTGGGCTCGACAACGTGCAGATGAGTTTAAAGTGTGTTTTTTGGGATTCTTGGGGTTAAAAATGGCAGAGAGCCAACCCAAACTGGCTTTCCCAAGTAGGAAATCCAACAGATGATGTCGGCTGGTCTTTTATCCCTCTGCTCTTCCTCCCACAGCTCCCCCTCTCACTTTCTGAGTCCCCCCCCCCCCCATCCGGAGTGAGTTCACACCTCCCACCAGGCCCCAGGAAGAGATCGTTGCTCTGTACAAGTGGTATCCTGGGAAGGAATCAGATCCACCACAGGCCAGCTCCCGCGATCCTGTGCACTGTAACTTCCTAGCATCACTCCATCTCCGGAGACAGAGTGAACTGCGAGTATGTTCTCCATGGCACCTTGACATCCGCCTTCCGGTTCTGTTCGGCCACTGGAAGGTTGGAGAGGAATCTGGGAGGAAGGGGTATCTGCAGACTGTCCTTTTTCTCTTTTTTCTGGTGGGTCAGAAAAAGGCAAACTGATCGAGTGCTGGTCCTCGCAGCAGATGAGGGGCCAGCGTAAGCTACCTGGAGCAGGAATGTCTCTGGTCATAGTGGGCTGTGATTGCATCAGCTATGAGGGCAGAGGGAGGAAGCACTGGACCTGAACCCCTCGTTCCTGAGTATTCCCTAAGGCCGGGGTGACAACAATGTCCCCAAGTCACCTTCTCCGGTGTCTCAGCTACTTATTCAACTTCGTGAAGACAACGGGAACTAGCAAACCTCAAAAATGCGATCTGTCAGCTCATAGTGTGTTTATGGCTTCCTGTGTGACTGCTGCTTGTCACAGCATGGTCTACAGAAGCAATCGTGGGCTGCGACCCCCCCCCCCCCTCCAGGAATGCAGAGTGGACCCGATGTGTGAACCTTGTGACCAAGGAAGACTAACAGCTGGGGCTGCTGAGACATTGGACTTCAGCATTTCCCACAACATCCCCTGGGGTCTGAGTTGTCACTAATAGAAGAAGGGACAGTGACTGACAAATGGACCATTGCAGTCGCTGGAGCCTGGGGGTGGGGGTGGGGGTGGGGTGGGGGTGGGGGTGGGGGTGGGATGTGAAGAACAGATTGTGTCTCTGTGTCTGTGAAGGAACGAGAAGGCAGGCGAGAAAGATGAAGAGTCAAAGGCAGACTGGGAAGGGCTGGGAACCCTAAAATGGCACGTTGGATTCATTCTGGGGCTGGAAAGGAGACTGCTGTCTGTGGGGGCGGGGCTCCAGTTTGAGTTCAATGCCAGCCTAGTGGTCAGAACAGAGACACAGCAGAGGGGAATGAGTAATCAGCAGAGAAGCCAAGCCTGGGACTGAGAGAGAGCCTGGGGTCAAGCGAAGAGCCCAGCCCTGCCTCTGCCCAGCCAGGCGACTTGGACAGCGCCTTAGTCCTCCTGGGACGTCCTCAGCCATCAGGTGGGTTCCCAGTTCCACTCTGAAAGCCTGGAGCGTTTAGGGCCTGCTTCCAGGTGAGCATGGCGACCGATCTGCTCTTGTCTTTTCTGTTGAGGACATTCTACCTGAACCATATTCTGCTGGGGGCTGCTTCCTATTATGACTCCCAGGAAATGGCTACCTGGGCAGGCTGATGTCCCAGCAGCCCCTGGGGGTGAGGGGGTGGGGGGGAGATGTGTGTAGAGGTGAACTTCAGCACTGATTAAGTTCCTCTGATTCTCACTGGGAGCAGAAGTGCAGGTGTGCTCCATCCACCACTAGGAGCCTATGGACCTTTGATAGTCCCCAGTCCAGCAAGGAGTGGATGTTTAGTGTGGGTGACATCAGCTCCCTTGACACCCTTTTTGATTGCCCCAGAGAGTGGCTCCTGGGAGCGGAGCCATGCTCCTGACCTCACCAACTTACCCATGAGTGCTCAGCCCTGGCCTGGTCTTTGCGGGCTTGCAGACTCCTGGCTCATGGGTCCTGTGGTTTCAGTGATTCTGAGTGTGAGGAGAGAGGTGCTCAGGGTTCCAGCTGTAGCACACACTGCTGGTGAGGAGAGAGTGGCTCCCCCCCCCCCCCCCGAGAGAGCCCCCAACGTCCCAGGTTATTCAACTTCTCAACTTCAGAGTCTGAAAGGGTATCGGACCATCCATTCCCTCACCTCAGAGGTCTGGTGAAGTAGATCAATGACTCATGTTGAGGCCTCTAGATCCCCGCCCCCAACACACTGGGTGCTGACGTCTCAGCTTCTTCCGCCCCGCCCCTCGATGTCCTTTCACTCCAAGCTGGTGCGACTCAGCCCAGACTGCATCCTCTGCGTGGTTAGGTGTGTGTGTCTCCTTCGCGGTGTGATGTCTGGTTTTTATTTAAATGGCTTATGAGAGGAGGACAGAATTACGGCCCTCAAGGGAGGAGAGTGACTCGGGAGGCTAGGTGTGTCCACCCCACCCCCATCTTTCCCACCCACTGAAGCAAACAATCAGGGCCAGTTAGATTTAGTATTTCCCATTTTCTACTTCACCAGATATCTCCTATGGAAACTGATTGGCGTTTTCTGCCTTTGACGAGTAATAGCTCGGTCTTATTTCTAAGTGATCCCCATAAATCTAAATTACAGGCCGACATGTAATTAATGAGCAACACAGCCCATTGCTGATTTGTTTACTTCAAGCCCACGTCCCTCTTCAGAGGAGTCTTCTTTTTGTAAAAATCTCATTGTATTCATTATTGTGTGTATATGTGCCTGTGCATGCATGTGCCAAAGTGCCACAATGCCCGCCCTTGTGTGTGCGGAAGGGGGAGTCAGGACAATTTGCAAGAGTCAGGTCTCTCCTTCTGCCATGTGGCGTCCCGCGGATTGAGGTCGGGTCATTGGGTTTGATGATGACAGGCACCTTAACCCGCTGTGTTTTATTTTACCATGGGGGGAAAGGAATAAGGAAGAGATCAGATGGCCCTGGCCAGCTGCCAGGCCACCAGGAGGTTCCTTCTGAGACCTAAGGTGCCCACCTGAGTGCAGCTGTCTCTGCTTCCCTGGCCCCAGAGCATCCTTTTAGGAGATGGATGCCGTGACTGTGGAGGTATCCGTGTGGCTTTCTCGGTGTCCACCCTGTTTCCCCAGCCTGGAGGTGTGGTCCTCACATGCCTGCTCCCCTCCTTCTAATGCCATGACTGAAGCCTTCCCATCTCTCCATCCGGGTGCTTCTTTCCGTCCTATCCCTCCTATTTGGTAGGTCCAAGAGACCACAGTATCAACCAGGATCAACCTATCAGCCCACTGTATAGCTTCCCACTACCCTCGCATCCGGAACAGCAGCAGTATTATGTGACATTTCCTGGACAGAAGCCAACAGGTCTCTATTCACCCCAGAAAGGGGCAAGAACAAGGAAAGCATCTCCGCCCAAGTTTTGTGAGTGACCCCATGAGGTTATGCGGTTATTTACAGAAGTGTGGGCCAGGGTTTTGTTTGTTTGACTGGTTGATTTTTTGGTTGCATGGGTGAGTCAAAGTCAGATGTGGCAATGTAAAGCCCGCCGCAGCATGGATGACAATGCATGCAAGCTGCAACCCCAAAACGTCCTGCACAAGCTGCAGGTAGCACGGCTGCTTTGAAATTTCCTTCTTTCTAAGCATTTTAAGTTATACAAGCATCCAGAGCCTTGTAAACCTCCCTCCCCACTCCAGGACAGAAAAAACAGTGACACAACACTCCTCCCCTCCCTCTGGCTCTTGCATTCCTTCTGTCCCCTCTTCTGTGACATTCCTTTGAGCCCTAGACGAGGTCTTGTAGATGTCTGGTTATTTTTCTCTATCGATGGCTGAGCATTGGACCACTGTGACACAGCAATGGTCACTTGTATTCAGGAGTTGGAACAGTTATCAGTCTCTGAAGCACAGTGCTGATCACACACACACACATACACACACACACACACACACACACACACACACACACACACATGAAATTTCCCTTCATGACTAACCAAGGCATAACACAAATATTTAAAAAGCAAGTTAAGAGCTATGGTTGTATCTCAGTGGAGGCCTTTCCTGGTGTACCCAGATCCCTGGGTTCATTTCCCCCAGCACAGCACAAAACTGCGTGTGTGTTAGCTCCTGTTTGTAATTCCAGCACTTACCTGTAATCCTAGTACTTGGAACCTTCAGTTCAAGGCCATCTTAAGGTTCATAGTGAGTTTGATGTTGTGTGAGACCTGCCACAAAATAAATCGGCAAATTAATGAATGAAATAATAACAAGGAAATTTGACAGGCACAGAACAGTAGCAAGGCCTCCCAACTGAAGCCTTTGAGCTACTGAGCCATAGCTCCTTGTTCTAGCTTACAGCATAAGGCCTCAGCAAGAAGGACTTCCCACCTAGCCCTGGCATTCAACCAAAGTTGGCAATGAGGACCAGGTTTGTAGTCCTGGCATTCAAACAAAGTTGGCAGTGAAGTCCTGGTTTGCTTCTCTTTTCCTGTGATAAACACTGACCAAAACCAACTTGGGAGACAAAATGGTTTATTTCCTGTAGCTGCCAGCAGCTACGTGGAACGGGTTACCTGGAAAGAGAGCTGGGGATGGATGGGAAGAACAGCAAAAAGGGAAACCAAGACAATGGTGCTGATCAAGGCTCAAATTTTAATGGCTGACTTTGAATTTAAAGGTGGGGGAAAAACACTTGCCCCAAAATGGGGGGGGGTCTGTTCAGGAAAACAGGTCTGCTGCTCAGTGGGTCACAGGCTCAGTGCAAGAAGCTGCAGATCTGGAAGAACAAAGGACTTCACCTAGGTCTGAAAGCTCCAACCTAGGTGGCTATGCAAACACCGAGGTCTGAATTTCTCCGCTCAAGGGCTAGGTGGAGGGCACGATTTCCTTTTACAAATTATAGTCCCTCACCAAAGAAAGGAGGAACTGAAGGAGAGACCATGGAGAAGAGCTGTCTGCTAGTTAGCTCCCTCTGTACCTCAGCTGTCTTTGTTATTCAGAATGTCCATTGCCCAGGGATGGCACCATCTACGATGGGGCTGAGTCCTCCCGGTAACTAAGAGAATGCCTCATAGACATGGCCACAGGCCAACCCAGTGGAGGAAATTCCTCAGTTGCGGTTCCCGCTTCCTGAGTAAGTCAAGGTGATAACTGAAGCTATCCGTGACAAGTGACAGTAGCCCTTATGGTTTGTGGGACCTCAAGAGTCTCCATGGCCAACAATTCACAGGAAAGTGCCTTTCCTTTTCTCATTCTGCCTTCACTCTGTCTCCTTAACAACTTCTATATTATTCTTCCAGATGTTTCCACATGGCATTTGAAGTTTCACATTGCAGAAAGAAACCTTTATACAGCGGGTAGGTGGGATGTCCGAAAGCTACCACTCTCTGCTCCAAGAAAATGCCAATTGGTCTTAGACCACTAAAGAGACATCGAACAAGAAATATTGGCAAGGTTCAACAGAGTGTGGCAAGATTCCCCCCCCCCCCCGCCCTGCATCGACTGTTTGGTCAAGAGAGCGAGGCTGGGTCCAGCAGCGTGGATGGACTACATGGCCCCATGGAGCTGTCCACCATGCTGTCCATCCATCACACAATCCTATTCTTCAAGCTATCAGCATCCTCATCCCAGAGTGTTCCTACTGCTGCAGGGATTCTGGGCTTCTCTACACCCCAAATGGGCTTTGTATGGCTGGCTGTAGCTCAGCTCAGCTCTGATGCAGAGCCAATCCCACCTGCTGTGACTGCCTGCCACTGGAACCTGCTTGGCAGTATTAAGAGGTTCCAAGCCAGTACTGTAGCCATACCTGGCTGTTGAAACACCCTGGGCTGAGCAAACTATCTTGACTCCCAGGAGATGCTTTCCACAGGAGAGAAATGTACACCATATACTGTGGGGAATAACTGCCTCCCTCTAGGACAAGCGTATTTTTTTTCCCTGTACTGTTTGATTTTTTATGTCTTCCATAAACTGTCGCTGAGGTTCTAAAGCCTTCCAGAGACTCACTAGGAGGCATTTGTCTTTCTCTTAATTCTCCCCCTCAGAACTCAGGCTGGCACAAATCTTGACACATTTGCCTTCTAGTCACCCTGACAGGATCCGCTGCCTCCCTCTTCCTCTCCCCTCCCTCTCCTCATCCCCCCCCTCTCTCATCTCCTCTTAGGTGATCTGATATCTTATAAATCTGATCCATATGCCAGTTTGATCATTCACATCTTTCAAGGCCCCTCCCATCTCATAAAGATTGTCCCTCTGTGATGACCAGCAAAACCATTAAAGGCCCATGCTGGTTCTGACCCATGGTAACCCAACCTCTTTCTTTTAAAAGACTCATTTGTTTTTACTGTGTGTATATGAATGTTTGCCTGCATCTATGTCTGTGTATCATGTGCATGCCTGGTGCCCATGGAGACCAGAAAAAGGTGTCAGGTCCTCTGGAACTGGAGTTTAGGTGGTTGTGAGACACCATGGAGGTGTTGAGAACCAAACCCAGGTCCTCTGCAAGAACAAGTGTTCCTGTGCTCCTAGTCACTGAGCCATCTCTCTAGCCCTTTAACCTCCTTCTTAACTCTTCTGTGGGCTGGATAGATGGCTCAGTGGTTAAGAGCACTAGCTGCTCTTCCAGAGGACCCAGGTTCAGTACCCACATGGCAGCTTTTAAGAGTCTGCAACTCCAGTTCCAGGGAATTTGACACCTTCATATAGACATACATGCAGGTAAAATACTAATGCAGGTAAAATAAAAAATTGTGCATGTGCATATGTGTGTGTGTGAGTACATGTATGCATCCTCTTCTGTGAACTGGGCATCAGACACAGCTTCTCTCATGCCCAGTTGCCTTAGCAATGACTTTTCTTCCTGTGTTGTCCTCCAGTCCCTGACATTCCTGGCCTCGGACAGTGGAAATCAAGCATCTCTAATGGTACATGTGAGCCAGTCCACTAGGGATCAGGTTTCCTGCATCTTGCCTTTCATCTGCTGCCTTGGTCTTCAGAGGGATGCATGGTTGCGCTGCTCAGTTTTTCTGTTTGCACCATAGGAAGTCTGATCCTACCCACTCCCACATTCCACAGCCTCACCATCCAGCCTGCGAGAAGAAGCTCTTTCATTCCTTGCTTAAAAGTCTTTTCCAACTGTAGCAGTTGGGTGCAGGTCTAGCCCTAATCGTCCTGTAGAGGTCCATCACTAAGGCTGGCTTCTTTATGCTGGGCAGTGGACAGTCCCTTTCTCTGTATTAAAGGCTGCAGCCATTGGTAATATTTGCTATCATCTCCAAACTGGTGTCTACCTCTTTCCAGGTCTTTGAACCCCCAAAAGGGCTCTTCATCATTGCCATAGAAGACCTAATTGGTGCTCTCTCTGCCTTGCATCCACTCACATGCAAGAAACAGCAAGTCAACACTTCCATCCCACTTCCCCTTCCCACACCTCCCCTGCCTAGGCAAGGGCAGATGATAGTATCTGCTTGACTTTTTCCAACTGGAATTCCCCCTTTCTGGGGAAGTCTCATGCCTGCAGCAGAGGCGATGCCACAGCTTCCCCAATGTGCTCACCTTCCTGTCCCATAAGTCTATCTTTAGTAACTGCAGCACATTCTCTAGTCCGCTAGTCATCTGAGGGTATCCCCATACTTATGAGGCAGACCTCATTTATCATACTACCCCATCACATGTAGAGCATGGGGAACTACCCTGGAAGTTCCCCAAAGATACTTGTATTAGTTAGAGTCTGCATTGCTGTGAAAAGATATCATGACCAAGGAAGTTTTTATAAAGACATTTAGTTGGGGATGGCTTACAAGTTCAGTTATAATGGAGGTTCAGTCCATTATCACCTAGGCAGGAGCATGGCAGCATCCAGGCAGGCATGGTGCTGGAGGAGCTGAGAGTTCTATTTCTTCATCTGAAGGCCACTAGAAGACTGACTTCCAGGCAGCTAGGATGAGGATCTTAAAGCCCATGCCCACAGTGACACACTTCTTCCAATAAGGCCACACCTACTCCAACAAGGCCACACCTCCTAATAGTGTCCTTTCCTGGGCCAAGCTTATTCAGACCACCACAATACTCTCTGATAGATGCTAATTCAAAGGTAATTGTATTAATGAAACTTCCATCCCAGCATGGTGACAACTCACAAAAGCTACATCCCTGAAGCTTCCTGAAGCTTTCTGCACAACCTGCAGGTAGCTCTGCTGCTCAGTCTCCCCTCTCTAGCATTGTTTATTACCTTTATAACCTCAGGAAGAGGCTTATGAGTCTCCTAAACTTCAGGAACTTCCTGAGTACTGTATGTTTCCTTAGCTCCCTGTGTGTTATATGTTCCTCCCTTCTTGCTTCACCATTCCAAAATGCATGGCCCTGGTGATGGCGTCAGTTGACACACCAATAGGGGTGAGAGACATTTCACAAGATACCCTACTAGGTGAAAAATTACAAGCAGTCAGTGTCTATGGAGGGAAGGAGAATCAGCTTTCTTTAAGGGGAAGACAAACTGTTCTTGACAGAAAATACTGAATAGACTCAGCAGGTTCATATATATATAAATCTGAGGTATGTATGTATGTATGTATGTATGTATGTATGTATGTATGAGGAATCTGAGAGGGAATGGGGATTAAGGAGGAGATGGAGAAAAAGCTTTGGGAGAGGAAAGATGTAAGTGATATAAATACAGTAGTCTCACATATGAAATTCTTTAAAAAAATATTAAACCAGGCGCATGATGATGCATAGATACCTTTGGTTCCAGCAGGTATCAATTGGGAGGCAGAAGCAGGTAGATCTCTGACTTCAAGGCCAGCCTGGTGTGCAAAATAAGACTCTGTCTCAAGGATAAAATAAAAATGTAAAAGCAAATATATAAAAATAATAACATAAATAAACAAATCCCCCAACTAGTCTCCCCAGAACTTCCTGTCCCCAATCCTCAGCATCAGAGCTTGACTCTTGCGTGTGGCATCTGAGATTCCCTGAGGATTGCTTCTTTCCCTCATCACCCATTTCACACCGCTGAGTTCCAGAGAGGAGCCCTGCCCCTGGCCAGGTTTCAGAGACCAACATGGAGCTGTGATTCTTTCCATCTCTGGAAGACCCTATGCTATAGGGCAGAGGGCAAGCCATGTTCGCTAAGGGACTGAAGAGCACTGGTCTCACACAGTTCATTCCTCCATCCCAGGCCTCTCCTCCCAGGACAGAGGTGCATGCAGTCAGTTCATTGTGGGGGTCTCAGCAGCCTTTGCTTTGGGGCTTCCCCTACATAACTATAAACTGCATATTCCAAGGAAGCAATGGACCCCATGCGGGGAGAGGAGAAACCAGGGTTCTCCTGTCCGCTAGTGAACATGACTGCATAGGAAATGGAGGGAGCCATAACTCAGTGTTGGTCCCTGCAACCTGGCCAGGGGCAGGGCTCCTCTCTGGAACTGAACTGTGAGAACAGACCCAGGCAGCTGAGAGCAGAGAGGAAGAGAGACATGATTAGAGAGGAGCCCTGTCCACTTCTGATGGACAATGGAGCTAACTAATTAGTAATACCCCTTCTTTCATATGGAACCCCCTGCTTCCTCATTACCTGGAGGGCCCAGAAAGCTGGAAGCAGAACGGTTACATGTGAGATTAGTTAAGTCCCCTTCAGCTGGTGGAGGCTGGCTGGCTTCCTGGCAGATGGGCAGAGGCATCCAAGGTGAGGAAGGGCCAGCCTTTTGCCCCAATTTCAGGGTAGGACGGAGAAGTACCTGGGAGATAGGCAGCGGATGTGGTGTGTGGGAGGTGGGGGAGGCATTCAGGTGGAGGTGGGGTGAGGTGGGGAGCTCTGCTCTAGTCATGGGGGGTGGGGCAGTCCTGCTTGGAGCTTGGATTTTTTTGTTCTAATTAACATCCCTGAGAATTAAACCTCACACCCCACAAGAGCTCTCTCCCCTGGGAGCACTCCCGCTCAAAGGCAGATTAAATATGAACCAGTTCCCACCCGCCCGGCACAGCCAGGGAGGCACAATCCAGAGGCGGAAGCTGTAATTACCAGCTGATTATGCGGCGAGAGTTATTAAAAGATAAAACAAAACATCTTCCAAATAAAAACAATCAGTGCCACACTGCTCTCCCCACTCTGCTTAAAGAGCCCCAGCTCTTTCTCTCTCTCCACTGCTGATCTTAGATTTCACACTCTGCTCCTGGCTATTCCTGAGCATTTACTGTGTGGCCAGTGCTGGGCAGCGTACAAGATATAACTGAGACAAGAAGCTGCCTGCCCTCCTGGGGATTAGCATCAGGAGAGGATCTGATCTCTCAAACAAGAGTCACCACCTCTGCAGTGAGAACAAGCAGTGTACTGAGAGACACGAGGGAGGATAACAAGAAGGACTAACAGCTAGGATAAGGGTATTAGGAGCTAGTACTTAACTTGACCCTGAGGAAGGACAGCAGGACTTAAGGATCAGGAGCAGAGTGTGCGAATAGCTTGAGGTGGTGAGAAAGTGGTTGATGGATTAATGATGGACCCAGGAGGTGTGACGTGCCCTGGTAATGAGGAGACAGTAAAAGGTGGCTGAGGAGGAAGCAGCAGACAGTCCTGTGGGCTCTTGCCTCCTCCTCAGTGCAGTTCTGGTGACTCAAGGTTTCCAAAGTCGCACTGAATTGTAAGTGACCCCATGTGATTTGGTTTATAAAATGACCCCCCAAAGTCTCCATGGAAGTTAGCGTGGAAGCTTGGGTCCCAGAGGAGGCAGAAGGAACTTTCAGGCCAGAGCCCATCTATGTGGAGTGTAGAGAGGGGATTCAGAATAGAAAGGCCCCTTTGAAGATGGGTAGACATGGGGTCGGGGCTCACCCATACTTCTCCTGGGATTCTTCTGAGAGATGGAGGTTACACCGGGAGCCAGCACGCAGACCCCCAGATCTGAATCCTGTCCCACACAGCAGAGGCAAGCCCTCACGACCCCTCCCACCCTGGCTTGCTTCTCCCTGAGTGACAACTGCATTTAGCTATGTTTAGTTATTAGCTTCCCAGTCTGGGCACTGAACACCGCCCCCCCCCACACACACACACAATGGCTAGATGCTGCCCTTCAGACAGCTTCTACCAGAACAGACCAACCAAAAGAAAAGCTGTGAGCAGGTGTACCCTGTTGCTGGTTCGTCCATCGGTCTGTCAGTGCCTTTGGTGGGTAGGAGTCTGCTTTCTGTTGCCAAAGACAGGATCCTGCAGACTGAGTGTCAAGAAAGAGGTTATTTGAGCTTGTGGTTGAGGAGAGGAAAGGAGAGAGGAGGGGAGAGGAGTAGAGGGAAGGTAGGAGAGGGGAGGAGAGGATAGAAGAAGAAGGGGAAGAGGAGGGGGAATAGAGGAGAAAGAAGGGGAGGGAAGGGAAAGATGTAAGAGGAGGGGAGAGAGGAGAAAGATGTGGGGAAGAGGAAGGGAGTGAGGGTAGGTGAGAGGGGAAAGGGGAGGAGGGGAGGAGACCAGCAACCTATTACTTCCGACCTAGCCTCACCAGCTAAGCTCTCATTACCTCCCAAGCAGTCCACTGAGCTGTGGATCAATCCACAGATTGATTCTCTCACGATGTGAGCAGCCTCATGGTCCAGTCACCTCTGAATACTGTCTTACTGAGGATCAGGCCTTAGCATGTGGATTTGAGGGATTCCACAATGCTGTGCCGCAGCTCCCAGTACATCCTGGGGAGTTTCCTTCTACCAGAGCCAGAGCAGATAGTGGGCAGCCTGAGGCTGGAGGCCTCCTGTCTCTCCATGAGTGGAAAGGTGGGCTGGGAACCCACCACATGGGCTGTGTTCTGACACCTCTGTGATGGGAACTAAATATCACCTCCTCCTGTTGCCGTCTGAGTATCCAAACACAACTGTTCCCTGAGACACACCCTGCCACCTCACCAAGTATGATAGCACACTGTTGGCCTCACTCTCCCTGGACCTATGTTCTGACAGTGGCCTTGGTCATCTCACCCAGAAGAAGAGACTCAACAGTAGAGGTCCCCAGCCACAGAGACTGGCCACAGAGCGTGTGCCTGTGCCACACACTCCCCAGCCCCCATAATGCTACGCATGTGCCCCTCATCTCCCATTGTTATCATTCCAATGAGGTCCTAGTAAGCGGTCACCTGACCATAACTCAAGTAGACTTTTTGTTGTTGCTCTTTCCATGGCCATGCTGAGAATTCTCCATTTTTATGTTCCACTGCCCTTTTCATTAAAATCCTACCTCTTTCCCCAAACTTCACGGCTCCCCGCCAAGAAGCCAGGCAGTATCTGAACACTTGGCTGCTTGGAGATTGCCACCACAAATAGCAAGTAGTCTCTGTCAGCACTCTCATGCACTGCCTCCTGGCAAGCCCAAGGACATGCAAGGCGTTTGGTAATGAGTCTGTACTTCCTTGCAAATCCACAAACCTCCCTGGCCTTCAGAAGGGACTTGCCGTCCTCATTTCTCCCAACATCTTTTCTGTCTGGTCAGCATTATAGACAGAGGCTGCCTCTCCTCCGATCCCCGCCTCCTCCTTCCCAGTGCTATGTTTACTGGTGTGCACCTCTGTGCCCAGTTTGTGTGGTGCTGGATTCAACTGGGAGCAGACTACACAAGCACCATGCTAACTCAGCCACACCCCCAGTTTGTAGCATGTAGTTCCTATTACCCCACTTTACGCTCTGGGCAGATCTCGATACCAGCCCCGCCCAGAGTCCTTCAGATGCACAGATGAAAGACACATACACATTAGTTTATTTTTAATGTGCTTTTTGCTCAACAGCCAGACACTTCTAAGCCTCCCGAGGCGAACGTGCCCTTATCCTCACTCCCAGCTCAACACCTCTAAATCTTCCCTTTACTTAGTTTTACAGTTACCTTCTCCTTGTTCAGACCCCTAAATCTGCCCTCAGCTTAGACTATATAGATTTTACCCGAGCCATGTGGGATTTCTTCCTGCAGTTTGAAACCAAGAATTTCATTTTTAATTGGTCTGTGCACCCTGAACAATCTATATGAATATCTTAATGGTACTAAAATGTTGGTTGTGAGATTCATAATTACAGAATGTACAGCTCTAACAAGACAGGGAAAGGTGGTCCTTCATATTTCCTCCTTCACAAAAGGTCTGCCAGATGACTCTGGGCCAGAAGACTGAAGACAGATGCTCCAATGTTATGAGAAATTAGGAGCTGCCCAGGTACAGAAACAGCCGTATCTGCAAGTGTTTGAGTTTTGGAAGCTACGTTGGTGCTTCCTATATACTCAGGCAATATTTAATTCGTTCCTCGATTTCTGACGGGGTTGAAGACTAGTTAGAATCTCATAATCAAATTCAAGTTGCTTAGCATTGAGAGAGAGGTTATAGAGTGGAAGACATGGTTTTAAGATGTTGTTACAGACTAAAATCTAAACATAATTCAGGGACAGAATTATAACTCTTTAAGTTGGGAATGATGGTAGAGTACTTTATCAAATTGACAAATATGATGGACTGGATGTTAATTGCATATCATACTTTGTAATTTACATGATTGTTATGGTTTTGTCCAATTTATTTCTGAGAGAAAAGTTTGTTTTTTTTAAAATTTGGACATAAAAGGTGAGGTGTAGGAGGTGGTTCTGATGCTCTGACAGGAATCTGTGTGTGAACACTGAAAAGATGGTCCTGTTCCCCAATTGGTTCTTGGTTGATCAATAAAGATGCTAGCAGCCAATGAGCTGGGCAGAATAGGTAGGACTTCAGGTTTTCCTTATAGGCAGGCTATCAGACACGCAAGGGAGGAGGAAAGGAGAAAGAGCCACCAGCCATGAGAGATCTAGGGTGGAATGGCCATCAGCTGATTCCTCAACTGGGCCTGGGGAAGCAGGCAGAAGATTAGAAACTCAGCTAAGCTGAAGACAGATTTAGTCTGTTGAGCTAGGACTAAAGGTGCATGTCTTTCATCCACGGATCCAAGGGAATCTGATTGGTGCTGGTAGTGCTGTCGGCCAGGAGCTTAAGTGGGTTAGTAGGACCTACATGCTGTACCAGTTCCCTTCTCTTGTTGTAAAAGCCACAGTCCCACATGAGTAAGGTCCCACCTGTATGGCTTTATTGGACTTTTATTGTCCTCCAAAGGTCCTAAGTAAGCCTCAGTCTATAAGACCGTCATGGATATAGTTTGCATCTTCTCCATATTTTACAATGGAGACTCAATTGGGTAGTTGGTTTCAAATGAAGAAATGAACCTGGAACATGAGGACCAGGCCTCTGCAAGACAAGTGAGAATGAGTTCACAAGAACAGGCAGCAGGGGTGGAGAGTATCTGTCTAATTCAGAAATATAATCCCCACAGTCAGAGTTATGGAACCTAATGAGACTGGAATCCTAAGTGCTGTGCCTTTAATTTCTTGGCTCTTCTCCCTGAAACATATTCTACAAAATGTGCCTGGGCCATCCATCCTCCCAGATGGCTTTTAAAGTGAAGCTGTTTGTTACAAGGAGGAAGAAAGGGAGGAGGAGAAGCTGGCAGGGGCTTGTGCATCTCCCACAGACAAGATGGTGGCCACAGTGCATTGCTGAGTGGGTCTTCTGGAGTGGAAAGCCATGGGCTCACCCAAGACAGAAAATGAATTCTAAGCCCAGCTGTACCTCCCGATGCCTTTGGCTTCTTGCCTCTTCCTCAGACTGGACTGTAAGAGCTGTCACTCAGGGTGACTCCAGATGAGCTCAGTCATGTTCTTGCTACTTGAGGTGAGAGGCACGGTTTCATGGTTGCGACGTCCACCTATCTCCACGTGGCTTTTGGAAACACTATGGTGTGGGTTTGGAAGCTTCCCCCAAAGATCTCTATGTTATAGGCTCTCAGTTTAGTTGGCCTTATTGGGAGATGGAAGAGCTTTTAAGAGTTAGAAACTTATGGAAGGTCTTTAGATCACTGGGGATGAACACTCAGGGATGACCATGGAACCTGACCTCAGCCCTTTCCTCTCTTTCCCATGCCCAGCTCCTATACACATTCCCACCATGCTGTGAGCCCAAAGGATTGGAGCCAGCTGACCACAGAACCTCCTATACACTAGCCCAACTAAACCTTTGTGTTTATACACCAATTATCTCAGTCCACACGGTGTCTGGTTGTTTCCTGTTTGAAGAATTAATGGGGAATTATCAAGATGTTCACTTGTCACAGTATGGGGCTACCTGGCCACCTGCTCAGGGGTCACAGCTCTGAAGTTGGCCCAGGTCAGACAGCAGGTTCTCAGCTGGTCAGCTTCTTGTTGTGTCGCTCCACAGTGGCTTTACAAGCACTGTCTCCATGCTTGTTTTCCTTATACATCTTTGGTTTTCTGATTATTGTATCTTTGTGTGCTATGAAAAAATACCCAAGCCAGGATACTTACAAAGAAAAGAGCATGCCGTTTGGCTCACAGTAGTGGAGGCAGAAGATCCAAGCAGCCTGATCCCAGTTTTGCAGAGGAAATACCCACCCATGTCACCTCATAGCAAATGGCATCATTGCAGGAATGTATGTGGTGTGTGTGTGTGTGTGTGTGTGTGTGTGTGTGTGTGTGTGTGTGTGTGTAGGGGGATAGGGCATATGTCATGTCGTGGGATCCAGAGGATAACAAAAAGTCAGTTTGTCCCATCAGGGCTCAGCACAATAAGAATCCCACAAGAATGGCCTCAGTTTCTTCCTCAATGAACACATAAGGCCCCACCTTTTAAAGTTCCCACCAGTCCTAACACCACCACAGTGGAGCCAAGCTTCCAATGCATACTCCCCCTGGGTAAAACACCCAAGCCCTGGTAGTGTGCATGGGATAGGAGATCACAGTTAATTAATGCTTCCTTGTTCTGATCGGTACTGGCCAGTGCTTGCCCTGATAGAACATGTCAATGCCTGTATAGCGTTCAGCTCCAGAGTGCCTTCTAAGATGGTGTATTAGCCCTCATGCTGCAGATAAGTAAGCTGAGGCTCACATGGGTCATCAGGGACTCACTGTTGCTGAAGCCAGAGCCTGGGTCAGAAACTGCAGGCTGGGTCAACCAGAGTCACATCATGGTAGGGTTTAGCTATCAGGTGGAGGGGGCAGATCAGTTCATGAGGACAAGAATTCCTGCCAGGCAGCCTCTGGGTGAGCTACAGGCAGGGTTGTTTTTTATTTTGTTTGTTCATTTGGGCTTTTTTTTTTTTTTTGGCTGTCTCTCAAAGCTTAAACATTGTTGATGGGATAATAAAGAAAAGCTCTGAGATTTAAAATCATTCCAGACTTCTGAAACTTAGAAGACACAGGCTCCAAGTCCTGTTGCAAGAGTTGGAGCTGGAGAGTGCTCCCACTGGTCAACAGGAACCTCTCATACTCCTGTGCCTTTTGTAGTATAACCTGGATAAGGAGGCTCTCTTGCAATAGATGCAAACTCTCCCTCACTTCATGAGGCTCCTGCTGCAGGGTTAGGTCGCAGCTGGGAACAGCTGTGTCCTGTGTGGAGACCTGGTGAGCTGACCTACAGCGGCAGGTCCTCCATCAGAGCAGACATTCATGATACTGAGAAGGACAGAGCACTGAACTGAAGCTTTTCTCTTTAGTTCACAGCCCATGACAGACACGAGACAGGGGTGCCATGCTCTATGCTCCAGGTAGGACTAACGCCACACTCGGAGCAGAGTTCAGCCACACCTGGAGGCCTTGTGCCTGTGGCCCTGATGGAGGACATGACATCAGAGGTTCACTTGACAGGATTCCCTCTCCCAGGTCTCCTGCAGCAGAGCCTCGCTTCCCTGGTTCTAAGAGTATGTGAGAGGGTTCTTACTGACTGGTGGGAAGCCATTACTGCGGTACCATAACCCAGCTCCAACTGCTGCAACAGGACTCAAAGGGACCTGCATTTTCTAACATTCAGAAGTCAGGGATTTTTAGCATTCTTCCAATGCTCCAGTTCATCCTCACACTGAATCTTTTGAGAAAGCCTTCCAATCCCAGTTTCAACGAAGAAAAACTGAGGGACAGTCATGAAGACTGAAACCCTGGCTGTCTCTCTCCATCTTTCTCCATTATTCCTTGTTGTTTCTGGAGGAAAGAAGCAAGCAACAGGATTTGGGTGAGGAGATGGTGTGGACTCTGCGTGTGCATGTGTGTGCACCCGTATGTGTGTGTATAAACATGTGTACGTATGCATGTATGTATCTATGCATGTAAATATGTGGGCATACATATGTATATGCATGTCTACATACATGTAGGCATTGTGTGGGGGTGTGCATTTGTATGTGCACAAACATGTGTGCTTGTGTGTGCATGTATAGCTATGTATATGCATGAGTGCATATATGCAGGCATGTATGTGTGTGTGAATGTGCTTGTGTGTGCATGTGTGTGTGTGTGTATGTGTTTAAGAAACACTTTGTAATTTTAGTTTCAACACACTTTCATTCTTTCATTAAACACCTACTGTGTGCTAGTATAGGTTTGCATGGGTCAGGAAGACAGATATCAGCTGGCAGGCTGATGATTCAGATGGGTAAATAAGGCCCAGCACAGACAGGGCATGTGAAGCACTCATCAGTGAGGGCAGGTGGGACAGGGAGCCGCTGACTCTGCAGGTGCTGCCCTCCCCCAGTGGCTGTATCTTGTCCTAGATTCCAAGGACAGGTATTCAGGGCTCTGGGAACCTGGGCTGGGCTCTGATGGGGGACGGGCACGTTTGCTGGCTGGCAGGGAGGCAACAGAACAACTTCAGGCAAGCAACTGGGGTTAAGCATCCGGGTGGAGCCTGGCCCTGCTGCTCAGGACCCCACCTGCAGGTCTGCTTGGAGGAGGAGAGCAGCAACTGGAGCAAGACACACCCAAAAGGTTCATCAGCTAATGTGTGTGAGAAAACCCCCACAATCCTCCGAGAACCTGACAGCGGAGGGACGTGGGTAAGCGATGGCGCATCTAAATGAAGTGCAATTACGGAGCTATTAACATCAGGCTTTTGAGGAATTTTCGATGGCGTGGGGAAATGCTGATGATATATAGTGAGCTTAAAAAACTTCTGAATAGCTGAATAAATTCTATGATCCCAATTACATAAAATTCAATATGTGCGGGGAAAGAGAAGGAGGATGGGTGGGAGGGAGAGGGCAGGAAAGGAGAGAGGAGAAGGAGGAAGCAGAGGAGGGGGAACAGAGCCCCAACACTGTGCTGAGCCCCATCTCCACACTGCACGCTGCACTTCAGTGTTTGTGAGGCCCACTGTCTTCACACAGATGAGGAGGCTGAGGCACAGGCAGTCCACAACTTGTGTCACAAAGCTGAAACACACAACAGTAGTTGAAATCCAGGTCTGGCTCAAGGAACCTTCCACATTCCCTAGGCTGTGGAAACTGAGGCAGGCTAAAGCCAGGACAGCTTACCTCCAGAATCAAGGTTACTCAGCAAGGCGTGAAAAATCTTCCAGGGAGCAAGGCACCTATAGATCATGTCCCCTTTTTGAGGTGTCTGTGTGTCTGTCTGCCTGTATACATTTGTGTGTCCATGCATGTGTGCCTATGTATGAGTATGCGTGTGCATCTTTGTGTGTGTTGTTGTGCATGTGCCTGTGTATGAGTGTGTTTGTGTGTGTTGGTGTACATGTGCTTATATATGCATCTAGGCATGCACATATGTATGTCTGTTTGCACGTATATATGTGGTGTGTGTGTGCTGTGTGACTTCATGTATGTGTTTGGCCACAGGCTTTGCCCTTTCTAAAGTTTTTTTGTTTGTCACCCATTCCCCAAGTCTGACTGAGTCTTTGGGATTGTCAGTACATTTTCCAGATGAGGCAGCGGAGGTGCCGAGGAGGGGTGACCTGTTTGTCATGAGCTTCTGGCTAGCTGCAAACCAAGGCTCCTGGAGAAGAGGAGTCCAGGCCTCTGGATGAGGCAGGGAAGCAAAGATGACAGGTGGGCGGTCCTAGCTGCAGGATGTCCCCAGCCACCACCAGAGGTATCTTAATTGCCTCTACCTAAACCCTCCTAGCAGGCTCCCCAGTGGCCTCCACACACTCCCATCCCCCCCTTCTCATCAACAGGTACTGCAGAGTCAGATGCAGAGAGGGCCAGGGTTCTGGGGGGAAGGAATAATGCCAGGGCACTTGTGACCATCTAGTAGGGGTCCCTTCCCCACTCATCTGAGCTGCTTTATCTGAGGCCTCCAGAAGGCTCCAGCCCAGGCTCTATTTGTTTTCCTGAGGTGGGGGACACCCAGCCTTAGGCTCCCCTGAGTCGCTGAGGGTCTTCTCTCCTGTGGCTTCTGGTCCTTCTACACCCCTCACCTCCAGCCTCTACCATGGCCTCCTGCTGTAGCAGCCAGGGAAGGTGGGGCTTTATGAGGTCAATCTGGGCTTTTTCCCTTCTTCTTCTTCTTCTTCTTCTTCTTCTTCTTCTTCTTCTTCTTCTTCTTCTTCTTCTTCTTCTTCTTCTTCTTCTTCTTCTTCTTCCTCTTCCTCCTCCTCCTCCTCCTCCTCCTCCTCCTCCTCCTCCTCCTCCTCCTCCTCCTCCTCCTCCTCCTCCTCCTTCTTCTTCTTCTTCTTCTTCTTCTTCTTCCTCGCCTTCTTCTTCTTCTTCCTCACCCTCTTCCTCCTTCTCCTCCCTTCCTCTTCCTCCTCTCCTCCCCCCTCCTCCTCCCCCTCCTCCTCGTCCTCCTTCTCAATTTTAAGATGCAGAGTGCAGGTCACGGCATCAGTTCTAAGTGTTTGCTCCCAGAAGGGGTGTTGTTCAGTATGCCGACTGAACTCCCACCCTTGACAAAGGCAAACCTCACCTGCCTGGTTTCCCAGACTCTATTAACACTCTTGGGGTCTTGAATGACCCTGACCTCTAGCCCCAGTTAGTACACAATTCTCTGTTTTACAGAGAAGAGATCATGAAGTGATGTCTTACAGTGAAAGATCATAAAGGTGCAGGATGTCCCTTAAGTAGAGGGAACTTGGGCAAAGGAGAGGGTCCTGTCTTGGGTTTCCGAGTTCTCTTCTCCTGCTTTCTTCACCATGCATTTGAGTCAGAGTAATGCCCACTCTGAACTCCTCCATAGCTCTTTACCACACTCTCTGAGAGATGCCATGTTCTCATGTGAGAGAAGACGACTCTGAGGTCAGGGAGGCTCGGTGGCCTGAGCTGCACAGCAAGCAGCCTGGGCATCATCAATGTCTTCTGTGTCCTTCCTTCTCGCACCCCGAGGGTCTGATGAGGGATGCTGCAGAACTGTCAGAGTGGGTGGGTGTGGCCAGATCTGTCAGCACTCAAGTGGGACACACTTTAGCACCCACAGGCCCGGAGAACATATTTCACACCCACTGTGGCCTTGTTCCACGCTTTTCCGATTTGGCACCACACCAGCCTTCAAGGCAGAAGTTGTCATTCTCGATTTATACAGGAGGAAGCTGAGGCAGGGGGACTGTAGGAATCATACGTGGAAGACTCAGCGGGCAGGGAGGGAGGGAGACGGAATTTATACCAGATCCAGCTACACGAAGTTCCTCTGTCCCTGATTGACACTGGTCTCTGGGGGATGTTCCCTGAAAACACCTTGTGCATGGGCAAAAGAACATAACAGGCTGACCGCTCGTGGTCTGCTATGCCTGCTCGTTGTGGGTGTGCAGTCTGTTGGAGCTGCTCCGCTCAGCTACATCGCCCTTCTGAAGGATAGGCGGAGTAGAGGATAGAGGCAGGAGTAGGGGAGACTAATGTCTACTCTCGCCCATCATTCTTGCATGCCCGACGGGGTCTCAGCTTCTCAGGAGTGATGGTGGTGCTCATAGCCTTTTGGGTATGTGTCCTGTGGCTTGGGGGCTTCCTTACAGCCTTGGCGGAAGGATACAGTCCCTGCAGCCATCTGTCCCACTCATTCATTAACTTAGTCATTCATTTGGTGGACGTCGGCTGAGCATCTGCTTTGTACCAGGCCCAGGGCTTGGGTGCAATGTTGGGCAAAGCGGGCTGAGCCTCCCTAAAGCTCACATTTCCATTTAAAACAGACAAAAGACAAATATGGCCAAATATGGCGTAATTAAGAAGCAAGTGTTAAATGGAGGAACAGGGCAAGAAGGCAGAGTTGTGGGAGGCTGGGACAGGGCTGTTACCAGGCCAGGGGCTCCCTGCTTTTTAGCAGGGGTTCCAATGAAGTATGAGCCGAGGTCTGGAAGCCGCTCCCTGGAATAGCCCGTGGCTGTGGACAGGAGACCTAGCAGGTGGATCTGCATAGCGCTGGAGATGCCAAGAGTCTACACTCCCCTGTGAAGCTCAGACTCTGTGATGTCCTCTCACTCGGTGCGTTACAGGGCTGAAACTCACTTAAGCTGGGTACACTGGCTCTAATCTAAGCATGTGAGAGACTGAAGCAGGAGGATTCAAGTTCAAGGCAATCCTGAGCTGCATAGAAAGTCTGTTTCAAAGCAAGCAAACAAACCAAAATAATTAAAATTAAAAAATTAAGGCTTGAGAATCTAAGATCCTGATTTTGAACTCAATATTTTCTAGCGTTTGGGACTATTAGGTGAAGGTTGTGACTCCTGGGAGGTTGAGGCTGGGATTTGAGAGCTGTCTGTCCTCAGAGCTTGTGCCTCCAGTGCTGAGGCCTCTGATGCTGGAGAGGCAGCTTCTGGAAACTTCTATTCCTGGAAAGTGGGTTCTCCCAAGCACCTTGAGGTTTATGGGTGGGTGCTCCCTCTGTTAGTGGTCTCTGGATATGTCCTTGCAGACACATTCCAAGGACCTTACCAACTTCTTCATGACTCTGAGTTCAGTTAGGTCAGTTCCTGAGAGTTGAATTTCGGTGTGGATTCAGAGAGCTAGGGCCCATTTTTATTATGGTTGAACATATAAATCATATATACCATAAACATATATACCATAAACTTCACTATTTTTATTGTGGCTGGACATGTATACCATAAGCATACATGCCACAAACATGTATACCATAAAGTTCACTATTTGGACCGTGTTTCAGTGATGTCTATGGTAGTGTTCATTGTGTGCATACTGGGAGTCTAATCTCTAGGACTCGGGCCTCAGGGAGTGGATCAGGGGGTAAAAATACCTGAGGACCCTAGTTCAAATCCCAGAACCCAGATACCAGTAATCCTAGCACACTCCTGCAGGGAGGCTGGGAGCAGTAACAGGAGATGCTCCTAGGCTGCTGGCCTGTGTGCACAGGGAAGAATCAGCTTAGAGACCCCATCCCAAACAAGATGGAAGGTGAACACCAGAGATTGTTGTCTGACCTCCATGTGGACACTGTGGACCGACACACACACACACACACACACACACCTCTGAAACTCCTTATTTCCTCTTTCCCTAGTCCCTGGGGCCAGCATTCTATGTCCTTCTAAGAATTTGACTACTAAAAGCATCGCATACAAACACTGGCCTGACTGAAGAGAGCGTGTGTGTGTGTGGGGGGGGGGGGGGTCATATGACCAGTACGTGGGGGTCACATGGTCAGCTAACCTAAAAGGAGCGAGCATCCCCCTTAATGACATGCTGGGAAAGATGAGGCAGTGGAGAAAGGCTGACACTTAATGACTTGAATGTGCACGAAATTACCGCCACTACCACCACCGCCATCTTCACCATTACCGTCATGGCAAAAATTCACCACCACCACCACCATAACCATCAGCATCACTATCGCCATCAACATCATCATTACCACCACCATCAGCATTACCATTACCCTCGGCAGAATAGCATTTATGTATGGCCACGAGCGAGCCCTGTGCCCCTTGCTTATGCCGCTGAGGAAGGCATTCAATCCAGGGCCAAGAACATGGCGGACGGATCTGCCGGCTGGAGAGCTTCAGGTAGGAACCACCAATGATGTTTGCTTTTAATCCTTTCGTGCCTTCGAAGTTGTGTTTCTGACGTCTCGGCGGGTTCTTGGCATACAACGAAGTGGAACTGAGAAAGTACAGCTGGAGTTAGCAAGCGTTGGCCTGACTCAGAAAAAACAGCTCTCGCCGAGAAAGATTCCTCTCCCCGTGGAGGGCGGGGGATGACACAGAAAGTCAGGTGGTCTTTCCAGCCATGACTGTCCCCATGTGACACAGAGAAGCAAGGTCCCGGAGAAGTCAAGTGATCTGCCCAAGATCAGACAGCAGTTCGAGCCCAAGGCTGGGTGCCAGAGGGAGGACACTGGTGTGGAAACAGGCACTGGGGAGGGCAGCCCGAAGAAGACCCAGCGGGGCCTGAAGCTGGGGGCGGGGTGGGGTGGGGCGGGGTTCCGTTAGCTGCACCCAGGTTTTCAATCCTCTGGGTTGGAATTCTCTAGAGGGAGCTGCAAGGTCCTGAGGTGGTTTCCACTCCAACCCCATCAGATGGAAGCACTCCAGGACCAGGTGGGGAAGAAGTAGGTGTTTCTGGGGTCACCTGTTCACTTGATTTGGGACCCTACCCCCCCCACACACACACACACATTCTACCGGCACCAGAAGCCTTTCAGTGTGTGGCTGAGCACTTATTTGTGGGAATCTAAATCCTGCCTGCTCCCATCTCAGCTGGGGCTACATGGGAAGAGCGTGCGATGTTTTGATAAGTTCTCCTAACACAGTGGCTAAAGGTTCTTAGTTAGAGTTCGGGACAAACGAATGAACTATGAACTCCTCACTGGGGGTCATCCAGGATCAGTTTATGTCTCTCTGAGACAGTGTACTCCACAGGCCCTAAGTTCTCTGCTTATCTAAGAGTCTGCACCTAAGAGTCATCAATAAATACCTGTCATAGGGAAGAGGCCAGGGGTCTTGGATGTAAAGGAATCGCTGACTCGGCAGTATCTAGGAGCTGAGCTGTGCAGACTTGAGCAGTTCCACCCACGCAGACATCTGGCTCCCAAAATATCCACGTCTCCCGGGCTGGCACACACGCAGAGCCCTCGCAGCTGAGCTGACTTGCCTTTTCTCGCTCAGTGAGGCAGGTCTATTTCTAAAGCCATGAAACAGGAAATGAGCTACTGAGGCAGATGGGAGGAGAGCGGGCTGATCTCCCCAGTTGTGGAGTGAGGGGGGGCGGGGGGTCTGTCCTTCTAGGGATGCTTGACTGACATAGAGAAGTTACAAGGGACTCACATCCGTGACACTGCAGCTCTTAGCTCACGACATACTGTGCAGCTGGCAGGGCTGATTGGCAGGAGGACCGGGGCCTACATCCTCATCAGCATCAGCGAGGCCCTGGTCCCTTTGTTACCATCATCCTCACTCCTGTCAGAGAGTCTCCCTTTTCTAAGCGGGAGATAGTAGCGCCCAGCAGTGGTGTCCAAAGGCAAGTTGAAATTAAACAATTGTGTGTCTGTGTCTTTTATCCATGGGTTCATGAGAAGCTGGTTGGAGGCTGGTAACACAATCAGTTCCCAGAGCTTAGATGGGGAAGCAAAAGCTACACACAACAGAGACCAAAGAGCGCTAGGGTCTGAGTCACACACCGTTCCATTTAGGAAGCATGACCTCAGAAGTATGTCCCCAGAGGTATGTCAGCCTGCCTGTTTCCCGCAGTCACACCTTGTCATCCAACACTCAGCTCAGACCCAGGAAGCTGCGACACACAAGCCCAAGAATATTCCCAAATTGTCACTGTCCCCCTGTGTATATGACTCAGGGTTCTCAACAGAATCAGCAGGAGCAAGAAAGGTGGGTTCCTGTAGTGACAGCGGCCTTTCAGAGGTGATCAGGCCCCAAGGACTCCTCAAGAATGGGATGAGGTGCCCTTAGGAAGAAGGGCTTTGGTAGGGACTGTCTTGATTTCGTTTCGGGTGCTATATGTCTTGTTAGGGTTTCTATTGCTGTGAAGAGACACCAAGACCAGGGCAGCTCATAAAGGAGAGAGCGTAATTGAGGATTACAGTTAAGTTCAATCCGTTGTCATCATGGTGAGAAGCATGGTGGTGCACAGGCAGACGTGGCGCTGGAGAAAGAGTTAAGAGTTCTACATCCAGATCAGCAGGCAGCAGGAAGACAGAGTGAGTCACAGGGTCTGGCTTGAGCTTCTGAAACCTCAAAGCCCACCCCCACCCCCAGTGACATACTTCTTCCAACAAGGCCACAGGTCCTAATCCTTCCAAACAATGCCAGTCCCTGTGAACCTATGGAAGCTGTTTTCATTCAATCCCACCACCGTGTGTTAAACGATCCAGACAAAAACAACTTACGGGAGAATAGGTTTGTCTCAGTTCCCAGCTCCAGACCATCATTTAGGGGAAGACACTGAGGCAGGGGCTTGAGGCAGCTGGCCACCTCACATCCACAGTGGAGAGAAGGGAATGTGTGCAATGCTCCCTGCTCAACTTGCTTTCTCATTCATGTACGACCCAGGTCCCAGTGCGGTAACCAGGATGGCCCCCTACAGACACCCACAGGCCAACCCAATCTAGAAAATGCCTCTGGGAAACTCTTCCAAGTGACTTTGGGCTTTGTCTAGTTAACAGTTAAAAATCGTCCTCATGGGAGTGTCACATGTCCAGCAGGAAGGTCTGGGGCCTCAAGTCTTCCTGGCCTCCAAAAAGAGCTTCTTCCTCTGCAGTCTTTTTTAAGGTTTTAGGGGACTGGATGCTAGCTACCTGCACTGCCGAGCACTCTCTGTGCCCAGGAACTCAAACACCTTCTCAACACTCACCATAAAGACCATTTGCTTTCCTAGCTAACTGGGCCTCCCCTAGCCTAGCCAAGGGATAATGTAGCGTTACCTACCATCTTGGGGACTCAGGCGCAGAGCTGGATCCTGACCCTTGACAGAGGAACAGATTGCAGGGACCAGCTGGGTTTCAGTCAGTTTTCTCTGGTATTCTCTTCTCTGCCAGGACTTCAGGGGGCCAAGGAGGAGGGGACATGGCTGCTCTCTGGGATGCAGGTGACACCCTGCATCATGAAAGAAGGAGGAGGAAGAGAGGAAGAAGAGAAACAAGGAGGAGAAGGAGAAGAGGAGGAAGAGGAGGCAGATGAGGATGAGGCAGAGGAGGGGAAGGAGGAAGAAGCTGTGTGGAGGCTGTGCATAGGGCTATGTATAGGGACGTGAGGACTGACCAGTACTTCATCTCTGGAGGGGTAGCTTTGTGGGTGAATGCCCCCCCTCAGCTGGCTGTGATGTCATCAAGAAAGTAGGAATCATCACCCTACCTGATATGACCCCAGCCAGTTTGGGAATCTTATCTGCTCTAAGAAGTAGTAGAGCCGGGTTGTTTAATGTTCTTTCCAGGGTCAGCTAGCTGAAGGCAGAAACAGCAAGACAAACCTAGCCTCAGCACAGTGGAGGGAGGAACCTCCCCCCACTTCCTACCCCCACCCCCGTCTTAGTCAGGATTTCTAGTCCTGCATAAACATCTAGTTGGGGAGGAAAGGGTTTATTAAGCTTATACTTCCACATTGCTGTTCATCACCAAAGGAAGTCAGGACTGGAACTCAGGGCAGGAAGCAGGAGCTGATGCAGAGGCCATGGAGGGATGTTACTTACTGGCTTGCTTCCCCTGGCTTGCTCAGCCTGCTTTCTTATAGAACCCAAGACCACCAGCCCAGGGATAGCACCACCCACAAGGGGCCCTCCCACTTTGATCACTAATTGAGAAAATGCCCCACAGCTGGATCTCATGGAGGTACTTCCCCAACTGAAAATCCTTTCTCCATGATAACTCTAACCCGTGTCAAGTTGACACACAAAACCAGACAGTACATCCCCTCTCTCTTCCTCCTTCTCCTCTTCCTCCTCCTTTTCTCCCTCCTTCTTTTCCTCCTCCTCTTCTTCCTCCTCCTCCTTCTCTTCCTCTTCTTCTTCTTCCTCCTCCTTCTTCTCCTCATCATATGTCAGGGGAGGAGGCTCCCTGCACTTTCTCCAGTTTTCTGCAGTTTTTTCCTTCAATTTTGCTTCTAAGACTGGCCCATCCCCTTGAGTGTAGAAGGGGATGGGCCCTTGGGTTAGAAGACTGGTTTTGTCCCAATACACACATGGCTTAGGGTCACAGAGCTGGTCTTTTCTGTCTCCTCAACTCCTCTAAATTCCTTAATACCATTTTAGAATCACCTGTGGGAGTCTTCTCAGCTCCCTGGTATAGGTTGGCCTGGGTCCCCGCCCCTTTAAAATGACATCCTTCCCTGTCTTCATCCATGCTCATAATCCTTGCCCTGGCTTCCTCAGTGACGGCTGAGGATAGAACCACTCACAACCGCCAACCAACACCCAGGGCCCCAAGATGCCCAGTCAAAGTGGTAAACCTGAGAAAAGATCAAAGCCACGGCTGTCCAATTAAAGCAAGCTGTATTTGGGGATGCAGCCGTCTAGGACTGGCCAGCTGGCCAGCTCACCCTAAGTCAAGATTTGAGAGAGCAGCTCCTGCTGGCCTCTTGAAGTCCTTTTCCTAGGAGAGATAAGGTGTTCTCAGAAGCAAGAGAGTCCGCTGTTAGAAAGACACATTGTTAGAAAGACACATTGTTAGAAAGATACATTGTTAGAAAGATACATTGTTAGATACAATGAAAGGGAAGGAACAAAGGTAAGGATATAGGTCATGTGAATGGGGTCACAAGTTTAGTGTAGGCTGGAAATCATGTTTCGCAGTTTACATCAGATCTAAGAAACAGGAAATTATTCTTAATTACAAATAGAAGTCTTAACCCACACAGGGAAAACAGGAACTTATTTGTAATTGTCTTAACTGCAAACAGAACCTTAACCTGCAAGGTATAATGTTCTTGTTTCACAAAAGGAAAGGAGCAAAACAAGTTCTCAGCCTGTTTCCTTCCCTGAAGAGTGGGGCTGGTACCCTGGCTTATGGTTACACTGGCTTAGTTAGGGTTACACTGTCACACTGGGTAAGTATAGACTAATACACATAGAGGTCAGAGGTCAGCTTTGGATAGTATTCCCCGGAAGCTTTCAACCTCGGGTCTTTTGGAGACAGTCTCTCACTGGGACCTGGGACTTGCTAGTTAGTCTAGGCTGGCGGGCCTGTCCCCACCTCTCTCTGCCTCCCCAGCACAGGATTTACATGGGTGATTTAGGTTGGTGTGTATATGTAACTTCACTACCTGAGCCATCTCTTCAGCTCTCTGACTCTTTTCAGAGCCATGAGATCCCATGTCACCAGATTAGAGCACATGGACCAGAGCCAAGCCACCTAACCAAAGTGCAAGGCCTTTGACTCTGGAGAAGCCTCACCTGACTAGCCAACCAAAAGAATGTTCACTTGTTACAGATATACGAGTGCTGGGTCCCAGATCATGAGGCTGGGAACTTCACCCAGAGGAGCTATTGTGTCCAGAAATAAAATTGCAGTGCAGACCCTGTGCCTGCCACAGCCGATGCTTGGCGTGGGCCACCTTCCTGGCCACCCTCCCGCCCTCACTCATGGGAAGAGCAACCACAAGGGTTCCCTGGTCCCGTGTGTATCGGCTGTATGGACCATGGGGTGTGACAGCGGTCTGAGGTAAGTTCTGAGGACCCACTCACTGCCTGTGGGATGTGAGGAGTTGGGGGTAGATCGTCCTGCATCCCGGATGGCCAACCGTTAAACTGCCTGGCTCCAGAAGATGGAGGAGACTCATCGTCGCATCTGCGTGGACGCATTGGCAAGGCGAAGATGCATCTTTTACAATTCACCCTGGCAGACTCCCGCTATTTGTCTCAATAAATGCCAGGGAGGCTTTTTTTTTTCTCCTTTCTTTCTTTCTCTCTCTCCTTGCTGTAAAATGCTCTCAGAGCGGTGTGCAAAGATGAAGGATGGACACAGGGAAAGCTTGTTTTAGAGGTTTCTAATAAATCTCATCAGCTGTGTGCCCCACTGAGTAGAGATGGGTGAGGCAGGGGAATGGAAGAAGGCCCTGGTCACCTGGGGGAGGGGGACAACGGGAGGAAGGGAGGTGGATTACCTATGGTAGCCACGCCTTTAGCTCTCCCCCCCCCAGAGCCCTGCTCTGAGCCCTCAGCAGGAGCCCTGTCATCATCTAATGTCATCTAATGTGTCCTCAGTATGAGGTTACCCCAGATCCTGTACTTCCCTCCTTCTCTAGCCCCCGCTTGCCCAGGTCTCGATCCTCAGTGCCAATACCTAGCTTTTTTCAAGGCCTCTGCAGACCTCTAAGCCCATGTTTCTCCTCCAAAATCTGTCCACACATTCATATGAGCACCAGGGGGAGCACCTCAGGGCCCAAGGGGACCAAGCAACAGCTGTTGGGCTAGCTTGGGATGGATAGACAGTCTACAGCTTGCAGATGTTGTATTTTATAAAAAGAAAGAGAGGCCAGAGGTATGTTTGGTGGAGGCGGTGTGTAAGGTGTGGGGAAAGGGAAGCCTACATTGATGTGGCCCTTCCCTGTGGGGTTCCAGCAAGAGAGAGAGAGAGAGAGAGAGAGAGAGAGAGAGAGAGAGAGAGAGAGAGAAGAAGAAGAAGGAGGAGGAGGAGGAGGAGGAGGAAGAAGGAGGAGAAGGAAGGAGGAGGGAGGAGGAGGAGGGAGGAGGAGGGAGGAGGAGGAGGAAGGAGGAGGAGAGGAGAGGAGAGGCCAGCCATGAGCACATGGAGAGAGGGAGAGGGGGGAGGGGAATAGGGAGGGGGAAGAGAGTAAGGAGCAGGAGCAAGAGAGTGAGGAGGGGAGAGCAGCCCCTTTTATAGTAAGTCACCTGGCTGTTGCCAGGTAACTGTGAGGCGGAGCCTAGATGAAATGCCAACAGATGTGGCATGCCCTGCGATCAGAGAGCCTTGTTTGTGCCCAAAACCAGCTGAGCTAAGGAGAGGACCTACTCTCCTGCCCTACAAGTGACGGTGCGGGCTGGCCTGAGGGTCCTGCCCTGCATTGATTGCTGTTCCTGCCCTCCTGGCTGCCCCCGTAGGGAGAGGCAACCTAGCACAGTGACTGGAACCCGCACGAACTTCCATCAGCCTGGGTGTGGACTGTCTCAGCCTCCACAGCTGTGTGGCCTGCATTCCCTTTGGCCAGACTGCTTGTCTTCTTAACTGTATACATTAGATAAAAACCATCTTTCAGTCTGAACCTGCAATTCCCAGGCTGCCATGCTCCCGAAAAAGAATATTGCTTCCCCCTTTGAAACTGTATTTAAAACCAATTTGATGGCCTGACCTGGTCTAAACCAGATGAAGTTATTCATAGTCTACCTTGGGACCATGCCAATATGTAGCTGTGCCGCTGGGTCTGGAAAGGCTGGAGTCTTCAGCAGCACCTAACAGCATCAGTCAGTGACTCTAGGGCAACCCTCAGTTCCTCCAATAAATCAATCATAAGGACAAACCGAAATCAGGAGGCAGAAAATCAGTGTGGAGGCCGTAAAGGATGTATCTGCCAATCACAGCTTGTCAGATCCAAGTGAAACCAGAGTCAAACAAGCTGTAAGATACAAGGACCAGGGGAGTTCCCTGCCTGCAGCGGCTGTGTGAGGCCTGTCAGGAGAGAAGCCCGGTGCTGCTGCTCGGTCTAAGAGCCTTTAAGGCAGGGGCATGACCATCTCCAGGGGGCCAGG
This sequence comes from Apodemus sylvaticus, assembly GCF_947179515.1. Lineage (NCBI taxonomy): Eukaryota > Metazoa > Chordata > Mammalia > Rodentia > Muridae > Apodemus > Apodemus sylvaticus. Next base: position 144,896,423 of record NC_067474.1, read on the forward strand.
GCCACAGGAGAGGAGCCTGTGCAGGATCCTGAGGCACCCACTGAGTAGTGATAGAGGGCTTAGCTGGGGAGGAGCTGAACCAGGTGTCAAGCTGCTGGCATTTACAAGGAAGGGTGGAGTGGGGCATGGGTAGGGGCTGAGGACCCCTCCCCTCTGAAAATTCTTTAGCAAGGACCTCAGGAAGCGGCTGCACCGTCCACTGGAGGCTCCACAGAGACCAGAACCGTCAGCTGGGCTCACACTCCCTTCGGAACATGCACACCCTCAGGCACATATTCAAGCTTGTGCCCAGATGAGTGGGAGTGTGCTAGCATCTCCCTTACCTCCTAAGGAGAGGAATCCTGCTGCAGAACAGGTGCTGGGTGACCAAGCCCAAGTAAGGATGGATACACAGACCCGTGTGCAGGGTGGGAATGGACAAGCAAGAAGTAGGCAGGTACTCAAGGAATACGCCTGACACCTGCCCCTCTGGCGACTGTCGTCTACCTGGGACCCAGAACAGAGCGAGGAAGCGAGCCAGTGTGAGCCTGTTCTCTCTCTTGTCTGCCATGACAAACTCAGGAAGACCTCACTACTTCTCCCATTCCTGTCTTGTGAGTTCTTAAAGTGTGAATGCCAAGGTCTAGGCCCTGGCAGGTCTGGTGTAGGCCAGGTCTTGTTGGGGGATGGTTTTGGGCACTGTGTATTCAGATGCTGATGGCTGTGTCTGGAGATCTGGTTGCAGTCCAGACACAGGTTGGCATTTGTCATGATATTTGAAGCATCTCCTGTCTCAGTGATGTGTAAAGGTTCTTTCCCATCACCTCTGATTGGTTAATAAAGAGCTGATTCAGTCTATAGCTGGGCTGAAGAGAATAGGGTGGAACTTCTGATCCTTCTAGTCAGGGGGACCCAAGCAAAAAGGAAAGAGAAAGACAGAGAGAAAGAAGAGAAGGGGAAGAGAAGGAGGAAGAGGAGGAAGAAGAGGAGGAGGATGAGAAGGATCCTCCTCTGTAAGCAGATTGTCAGGAGAGTCACCATGAGGACATGAAACAAGGGAGCCATGGCAAGACTCAGCTTGCAGGTAAAGGGCGAGCGACATGGCTGGGACACAGCCAGCCATAGAGAGTTAGAACAGATGAGTATCCACCCAGCATAGGTCCTGAGCTTGTTAATAAATATATTAGGGTTCCTCGTCATTTATTTGAGAGCTAAAATGAGCTAGAGCCGGTGTAGAAATGTCCTGATGCTACTTGGGAGCAAAAAGGGAAAAGTAACACCTCTGCCCCCCATTACATCTACAAGATCTTTTCTGGTTTACAGATGTCACTCATTGCAAGCACCCACTCAAGAAAGCACTAACTTGTGGTCACATCTGAAAGGTCAGATGGCTCTGAGAGGAAGTGCCTGAAAGACTTGTGGACAGTTCCCAGTGTTAGGATTCCACCCCACAGTTACCTGGCAACAACTAGGTATGCCTGGCCCGCTATAAAAGAGGCTGCTCGGCCCCTCCTCCCTCTCTTGCATCTCTAATTCTCTCACTCTCAGCGGCTCTCTTGCCCCCTCTTGGACTCTCCTCCCCTCCCCCTCTCTCACGTGGTTGGTCATGGCCGGCCTCTACTTCTCTACTCTCTCCCTTTCTCTGCCTTTCTCTGCCTCTACAACCCCCTTAACTCCCCTCCCCATGCCCTAAATAAACTCTATTCTATACTATACCCGTCGTGTCTGGTCCCTCAGGGGGAAGGGATGCCTCGGCCTGGGCCTGCTGAGGCACCCCCTTCCCCAAACGCCCATAGAACATACTCCCTTGCCTATTTCCTTTTTTATGATCACAACACTCGGGATTCTTACCTCCTCCTGCTCATCCCATCGGTTCCTATCCGGCCCTGTAGATCGCCCCTTCTGTCACACAGGACAAGATGACAGGAGGCAGCAGAGGGTTGTGTTGCCATCAGCAGTGCTAAATCTTGCTCCCTTGTTTGCTTGCTTGAAGGCAGTCCTGAGGGTCACACAAGTGACCTTGTCAATGCAAGTCTGCTGAAGCCACCAGGGGGTCATAGGAATGAAGAGAGGCAGCCACTCTTCAGCCATCTTGAATGTGACTGCAGCCTGGCGAGTGGCTGAGCCTTGCTTGAGCCAGGCATTGGGTTGCAGGCACCAGCCAGTGCCTCAGTCCTGCCAGGAAGGGGGCCGGTAGGAAGCAGCTTTTTAAGCCTCTCAGGTTTGAAGGCCTTTGTCATACAGTCCACGATCACTAGTGTAGCTGTTGACTGCCCTGAATGCCCCTTGAGGACCCTCACTGCTCTCAGGATAAGCTCCAGGGTTACCCAGGCTAGCCAGTGGCTCCAGGTCCTATTTTACCCTAACTACATTTAGGACTTCAACCCTGAGCGCCTGCCTGATGGGGGCCTGGGTGTAGCAGTGCTGTGTGCTGTTTGTGGGAGGGAGGTAAGAAAAATAAAAGAATCCTGAAATCCCCCAGTGTCTACTACTCCCTTCCAATCAGCCCCACAGGAAACAAACCACCCATCTTGATCAATGAGGTGCACACACCTGCATTAAGCCAGTCCGAGGTCGTGCTGGCTCTGGACAGTTGAGTTAGTTTAGTCTTAGGCTTTCGCAGAGAATTCTGGGATGGGTAAGTCTGTCTCTCGGAGTTGTTGGAGAGTGTGGACCTGAATCCTGAAGGAGTCAGCAGTCAGCCACCCAGGAAGCCATCCTGAATCTACATCACATGGAAAACTGCAGAGATTCTTACCTAGCTCCTGATCAAAGCATTCTCAAAGCCTACTACTGGGCTGATTTAGTCCCACAGGCAAGTACACGTTATTGTTTTGAGAAGTTTGTGCATCTTTTATCTTGTTTCTAGAAAAGAAAAAGATTTTTCCCTCATGCTGGCCTGTTTCTTTGTTTGGATATTTCCTCTCTCATCCTCTCCTCAGCTCAACTGTGAGTCCATCTCCATGTACTAACCCTCCCTCCCCCTGCTTACCTCAGAACAGAGACTTACCTAGGATCCTGGAAGGGTTCTTGATTTCCCAAATTTGCACACTGTGGCCTAACTCCTGATGTGGTTATGTTTGGAGACAGTCCTTTGGAATAACAGTGTTAAGGCTCCCTAGATGGGGCCCCAATCCTATAGGGTGGATGGCCGTCTAAGATGAGAACGTGCCTCCCAGGCCCCCCCCCTACTTCCCACCCACACATGCCACACCCAGGAGAGGCCTTGCAAAGACCCAGTAAACAGGCAGCTGCAACAGTCTAAGGACAGAGGCTTCTGAACTGCCTCTGCTGCAGCTTTCTCTAGAAACCAGAGCCTCCAGAATGGGGAAGGGACCGCATCAGTCACAGTCTGCAATCTTTTGATAGCTTGGCTGACTGCCAGCATCAAACCAATGACAGGGCTCAGTCACGTGAAAGCCTGGACCTCAAGAGTGGCCTGAAGACAGGAGACTTCCTGCCAGAGGGATCAGGGAAGACTTCGAGGGGGCAGGTGACACCTAAGACAGCCTTGGAATAGAGCTGACAGTATGACTGGTCGAGAGGGAGTCGGGGAGCAGGTGGTTTTTCGTGCCCAGAAGATGCCGGTGAAACTGCATTAATGTGGAAAGGTAATTTATATCACACCTGCAGTGAGACTCACGCTCAGCTGAGGCCAGTGGTCAGAAGTGCCCAGAGGTCTCCGTGTGATCAAATAACATACAAAGGGGAGAGAGTATTCTGTCCTGACACTAGGGGACCCATCAGAAGCCTTCAGCAGAGAACAAGCCTTGGCCTTTGAAGTCACAGCCTGTAACATCTGAAAGTCCCTGGGGCTCCAAAAGGCTTGAGCCAGCAAACTCGGCACTGGCTGTTGACTTTAATTGGGTAGTAGTTAATAGACTTGTTTGAACTCCAGTTACACAAATAGGCTGATGGTTTCATGAGGTCCTTGCGGGTGACAGAGCAGGGCTAGCGGGGGAGAACGGGGAGGATGCGGGGCTGGGGGTGGGGGACAGCCAGCCTTGGGGACCATGCTATCTCACACAGAATCCCCATGTCACACAGAATCAGGCCAGGTCCCCCAAAGGGACAGGGAAGCGGAAGCCTCCGCGCTAGCTTTCATCACCACCTGTGCCTGACACCCCCTGACTCCCCATGGCTTCTGCTGGAGACTCACACAGAGCCCTGGAGAACAGCCCCAGATAAATCCTAGCCTCCCCTCCCCTTCTGTTACTCCTTCACAACTACTTTTCTCTTTGTTTGGAATGGCTGTGAGGCAGCCACTGTCCCGGCCTACATGAGATTGTTTATAGCAGACCTCAAGCCAATGAAGCAGTCAAGGCAGTTGGGCTTCTTAGATAATGGTGAAAGGTTGTGATAGTGTCTCTGTTCCCCAGTGAGACAGGGCTGGCCTTTAAAGAGCTGCCACATCAAGCAGGGACAGGGTGGGACCCGAGGTGTGCCCTTTAACTCTCCCCCTTTTCATCCTTCAAGGCCTATCAGTAAGATCCCGAGGGTGAGGGGAGTTACACCCGTACCTGCTGCCTTGTGATGCCAGCCTGCAGATTCTTCTCTTCCCGTTTGCTTGGTGGGAAGCAGGGGCAACAGAACCTTGGAAGGCTCCAGGTCCCCGGGAGCTCCGAGACGCACCTGTCACAGTTCAGGATCCAGGAGATTCAAACTCAGTCCCCCAGTTTGGGACATAGTTCCCAAGCTCACAGGCTTTCTGAGGAGAAGAAGAACGTGCTGGACAGGCAGGCTTAAGGCCACCAGGGAGACGAGCCTCCGTCCACTGAGGCTCTCATGGTTCCTTCTCGGAGCTGTATGCAGACCAGGCTGGCCTCGAACTCACAGTGATCTGACTGCCTTTGCCTCCTGGGCACTGAGATTAAAGATGTGTGACACCACACCCAGCTTACTTTTCCTATTTACAGAGGAGCAAAGCTCTTGAGATCCGCAAAAACCATGCTGACTGATCTGAACATCAAACCCAGTTGTAGAAGGGTGCAATGGGACGTAGGCTCAGTGAAAGCTGGGACTGTGGCTGGCGTATTGGTAAGTGGACAACTCTGGGCTCTGGCCCTTTCTATCTCATGTATGGAAGAAGAGGACTTGGAGAGAGAGAAAGAGAGAGAGAGAGAGAGAGAGAGAGAGAGAGAGAGAGAGAGGATGGGTGGTGAGATAGCTCACTAGCTAAAGGCACTTGGAACTAAAGAGGTCAGATCAGGACCTTTGGAAAATCCCACCAGTCACCCCTCCCCTCCTGGAAGACAGAGGTCATAAAGCACATAGACTGGGAGGGAGAAGCTGATTAAGCCCCTACCACCTCATTCCCTAAAGACCAATCAGTTTAAAGGGTGCCCTGTTCCACCAATCACATTGTGCCTAGTTGCTAATGCTCTATGCTGCCCCTAGAAACTATATAAAAACTCACCAAATGGGCTCCCCACACCCAGGGTTGTGGCCTGTCCTTTGGGTACAGGATGACCCCAATGCACTGGGACAATAAATTCCTCTTGCTTTTGCATCGATCCCCAGCTCCAGTATCTGGGAACCCACATGGTGGAGATAGAATCAACTCTTGTGTGTTATTTACATGTGTGCTGTAACATGCATGTGCCCACTCCTGACTACACACACACAAAATAAAAATGTGTAATTTTCAAAAATCTAGCATATGCTGGTAGATGGCCCCAGTGGGTAAAGTTTTTGATTTAAGAGCATGAAGACCTGAGTTCAAATCCCCAGAGCACACATCTGTAATGCCAGCATCTTTAGGCAGACACAGAGACTCCCAGAACCTCCCAGGCCAGTTTGCCTGGCGTTCTCAACAGGACAGTGGAGGATCATGGGGACTGAGACCAGATGTCGCCCTTTGACCTCCGCATGGTGCAGCTTGCTTATACTTACTGCTTATATCTGGTTTTAAAAAGGACTGGAAACCCCTCCCTGCCAGCGCTGTAATCAAGGTATAGAACATGCAAGATAAGTCCCCATGTCCAGATGTGTGTAGTTAGGCCACAGAAACCCAGAGGACTCACAGCCCAGCTCAGTGTAGGGGCCGTGGTGTACCTGGAAGATGGCCAGTGTCAGGCTGTAGCCACAGAGTCTCATGAAAAGGTCTACATTATCTTTGTCACCTGGAAAAATGGTGAAGAGGCAGGGAGCCCAGCCAGGAGTCTTGGCCATGACATTGATCAGATTCAGAGCTGTTTGCGTCCCCATGGGGTACGTGACACAATGGGGGGAGGGGTATTGTATTCTCATCTGCCCACTAAAGTTGCAGGAGGAGAGCTAACCTGTGAGCGTGAGTATTGAGATCCTTGACATATCTGACTGCCTCCCCTTCCTCCCATACTTCCCACTCTGCTGATGAACAACTCACATTGAATCCTGTTAAGGACTTGGGTACACCATTGATAACTTTCTCTGGCTTTCAAGGTAACAGGTAGACATTCGTTCCAGTTTGGGGTGTGGTAAGCAGCATCCTACACATTAGGTCTCCATGCTCATCTCTGACTGGTTCTAAAGGTTAAATTTCTAGAGCTTGGGTTTCCCAGCTGATGCTTATCAATAGAGTTCTTCTCTGTCTCTGAATGGAGGCTGCCGACTCGAAGAGTCCCTCCTCCCTGGGTTACTTGAACACAGCTGGAATCTAGAGCTCGAGGTTAATGAAGGTCATGGATGTCAATTCTCTCCCATCACAGAGATAAAGCGATGGCATTCAGAAATAAAGAGGGAACTCTATTGCTATGCATCAACCTGGAAATCCCAGCTCTAGAAATTAAACCCTTAGAACCAGTCAGAGATGGGCATGAAGATCTAATATGTAGGATGCTGCTTACCACAGCCCCAAACTGGAGCGAATGTCTACATGTTATCTCGAAAGCTAGAGAAAGTCATTGATGGCACACACACACACACACACACACACACACACACACAAGCCTAAGCACCCCTCTAGGAGTTCAGAATGGCTCTGGGGAAGACACTGAAGTGCTTACTGTATAGGAAATGTTGTCTTCTCTACATGAAGTAGAACCAGTTGTTCAGTTGGAGATGCCTGGCAATGATAATTCTGCATCGTTAGGTATTCTCCATTCCAGACTTCCGTAGTCCTTATAAGATGTGAGTATATCCAGAACAACTCAGCCACTGTACCAGTAGTGAGAATGAACCATTCCGGGGCTGGAGAGAGAGCTCAGCAGTTAAGAGAATGAGCCATTCAGGTCCCTGGGGTTGGTGACTCCAAGCACAAGTTGGTCACAGGCCTGCCCCAGCAGGTCAAGAAGCCACAAGATTCTTCCCTATGTAGGAAGGACTGCAGAAAGCTTAAGGGTCCTTAGGAGGTGGCTGGAGTCTGTTACTAGGGTAGCCTTTGCAGGTTACACTGTCTCTGGGTGCATCGGTTTCTCCATTCTGTGTCTGCCACCGTGTGCCCACTTTCCACCCACTGCAGAGGGAGCCCCACCCCCACAGCTGTGCCTTCCCTCGGCCGATCTGAAATCCTTCTGACATGGTGACCCAAAACAAACCTTTCCCCCCTTGTTTCCCTTGGGTAGTTTATCATAGCAATTAGAAGATAGTCAATCACGCGCTTGCTTGGGGTCACCCTGAGAAAACAATCAATCAAGAGTTTGCTTGGGGTCACCCAGCAGCTTCTGAGGGAAGCCAAGAGGAAGCAGGGAGATGATGGATTCCCGAGATTTTTACCAGGAGGTTAATTTCCCCTTCCATGAATCTTTCCGATACCGTCTTGGGATTCCTTACTGGAAGTCATGGGTCAAAAGGCTTGTGCATTTTAATGCTCCTGAGGCAGACTGCCAACACTTCTTCCAGAAGATTCGGACTCCATAACAACAGTTTATTAATTCAACAATCACTCACAGGGGCGTTTACTGTGAACCAGATGTTGTTCTGTGTGCTGGGGCCACAAGAGAGACAGACAGACGTGACCTTGCCCTCCCGGGCCTCCTGTGAAGGGAGAGGGCAGTCCTTAAAAACTGTCCCTAATTCATGTTCTGTGGCGTGCACTGGCGGTGAGCTGAGACTGAAGCCGGTAGCGTGGAAATCAGGCCAGCCCGGCGCAGAGTGTAACGGCACTTCAAGTAGCGCGTGTTCACAGGGATTCCCAGAGGAGCTAGATTGAAGTTCAGTCCCAGATGAGCAGAAGGGAAACCGGGACACAGGGCTCAGGGGTGCCGGTCCACTCAGGACAAACAGCAGAGCAGGCAGAGGAGCAGGTAGTTGCTTTTTCCAGTCAGGAGAGAGTGGCAGGGTGAGGGAATGAATAGAGGAAGATCTGAGTGAGATAGGGGAGCAGGGGACAGTTGATTCTAAGGGAAGCCTCAGAAGGTGGCAGACCCTCCAGTCAGCAAGACACGAAACAACTAATTTGGAGCAATCTCTTTAGATAAGAAGAATCCAAAGTTAGGAACCAAGTCCACTGTCTAATTTGACATGTATTTACAATGGGAAAGGAAATCACAGGAAATCATAGACTTAAAAGGCTAAAAAGTGCCAGGGCTACCACACAATGGAGCCCGTGCACACCCCTTCAGTACCTCGTCCAGTGCCTCCCCCCTCTCCCATGGATTACATCTTCTATGGCAATCACTTTGTAACGGGGACTTTCTGTAGAGAGGGTAAGGGATCGCTCAGGCTTGCCTGGAGCGGAGTTTGATGGAAATTGATTTTTTATTATTGATGGTTTAGGAATGCTTTATTTTCATCTTCGAAATTTGTTTTTGATAATGTCTCCTAAATCTTTAGAACGACTGTCAAACCTGGGGAAATATCTATCAAGGATTTCATACACATTGTGTGTGTGTGTGTGTGTGTGTGTGTGTGTGTGTGTGTGTGTGTGTTGATGTAGTAGATGTGATTTTAAAGTTGCTTGGGCGGCCACAGGCCCCAGAACATCTTCCAATCCATGAGTTTTGCTAACTTGCTAACCCATGAGTGGTGCTAGGGACCCTTGGAAGATTCTAGAAGGATTCTGGAGAATAGTGGCTCCTGCAGCTAAAGCTGTGTGGAAACTGATCTCTCTGTGTAGGGGGTTCAGTGGGGAGAGGGGCCATGAACTGCTCTGCAGACTTCAGTGGAGCCGGGGAGCTGGGCCCCCTTGGATCACCCAATAGAATGACTGAGGAGGGAGGGGTGAAAGGGAGGGGGAGGGAGGACTCAAGGTCATTCAAGGACAAACTGTCTGCTCTCCCGCTTAGACCCTTGTTTGGTCTCCTTTCCCGTTTTTGATTGTGAGGTTCTCTGCCTGGCCCACTGCCCTGAGCCTGCCTAGCCCTTCATGCGTGCCCGATAGAGATCCTTCCTTGTCCCAAAGCTGGGAGTGGACCCAGGTAAGCAGAGATTTCACTAATAGATATCTGTAATTCTGGATAGATGTTTGAGAGTAAATGGGTCCCAGCAGGTTCCGGTGAGAATGGTGGGGTGGTCAGTCTGGGAGCCTGCACAGGACAGAAACTCCTCCCCAAAGAGGCCAGGAGCCGTCCTGCAAAGATCAGCACCAAACACAGCAGAGGCATGCGGAGCAGGCCATCGTGGCTGGAGCCAGGCTTGGTGGTGGTGGACTGGGATCAGTCCCGGGAATTAGGGAAATATCAGAACTCGCAGCAAAATGAAATCTCAGGCTGGGGCTGGGGCTAAGTGGCAGACGACTTGCAAAGCCCTGGGTTTAGTCCCCAGAATGTGTGTGTGAGTGTGTGTGTGTGTGTGGGGGGGGGGGGTTAAAGCTGAAAGGTGTCGGGGGTGGGGAAGCTGTGAACCAAAGCCGAAACTCTCAATAAACAGTTACTGATAAGAATCGTGGACTCAAGAGATGAAAGAGTTGCTGGTGCGTTTTAAGAGGAAAGTGCAGCGAGGCTTTAATGAAAAGAAGTGCGCATGCGCAGAATCAACCCCAGGGGCACAGAAACCCCTGTTCGGAAGTCTCTCAGATCAAAACAGAAAAGGACAGTAAGAGATAAAATTCCCACTCCTCCCCACCAGGCAGCCTGGGCCTGGCCTCGCTCTCAGTGGATCCTGCTCAAGGTCCTGTATAGCTGGCCTGTGCTCCGGTGGCCTACAGAGGTAGGATGACCCCCACAGGACCTCAGCTCCCTCCTACTGCTGGGTGGGCTTCAAAACCTGCTCACTTGGACCCCAGGTCAGAAATATTCTGCTTCTTGCGAGTTAGGGCCTAACCCTCTGCCAAAGCGCTTGGTGACAGAACAGAGTTCCTGGCTCAGGCCTCAGTGTTCAGGGATGACTCAGGGATAAAGGCTCAGGCCAACCAGTCCCAGCTGTGTTTTCTTCGATCGTCCTGAGTTGTCATGTCTCAGTTTGACTACTAAGCCACTAGAACTGTTAGTAGAAACTTCAGAAAAAAATGACAATCTAAAAAAAAGTCATTGTTCCTTCCTTCCTTCATTTTTGTGGTGTCGGGAATCGAACCCAGGGCCTTGAGCAAGTTAGGTAAGTTCTCTGCCCTTGAACTACATCTCTATAGCTGTCTCTCTATCTCTAGCTATATCTCTTTTTATCTTTTATTTTGAGACAGGGTCTCACTGTGTTACCCAGACTGACTTTGAACTTGTGACACTTTTGCCTCAAAACCTCCGAAGTAGTTTTTGTTCCCAGGCTCAGCTCTGAGTATCTTTAGGAGCTCCACTCTAGACTCACTTGACACAGATAAGGCCCTGGCTATTTCTGTCCAAGACCATAGTCTACAGACAGAGAGACTCCACAGAGGGGAAAAGCCTGGTTCCTCCACAGACTGGGCTAAGACACCCTGCTCAGTGCTGCCTCTCTTGGGGAAGCTGAATACGGGTAGCCAGGGTAGCCACGGCAGCACAGTGCGTACTATACACTTTCTTTGGATACTCTTCAGAGTCCTAATAGGACAAGAAGATTGCCTAGGTCTCAAAGATATTAGGAGAACATGAGGTATAACTTTGCTCTCACCGTTTCTACTGGAGAATGCTGGGCACTGCAGTAAAATACCATTTAAAAACAACATCTGGGCCCAAAGGTGCTCTGTGGTCATGGTGCTCATATCAATGAAAACGGAGAAATGTGTGTGTGTGTGTGTGTGTGTGTGTGTACCTGTGCATATGTGTCTGTGGTTTTCTTTTTCATAAAACTGCTCACTCCCGCTTTCAAATGACACCCAAAAGGTATAAATTTAAGCTGATAAAACATATATTGATTGACAGGAAACATGAAAGAGACTGAAAAGGTAAGCAGAGACAGGCCGGATCTCTGAGTTCAAGGCCAGTGAGTTCCAGGACAGCCATAGAGAAACCCTGTCTTGAAAAACCAAAACCAAACCAAAACAAAACAAAACCAAACAAACAAAAAAACAAAAAATCATTTGTTCACTCATTCATTTGTTTATTCATCCATTTGTGGTATGGTGGGGCCAGGGGAAGAATTGAACGCTGTGCACAAAAGACCAAAGAGGGAACAGTCTCAGGTACCCAGAGCTCCTGAACTTGGGAGCACGAGGATGAGAGTCACAATTTGAAGATTCCACCATGTCCCATCACGCACCAGACTGCACTTGCTACTGCTGTTTCAGGCAGGCACATACCTGGGCAGACGCCTCTCCAGCTGTGAGCACATCAGACAGAGACCACTCAAGCACAACAGAAGAAATGCCACAGAGAAGGTAGATGGAGACTTGTCACAGACGGTGAACCAAGATCACAGTGACCAGGTATGACCAGGCAAGGTCTTCACTGTAGAGAAATGAGTGGTTAGAACGACTCACCCAACATCACGTGACCAACAAATAAAACCACTAGAATCTGAAGCATGCATGTCTACTTCCAAGCCCCTTTTCTGCCCCCTTGAGCACATCATCTATTGTGTGATGTCATCCTGACAGTGCACAGGGAGAGCAGCCTATGTGCCGTGTCACAGGGTTAGTTATGAGGGCCTGGTCTCACTAAGATGGCATCAGTGAATCCCCGTGGGGCTTGAATAGACCTGTACAAGGGCTTTTAGGAACAGCAAGTGTATTCCTTAAGGAAAGACCCACTCAGGACTGGAGAGACGGCTCAGTGGTTAAGAGCACTGACTGTTCTTCTGAAGGTCCTGAGTTCAAATCCCAGCAACCACATGATAGCTCACAACCATCCATAATGAGATCTGATGCCCTCTTCTGGTGTGTCTGAGGACAGCTATAGTATACTTATATATAATAATAAATAAATCTTTAAACACATTTCACATATCAAAGGATGCCCAAAAAGGAGTAAGAACAAAGTATGGATACTTGGGCCCTTTGTAGAAAGGGGAACAAAATACCCACATAAGGAGGTATAGAGACAAAGGGTGGAGCAGAGTCTGAGGGAAAGACCATCCAGAGACTGCCCCACCTAGTGATCTATCCCATATACAGTTACAAAACCCAGACACTATTGTGGATACTCACAAGTGCTGGCTGACTGGAGCTGGATATAGCTGTCACCTGGGAGGCTCTGCTAGTGCATGACACATACTGAGGGGCTCACTCTTAGCCAGCCACTGAACTGAACACAGGGTCCCTAATGGGGGAGCTAGAGAAAGGACCCAAGGAGCTGAAGGGGTTTGCAGTGCCACAGGAGGAACAATATGAGTCACCCAGGACGCCCAGAGCTCCCAGGGACAAAACCATCAACCAAAGAGTACACATGGAGTTACCCATGGCTCCAGACTCATAGGCAGCAGAGGATGGTCTTGTAAGACACCAAAGGGAGGAGAGGCCCTTGGTCCTGGAAAGACTTGATGCTATAGTGTAGAGGAATACCAGGACAGGGAAGCAGGGAAGGGTTGATTGAGGAAGAAGAGATGGCTTATGGGATTTTGGGGGGAGGGGGAAGCAGGAAAGGGGACATTTGAAATGCAAATAAAGAATATATCTAATTTGTTTTTTAAAAAAAGGAAGAAAAAAGAAGAAGAAGAAAGGCGTGTGATGAAACAAGATTTTCCAGAGGAATAAGAGCCCATCATGGTGGGCGTGGCATGGCAGCAGGAGCAGGAAGCTGAGAGATCACATCTTTAACCACAGCACAAAGCAGTAAGGGTGGGCTGGGCTGGAAGTAGAGTGAGGTGCCCCCCTCCCCACCCACATTTCTTCTAGCAAGGCTTTACCTCCTAAACCTTCCCAAAGGGCGCCACCTATGGGGAACCAAGCGTTTAAATGCCCAAGCCTTTGGGGGAACATTTCTTCTCATTTGGACCACCACAAATGCCATGGCTATCTGCAAGAGAAAAATCGAAGACTGTCATCGAGCTGCAGAATTCACTGCGGTGTGCTGAGAATTCAGGAATGCTGCATCACAGGGAGGTCAGGGCAAATGGACCCAGGGCTGAAGGCAGGAAAGGATGTGTCTGAGGACAGAATGTTAGAAATCATCCTAAAGTAAGGAAACACACTTGGCCATGGGCTTGCTGCTCTGCCCCAGGTGCTGCTGCAGCCATCGGCAACAGTGTACAAGTATACAAGAGAGAAAATAACTGTACCAGGGCTGACGGGTGGCCCGGAGCCAGGACATGCAATAACTCTCTTCTTCTGACACTGCGTCTACAGGAGCTTGCCTGGGGTCTGTCTCTAAGGCCTTGCAGTAATCTTAAAAAATGGCCAAGAGTGGAATTTATCTTTTAACAATATTCCACTCTTGCTTGTTCCTAGCACCCAGGGCCTGCTGCCTGTCTGTTACTTACAGTGTCTGAAGATTGACGGCCACTGCACTTAACCCGAGAGCTGTTTAGTGGTCAAGGACAGGGTCGTAGACATTACCAGAGAGACCGAAAGATCTGCAGAAAACAAAGGATCAGAAGCCAAAGAAGAGAAAGGGATGCACAGAGAGTGGGGTAAACAGGATCACGTGACCAGGAAGGGGAGCAAGAAGGCAGGGAGGTCAGGAGTCAAGACCAAGGGAAGAATTGGCTGAAATAGAGCTGTTGAAGAAAGGGTCTCAGTAGCAGGATGACCAGCAGTCCACATGACAAAGAGACCAGTCCACCAGTGGGATTAGTATGGGCAGACTTTCCGGGAGCCCCTGAGTTTGAAACCTCATTAGCTTCCAAAGCTCCCGTTGCAAACCTCTGCCCCAGAGGACCAACCTGACCTCTGACCCTGACCTTCCTGCCTTGGCCCCCTGCCCACTTGTGCCTGGCTCACCTGACCATCCCCTGCTGATCCGGTTCTCTAGGTTTGAGGCAGTATGGTGGGTAGACGGTCTCTGCCCTCCACGGCTGTGGGCTGCACCATCTCTCCCACGTGGTTCTCCTTTGCCCTCCTGCAATGTCAGCTTGCTTCTCTGAGAAAGGAACCAAGTGGAGGTCAAGGGAATCAAGTATAATTTTATCCTGTTTAAAGGTAACTAGGAGCACGTGGGTGTCACAGGTCCATTCTGATCCCAGCTCTCCCTTGTCCCGCCTCTTCCTCCTCCTCGTCTTCTTCCTCTTCCTCCTACTCCTCCTCTTCCTCCTCCTCCTCTTCCTTCTCCTCTTCCTCTTCTTCCTCTTCCTGCTCCTCCTCTTCCTCCTCCTCTTCCTCCTCCTCTTCCTTTTCCTCTTCTTCCTCTTCATCCTCCTCTTCATCCTACTCCCCTTCCTTCTTCTCCTTCTTCTCCTTCTTCTCTTCTTCTCCTCCTCCTCTTTCTCCTCCTCCTCCCCTTCCTCCTCTTCTTCCTCCTCTTCATCCTACTCCTCTTCCTTATCCTCCTTCTCCTCTTCTTCCTCCTCTTCTCCCTCTTCCTTTCCTTCCTGCTCCTCCAAAGCCACCCTGGATGATCCTGAAAAGAAAGGACTGCCATCTGCTAGGCGTATTTCAGAAACTGTGCCTGAGGGATTCGTTGGGGCAAGGGATGAGGTGCACTAAAGGGAATAGGGCTAAGGGGAAGGAACTCCCTGCTCTCATGCCAGGCCCAGGGCTAGAAGGCTGGGGAGCAAGTGACTACCTCTGCTCCCTGTGCACAGGACCTAGAAGCCAGAGGAGGGTCAGCCCTCAGCTCGCAGCAGTCAACACTAATCCAGCCTAGTGCTGCTTCTGTGCTGTAAAGGGGGGGGGGGGGGTGATGCCCAGGCAGCTGAAGCCCAGGGCAGCTTTTCATAACAATATTATAATTCTCAATTCTGAGACATGCTTCAGCATTCTACAATAAGATGTATCTTTTGATTGACTTAGACATTTAATCTCATCTTTCTCTTGTTTTCGTCTCCACCCCTGCCCCCCAAAGCTGTTATTAACTTGCTGTTGTATCTTCTGATAGCTTTGTACAGTACAAGCAGTGGATTCAGCAGGATGAATACCGTGAGCAGCAGTCCTAACCATGCGAAGTACCCAGCACGAGTACCTAGAGTGTCCTATGTCACAGCAGAGAGACTACATTTCAGAGAAGTGCAGCAACTCTCTCGCAGTTACATAGTAAGTGTGCAGGGGTTGGGCTCAGAAAGCCTTGGAGCAACCCCACTGCCTTCACTTTGGGGCTCAGAGTCTCATCCACAGGGCTACTGTGCCTGTGGGTGCTAGCACCAGTTAAAGAGTGTTTTTGATCTCCAGGCCTGGGTGGTATAGCCAGAGACAGGGTGCCTAGTCAGCCAAGGGTGCCCACCAGTAGGTGTTCCCAGATGGAACTTGGCCACAACTGGAGCAGTCCTCAAACACACTCTGCTGCTTCCCCCCTCCTGCCAGCTCTGAGCAGAGTAAGACAGTAAAAGGCCTGGGTGTCCAGGTCTCAGCCGGGAGGCCAAGGTCAAGGCAGGGGGTAACGGGTATGGGTGCAAGAGGTGGCTTTCACTAGAAGACTGTGGCTGGCGTTTCCCAGAAGTCTCCTCTCTGAGGATGACAGATGGCCCTCTGAGCGACAGCAGGTATGTGTTTCACAAAGACATATTAGTCCAACATCGACAATGCTTCTTAAAGCCTCTCTACTGACCGCAGAGAAGAGAAACTGGTACAGGATCATGATGACTCAATACATACACATGTAGGTATATATGTATGTATATAAGCATTCATGTGCACTTGTGGAAATGACAAAAAGGTAGTCGATCCCAGTGTGTGTGTGTGTGTGTGTGTGTGTGTGTGTGTGTGTGTGTGTGAAGGGAAGCAGCTTGGGGCAACTGTCAGACTTGCTGGCACAGTACTCCCAGAGTCAGAGCCATGTTGACTGCAACCACTGTGGTCAGGCCCTGCGTTATTTTGGGTGGGGGGGTCTCTATGTCTAAGGGCAGCCTTAGGCATTGCAGGAGGCCAGTGCGGGGGTGGGTGGAGTCCAGCAGAGCACAGAAGAGCTTGGGCTGATGTGAATTAGCTCTGTGATCACGGCGTGTCATCTCACCTCTATTAACCACAATTTATCTGAAACTTACAGAAATGATAGTCGTTTTATATATAGCATAAAGCTCACACCCTGAACATAGTATGTGATCGATATATTTTTGACTTCTTACTATGAAGCCATAGACTGTGGCATTAAAAGGAGCCCTTCTCTCTCCAGAGGAGGAAACTGAGGCCCAGTGCTGAAAGCCTGCTCTGACATCCCGGTAACTGGAGAAAGCAGGGAGGTATGGTATCTGTGACTGGGGTTGGTGCTAACAGCAGCTGATGCCACCCTCCCGCCCCCTGGCTGTTGACAGCAGAGGGTGATTTACAGGGGCAGCACTGCTGATGGAACAAAACTTAATTTTCTGGGGCTGGCAAGAATGCCTGGTGAGAAACTGTGAGCTCTTTTAACTCTTAAGAGGCTGTTCAGAAAGAAAAGGATAGAAGGTAGTGGATACACAAGCACACACAGACACACACAGACACACACACACACACACACACTGGGCTGGACTACCTTTTTCATCAATTTCACAAGTGCACATGAATACTTACATACATACATATATATACCTATATGTGTATGTATGTGCACACATATAGACAGATATATAGGCATATAGACACTTTATTTTTTCTCTCAGCCTTTTTATACCTTCTTAGACAGAAATTCTTCATAAAATTACCTGACAGGCAAAACGTTACATAAAGGGGAGTCACAGAAGGACGTGGATAGTAAGTTCAAAGCAGTGTTTCATTCCATAAGCTCATTACAAGTTCAAAGCCACAGTCTCCCGTGGCCTTGCTTTATCATGGTGCACACCTGTGGTTCATCCTCTGCCCTGACCTAGGATGAATGTTTCCCCTTGATCATGAATTTGTCCCAAGCCTAATTCTCTTCTTAGTGGAATGTATGACAGCTCGTTGTATTTCTTATTGTGCAGCCTTTACTTACTATTCTATGAGGAGAGGACACATTCTATTCTTGACTCTAATTTTATTACATCTTTCTGGAAAAACAACTAAAACCACCTCCTTAAACATTCTTCTTAAAATTATTGAATCAATTCTATAGTCATCAATTCATGTTAACAGCATTAATTTGTGAAAGTTGATCTTCATGTTGATCTGCAGTAAATTTGCCCAGGAGGGTGTCTCTCACCCAGGAAGTGATCGCAGCAGGCTGTAGGCAGCGAGGGCCTCCAGGTGCCCGCTCACACCAAGGCGCATGACCGAGGAGTCACACCAAGGCACATGACTGGGGAGTCACACCAAGGCACATGACCGAGGAGTCACACCAAGGCACATGACCGAGGAGTCACACCAAGGCACATGACCGAGGAGTCACACCAAGGCACATGACCGAGGAGTCACACCAAGGCACATGACCGAGGAGAGTGGCAATGACTAACATGAGGAAGCACAGCAGCAGCGATCCTGGTGCTAAGTCTCTGGGGCGGTGCTTCTGCAGAGCACACCAGTGGCAGCCGAGCCAGACGGGAGCTCGGTGCCCACGCAGCTCCTCCTGCATGGCACCCACCAGCCCAGGAAAGTTAAATGACTTGACCAAGGTCACAAGCAAATTCCTGACAGGCTTGGGGTTGTAAGTCTAAGTGTCCCGACATCCAGACAAGTCCTGCACAGTCACAGGCTTATGTGGATGTGGACCACGCTCTGCCTGAGTGGATCTTTCTGGTCTGATGGAGGTGGGTGGACTCTGAGGGGAACAGAATGGGATATGGCTGAATTCTTTGATTTGCATCCCCTGCAGGATCCTATCCCCCTGTTAGTGGCCAGAGTGTGAGGGTCACAGGTAGCTGAATAGAGAGAGGCCTCTGAAGAGGTGGAGACTAGATCAGCATGAGCTGTGGAGAGCAAGATTGGGCAGAGGCCTTGGCAGAGTGCCTGATAAGCTCCCAGCACTTCAGTGAGTCAAAGCTGAGATCATGTGTCCTCTCCAAGTCACTAGAGCCAGAGGGAGACTTGACCTTCCAGTCAGAGAATGCGGCCCGTTCCCACCGCAGCCCCCTCTGTGACTGACAGCACCAATGTGGGGACACTCAGCTCATAGATGATGTACAATAGACAGTGGACAGTGAAGCCCCGAGTGGGCAGGCCTCGGGGAGCCTGACTTCAGCGTGGCCATCTCCTTCTTTTCTCAGGTTTCCTCGGGGAAGCTCTCACTGTCCTGGATCCTTCCAGGCAGGATAGGGCTGCTGCATTGAGTCAAACAGGGAAAATCGGAATCCTAACCTGCCACCAGCTAAAAATGCCAGGAAGCAGTGTCCCCGGGGGCTGTCACTCAGGAAACAGTGTCCCCGGGGGCTGTCATTCAGGAAACAGTGTCCCCGATAGCAAGTATCAGGTGCTATGCCCACCCCATGTCACTCAGGTATCAGATTCCCAGAGGTGACAACACATGGATGCTGATGTGAGCCCCATCGTTATACATTCACACACATATGTTATACAGATGCATATACTCGTATGCATATGCATGCACACACATACAGCCACTCTCGTGCATGCACATGCATGTGCACATACACATATGTACTGCCCGGTCTCAACTAGTCTGTCTTCAGTCGAGTCAGTTGGTAGAAGCTGGGCTCTGCCCTCTCTGGAGAGAAACTCAGTTTCTTTCTGTTTGTATTAGCTATTATCTCATAGATGTGGCACAGTGTCTGACGGGGCAATTTTATAGAGAAAAGGTTCACTTTGGCTCATTGGTTTGGAGGGTGCAATTCACCACAGTGCCTGGAATGGCTTCCTTTCATGTTGGCAGGAGCTCGCTGCGTGGCCTGTTCACATCTTGGTGAATGAGAAGGAGGGAGTGGGATCTGAAACATGGCTGGGGTATAGCCTTCAAAGACCCAGCCCAGTGACCCACCTCACCACCCAGACCCCACCGCCTGCTACCACTGAGACTCAGTATTCAAACACATGATCCTGTAGGGACATTTTTCATCCTGCCCATGGTAACTGCTCTGTGCCCAGCCCGGCCCACCCTGCATAGCTCCTCCCAGCTCCGCCCACCCTGCATAGCTCCTCCCCAGCCCCGCCCACTCTGCATAGCTCCTCCCAGCCCCACCCACCCTGCAGAACCCCTCCTCCTCTTCACCTTCTCATCTGCCAACCTTGTCCTGAAATCGTAACCAGGGTACTGTGAGGACAGGACGTCTGTCTTAACATCTCCATGTGTTGTGTTGGCAAAGAGGAGATGCTGCCGACAATGACTGATCAGAGTAGCTCCTGGGAAATGGTAGCAAAGGTCATTGTTTGCTAGTGAGGAGTGGCCCAGGGGTTCTGAGCAAATGCCCTAAAGACCACCTTCGTGTAGCAACAGCCTCTCCAGCTTCTCCCAGCCTGCAGAGCCCCTCCCCCATGCAGAGGCCCTCCCACTTCTTCAAAAGTACCACCCACACACTGGCATGGAATAGATTACCTTGATATTCTGAGGCAAATATCAGGTGCTATGCCCACCCCATGTGAAAGAAGAAACTCTGGTTAAGGTAAACAGTCATTTACCACAGATGAATTGCCTACCGACCAAATACCCTGTGAGGGCCAAGCCATCAGCAGGCACTGGGACCCAGAAATCAATACAACTCAGTCGTGTCCTAAAGAAGCTCTTGCTTCATGGGCGGGGTGGCTCTTGCAGGAGTTATGGAGCTGGTGCGGAGGGGCGGCATGGAAGGTGCAGACACCATGAGGAGAAGGGTGGCATTCTATGTGGCTGGGGTGACGGGAGAGCTTCTACAAGGAGACCACATTCTGCCCAGTGGTCCCATGGCCCATCAGCCACTTCCCAGGGCATGCCCAGGGCTGCTCTAAGCCCTGTCCCAGGTCTCTCAAGAGGCACCATGAATCTGCTTTCCCTCACTCTCCAGCTCTCTCTTCCCCTCCACACCTCCCTCTTTTCCCTGCTCCCTCTCCCCCTCCTTCCTTCTCTCACACGGTTATTTTATTTTCAGAGCCTCGGGATCCTCCCCCAAGCCCATGACATTTACTCTTTGGAATAAGAATCTTTTCTATTTTCTTTTTCCAGTGAGCCTTACCCAGGATTCCTGCCTTTCTCGCTAGTGCTCAAGTGGCAGGGGAAGCCAGGTGTTCAGTCCAGAACAGGCTGTGTCAACAGCAATGATTAGGTACCCATTGTATGCCAAGCCCAGCTGCAGACTGAGCATAAAGCCTCTGGGTGCTAAGCAAAAGCTGCCCCCTCTGTTCTCAGAAGCGAGCAGCCCAGCTGTGTCACAGGCAGCGTTGGAGGAAGGGCCTGTTCCTATCTCTGACACTCAACATTGTTTTTACCTCTTAGTAAACTCACATAGAAAGGTTTCTGCCTTACAGAATGGGTGATGTGGCCAGGACCACTCTGCAGTAGAGTGGTTCCAACCATAGCCAGCAACTGTCCCCACGCAGGGCTGTGGTGTCATCAAGCTGGCCAGGGCTAAGGTACAGCTGGAGGGCCTGCGTGGGAGCTCCAAGCTGAACAGTCGTTCTATCCCCAGAGGGGCCAAAGTGCCCACTCTAGGCTCAATAGAGCCACCACATCACAGTTTCCAGGAAGCTGCAGCCTCTGATGGCACTGGCTTCTTCTGCAAGCTTCCCAGGGAAGAGACCCCACATGTACCCAAAGCAGACTCTTTGCTCTTTGAGGGTAGACCAGATGGAGGTGGTGAAGGTAGGAGCCTAGGTATTTTTCCAGGGAAGTGTGGGCTAGAAGCTTGCCCTATGTCTCTCTCTGTATCTTCAGCCAGAGTCTTAGTCTCTCTGTGCCTTACCTATAGGCTACGGCATTCTCTGAAGTCCCCAGCAAGTAAGTCAGAGTCTTCTCCCTGCTGCTTCATTGGGTTCTATGGTTAACTCAGACTATGAACTCAAATGCCACCTCTGTCCAACTAAGGCATCAGCCTCTGAATGTCCTGACACCAGGCTCAGCTAGGTCAGGCTAACCACTGTCGCTCGAAAGGCTTGTGAGTGAATAAATGGGTAAATGAATGAATGAGTGAGTGAATGAAAAAGTGTGAGAGCAAATGAATGAAAAGTGGGAGTGAGTGAATAAGTGAATGAATGAGTGAGTGAATAAATGAATGAGTGAGGTAATGAATAAATGAGTGAGTGAGTGAATGAATGAGTGAGGGAATAGATGAGTGAATGAATGAGTGAGCAAATGAATGAGTGATTGAATAAATAAATGGGTAAGTGAAGGAATAAATAAATGAGTGAGTGAGTAAATGAGTGCGTGCGTGAGTGAGTGAGTGAATGAGTGTGTGCGTGAGTGAGTGAATGAGTGAGTATGTGCGTGAGTGAGTGAATGAGTGAGTGAGTGTGTGCGTGAGTGAGTGAGTGTGTGCGTGAGTGAATGAGTGAGTGTGTGCGTGTGTGAGTGAGTGAATGAGTGAGTGAGTGAGTGTGTGCGTGAGTGAGTGAATGAGTGAGTGAGTGTGTGCGTGAGTGAGTGAATGAGTGAGTGAACAGGCAAAATGAGGAACTGCTGCTGTGGTGTGGCCATGCCCCCTCCTCTCTGGGCACAGATTATGTGGCAGGAACTTCCTGTCACCTGTTGATCTTTCCACCACCCCATCTTCATTACCAGCCACCAGAGAAACCCAGTTTTGAGATAAGAGTGGCCTGGAGGGACACTTGCTTGAGGTAGGGTGGTATTAAGAGAAAAGGCCAGGCCGGTCCCCTCTATATAACTGCACTGGAGAATCACTGAGTTGCTCCTGTCTTGAGCTGATAGCCAGCGCCTAGGTGACCCATCATCCCAGCTTGATGGATGCCTCCAGAGCTCCCTGCTGGGGTCTCCAGCCCAGTTACACAGGGCTCCCTACTTAGACTTACCCAGATCCTGGCCCCTCATTCCCATGTCGAAACAGGAGGCATCAGGAGGGTTCCATCACTCTGCCTCTGGCCAGTCTCCTAAGCAGTCTCTCAAAAGCCTCAGCATGACAGAGCCAGCAGTGCCAGGTGAGTTCAGGCTCAGAGCTGATCTACACATGCGTTCCCGCAATACCGAGCACGGCACCCATGTGGGGAAGGAGCCAGTTATACTCTTCTGGAAACTGTCAGAAATCAAAACAAGGAAGGGGTGAAACAGCAAAAACAGATAGTAAGGCAAACCCCCTTTCTTTCTGAGGGTCTCTGGAGAGGCTGCACTTCAAGAAAGCTGTCGGCAGAACCAGAACTAGGAACAAAGTGGAGAACTACCGCCAACTGTCAAGAGTGCTCACTGCACCATCCCTGCCCTGCCTTCTCCATCTCTGTCTGCACACACATGTAAACACACACACACACATATACACATGCATGCACACCTTTGTGATGTTCCCGTGTGAGCATATATAAGGAGCCCACACAACTCCTTACAATGCCAGTATTTGGGAAAATCTCCTACTTGCAGAAAGTATCTGTTGCCTGCAAATGCAGGCTCGAGGTTTAGGCAAAACAGGAAAAACTTGAGTATCAGACATATATTCCCAGCTGAGGTACAGCCTTTGTGCTTGCCTCTCATACAGTAAACAGTATCTCCCGCGGCCAATTTAACACTATGCCTACAAGTCTGTGCTCTCTGCTGGTGATTTTGCCGTATAAAGTAGTCCCAGGTGCTGTGCGGAAGTACACAAGACAGTCCGATGCTCTCAAGGAGACTTGGCATGCTCAGGCCTGGCACAGAGCCCTAATCTTTTTGAGCTCATTGCCAATGAAACTGTCATCTATATGGAGGAGGTGACATTTCAGGAGTGGCAGTGAGCCTTTGAGAAGCACTGTCGGTCTCTTGTTCTCAACAGCTGTATCGCATCACACTCCTACCTACAGTGCCTGTAGAATTGCGCCCTCCACATCCACACTGACATCTACTGTTGTGATTTTTATTTCTCTCTCGCTGTGCTAACATGAAATTCTATTCATCTGCCCGTTGCTTTCAGTGACATGGCTTGAAGTTCACACAGCGATTAAAATAATAATAATAAAACAAAGAGAGAGAGAGTCCAGTAAGGCTGTCAACGGTGCCTGATTCTGAGCTTTGTTGTAGCAGGTGCTTGGCCACTGACACCTGCGTCTTGATGACACTCCACATGGGCTACAAGGCCATGAACCTGCTGTTCTGGGGACAGTTGCTGGGAGAGAAGAACCAGATGGGATTAGGTTGAGAAGAATCTCCTTGGCATCTCCCTGGTTGGGCTTAAGGGAGAAAGGATAACTTACAACAGGCCATGGCCAAGGTGCTATTTTTATATAAAGTCTGAACAAGACCCAGGTTTGTGCCCAGCCTCCCGCCATCTTTTTTCTGACTGTTGAGTTTTGCTGATTCTGTTTACTCTTGGACATGAGTCCTTGGCCCTACACAGCAGTTTGTCTTTTCATTCCTTTTATGGAGTCTTCTGTAGAGTATGAACATGTTGAGATTTAGTGTGAGGCTGCTCTGAGGCGAGTGGAAGGACTTTGAGTGGCCCAACGGATTCCTGAATGGCAGTGTGGCCTTTGCTGTTGCGTGTGCCAGCCTGGAATCAGGCGATGGATGAACTCAGGGTCGGTCTGGGAGCCAGCAGGCACGGCTTGCAAAGGCCACACAGTCTAGTGAAGCCCCCAAAGGGATGAATGAGGTGCGGACATGGGACAGAGCTCAGGACCAGTCAGGGTTTATAGGAGGAGGAGCCAGAAGAAGCTAGCCCAGGAAAGAGAGGGCGCACCAGGGAGGCAGGATGAGCCTCAGTGGGAGGGGTCTTGGTGCAGAGGGCAGAACTCCAGCTACAGGGGCTGGGGAAGACGGCCTTGAAGCTGCTTACTGGATGAGAAGAAGGTTGGCCACCAGCTACTTCCACAAAACAGAGCTATGATCCAGGTATGGACACCCAGAGGGGTCAGGATACTGAGTATAAACACGGCTCTCAAGGCAAAGCTAGAGGACACATATGTAGTACACTGAAATTTGTGTGTGTGTGTGTGTGTGTGTGTGTGTTTTAATTTCTCTTTGAGACAGAGCCTCATATAGTCCAGGCTGGTCTAAAACTCTCTAAGTAGTTTAATTGACTTTGAATTTCTTTCTTCCTTCCTTCCTTCCTTCTTTCCTTCAAGATTTATTTATTTTATGTGAGTACACCATTGTTATTTTCACACACCCCAGAAGAGGGCATCAGATTCCATTATAGATGGTCTGTGAGCCACCATGTGGTTGTCAGGAATTGAACTCAGGACCTCTGGAAGAGCAGTCAGTGCTCTTAGCCGCTGAGCCATCTCTCCAACCATTGACTTTAAATTTCTGATAATTCTACCTTTGTCTCCTGAGACGTGGGATCCCTGGCCCACCATCACACCCAGTTCACCGTGCTGGCGTCCAGTCCGGGGCTTTGTGCATGCTAGGCCAACACTCTACCAACCAAGCTACATCCCTAGCCATGGTGGCATCTTATTCCATTGCATAGATTATTCCTTGTGCTTCTGGAAATAACTAGAAGCTTATTCGCCCACTGGCACCAGTGAGCCCAAAGACAGGTCACGCAGGAGGAGGTTGGGCAGGGCTGCTAGGGACATAGTCAGGAGCTGACAGGAAAGGATGGCATCTCTGTGCAGACGGTTTAAGGAGAGACACATGGGACTTGGAGATATGATGGATGTCTCGTGGGTCTTCCGGCAAAGGTGCACATCCTTCCAGATCCTCATCTGTGTACAAACCAAGATGAATGGTGTAGTTTTACACCATGCTGTTCATATTTTTCATTCTCATTTTCCTTATTCAAAAATATGTCACGGAGAAGCATCCCTGGCAGAGGGTGCAGAGCAAACTCAATCTTGGGAATGACTGCTTCTGAAGGAGTCGTCTGGAAGCGCCGTTACTTATCCAGCCAATCTCCTCCCGTCGGACATTTTAAGCTGTCTGCCTCCTGATGCGCTCTTTTTTGTTTTTCATTTTTTCCCCCTGTTACAAATAATGCCAGAGAAATCCTCTTTGCATAAATGCAGACCCTTGAGCTTTTCAGAAATATCAACCTCCAGAAGAAATCAGATTGCCGGGTCAAAAGACAGGTGCAGTCTTGAATTGTGATCGGCGCCGCTTAAGTGTCCTCTACAGAGATTACTTCAAAGAAACCTCCCGCTCTCTCGGTGTGAGTGTGACACATTCACGAGATTGTTTAAAGTGGAGTTCAGCGCTGAAGTGGCGTCAGAAACACGGGGATCACACCCTCCCCCTTCCGCACCCTGCAGAGATGTGCTCGCCAAGCCTGGGCTGGGAGGGGTTCTGAGAGGCAGACAGCTACAGAGCTGCAAGAGCCAGACGGGGGAGGGGCAGATGTGGGATGCAGGGAGCCTGGAGCCAGGTGTTAGTTTGGAGTAGGGAACAAATGGTTCGCTGTAGGGTTCCGGGCAAGGATTCAGCTTGCCACTTCCCGGTCACAGCAAGAAATGTGTCATTGTGTCGTCTGGGGAGATGATAGAAGCATGGCAGTTCATCTACAATGGCTGGCAGAGGCTGCTGCCTGCCCACTGATAGTTATAGCCTTCAGGTATCTAGCTCATGAATCCTATTGAACTGAGAACAGTAGTCAGCCTAATTTAAAACTTATGTCTCTCACGCCGATGGCGGTAGTCATGTGACCCGCTTCAACCAATGAGAGGAGAGAACATTGTAGTACTTTACCCACCCATCTGGATCATGTGATACATATCACCAGCCAAAGAAATGAGTATAGAAATTGCCTCAGGGCATTCTGGGAAAGATCCCTGGAAAAGTAGCATGGGAGACCCTTGAGAGGACTAGATCTGTTCCTTGTGACAAGAGGCCCAGTGAGGAGCCATCACGCATAACCTCAGTTGTATATATACACTGACCACCAAAAAGAAACCGGAGACAGCCGGTCCTCATGGCGTTTTGGAATGGTTGAGCCTTCATTTTGGCCCCACCAAATGTTTCCCAAGTTGAAAACCAAACCCTGCACTCGTTTATGCCTCTGTTGGTTGGGTTTCCGGGACCTCTCCTGCTTTGCCTGAGTCTGCACGCATGAGCAGTGAGTTCCTTACATAGCTGGAACCTCACTGGGCCTCCGTTCCTGAAGCAAAACATCAAAGGATCAAACCAAGAAAATTTGAAACCATCTTTTTCAAACTTGGGAAGAGTTTAGGTTTACAGAGAATGTATATAAAAGTTAGAGAGATTCACTTACACTCCGTTTCTTACACTGTCTCTCCAACCTCAACATACTGGACAACTAAGGCTCTTGTATTAAAAAGTAAAGCGCCTGGGACTGGGGGATGGCTCCGGTGAAAGGCTACTCAGAGTCTCAGCCCTCACATAAAAGCTGGACACATCCGTACCTGTCTTGCTTGATCCCAGCCCTGGGAAAATGAAGACAGATGGGTTTCTGGAGCTCACTTGCCCGCCTGCCTAGATGAACTGATTAGTTTCAGGCTCAGTGAGAGACCCAGTCTCAAAGAAGAAGCAGGAACGTGACTAAGGAAGACACGCAAGGTTGGCCTCTTCATGGTCAAATACATGATCAAGTGCACATGCATTCAAAACATACGTGCACACACCCACACACCCAAATGAACACACAACACATAAGTAAAACACCTGAACAAACTAATGAGCAGCCATCACGCGTTCATTCCTGACAAAGCTCTCCACTTTATCCATTTCCCGTGTCTCTCCCTCACAGCCGGGCTCCCGTCAGGACATCGTCTCCTTTCCCATCCCTGCTCTCACTTGCTGGTCCTTTTCTGGTCCCAACAGCCTTGGAAGCTTGAGAAATCTGGGCCAGGTATTTTGCATAGCATTCTCCTGCCTCCCTGTTGCTGGGATTGTGAGTATGCACCACATTACCACATTCAGGTTTCTTGTGGGTGGAACCTAGGGTTTTGTGTGTACGAGGCTAGCGCTGAGCTGCCTCCCCAGCCCCTGGTCAGGAGTTTTGTAGAACCCTCCTACACTTAGATTTGCCTGGATGTCTTTGTAATTTGAATGGGTTTCCAGGTTCAAGAGAAGAAGCCTGTGGGGTGGACGGCACATGCTATGCCAGTTAGCATGGCTGGCAAGCTTAACCTCAGCCATTCACGAAGTTCTGCAGACTCTGCTAAACACGAGCCCCTCCCCCAGCGCTACGCACCCCTCCCAGCAGTGTTTCCTAAAAATCAGAGTACTGAGCAAGGTTCTCACTTCAAGGTCAAGGTCAGCCTCCAGCTTGGGGGGGGCGGGGGGCAGAGGCATAAATTATTTGTTAAGTCTTGCTGGGAGTTTTAGCTTCTTTTCCTCTCATGTATATTTTTTATTCAATTATTTATTTCTGTCACTGTGGACTCGTGATCTTTATTCTTTGGGTCACTGGTCGATACTACATTATTTATTTTGTCATCTTTGAAGCTCATCATGTTCCTGGAGTGCCCTGAGCCACTTATGATTGCAATGTTCCAGGCACAAGATGCTCCGGGCTCATCTTGAAGGCGCCCTTTCTGAGTCCTAGAGCTTGCTGGTCCTCTAAGGATCCTGGTCCATTTTGTTAAAGAATAGTATTACAAACCAACGCTTGGGGCCAGACCTGGTTTTAAAGGTAATTCTAGCCCAGAAACTTCAAGAACCTAGATTTGAGATATGAGTCATTAGTTACCGAGAAGATAGCATGAATGCTAGGGTCTGGTTTTTTTGTTTTTTATTTCATTTTTTGTTTGTTTGTTGTTGTTTTTTCTCTTCCCCATGGTTTCCACCTTCTTTTCTCTCTCGCTCTCTGTTTTTTTGACACAAGGTCTCATGTAGCCCAGACTAGCCTTAAACTCACCGCATAACCAAGGACAGCCCTGAATTCTTGATCCTTCTTCAGCCTCCACATGCCGGGATAACAGGCACACACCCATAGCAGCTGGCTGATCACCTCTATAATTCCAGCTCCAAGGGATCTGACACCCTCTCCCGGCCTCACACAGTTGTAACGTGCAGTCACACAGACACATACATCTAAAGAAAAATGAAATAAACTTTTTAAAATAAAGTAACTGGACAGTGACGCCTAAAAAGAAGAAATACAAATGGATACTGAACATTTTTTTCTTAGTGTTCAACTTTATTAGCCATTAGGGAGATGCAAATAAAAACCTAAGCATACACCTTAGCCCAGCCAGATGGCCATCATCAAGAAAATAAATGTCAACAAGTTCTGGCGAGGATGTGGGGAAAGGGGAACACTTGTCCACTGTTGGGTGAAGTGTTAATCGGTATAGCCAGCTTAGATGGGGGGGTCAGTCTAGTGGTTCCTTAAAAAGGAAAATATAGAACGATATGACCCAGCTAGACCATTCCTGGGCCTAGACCCAAGACGGTCCTGCTACCCAGGTACCTGATCTCCTTCCTGTGTTCCACGCTCTTCTTTAGTCACAGCACTAAGAAGATGGAGCCAGCCTAGACGTCCATCCACCGGTGAATGGATTATGAAAATGTGCTATGTGTACATGAAAAAGTTCTACTGAGCTGTAAAGAAAAAATGAAAATTGTGAAGGTTCGAAACTAGAAAATATACTGAATCAAGGGATACAGTCCCAGAAAGACAAAGGTCACATGGTTGGTCTCATGGGCAGCTAGCTCCTAGTGCCCACGTGTGAAGATCAGGAAGCTGGGAGGGGCCCATCAGAAGCGGGAGGGGAGAGGCTGTAAGGGGAGTGGAGGGGGGGCTAGATTGGGAGAGACTGAGAGGAAACCTCATCACCAAGGTTACTCAGGGGACCCTATGGAATATGAGGGACCTTGTGAGAGGAACAGGGGACACACACAGCCCTCCACCAGCCTGCAAAGACATGGCTTTCTAAGACCTCTGGGCACATCCGCTGGAGTCTCTCGAGTCAGTCCTTTCAGGTCCCTGGCTCCCTGCTTTATCCTATCTATGTCACCAGGCAAATGTCAGTGCTGGGTCCCCAGAGTCTACCCCTAGTCTACAGCAGCAGACAGAGCCTGGGCTGGAAATCCAGCCCGTTCCCAGAGGGCAACAGGCTGACCTGACAGTAATGAGTTCACCGTGTCTGAAGTGCCTCTCAGTCCCCCTGAGGCTCTGAGGTAATTACAAGGTGGTGTGTTATTAAACATGATTTATGGTCGCTGAGAGCTTTGGGTGGTGAGTTAGTGGCAAGGATATTGGGCCCCAGCTGAGATATTTGGCTGAGTTCACAGCTTGGGACAGAGCCTAAGGCCTGGGTTTATTCTCAGTCCCCAGGGCTTACCACCACCCTCACCCTTCACCCCTACCGCCATCTTGGTGCCCATGTGTATCTTCTGTGGCTCATCTCCATAATCATACTGAGGTAGGGCTATGGGGACAGGAGTAGGAAATACCAGCCACACAGCTGAGACAGTCGCCTGGCCACAGTGTCCCCTGGAGCCTGCACCCCCTGATTCCCCGACACACCTTCCAAGCGTGGTGCTTCTCTCTGCTTGGTTAGAGTGTAATTGACTTAAGGCCACCTGATGGCTATTTCATAACTCCAAAGCACACTTTCACAGGAAGACCAGCTCTAAAGAAATTCTGAGAGCCCGTGGAAATTAAACACGGTGATCAGCAGGAAGTAGACCTTGGCTAAAGGAGGGGCCATGGCCTGAGCCGCCTTTCTGACTAAGTGAGACGTCATTGGGTTTCGTGCTGGGAGAGAATGGATTTACATGGCACTTTAAGACTCTCTCTTATGTTTTATTGTCTTCAGTGGCTAAGGCTGAACTTCATTTCTGAATCCAGAGAAGTAGCCGAAGGGGTTTTCGTTGAAAAAAATAAATCAGGCTTGCAGAAAAGACAGACACCCCCTCCCCAGTGCATCCCTCCCCCCAGCCATTCTGAGGCAGCCTCTCTTCTCCCTTAGGGTTCTCTGTTTCCTCACACCGTGACCTGACTGCCACAGCCCCCATGGTGTCCTGAATCCTCCATGTACCTGTATGTTCATGTTCATGTATGTTCATGCATGTTCATGTTCATGTTCAGGGTAGAGGATTAGGGAACAAAGCAGGCCTCACCACCAGGACCCAGAAAGGGAAGCCAGCTGAGGCAGCCAAAGCGGGGCTCCCTCTGATTCTAGTGCGACAGCCAAAGGGGGGCTCCCCTGATTCTAGAATACATAGAGAAGGTGCTGTGGGGATTTCCAAAGTTTCTGAATGTGGGTGAGGGGCAAAGGAGAAATCTCTTGACACCTCCATTTCTATTCAGATAAGCCATCGACAGTGGAAATCAGAGTGTGCCCGGCTGCCCTCAGCAGTTAGTGGCCAGCAGCCTTGTGTTCCAGGCTCCACAGGCTTCCTGTGCTTGTGTGTCTGTGCCCCCACCACATTCGTATGCTGGGTGCTGCCACCCCAGAGCTCATGCTGTGCATACAGGGAGGCCTCGAGGGAGGTGACCTGGTGCCAGATGAATCTTCCTCATGCAGCCTGGCAACTGCAGAAGAGATTAAAAGGCGTTTCACATCTCACCCAAGTAGGACACAGACTCTGTCCCCTCTGGCGGACATAGCATCAGAGACCAAGCTTCCATCTAGCACCAAAACCTGCCGGTGCCTGGCATCTAGATTTTGAACTTCCCAGCCTCGGGAACTGTGACGATAAGTGATAAGTACACATTGTTTATAAATGAATCCGTGTCGATGCCACAGAAGCAGAGACAAGTAAAGTCACATGAATTACCTCATTTCAATGTCATAATAAAGTAGAAAATGCTGTTAGCATTTCCATGTTATAAAAGAACCAGAAGCGAAGCCATCTGTCCTGCTATAGTTGAAGCCTTGGGCATCAAGACTGCTCTGCCCTCATAGCACACCCCAAAGAGTAGTAGCCACCTAGCATCTGCTTGCATGTCCAGTGATGGGGAGATCACTACCTGTGAGGTAGCCCATTCCCTCTAGGCAGCTATGACTGCTGGGAAATCCTTTCTTTGGGCCACATGGAGCCACAATTGCTTCTCATCTCCTCATCACCAAGGCAACACTTTTAATATTTGAAGACAACTCTTGCTCCTCTTGTCTCTGAAGGGCTTGCCCCTCTCCCGACTCCACAGCCCTTCTCCTTATACACTCTGTGAAGCTCTCCTGACCCAGCATGAGATTTCAAGAGAGAGGATCTCATCCCCCACCCCAGACTAGTCTCAGACTCACTGTGTAGTCAAGGGTGACTTTAGACTTCTGAACAAGAACTCCAGTCTCTGCGTCCCAGGCTGGGATTGCAAGCAGGTGTCACCAAATCCCATCTTAGGACTCTTGGAGTCTCGCACCTGTGGTGCGAATCCCTGCAAATCACTCGGCAGCTGTGAGCCTCAGTTTCCCCACCTGACATATGGGTCTAGTCACAACCTCTCTCTGGCTGTTTTATTTTTAGATGAGACTGAATCTTCAGTATGGCGACCCATGCGTCCACCTGGCACGTTCGCACTCTCTTGATCAGTGGCACAGAGTACACAGGAGGTGGGCGGGGGTTTTAAATGGCAGCAGTATAAATTTCTACCAGCTCCATTTTTATCTCTACATCATTCCGGTCCTCTAGGTGACCTGGCCTTTAATGCAAATCTCCACTTCTGTCTTGAAGGGAAAGCCGGCTTACTCACTAAGAACACCTCTTTCCACGGGTTTTCTCTGCACCCTCCCAGTGGCTGCCAGTCTATCTCCAGAACCCTCCTTTACCCGTATCTGCTCTTAGGACACCCTGGGAATGACCTCACTAATGTGGGAGCAGTGGGGGTGGGACGTGTGTGGGCTCTGGTGCTGGGACCGTGGTGTGAGGAAGGGACATTCTGTTCCTTTGCCTTCCAGACCTTTTGTCCAAGTCCAGCTGGATAGATCGAGGAGCCAGGGCCTGTGTTGGGTTGATGAAGAAACTGTCCCTCACTGGTAACAGCCACCCTTCAGTCAAGGTCTATGGGCTCTTGGGTCTGAGGCCTGTCCTCTTGGCCTTGATGGTAAGTGGTCTTGTGGATCCTGTACAAGAGACTCAGAGGCTCTGGGGACAGAGAGCCAGAGTGGCAGTGTGTGGGTGAGGGGCCTCCATGGGGGTCAGGAACCTGACCTGCCTCCCACTGTCCCCATAAGACAAGTGACCTCAGTTAAGCTGCTTAGCCCTCAGTTTCCTCATCTGTATGTCTGAGCCCCAAACACCCATTTGCCTGGTTTCCACAAGAGCAGATAAACTCAGTGCTCATGAAGGGACTGGGCACAGTGCTCGGCTTGGAAACATGGCTGGAGTTGTCCCAAGTCCTCTAGGACAGGAAAGGCCTGGAGATGGACCTCAGTCTGAGTCCTGCCCTGCCCTCCTCCTGCACTCCTGATGCAGAGCCCATGTTAGTCCATGTTGTGTGGCTGTAACAAATGCCTGAGACCAGCACACTGATAAAAAACAAAAAGCAAGCAAGCAAACAAACAAACAAAAAACAGAGGCTCGATTTAGCTCATGGTTTTAGTGTCTAGGAGGTCCGAGGGCATGGTGCCAGCATCTGCTGGGGGCTTCGTGCTGTGGTACAACATGGCAAAAATCATCATGTGACCAGCCACCAACGCTATGGAGTGACATTCTGATGATGTCATCTAACTTTAACCACCTGATCACTGTAATGTATCAATTTTGGGGTTAAGCCTCCCACATGTGAACTCTGTGTGTTTACGTGTAAGTGTGCATGTTCACGTGTGTTGGCTTATGTGCATGTACACTTGGGTGCCTGTGTGCTTTGAGGCCAGAAGACAACCCTGGCCACCATTACTCAGGTACCATACAACTTGATTCTGTTTTGTTTTGTTTTGTTTTTTGTTTTATATATTACTACGTTTTATCAGTTCTGTTTTCGTGGGTGGTTTGTAGGTTAGCTTGCCATGATGCTCCTGTGGAAGCCAAAGGACAACTTTTAGGAGGTTGTTCTGTCCTTCCACCACATGGTCCTAGGCTCACCCAACTCAGGCCACCAGGCTTGTGTATATATATATATATATATATATATATATATATATATATATATATATGTGTGTGTGTGTGTGTGTGTGTGTGTACATATACATATACATATACATATACATATACATATTAAAGACAGGGTCTCTTGCTGTCCAGGAGTGCACCAGGTAATCTGGGCTGGCCAGAGAGCTCCAGGGATCTGACTGCCTCCCCAGCACAGAGCCAGCTCCCCAACCCCCAACATGTGAACTTCTATGTGTGACATGCTCACACCGAAGCACAGGCTAGACCTGGCTTCCTGGGTCCAGCACTGAGCTCGCTTCAGCTCTCCACCAGCACCCACAGACCTTGGCATTGGTCAGAGCTCGAATCCCGGGTACAACTGTGACCACAGATGTGATGACAGCTCCCCACATCCCCTAATGCCACTCCTACCACAGGATAGCTGAGTGCATTTTCGAGGTGTTGAATGGCTGCCGGTCCCTCTGAGGAGCAGTGTGCCATCCCCTTAATGACTTCGTTTGTCTGACATCAACCCTGAGCTTGGGTTAATGTGTTTAACGTAATGAGGCATTTATTCTCAGTTAGCAAACTCCCAAGGAAGCATCTTTGCTCCTGATGGACAGATTAAGGCTGGACTTGAACATGCTAACTAAGGCAACGGCTCTCACTGGTGACGGTGGCTGCATCGGATATGGACTGCGTGTGAGTTAATTTGTGTAAAACGGCTCATTTCTTGGGGGAAGAGCTGGGATCCTCACGGGACTCTGTGATTTCTGCTCCATTTGTCTCTGTATATTCCCCCCTTAGCCCAGTCGCAGATCCACAGATAAGAAAGGCTGAGGCCAGTGGGTGGTATTAATATGGAATGCCTGGCACTGGGCAGCCGCAGCGGCCAGTTCATGAAGAGGTGCTGTGTGACCTTTCCTGGGGAGTCATTGACAAACACCTGTTCCCCTAGACCAGGCACTGGCGACAGATCTAAAAAAAAAAAAAAAAAAAAAAAAACCAAAGCTAGCTGGTGATGCATTGAGTATATGGTGGGGATGCAGGATGGGGGTTACTTAACAGTCTATGGGTGACCCCCTAAACACCTGTATCAACCAAAGTTGCACACTAGTATGGCTAACAGTCCCCCAAAACCTGCATAGGACTCCTCTCTTCAGTCAGTTTCTACCTCCTGTATTCTTAGCACTTGCTGGGGCAATGACTGGGTTCTCAGGTGAGGGTCTGATGACCGGCCTCACCCACTCCTCCTGTGAGCTCAAGTCTCCCCGCTTCCTCTCATAAAGACACCAGTGTCCCCGTGGGAGAACAACCACCCTGATGACTTTGTCTAGCACCCACAGAGCCGGTCTTGTGGGTCTCTTGCAGTTGGTCATGCTGCTCTGATTACAAGGATGAGAGCTATTACACTTGGTGACAGAATCCCACGGAATAGGATCAAGTCTAAGCACAGCCACAGTGACTTATTATATGTCACAGAATCTGGTGCTGTCCAGAGATCAGAGATGCCCAGGATCCCAAACACATCCTGGGGTAAGTCGTGCTCAGTGGACTCCAAGCCCAGGCACCGCGGACGACCTGCAGGCCATTTCTCTAGAATGTCTCCACCAGTGGATCCTCCCGTATCAGTGGCCCTGTTGGGGTTTGAATGAGAATGTCCCCCATAGGCCCTGGCATTTGAATACTCTGTCCCGGAGTTGGTGATGCTATTTGGAGAGCTTTAGGAGGTGCAGTCTTGCCAGAGGAAGTGTATCCCAGGAGGCCCAGAGGAAGTGTGTCCCAGGAGGCCCCAGAGGAAGTGTGTCCCAGGAGGCCCAGAGGAAGTGTGTCCCAGGAGGCCCAGAGGAAGTGTGTCCCAGGAGGCCCAGAGGAAGTGTGTCCCAGGAGGCCCAGAGGAAGTGTGTCCCAGGAGGCCCAGAGGAAGTGTGTCCCAGGAGGCCCAGAGGAAGTGTGTCCCAGGAGGCCCAGAGGAAGTGTGTCACAGGGGGCGGGCTTTTTCTTTTTACTTCCTGTCTGCTCTCTCTGCTTCATGCTTGCGTTTGAAGATGTGATCTTTCAATTTCCAGCTCCTACCGCCATGACTGAAGCTTGTTGCATGCCTTCTCAACACCCTGGACCCGAAAGCCAAAATAAACTCTTTCATCCTTAAATTGTCTTTTGGTCACGGTGTTTTATCCCAGCAACAGAAAAATAGCTGATAAACCAACCCATTTAGAGTCACTGCCATCTGGGGTCACACTAGCCAGGGTGTGACTCTTTCCTCCAGAGAGGAAGAAGCGGTCAGCCATGGCAATCCATAGCCAAGGAGCCCCTATCCTCCAGTCAGAGAAGGAACAGAGGCTCTGACCCCTCTCCACACCACCTGCTTTCTCAGGATTGTCAGTCCACAAGAAGAGATGGGGCAAGGTGGGACTCAGAGGCAGACCGTGCTGGTCAGGGAGGCCTGATGGGAAGTTCTGCTGACAGCGAAAAGCAAAGAAAGATGGGAGAGGACACAGGAGCCTCCACTTCGTTCTTGTGGTCTAGAGTCTAAGTCACGAACGCCTTTTCGGACATATTCACCACAGCACTTTTGTGCGTAGTAGGGCCTCAGGAAAAGGTGGATTATTATTAGCTCCTGAGTGGTACTGAGAAGTTTGGAATAGAATCTCTGTATCCCAGAGGAGTGGGATATTGACTTAGCAGCAGACACAGGACCCTCCAGGTACAAAAAAAGGGCAAACTCCACTGCAAAGAAAATTTGCTGGTGTGCGCTGTCCCAGGAAGCAGGGTCTCTGAGAAAGGATACGTTAAATACTGACCAAGCATTAACGTTCTCTGCTTTAACACGTGTTCACACTCAAAGACTATTTTGAAGGGAAGGCGGCCTTTAGAGAGCGTGGCTCCTGGCTGTGTATAGTGGAGCATCCTGTAATGTCAGCATTGCAGAAGATTCGGAGGCAGGAAGATCAAGAGTTCAAGGCCATCCCTGGCTCCATAGTGAGTTTAAAGCCAGCCTGGGCTACATGAGACTGTCTCAAACATTAAAATAAAAAAAGGTAATAAAACACCAAACCAAAAAAAAAAAAAAGATAAGAAGAAAAGATGGTTCTTTTCTTTCTCACGTGATATTTATTAAGGGTCTACAGTGATGTGCGCCAACTGGAGTTCTCCCTGGTCCAACCTGCTCCCCTGCAGGGCTCTCTTGATGGGATTAGGTCTGATCACATCAATAGTGTGCTGTGATCACTCGGGTAAAAGATCACATGTGTCTCTTTGGGAGGGAAACTGACAGCCACTCTGGATCCTCAAATGTGCCTTTTAAGAATGTGTGTGGTGGGGGGGGGGCAGAGTCAGGTGTGTGTGTCGGGGGGGGGGGGGGACGGTGTTGAAAAGGAAAAGACGCCCCAGGGTAAGAGTTTGAGCTTTCAACAGCAGCAGCGGCAGCACGCTGCCTGCTGACCTTGTTCTAGCAATGGCTTTGTAGGCAAGGGTAGACACCCCCACCCCCTGCGCCATTGAACAAAGAGAGGGGCCACTTCTATTAGACTCCTTAATAGAGACCCAGTTGACCTTGGACTTGTGATAACCCTTGTCTGGGTCTCAGTTTCCCCAATGCATAAACAAAGCCATCAAGCCAATTGGCGGCTGTGGGTCCTTCAGAGCAGAATATGGAGTTCAGGTGCAGCCAGATGAACGATGAAAGAGGACCCGAGAGGAGGCAGGCGCTGTCCTGATGAGCTTGCTGATGTCTGAAGTTCTACCTTGACTACTTTAGTCCAAGACCAACGTCCAGCCACCAGCTGCTAAGCAACTCTACTGCTCTGTGTGGCGTGACTTGATGCCTGGGAATCAATACCTTTCTCCTGGGAATAACTCCCAACCTGTGGCAGGTGGTGTGTAACGCCCACCTCGTGAAGTTCCGCTGCTGGCCACCGCGAGAAACTGTCGCAGCTGGTTCCCCAGGACTAATTCCTAACACAGTCTTCCCTGCCTCCCACCCTTCCTCCCCACTCCCCCAGCCATCCTTCTCCGAACCTAGCCTCAGGCTTTGGACCTGGATCGGGTTCTGTCATTAGGGGGCGTGTGTGAGCTAGCAGAGCAAAGGTGCAGAAGGCACAGCGGTCACTGTGAAGGGAGTGTGTTAGTTACTTGACCTGTCAATGTGACAGAAGCAACTTAAAGATGAAAGGAGAGATGGTTTTCTCTGGCTCACAGTTGGAGGCTACAGGCCATCTAGATGAGGAAGGCCTAGAAGCTGCTGTATGAGGCGGGCGGGCACATCCTACTGGCAGTTGGTAGGCGGAGAGCCAACCACCTCAGTTTCTCCTTTTTTATTTAACACAGGACCCCATGGAACGGTGCTGCCCACGTTGAGGGAAAACCTACCCACATCAACTAATCCACACTAGAAAATCTCTTACAGGCAAGCCCAGAGGTCTGTCTCCGGGTGATGTCAGACCCCATCACATCGACAGCTAGTGTTAGTCGTCACGGGTAGCATTCTCTCACTTACCCTGGGGGCCTGTACCAGGATGGCATC
This sequence comes from Apodemus sylvaticus, assembly GCF_947179515.1. NCBI lineage: Eukaryota > Metazoa > Chordata > Mammalia > Rodentia > Muridae > Apodemus > Apodemus sylvaticus. The sequence continues at coordinate 144,934,115 of NC_067474.1, forward strand.
CGTGTCTGGTGCCCTGTCCCTGCAGGCTTCCCTTCCGCTGAGGCTTTAAAAAATGTGCGCAGAAGGAGAGGGAAACCCTAATCAGTGCAATGCCCAAAGCATGCCGGGAGAGGCGTGGCGGACCAGTGCAGTCACTCCACCCTGGGACACCTCGACAGAGCTGCTTTAGCCAACGCATTTGTGATTTGGAGAGTTAGTAAACGAACCAAGCTGGAAGGAGTGGAAGCATGTATAAGGTCACAAGAAAGTGAGAGTGCTCAGGCATGAATGGGCCAGAAAAACAAAGTATGAAAGAACAACCCAGTGAAAAGGTAAACACAGAGACCCGACCGTGGGAGGGAGAATTAATGGTTGAATGAATGAATGAGTGAATGAATGAGTGAATAAATGAGCGAATGAGTGAGTGAATGAATGAGTGAGTGAGAATGGGATTGGAGATTAATTAAGCCATGAAACAAAGAATAAGTTAACAGATTGAATGAGCATGCTGACAAACAATTAAAATAACCAGCAGTGAAAGGGGGGATTGAAAAGGCAGCGGGATGGATGCATGTGAAAATGGACGGAAGTGACGGAGGTAGCAAATAAATCATTGCACAGATCCACAGATGGGTACACGGTGATGCGGTCTGTCTGAGCTGGAAGGGAAGGGATTCACAGAGCAGGAGCCTCAAACCCCAGGAAAGTAGATCTGCTCCAACTCAGCACAGATTCTGGTGAGCCGTCCTCTCCTCTCTCCTCTCCTCTCCTCTCCTCTCCTCTCCTCTCCTCTCCTCTCCTCTCCTCTCCTCTCCTCTCCTCTCCTCTCCTCTCCTCTCCTCTCCTCTCCTCTCCCCTCCCCTCCCCTCCCCTCCCCTCCCCTCCCCTCCCCTCCCCTCCCCTCCCCTCCCCTCCCCTCCCCTCCCCTCCCCTCCCCTCCCCTCCCCTCCCCTCCCCTCCCCTCCCCTCCCCCTCCCCTCCCCTCCCCTCCCCTCCCCTCCCCTCCCCTCCCCTCCCCTCCCCTCCCCTCCCCTCCCCTCCCCTCCCCTCCCCTCCCCTCCCCTCCCCTCCCCTCCCCTCCCCTCCCCTCCCCTCCCCTCCCCTCCCCTCCCCTCCCCTCCCCTCCCCTCCCCTCCCCTCCCCTCCCCTCCCCTCCCCTCCCCTCCCCTCCCCTCCCCTCCCCTCCCCTCCCCTCCCCTCCCCTCCCCTCCCCTCCCCTCCCCTCCCCTCCCCTCCCCTCCCCTCCCCTCCCCTCCCCTCCCCTCCCCTCCCCTCCCCTCCCCTCCCCTCCCCTCTCCCCTTCCCTCCCCTCCCTTCACCTTCCCCTCCCTCTCCCCTCTCTTCCCCTCCCCTCATCTCTCCTCTTTTCTCTCCTCTCATCATGAGGCACTTTTTCCTGAGAGTGAAGGACTAGCACTGGAGTCACACAAGGAAGTGAGGACAGAGCTCAGAACTGAGGAGCCACATAATCTGGGTCTACGGGCATCAGGTACTCTCCACCTAAGCCTTGGTCACATCCTCTGTGACACGTCTCCAGGTCACCAGATGCACAACCTATTGGAAGAACTCACTAGGCCTGGAGTGGGTGTCCGCACTCGCGGCACATTGCCCAGGAAGGAAGGGACTGCTCGACCTCCTCACCGTGTGGCTCTGGCTTTTGTGACGGCTGGCTTTGACTGTCAACTCGATACAACTTAGAATCACCTGGGAAGAGTCTCAGTGGGGCACTGTTTACAGTGGGTTGGCTCGTTGATGTGAAAGGACCTGGCCCACTGTGGGTGGCACTATTCCCTAGGCAGGGTGTCCTGAACTGTATCTGAGTGGAGAGGTTGAGCTAGGCACAGGCCAGCAAGTCTAAGCCTGTATCCTCTGCTCTTGACTGTGGCTGTGACTCGATCAGTGAGCTTCCTGCCTTGCCTTCCCTACTGCGATGGACCATGATGCTCTAGAGGCTGCTTGTTCTTGTCAGGATGTTTTAACACAGCATCAGAATTGAAATTAGAATAGTGTCCAACATGGTAGCTGGCACATAGTAGGTGCTTAGTAGGGGCTGGCTGAGAGCATGACAGGTTCAGCGATTTGTGGGAGAATTTGGGAGGGACCAAAAATTTTACTCTCTGGCTCCCGAGATCACAAGGACCCTCTCTTTCCGGCTGTTAGATTATTCAGATTCACAGTCTTGCTGTCACCCTTTAATTGCAGCCCCAGTCCCAGTCCCAGCCACAGCCACAGCCACAGCCCCAGTCCCCACACTCTTCAGAGGTGCTTTCCATTTTAGCTGTTCTCAAAGGAGCAAACCTCGGAGCTGCGGAATGGAGTTGCTTCCGCTTACTGCTGGCCAGTGCGTCTGAGAAAACCCCAGAGCATCCAGGGGCAGGCAGTAGGGGAGCAAAGGGAACAAGGGTCGGGTTTCTACCCAGGGGTTAGGCACACTCGCTAACCCCTTGAGAATGAATGGTGTGTGCATGTGTGTACTGGGACACCTTCATTCCTGTGTCTGGGCATATGTGGGTGGGTGGGCACTTTTTTATCAAGGGCCTCTGAGGGTGTGAGCTGAAGATGCTACTGAATGCTGGGTTTCTCATGCGCCCTGAAGGAGGAAAGGATACAACCTCATCAGTGGTCCAGGACTCGGGACTGGCTAGATCTGGTCTCTGTCTGGGCTCAGCACTTCCTTGTTCTTTGGGTTAATCTACGTCCCAGCTGAGCCTCAGGCATGAAACAGAAGTAATGAAGTCACCTGCAGATAAGAGTGGAAGTGGCCCGTGGGCAGGTCTGCAGCACGGTTGCAGAAGGTGCCTGGACTGGCTGGTTTTGTGTGTCTACTTGACACAGGCTGGAGTTATCACAGAGAAAGGAGCTTCAGGTGAGGAAGTGCCTCCATGAGATCCAGCTGTAAGGCATTTTCTCAATTAGGGATCAAGGGTGGGAGAGCCCCTTGTGGGTGGGGCCATCCCTGGGCTGGTGGTCTTGGGTTCTATAAGAGAGCAAGCTGAGCAAGCCAGGGGAAGCAAGCCAGTAAGGAACATCCCTCCACGGCCTCTGCATCAGCTCCTGCTTCCTGACCTGCTTGAGTTCCAGTCCTGACTTCCCTTGGTGATGAACAGCAATGTGGAAGTGTAAGCTCAATAAACCCTTTCCTCCCCAACTTGCTTCTTGGTCATGATGTTTATGCAGGAATAGAAACCCTGATTAAGACAAATTGATACCAGGGTAGTGTGGTATTCCAGTGACACCCTGATCATGTTCTGGGGAGGACCGTGGAAGGACTTTGGAACTTTGAGTTAGAAGAGCCATTAGGATGTTAACAGTTCTGTGGAATGTTCTATAGGAGCTTGGAAGATAATGTTGAGAACAGTGCAGAAAATGGAAGCCTGGCTTGTAATTTCAGAGGGAAAATTTAAGACTTTTACCAGGGCTGTTGCTGTTTTGATTGTGAAGATTCTGTTGTTTTAGTTAGCTGGGGCTGAAGAATCAGCTGTGATTAACAAGATGCCAGAACCACTAAAGCAAAACCTTTGCATTACCGGGGCTATTGCTGCTGGTTAGCTGGAGCTAAGAAATTAGCTGTGATGAAGAAGAGACCAGCATCACTGAGGTGACATCTTCTAGAAAGTGTTTTCTAAGAGCACACAGAGGCTGTGTTTCAGAGATAGCCAAGGTTGTACCTTCTGCTGTGGCTGACTTGGTAATGTGTAACAGTTACCCAGGTGGTACTAGCTTTGAAGGCATGAAGGGGTCATGAAGAGCAGCTGAGGCTCGGCACTGTGAGAAGCCACAGAAGGCCATTGGTGAAGGTGCAGCCTCAGCTGCAGTTGATGACCGAGGACTGAAGGGATCACGCAAAGGAGTTGAGGCTTGGCACCATGAAGAGAGCCTACGAGAGGCAAGCCTAGTGACAGCGGAAGACAGCAGTGTTTTGGAGATGCCAGTGCCATGAGATGACCACTAAGAACATCTGCAGCAGTGGAGTACAGGCAGCTGGAGCCTAGAAGATAAGGTGTGTGCTACAAAGGGCAGAGCTGGAGAAGTGGCCCAAGCCCTTGGAGGAGCCCAGAAGATCATGAGTTGGATCTCAGACATTGGGTGGTTGGAGACTGATTTTGCTTTTGATTGTGACTGTGCCCTGATATTTTTCCCTCTTGAAGAAAGTATTTTAGTGGAGCCCACAGTTAAGAGAGTTTGAATTTTTAAAAGACTTTGTATTTTAAAAGATATTTGACATTTTAAAAGGATTGAACTTTTAATATGTAAAGACTGTGGGACTTTAAAAGTTATTTAGATCTTGGGGATGAATAAGAAAGTAAGGGTTGAGGCTTAAAAGTGATATATTTGTGTGTCAAGTTGACAAGGGGTCAATTGTACTGGCTGATTTTGTGTGTCAACTTGACACAAGCTGGAGTCATCACAGAGAAAGGAGCTTCAGTTGGGGAAGTGCCTCCATGAGATCCAGCTATGGGGCATTTTCTCAATTAGGGATCAAAGTGGAAGGGCCCCTTGTGGGTGGTGCCATCCCTGGGCTGGCGCTCTTGGGTTCTATAAGAGAGCAGGCTGAGCAAGCCAGGGGAAGCAAGCCAGTAAGTAACATCTCTCCATGGCCTCTGCATCAGCTTCTGCTTCCTGACCTGTGTGAGTTTCTGTCCTGACTTCCTTTGGTGATGAACTGCAATGTGGAAGTGTAAGCTGAATAAACCCTTTCCTCCCCAACTTGCTTCTTGGTCATGGTGTTTATGCTGGAATAGAAACTCTGACTAAGACAGTGCCCCAGAGACAGATCACGGTCTACTTCTCTGAGCTCAGGGTTCATGCAGATACAGACCCAAGGAGTCACCATGGAGTGGACATTTGAGTTGGGCCTTAGAGCTGCATGTTCCACCGGATGGACACTGATCTGACTAGTATTATGTCAACTTAACACAAGCTAGTCATTTGAGAGGAGAAACCCTGGATTGAGAACATGTCTTCATAAGCTAAGGCTACAGGCAGGCAAGCCTATAGGGCATTTTCTCCATTAGTGATTGATGGGGAGGGTCCAGAGCATGATGGGTAGTGACACCCCTGAGCTAGATGTCCTGGGTTCTGCAAGAAAGCAGGCTGAGGAAGCTTGGGGGGAAAGCTAGTAAGCAGCACTTCCTCCAGAAGCCTGGGGAGTTTGAATTCCTACCTTGGCTTCCCTCAATGGATTGCGAATCAAGATATAAAAGCCAAATAAACTCCCCGAGTTGCTCTTGGCCATGGTGTTTTGTCACAGCAATAGTAAACTAACCAGGATGGAGGGAGAAAGAAAATGCCAGAGGAGAACAGCCTTCCCTGTTGTGAGCCGAGGCTGGGATGTCACAGAGCATGCGAGCAGAGGAGGCACAGCTAGGAGGAAATGGAAAGGGTGTGGCCTCTGGGGATCGTTGGAAAACTGTATCAGTGAAAATGAAGACAGAATATCTCACAGGCCGCAGTTGGCCACAGTCAGGTGAGTAGGTCTCAGTCTCAGCACTCAGAAGAAAGAGGACCTGTCACCTTCAAGAATGCTGCCTTTAGACTCTGGAGTAACTCTTCACCTCAGTCTCCAGGATACTCTCCTCATTTCCTCAAATGCTGGACAGCCAGGAGGACACAAGGACCCAGAGAGGGCGGAACCTTGCAGGCCCACGAGTTGGGAAAAGATTCTATTCATAATAGTGCGCTGTGGATAGTACTACTAACATTATGTATTTACTTACTCAGAGTGTGTGTGTGTGTGTGTGTGTATGTGTGTGATTGGATGGCAACATTGGTGTCACCCCAGCTTTCTACTTTGTTTGAGACAATGGTTCTCACCATTCACCACTGCATATACCAGGCTAGCTGGCCCACAAACTTCTAGACTCTTGTCTCTGCCTCATCTTCCCAGAGGAGCCCATGGACAGGGTAGGACCACTCAGGAGGGAAGTGTAGTTCCCTGGGGAGCAAGGGAGCAGGCTCAGACCCCTCTGGAGACTTCCCTTCCCTAGTCTGTGGGACACAGAAAATCCCAGAGTCACCTCTGAGGCACATGACCCATGGCAAAGAGAGCTATAGATACAGGACATCACCTAAGCCCATGTCTCCAGAGGAGCTGAGTCTCCCGCAGGCAAGACCCACTCCCCATGTGGGAGTCTCTTTGATTCCTTCTTAATGAAAAACACATTTCTTCCGAGCTGAAATTATATTGTCAGCAGTTAATTATCACTTGTTAAACAAGCGTGTGCCCGGATTGTGGGTTTAATTCCCATGAAGGTTTGCAAAGGCCTCCTTTCTGTTATTTGTGAGGGCTCTCCAAGAAAGAGAGAGGCACTCACTCCTTGCTGAAAGTGGAGCTGTTTTAATGCAGATTTTTTAAAAAATAAACAGGTTTCCTTGGCATCCTCTCAGGCTCCTCCCCGGTAGCAAGAAAGCACTCCGTCCAGTTGACGCTGAGAGAGCAGGGATGCGGTGCTGTGCATTCAAGAGAAACCTAAGGAACCCGAGTCTGGCTTGGGCAGGACCCTGGTGGGCATGCTCAGCTCCTCTCTTAGGTCTGTTCTGGCTTCTCTCCATTTCTGCAGCTGGTGACCTCCGTTTTCACATCCCATATCCTTGAGTCAGAGGCCAGGGAAGGTCATGGGCCAGACAGACCTTGGGCTCAAATTCTGGTTCAACAACTAACTCACTGGTTTCCTGGACACATCCTTACCCTCATGTGTCCCTATCTGTCACCAGGGCCAACTCCTGCTTTGCACGTTGGGCTGACACATATGAAACAGACTCTTGGAGTGATGAGATCTCATGGTGGGCTCTGCATGTAAAGATGGCTATCATTATGAATGTCAGTGAGTGGTACGAGAGGTCACAGTATTCCAACTGTCTCCTGATCAGACAGGAGATTTCTTACTGGGGACAGCGATGGGGAAAGGTCATGCGTTTCTGTGAGATCATTAATAGCTGCTCAGAAAATGCTAGCTTTTTTTCCAGCTATGTCTTGCTGTTGTAATTTGGATATGGTTTACCCCACCCCCAACCCCTATCCCCACCTCTACCAGGCACTCACATTAAAGCCTTGGCCCCTGGGGGTAATAGTACTGAGAGGCAGTTGGGCCTTTAAGACATGGAGCCTACTGGCAAACCCTAAGGTCACTGGAGACTTGCCCCTGAAAGAGGTAAAGGGAGGGCAGATATATAAAGCAAGTCTTGGTCCCTCCTCCCCTCTGCTCCTCCTTTCCAGGTGTGATATTTCCTCCCTCAGTCTCCACCATCTGCCACGGACCTCAGCAGAAGATGCACCATGCTGATCTTTCAGCCTCCCAACTAGCTAAATAAAGCTCTTTCTGGGGTGTCCAGATGACTCATCGGGTAAAAAAAAAAAAAAACGCTTGACCCCAAGCCTTGTGACCCGAGTTTGACCCCAGAACCCACAGCAGAAGGAGAGAGCCAACTCTTTCCCTTCCTAAGTAGCCTGTGTCAGGTCCTTTGCTACAGTGCTGGAAGATGGAAGGACTGTAGAGACATTTCCTAGGCATGAGGGAAGGGAAACAGAGAATTCATGAGCAGATGTGACTTAATATCAAGTTGTCAGCTTAGAACAAACAACACTGGTGACAGTATGGGATCGAGGACATGACTTGAAACTGGCAAGGGTTGAGAAGGGACGGCAGATGTGAGGTGTGGGGTGTGGAGTGTGGGGTGTGGGGGTGAGCCCCACCCATCCTCCATCTCTTACCAACTGGCCCTGAGAGAATTTCAGCTGCCACTCCCTCTTAGCCAGTTGAGAAATGGCTTCTTGCCCCTTGTAGGTAGGTGGGGGCTCACTGTCACCCTGCTTGGTGTCTCAAATGAAGGTCTTCATGAAATCAGGTTTCGAGAAAAACACTATCTCCCAATTATGCAAAAAGATGGGGTTGCTGCGAAATGGTGGCACTGGGCGGGGGAAGAGGGGAGGCTCCGCACAATTGTCGGGGCGCCATTTGGTCTCCACTTAGCTCACAAGCCCATTCGTTTCCTAATGGGCCCTTCTCTCATGGTTCCCGCAAGTGCAGCGGGAAGAACAGCCAGGGCTTATTAGCTCCTTGTCTAGCTCCATGGCCCCAGCCCCACAAGAATCCTGCCCAAGAAAATGAGACCAGCAGCAGAAAACTCGGAGTGTTTGTGGTAAAACCAGCCACGCTCAGAAAAATGTTCTGCTTTGCTGTGGACAGAAGGCAGGGCCAAATTGTCCCCAAGAGAAGGAGGGAGGACCAGAAACCGGTCAAGGTGACTTTCACCCCTCTGTGAGAGATCTGGTTGCTGGGGACTGCTGTTGACTGTCCCTTCGCTATTCCTGAGGATGGGTGTGTCCTCCTGCCCTGTCCAATAGGCTCCCCACTCTGGCCCACATTCCAATCCCTGTCACCCACTCCCTCCCTCAGGGCCTCTTCCTTCCTTCCCTCTTAGTCTCAGCAGCCCCAGACAGGCAGAGGCCCTCATCCAAGGAATTGAAATGAGAAGGTGGGTGTTCCAAGGTGTGGTTGAGGGGAAGAGTTTTACTGTAGATGTGAGGGACAGGACAGCCAGGGGCATCTGAAAGAGTCCGGATGGGGGAGAGAAAGGTGCTGGACTGCGCATGGCCAGCAGACTGAGCAGGGCATGGGGGAGGGAAGGGGGAGGGATGGCAAGAGAGAAAGAGAAGACCAAGAGTGTGGGAGCAAGTGGACCAAGAGGGAGAATGGCAGAAGTGGCAGGTTATTACAGGAATGAGAAGCCGGGAAGCAAACCCACAGCTGGAGAGGTTCAGGGTAGGGGTGGGGGGGAGGGGAGCTGAGAGGAATTGGGATGGCGGGCCGGGGCTCTGAAACAGGTGCTTGCTGAGAGAGCCCAGAGGCCAGCACAGGCTTCTGTATGCTAGTGGGCACTGCAGTTAGTCACCTGTCCTGAGTTTCTTTTGGACCTGACACCCATTATGTGTGTTTGTTTGTGGGTACTGAGTCTAGCACCCAGGACTAAAGATGCATCTCCAGCTGGAGAGATGGCTCCGTGGTTAAGAGCACTGACGGCTCTTCCAGAGGTTCTGAGTTCAAATCCCAGCAACCACATGGGGCTCACAACCATCCGTAATGGGGTTTGATGCCCTCTTGTGGTGTGTCTGAAGACAACTACACTGTACTCAAAGAAAGTAAATAAATCTTAAAGATGCATTTCCAGGAGCTGCAGTTAAAAAGGATACTCACCCTTAGAGGGATGGCTGCCAGAAAACCCCATACGTGATGACAGGGGCAGCTGGGACATGCCCTGGGGTGAGGGTGAGGAAGGTCAAACGGACGTGAACCGCCTTATCCCTCTCAAGACACCTTATCCCTTTGACTGTCACATAAGCTCAGTGACACACACATCAGGACACACACAACAGAGGTACCACACCGTGTCTGCTTCTCCCCTCTGAGCAGCCAGGCCCGTTGTGTGTGTACCAGGCTGGGCCCCATTGTGTACCAGGCTGGACCAGGCAAAGGTAAGCTTAGCGGGGATGTGCTGGTGCAGACAGCAGTGAGTGTGCAGGTAAAGAGCACACACACACACAGGAAGGGCTTCGGAGAGCAAAGGCTATTTAATCCTTTGGGGGTACGGGCTATCAGGGTGAGCGTACATCATTGACCTGGGCAGGGTGCTGGAGATGCCTCGTGAACCTGAGGAGGAAGTCCAGGTGCTGCTGGAAAGAGCCTTATAAGAAAGGGGCGAAGAAAACTCACCTGGCTAGCAGGTACGTTACCTCCTCTGGTAAGGCAAGGGTGCAGGTGCAAGTTTGCCAAGACCTGGAAGGCCAGAGTGGGTGAGGGAGGGGAGCCAATGCTACTCCTGCTGATCTCAGAACAAGATCTCTAAGGTTTGGGCACACCTCAAGCCAACTCTTGCTCCAGGCCTGCTCCTTCCCTTCCTGGTCCACGCCTCTCTGGCCCCACAACCTGGGCCCTCAGAGAGCCACAAAACTAGACTGTGCAAGCCTCAGGACCAGGCAAGGAGACCATCTAGATTTAATTCAAATACACAGAAAGCCAACCAAGTGTCTGCTGTAGCTGTAAGGTCGCCGCTGGTAGCCAGGAAGTCACTGAAGCAAAAGCCGGCCACAAGGCAGCAGCGTGAGAAGGGGCGAGCGTGGCAGATGCTCGCTCAATGGTTGGGGGTGGAGGCGGGAAATCGGTCTGAGGAATGTTCTGGATGTTGACCTCGGGTGGCTGGTGGGATTTGGGTGGGTGGAGGGGGGCCATGGGAGGAACTGCTGGGGGTGGTGCCTTGGTGACTGAAGAAGCCTGCGCAGAAGATGGTAATCCGGGTGGTCCTTCAGGCTGGGAATGTGAAGGCAGGAAGGGAAGCAGCTAGCGGGATGCAGATGCTCAGGATGGAGCTGGACAAGGCTGTTGGGGGAAATGCTGTTTGCAGAGGACAGCCCCGCAGGCCGGACTCTGTCTGGAGCCTTCACCAGCAGGGGCGCTGTTCCCCAGCACAGAGACCTAGGGGCTGGTCCCTCCATAGAACTGGACCGTGATCCTTGCCATTTCTATACACTCCCGGTGTGCCTGCCTCTGTAGGAGGCAATGCCTGTGGGTTCTGACGGTGAGCGGAGACTGGAGATGCGGGGAGCTGGCCAGGTTTTGCTGTCTGCATAAACTGAGCTCACAGGCTCCAAGGAGAGAGCCTGAGACTCGATGTGCCCTCACATAGCAGCCAGACTCTCAGCCCCACCACAGTATGGGGATGTCATCAGACACTTCTGGGCATCCTCATGTGCTTTCTGGAACTTTCTGGAATAGTGTCACACGTGCATGAAATCCTGGTTGGGTGATGCTGGGGTCCTGACTCTGGAGCCTAACCGAACCTGTCTGTCTATGAGGTTGAAGATGATCAGCCTGCTCTGGTAAGGGGAAGAGGGAAGGAGGGCTCACAGAGGTTTCAAGGGCATGTGGGAAACTTGCACACAGCATGCACAAGCACATGCACACTCATGCACATGCACACTCATGTACATGTACACACATACACACACACACACACAACTCAGGGCCTGGGTGCACACAGGCATAGCCAGTACCATGTCCTTCCGGCCTCAGCAACATCACGAAGCATCACCGGGAGCTGCAGGGGCAGAGTTTGGGATAAGATCCACAGAAATAAAGATAGCAGCAAGAGGTGTCAAGAACGGTCCCAGGATCAAGGAGGGGAGGGCTTCAGGGCAGGTGACACTGGGGTAGCACTGAAGGGAGCAGTGGAGGAGACAGACCTGGGAAGAGGTTACACTGGAGGAAAAAGCTGGACAAAACCTGGACCCTGCCGATTAGTGTCCAGCAAGAGGGGGAGGAGGGGGAGGGAGGAGGGGGAGGGAGGACTGACAGAAGGGATGGAGACCTGTACAGCACAGGGCTGCAGTCAGTAGACTGTGCTTGAGTGGGGCTGGGGCCTGGGACCTAGGAGCAGAGAGATACCTGTTGCCTAGGTCTCATCAGGGGCAATGTGGCTGCTGAGTGGGGAGAAGTCAGAACCAGAGCTGGGACAGGGTGGGGGAAGGGCAGCCAGGCAGGAGGCAGAGCCACTGCCATAGCCCAAGCCTGAGGCTGGTGGGATCAGGACAGGAGCCTGGAGAGCCTGAGAAGATAACAGATCTGGGTCTGTGTTTCTCATAAAGAGAACCACGCTCTCCCCCAAATAGCCGGTATTCATTTTAAAGGCTCCCGCAATTTTGTTATCTCCTTGTAGAAGATTCAAGGATGAAAGCCCCGGCAATGTTACTTAGGAAAGATAAACAACTGGAGCCATCCACGCTTTAAAACTAGGAATTTAGTTAGAGTGTGGGCCATTATGCAATTCCCAGAACATATCAAAGACAGATCGGAGTGGAGCTGGGGTGGGGGTGGGGCGGGGATGAGATGCCCGGGGTCTAAATCCGAACACACAGAGGATGTGGCTGGGGTCAACAGAACCCAATTCTCCTTCAGGCACACAGGGCACAGTCCCCCCACCCCAGCCTTTATCTGGGGGATGGCCAGATTTCTGTGTAAGCCAGTGAAACGAAGTGGAGTGCGGGCCCCCCCCCCCCCCCCGCCCCGTTTGGACACCACAGAAGACAGCAGACACACCCACTAAGATGGAGTGCCTCTCTCTGTCAGAGAGATTCTGGGTCTGTAAGAAATTAGTCCTTCCTGCTGACCTCACAGACACACAACATGATCAGCAAGGGATTGTGTTTCTGGAGACAGAGAGGCCATTGCTTCTGCCCATCTGTGATGTGAGCCTGACAAATCCACCAGCCACTTTGCTGTGTGTGCCAGGTTCTACCATTTCTGCCCTACCTACCTACCTATTGTCCAAGCCAGGTTGCCCAACACAGTCCCCACCTCGGGGCTACTCTGGAGCCGTGCAAACAGACCTGTCCCCTCTTCCTGCAGGAACCCAGTCCCTCACCACTCCAGACTACACAGCCTGCCTCCCAAGTGTTCCAACGGGAGAGATGGCCATGATTTGAACACCGCCTGGGTATTCTGAGCGTTTTTACAAGAAGAGTGTGTCACTCACCTAAAATGAAATCTCAGAGTTACTAACAGTGAGGAGCACTGGCTGGCCCAGCCGTGCTCCCAGTGGACTGCACTGTCCACAGCCGGGCCCCCCTCCTCCTCCTTGGCTTCTGGGACAATCGGCCTCTGTCCCACCCCATTAGCTCTTTGTTATAGATTGCTTCTTCTCTAATTGTCTGCTCTGCATAATTTAGCACAGCCATGCTGGGTCTGTTCCCAAATGTGTAATTTAGTTCGAGTCTTTGGCCTCAGTTTCTTGGTCTTTAAGTGAGGTGGTAGCAGAATCAGAGACTTCCCACTCCATGCAGCGCTCCCCCCCCCCCCACCTCAGGAGGAAATAGTAAATGCTGGCCCTGGGTGGGCTTTCTATAGTGCAGGTCACCTCACATGTCTTCCTTCAACCAGAAAGCAGGTGCTGTGGCAGTCCACCCTGCCCCCCACCCCCACTCCCACCCCCCCCCACCCCACCCCCATCCCCGTGTTACAGATAAAGAAGCCGAGAGATTCAGAGAGGGTTAGATATTCATTTAAGGCCACACAGCTCAGAAATGGTGGCCTTGAACCCAGGCAGTGTGTTGCCAAATCCTTGCTTATTTTGCTCAGCCCGGTGTCAGGCTTCTACTGTGCCTGGATCTCATGCTGGGAAGCAGGTTGCTTAAAGGCAGGCTGTGAGCAGAAGAAAGCTATGGGGACAATGCCAGTCTGCCTGTCCCCGTGAACCCGCGCTCACTGTGCCAGGCATGTCAGAGACTGTGGTGTCTCGGTGTTGTACAGGAGGACCTGGGACACAGAGGGGTGGGGGTGGGGAGTGGGGTTGCACACAGCCTTGGAAGTGTCTGTCGAGGCCAGGAATCTGCCACCAGCGTCTTCACATTATCAAATCCTCGGCACAACCTGCTGTAGTCACTGTGAAAATCTTCATTTTACAAATGGGAAAACGGATGAAGCTCCAAGAGATTGAGCAGCTTTCCAGAATATCAGCGAGGAGTAATGGGCTCTGCTCTGGAAACCACGGACATCCAAAGCTTTATGCTGACCAATGAAATCCACTGCCTCCGGCCCTGTGACCAAGAAGCCTTCTACAGAAATCAAGCTTCTTACATTAGGGTCTGAAATCAAAGTGTAGCCTCATCTTGCAAGTCAGGCCCAAGGTTGGTCATTCAGATGCTGTCCTGAAGGCTCACTGTAGGGTGGGGGCGGGCGGGGACCCAGAACTCAGCCTGGTGGCTTGAGAGGAATAGTGTCCCTGCCCACAGGAGCCCAGAAACAACCATCCTGCAATGGTGACAAATGCTACTCACTGGGTAGAGATCTGTCAGGCCCAGTGAGGAGTGGGGAGGGAGGAGGGCAGCTGTGGTCTCCTCAGTTCCTTGTCAGCTCTGAATTAGCCAGATTTATGGCCCCACACGACCCACTTAAGTCCCACTGTCATGGCCCAATAATGTCCTGTGACAGCCATAAAGTTCAGTTTCAACTGGGTTCTGGACACAACTGAGGTTATGAGGACATGGTTACAAAGAGAAGAGGGCTGGGGACCAGTGGTGACTGCTGGGGACAAGCCTGTTTTCACTGAAGCCTATGCTCACCAAAGAGTTGGGGCAAGCTGGGCAGAGCTGGGGCAAGCTGGGCAGAGCTGGGGCAAGCTGGGCGGAGCTGGGGCAAGCTGGGCAGAGCTGGGGCAAGCTGGGCAGAGCTGGGGCAAGCTGGGCGGAGCTGGGGCAAGCTGGGCGGAGCTGGGGCAAGCTGGGCGGAGCTGAGGCAAGCTGGGCGGAGCTGGGGCAAGTGGATTGAGCAGGGTGTGGAGAAACTAGAGCCCTCAGAGCTGCTAGGGGCATACGGGTCCTGCTCCAAGTGACCAGGGAAAAGCCCCCATGCAGGAGGCTAAGCTTGTGGGACAGACACTTCTGGATGCTCAGGACTTGAACACAACAGGACTGGGGCAGCTGGTAGCAACTTGACACAGAAGTGCAGGTGTGTGGGACAGAGCAGGGAAGAGTACTGAACTTAGGTCTGCTGCAGTGAGCTAAAGTTCTCTTTTGGTGCCTCATTGCAAATTGGAGGCATCCTTCCAGGAGCAAGGCACAAATATATAGCAATACACACACATACACACACACACACACACATATATCCTGTGACAGTCATATATGTGTGTGTGTCCCGTGACAGTCATATATATGTATATGAATCCCTCATGCCCACAGGGTGAAGGCAGGCCAGTTATCAACATATATTCACCATATATAGATATATGCAAGGCACTCAGCATAGAGCCCCTCTGTAAGGGACAAACCCAGGGCAGGCAGACACAGCTATGGCTTCTCAGAGGCTGTAAAACAGTCTTGCACAAGCAAACCTCACCAGTTTTATCCCAGCTGCACCTCCAGCCAACACCCTGGCCTGGCAGACTCAACACATAGTAAATACAGGCCAATGAATGGGTTCAACCAGGAGGAGCTTCAGAGATGGTGGTGGTGGTGGCTGTGGCCCTGAATATTCACACTAGGATCCCTGTGACTCAGTTTCTCCAGTGTGTTGACTCCAGAGACACGGGGCCGGTGGTGAGATGGCTGAGGCCCCCCATGGGAAGCTCTGCAGAGATCAGTGTTCTGTCTCTATGCTATCTGTCTGTCACAGCTATGTCTCCACACTGTCTGTCAGGACTATGTCCCCACGCTGTCTGTCTCTGGGTTATTCTGTCTGCCTGCTAGCCAGCAAGTCTGCAAGGACCTGGTGATGTGGCCAAGTTCCAGCCTGGGTCTGCCCTCCCTTCCCTTGGTCCACCTTCCTTGCCACCTCTTCAACCTCTGCAGCAACACAGAAGCCCAGAACAGGCAAACTGCAAGCAACAGCAGTGTGTGGGACTTGGGGTTCTGAAGGCCATGAAGCCCAAGGTTGAGGGCTGGGTTTGAGAAGGGCTTCTTGATGCCTCATGCCTGGGCAGAGGGCATTGTCCAAGGAGGATACTGAGCAGCTGTGCGGTTTCCAGCCTGTTTTGAACTTGCCTGTGCCCACTGGTGAAGGTGGAGTCTCCTGACCTAAGCCCCACCCACTTGACCCCACCTCCCAAACCCTGGAGTGTGGGACTGAGTTTCTAACCCAATGTTGGGGCAACTTCAAATAACCGTAGTCACCCAGTCAGTAGGTCTTTCCTGGTCTTCCCTGTGCCCCTTCTGTCACTACCTTCCCCTGCCCTCTGAAAGGTGGCTGGTGCCCTTCACTGCCTGGCATTTACAGGGCTGTAATGCCCTGTAAATGACTAGTTTTATGTCAACTTGACCCCAAACCAAAGTCATTTGAGAAGAGAGACTTCAACCTAGAAAGTGACCCCATCAAATTGACCCGTGGGGTCCCCTGTGATGCATTTTCTTGATTGATGTGGGAGGGCCCAGCTCACTGACAGGCAACACCTGGCCTGGTGGTCTTAGGTGTGACAAGAAAGCAGGCTGAGCAAGCCATAGGGAGCAAGCCAGGAGCAGCTCTCATCCATGGCCTCCGCTTCAGTTCCTGCCTCCGGGTTCCTGCCTTAAATTTTCCCTTAGTGATGGACTATTGACTGGGTGTATACAGCTTTACATGGTGACACTCAGGCCACTAGTAGGGTGACTAATGGGACAATGGACTGCAGGTTCCTTGTTCACAGAGTGGGAACACAGTTCTCCATAGTCTCCCTGATCCCTCTCAGGGGACTCAGCAGCCTCCCTGCTGAGATCCAGCAAGCTGAGAGGTCCGGGCCAGCTGGGCAGGGCAGCAGTGGGCACAGGTCTGTGAGGGGTAGCAACCACAGCAGCTGAGGTCCCCAGGAGTGTAGAGTGTCAGTGCTTCCACTATAATGAGAGCAAGGAGTCTTTATGCAGCTACAGAGCTTGGTGTGTCTGTAGGTGTGGACCGTGGGAAGTGGGTTTTACACAGTATGACCCATCTGTGAATATGCAGAATAATTATGCATCATTAGTATATGCTTTTGTTCTGCATAACTTGGTGCTGCTTCTTAAAGAAACACCAGCAGGACATGGACCAGCCTGGCCACTGTGAATCCCTCACTACTGATGACACAGACCGAAAGCATGTGTGGTTCTGAGGAGGAAGGGAGAGTGCTCCGTGCTACAGGCAGGTTCCTGGGATCCTGGAGACAGAGGCACAGAGGATAGGGTTGAGAGACCAGCTCAGACACCAACTTGGATGCAGATGATCATCTTTAGGGTGGGGACAGGTTCCTTGGACACTTGCCTGATCCTGATCCAGCTCCACCCAGGGACTTGCAGAGGGACAGAGCATGGTAATACAATCTGACCATCACTTGCCCTCAGTGGGCCTGGAGTCAGCTCCTTGAGCCTCAGTTTTCCAATTGCAAAGCAAAAATGAAGACAGCACCTCCCTCAGGACTGAAGGACTGACAGGCATGAACTCCTGCCCCTGAACACCTGTGTGCCCCTCCTGATCTTGGGACAATCCAGACCAACTGTCCCATCCCCCTTCTCCAAAGATGACTTATCGGTGCACCTGTAGTCTGGACTGGCTCTTGGGGGTGTTGAGGGTAAATCTAATCACGGAAGATTCTTCTAGAAGGCATTTTCTTCCTAAAGAACTCACTGCAGACTAAAAGACTCCTCTGCTGTTCTACTGCACCTCGCTTGTCGCTGACAGATGCTTCCTGACTCCCTTAACTAGTGCTCTCCCCTACGGGGTGCTCACAAGTGTGGACACTGACAGTCTCTCCTAAGCCTTGGGGATCTAGGTTATCTATCCACTGATGGACACAGGCTGCAGAGTCAGGAACGTGTATGTGTCTCCAGTGTGCAGAGGCCGGGAAAGGGGGTGTCTGTTCAGATCCCAGAGATTTGGGGGAAGGGAACAAAATTTCAGACAAAGCACAGAAGGAACAAAGAGGAAGCAGGATGTGCCAGGGAGATTAATTCACCACTCAGACATGAAAGAAATATGTTCAATTATTTTTTATTGCATTTCATTTTAATGTACACGTCGTACTTAGCCGCCTGCAAGCCTCAGATTACCCAGAAAGAAAGCATAATGAAAAACAAGAGAATTAAAAACACAGACAAAAAAATGCTCCTGAAATTGGAATCACGGACGAGAGAGAGAGAAGCACAGGCCAGATTAGGGACAAAAGAGGCTGCTTGGCACCGGAGCTCACCCAGCACTGATGCCAGGTACCTAAAGCCAAGCAGCCTAGGGTAGGTACCCCGCCTTAGCTGGGATAGTTAGAGACTTAGGGGCATGCAGTCCGAGCTGTGGTCCTGAACTTGCGATAGACTGTGTGACTCGCAGCAGCTTCTGGGCCTCTCTGAGCTTCATTCTCCAGGGGAGAAGGTCTTTCTGTTTCTTAGTTTAAGTGTGTGGGAGATCCCTTGTGTGTGAGTTCTTGTGGCGCAGGAGATGAGGCGTGTGAGCCGCCGCATGCGGTTCATGTCATGGCGGAAGACAGCTTTAGCGTCAGCTCTCCGGTTCCACCTTTTCGTGGGTTTCACGCTCGGGGCAGCAGGCTTGCTGCACAAGAGCTTTTACCTGTTGAACCATCTTAGTAGCTTCAGAGACTCGCGAAGGATATGGCGGCTGAAGAGCGAGAGAAAGCCACATGGACTCAGCACAGAGAAAGGGGGACACAGACATCACCGAAGGGGTGAGCTTTCCAGTCTAGAGCGCTTCCAGGGAAAGGGAGAAGATGAACCAGGGCCCTGTGACCGAGAATCAGGGGCGGAGAATCGGGGACAATGAAACTGCCGCCTTCAACTGCTCTTCTGGCCCTTTTCTGTCCAACTCAAAAGCTGTCCTGCACCCATCAATGTTCCTCCTCTGACAGACTCAGGAAATTCCTCCCATGGCAGCATGACTGGCTGTGTGTGTGTGTGTGGGGGGGGGGAGCAGATGCTCGGCTCCCCGCCCCGCCCCCGCCCCGCCCCGCCCCCTTCCCCCAGTCCCCAGGGCAGCAGCCTCTGTTTTCAAGAAACAAAATGGCCAAGGTGGACACATTTGCCCAGATACATCACCTATGTGACTCCCAGAGGGAGCTGGAGTGCTGGCTCCGGGCTCCGGGCTCCGGGCTCCGGGCTCCGGGCTCCGGGCTCCGGGCTCTGGGAGTGGAGCTGGCTGTGTGCCAGGATCAGGTCACTAAGGGGGGTGGGGGAGATGACTGCTTTCCTGTGGGGACAAGAAGTCCAGAGAATTCTGTGCCTTCTGCTCAGTTCTGTTATTAAAAAAATAATAATAATAAAGAAAAAAACCCTGCCCTAAACAATAAACTCTGTTTTAAAAGAATTAAGTAAGTAAGCTGGTCTTAGTGCCAGAGCTAGGGAGGCAGAGGTTTGAGAGTTCAGAGCCAGCCTGGTCTACAGAACAAGTTCTAGGCTAGCTAGAGATACACCGTGAGACCCTATATCAAAAAGGTGGGGGCGGGGGAAGAAGGGTTAAATGTGTCTTAAAACTGAGAAGCACTTTTGGTGTGTCCTGCTTTCTTTATGAGTGTGTGAGAGGGCCTGCATGTGTACCACACACATGCAATACCCAAGGATGCCCAGAAGAGGGCATCAGATTCCTTAGACCTAGAGTTACAGGTAAGTGGTTATGGGTGTCGAGAATTGAACACAGGACTTTGGCAAAAGCATTAACACTGAATAGTTGCTCAAGCCCCCCCTGGATTCCTGTTTGTGCTTTCCTCACAGATCTATGAAGGGAAAACTTGATAAACTGGACTTTGTCCAGCTCAAATAACTGGGTTTGATGGGTGAGGGTCAGAGAGCTATTTTACAAAAGAACTTCCACAGATGGTAGGTGCTTTTGGAGGGACATCCGGCATGATTGGCCACTAGAGACATGCAACAGAAGCCAGAGCTGGTGGTGTGCTCAACAGACAATGTGCATTGCTGCATGACTGGAAGGACAAGAGTTTGAATCCTCAGGACCTACACAGAGGCTGAGTGTCCATGACGACCCTCCAGTGATTCCAAGACCCAGAGACAGGTGATCTTCAGACAAGCTAGAAGCAGCCCCTAACGGAGCTCCAGGGTCAGCAAGAGGCCTTGCCTGGACATACAAGGTGGGGAGTGGCTGAGGAAGATGCCAGACGCCAACTTTAGGCCTTCAGATGCAGGCCCGCAGGCTAAGAAGCTCTCACACACAGAAGCATGTGCACAAAGCCATGTAGAAGACTGGAGGTTGGTTCAGTGGGCAGGGCCATTGCTTAGCATGAACGAAGTTCTGACTTCCATCCCCAGCACCACATAAAACTAGGCAAGCAATGCATGCCTGTAATCCCAGCTCTTGGAAAGTGGGAGGTAGAGGCAGGAGCATCATCAGAAGTTCAAGGTCATCTTTTCCTTGGCTACCAATCATGTCCAAGGCCGGCCTAAGCTGGAAGCCTTGTCTCTAAATAAATGAATAGACTTGCCTTTAAAATACCCAGTGAGGCACCAGCACACAGCTGTTAGAATAGCTGCAAATACCGAGGTTTGCAAAGAAGTAAGACATGTAGAATTTCTGTGCAATGCTGTTAGTGAGGTGAAACAGTGCAGCCACTGTGAGCAAGGGGTTTCCAGGTCTTTGAAAGGTAAATAAGCACACTTGTGGTTCATGACCCAGAAGTCCTACACCGAAGACAGACAAATGCAGAATTATAACAAGGCATTCCAATACCCCCTTTTGTTATTGATGACAGCATAGGAAGTCACTATGTATTTGGAAGACTTGAACATTTATGAACTTGACCTGAACTGGCATTGCATTCCAAACAAGTTGAGTATATATGCTTTTCAGTGACTACGGAATAGTTTCTGGTATTGACCAGACCCCAGGCTCAATAGCTATAAACGATTCAAGACATACAGATTCTCTCCTCTGACCTCAGTGGTAGTAAAATTCAATAACAGAAATGTATCTGTGAAAGTTTGGAGAGAGAAGCTAAATAAGATAGTTGTAAATAACCCACGGGTCAAGGAAGGAATCAATAGTTTATAGTATTCTGAAATGACCAATCAGGAAAACAATATCAAAATTTGCCAGATCCTTCAGAATGGAAAAGCTTCAAAGGTTAAATGGCTAAGTTTTTAAAACAAGGAAGAGTTCCAGTGGGCAGCTTCAGTCACTTTCTGCGGCTGTGCGAAAATACCGGAGGAAAACAGCTTAAAGGTAAAAAGGTTACTTGGCTCACTGTTCCAGAGTTTTCCATGTAGGGTCTCTGGACCCAGTGTTGTGGGCCCTTGATGGTAACAATCATGAAAAGAGTGTGGTAGAGGGGGCTTGGTCCCTCACGAGAACCAAGAAGCAAAAGGAAAGACAGGAAGGGACAAGAGCCCAGTTGTCATTCCAGGGCGAGCTGCCAAAGACCCTGCTTCCTCCCATGGGCTCTACCTCTTAAAGGCCACACTATCTCCTAAGAGTGCCCCAGGTTGATAACTGATAACTGCCCTTCACCCTGTGGGCAGTTGGGGGATGTTTTAAACCCAAAGGTTGACATTCTCATAATTAAGGAATTAAGGGGAGCAGGTGGAGAGATGCCTTAGTCGTTATGAGCACTGTCTGTGCAAACCAAGAGACTGGGGTTCAGAGCCCTGCACCCACTTACAAGACAGGTGTCCTGTGCTTGTCTATAGCCTCAGCTTTGAGGAAGGTGGTTGGAGACTGGAGGAATTCTGTGGCTTACTGCCTCAGGTTCAGGCATAGATCCCATCTCAAAAGGATAGGTAGAAAGCAAACAGAGGAAGATACACACGTGCATCCCCCAACCCCACACACCACGTACTCCCACATACACACACACACCACACACTCACAGACATAAATACCATACACATCACATACCACACACACATACCACACAATAGTACATATACACATACATACACACACACCACATACACACACACACACACTCATACATTTGCATACACACAAACATATGCACATAGACACACACCACACATATACACAACACCACACACCCACTTACACACGCATATACTCAAACACGTGCAATATACACAAACACCCACATAGACACACAGCACACATACACACGAAGACACACATGTAAATAAATAAATCCCTTTTAAAAGACATTAGAAGAAAACTGACCAATCATATGGGAAGTTGGTAGAAAAATGGAAAATCAAGGGAAAGGCTGAAATCTATAAAAAAGAAATCAGAACACCAATAGGGAGATGGATAGAGCCATAGTTGATTCCTGGAGAAAGTTAACAAAGCTGATAATACCCTAGGCAGATGGCTTATGAATAAAACAGAAAGATAAAGGCTAAAAATGAGTTGCATGCCAACAAGTATGGCGACCCGGGCGAAACCCCTAAATAAACAAACTACAGAAGAAACTATCAAGCAGAAGAGGCAGTGTTGGCTGAAACAGCGTCCCTCTGTGGAGCCTGGGCTATCCTGGAGCTCACTATGTAGGCCAAACTGGTCTTACATAAAAAAAAACAACAATAATAATTTCTAGCGAGCCATATACACTCACACCAGCCACACCTACCAAGACCCCTCACAGAGTCTCTGGTCCCAAAAGATTCACTTAAGAATGTCATTAACATTCAAGAAAATGTGCAAAAGCCTACAGAGACACAAAGCCTGTGTCCACCCCTCGCCCTGCACACCAGATCAGACACGTGTGACAAGAAGAAAAATACACGAGACATATCCCTCATGATTATAGAGGCAGGAGATTCGTAACGGACATTTAACAACTTCCTTCCAAAGAGCACATCACGAGCAAGCTGGGTTTATCCCAGTAATGCAAGATGAGTTTCAACATTTGAAAATCAATTAGTGTAATTCGCCATATTAAGGAGCTGGAAAAGGAAAACAGCGTGATCATCAAAATAGGTGCCAATTATTTAAATAAAATCTAACATGAATTCATTATCAGCAAGCTAGAAGCTTTCCCGCTCAGCTGCAATGCAAGTGTGTTCGAAGCAGCCATAGCTAACCACATTCTTGATACAAAATTAAAGCCAAGACATAGAGATAGATGTCTGCTTTTGCAGCGGCTGTTCATATGCACCCCAGAGGTCCCAACTAAAACAAGGAGGCAAAAAAAAAAATATAAAGGCAACCATATCAGGAAGGGAAAATAATGCCCATCAATGTCAAGGCTGCCTGTGTAGAAAACCTGTTAGACTCTCCAGAAAAAATGACTGGCTTTGAGGTGGAAGATCAATACCAAATGGCAAGCAATACAACCCAGAAGTAAAGATTTAAAATAGCATGGATGCTAGCATCGAATTTGCATATGCAAGGATAAGCTTGACACAGGATGGAGTGGGGCGTAGAGGACCTAAGGAACCGGGGACCTCAATAGAGAGACATCTGATTTCCAAACTGCGGGCCCATCAGCTTTCCCCTAATCGTCAGATCAAATGCAATCACAAGCAAAATGCCAGCAGGCGTCAAAGTTGATCAATTGTTTCTAGAAGCCATGTGGAAATGCAGAGAAC
The DNA here is from genome assembly GCF_947179515.1 of Apodemus sylvaticus. NCBI lineage: Eukaryota > Metazoa > Chordata > Mammalia > Rodentia > Muridae > Apodemus > Apodemus sylvaticus. Next base: position 144,957,075 of record NC_067474.1, read on the forward strand.
CTCAGGTGGACAAACGGGAAGAAACGTCTAGACAATGTATAGATGGAAGGGTACTCTATAAAGCGGCTGGAAGTGCGATGGTGTGGGGTTGGGAAGAGAAGAGAACTGATCACAGAATCCGGGAGCCTAGAAGTAGACACAGACACACACAGATACAGACACACAGACAGACACACACATACACAGATACACAGACAGACAGACACACAGAGACACAGATACCCACATAGAGATTCAGGCACACATATACACAGAGACACACACATACAGAGACACAGATAGATACACAGACACACACACAGACACACATAGATACAGACACACATATACACAGAGACACACACATACAGAGACACAGACACACACAGAGACATAGACAGACAGATGGACACAAGACACACATACACAGACATACAGAGAGACACAAACACAGAGACACAGACACATAGATACACACACACATATACATAGACACACACACATATAGAGACACAGAAGACACACAGACACACAGAGAGACACAGACAGATGGACACAGACACACACAGACATAGACACAGACACACACGTACACATATATACAGAGACACAGATAGATACACAGACACACACAGAGACACAGATACAGACACACATACATGGAGACACACATACAGACACACAGAGAGACACACAGAGATACAAACACACACACACATATACACAGAGACAAACATATACAGAGACACAGATACATAGACACACACCCAGAGACACACATAGATACAGACACGCATACATAGAGACACACATACAGAGACACAGAAGACACACAGACACACAGAGAGACATAGACAGATGGACACAGACACACAGAGAGACACAGAGACACAAACACACACATATACACATAGACACACATAGGGAGACAGACACAGAGAGAGAGACACAGAGACAGACACACACACAAATACACAGACATGGAATATTTGTTTTGACAAAGTTATAAAGAGATTCAGAAAGACTCAGAATCTCCCACAACTTTGCCAAACTGAATGTCCCATATCAAACACAGCTATCTCTCTGCCCCATCAATAATGTAAAAGTCAAAAAAAATTAAATTTAGAACTTAAAGGTAGTAGAACTTATCGAAACGAGTCAATTTTTTGTAAAAGGAAAGCAAGGGAGAGTCTAATTTTGGCTTTGAGCCAGGCAAAGACTCCATAGTCGTGAACCAAAAGCATGTGGAGAAGTGGGGTAATGACAAGCTTGACTTCATCAAAATGGAAACCTCTCTTCAAGGAGCATGAGAGAAGCCAGAGGGAGAGGAACCATTCGCAAATCGGACGTTTAATAAGGGACATACACAATAGATAACAGCTCTGAAAGTTAATAACAAAAAATCAGTTTAATTAAAGACTTAAACAGAAACTTTAGCAAGAAAAAAAAAAGACAGATTGGAAAGTAAGCAGCCAACACTGGTCAGTGTCCCCAGACCTCAGGGAAGTGTGGGACAATGAAGAGGCCTTGGGAGGGCGGAGGACCGAGAATCCCATGCAGGTGCCCCATCGCTGACCACTCCAGAGGACAGTATGACAACACCTTAAACCTATGCACCCGCCTTTGACTGGGTCCATTTGTTATTGATCTGTATAAAGTTCATTTAAAGAAAACAAAGTGCACGACGTGCGAATGGTTGTACTCAAAGGCTCACAACCATTTCGTTTGTGACACCGGACTGAAAATGACTTCAAGGTTCTCAGAGATGTGGAGAGCCAGGCTGTGGTGTTTCTGCTCAATGGAGCGTCATTCCATGCTAAAATTCAACAACACCCTTGGCCTTGGGATAGCTCAGCAGTTAAGCATTTGCCACCAAGCCTGACAGCTTGAATTCCATCCCCAGGAGTCACATGGCGAAAGGACAGGGTCAGTTCCCCCCAGTTGTTCTTTCCTCCTTTCACTTGGGACTTGTCACAGTGTCCACAGATATACACACATCACGCATGCTCTGGGTTTCCAATGTGCTCTGGTGCATAGATAGGCTTGCGACCAAGGCTGACTGATTCCTGGAACCCACCAGGTATAAGGAAAGAACCCAAAAAAGAACGTTCTCCTGTGACACAAACATACTTAGGAACATGACTGTGCCACACACTAAATAAATGTAAAATAATGAAAACCCACACTACTGCTACCCACAACACAGCTAAATTTAAGATGCTTATGGGATGTAAAAGAAGCCAGACAGGCACACACACTGTGGGATTCCCTTTATATAATGTCCCAGAAAATAAAATCTGATCTCTCGTGGCAGCAGACAAATGGACAGAAGGACAGTGGGTGGAGAGGGGAGTTGGGATTGCTCTCAGAAGCAAGGAAGATTTGGGACAACGGATGTGTTCCCTGTCTTGGTGTGGGGATGGCTCCGTAGTTACGCATGTTTGTGCCACACTCATCAAACTGCACATTTTAAACAGAATGGCTTATCAGGTCTCAGCTACACCCCAACACTGCTGCGAACTATACCCCTAAAATGGAAAGAAGGGAAGACCCTGAGCTGCCTTCAATGAGCTGTTCTGTGGGCGTTGAATTCCTTCCTCCTTGGTAGGGTTAATGAGGCTGGTGTGTAACCATTACCTGGGACAGACTGTGGTGGATCCACCCAGCCTCCTCCAGTTCCAGTTGCACAGGTGTGGTGAAGGAACAGGACAGTGAGAGGAGGTGACCACTCAGACCCCTGACAGGTCACGAGGTTGATCTCCACCACTGCGTGGGAGCCTCAGGGACCCGACAGCTGGCGGGTGACAAGTGTTCTCTTACTGCTCATTCATGTCCAATAATTTAATATGGTTTTGACATTTCTCCAGCTGAGTGGCCTCCGGGGCTCCAGCCACATGCAATCAGGTGGATAAAAGCCAGAGCAAAGGGCGTGGAGACCGGCTTTCTGTCATTTTGTCAGTTGCTCTGCCAGAGTCCGGCAGGCACACTGACAGGCAATGAGAGAGAAACTGAGGATCCTGGGAAATTGTTGCATCCTATGAGTCACCTGTTGTCCCACTTGGCAGAGGGGGACCAGGCTCTGTTTGGGAGGTTTTTAAGGAACCTTAGAAAGGTAGTATGCTTCATTCTTGTAGACTCCAGCAGGGGAGAGTCACACACACACACACACACACACACACACACACACACACACACACAGTGCCTCTCTTCTGTGGCATCCCTCACTGTCACATTCAGAGATTTGCTATGGTAGGGCCTCAGGCAAAGGGTGGAGACAGCCATGGACTCAGTACTGTAATCAGCATCAGTACCACAGTACAGCCAATGTGGTGCTGCCTCGCTGTGGAGGAGATGATTCCTCTAAAGGATTGTCCCTTCTCTCTACTCCCTATCTCCCTCTCTTCCTCCCTTTTTCTATCCTTCCCTGCTCTCCCCCTTCCTCTTACAGGTGCAGGAGACACCCCTGGGCAGTGCCCTCTTCCTCAGACAACACCAGCATGGAAGGCAGACTGGTTCTGTGCCAGCCAGTGCTGAAGGGACAGCGCTGGAGCCAAGGTGAAGGATAAGGGACTGGACCCAGCTCTGGGTCTCCGAGCTCTACTCTGAAGCCCACGATTGGTTTTCTTGGTGATCCTACTCTGACTTGTTCCCGAACAGAAAGAAGTTCCTGCTGGGTCCAGCTCAGTGCCCAAAGACCCCTCCTGCAGCGGCAGGGCCTCCCTGCCCATCCCTAGGTGCTGGTGCTCAGGTAGCACCAGCGACAACCCAGAAGTACCTAGTGAGTGGCAGCTGGCGCCAGCCCGATGACCAGCGCGCCCATGCACGACCTCGCTGGATCTTTAAACAGCCCCAGTGGAGATTCTACAGAGATTTGCTAGAAATCAATTGAGCCAACGGTCAATTCACCAAATGACCAATTTGCCATAAATCAATTTGCCTAATGATCTATTCCATGTTCAGAGACAGAAACACTAGCCTGCTCTGGGTCTTAAAACAAGGCAGCTGGGGAGGGAGAGAGAAGGAGGAGGAGGAAGAGGAGAAGGAGGAAGGGCAGGAGGAAGAAGAGGAGGGGAGAGGAAGAAGAATGATAGAGAGGGGATGGGGGAGGGGATCAGCAGCAGGGGCAGCAACAGAAGCTCCAGGGAGCCAAGAAATGGATCCACAAAACCAGAGGGCCAGGACTAGGGTGTATCGAGCCAGAGGGCTGTTATCCACATTCCCAGAACCGGAAGTCCAGGATCTGAGTCCCAGCGACCCTAGTATCCCCCCCCCAATTTAGTAAATTCTTCTGTAAATGGCCTTCCTAAGATGAAGGAACTGAGGCAGAGACAACAGCCCACCGGCTCAAGGTGGCCCATCAGGTAGGAAGGCGCCAAGGCTCAGAATGGTCCAACACTAAGCCAGAATCTACCTATGATCACTCAGGCAGGGGGTCTTCCAGCCTTGGTGGCCACCCTCCCGCCAGAATCCCTGGGGGGCTACTGGAGACTCCATGCCAGCATCTGTGAGGGGATCGAGTAGCCACCTCCTACCCAGGACACCATGAGAGCATTCTATTTCCTGTGAACAAATCAATTTGCTCCTGCTACCCAGAAGGGAGGTCGTGTCTGTGCGTCAGAGATGTAGACATGAAGACTGCTGCTCACGCTGTTCATGTGGCGACTCAGGCAGGGACGACCTGAGGCTTGGCTGGCTGTGGTCCTCAAAGGCTGCCCGCCCCCAACCCCCACCGCCAGCCACACAGCTGCCTTCTTTCGTCTTTCTTTTGTCCTCTCTCAAAAAATGCCCTTGCTGGTCACGTGATGTGCAAGACGAGGAAAAACGGCTCCAGAATGGCTCTGTCTCCTATTAATTAGGATTTACTTCCTTTGTTACAGAACTGAAGAGATAAGGACGTCTTGGGTGCCCTTCCCTGGAAAACAAGAATTTGTCACGATCGTGGATTTGTTTGGGGGAGATCTGTGGTGTGGGAAACGTTGAGAGGAGTCTGTGGACTAACATGAACCCCATCGGGCAAGGCAGACAGGATGGAGGTGCGGTTGCCAGGAAAACAGTCAAGAAGCCGGGTCATAGGAAGAATGCGGAGGCCCTGCCGTGGGGCCAGTCAGGTTGGCTTCTTCATGGTGTCAGGGAGGGGTTAGGGGACTGTAGGGACTCATTCTAGGTGGCTGTCAACCCACCCAGTAGTTGAAAGGCACCCTCTAGCGCTGCAGTAGCCTGTCCGGCCAGCCCGGGGCCGTGCAGAGCAACGAGAAGCAAGGAGCAGAAGTGGCGGACTCCAGACGGGACAGACCCCGGGCGGGGATCTGAGGGTTGAGGCACCTATACTTACATCTACTTACTCCAGGACTTAAGTTATTGTACAAGTTCTGTCCAGAGTGTGCTGTGATTGGATGCAACTTATGCTAGTTCCTCCCAGAGCGGGCTATGATTGGATGTACCCTGTGCTAGTTGCCCGTAGACTGTGCTGTGATTGGATGTACCCTCAGGAATTATCATTTCTTCCTGTCTGGTTATATGACAGAGCATCCTTTCCCAAAGCCATCTTCTGTCTCCCCACCATCTCCCTGACCTGCTTCCCCTCCAGGAGAGCATCAGACAGGTCTCTTCTCTCCTGCTTTGGTGAATAAAGGGGAGTCCGGGGAAGCCAGGGGCCTGTGGCCTTACAATGCCCTGGCTCTGCCCCGAGGACATTCATACTTGGTCAAGGGTCAAGCTATGCTTGGTCAGGCTTATCCTGGCTTGGAGTTCTATCTTTACCTGGTCAGCTTCTCATTGGTGAGGGACCAGAGTACAAGTGTGGACAGGACAGTCAAACGAGGTCGCTACAGGCTCGGCATCAGCTGCCAAAGCTTTCCAACAACACAGGCAGCCCAGGATGGTGCTGACCTCCTCTGTTTGAAAGACTCCTGATTACTATCCCAGTAATCAGGACAGTGACGAGGGACCTGTGTGCCACAGGCTGTAGCGACAGAGGCTCCAGGTGGGCGTTTTCTCTATCCCGCCTCTCCCTGTGGGGTTCTGAGGGTACCTGTGGCCCCATCGCTCCAGGAAGCACAATGAAGATGCTCGAGGGGCTGAGAATTACAATTCTACTAAGGAATGTTTGACTCTAAAATATAAGCTGAGATTCTGGGATGTCAAGCACAGGAGCACAGACAGTTTGGAAAAGGAAAGTTCTAGACCTCCCTCTGTCTCGGCATCTGAGGCGTGAGCTAGGCTGATGGTCTTGGGCCGTGTAGGGTTGTGTTCCTGGATTCCATGTTTCCTCTCCTGACTTCACCTAGTTTGCTCCAGTTCCTCCGTTGAAGGGGTGACTCGGCCATCTCAGAAGCCCCTCTCATCCCCACCCCCCTCCACCCGGCCCTGGTTGCCTTGAGAACATGGCTAAATCCTCCCTCATTGGCACAGACCTCTGTTTCTTCCGCTCATAACCCCGCCCCTCCCCCAGGCACACCCTCTGACGACAGGACCGCGCCACCCCAGGCTTCCCTTCCCTGCCCATCACTATTTCTGCCTGTGGGACTCCTCAGCACTGTTGCCTGCTGAGCTAAGTGAGGTTAATCCATCCCCAGGGATGCCTGTGCCCACTGCTCAGAGTGGTGAAATGGAGCCTGAATCCCCAGGGGCAGAGCCCACGGGGCCAAGGCCTCGGCAGATGGGCGCCCAGCTGAGCGTATCTTTTCCCTGGGATATTAATTACGGTAAGGAAGGCGGGCGCAGTCTGGATGCGGATGGAAATTTCCCGGTGCATTTTGCTCAGACAAGAAGCAGCAGGAGTGCAGAGCAGCAGCCCCCTCCTGCCTTGTCTGTCTGTTCTTCCCAAGAAGGAGCCTGCTTCTCCACGGGGCTTCCCAGGTCCACAGTCTGACCTTCTGCACCTCCAGGGCTCAGAGGAGGGTCGGTCTGCAGGTCAGGTTCTGCTCTGTGTAAAGGAACTTGGTTTCCCAGGGTCAGGCAGGGAAGGTGGCTGTGATGTTGGAAACAGGTTCCTTATGGGACCCTCTAGGACATCTTCATGACCCCCAAACCTCAGTTCTGCCTCAGCAGCTCCTGAGCTGGGCTCTTGGAGTCAGTTACTGTTGTGAAGAAAAAAAGAAAGAAAAGAAAAAAAGGCAGAGTCCAGAGCTTACAGACCTGGCCATGGGGGTAGCATAAGCCATCTCTTTTGTCCATCTCAGTGGCCTTTTGGGAATACCCTGTCTGGCCTGGGCTCATCTGGGCCCAGGCTGGGGTCCTGGGAGCTGCAGGGAGCTAATTTCATAGGAGGGAAACAAAGACTCTCAGGCTCACAGACGAGCGTATGAAAGTCTGGGACTCAGGGTCCAGCAGTAGTGTGCCAGCTCCACATGCAGGACCCAAGGGACAGTGGCTTTCTCTCCACCTTTGTCCTGCAGGGTCATGACTCTAGGACTCCGGTTGTGTGGACTGCTGAACATCCCTAGCTGGCCTAGGATCTCCTGTGATGTTGCTTGACAGGAATTCCCAACGGCCCCAAGGTTGGGTCTCAGGCAGCCCGATGGAAGCAGGCCTTCCTGTGCCAGGGATCTGAGCTCATGACCTGCAGCCTTTATGTGGGGACGGTACCTGTGACAACAGAAGACAGGTCAGACTGTGTGGGCTCCTTATGTTCCTGCCTCTGTTCTTCAGACCTGCCCAAGCTGTGATGGCTGCTATGGTAACCACAGAGATGAGGTGACAGAGGGAGAACCTGGACACAGCCAAGAGAGCATCTCAGCTCCCAGAGCCTGTGGGGGTCCCCAGAGATTTGAAGAGAGAAACAAGAGGCTGAAGGGCCTGCGGTTGAGACCTCCCAGGGGAAGAAGGAAGTAGGGGGCGAGGTGGTGGTTTGAACCACACCTCTCCCAGGCCCTACAACCTGATGGATATTTACATACTGATACATGGAACCCTTTGGACACAGGACAACACAGTTGACTCTCCAGGTCACAGACATCAGGCCCTGGCCCCTCAACCCACACTCTCTACCACACTACCCCCAACTCACTTTAGCGTCTCAACTGCCCATACTCCTATGGGGATGATGCTCCCCATTTCACAACTCAACAAACTGAGCTCTCATATGGCCACGGACATGTCGCAGACAGAACTTATCCTGATCATTGGTTATGAAGACCCTGCTGTCCCCAGACTGCCTGGATCTTTTTTTAGAATCCATGAGTCAGAGTTTAGTGAAGAGACACCCCACGTGGTGATGTGAATAGAGGGAATGACATGTCAGCAAGGAAGACAGCTGCTCCAAAGCTGGGCTCAGCCTATGGTGGCAGAGAGGCTGGCTGGTCCTGATGGAACTGGTCTGCAGGTACCCCAGGGAGAAGACATCTCCCCAGATGCAGGCAAGTGAGAGGTATGTTACTGCTACTGCAGCTTAAGGTATCAGACTCATCCAGTGCAGGGACATGGTCACCTGTCTCTGAGTGGACCACGAGGTCACCAAGAGCTGTGTAGTCTCTGCACACCAAGGTGGTCAGATTCCTCACGTGAGAAAGATGCAGTAGCAAGAAATGTAAAACTGCTTCTTCCGCAGTGTCCCTTCAGCGCCCTCTACTGACAGAGTTGGGCATTGCTTCAGGGCTCGTGGAGGGAAGGCTGGGGCGGGATTGGGAGCCACCAAGCCACAATAAACCAAGGTCTGCAACCAGTGGCTAGCTGTTGACTGGTAGCCTGTGGCTGCTTTTGAATGGGTCATGAGCTAGAAACTTTTTCCCCCTTTCTCTTAGTGATTGAAAGAAATCCAAGACAAGTCTTCCATGATATGCTAATACTGTATGAAGTTCAGGCTTCAGTTTTTCAGGGCTACATTTTAGATTAGGTCAATTTTTTTTTAAAGTCAGAGAACAGACCCGCACAGAGAGTGCGGGTTTTTTTTTTTTTTTAAAGTCAGAGCTGTGAAATGGGGAGCATCATCCCCGTAGGAGTATGGGCAGTTGAGACGCTAAAGTGAGTTGGGGGTAGTGTGGTAGAGAGTGCGGGTTGAAGGGCCAGGGCCTGATGTCTGTGACCTGGAGAGTCAACTGTGTTGTCCTGTGTCAAAGGGTTCCATGTATCAGTATGTAAATGTCCATCAGGTTGTAGGGCCTGGGAGAGATGTGGGTTTTATTTTCCCTCTGATCACACCTGCATCATTCTCTGGACCCACTGTTGGGTCCTCCAACCCCCCAATCAGCCCTAGTATATTTCGTATCCAGTCTCTACAGAGAGCACAGGCTCTGCTCTAAGTCACCCAGGGTTCAGCTTCCTTAGTCAACATTATCCATCTGCCACCACCCCCAGCACTGCCCAGTCTGGGACACACCAGGGACCTTCACTGTGATGTCACATTCGAGCCATCAGGAGGCAGGGACTCTACTCCTATTTCCTAAGGTCTGTTCCACGGCAGAGGCCTCTGGAAGGGTGCTGGGTGAGGTCACCTGCCGCGGTGACATGCTCTATATGTGTGTACATCCAGCCCTATGGCCAGATCTGAGCCAACCCCGGTTCTGGAACCCAGAGGCTGAGCGTTACCCACTGTTTCACACAGTTCCACTTCTTCCCTTCCGTGGGCATCCTCTTCAACACACATTCCAGCCTAAGACACACTCATCCTGTGTTGGGGATGGGCCCATTTCACAGTCAAGGCAGCTGAGGCCCAGAAAAGCCACCAGGTAGAGAGGAGATGATGGAAGCTTCTGAGATCTGCCGTTACAGTGAAACCTGGGTGCCTTTGATGAACCCCCACTTTCCACAGTTGTACCTATTCTCTACCTCCAGTCCAGGGTCCTGCACACAGCTGTCTGCCTCCACTCCTTGGTCTGTAAAATGGATCTAAAACCAGTAACATAATAGTGTTAGCTACAAATGTTTCGGGCCACATTCAAAGGCATCTGGGGATGAGGGTGGCCCTCAGGACACAGGAAGGACACGCTAGCACATGCTAGCACATGGAAGGTGCCTTGAGGTACAGTGCCATCCCCAGCAACTGAGTCCCATGCTCAGAGCAGCCCCTCCCATGCCGACCACCCATGGTGACTGAGCTCCCAAGCCCCCAGCAGTCTGAGAGAGAGGATCCTGGTCTAAGCAATGCAGGAAGCCCCAGAACAGCGCCCGTCCTCACTAATTGCATTCTCGGAACTGGAGCAGATGGAGGGAGGGGGTCTATTTCTCTCGGTTTTTCAAAGAGCTTTGGTCTGGGAGATAACTGTGTAATTAAAAGAAGAGAAATGCAAAACAAGCCTTTTAGACAGACCAAGCCGTCTTCGCCCCCTCGTAAATCTATTAATGAACTGTCATTGTGAGATAAAGCCCTGTACTGACCTGAAAACCAGTTCATCGGGAGGGGGCGAGAACACTGGCATTGTAGACCTAGGCCTCACGTGGGAAAGGAAAATATATTAATCAGCTTAGCTCTGTCTATCTGCACAAATTCAAGAAATATCTATTGGTTGCCTAGTGATATGGCATTTTCTACCAGACACTGGCTGCCCTGGGGGACCCTGGTTTTCCCACTCTCTGGAGCATCTGTCAATCAAATCTGGAATAGAAGGAAGTTGCGATGAGGAAGTCTTAACGTAATGAATGGAAGGGAGGCTTAGGTTAGTGGCAGGAGCCTGGGTCTGAGCGGGTCCTCAGAGCTCCAGCTGCCTTCCACAGCTGTGTGGAAGACTCACGCCCTACACTGGGATGAGCCAGACTCTTGAGTGTCATAAACCAGGCTCCCTAGAAGGAGGGGTTTCCTGTAGGGTGAGTTACTCAGGAGAAAGGCAGGAAGGGTATGGGGCCTGTGGAGGGCACTGGAGTGTGTGTGATACTTCCTGGCTGTTTCACATGGGCAGTGAGTCAGCTCTTCTGCAGTCTGATGTCAACCAGGTGGTCCAGGGAGGGCAGTAACCACAGGCATCCCCAGCCGACTGGATCCAATGGACAAGAATCCTTCAGGACATCCAGCAGTGAGCCAATCATTAGCTGCTGGAGGTTGGGTGTCTATGGGATACTGGCAGGTCCCAACAGGATGTACCTCAGCTCCTCACTCTGACCCCACCCATCACAAACAGACCACAGTGCTGCCCACCCAGCACCACCTCTTGGCCTCCACTCAGCCTCTCCCTTCTCATTACTCTTGAGAGAAAAGGGTCTAGTCCTGGGTTTCTGAGTGGGTGGAGCCTCAGACCAGGTCAACCCAGAGTACTAAATGTCCCTGGACAACACAGTGATTGGCCCAGGGACAGGGTGGAGCCAGAGATGGGGTGGCAGTTGAGGTAGATGCAAATGTATTGATGTGCAGGTATTTGCTAAGAATGTTTCAAGAGAGAGCTCAGAAACCAACCAACCAAACAAACAAACAAAGAAAAACAAAACCAGGCATATTGAGTGTATTAGCTTTGGGGCTAATACAAATGAAACCACTGCTTAGCTCAGCGTTAGTGCATGCCTAGAGAAGGCTGATTTTGAAGTGACTGACCTACCTATGCCTCTAGAAATGCAGGACAACTGGACGGACTCTGCCCAGACCATGGCTGCTTGGTCTGATTCAGTCTGGCCATTTCTCGGAGAAGAGAGGCTCTATGTCATGTACCCATCCCAACTTGGGAGTGCCATCTTGTCACATGGTTATTAGCTTTAGTGTCCTTGGTATGTTTTGGTCATTTTTATTTTGCATAAAATATTTATTTTCTTTTAGTGTTTGTGAGTGTGTGTGTGTGTGTGTGTGTGTGTGTGTGCGTGTGCTCAGGCCCACACTTGCCACACTACATATGGAGTACTGTTGTTAAATATCTTTCCTGGGGAAGACTGGAACAATATTCTCTATTCTCAAACGATCCTAACCACAAAGCATGACTTCACCACAGTTTACGCATGTGAGTTTATTGGGCTTTATTTATAGAGCATGTTAACCCCAAAGCATGCAGACAGCTTCCCATCGATGCAGAGATGGGGCCTCTTTTCCCTGTTCTTCCCCAGACCACGTCCTCTACTCCTTTCTGAGACCTCTAAGCCACACAGCATCAGGCCGGAATCACATTCAAATGTCTTAGGAGGAGTGGCCTGATACCCCAGTGAGGCTACTCTCACCTCCCCAGAGAAGGAATTTTAGCAAGCTGTGAGGTAGTAGGAAAGGCATGACAAGATGAGAGATAAATTTTCAAGGGCCTCTGGCGTGGCTCTTGCTGTGGACAATGACTTAGTATCTTCATCCTGCCTATCCTCTCGGGGGTAAGGGGAGGCATGGTGGGGAGAAGACACGTTTTGGCACATAGATGATGTAATGCCAACCTCCTAGTGCTTCGCAGATTTGGAGACCCACTTGAGAGTCACGAAGCGTACCTCAGGGAGCCAGGATGGGAAGCCAGTTCACAGAGGCACAGGGATCTTTATTGTTTGGGCAAAATATGAATGTCACCCACTGAGGTGATGAGGTGTGGTCTGGGATATCCTGGACCTGCAAATGCTATGGAGTAATCAAAGGATAAAACCAGATGCTTCCAGAAGCCATATGGTTACCATTGATTGAGACTCTCAGTGGTAGGGATGGGTCACCTCCCTGAGTTGCTGTTTGTGGAGGCTCTAGAAGCCCCTAAACAATAGACATGATTGCCACTGTGTTTGGCTGCATTCCGGAACTCAATGCTAAGACTCTATTGTTGAAGATATGCATTGGCTGTAGGACTTGAAGAAACGAGTGTGACATTAAGTTAGAAGTGTCTCCTCCCTGAGAGAACCAGAAGGTGCCACTAGAGCTGCTGGGGAGAATGATAGCTCAGAGTCCTCCAGAGATGTGGACCCTGTATGCTTCACTTGGGAGTTCTGGCTTGAGAACCAGCTTTCTGGTTGGACTTGAGGCCAGCCCTACGGATGGCATCCAGTACTGGGAGCTTAAAAGAAAAAGAACTCTATGGTCAAGGAAAGCAGAATAAAAAGTAATAGCTGTTGCCTGGTTAGATGAACACGACATGCCGGTGAAGATGCTTCTCATCATTTGTATTTATAACCATAGGTTTGATTGCTGTCAGTATCTGTGGATATTTTTCCATTTTCTGCCTTTTTCTCATTTGTGTTTTGTAGCAGTAGGAATAGCACTGATATCCATCAACAGTCAGTCATCTTCTGGAGACGGGATGAATGAGAAGGAGTGAGGGTTTGGAACCTCATTAGAACAGAGTCAGACATCTATGTCTCCCCTTATAAGGCTCAGGGCCCATTGTGGAAGAGGGGGACTATTGTGTGTAAGATTAAAAATACAACCCACACTATTGCTAGCTAGGCACAGGCCTGTGGTCTTGGTCTGTTTCCAGCCCATTATCAAGACCACACATTTCCCCTTGTCAGGGCCTCTCCCACAAACGCTGGCTCTGCCTCTTCGGAGCTCTGAAATTGTTCTCTCCTTCCCGAGGCTGGCTGCTGCCAAACCCACTCAGCACTCCCAAATTTCCACAGCTAGTTGGGTGCCCACTCTCGCCAACCCAATGCTCTGCTGCGGTTACTTTTCCCTGGAGCTCAGTTGAGTCATCTCAAAATGGAAAACACCAGACAATCTCAGTTTAGAACCAACAGATAACACAATCACTGGGCAGGAAATCTAGCATCCTAAATTCACCAACTACCCTAGGTTAGAAATCATCCGGTGGCAGATCCTGGTGGACTCTGCCATGCGAACCAACAGCTCCTGGCCTACATCTTGTCTGCTTCACTCCTGCCCTCCATCCAAAAAGGAACTTCCTTTCTCCTGTGTTGCTATTTCCTCCCCAGACCTGGAACCCCCAACCTTTTTCTCTCCCAGTGACTGGCTTCTTTTCTTCTCTATTGTTTAATCAATTAGGAGGAAATTCTGCTACAGGGGACAGAAAGAATACAGGAACTGGAGGAAGGTGGAGTGTATAAATCACCATTCTCCAAACAAAACAGCCACCTTCCTGAGATCAGCGGCCACACACACTCCTGTCAGTAACCTCAATAAACTCACGGTTTCCCAGGGTGGACTGTAGTGGAATCCTGTTTTGATTTGTGATTAGGGCCCTAGAAGGAGGTCAGGAACCTGGTTTCCAACCTCCCCAGGGAAAGGAAATTTATCAACAAGGTCAAATGGCAACTTTTAAGAGTCAATTGTCAGGGTTGTATGATAAGCACCTTTACTCTCCGGGCCATCTGGTAGACCCTATTGCACTTTCCATAGGGAGACCTTGTACTGCATAGTAGGGACTGAATCTCTGCTAGAATCTCAAATCTCAGGTTTTCATCACAGTGTGCCTATAGAAGGTGAGCCTGAGCAATGTCAGCCAGAAAGGAAAATTCTAGAATTCTGGGGTCTAGATGGGTTTGGTGGTACAGGCGCTAGAAAGCCTGTAGAGAGGAAGAAGCTGTCCTCAGCCAAAAGCTGGTGAGGGGCAGGCAACTGCACTGTAGCAATCAGCAGACTTCAGGGCCCTGGGTTCAGTGTGTGCCTGTGTAAGCCTGGAGCAGCAGCGCAGTGGTAAAGCATCTGCCTGATGTGTATTCAGGTCTTGTGTCCTATTCCCCACAAAGTGTACATTCATATGCAAATGCACACATATTCATTTCAGGCAGCCTGTAGAGCTAGGAGCTGCTGTTATCCATCCCATCTCCCTCAAGGAAACTGAGGCACACAAAGATTGCACCACTCAATAAGGATCACTGGCCAGTGCAAGCAAAACCTGACTCATGTGCAACCGGCCTGACACTCAAGTCTGTGCTCCCAGCCCAACTGTGCTTCCAACGCCATCTTGTCTCCAGGACTCCCAGGACACCTTGGATGGTTGACTTGCTGGTAAGGACATAGGCAGGGTGCTGGCTCTCAGAGCGGACTTCCTGCTGACTGGGGCACTGAACTGCCTTGTACTAGCATTGATGAGATGCAGAGCAAGACCCACAGGGTACAGAGAGTGACATTTCTCAGCACAGAGAAGAAATGTAAGGACAGAGGGGACAGTAGCCAAGTGCACAGCATAGACTCCAGAAAGCAGGCTGTGCCCATTACATCAGGAGCCTCCTGGCTGTGGCACAAAAGTGACCAGAAGCAGCTCATGGGGCATCTGTGACATGTCGAGACTAGATGCAGAGACACCACGAGAAGGTTGCACAGCCCTGGTCAGGCTGCAGCGGAGCCAGAGTCTCTGTAGTCAATCTCACCACTGGAGGCTAGGGTTAGGATGCTGGTCTCTGCCAGGGATGGCTTCTGGGGTACTCAGCTCAGGGATGAACCTGTTGAGAGGCTGTGAGGATGGGCCAGGACCTTAGGGATTCAAGAGTGACCCTAAGTAACAGGACAGATCCTTCTGGAAGGTCCTGGCTGGCACTTGCAAGGACTGCATTCCCCCAATGTAGTCCTCAGAGGGTGGCAGGGACCCAGGAAGGGTTAGACTCCAGATCTCAGGCAGAGACTTTTAGAGTTTTGTAAACCTAGGATGATTGTACAGACAGAGGGGCCAGACAGTCATCCACAGGCTAACTACACCTGGCTGTAACAGAAGCCTCCCAAACACAGGAAGAGGAGTGAGCGCAAGAGGCTGAAAGCCTTCCCTCAGGAGCCCAGAATATGGCGCAGGCCCACCTCATTCCCATCAAGCAGCCTAGGGATGCCAAGCTCTAAGCCAGGGGTTGGAGATGCGCCATGCAAGGTCTCCCCGAGCAGGCCCAGTACCTCTCCCCTAGCCCATCGCCCTCCCACCCTTCATCTGCACAGAGGCTGCCAGGCTCGGCATATGGGCAGCTGGTGCTGAGTCCTAGGGCTGTTGGGAGCAGATAAGCAGGTTGCAGGGAAGATACCTGGTCCAGGCCCAAGCAGGAAAGGACCTAGGCAGGGGAAGTAGAGGAGGCCCCTCTCAAGTCTGAGGCCCCATCTCTTCCCTGCCCCAGGTTCTACACGGCTGCTCACAAAACTCACAGAGTGCCTTTGCGTACGGGTGTCACAAATAGCAACTACTACTTGTCCACTGCCTGTGGTGGCCCAGGCACATGCTGGCCCTCAGGATACCTCAGAGGCCATTTTTTCTTGGATTAGAAGCAGCCCTGAACCCTCTCTTCAGGGAGGAAGAGATTGTCATGATCAGTCCAACTTCAAAAGTGGCACGGGGCCTGACTTACCCTCATGCCCAGCAGCAGAAGTGAAGGGCTTCTCCGTGTCAATCACACATTGCAGGTATCCAAGTGCCAAGTCCTTGTCCTCAGCCAAGGCCCTGAGACAAGATTCAAAGTAGAGTTGGGGGTGAAAGAGGGGTGAGGAAGTAGAGGAGTTGGATTTCAGGGCACTATAGTACTTATTTGGTGGTATCAAAATAACTTAGAAATACTCCCAAGAAGATAGGATAGTGATGGAGTCACACAGAGAGGGACCATCCTAACAGGAGCTGAGGCCCTGGGTGCAATCCTTCCTTCAGCAACCTCAAGGCAGCCTGAGAAGGAGGGGCTCTCATAGCTCCTGTTCTGCAGATGAGGGAACAAAGGCTCAGAGTGGTGAAGAACCCACCTCAGGGAAGAGAGGTTATAGGAAGACCCCACCTCAGGGAAGAGGTCACAGGAAGAACCCACCTCAGGGAAAAGAGGTCACAGGAAGTGCCAAAGCTGGTACAACCTAGCCTGTTTGACTCCTTGGCCTTCCAGGGCTGTTCTAATTTGTCTTCTCTTACACTGTAGGTCTTTCAGAATATTCCCAACCTGCTAATTCCCTTTGCAGTAGGGTAGGGACACCAGGAACCCTAGAAGTGGACTCTGATTTGCTCTTCATGGGAGGCAGCTCATAAGGCTACTAACCAGTTCTAGCCTCCAACTCTAGGCACCTCCTCATCTGAGGCCTGGGATCCTCCCCTTATTCCAGCCCCAGGCTCCCTTCTCCTCCAGCCTTAGACATCTCCTCTCATCATCAAGTCCCAGGCTCCGCCTCTTGCTCAGGCTCTAGGCTACTTCCTGGACCCCATCCCCAGAACCCCACCTCCGCTCCAGCCTCAGGCCCCTCCCCTCAGACTGACCTCCCTAGAAGGCATCAAGAGTGTTTGTACTATGCTGGGGGAGCTTGAGAGGGGCTGGCTCTGCTACCACAGCAGAAACCGAAGGTGTCACTCAACAGGAAGCAGGGGGCTCCTGTAGTCAGAGGTCCAGTAGCTGATGGAGACCACCAGCCACCGAGGGATGGCCTCTGGCATTCCTCCTGGGTTATCTGAGGGAAGCCACTTAACCTCTCTGGAAGTCACTTTCTTCAGCTTCAAAATGGATGTATCTAGCTGCAGAAAGCTAGTTGGGGAAAGTGAGCCCATGACTCAGGGCGGGACCCGACTCCGCAGAGAGCGCAGGTTGTCTCTGCCAACCTCAATTGTGTGCATGAGACCTTTCATCTATCACCTTAAATTGTGTCTTATATCGGATTTTTGTGAAGATCTGGTGAATCAATCCACGCTGTGGAATGAGGCTGTTTCCAGAGTGTGGAGGGGCACCTGGACGTCCTCCCAGAGGAAATACTCACCTGCATTTCCTGTCCCTCTGTCTTTCTTTATTCACAGCAAATGCTGTTTCCTTTGCTGGCGCGACTTTTGTGGAAATGTCCCCACAATGCAAGGGGTCCTCTGTGCCCTGTTTGTGCTTTTCACAAAGCATCCTTTGCAATGTGCAGTGCGGACATGCGCAGTCGTGACTATCCTTGCTGGAGCCGCTCACAGGAGAGTCTTACATTCCGCAGCTCCAGTCTTCCCTCTGCGGACTCTCTGAATGTATCTAACTGTTGCTCTTCGGGCAACTCTTGCTTGTTTATCTGCTGTTCAGATCAGGCAGCTCTGAACATTCCTGCACGAATTCCCGGAGCACCTGCATAGCAGATTCTCTGGGGGAATGTTCTAGAAGGGGAATTGCTGGCATGTGGTGACCGTGTTTGTTCAACTTCACAGGTTGGTTACAAATTGTTCTGCTCTGTGGCTGCACCTGCTCTCCCTCCCAGCAGAACTGTGTGAGGTTTACAGCTTTGGACCCAGATTGGAGTCTACAAGGTATCAGATCTGTTGCCAGGAGAGTGAGCATACGTTCCAAATACCAGCCTATGTGTGTGTGTGCACGCGTGTGTGCATGTGCGCATGAGTGTGTGTGGGGGGGTATGTGTGTGTGTGTGTGTGTATGCATTTACGTATGTCCTGCTTGTAGAGGCCAGAAGCGATTTCCCATGTCCCTAATACTTTCTACCCTGGCTTTTTGAGACAAGGTCTCCTGTTGAATCTCAAGCTCCCCATGTAGGGTGGGCTGGCTGCTCATCACGCCCCGTGGATTACATATGTCTGCCTCCCCACTACTAACATTTAAAAGCTCATGCTACACACACTTGAGTCATGGGACTCAAACCCAGGTTTTCATGCTTGGGTCATCGAGTATGTTCCCAACTGAGCCATCTCACTAGTCCCGCGAGTTGTCCGTCTGTGTGTTGCTCATGAGATCAGCTTCCTTGACTATGAGGGGAACTAACCCTAATTTCAGTCCATTACAAGTCTTTGTGTTTCACCGGTGAAATGCCCATTCGTGTCTAATTTCCCCTCTTTGTTGCCATCCTACTGATTTTTCTGAGTTCCTTGTCTATTTAGGATAATAGCTGTTTATTGACCACAGCATGATATCTTTCCCCACTCAAGGTTGCCTGTTTATTTTCTCATAGCACGTGGACACTTAAGATTATCTTTGTTGTGATTCAGTCAGATTTTTCGATCTCTTCCTTCCATGGTGCGTCCTTTCAGTACTTTGGGAGAAAAAATATTTTGCTATTAGAGGTCATAAAAATAGTCCATATCTCCTCTAAAATATTTAAAGTTTTGCATTTTGTGTTTAAATCCCTATTCATCTGGAATTGATTTTCATAGGGCTTTGGATTAAGGTTTTATTTTATTTTTCCATGTGAATAGCATATCACTGAAATGTAGTTCACCCTTCTCCAGTGGACCATGGTGACTCCATCATGGATACCCTGAGTCCTCTGCTGGATACCCCCAGTCTTCTGCTGAATACCCACAGTCCTCTCCTGGATACCCACAGTCCTCTGCTGGATACCCACAGTCCTCTGCGGGTGCTCACATTTACCCCATGTGCTCAGTGGCTCACACGGTCCTTGCCATCTGAAATGGCTCAGCCCCTACCTTCTTTTCCTGGTGTGTTTTGGGTACTTCATGGGTTCTTTTTGTTATAAGTTTTATAACCAGCATGTCAAACTACTCAAAATATGCTCTTACAATTTTAAGTGAAATTTTATAGAGACCTGGAGAAGTGTTGAATCCTCCCATTAGTAAATGCGACGCATCTCTCTGTGCTTCAGCTTGGAATATCTTACAATAATTTTCTCCAGAAACATTCTGAACATTTTTATTGGCTGTGTTACCTGTTAATGTAGCCAAATATCATTGACAGCTTTTCTGTATTGATGGATACTTAAATTTCCAGGCTAATATAAACCTGGTGATGCTTGTGGAGGGTCCTTGACTGTTCTCCAGTTTCTAGAAGTTTAAGATGATAGGGTGTTTCCTTGGAGATGAATTTAAACTTCAAATTCAATTATTTTAAATTAGCATAAATTAGCTGAGGCCATGGCTCAGTTAGCAAAATGAAACCACAAAGACCTGAGTTTGGTTCCTGGAACCCCTGGCTGAGTTTGGGTGTGCTTGGTGTTGGAGAGGATCCCCTGGGACACACTCACAGTGAGAGGACCTGTCATAAAAACAGTGTGAATAGTGACTGGAAATGATGCCTAAGGTGGACCTCTGATCTACACACACACACACACACACACACACCTGTACTCATGTAAACATACATACCTGTACATACACACAACTGTACACACACATACACACATACCTGTACTCACACTCACCTACCTATACACACCCATCTGTATACATACACACACATCTATACACACATAAACACACATACCTGTACATACACACACATTCCTGTACACATACACACACAACTATACACACACCTGTACACACACAAACCTGTACACACAAAAACATACATACCTATACATTCACATACACATCTGTATACACACACATCTGCACACATGCACACATACCTGTACACACACAAACCTGTACACACAAAAACACACATGCCTGTACACATACATATACTTATACATTCACATACACATCTGTATACATACACACCTGTACGCACACACATGCCTGTACACACACATACCTGTACACACAAAAACACACATACCTGTACATTCACATACACATCTGTATACACACACATCTGTACACATGCACACATACCTGTACACATACATGCACACACACACACATACACATACACATACACACACACACACACACACACCTGTATACACATGAAGACTTATACGAAACCTACAAGAAGAAATTAGTACAGGGCTACACAGACCTCCTACTTCTCACACATCACATTAATTAGTTTAGTGTTGGGGAAGAGTATGCATGCATGCGTGGAGGTCAGAGCACGACTCGCTGGAGTTGGTTCTCTCCTTTCACAGTGTGGGTCTCAGGGGTCAGATTCAGGCCCTCAAGGTTAGTGCAAGTGTCTTTACCCGTGTAGCCACCACACTGGCTGGCCCTTTCTTCTTTTTAAATCACTTTTAACAAGTTATGATTTGTATCACAATATCCACTCAGTCAATTTCAAAAATATCTGTACACACTTACTTTATTCTATTGTCTCACTGCGCTTTTAATGTCTTCTTTGAACTTCTCAACAGCCCTTCAAAGTGGTGCAATCAACCTCTGCAGTTGCAAATAGGCACAGAAAGGTTTGGGTGGGGATGGGGGTGTCTCCCACTCAGGCCACAAATCCAGAAAATGGCCGAGTCGAGACATAGAACAAGGAGGTTCAGGGCCTTGCCCATGCCGGGCAAGCATTCTGCTCCTGAGCCACACTCAGTCCTGAAGTGCAAATCCTCACAGCACTGTGTGAGGCAGGAAGAGTGGCTTGGTTTGAAACAGAAATAGATGGGTGAGAGTGCTCCCTGGCCAGCCTAGGGAATGAATCTGGGCAGTTTACTAATTTAGCTAGAAAAAGACTGTTTGAATTAATTATAGACACATGCTTTGGATCATTCACAGACTTGCCTCTTTAGCACCAATTACAGTAGTAATTCAGCCCGGCCACCAGGGGGCGTTCTTCCTTCTGGCTTAGGTGGAAATGGTTGTAGCATCTTTTCTGAGGAAAAAAAAATGTCTGGTACAGAGTACCTCAGGCTGTCCTGACTGAGGCTTCACCTTCAGCATCCGGAGTGATCAGCTGCCATCTTTGCGCGGGTTTTCTCATATTTGTGGAAGGTTCCAGATGGTTGGTGCTGACAGAAGGACCATCCAGCTAGATTCTTGATGGACAGATTCTTTGCCCCAGGCAGTCTGGGCAGCAAGGGAGAATCCAGCAGCTACCAACTAGGCAGTCAGGCTGTCTTATTCCCCAGCATCTTCGCTTCCTCACAGACAAAGGAAGATCACGAAGAGTCAATGCAAGAACTTGAAGAATTTACATTTACATAAATAGTGATTTTTTTTTTTAAAAAAAGCATATTTTCATAGTCCTTTACTATGTTCCCCGTGCTCTGGAGAGCCATGAGTCTCTCTCTTAGAAAGACTTAGGGGGATTAGGGAGGTTAAAAATGTCCTCCATGCTTCGGAGGGAGATGGAATCACCAGCCATGTGAGACCTAGTGGCCTTTGGTTGCTACACTGACTGGGCCTGGGGTAGCAAATAGAAGGTTAGAAATGCAACAGAGCTGAGGGAAGATTTAGAGGTGTTGATCTGGGAGTAAAGATAAGGGCACATTAGCCACTGGAGGCTCAGAAGTGTCCAGCCATTGAACTAAAGCATATTAAAAATAAGCTAATGTGTGTCTTTCATCTGAGGATCCAAGAGAAACCTGGCCGGGGCTGGTAGCATGGTCTGCCTGGAGCTTAAAATGGGGTAGTAGAAATTACACGCTACAGTGGGGCAGCCACGGAGCGAGGGCTATATGAACTTCCATGCAAAGCTTGGCTTGCATACTCTTCTCTCCTTTGACGGCCCCCTGGCCTGGCTACAACTTTACTCTCTCACTAGTGGAATCCAGCTTAGCATCTTGGACTCTTGTCCAAGCTCTCCTTCTGACTGGACAGCACTTGATTCAGGCCTTTGCTCTTACTGCTCATAATTTCATCT
This sequence comes from Apodemus sylvaticus, assembly GCF_947179515.1. Taxonomy (NCBI): domain Eukaryota; kingdom Metazoa; phylum Chordata; class Mammalia; order Rodentia; family Muridae; genus Apodemus; species Apodemus sylvaticus. The sequence continues at coordinate 144,979,224 of NC_067474.1, forward strand.
CTGAACATGTACCTTGCTGGTGAAGTGCAAAGAGGCATGGGAAGATGTGTGAGCTGGGTGGAGCCATTGCTTATGGGAACATGTGTCAGCTGGGGAGTCTCACTGTGGTTGGAGCCATTGCTCATGGGGGCTGGGGAGTCTCACTGTGGTTGGAGCCATTGCTCATGGGGGCATATGTGAGCTGGGGAGTCTTGCTGTGGATGGAGTCGTTGTTCATGGGGACACATGGATATACAGTGCTCATGATAACTTCCTGAGAACAGAATTCTAGTGAACTCATAACAGCTAACTTCCATTGTCAACTTGACACAACATAGAGTCACCCAGGAAGAAAGACTCAGTGAGGGATTGTCTACATTGGGTTGACCTAGGCATTAGGGGAGAGGAGTGTCTTAAGTTAATTGGTGAGGGAAGACCTATCCTTCTGTGGGCAGCAACATTCTGTAGGCATGATTTCAGAACTGTGTCAGAGTGGAGATATCAAGTGGAGTGCAAGTCAGCCTGATTGATTTGTCTGGTCTTGACTGTGGGTGTGATATAACCAGACATTTAAAGTTTCCACCTTGATTTTCCCCACAATGGCATACTGTGAACTGAAATGAACCCTCTTCTTCCTGAAGTTGCTTCTTGTTTGGGTATTTTATCACAGCAACAGAGATGAAACTACAATATCCCATAATATGTGGGAGCTCAGAAACACACGGGGGGGGGGGGGGGTAAGGTCCCACTGCATACACACGAAGATGGCTATTACTGAACAAGCAAGCAAGCAGAAAACAGAAGTGAGCAAGCAGCAGGGAGAAGCCAAAAGCCCTGTGTACTTTTGGTGGGAAGGTAAGCTGGGACACATGCTGTGTAAAATAGTGATAGCTCCTCTGAAAACAATACCTCTCTAGACTAAGCATGCAAGCCATCAATACCACTTTGGGCTAGGAGTGGTATTGGAAGTGGTTTTGGAAGCACTGAAAGCAAAGATTTGGACAGATACTTGTGTAGCTACAATCAGTGGCAGCGCCATCCACAAGAGCCCAAAGCAGAAGCAATCCCAGATCCCAGGGGCCAACTGCAGAGAAGCAGAGGAGTGCCAAAGAGGCACACAATGCCCCATTGGCCAGTCTTAGAAGGGGGGGAAATTCTGTCAACTGCCATAGCTGGAAAAACCTTGAAGACAAGGTGCTCTATGAAGTAAGCCAGCCTCCCAGGGACAACACTATGACGGTCACTTAGGTCAGTCAGAGAGAGCCTTAGTTAAGGTTTCTATTGCTGTAAAGAGACACCATGACCATGGCAACTCTTATAAAGGAAAACCTTTAGTTGGAGCTGTCTTACAGTTTCAGAGGTTTAATCCATTGTTATGGTGAGAAACATGGCAGTATCTAGGTAGACATGTTGCTGAAGAAGGAACTTTGAGTTCTTCATCTTGAACTGCAGACAACAGAAGGAGACCGTGTGTCACACTTGGTGTAGCTTGAGCATGGGAGCCCATCCCCACAGCAACACACTTCCTCTAACAAGGCCACACCTCCTAATAGTGCTACTCCCTGTAGTCAAAAGTCTATGACGGCTATTCCTACTCAAACCATCACCTAGAAAGACAGTTGTGGTAGTTTGTATATGCTTGGCCCAGGGAGTGGCACTATTAGAAGGTGTGGCCTTGTTGGTAAGTGTGTTGCTGTGGGCATGGGCTTTGAGGTCCTCATCCTTGCTGCCTGGAAGCCAGTATCCTGCTAGCAGCCTTCAGATGAAGATGTAGAATGCTTAGCTTCTCCTGCACCATGCCTGCCTGGATGCCTCCATGTTCCCACCTTGATGATAATGGACTGAACCTCTGTGATGGTTTGTATATGATTGGCCCAGGGAGTGACCCTATTAGGAGGTGTGGCCTTGTTGGAGTAGGTGTGTCACTGTGGGTGTGGCCTTAAGACCCTCACCCTAGTTGCCTGGAAGTCAGTATTCCACTAGCAGCCTTCAGATCAAGATGTAGAATTCTCACTTCTTCCTGCACCATGCCTGCCTGGATGCTGCCATGTTTCTGCCTTGGTGACAATGGACTGAACCTCTGACCCTGTAAGCCACCCCCAATAAAATGTTGACTTTTTATAAAGCTTGCATTGGTCATGGTGTCTGTTCACAGCAGTAAAACCCTAATTAGGACAACCTTTGAACCTGTAAGCCAGCCCCAATTAAATGCTGTCCTTTATAAGAGTTGCCTTGGACATGGTGTCTGTTCATAGCAGTAAAAACCTAATACAACAGCAAAAATGGCTGTGGTGAATGGGGATGGGGGTAGGGGGGAATGAGAAGTTACTGGGTTGTTCTACTTTTTAAGGTACTGGGGATTAAACTTGGGGCTCTCACGTTTGAAGCAAGTGTGCAGTGCTGAGCTACATGTGCACCCCTTCTTCTTGAGGCAGGTTCTCAATAAGTTGTCCTGGCTAGCTTTGAACTCACTAGTCTAGGCAGTCCTGAGTAGGTGAGGTTACAAGGCTGTGGGGCGGAGCCTGGCTGGAGTTAGTGTTCCCTTGGTACGCAGCTTTGGGAGGTGGGCATAGATCTACAGGCTGCAGACAGTGCAGAGCAATATGAACAATGAACAATGGAGCTCCTGTTACTGAGCCGAGCATTTGAAAAGGGCTCAGAAGCACATGTCCTGTCATGAATATTCATCACAGTTTTTAAATGAAGGCAAGGTAGGAATGACTGAGGATCTGAGACACAGTTACCCCCCGCCCCCCCCCCCCCCAGAGGCCATGCTCACCAGTGGATCCAGGACCTGCTGCCCTCACAGAAAATGGTCCTGCCCTACTAAGAACGTGAACCACCTGGGAGGCCTGGCACATTCTTTCTGATATGTCCTGGCCCCCACCAGGTATGCTCAAAAGGACAACAAAATCAAAGGGGGAAACTCAGCAGCTCCTGGAAACTTAGTTCTTCATCCCCAACACAAAGCAGTGCACGGAGAGTGGAATATGTGTTTATCCACCAGGCATGGTGGCTCATGTCCATAATCCCAGCATTTGGGAAGCGGGGGCAGTAGGATCTCCATGAGATAGGGGACAGACAGGGATACAGTGTGAGACCCTGTTCCAAAATAACGATAAGGAAAAAGAACATGTGTGTCTTCAGGTGTGAAGCGACACCATGACCATGGCAACTCTTATAAAGGACATTTCATTGGTGCTGGCTTACAGGTTCAGAGTTTTAGTCCATTATTATGGTGAGAAGCATGGCAGTGTGCAGGCTGGCATGATAATGAAGAAGGAGCTGAGAATTCTACATCTTGGTCTGCAGGCAAATGAAGGAGACTGTGCACCACACTGGGTGCAGCTTGAGCATGGAGAACTTCAAAGCCCTCCCCACAGTGACACACTTCCTCCAACAAGGCCACACTGCCTAAGAGTGCCACTCCCTATGGCCAAGCATTCAAATCTATGCAGGCTAAACCTATTCAAACCACCACAGCACACGTGTCAGAAGTGAGCTGAGCACAGGGGACTGATCTTTGTGTAGTGCTGGCCCTATTATACAAGAGTGACTGGGTGCACAGCCAGCGTGCAGGTCAAATTGTTCAACTCTGAACACTTACCTAGAATCTAGACATTCTTATATTTGCATTAAAAACTGGCTTTGTGGGGCTGGAGAGATGGCTCAGTGGTTAAGAGCACTGACTACTCTTCCAGAGGCCCTGCGTTCAATTCCCAGCACCCACATGAGGGCTCACAACCATCTGTAATGGGAGCTGATGCCCTCTTCTGGCATGCACTATACACACACACACACACACACACACACACAGAACACTTCATACATGGATAAATAAAAATTTTTAAAAAGAACAGCAATTCTTAAAAAAAAAAAAAAACAAAAAAAACTGGCTTTGTGCAGACCACAGGTAAATATTGAGACATGCTGACATCTTAATTTAGGACATTAAATACTGCATTAAAAATAAGTGACAGGCCGAGGTCATTGTCACTTCAAGCTCAAAGCCAGTAAAAGGTACTGCTAGGAACTGAGACATGTCAGCTTCTCATGAAGAGCCAGAAAAAATTTTCAAAAAAAAATTACTAGATAATCAAATCACGACTGCATAAAGAAGATTATAGACTGTGACCAAGAAGGAATTATTCCAAGCATGCAAGGCTGGCTCAACATTAAAAAAAAATCAATCACTGAAATCTACCCAAGTCAGTGGGCAGGAGACGATACTCTGTATGGGAGTATCATTGGTGCAGAAAATATGTTTGATAAAGTCCAATTCCCATTTACGAGCAAACCCCAGAGAACAAAGAAGAATCAGGAACTCCTTCACCTTGACAAGGAACACCTGTGGGAGAGAAGGAAGAACCCATGGGTAATATCTCTAATGGAGAGACGGGATGGGTGTGTTATTTGACAATTGGAAAAAAGCAAAAGCATCTCCTCTTACTACTGCCATCGACACCATCTAGAAAGACCAGAGGAAACAAATACCTAAAAGAGTACAGCTTGAGCTGGGCTGTGGCTCAGTGGGGGAGTGCTAGCCCAGCATGCGAGGGGAAAGAAGAAATAAACCTGCCTTCATTTGCAAAACGCATGATTATCCGTGCACTTTCCCACAGAATCTCATAAGGCAGACGTAAACCGTGTGGCCCTCATAAGCACCCCCAAGTTACACGGTATGGTCTCAGGATACAAAAGTCGGTTATTTTCCAATATAGTAGTGATGAATAATTGAAACTTAAAATAAGAAAAGTAATACCACTTCAATCACACCCAAATGGGAATACTTAGATATAAATCTCACATAAAATGTGCACTGTCTCTATTCAGAAAAATAATAAACATTGATTCAAGGCATCAACAAAATCTCCCAGAGCTGAGGAGTACACTATTTGATATGAGATTTTTACTAAAATACCATCAAAAGATTAGATGCCGTAGAATAAAAATGAGTATAAATTATGGAGCAGAATAGAAATTATCAAAAGATAAACACAGAGGGGAAATATGACTGTTTAAAAAAGAAGTGGGCCTCAGTGACCAGTGGGACCAAGTCAAGAGGCAATTACACAGGAACCCCTGCAACAGGTGTGTGGGAGGGAGAGCTGGGAAGTGATGTATGGCGATTTTTACACCGCATGAAAACTGTCAGCCACAGTCCAAAGAAATCCAACTGGTGCACATGTGCATATGCACAGACATACATGCACACATGGACATAGAAAGAGAGTGGTGTGTGTGTGTGTGTGTGTGTGTGTGTGAGAGAGAGAGAGAGAGAGTGTATGTGAGTGGGTGTACGTGTGAGTATATGTGTGTGACTGTGTACATGTGTGTTTAAGTATGTATATGTATGTGAGTACATGAGTGTATGTGTGTGTATGTGTATGAATGTATGTGTGTGTGTGTATGTGACTGTGTGTGCATGTGTGTACATATGTGTGTGAGTATTGTGTGATTGGGTTATTGTGAGTGGGTGTGTGTGTACAAGTGTGTGAGTGTATGTGTGTGTTTGAGTCTTTGAGTGTGTGAATGTGTGAGTATATATATATGTAGGTGTGTGAGTATGTGAGTGCATGTGTGTATATGTATGTGAATGTATGTGTGAGTGTGTGTATGTGAGTATGTGTGTGTATGTGTATACATATGTGTGAGTATTGTGTGTGTGATTGCATGTGTGTACATGTATGTGAGTGTATATTTGAGTTTGTGTATGTGAGTATGTGTGTGCATGTGTGTACTTATGTGTGAGTATTGTGCGAGTGTGTATGTGTGTGTGAATGTGTACAGCTGTACATTTATGACTGTTGAGAACAGAGAACAGCCTAAGGTGTCTTCCTAAGTCACAACTAGCCTGACATTGAATTTGGGTAGATTCTATCATTGCTTTAAGACATTTGTATAAAAAGGAGAGAGAAACAAGGTACTAGAGGGAAAACATGGAAGTATTCTATGAAAACTAGAAATGAGGAAGGGCTGGAGAGATAGCTCAGCTGTTATGAGCACTGGCTGCTCTTGCAAAGGACCCAGGTTCAGTTCCCAGCATCCACACTGTGATTCACAATCACCTGTAACTCCAGCTTCAAGTCTACAGGTCTTTATTGGCCTCTGAGCACCCACACAGACAACACATACTCCCATAGACACACATAAACACATAAACTTAAAACACACACACAAAAACTATACATGGAAAATTATGTAAATCAGCTAATATAGGCATCACATTTAAAAATACAGTAAGTCAAAAATGGCAATGAAGCTATCGATTTATTTATTTACTAATTACACTAGAATCGAACCCAAGGCTCACATGTTCCCACCACTCAAGTTAAAAGAGAAAGATTATTACCTGGCTGGAGTTAGAGATTTGAAGAAATGAGGAGTACCATAAATAAGCAGACTCCAAATTGTTGTGATGTGTGTGGTGGTTTGAGTGACAATGCTCCCCCCCCTCCCAGGTTCATATATTTGATCCAGTTGGTGGACTGTTCAGGCAGGATTACGGGGTGTGGCCTTGTTGGAGGAACTGTGACACTAGAGATGGGCTTTGACGTTTCAAAAGCCCTTACAAGATCCCCACCCCACCCCTGCCTGCAACTTGTGGATCAGGTGTGAGCTCCCATCTACTTCCCTGCCTCCACGCTCCCCACCGCGATGGTCATTGACTGGCCCCCTGAAACCGTAAGCCAGCTCTCAGTTAAACGAATGCTTTCTTCCATAAGCTGCGTAGTCATGGCGTCTCTTCACATCAATAGAACAGTAACTAAGACAACGAGTCTCTTAAGGTTTATCTAGAGATTCACAATACCGCCCCGAATCCCAGCAACCTCTTTCGAGGAAACTGATTCTAAAGTTAATGGGAAAAACAGTGGGCACTGAAAGCCTGGAAAGAGGAGAACAGAGCTGTCCTTACCCGTGTGAATTCAAGACGTATATAGTGTGACACCACACACACACCAAGAGGTGTGGCCTTGTTGGGGTGGGTGTGGCCTTGTTGGAGTGGGTGTGGCCTTGTTGGAGTGGGTGTGGCCTTGGGGTGGGGGTGGCCTTGTTGGAGTGGGTGTGGCCTTGTTGAAGGAAGTGTGTCACTGTGGGCGTGTGCATTGAGACTCCTCCTAGCTGCCTGGAAGACAGTTGGTTCCTGCTTTCCTTTGGATGAAGTTATAGAACTCTCAGCTCCTCTAGTGCCACGCCTGCTTAGATGTTTCCATGTTCCTGCCTTGATGATAATGGACTGATCTTCTGAAACTGTAAGCCAGCTCCAATTAAATGCTGTCCTTTAATAAGAGTTGTCCTCACTAAGACACTGTGCAAGCATTAGGGTTCTGTGGGGGAAGGAGAAGACAGAAGCACTATATATTAAAAGTGGCTTCATTAGACTGCCTTATTCAATACCTCTGGGTACTCCAGCAATGGCTGTCTCATAGCAAAGACACTGAGAATCCAATTGCTCCGTCCATGAGACCGGAGGTCTCAGCAGCCCCAAGCTGGTGCTAATAGCCTAGGGCAGTGGTTCTCAACCTTCCTAATGCTGTGACTCTTTGATACAGTGCCTCATGTTGGGACCTGGACCTGTGTCTGCCTTGCTTTGGTCAGCTCTGGACACCAGAGAGGTGACTGGAGAAGAAAGAGACATTAAGGCTCTTGGTTCTGTTGACTTTTCCTGCTATTACACATGAGCTGATTAGGTGGTAGCCCAGGTTACCCCAAGACCCCCGGAGTCACCAGGACCACGGTTTCCTCTCTCCTGATCCAAGAGAGATTTTTTTTTAAAGATTTATTTATTATTATATGTAGGTACACTGTAGGTATTTTCAGACACACCAGCAGAGGACATCAGATCTCATTACGGATGGTTGTGAGCCACCATGTGGTTGCTGGGATTTGAACTCAGGACCTTTGGAAGAGCAATCGGTGCTCTTAACCACTGAGCCATCTCTCCAGCCCCTCAAGAGAGATTTTTTAAAAGTATGTTAAAAATCTCTGTAGAATCTTCTTTTATCTTTGGCCCTGGAAATAAATTTGACTGTTTAATTAGAATCTGAAAGTTTCTTAAAGAAATTAAAATCGTGTCTCTCTTTCATCTAAGAAAATTGTAGATGTAAGAATCCTCAGGTCTCTATGGTTGCTGTGGGCACAATTGTGTCAACATAGTGGGCTCCCTCTTTGTTTTTGCGCGATCGTCTATAACACACCTTCGTTGTAACACTGTCTTCTGGACACAGTGCAGCTGCAGGAGCGCAGCCAGTCACAGCTGCCGCCAAACAAGAAGACCGGAGAAGAGGGGATATGGCGAGACTCCTACCGGAGTTCAAGACTCCTACCAGAGGGTTCCCCTGCACCTCGAACGCTACTTCCATTCACACTGCTCCTCTCCCATCAACAGAAAGGTTGTGAGAAAGCTGCCTCTGCCGGACATACAGATACAGCAGCCCCAGAGAAGGGAGAGAGAAACAGAGACAGAGACAGAGACAGAGACAGAGACAGTGAGAAGCTCAGGCTTGGAGCTTAACCCAGAAAGCCCTGCAGGGTGCGGGGCCTCTCCTAGCTGTATCCACTCAAAGATGTAAAATAATGTTTTAGTAGCAGGTGCTCCTTATAGAAAACTTGGAAAGCACGAAAAGTGAAGGGGGAAATTGAGATCAGTGACAACAGTTGCTGGTATTTTCGTCTAAGTCCTTCGGAGTTTTATTAGCCCGGCATTGGAATGTACCCTATATCCGATTTGATAAGCTGTTTTTCTTGGGCTCTTACTTTACAAGTCCTTTCCTCACATAAATTATCTTTGAAAGTTCCATTTTAAATAACATTCATCACTCCAGCATCCTGTGGCAACGTTGTGTTCCTGCAGGGCCATTCTCTACCCATAATTGATTTAGCAAACCCACCGTCTGTTGCTGGGCACGAAGGCGGCCCCAGCTTGGCTGCTACGGCGATGCCGTGCCAGCCAGTGCTGGACACAGATCCGTGTTCACTTTGGGTTTCGTTTTGATGATAAACTTCTGAGCTCATCGGCTAATGGCTGAGAATATCTGGGAAACACTTGATGTATACAGTGAAATTCCCCTTCTGGAGAGGCAGACTGGGTTCCCGCAAACTTATAAGAGGATCCCCAATGGGTGCCTGAGACCTCCTCCCGGTCTTTGTACCATCTTTCGTGGTCTTTCTTCCATAGCCTTCTCTACTCTGGTTTTCTGGAGAAGGATTCTAGAGACTGCGAATTAGCTCAGTTGGTAGAGAGTGCTTGTCTTGCAAGCATAAGGTCCTAGGTTTGATCCCCAGCACCCCCAAAATAAAAATAAAATAAGATTCTATTATAAAATATGTATCTGGAAGCATAAAAAGTTGGCATGATGGCACAAGTGAAATTTAGTTTGCAATGAATCTCTCACCTAGAGTCAGCTTGGAGATGCTCTGCCGAGTGGAAGCAGGTTTGGCTGTTTGGACCAGCCTCCAGCTGGTCAGATAGCATGGGTCCTTTCAGAGGAAGATGGATCTCCTGCTGGAGAAGACAGGGACCTCCCAGGGCTCTGACATAGCACAAAAAACCAGATCACAACAAAACAAATTGCCCAGCTGCAGACAGTCACATTTCCTGTGTCCCAGTCTCTGCGGGAGTGACCCAGATTGGCCAGCACACTCAGGGTGTCACACAGCTACAATCAAGAGCAAGTCTTTATCAGGGTCACAGCCAACTCCAGGTGTGGGTGCAAGGGAGTAGCTGCTCCCCACAAGCTCCTGCATGGCTCTCCAAAGGACAAGGGCAGGCAGGCAGCTGGCTCTCCCAGAGGGACAATAGAAAAGAGGCACCCAGCAGGGCCACGGCAGGTGTGCTGTAGCCTAATCTCGGAAATGTCAGCCCCTGTGTGTACGTGTCACAGTGTACATGGAGGGAGGGCAAGTCTGTGGAGTCAGGTCTCCTCTTACATGAGCAGTTCTGGAGACTGAGCATAGGTTGCCAGATCCTTTGCTGGCCAGGCCACTTAACCAGCCTCTTTAAGTTGCTTTTTGTCAGATTTTTTTTTTTTTTTTTTGTCACAAAAGTGAGAAAAATAACAGATGCTCCACAGGTACATGGTATCGTGAATGTTCTGAGGCCCACATGATGTTAGTCTCCCTGCAGGCACACATGCTCTGTACCTCACGTTTGGGCAGCCACTGAGCTGCTGTAGCCCAGGAGTTTGTAGATGAGACCGAGAGCAGAATCTGGCTTCTTTCTCTCAACAGTGTTTTCAGATTTACATCTGTTTTCACCGTTTGTTCTTTTTCCACCTGCTCATGTACACATGCTCGCTCATGTATGTGTGTGAGCACATGCATGTGTGTAGAGTGTGAGTGTGTATGTGAGTACATGCATGTGTGTACGAGTGTGTGTGTGTGAGTACATGCATCATGTGTGTATGAGTGTGTGTGTGCACATACATGTGTGTGTATCTGCGTGAGTGTGTGTATGAGAGTGTGAGTGGGGGAATATGTGAGTGTGTGTGTGTGTGTGTGCAAGTGTAAGCATGTATGTGAGTATGGGAGTGTGCAAGTGTGTGTGTGTGTGTGTGTGTGTGTAAGAGAGAGAGAGAGAGAATGTGAGTGTGTGTTCTTCCTCAATCACTCCTCTATCTTATTTCTTGAGATGAGGTATGACACTTAACCTGGAGCTCACTGATTGGTGGCACTGGCTGGCCAATGAGCTTCAGGGATTCTCCTGTCTCTGCCCTCCCCTACCAGCCCTGCCTTCTGTGTGAGTCCTGGGGCCTGGAGACTGCACTCCACCATCTCCCAACTCCTGACATTCGTCCTCCACCCAGATGCTTGGCTTCTTGTTTTTCTTTCTAGTGCATGGCAGGTTTTCGTGTCATGGGTGTCAGTGGCATAGAAAGTGTTCACTCTCTCCTTCTAAGCTCTAAAAGTATTTGTATAATGTTAATATCATTTTATAAACATTGAAGAGAACCCAACAGAGAAGCCACTCCAACCTGTAGCTCTCATTATGGGAAAGTTTCAAATTACAAATTCAATTTTCTTTAGTAGATACTGAGCTAGCTCGATGCTCTGCTGATAGTTTTCATAATTTGTGTTTCTCAAAGGAAGTTGCTCACATCAATGAAGCAGTTGGGTTCATTTTCACAACAGTGTTTATCCGAGTCTCTTATGATTAGTATTACCTAAACTATTAAAGGCTTTTATATTAAGCTGGATATAGTGGCGCATGCCTGTAATCTCAGAGCTTGGGATATACCGAGACAGGAGGATCACCATGAGTTCCAGGCCAGATTGGGCTCCAGAGTGAGCCATTGTTTCAGAAAAACAAAACAAAAACCCCTGAGACAAAACAGCAGCAAACACTGGGCCACCTTAGTATTGTCTGTCTGTCCACACTGACTTTCCTGACAGTGGGAATTTTTTGGTTTTTCCTTTTTGTGCTGGCTGTGAGGGCTTGGCAGCCTTGTTGGGAGGGGGACCATTACTGTTTCCATAGAGCCAGCTCTAGCTTATTGGTATTCACCACTGTTTGTCTGTCGCTGATAATATAAGTTCCTATTCTTTCTCTTACTTAAGATATGTAGATTATTGATTTTTAGACTTTTTCCAAGTTCTGATTGTAAGCATTTTAGAGTCAGTGCGCCCCTCTCGGGACTCTTTTTAGCTGCATCTCATAAGTTTTGATGCGTTTTTATTATCATTCAGCTCAAACAGTTCTCTTGTCTTGCCTGTGATTTCTACATAAATCCCCTGTTTGTATAGACCGTGTTGTCTAATTTCCAGATGTGTCGGAGGTGTCTGGTGGCATTTTTGTGATTGATTTCTAATTCCATTCCACTGAACTCAAGGAGCGTGCTCTGTGTGGTTCCTGTGCTTAGAATCGTCTTTGTAAGTTTTATTGCCCGGTGTGTGATCTGAGTTGTTAAGTATTCTGTGTGCGTGAGATAAGATGGTTGGTCATAGGGTCTTCACAGCGATGAAGAGCAGAGTGTGGTCTGGTGGGGCCTTCCTGAGTCCACCACTGCTTCTCACAGACTGGACACCTCTTCAAAGCCACACGACAAAGAACAAGATCTTTCCTAGTCTGAAGGAGTTGCGGAAATGTTCCTTGTTGACACCTGGACACAGAGCCGTGCAAATGTCCACAGTCCACAGCCCGGGATGCCAGGCACGTGTCCATAATGAGATCATAGGTGGGGAAGGATTTAAGAAGTTAAAAAACCATTAGGAAAGCAGAATGGAGAGCTCTAGGAGAGAGGCGGGCCCCAGACTCAGGCCACAGGTCCCCCAGGAAGTCAGCAGAGCCAGACACATAAGTGGGAGGCAGCTCTAGACCCGAATGGAGGTTGGGGTCTATGCCATAGTCCCTTTTCCCTGGCGGGGACCTCAGGAGCACACTGCTTACCAAAGATGTATCTGACCTTTGACCTTGGAACACGACAGCATTTATAAGTATGCTGGGCTTCATCTCTCACTCTCCTGGGATGCATGTGACCCACCAACTGAAGGCACACCTGTTATAGCATGCATGACTTTAGTTCAGGAAAACAAACAAAACAACAACAACAACAACAAGACCAGCCAGGCATGGTGAGATGCACCTGTAATCCAAGCCTGGGCCAATGAAGCAGGAGAAGCACTGTGAGTTTGAGGCTAGCCTGGACGACATATGTTAAGTTCCAGGCTATCCCATGCTCTATAACATGACCTTGTCTTGAAAAAAACCTGACAACGGCAGCTCCTACAGAAGAGCATCTTGTGCAGGGTTGACCTCGTTGTCCCTGTCTTATGGCACACTTTATAGCCATGACTCACACTGGCCTCGGGATAGCTCACCTTTCTCCTCCCAGACCAGACATCTGGATTCTCCCCAGGCATCAGCTGTTCCCTACAATGCAGCCAAGGACATCTGTGCACACCAGCCACAGTCCTCAGTCTGAATCACACTCCCTGACTGTGGAGCGATGGGGAGCAGGGTAAAGTGTTTCATGCTTGTGATATATCCTGCAGAGTCTATACTCACGAGCTAAGCATCGGCAGAGTTTAAACTATACCGTAGACATGGAAAGAGAGAACACACTGCCGACTTTGTTTTTTTGGTAACTGGGATGACTTTGAACTTTTGATCCTCCCAACCTCCACATCTCCAGTGCTGGGATTACAGGCTTACCCCAACTTTCCCAATTCGTGTGGTTTTGAGAGTCAAACCCAGGACCTTGTACATGCTAGACCACCCACAGTTCTACCAGCTGAGCCCATCCCAACCCAGACTTGGCTCTTCAGAGTGCTTGCTCAGTAGATGACGTCATTCACGGACCAGGCCAGCAGTCTCAGAAGCACAGATGCTGACTTCTCCACTGGGGTGAGTGTGCCTGTATTTGCACTCATGCGTGTCTGTGCACATTTGTGCCCATCCCCCACCCTGTGCCTACTGTATTTTGTGAGGCACAGGGGCTATCCAACCTCAGACAGCTCACTATACAAATCTGGGGACAGCCCTGACCTCAGCTCTGCCACTGGGCAGCCTGTGCTACTCTGTCTCTCCATAGGTTCACTTGTATCTATGATATATACCTGTTTGCAATGGAGGCACATAGGGGATTGGGTGGAAAGCTGCTTTATGAACTGGTACACAGTAGGGCCTTAATCAATGAAAGCGGTGGGTATTATAAGGAATGTCACTTCCCCAAAGTCTCAGAGACAAGTTTAGGACCCACCTTTAACCACGAATCCATGCATGCTCTAAGCATCCAGGCCTTTGGACCACATTCTGGAAGACGACAGATCAAGGCAACCACTGGTCCACACTGGCCCCCAGAGGCTCTTCCTGTTCACTACCAGGAGACAGCTGTCTACCCTCAAGCTACCCTTTAGTAAAGTATGGCCAAATGCATTGTGGTTTTTCCTCTTGTGGCCCTCTATGACTGAAAGATTTTTTTTTTATGTTGAACCGAGGTTCAGCCTGTAATATCTTCCCAAACTGATACCTAGCATCTTTCCTTCCACCGAACTTGGACCAAGGGAACCAGGCAGGATTTGCTGATGGCAGAAATGAGAAAGACTTTCTGCACCAGGTCTGTGGGCTAGTTAATCCAGCTGCCAGGGCAGACAATTCTGGATAATGGATGGCTGTTCTTTAATGCTGCTGGGGAGACGCGCCCCTCCTTAATCTGCTGCAGTGTCATTAGGAGAGAAAATGTTTGCTCCGGGAGCTCCCGAGACCTTTGGAAACTGCAAGTTCAACACTAACAGCCAGGGCAGCTCTGCCCTTAACCCTCCCCTGCCCAGCCCTGGTGCAGGCCTTGGGGAGATAGCTCTGCGGGACACTTGGTCTAGACCCCCCAGAGATCTGGGTCCTGATTCCTGCTGGCCTGAGAGCAGATGGGTGTGAAGGTGGAGGGACAGCAGGGGGGAAGAATCTAGAGTTCTGGGTCCAGATGCACCCCACCCCCACCTCAAGAGCAGGTTAAAGAACAGAACATTAACTGGTGACTCTGGGCCACTCCCTTAACCTTTCTGTTTGGGGATCCTGCAGGGTAGGGGTGAGGGTTACCCAGTCTCAAGGAGCCTTGCTTCTCACCAAGCAAAGCCTCGTGTCTACCCTGAGAGGGGTGACAAGTCCTCAGCTTGATGTCCTCGTACCAAACCCTGCTCCCTGTTGAAACGTGTTAAAATAATTCGGGCGGAGTGCAGAGAGGGCGTGGTCACACCAATGCCCCGCCCACCAGGGCTACCTCCCTCCCAGCCTGTCTCCCCTCCTCTTTCCAAACCTGCCAGCTAAGACCAGCCTCTTTCAGGAAGCTCTCCCAAGGTACTATCCATGCAGACAAACAGCTCTCGCCTTAAAGGTAACAAAAGATAGCTTATTCTGGAGCGCTTCTGAGTGGCCGTGGCCCAGGAACACAGATTTAGGTTATTCCAAATTCCGCATTCCAATGTGGAGGTACTTTCATGAAGTTTTATAGAACAGAGAAAGTCATGTATCAAGGTAAGGTTAGAGTATGTTGGTGGATACATCAGAGGCAGGTACAGCAAGATGGAAGAAGCTTTCTATAGGCCTCAGATGCCATCTAATGACAGATACAGCTTTTGAGTTGGTGGAGGTTAGGAGTCTGGTTTCAATGCATAGCCCTGGCTGTCCTGGAACTCACTTTGTAGACCAGGCTGGCCTTGAACTCAGAGATCCACCTGCCTCTGCTTTCTCAGTGCTGATAGTAAAGGCATTTGCCACCACGAGTCAGTAATTCTGAAAGTTTTCGTCTATTAGTTACAGGATGCCAGCTCTGATGCAGAGGTGGGTAAGGAATGTCAATTCTGGGTGTTGAAGCTAACTCAAGATGACATAATTAGCCTCAGGACCTGTAACATCCTATCTCACCACAGAACTGCAGTTCTCATCAGTCAGTCAGACTCTGCGCACACAGCCTCTTTCCTAGAGTTCTGGTTCATGGTGCCCCAGCCAGGCCTTCAACAGTTCTTCCCACACAAGGCAGGAGTGCATCCCAGAGCACAGGCACACTGCAGTGTGTCAGGAGAGACACAATACAACAACAACAACCACACACACACACACACACACACACACATACACACGACAGACCTAAGTATCAATGCACAAATGTCCAACTTAAAAAACCAATGACTTTTATTGGGGTTACTAACAGGAGTGTGGGTGAGGGGTTATTCATAGGAGACAGGAGTGCGGATAACTTAAAGATGGCTGCATCACCAAAGCCCTCCCCACACCAGCCCAGAGCCCTCTGTACAGCTTGCAGACAGACCACTGTCCCCAGATCGATTGGACTGCTGAGAGTCTCCGGTTGGTCACCCCCTTATGTAAAGCTGGGGAGGGAGTCCCAAGAATCTTCAAAGTCCTGTTCTCCTAGTGACTTTCCCTTTACCCCCTGAGTCTTAGGAATGTCCACCTTCTCTCCTGGAGTAATGTCTAGAGGAAACTGCCATGTAATATGGAGGCAGGATTAACATTTCACAATTGTGCCAGGCTAGCCCACATCTGCTGAGCACAGACCTGGAGTCAGGATGCCAGCCCCTGTGGGATGCAGAGGAGATGGAGCAAACACTGCAGGTGCCTTTCTGTGTCTTGGGCCGCTAGCCACAGGCAGGTTCCTGTCCTGTGTGACAGAAAAGTGAGCCTGCTGGAGAGGAGGTTGCACAGGGCCAGTGGCTGCGATTTAAAACTAGGCCTGCCTCCACAGTTACCTCCTCAGCTTCCCTGTCCAGAGTTCAAGACCCTCTATTGCAACATATCAGCCTCTAACCCTGAGCCCTCCTGGATATACAAAACTAGGCCTGAACAGAAGTGGCTTACCTGGCCTCTTGTTGCTCACAGGGACAGACTGCCCTGCCCTGTTGGCTCTCGGCCCTCCCTGAAGGTTGTGTCTCCATCTGGTGACTTGAGGCCCCTCCCAACCTCTGGCCACCTGATTCTGACAGTGACCCCAGGTCCCAGCCCCAGATGGACAAACCCCAGGAATATTCAAGCACCTTTGTCTCCTGGCTCCAAACACGCCTCCTCTGGCTACCTGAGCCGGGCCTTGACCAGCCTTGATCTCAGAGGGAAATTAAAGACCAGATGGTGCATGAGGTGCTTGGGCCATGCAGACAAGAGCCTGGGGCAGAGCGCACTGGAGGATAAAGGCGCCCCTGGGAGCTGGTGGCGACGCTCTCAGTGTGAACAGTGGTACATGGGCATGTGGTTGGACAGCAAGGCAGCTGTCGCCTGGCTGCCCCCAGCTCTGGGGCCAGACAGGGCTGGTGGTGAGCTGTTTGCCCACAGGTGGACCCTCCCTCTCTTCCTGGTGGCTCTCCAACCTCCGCCTCTTCAGTCAGTTAGGCTCAGTGTAAAAAGGACGGAGGCTGGCGGAGAAGAACAGCGGCCTCCATGTTGTGACAGACAGGAAACTGAGGCACCCAGGGCCACGCAGCTCTTAATAACAGCTGAAGCTGGGGAGTTAGTGAGTGAGTGAGTGAGTGAGTGTGTGTAAGCACACACAGGTAGAACATGTAGAGGGTGTGCATATATAGACAGGTGTGTCCATGCATGTTTGTACACTGACATGTGTGGGGGCATAGATATGGGGGAACTTCATACATGTGCAGACTTGAACATGGATGTGCATGCGTGTTGAGTGTATCCATGACTGCTCTACGCTGAGCCCTGGAGAAAGGACCCAGTCATGTGACTCCTTCAGGCCAGCTGGTGAGGCTGTGGGAGGAGAGGAAGGGGGCAGGCACTAAGTTTTTCTTTCTTTCTTTAGTTTGTAGATTACGGAAGGAAATTAAATTTGAGATGTTTGCAGGGAGGTAATTTTCCCAATCACTCACGGTGCTCACAGATCCCACAACCTGACTGCTTCTAATTGCATTAATTGGCTGGTGGGGTGTGGGGGTAGGCGGGTCTTTGCTCTAGGAAGATCCAGCACAGAGAAGCACAGGCAGCTGAAGTTAAGTGACTCTCCTAAGGGGACTCCAGGCCAGGGCTTGTCCCTAGTTTGATATCCTGTGTTTCTTCAAGAGGCGGCCAAGAGAGGGCATTCCTAGATGGAGGAGGAGGAGGAGGAAGGGACGGACAAGCTCTTGGCCCCCTCAAGGCTGTTGGGATCCAGAGGAGGGTCACATGGTTACCTGGGTGCCCTGGGGAAATAACTACAGTCAGAAAGAGAGGGATTAGAGACTGGTATCTTGAAGGCCTGGTTCTCAGCTGGAGAGCATGGTGGGTATCACCTTGCTCCACAGCCCTGTGCTGTCCCTCCCTCCCCAGAGGCCTGTTACAGAACCTGTGGTCCCAGACAGACGCCCACTTCTTCCTGGTCCTAGCTGTCAATCTATTTGGCTTGTATACTGCCTGTCCGCTCCAGAGAAAGAACTTAGACTCAGTCCTATTGACAGGGAATGAGTAAAAAGAAAAATAATAAATAAATAAAAATATAAATAAAGGCTGGGAGCTAGTGATGTGGTTCAGCTGGTGGAGTGCTAGCCCAGTCTGCACAGAGCCCTGGGTAGATCTCCAGAAAAATATAAAAAACCTGGGCTGGGGGTGTGGCGGTCCATGCCTGTAGTCCCAGCGCGTGGAAAGAAGCTCACGGTCATCCTTGGCTACACAGGGAGTTAGAAGGCAGCCTGGGCTACATGGGATACTAGGGAGGAAGGGAGAGAAAGAAGGAGGGAGGGAGGGAGGGAGGGAGATTGGTGCAAGAGCAATGGATGCTGGGAACCAGCACATACAACATGGCCGACTTCTGGCCTTTACCTCAGTGCTTCATGGCACCTGCCCAGGGGACAGACATTCTAATTTACTGATCAAGAGCAGGGCTTCTCATCTCTCCCCTTCATTTATAGCTTTTAAGATAATAGCAAACATTTATTGGGCACTTACTGTATACTAGACACGTTTGTAAGGATCCCAGTCTATTAATAAACAATTAGTTCTTGGCAGTTGTCTAGGATCTCAGTTTAATAGACAGGAACTAAGGGCATAGAAAGCTATTTCACTTGCCACAGGCCTGCAGCCAGCTGTGACAGGGATGATTCTGGCCCCGGGGCTCTTCCCGCACCTTAGCAGGCTCTTCCAAAGGAAGGTTACCTGAGCTTCCCGGGGTCATTGATTCAGTGCTCTGCAGAATGCCTGCCTCTTCCATCAGACTGTGAATCCCACAGAGGCAGGACCTCACGTGTCGTCCGTGGTGACTTCTCCAGCACCTAGGATATATGTAACAAAAAAGGGCCCGAGATGCGCACCTTCCGGGGAGGGGGAGCTGCCCAGGCCCCCAGCTCCCCAGCCTCCTAGCGATCACCCCCTTTCCAGCCCACTCTCTCTTTCCTCTCCCGCCTCTCCGGACACCTTTCTCCTCCCAGCCCCCTGACCCTCTGGTGTCTCTCTCTCCATTGCCTCCACTGCCTGCTAATTAAATGGCCGTGTACATCGTTCCATTTGCATTTGCTTAGAGGCCCGGTGCCTTGGGCTGCGTGTTCATTAAGCGGCTCTTGTGTAGAGGGTGTAATGAACCGATTTCATTACAACTGTCAAGTCTGCCCAGCCTGGGGCCATTAAGCATTCGCTGAGAAGAGAGAGCCTCACTCTGTTCTTTCTGCTTGGAGTTCTGGAGCAGCCTAGGCTGGTTCTGACTGAGGGAAGTCCCCCCAGCATTCCGTAGCTCTGTTTGGGGTGCAGGGGAGGAAGCCAGGCTAGACACTGTTGGCCCCAGCCTTTAGCTGTGAATATCAAAAATCCCAGCAGCTGGGCCAGGGTCCTGTGGTTTCCAGAATGGTTTTTGCATCAGGTTCCACCTTTATCCTGTTTAGATTACGTTTTGCAGAAGGGGGAACTGGCCTGCCACAAGAGAACTACATTCAGCTCATCTAGGATCATGTGGCCGGGGGAGCAGACTAGATCTTGAGTTCATCTCCTTGGAACCTTGTGGGCTGCAAAGATGTGGGTCAGCAGGTGGGGGGGCCTCCCCTAAGAGAACTAGCCCTTGGCTCTTTACCCCCTCCCCTGTCTCTGTCCCCAGAGATTCCCACATGGAGACTTTGCACGTCTCCATGTCCCTTAGCATGTCTGCAATGTCCCTTAGCACACACCCCTAGCTTAGGCATTCAACAACATTTTAAATTATCATCATTATCACCTGAGACACTGGCTTCCAGCCAAAGATGATTAAAATGAAATTCAGCTCAGGCCCACTCTCCTTTGGCCTCCTGATGTGGACATAAGATTGGAAGCGGGACCCTCACACTGGGAAGATCCAAGGAGAAAAGGTGGGAGAACTTGTGTGGGTGGAGAAATGAGTGCCCTTGAGGATACTTGACTGCAGGTATGCATGTTTGCCATAGATGTGCATGAAAGTGTTTGCCATAGGTATGAACACACGTGTGCATGCACATGTGTGCACAAGTCTGGTATTCGTGCAGATACATTTGCAGGTATGCATATTTGCCAAAGATGTGCACACATGCATGCACGAGTATATACATAAGGCTGGAACACACACATACATGTGCATGTTTGCCATAGATATGAATGTGCATGTGCACACGTGTGTGTGTGTGTGTGTGTGTGTGTGTGTGTGTGTGTGTGAGGCTGGTGCAGACACCAAGGCAGAGGGGTTGGGTTTTATGACTTTGCTGTTGGCAATAGGGCCTGGGAAAGGACAGGGCCCTGTGAAGAGGACTGTCCCAAGCAGAAGTCGGTGACACAGAAGCCATACTTTCCCCAAAGGAGAAGCAGATCAACTTTTTAAAAGCTAAATTACAGGGGTATTCCCCCTCTAAAGTTCTCCAAGTAGCCTTGGGCTGGGCCTTTTCCTGCTCATGGGTCTCAGGAATATGTACAGAATATTCTGAGAGTCTTTGGGAGGCAGGTAGGGGCTGGTTATGTGAGCCAGCCTCTTTTTTTCCTGGAGACAGCCAATGCTTTAGGCTCTTGCCTCAGGATACCAAGGCCAGGACACCTGCCTTCAGCTCTCTCTGAGGTAATATAACCAGGGCACGTTCTGCCTGGTTTCTCCTGAACCTTGGCCATCTGCCTCTGAGTAGTGAACCTTCTTCATGAAATACCACCTCAGACTCGGGATGACCAGGATGCAGTGAACTTGCTTCACACAAGATCCCACTGGGGCCACCCAGGGGAGGCCAAGGGGTAAAGAGAAGTTTACCCCAGTGACCACTTGGGCAACAGCTGTGACACACTGGAAATTCCAAAGAACTCACTGTCTTAGTTCTCTTTCCAGTACTATGACAAAACATGGTGACTGAAAGCAACTTGGGAAGGTAGAGTTTAGGGTTTGGTGGGGGGGGGGAGTGTGTTTGTTTGTTTGTTTGTTTTGTTTCATTGTGGTCTTGTTTCTTTTCTTTCTTTTCATTTTTTCTTTTTTTACTTTTTGTCTGATGCGTTGGGTCAGAGTCCATCATAAAGCAAAATCAGGGCAGGAACTCAGGCAGGAACCAGGAGGCAGGAACTGAAGCAGAAGCCACTGAGGAAGGTTGCTTACTGACTTGCTTCTCAGAGCTTGCTCAGCCTTTCTTATACCACCCAGGACCACCTGCCCAGAAGTGGTACCACCCATAGTGGCCTTTCACATCCATCGTTAATACAAAAAGCTCCCCACAGATTTGCTCACAGGCAATCTGATGGAGTCATTTTCCTAACTGAGGTCACCTGTAGATTCCTCTGGTTTGTGTTAAGTTGAGGAAAACAAACAAATAAACTAATGTAAGAAGCACACCCACCTCCCAGTGTCCTTGAGCAGCCATAGGCTTCCACGTATAGAGAGGAGAGCAAAGGAACTATTGCCATAGGCACTGGTGAACACCTACTTCATCTGAGGCAAGGTATCGAGATGAAAACAAAAAAGGGGGCTGGGGGATCGCTTAGTTGACATCTCAGTCACTGTGCTGTTCCTGTGAAGAGACACCATGACCAAGGCAACTCCTTTGCAGGAAAGCATTGAATTGGGGCTGGCTTAGGGTTTCAGAGGTTCAGTCTATTATTGTCATAGCAGGAAGCATGGCAGTGTACAGACAGATGTGAGCTGAGAATTCTACACCTGAATCCACAGGCAACAGTCAGAGAGAGAGAGAGAGGGAGAGAGAGAGAGAGAGAGAGAGAGAGAGAGAGAGAGAGAGAGAGAGAGAGAGAGAGAGAGAGAGAAGGAGACAGAGACAGAGACAGACAGAGAGACTGGGCCTGGCATAGGCTTTTGAAACCTCAAAACCTACCCTCCAACAAGGTCACACCTCTCCAACACGGCCACACCTCCTAATCATTTCAATAGCACTGCTCTCTAAGCATTCAAATACATGAGCCTATGGGGGCCATTCTTATTAAAAACCATCCCATTCCATTCCAGCCCCTACTCCCATAGGCTTTTAACCATACCATAATGCAAAAATACATTCAGTTCAACTTCAAAAGTCTCATAGACTAGCCCAACAGTATCAGTACTGTTTGAAAGTTCAAAGTCTCTTCTGAGACTTTTAACTGTAACCTCCTTTAAAATCAAAACCAAAAACATGTCACATAATTCTAACAGTGCCACAGAATATACATTATCATTACAAAATGGAGGAAAGGGAGTGTGGTGAGGAAATACTGGGTAAAAGCAAGACCAAAAACAAGCTGGGCAAACTCCAAAATCTGCATCCCATGTCTGATGTTAAAGCACTCTTCAGATCTCCAACTGCTTTCAGCTTTGTTGACTACAATACCTCTCTCTCTCTCTCTCTCTCTCTCTCTCTCTCTCTCTCTCTCTCTCTCAGGCTGGTTCTACTCCCAGTTAGCAGCTCTTCTTAGCAGGCATTTCATGACTCTGAGATCTCTAACATCTTGGAGTCTATAACAAAATCCAGGCTTCACTTTCTCAATTTTAAGCAATGGACACTCCTGACCCACACCTGGTCTCAGTGTCTTCCTGAGCTGAGGAGGAAGAATCCACAACTCCTTTCTTGTACCCTTGACTCTAAAACCAGAACCATGTGGTTGAAGCTGCCAAGTTCTGCTGCTTGCTGGGACTGAAACTTGGGCCCCTCATTCAAACACATTTTCATCACTTTTCTGTTTTCCATGGTTTTCTTCACTGCTTTCTTTAATTCCTTACTATGCATTGGAAGCTCAGCTGGGTGGGGTCTTGCCCTAAGGTCACCCATTCACTTTTTTCCATTTAGCGTTAGGCTTTTCCTTAACTTTTTTTTCCTTGAGCATTGGACTTCAGTTCTTTACATCATCTGGTGCTCCCTCTTTTCTAAAACTGTACATTTCGTAGTTTTCCCTGCTCAGCTTGCTCCTTTTCATTATAGATCCACTAATGTAAGAGTAGCCACTAATAAACATGGAACACAGTCAATACTAGGCTGTCTTGAAATCTCCTCTGCCAATGCCATTAATTCAAAAACTCCTTCATTTAGCTTCAGTCAGATTTTTTGGACAAGGTCATCAAGTAGCTACAGTCTTCACAAAAATATCACAAGAATGGTCTCTAAGCTACTTACTGATATTCTCCCCCTCTGAAACTTCTTGAGCTGGCCCTCTACAATTCAAATCACCCTCAGCACTGTCTTCCATGTTCCTGCTATCATGGCCCATTAAGCTCCACTTAAAGCACTCACTGCTTCCATAATCCAAAACCCCACAGCCCACAGTCCACTAAAAAGTACTACGGTCAGGCCTGTCACAGCAATACCCCCACTCCATGGTACCAACTTCTGTCTTAGTCAGTGTTCTATTGCTGTGAAGAGACACCATGACCAAGGCAACTCTTATGAAGAAAGCATTTAATTGGAGCTTGCTTACAGTTTCCAAAATTTAGTCTGTTAGTGTCATGTTGGGAATCATAGCAGGGCAGACAGACATAGTGCTGGACAGGTAGCTGAGAGTTCTCCAACTGGATCCACAGGCAGTAGAAGGAGAAAGATACTGGACCTGTCATGGGATTTGAAATCTCAAAGCCTACCCCTGGTGTCACACGTCCCCCAGTAAGCCCACACTTACTCCACCAAAGCCACACTTTCTAATCCTTCCAAATCATACCAACTCCCTAATCATTCATGTATTGAGCCTATGGGAGCTGTTCTGATTGAAGCCACCCCAGCTGGAAGTGAGCATGTTTTGCATGAGGATCTGAGTTTGGATCCCCAAAGCCTGTGTTAAAAACCAGGCACAATGATCTCTACCTGTAATCCTCATGCAGGATACACAAAGAGGAGGATCTCTCAGGCTTGCTGGCAGCAGGTTCAATGAAAGTTGCTGTCTTAAAAAGTAAGATGAGGAACAACTGAAGATAGTTGATATTGACCTCCTGCCTTGCACACACACACATACACACACACACACACACACACACACACGTATATAAATATACACACATGAGAACACATGCACAAACATATACATATGTATAAAGCATTGGTTTGGGTAATGATAGGAACATACAGTTATAATAGAATGGTAAAATTATGTACCAGATTCTTCCTCTGGAGATTACCACACATCACACTTGCCTGAGACCAGACTAATCATCTCATTGGAGGCCTGATTCCTATAAGCCACTCTAAGGAAGAAAGCTCCAAGGGAAAATAGCAGTGGACTTTGGAGGGCTATTGATAGATACATGATTCTTGGTGTTCAGCCACAAAAAAAGACCCCAGGCAGAGATCTGGGAGACAGACTTTGAGTTCTGGGTCACCAGCACTTGAAAGCAGAGTAGCAATTGCAGAGAAAGCAGATTGCAAAACCATCAGTTGACTGAGAGTAACCATGGCAACAGATGCAAACTCACTGAAGAAAAGGTGTGCAAATCTTTCTAAGCACAAGACCAAAATTTACCTCAGCATTTTGTGTCCTATGGAAAAAAAAATGTCCAGCTTTCAAATAAAAATCATAAGGTAACAAAATACAAACAGAAGATCCAAAAACCAAGCCCTAGATTATGGCACTATGTATTTGACAGGGAATTTTAAATCATTGTGATAAACTGGGATTTAGAAGACCCTAGTTCAGGTAGCTCACAACCAACTATCACTACAGCTTTAGGGATCTGGCACCCTCTTCTGGCCTTGTCTGGTATCTGTAATACTGTGCACATACTCATACACATAGGCACATAATTAAAAATGAAAATGTGGTGCTGTTGGACTATGTTATTTACTATGAGACATGTTGTTTGAAGGTACATTCAAACAGCTGAAAAACAAAGTCAAAAGGTCCTAAAGAAATCCAAAGAAATGAGACATATATACTAAGAAACAAACATAAAAATGGCTGCAGACTTTTGGCCAGAAAGCATGACAACCAAAAGACAATGTACAGTGTGGCATAGGATCTAGGGAAAGAAGTGTGTCAACCATGAGACAATGTACAGTGTGGTGTAGGATCTAGGGAAAGTGTGTCAACCCAGATTCCAGACTTAACTGAAAATATCCTCCAAGAATGAGGGAGGAATAGGTACTTCTTCAGACAAATAAAACTGGAGGAGTTTATTGCTTGTTCTCTTGCCATGATAAATATGTACTGGCTTCTTTTATGCCAACTTGACACAAGCTAGAGTCACTGGAGAGAGCCCCAGCTGAGAAAAAGCCTCCATAAGATTTGGCTGTAGGGCATTTTCTTCATTGGCAGTTAATGGGAGAGTCCAGCACGTTGTAGGTGA
The DNA here is from genome assembly GCF_947179515.1 of Apodemus sylvaticus. Lineage (NCBI taxonomy): Eukaryota > Metazoa > Chordata > Mammalia > Rodentia > Muridae > Apodemus > Apodemus sylvaticus. The sequence continues at coordinate 145,004,345 of NC_067474.1, forward strand.
CATGACTCCAAGACTGATGGTCCTGGGTTCTATAAGGAAACAGACTGAGCAAGCCATGATGAGCAAGCCAGAAAGCAGCACCCCTCCCTGGCATCTGCACCAGTTCCTGCCTCCAGGTCCCTCCCTGCTTGAGTTCCTGTCCCAACTTCTGTCAGTGATAAACTATGATGTGGAAATGTAAGCCAAATAAACCTTTTCTTCCTGAACTTGCTAAGGTATGTAATGTTTTGTCGCAGCAATAGTAACCCTAAGACAGAGCAGTAAATATGTCCAGCTTTTTTACTGGACGTAAAGGATAGGGTAGTAAGATGGCTTATGAAGAAAAGGTGCTTGTCACTCAAACCTGATAACCTGAGATCCATCCCGGGCACTTGTGTAAAGATAGGAGAAAAACAACTCCACAACATTGTCCTGACCTTCACACACACACTCAATTTAAAAGGAAGTTCCTCAGGCAAAACGAATCTCCAGCAGAGACTTAAGATTACACAAAAGAATAGAATTCTTAAAATGAAATAAAGATAAAATCACATGAATTTTCTTTGCTAATTTTAATTGCACTAAAGCATAACCGACTGCCTGAAGAATAATGGTAATATATTATATGGTTTAGTATGCTTGAAATCGAGATAACAAAAATATTACACAGGCGAAGAGGTCAGGATGGACCACTGTTGGGCCGTTAGACTACTCTTGAGTGGCATGGTATTATTTGAGGGTATACTCAGATTAATTTAAATATATATTGCAAACACCATGGTGATCACTCACAGTGTTCTTCCAAGAGAAAAAGAAAAAATAAAACTGAATCATGAATGTTGTTAGCTCAAGAAAAAGAATAAAAATAAACAACAATAACTGAGTGGGAAGCTGCTAAGACAGTAGATATCAAGGCTGCCAGCTCAGTCACCTCCATAAGTGTCGGCGGACCAATGGATTTTTCCAGACTGAATAGAAAGCAAGACCCAACTCTATCCCAGCTGTAACAGACTGTATGAAAATGCCAAAGGGTCAAAAGTTAAAGGATTCAGAAACCTACCCAAAGTCACTTAAAGCTAGAGAGCCTGTATCCACAGCAGACAAAACAAAATTGAGAACAAGAAATAACCTTTGTTGTGTGGATTCTGTGAGTGGGAATAATTGTCCAAGAATTCACAACAATCTAAAATGTTCATACACCCAACAACAGAGCTTCAGAACAAATAGGAAGATCTGAAAGGAGCAATAGAAGAAGTTACAGCTATGTAGTGTCTTAGTTACTGTTCTATTGCCACAAAGAGACACCATAACCAAGGTATCTCTTGTGTGTTTGACTAGAGGTTTGCTTACAGTTTCAGAGAGTTAGTTCATCATCATCATAGTAGGAGAATGGTGGCAGGCAGGCACCATGGGACTGAGGGTCCCTGATCCTGGTCCACAGCATCAGGTAGAGAGAGAGAAACCACAAAGCCAGTGACACACTCCTTCTAGCAAGGCCACACCTCCTAATCTATGCATTCCAACATATGAGCCTATGGGGCTGTATTCTGTACCATTAAATATGATTTAATGCTGTGGAGATGGGCCAGTGGATGAAGTGCCACATGCCCATGATCAAGTACCTGAGTTCAGGTCCACAGAATCCATGTTCAGGCTGAGCCCTAAATGAGCAAAATATATTAAATGAAATATATCTCAAAGAACCTAATATGAGTGTATGGAAGCATCTAGTGCCCTTAATTTCTGTAATCCCATCTCATTTAGATGCTGAATGTCTCGAAAGGCCCATGTACTTGGTCCTGGGACTGTGATTTTTGAGAACTGATGGAACCTTCAAGAAATGGGACCTAATGGAGAGTCCTTCAGTCACCAGGCATCCTTGAAAGCATCCTTACCATTTCCTCATTTACTTCCTAGCCATGAGGCAAGAACGCCAGTCTGCTTCATGTTTCCCATAGTTGCCACCCAGCATCCCCCACTACCCTGCACCCCTGAGCACCCAGCATCTCCCACTACCCAGCACCTCTGACCACCCAGCACCCACCACCACCCAGCACCCCCTGCCACAAACCTAAAAGTAATAGGCCTCCCCATTCATTACTTTGAGCCTCTAAAACCACGAAACAAAAGGAACCTATTATTTGTGTAGGCTAATTCTCTTTAAATTATTTAATTTGTTATACTGGTAGAAAAAGTAACAGCATTCCAAAATTAAACATTTATTTTCTAGAGATAGATAAAATGTTGATGGTAAAAATAATGAACCACGGATACATGCCACAGATGAGCTGCATAATAATTAGATGTATTGAGAAACACAGACAAAAAGAGGACATTTGATGTGATTCCTTGGATATACAATTCTGTATCATCTATAGTAGACCCCAGAAGATGAGTAGCTTCCTGGGTGGGTGGGAAGGGAGGCAGTGTGAGGGATGGGTCATCAAGAGAAGGCAGAGAGTGATTATATTCAATATCGCGACAGTGGCATTGATGTAGCTGGAATCAAATCTGTCAACGATTAGCAGACTTAACTTTTACATCTGCAGTTTATGGCATGGGAGTTACATTTCAATAAAAATAACCTTTAAACACTGAACTTGTTTGTGTGCTTTATACAGGAGTAGTTTGTTGTAAGTCATCTCTATAAGTTATAAGTCAGTGGGGTGGCTCAATTTCACGGTTTTCTTAGCTGGATTTGAAATCACTAGGGAGCCACACTTCTGGACCTGTCTTTGAGGAAGCTCCCAGAAAGGTAAATTTAAAATGGGAAGACCCGCACTGCATGTGAGAGGTACTGTGGACTGGGGTTCCAGTCAGAATAAAAGGGAGACAGAGAGCTGGGCACCAGCATTCGTCTCCTACTGCTTCCTGACTGTGGACGCCATGGGACCAGCTACCTCACCGTCAGGCAACCCTACCTTCCCTTCCATGAAGTAGCCTCGATCTCCTCAAATCCCAAGACAAGTGAATCCTTACATTGATTTCCACCCAGAAATTTATCATAGCAATGAGAAGATCAACTACTATGGTCTGCAAGGCTGTGGCTGTCAGTCAAGACCAGTTCAACAGTTTCTGAAAACACTCTCCTTCCTCACCAGGTGATTATATGTGTCCTCCTCCTGGTTTTCTGTCAGGTTTTGTGGTGATCTATGTCTCTGTTAACTGTACTCATCTTACTTCTTTCCTGGTGGTGAGAGGGGCCAGGCACGTCATATTTTACACTTTTAAGGAGTGACTCTTCATACCTTATAGCCCTAGAATCCTAGAAATCCTGCTGGGGTAGAGGGACGTGAGATTTTAGTTGGATTTATTTCCCACAGTCTAATGTTCATATCCTTTGTCAACAGATCTAGAGTCATGGTCACTTCCTGCTACTTTAGTCCAATCAACATAATATCATCAATATGGTGCCCAATGTGATGATCTTGTGGAAGAAGCAGACCCTCCAGAGCTCTAAAAACTAGATTGTCACTCAGAGATAGAGGCTTGACAAACCCTTGAGGTGGAGCAAGTTATACTGCTGCCTTGCCGCCTCCCCCGCCCCCCCCCCCCAAGTAGGATGTCTCTAGAGTTTTGGGGTAGGAGAGAAGAAATGCTACTTTCCAGGTCAATGGCTATACTGGCTATCGGGTGGTGTGTTCATTTCCCCAAGCAAGGAAACTGCATCGCAGCTGTTGTTGGTGCCATCCCTTCATTAAAGCTACAACCACCAACAGTTACTCCCCAACATCCGCCTGTCTTCTGCATGGGCCAAGTTGAGGTGTTAAGCGGGGATATGGTGGAATCTGTCAGGTCCTTCAAGGCAGTGAAGGCTTTGAAGGCTCTCCAAGGAGTTTAGGATTTTCCCAGAAAGAGGCAACTCCAAGGCTCCATGGGAACATTTTCACAATTACAGCCTTCACCCTACAGGTCAGGGAGGTAGTGTCATGACTGCCAATATACAGCTATCCCAGTTATGTGTTCTGGGACCAGCAAAGCGAGCATTGCACGAGCTCAGGGACCCATATGTCTTGCTATGATTCTGGTCTTATCTGAAATCCAACAGACCTAAATAATCTGTACTCTGACTAGAGGGCAATGCAATACTTGGAATCTGCCAAATTCAACATCAGCACGGAGCCAACATGCAGAACTCTCTGAAAGTTCTGTATTTTCCTTTTCCTCAGTGTACGGCTGCCCTTGTAAAAAGCTGTAGTCCCTTTAAAAGCAGGAAGGGAAAGATTAACTGTAGAGTTCTGTGATAGTGTAGTGAGGGTCCTTCCTTAAAGAGACACCACTTCCCTGTTATTTGTGGGCTCCATAAACTGGCTGGAGTCTAGGAATGGGTTGAGGAGCTGTGACTGGTGCTGTGACTCAGTACTGTCATTCTATTGCCCCTAGTCCTTGTTGCTTCCACTGATGGAGTAAGGCTTTGAACACTTCTTGTCTGTGTCTCCTTTAGGAGCACTGAGGTTCTTTCAGGCCATTATGAACATCGCTTTGCCTTTGCAATCCATACCAAAAGCACACTCACCTTGCCACTGGCAGTTGAGTGACAGCACTTGGTTTTGCCACTGTGGGATCCAATTATTGCTGGAGTTATGGCTTCCACAGTAAGGCTATGCCTAAGAAGGGGAGCAATAGCAGAAGTCTGCAAGGGCATCGCCCCTCACAGGTCAGACTCCTGAAGTACTGGTTACAACACTTGTCTTGGTTTCACTTCCTGTTGCTGTGACAAATCACCCTGACAAATCAATCTCGAGAGAAAAAGAGTTTATTTCAGCTCATGGTTCAAGGATACAGTCCACCGTGGCAGAGAAGATGAGGCAGCAGGAGCTTTGAAGAAGTTGGTCATATTACATCAGCCATTGGGAAACAGAGAGGGGTGGATGCATCCTGTGGCCCACCTCCCTCTCTCATGTATATAGTCCAGGATACCAGGATTCAGGGAATGGTGCCACCCACAGTGGGCAGGTCTTCCCTCCTCAGTTCACAGAGTTAAGGTAATCCTCCACATGCATGCTCAGAGACACATCTGGGTGATTCTAGACTCTGTAAAGTTGACAATTAACATTAACCCACACAGCACATCTGGATCCTGGTATGTAGAGTAAGTCTTACTGGGTGAATCTCACTCTAGCTTTGGCCCTTGGCATATCAGGCATTTCCAGATTAGTCACAGAGGGGCATCTCAACCCACATTTCTGTAACCAACTAAACTGATTAGTTCTTGTCTTAGTTACTTCCCTATTGTGCCAAAACACCATGACCAAGACAACTTAAAAAGAAAGACTTTAAGATGGGGGCTCACAGATCCAGAGGGTTAGACAAACATGTCAGAGAATATAGGAGCAGTTAGGTAGGCATGACACTGGAGAAGTAGCTAAGAACTTATGTCTGGTCCAAAGTGTGTGTGTATGTGTGTGTGTGTGTGAGAGAGAGAGAGAGAGAGAGAGAGAGACAGACAGACAGACAGACAGAGGGGGTGGAGAACTTGGAATGCTGTGGCCTTTGAAACCTTAAAGCCCACCTTCAGTGACATAGCTCCAACAAAGCCACACCTCCTAATCCTTCCCAGATAGTTCCTATAACTGTGGACCAAGCGTTCAAATGTCTGAGTCCCTGGGACCATTCTCATTCAAACTACCACCATACCATCTTTACATGAGCTGCATCATTAAACCCAGAATCTCTGCTTATCCGACCCATATCGATCAATTCAGCATCATCCCACTTTATATTTCTTCCACCATTATCCCCTGATCTTCAAACCCCTGCCCCCTGCATTCTCCAGACCTCTCTTTATACAAAACCTGAGTTCTTCAGGCCTGTAGCATACTTCCTCTGCATCCCGCAATGTCCGTCATCTCTAGGGGTCTGCTGTAGATTCTGGCTGTAACTTTTGAGGCAAAGATGCAGGGATGGGTGAGTCCACAGGGGCATCCCATTGTCTTGGTAGTGATGCCACTGGGGGTGGGGATACCATCCCCCTCAGAGCAGATCCATCGGAATTTAGGAATCCTGTGTCCACAGTCTCCTACAGAGCCTCACCTTAAATTAAGGGATCCTCTTCTTCCCCTCAGTGCCCTTACTTTAAGTACAGCGGCCTTCATTGCTAGAGCTTAACATGCACTGTAACCCAGCAAGGGCGTGAGAGGTCTGGTCTGCTGTCTGGTGTTCTGCAGCCTCAGCCCTGTGCCTGCAGGAGGGGAGTTTCTCCTTCAGGGCACACTGCCAAGTCCTTAGGTTGTTTATACACACGTGGGGCTGGGAAATGGACTCCCTGAGCTCATTCTTTTTCTTTATTACTCCGTCCAGCAATGCTAGGAACAGCAGCCAGAGTCATTATACCCCTTAGTTTTTCAAAATTGTTCAAAGCATCACGTATAGAGTTGGTAATTCCTCACTTCAAGCAAGTGGTGAGCCAGGACCACAAAGGCATCGTAACCTCTAGGACGAGAGATGGGAGCCACCTGGGGCTGGGCTCTAAAGTAGTTAAGAAGTGTATGAGCTAGAGGCGGGATGTGGCTCATTCAGTAGAGTGCTTGCCTAGCACACATGGGTTCTACCCCAGTATTGTGTAAACCAGATATAGTGGCGCACACCTGTAATCCAGGACTTTGGAGGTGGAAGCAAGAGGGTCAGGAGCTCAAGGTCGTCCTCAGCAATATAGAGAGAGTTCTAGGCCAGCCTCGCCTTCCTTCACATCCCCCCCTCTTTCTCTCTCTGTCTCTCTGTCTTTCTATGTCTCTGTCTCTCTCTGTCTCTCTCTGTCTCTCTGTCTCTGTCTCTGTCTCTGTCTCCCTCTCTCTCTCTCTCTCTCTCTCTCTCTCTGGGTCTCTCTGTGTGTCTGTGTGTGTCTGTATGTTTGGGGGGTGGCATAATAGCAACTTCCCACTATGAGTGGAGATGGAACTCAAGAAGACATTCTTGTAGGTTGCTGGCTAGTCAGGTCATGACACAGAGGATGTATTATGTCAGTTCAGAGGCAGTGGTGTCCTCTAGGCAGGAGATCTCCAGGAACCAGTATGTGGGGGTTGGGGAGCTGGACCCACAGGAAGAGTAGCTATTCTTACATGCTCCGAGTATCCCTTCTTGAATCTGCACAGAGGTCTCCTATTCAGACAGTAGACTGAACATCTACAGCGGTGGACATTCTGACCCAGTGAAAAGTGACGGTTTACTCCAGACTCATAGGACATCGTCTTCATTATCTTTCCCACTTAGTGACAGAACCAACCAGAATGCCAGAAGTCCTCTGCCATGCCTCTCTCAATAACGTGAAGATTAGGGAAGACCAACAAAGTGATGCACTACTAGCTGTGCATCACTGTCTGTTGGGTCGACTCACACTCTCTCCAAACGTCGCCTGTCCTCTCATCGGTCTGCTTCAGCAAAACATCACATGACAAAACCGGAAATTTCCACGGGGGTGGGAGGGGCACTTTCATGGTGCCATTGGAATCCAGGATAAGAAGATGAGGAGAATATGGGAGCCAAAGCCATGATCAGTATTTCCTGACCATGAATTCCCTGAGAATCTACCTTCCCAGGTGGAACTACCTCTTGGAGTCCAAGGATTCTAAAATCAAACCTGGCTACCCCATCTGTTGTAGCAGCAAGGATAACAGAATGAGACACAGCTTATGACATAGTGTGCTAGATTGATTTATAACTTTAAAAATCTCAACAGATGGTGTGTGGGCATCTATCGGTGCTCTTGCTCTGGGCCTCTCAGAGGTCAAGAATAATCCAAATCGCCTACTGTGTGTGGACAATGTGCTGTGCCCTGGGAGCCACTGGGGAAGAAGCTGCCACCTGGCAGGTGACAGTAGCCTCTTTCTCTTTCAGTTGTCAGGAATCTGAGGCCCATCTGTGATTGTGCTCTCTCAATGGGATCAGCGGGTGCCCATCCTGTATGGGGATCATTTTCCTGTGCCATGTGCCCAGATCATGCTCTACCTCAGTGTGTGCTCTGTGGCAAGTCTGAGAAATGCAAATCCCTTCAGTGTGACTGGGGAGGTGGCAGTCTTGTACCTGCGGCTGCAGAGCTCCGCCATGTCCTGCACTGTCTAGATTGAACCCAGGTTGGTTCCTCACAACAACCCTGCAAGGTAGTACCATCCTTCTCTGCTCTCTCAGATGATGTCATGGAAGCCCACAGAATCCATGCCCCAGGTCACATGGTGCTCACAAGGCCCGGGCTTCAGCCTCTGATACTTAGATCACAGCCCTTCAGGAGTCAGCCATGTGTCCTGAGCATATGACAAAACACAGGTTCAGAGGGTGGGAACGGGCTGGGTCAGCCAAGGGAGGTGTCTGTCACTTCTGTGCCCTCGGACCTCTTAGTGTTCAGTCTAGATCAGAGAACCCTGTATGGCAGACACCAGGTCAAGGTTAGGCAGGACTACAGTAGCCTAGTAGGTTACCAAGGTTGTAGATGGCAGGTGAGCTCTGCCCTGCTTTCCCAGCTTAGGAGGGGCATTTGTGTCTAAACTCACACCCTTCTCCTAGCTCCACTTTTGGCACCTTGGACCACCCTGGCCCTCTGCAGGTCTGTAAAATTACTCTCTCTGTAAAATGACTCTTTAGGGGACAGGACCACTGTACATGAGTGTCCTGGACATGTTCAGAGGTCCCAGCCTGCCCAGGGTGGGCTGCACAGCACACTGACATCATCCTGTTCAGGTCCTAGACAACAACTTTAATTGTTTCTCTGGAAACCTTGAGCCCTGGAACCACTTGAACCAAATATGGAATGCAAAGCAATCACCACCCACCCCCTGCAGTCTTCACTAGTTTTTCTGGGTCCTTCTAGGTGAGCCGCAATTGGAAACACCGATTCCCCATCGTGACACGTGCTGCGAGGTTAATTCAAATTTAACTGCAGTGGGAATCCCCCACTAGGAAACTCTGTGCTCTCGGGCCTTCAGAAAGGAAGGCTCTCTGTGCCGAATGGAACAGATGACATCATGGAAGATGGGGGCTGATCACAAGAGGTGATCTTCTATGGCCAGGGCCAGCCTTGAGAGGACCGCACAGACTCCTTGATGTAACATACAATATAGGGTCTGACCTGACAGCTGAGGAACATGGGAGACACCTCCCATGCAAGGACTATTCTCTTCCCCACCTTTTTCAATGAATATCTAACAGCTGTCTCTTCTCCAGGGTATCAAGTTGCCAATATGAAGCAGAAGTAAAAAGAATCTGATGTCACTGAGCTTCTTGAAGTTTTGTTTGGACAATGGATGGAAGAAGAAGAAGAAGAAGAAGAAGAAGAAGAAGAAGAAGAAGAAGAAGAAGAAGAAGAAGAAGAAGAAGAAGAAGAAGAAGAAGAAGAGGAGAGAGGAGGAGGAGGAGGAGGAGGAGGAGGAGGAGGAGGAGGAGGAGGAGGAGGAGGAGGAGGAGGAGGAGGAGGAGGAGGAAGAGAAGAAGGAGGAGGAGGAGGAGGAGGAGGAGGAAGAGAAGAAGGAGGAGGAGGAGGAGGAGGAGGAGGAGGAGGAGGGAGGAGGAGGAGGAGGAGGAGGAGGAGGAGAAAAACTCTTATGGTGGAGGAGCTCCTATGATATTCAGGAGGTATCTGTCCCAAATGGGTGACTACAGGGTAGGGCTTGGAGGATGATCCTCATGACAACAGCTGTTAGATATTCATTGAGAGAGTGAAGTGTGATGTTGGGGAGAAAAACCAAGAGAGGAAGCATCCATGATGTGTACCACAGAGGGTAAAAAGCCACCCCCCCCAGAGGTGCCTAAAGGTGTGCAGGTCACACTCACTCACATAGAAGACAGAGAGTCTAAGGTCTTCCCTCACAGGTTCCCAGCATCTCTGCCACTCTAGGTGAAGGCCCTCCAGGTATGTCACAGTGTATACTTGGACATCACCCACAGCTCACAACTGAGCCTGCCTGCAAAAGCTAGAGAAAACCTTGGGTTGAGAGGCAAAGAGGGCATGGAAGAAGGGAGGCTGCAAATCCAGCTAGAAGGCTCTGCTGCTGTACAAGTCAAGATGGGTCCAGAGGACATTGGGTGAGGCAGTAGCAGCCTCTGCTACACTATTCTAAAGAGGTGACTGGCCAGGAAGCCCACCTGGGAGAAGAAGCAGGTAAGTGCTGTGAAGTTGAGAGGGTGGGGGTGGGGACAGAAAGTGGCTCCTACTGTTAGTGGGAAGAGGAGGAAGTAGGGGGAGCAGGACAGGAGAAAAAGAGTCATTAGCAGTTGTTGATGGGCAGGGAGGCTGGGGTTCGAGAGGTTGGGGAGTTAAAAGAGCAGACTCCTTCTGAGGTCAAAGGTGGGATGTCATGGGGAAGTGTTGAGCACTGAAGCCAGACCCAATACAGAGATAGAAAGGTAGGGAAGGGGTTAATGCTCAACAGCCTCAGAGGCAGAGGAATGGTCCAATGGGAGTCAGAGGCTTGGATTCTCACCAGAGGAGGGACCCAGGCTGGATCAGGAACAAAGAGAGCATCCAATGGCCTCAGTTTCCCCAGCTCTGAAGGAGCAAAGGCAATGTACAGTGACAGGCTGGGGTAGGATGCAGGGCTCAGGAGGAAGAGGTCTAAAATTATCCCAAGGAGAAAGGAGAGCTAAAGGTAGGCAAAGTGACATTGGTGTCAGCAGAGGGTGGCCCTCGAGCCTGAGTGACAGTGCTCCTTGATGTGTGCTGACATGGAGCGTAAAGGGAGCTTTTATTCACCAGATGCAATTGTCATCCCTGAGGCTTACTGCTGAATAAGTTCACCCTTGCTAGTTCTTTCTGGGCTTTGGCTGGCTGGTTTAACCCAGCTGTTCTGGTTCAAAAGTCTTTTCAAAGCTGACTGATTCATACTGGCTTCTCTTGGCTTCTGACTGAATTGCTCTGCTTGGAAAAACTGCCTCTGAATTCCACAAACTGAACTGCACTACTTCAGGAAGTGAATTCCACAGAACATTACTGAACTTAACTGAATTCCACTGCACGGCCTGAATTTACCTGAATTGCCCTCACCCTGACCCACTCTGTCCTGCTCTTAAGTAGCCTCTCCTTCCTATCCATTCACATGAGAGTTGGGCATATGTTATCCCTGACCCATCCTGCCAAATCTTTCTCTGACTCATCACTTTGTCTACCCCTCAATTAGACATCACTTTCAAACAAGATTGCTTTCTTCTACAATCTAACCTTACCTTCATCGTTAGGGATTAAAGGTGTATACTAAGGACATATCTGTACTCCAGCCAGAGGGACATGTCACTCCTAGCCTCTTCACACAGAGCACATAAGCTGGGTCTTGAGCCAAGTAACAAATATTTCTAGGAAGAACAGACAGGAGGGAGGAGCCAGAGAGCAGACAGGAAGTTTCCCAAGCCTCTGTCCCATCCTCACAGGTATGGGCAGGCTGGACCACCATACAGTTGGCTAACAACACGGTGTGGAATTCTTGGAAGAGGAGAGAGACTGACCAGACAGCCTTGCCCTCCTCCCACGCCAGGATGGGGCCACTCTAGGACGAGAACAGAGGGTCCCAGGAGTCAATAATGCCCCTTACCAGCAGCTACTGTGCTTGGTTCATACATTCTTCCAGAACCTTCTGCCACGTGTTCTATAGGAGCCACCCCGTGAAGCCTTAGCTGCTTGTGCCCCAGCTCCTCCAGCGAGAGGTCTTGCACTCAAATTTCTTTTGATGCTTTTAGTCCCACAGAGTGCTATTCTGAACAATTGCTTTGTCCTGAAATGGAAGAATAGAAGTCTCTGCTCTCCTCTCTCTCTCTCTCTCCTCTCTCTCTCTCTCTCTCTCTCTCTCTGCTCTGACACCCTCTCATTCTCCCCTCAAGCCAATATGTCAGTTCAACAAGCCCCCTTACACAGGGACCACCAAACAGTGTTCCAATACATGTAGTCGCCTTGCTGGCCTGGGTATCTGCCTAGCATGGCTGCTCTGTGCGTGACTTGGCCTTGCACGAGTCTGTGAACCCAGAGCTCTGTCCAGTGAGGAGCAGCAGTAGGTAGACTAAGAAGACTAATAGGCCTAAGAAGCATGAGACCATGTGTTCCAGCCCTGTGGCTCATAGCCATGGCCCCCAGAATGCTAGTTACCTGGCAAAGCCCATATTTCCTTTTCAAAAGGGCACAAGGAGGCTGATCACCAACTAATTAGAAGTGTCAAAGCTTGGGCAGGACCTGGCTGCAGGTTCCCACTGAGGGGGCCCCACCCTATCCAGCTTTGTCTGCCAGCTGAGAGAGTCCAGATCACAGCAACACAGGCTGGAGGGGTTAACATTACCCAGGGTCTATAAAACCACCACCCGGGGGAGGGAGAGATTACACCCCTAGGAGTACCCATTCCTGAGGGATGTGGGCCCCGCCTCCAGACTTCCTGCAACTCTGAGCTAACAGGAGGTAATTAAATGGTCCATAGTTTTCTTTCACGTGCTTCAGTAAATGTCGCCTATGAAACCAACAGGCATTTTCCGTACTTAATGCGTGATAACTAGTCTCATAAATCCAAATTATCCCTGTAAATCTAAATTAAATGCCCAGGTTTAATGTATTCGGGACGCCTAATTAATAAAGTGCTGGCCATGACCATCTTTAACCTGCTCGCTTTGTTTCCAGCAGGGGGCGTTTCTGAGCTGTGTTTGGGTTGGGGGGGCTGGAAGCTTCCCACTGCTCATGCTCAAGGTTAAACCCAGCACACAGCTATGAAGGTTCCCAGGAGCCCTCTGCGCTTCTTTGTCCTCCCTGTCATTGGTCACTCCATCCCCTCAAGGGTCCGTCTAAGTCACAGGGACCTTCTCAGTCCTGCAGATGTGTCCTGTTCCCTCTGACCCTCCTAAGCCTCTGCTCCTGACAGGTCATCTGCCTCTTGAGTTCCATCCACATGTGATGTTTGGAGCTGTAGCAGCCATTTCAGGACTGCGAGGCTATAAACCTGAGGACAAGAAGCCATGCACATTGAAGATGTCAGAAAAGAATGGAACTGGTTCCTGTTTGGTGTTTGGTGTTTCCTGTTTGGTGTTTGGACCCCTAACACACAGAAAGAATTGTTGTATCTGGTATCCTTTTTGCAGGCAAGAAAAACAAAATAAATCAAAACACAAATGTGTGCACATATGCACACATATATACATAAGCACATCTACATACACACATAGACATGAACACACACACACACACACACACACATATGCTGGTCTGCGTGTGAACCGGGTGCTGTCTGCAGAGACCTGCAGGGCTCCGACCTGCAGGAGCTAATAAGTTATAGCAGCTGCCTGGCCTCTTCCAGGCATTGGGAGCCAAGCTTGGGGCCACCAAGCAGGAAGTGGCTGCAGTGGGCTCGAGTAGCTTCCAGCTATGAAAGCTATAGGAAAGAACACTATTCCCTGGAGTGTTTCAGCTTGATAGGACAGGCACCCTCAGATGATCTCTGGTGAAATTACTTGTGCACTTTATTCCCTGTGGATAGGATCTTATAAAGATTTTGGGGTGGGTTGGGGGTCTAAAGGTAGAAGTTTTCTATTGGCTTGGTCTGAGATGTTTGGAATGCCCCATCTGCATACGGAGGGGCTTCAGGTGTTGTCCCTACATGACTGATTGTCACAGTCCTCTCCATGGTGTGTCATGGTCACGTGTTCCAGGGCAGGAACCTGGTTGGGAGTAGATTTAAATGTCTACCATTCTCAATTATGAGAATTCCTGAATTCCTGAATCTGCTCAGCCTTACCATAGTTTCTGTCTGGTGGCACAGTCCACTGCCCCACAAACATACACATACACATGCACACAAGAACACACACATGAATACACACACACACACACACACACACACACACACCCTCTACATTTTCAAGCTACTATTTGCCAGAGTCTCTGCTTCTTATAATGAACTGAATTCAAGTCCCAATTTGAGAGACCTTGGGTTAGGGCAGGAGCCTATCCAAGCCTTCTGTTTGCAAGTCAGGGGTGCATGCAGTACAGAAACTGCACATACAACCACTCCATTATGCGGGTGGAAGGTTTTATTGTGAATAAGAGAGAAGCATCTGTAGGAGTCTGCCATGGCTACCTCTCAGGGATGGAGAGAGGACCAGAGAGAAAAAGCAGGGCGAGGTGCAGACTGGCAATCGGCGGGGCTATGAGAGCTGAAAAGCTAGGAAAGCATGGTGGGGGAGTTCTGCCCGTCATGATTGGGGTATGCTGCGGCAGGGGGAGGGCAAGTTAGCTGGAACAGCCTGGGAGCTAGCATGGGCTCTGATCTATTGGAGGCTTGTCTGAATTAATAGAGAACTAGATACTCTCCGGAGATTGGGGGGTGGGGTGGGCTGTAGGAGCGGATAAGAAAGTAATGGCTTTTCTCTGCAAACAGAAACCCATGTTACAAGGTTTCTGAGAAGTGCTGAGTACTTATTTACTGGGTCAGAGTTCAGCCTGAGCTGAGCCCAAATTGTCATTTTTTTCGGGGGGGGGGGGCTAAGAATGGACACTCTCTACTTCAAATACTGGGGTATCCTCATCTATCCATGTGGAACTGATGGCCTAGCCCCCTGAAAAGATGGGAGGTGCCTGTGGGGGGTCAGGACAGGCAGAAGGGTTGTAATGGATGCCTGGGTCCCCTTAGAAAGTGCAGAGGCTGGGCAAACTGCCCACCTCCCAGAGCATGGCCTCTGGCTCTGTGTCCCAAAGGGAGAAACAGATGCCTCTGGCAGGTCCAAGACAGTAAGAGAGCGTTTACCCAGTATTTATCCAGAGCTGGCCCCGGGTCAACATCGCATGAGCCGTTTGCATGAATTGTAGCTCTTGATTCTTCTACAGCTCCGGTAAGAACACCTATGCTAACACGCTCCATCTTGCAGATATAAGAACCTGGTACACCCACCCGCCCACGTGTGATGGTTCACACCTTATCCCCGCAGTTGGGAGGCAGAGGCAGGTAGATCTCTGTGAGTTCAAGGCCAGCTTGATGTGCGGAATGAGCTGAGGTTACATAGTGAGACCCTGGTCAGGGGGTGGGGGGAAGAAACAAAACCAGCAAGAACCAACCCGGCCCAAAGAGCCGATGCGAGTGGCCTCAGACCCATGGCTAGTGTGTGGTCCCCACGAGACGTGAAGCAGGCAGCAGAGTAAGAGGGTCCACCCTGCCACAGTGCCCGCCATGTGGACGGCGAGGCTGTAGCCTCTGAATGGAGGAATGAAGGTGTGTACGCACCCCTGGTTCATCTGCTCCCACTGCCACCCGGCGAGGAAGCCTGGAAACGGCAGCAGTGGGGTTCCTGCCCTGGGGCAGCAGTGCAGTTCCTGTGTCTGACTCCCAGCAGCCCGCCACACTCCTCAGTGCAGAATCTGCACCCGGTTCCCGGGCCCCACAGCACGCCTCACGAGGCAGATGCTCGCTTGGCTCCCTCTGCTAATTCATTTGCTCCCATGTTAACTTTTATTACTTATTGATTTTCCTCCAGCCTCCCTTGGCTATCTCCATGTTTATCTGCTGAGCTTCGTGGAAGGCACTCAATGGGAGAGGTAGAATGTGGTAGACTGTGACTGTAGATGGGTACCCATACTAATGGGGACCAGAGTGCTGGGGGGAGGGCACCCATCACTCTAACTCCCTGCTGAGCTAAGGAAGCCCCAGGGGTGGGGCTCACATCTGCTCCCATAGAAGGTTCCCCGGCAGTCGGCGCTCGGCCTCTGCAAGATGCCTACTGAGGATCCCGGGTCTGAAGCAAGAACAGAGTGAGCAGCTTTCTGGGGAGACAGACTGAGTCAGGTCTTAGGTGAGGAGCCAGAGGGAAGCAGGGCCTTGGCAATGGTCACACAGCAAGGACGATGGACTACGAGATAAGGAAACCAACAGAGGCTAGGCCTCACGGGAAGCTGGGCTGTTCTGTACTGAACACACTGCCCCTGGGGGGCAGGTACACAACAACAATCTACCATCTTCACATGCAGAATACCAACATTTTGTAAATGGAAAGAATTGAAGTCGAAGGAGACTGGGGGAAGAGAAATGTTAGCCTCCTGGCCCACATGGGAGGTGTCTTCGTGTGCCCTGGAAAACCGTGAGCTGATCCAGGTCAACACGCGATGGTGATGACAGAGAGGAGAAGAAGCCTCAGCCCGAGGTTAAAACTGATCCTGGAAGCAGCATCTTCGTGCTGTGGAGAAGCCAGAGGTGCACCATGTGTGAGACCCTTGCAGGCCGGGTCCTGAGCTTCCACGTGAAGAGCAGGCCACTGCCCCGTGCCAGACGGAAACTGGACAGTCTGTCAGATCCACATCTGGGTGAAGTCTGAGCTGTTGTGGGTCTCCGAAGCACTGGGGCCGCGTGATGGAGAGAGGCTGGACCTTTCCACAGGGTACCACCTGCTCCCTCCTCTGCAGAGGCATTATGCCGGACAGTGGGTGTGGCTCTGGTTTAATTAACTAGAGCTGGATCATTGCCAATTCACTCTTCAAAGTGGCCGTAAACCATGCTGACATAAATCAAAATATAAAACATCTATGCACCAGAGGGACAGGACCAACAGAGTGTGAACACCATGTGGGAAATGGGGGAAAATAGTCTCAAGTTGTGTCTGATGTGGATTAATTTTCACAACAGGTAACAACCCCTTATAAGGTTAAAAAAAAAAACCAACAACAAAACCCAGCAAAATATTTCAGATGTTGCAAAAGGGAAAAGTCTTTAAGAAACACATTTCCAAAGGAGACAGAACTGCCCAGATTCCAGCCTCCTGGACACCCTTGGACAAGCCCCTTTGCCTCTCTGGTTCGGATCTTGTCCTCATCCTTCCAATAGGAACACCGCCCCGATGGCAGCCCCCTCCCCCTCCCAGGGTGTGGTGAGAATCAGGTGCCTCAGGCACTCCCTTGGCTGCCTTGCTGGTGCTGAGAATTAGAAGCAATGACTGCTGGGATTGTCCGTTACACCCTGTGTCCCCTCCTGGGATGATGTTTTAATTGTCAACTTGACTCTGCCAAGAATCACCTGGGAAGAGTCTGAGAGAAGGATTGACTAGACCAGATTGGTCCAGCCAACCGGCGTTTGCTCTTTGGCCCCAGTACCTTGGAGGAAAACTGTGTTCCTTCCGCTGTCTGCACATAAAAGCTATTCGAGGTGTGTGGCGGCACATACCTGTAATCCCAGCATTTAGGAGGCCAAGCTAGAAGGATCAGGAGTTGGAGGCCAACACATAGCAAGACCCTGTCTGGACAACAGCCCTCCATCAGCGGAGGCTGTGGAGTAAGCAGCCCGTGGAAGCGCCCAGCCTGCCAGCTGCGTGAGGCTTCTAGCTCAGAACCTGGGTCCAGCAAGAGGGAACCACAGCTGTAGCCACACCCTGGGGCCCCGTAGAGGAAGCATTTGAACCTGCCCATCTCTCGGACACCCACACACTCACCCCTCTCTGTGCTATGGAAGTCCAGGTCCAGTTCAGGGAAGGGGTGGAGGTTGAGGGACGGGTGGGGGAGGGGAGACGAGGAGTACTGGAGTCGCCTCAGCTCCATCTGCCAGGCCCTTCACCACTGCCCAGGCGACCCCTCGTTTTTCGTGGTTACAATGCCTTATGAATCCAGAAGTGAAGCAGGAAGTGATTCATTCTCCCTCCTAGCCAATGTACACAGAGGCACATTATTAATATTTACTCAGGGCTTCTCCAAGGACCACAAGCAGATACCGGCTAGGGAAGAAAGGGAAGAGCAAACGGTCATCAGGTCTGCCACCTGCGTGCACGTGGGCGCAGGGACCCGAGAGCACTCCACCTGGCCCAGCCCAGAGCACGCAGGATTTGCCCACTGTGACCCCAGTAAGGTCACAGCAGGAGAGAGAGTGGAATCTGGAGAGTTGAGGGTGGAAAAATAGACCAGGGTGGAGTCTCGGGCCTCTCTCTGCAAAGGAGAAAAATAATACTAGTGCAAGCAGGTTTAAAGGAAGATTCAAAAGCCCTGTCCCTAGCATCTTGCCAGGAGGAGACACCCAAAGAAACATCAGCAACCCCTGGGAATATGGCGGGGGGGGGGGGGTGTGGGGGGGGCTCTGTGCCTTGCCTTGCCCTGCCCGGCCTCATTTCCCAGTGTGCTTTGCGGCCCAGTGTGCTTTGTGGCAGAGGCTCCAGGGCCCCCTACACTGAGACGCAGGAAACATAGGCTAATGAAAACCAGGCCTGGAAGGGATCCATTACTTTGGCGCAGAGGAAGGCCTTTTTTCCACCCCTTTGTCAATTGGCTTGCTAGAACCAAGCATCACCTACCCCGCCTTGCTTTCCCTCAGAAGCCCCAAGCCCAGAGCCCCTCCTAGGCTCAGCAACCCCTCCCCCATCGGTAGCTCTCTGCGTGTGGCTGGCAGGAGCACTGAAGTCCAGATGGCCTTTCCTACCTGGTGGCCGCGCGCTGACAGCTGCTGCGGCTCCGTGCAGTCTCTGCACATCCCTGGCTCCTCTTTATGCCCTAGTCTCCGCAGATTCCCGGCTGCCTCTGCCAGAGAGTTTATTAAAGACTTTATTAAATTGCTCTGCCCTGGCCTGCAAACTGTCTCTCTCGGCGATGAAAAAAACAAAAACCTGAGACCCAAACAGCTGAGGTAAATCCTGCGTGCCATGCAGCACATGGGCCTCGTAGGCGACTCTTGCAGTTTCTGTCCCTTCTGTGGACTCTAAGCCAGAGGAGGGAACAGGGCACTGAGATGGAGGGCTGCAGGCAGAGGGTACCAGGGATGTAGTCTGGCTGGCGCCAGAGCTGTGAGGAGTATGAGGAGTGTCAGAGGCAGGTGAGGACAGTGCGGGACACTCCACGGAATAATGGTAGCAGCGGGAGAAGGCTCTGGGGGCTTAGCCGAGACCCCCAGACTTAGCCCGCTTAAAGTCCAGGGCAAGAGGGAGGCGGCAAACAGACAAGGAGACTTGTGTGCTGGGACAAGCAATGGAGGGAAAATTTCTCAGGCTCATTAAAGGGATTCTTAACCTGGGAGCTGCCGTCAGGAAGGCTTCCTGGAGGAGGGGGTGTCTGATCTGAGAAGACTATGGTTCTGGCACTTTGCCTCTGGGAAGAACCTCTGGTCACTATGGTTGCTATGGGAAGCAAGGATGGGGCAGGAATTGGTGCCAGTTTCAATGTAGCACAGCCAAGCAATCTCTTCCCCAAGCAGGGCAACTGCGCTGCTCTAATACATGTGAGGTGGGTAGATTCTCCAGATCTTGGCCTCTGTGTGTGTGTGTGTGTGTGTGTGTGTGTGTGTGTGTGTGTGTGTGAGTGTCTCTGCACATACATCTGCTTTAGGGACTGAAAGGTGACTGTGAGCACCTGAAAGGTGATGTGTGAGCCTGGAAGACTCAAGACATCAATGCTGCGCAGAGAGAAATAAAGCGCAAGCGCAAAACCCGGGCTCTTCGAGTCCCCCACCCTGTCCCATGCTCCCTCCAGCACCCCCCACCCCACCCCCTGGTAACCAACCCTTGCACCAACTCTGTGTCCTCTTGAGCCGAGCAGCTGACAGGAAACCCTGAATTGCCAACAAGCAGGATCTTCATGGTAGTGAGAGCGTCAGCGGGCCTCAGACAGACCACTGAACACCCTTGTAGCTTTGAAGGAAGCTACCATGGAAGGTTAGCCCCTCCCCCCCAAATCCCTCCAACTGCTTCCCCCACCCCAAATGCCCAGGAATCCTTGCTTCCTCTGCCCGACCCCCAAGTCATCACTCGAATTCCTGGCCGGCTCCTGGTCCATGCTCTCTTCTTTGTCTTCATTCTGAGCCCTTCATCATCTTTAGCACCCATTCCTCAGGCGCTGCCCCATACCCTCTGTTGCTCGCACACCTACCAGGCCAGTTATACAAGACACTAGAGGGCCAAGTCCCTGGCCCCAGAAGCACCTAGTCTGGCCAGTGACCAGAGCTGGGTGGCCTGACCCTGGACTTTGGGTCTCAGAGCTGAGACCTAAAGATGCAAGGGGGGCCGGGAGGAGCTGGGGAGAAGGTTATCAGGCAGCAGTACCTTGGGGAGGGAGGGGTCTGGACCTTGGATGATGGCAGCAGTTCTTCAAAGGAGGGTTTGGGGATGGGAGAAAGGGAGCGAGTGGTTATAAAAGACAGGAGAGGGTCCTCAGTAGTTAAGCTTACAGAGGGTAGGGTAAGGTGGGCCATGGAACCCGTTTCACTCTGAAGGCTTGGGGAGCTGGACTGTTCGGTGGCAGATCCTCCACCTCCTCCTTTCTCCATACCATGCCCCCATCCCGTTTCTCCCTCTCCCTCCTTCCTCCTCCCTCCCTGGTCCGTGCTCTGCCTACAGGCATATCTGCACTTGCAAGAGCCTGAAGCGCCACCTACAGACTGACGCTGGTACTGCTCAGGGTGTCACCCACCAAGGGGACAAGGCTTAGTCCCAGTTTTCTTCTGGCCTCTCAAACTGAGAAGTATAGCCCTGGAAGAGCCCAGGCTCCACCTTATTGGCCACAGCCTGAGGTCATGCCTCTTCCTGCCTGAGAGGCATCAATGCCAGCTGCCTCCGTTCCCCTGACAACCTCATTACCTGCCGCACCTGCTCCCCTCCGGACCCAGACCAGAGGAATTTAATATACTGCCTTTCCCTTTCAACCAAATAACCCAAGCTGCCCAAGAATGCGAGGGCTCTGCTGTCCTGGGAGGGCTCCATCCTGCAGATAGGAGTGAGGGGCTATCAGCTCAGTCTCCAGAAACCAAGCATCTCACTCCACATATAACAGAGAAACCCACCCTGTGCGGGCCAGCTTTGGATAAGGAACTCAGATGGAAATATCCATGGGATGTTAGTTTGCTAGCTGGGCATTATACTGAAGGTTGTGTCAAGGATCTCAGGAACCTAGAGAAAACACTGGAATATGGGGTGTGGGCAGGGGTGGGGGGAGCAACTGCAGTGGCCTAAGGAAGAGCAAATGTACTGCCTCCCCATGGGGCAGGAGTTACAGAGAGGATGCTGGGAAAGGTATCTAGGCAGGAGACAGAGAGCAAGAGGGAGACTGGAGCTGTCAAGAGTCAGTGAAGAGCTTAGGCTCTTCGAGGGTCAGGCTGGGAGGGGCTGTGATGCCTCTTTGGGAGGCATAGGAGTCATGGCAGTGGCAATGATGTCACAGAAGCAACTGGCTCTCTGGGATAGTGCATCTCTGCATCGAGACCCTTTTCTGCTGCTGGCTTGGATAAATGAGGTGAACAGAGTTATAACCATCTCTGCTTTAGAGAGACAAAGGCAGAGAGGCCACCCCCTGCCCTGGGTCGTTGTAGGGAGAGGAGGCCAGGTGGGTGACATCTTTGTCCTGAGCTGAGATGTCAATTGGAGCTTCACTCGATTCCAGGACAAATGCCTACTGTTGTGGTTCCATCCTCGTTGTTGGCCTTCAGGAATCTGGCATTTCCGTGGTAGCTAATGAGCTGTGGAAAGCCAGAAAGAGGTGATGGGAAAGGCTATTTTTGGACAGTGGTAAGTACCATGAAGAAAACAGAAGGGCGCTCCAGGACTCGGGTAGGGCTGGAAGGGGATATCAGAGTCCCTCATGCAAGGCCTATCCTGCAGGGCCCACCCTCTGAAGCACTACAGGATCCCCTCACATCCTCTTCCATACTGCTGGTCTGTAGTAGGTGCTTCCTGACAGCCATCTCTGGAAAGTTTCCCTACAGA
This sequence comes from Apodemus sylvaticus, assembly GCF_947179515.1. Lineage (NCBI taxonomy): Eukaryota > Metazoa > Chordata > Mammalia > Rodentia > Muridae > Apodemus > Apodemus sylvaticus. Next base: position 145,025,924 of record NC_067474.1, read on the forward strand.
CCTTCTCCCTCTGGGCCAACAGCCTGCTGCTCCAAACACTGGTTTCTAACACCTTCCTTGAGGACAGCTCAAATTAATGGGCCCAGAATAGCAAGAGTTTTGGTTTCCCCAGCCCGCCTCCAGGGCCAAGGGGTGGAGACAGACAGCTCAGGCTCCTGGAAATATAGCCTTGACCTGCTGGCTTGCTCTGGGGAGAGGAGGAAGTGTTCTACCTCCCGCCGCTTGGCTTTAAATAACTCCCTGTGTTTCCCATAAAATATTAGACACAGGGAATCTGAAAGCAATGGCCTCAGATCCTGAGACTTAGCGCCAGATTATAGATGGGAAGATTCCCAGCACCATGCTCCGTTAGTGATGCAGGACCTCATATTTATAATCTCATTAAATTATTGATTCGGAATTAAAAAAACAAGATCTGAGATAACTTGAGACCTTGGGATTTTAGAACTTAAGAGTCAGAGAAACTTTAGCACCAACTTTCAGCTCTATCATTTGCTAGCTGATATCCCTGGGCTGAATCTCTCTGTGCCTCAGTTTCCTTTTCCGTTAAAGGCTACCTGAGAGGGCTCCTGGGAAAGTTGGTTACATAGCCGTGTGCAGAGCCAGCGCCAGGGATCATAAGGTAAGCTGCAAGGTGCACGGGTCTCAACGCTCTTACAAGGAGCCTAGTGTTAACCTTCCTAATAACCGTGCTTAGCCTGTCCCTGTCACCTGGGTTCTGAGTCAGAGGCCAGCCAAGCCAGTCTGAATTCTCTCCTGACATGGGGTCCCTTGTGACTGATGACACAGCCTTCCACCCCAAGGCTCACCATTTCTTCACGCCTCCCACCTCCCATGCCCCACTGACTGCTGCCTGATCCTCCTGCCCCATTTTGAGCCCTCCATTCCAGCAGCTCTGGGGCGTGAGTTTGTCCTCCCGTGTGGCCGAGTGACCTCTCTCCCACTTCCTTCCCTATGACCTCTGGTCTCCCAGCCTTTCTGGCAGCTCTGGTCCTGATGCTATGGACAGAAACATTGTTTATTCTCCAGAGGGAGAAGAGAGCTTACACAGCCCCTGGCCGGTGGCATTGCCTTGGGGTCCTCCCTGCCTGCCGTTGGTTTGGCGGTCTGTATTTCTCTTTCCTTGGCCTCCAGGCTTCTACCAATGAAGTTTGGAGAGTTGGCAGGACCAGGCTCCTGGAGCCAGGCAGAGGCCGGCAGCAAAGACAGCCAGGGGACTCAGAGACTCTGAAATGCCAGGCCTCAAGCCTAACCCTGGAAGGACAACAAGGAAACTGGACTTTCCTGCTGGGGAGAAAGCACAGGCTGGAGAGTCTCAAGGAGGGAAGAGACAGCCATGATCCAATCACCTCATCAAGGCCACGCCCACTTTGTCTCTGTGCCAGGCCCTGGGGAGCTGTCCTGCTGGTACCCTTCCTTCCGTGACTGTCCCCTCCTTCGTCCCATTTTTTCCATCAATGCCTTCTTCTCGGTGGGCCTCTAAACAAGCTGTCTTTCCCCTCCTAGCCATACTGCCTATGCACCCAGCCCAACTCTCACCACGAACAACTCCTTCTACTATCAAACCATAGATGTGAAAATCTGACGTTAAATCTATGTTTATATAACTGTGTAAGAGCCAAGCAGAGCAGAAAGTGACTAAGTTGACAATGTTGCATTTTGCAGACATTTAATTGAACATGTACCCGTTTCGGTGTGGCAGCTTTCTGATGGAGCCTGAATCCTGGGACTTTTTTTTTTCAGCCTTTAAACACTGCATGGACTCTAAGATGCTCCGAGACTCTGGCTGCAAGCCCAGTGCAGTGACCAGACTGGACCAAATGGCCCTCACTCACACTGACTCCCAGGCAGTCAGTGTCTGCTTGCCCCGCCCCCATCTTCCATTTCTAGAACCCCCAGTTGATATAGTCAGCATCTACCTATCTACCAGACTTCTTCAAAATGAGGAAGGCACAGTATCTCCATCTTGTCATTTCAGACGCATTGTGTGTCCTACCCGAAGCAAGGCATGGTCAAGGTTTGCTCTACAGTAGTTTTCAGCACTCTCCTACAAGTTTCAAGATGGTCCAGGAGTAATGAGAGACAACAGACAAAGATGTCTAGACAGAATCTCCCACCCTTCCCAGCCCTCATGTGATACACACACACACACACACACACACACACACACGACATAACACCCAAGGCTGAGGAGTTCACAGCATCTTCTCACAGAACTGGAGGCTGACAAACCCAAGGTGAAGGTGGCATACCTGGGGAGGGTCTTCTCGCCACACATGACAGGAAGCAGGGGGCAGGGAAAAAACCCACCCCACAAGCGCTCCTAGCAAGGCACAGAGCCTGCCCTGGAGGATGTAACTTAGCATATTCATGCTTCAGTCTCCTTTCTCAACCCTAGGACACTATGTTGCATTTCAACAGAGGTTTTGGAGCAGACAAACCTTCCAAACCCATTTGCAGGGGAGTGGACACGTAGCTGCAGCTTGGCTATGGGCACCAGGATTGGGGTGTCCTAAGGCCACATTCTGACTATCCCCAAGGGCAGCCCCCATTCCCCATAGGCTAACGTCCTACACAACTTTCTTGCCTGTTGGTCGGTCCTGTGAGCCCTCCCACTCAGTTGCTCTGCCCTAACCAGGATAGCTTCCGGACCCTTGAGTCAGCAAACTGGATCATTTTCCTCTCCTGTGATCACCCCCTGACATCCTCCTCTCCCTTGATCACATGTCTCTCTCAGTCGTGCTTCTAAAGCAGTGGATCTCAATGTCCCTAATGCTGCAACACTTTCACCCAGTTCCCTATGTCATGATGAACCCCCAACCCCACAATTATTTCATTGCTACTCCATAACTGTCATTTTGCTACTGTTAGGAATCATAATGTAAATATCTAATATGCAGGATATCTGATAATGCAAGCCCAAAGAGGTCGAGACCCACAGGTTGAAAACCACTGTAATATCTAAAGGAACCCCCTTCTCCTTGTGCGATCCACCCAGAGAACCTAGATAAAGGCCTCTAACTGGTTGAAATGAATGTGTGAGTTTCCTAACTGTCACAGTGGCCCTGTAAAGAGGGCAGGTGGCATCTTTCCCTTTTACAGGTAAGAAGACTGAGGCTCAGGGAAGACAAATCACAGTTGCTAAACCCAGGCTGCCCTCCTGTCTCTGTTTGCCACCCTAGGCCTGGAGACTGGGATGCTTGGCATTGGAGGTAGCAGCTGGGACTGGGACCGTTGGAGAGACTGGCTGAGGGCCAGGGCTGCTGAAGACATAGTAGCCCAGTGTGTGTTCAGGACAGCAAAAGGAGCCGGGAGGAACTGCTCTGAGAGGCCGGGGAGAACTAGGAAAGAAAGCTCCAGGTGAACACATGTGCACACGTACTCACATGCTTACACATGCATACACATACGTAAATACACACATACATGTAGACATGTGCACATAACACATACAGGACACATCACATACACATGCACATAACACATACAACACACACACACAGAGAGAGAGAGAGAAAAAGAGAGAGAGAGAGAGAGAGAATCGTCTGTTCCCTCAAGCACACTGCATGTGTCCCTTCCTCCTCAGGATACCTGCTAGGCCTGGGCTTTCTCTATCTGCCCCTGTGAGGTAATGGTGTACGGATGGGGTGGACAGGTGTGTGGATGAGGCAGAGGCAGGGGGAGTCTCTCTGGCTTGCTAAGAGTGACCCCACAGCAGTCCCACTCTGAGCCCAGACTCTCTCCCTGATCTAATTAGCATCGGGGAGAATTAAAGCACACAGCCCTGAAGTGAGCCAGCTCCCCTGAGGGCATTCCAGAACTAATACTGATTAAATATGAAACGGCCTCTCTCCTCCCGGCCCAGAGTCTATGAAGCCAGAACCAGAGCTGGGAGTGTAATTGCTAGCTCTGATTATGCAAGGTGCGCTCTCAAACAAGGAGAGGGAAGGAAGGGAGAGATGGGGGGAGTGGAAAAGGAAAAGGGAGGGGAAAGAAAGGGGTGGGAGGAAGAGAGGGGAGGGAGGAAGAGGAACAATAGAGGGGGAAGCGGGAGGGAAAGGAAGTGGGAAGGAAGATGCTGAGGGGGAGGAGGGGAGAAGGAAGTAAAGGACACAGAGGGGGAGGGAGCGACACGGGGGGGGGGGCAGAGGGGGAGGGAGCGACACGGGGGGGGGGGGCAGAGGGGGAGGAAGCGACACGGGGGGGGGGGGGGGGGAAAGGGCAGGAACCTTAGATGGGGCCCTGCTCTTCCCCTTCTTCCCAGGGGCCTCAGCTTCTTCTGCTCAAGGTAAAGAGACACAGAGAGCCTCTTGATTGTCTCCTAGACCACCGTTCCCCCCCCCAGGTGACTTGCTGTGCACCTACTGTGTGCTGGGCATAGAGTGGCTTTAGGTTGAGAAATAAACAAGCCAAACAAGGCGCTCACAAGGCGCAAGGAGTACCCACGTTATCCAGTCCTTCAGGAAAAAAGTCTCCCCCACTGACACTCCAGAACAGTTCACCTCAGGCTGGCACCACACATGCCCCATATAGAAGCTGGGAGCAGAGGAACCCAACCAGGCGGAGCTGAAGGGTGCAGAGAGCGCTGCAGGGCCTCGGGAAGCCTTCCTTAGGGTGCTCCCCCTCTACGCCCCCATGGCTCCCTCTTTCACCTGCTTTAGGTCTTTGCAAAGACATCAACAGTAACTATCCCGGACACCTCCATGTCTTCCTAATGCTTATTGCCTAGTTATAAGCCGGACCTTATCTCCCTCCAGAGACACTCTGCTTCCCCAGCCTAGATCCTGTCCTTTCTACTGCTGTCTCATTCTGTCCCCAGCACTTGGCACTAAGCAGTGGCTTATTAAATATCTATCAGACACACGAAGAATGAATGAATGAATGAGTGTGTGAATGAATGAATGAATGAATGAATGAACAGACTATTCTTGAGGCCAATGGAACTACCACAGGCTTATGAGATGAGAGACAGATTTTTGTCACGTGACAGGAAGGACCAAGAGGTGGGGAGGTCCCTCCTTGACCCTGATGAGCGAAGAAGATGGTACAGAAGTTGCTCCCTGGGAAGAGCGAAGGAATGAGATGGCATGCGGTCATGGCACCCTGGCGGATGAATGGGATTTAGGCATCAGCAGTTCAAGGCCCTCCAGATTGCTGGCCCACAGGAAGAGAGGCAGAGCAGCTTCCGGACACACAGGGATTCAGTCTTGCCAGGCTTTGGGGGAGGGAGGAGGTCTGGTCACTAGGCGCAAGGCCCTCTGTCAGCCACAGGATGAGGACTAACCTGGGACCAGGGAGGTAAGAATGACACATTGGACCTCAGAGAAAGACAAGAGGATCTGCTGTCCCTCACCAAAGCCTCCCCTCTTTCCATCAAACCCTGCAGGGACAGAGGATGCTTGTCAGTGTGACCGGCTGCCACCTCACCCCGTTTGGGTCTGCCTGCCTGGCTGGCATCATGCTGGCTGGTTCGCCTGGAACAGGACACAGTCCTGTGGGCAGCCAGCCTTGAGTCTGTCTCTTCCAAGTGACAGGACCAGGCAAGGGAAGCTCAGCCCCAGACAGAGGGCTCTGGTTTCTATGGAAACCGGAGACTGGTCCGAAGTAGCATCCCCTGCCAGGATTCAGTATTTATGGATTCATTCACCTGAGCTGGGGTGGTCTCAGGCCCTGTCTGCCTCCTGTTCCTCTGAGTTCATAATGCCCACAGAAGTTGACTCCGCTCCTGGAGACTGCCTTCCTCTCTGTTCAGAACATGAATTCAGAGGCCTCAGCATGGCCCAAAAGGAGCCAGACCTGGAGTCTGATGAGGCCAGAGAAACCTAGAGTTCCTCTGACCATTAATAGTGATTGTAGTTTGACATGCTCTAGAAGAACCTCAGAGACTAGCCTCTGGGCATGTCTGCTGGGGAGATTTTTTTTTTTAAACACACACACACACACACACACATATATTATTGAATCTTTGGGGATTTTACATCATGGACCCAATCCCACTTATCCCCCAATCCTTTCATATCTACTCTTTCCCCTTGTAATCTTTCCCCTCCAAAAGGAAATAAAAACTAAAATTAGAAAAGGAAAGAAAAAATATATTAAAAAACAACAAAAACCATTGTAATGACCCTTCTGGTCAACGACATCTGGGCACTGAAGAGGTCTCGTGGGACCAGCAGCAGGCTTGGCACACAGACAGGAATTCCAGAACAAGGTCCCGGAATCACAGGTCTAAGCAGGTCCTGGGTTCATGTCTAAGTACACAAGGGGTAGATGAGTGTCAGGAATGCAGCAGGGCTGAGCTGAGGCAGGAGGTGTGGGATGCGAGGGCCAGAGATCACCCAGGTCTGAGCTGGCAGGGACGACTCCGATTCTCGAAGGTGATGAAGGAAGACTAGCGGCGAAGATGAGCCCACAGGTGCCTGTCTGGGGTGCTAGGGCAATGCAGAGATGGGAGTGGAGCGGAGGGGCAGGCTGAGGGCAAGACAGAGGCTTTGCCCTTTCCAATGGGGAGGCTGCGGCTGCTCAGAGGGCAGCCTGTAGAAGTACCCAAGCAAAGACCCAGGACGCAGCCTGGACCATCAGTTCGGCTCTGTGCCCTCTACAGTCAGGATGCACCAGGCATGTGGGGAGCCCAGAGAGCTAGACCACAGGCACGTGGATGGTGATGAGCCCACAGACAGGAATGGACTGCATAGGGAGAGGGGGTGCACAGGTGCTGGGGCACAGTGGGGGGTGTCTGCAGAGTTGGTCCCTTCCTGGCACAGGTCATTGAAGAACAAATGGGCTCCATTGCTCTCATCTTCCACCCGGTGACCCTGCCTGCCACCACCTGTGTCCCTCTTGTGATACATCAGACTGGTGCCCCTTCTTTTCCCGGGGAAGGGGGCAGTCTTAGTGGGTTTCCTTTCCAACTCTGATTGGGACTGTAGAAAGTGATACAACGGCCATGGAAGTCCAGTCACTCTCCTGGGAATGCAGGGATGGGGGAGGGCCCTCATCAGGCGGGAGGGGATGACCCCCCACCCCTTGGAAGGTCAGTGGTTGGTTGTCATTTGTCACTAGCCTTGGACTCAGTTGGGAGGGCGGGACTTGGAGAAGACAGAGGTCTGAGCCTGTGTGTGGGTCACACCACTGGAGCAGGAAGATTGGAATGAGAAGGGGTGGGGAGGTGTCAAAGCTAGGAGCAAGGCAAAGTTGGGGGCTCTGAATGGAAAGGGCCGGAAATGAAAGCACCCACAGAGCTTGTGGCTGGGAGAATGTCACTGCCTGAGGACTCAGGATCGGGTTTAGGGTGTGATCTCAAAATCCATAGCCTTGGGCTTCTAGGAGCTCTGGTAAGAATAACAATATCTATCGTAATTCCTTAAGGCTTCAGATTCTAGCAGAATCTTAGAATAATTGAATCATTGACTTTCAGTTCCTGGGTTTATAAATGACAGCAATTTTGAATCTCAGATTGCTCAAAGGTGTTACAACCCAGCCTGCTCGCTCTCCCTCCCCCCCCAGACTTAACAATACACCCCTTGCTTGCTCCTCTGCATGGAGCGCCCTGCCCCTGCCATCTCCATGACAACCCCAAGAAGTAGGGATGATGATCAGGTTTGCCTGATTTTCCAGAGGAAGAAACTGAGGTCCCATGAAGGCAAAGCAGTGACTGAGGTCATACACCCCTCAGGCCTAAAGGCCAAACCCCGCCCAGGTCGCTTAGACTGCCTGCTGAGTACTCACCTGTCCCGTGCATACACCCCAAAGACAGGGAGGCTCGTCACCCCTCCCCAGAGCCATCTATCTGTCTCAACTTTGGACACATCTCTTCTGCACAAAGCAGAAGAGATTAGTTCCAAGTGAGCCTTGGGAGATACCTCAAAAGCCAGGCCTTCCCCTGGCCACTGTGGCTCTCCCACTGAGGTGGGACAGAGACTGCACCGGAAAACCCTGGAGAGAGATGGGTGAGGGTGGGTATCCCGAGGGAGGGAAGCAGCCTGACACATCAGGACCAGCCTCTGGAAGACCAATGAGAATAATCTCACAACAGCCGGCAGTGGGGGCGGGAGTAACTAACTGGGATACACAATCCCGGCAGGCAGGCAGAGTTATGAGGCCTAATGAGACGGGAGTCCTAAGTGCTGCGCCTTTAATTTCTTGGCTCTTTGCCCTGAAAACTTATTCCACAAAATGCGCCTGGGTCATCCATCCTCCCAGATGGCTTTTAAAGTGAAGCTGTTTGTTGCAGGGAACAAGTAACAGGGAAGGAGGAACAGTTAGAACAGTTGGAACTGAGCGGCCCCTCTACCCTCATCCCAGGTGACGGCAACAGGTGAGGGTGGCAAGAGGAGGGCCCAAGGGGGACAACTGTGACCCCACAAAGCTCAGCCTCTAAGACAGGAAGGGACAACTCAGGACCAGGAGTCAGAGGCCTTATATCAAGCTGTTGCCTGCTGGAGTCAGAGACTCAGGAAACCGGGCATTCAGATGTTCCCACGTGTCTAGGTCTATAACTTATTTCCTTATTTAACTCGACTCCTGTTCTCAGCAGCTCTGAGTGTTAAGAAGTGTGAAGTGGTAGAGAGCTACTTTGAAGGTGTGTTGGTGGCTTTCTTACAGAATTAATCATAGTCTTACCAGACAATCCAGCAACCAGGTCCCCCGGGGCATGTATGGACTACCCAAGAGGTGTGAATGGTTTTGAGCATCGAAGAACCTGCACAGGAATGCCAGGGTGGGCTTCATTCAGAATTTGCTAAGAAGAGAAAGCAACCCAAGAATGGAGAAATTGTGGTATGCCTGCTCACTGGAATATTACTCAGCAATCAAAAGGAATGAGCCAACAAGTAGGCAAAAATGGGCTGACTCCCACATGGCCATGTGAAGGGAAAGGAGACATCTTGCAAGCGTTATTTTTCTGTGACCTTCAGAAAGAAGGTGAAACCATTGATGTTGAATGGACCAGCGTTTGCCAGGTATGTGGGAAGTAGGAAAGTTAAAGAGGGGGTTACTCTATAGGAGTCTGAACAACAAAACTACTTCACAAAACACAATGGATGGTTTTATGGATTTGTTAAAATCCTTGGAATTTTCCAGCAGGAAAAAAAAAAGAACCTTAATATGGGAATACGTATAGATTAAAAATCACTCTCAGAGGACCCAAGAGGAATCTATGCTGGTGGTGACACTGAGCTGAGAGATCCTGAAATAGCAATGCCCTGGTATCTAAGGGCACGTCTGGTACTCAAAACCTAGTTCAAACATTATTTTCCAATAGGAACTATGAGATGCTAGGATGGGGCTGGATGTTCCTAAAGTAAGCTGCATATCACAGGTGAACATGACAGTCTCACAAAAGCAGGGACACATGGGAGTGACCTGTTCGCCTCTGGTCACAAGCATATGAGCTCTGCTCTTATTTGTGGGGTGCCTTTGAAATCACTGCACTACACACGGAGAATAACGCTGAAGTACATGGTGCAGGTGGGGGGAAGACGGTTCACTCTCTGTTGGTGTGGGAACTTCCAGGTGAGCAAGAACAGAAGGTTAGAAGGATTCATGCAGTCACTGATGGATTAGTGGACACATCTGCGGTTAGCTGAGCACAAGCGTGAGTGCTTGTCTACATGCAGAAACACCTGCATGGGTGCATGCAGAGGTTAGTGTCTCACTGTGTGAGTGGAGGGGACCTGAAAGCAACAATGTCCCAGTAGCTAAGAGCACATCTGGTACTCAAACCTTGATTCGAATACTATTTTCCAAGAAGAAATATGAGGTGCTAATATGGGGCTGGGCATCCCTAGGGTGAGCCTAGGGTATCCTGTAATGTCAGGAGACAAGTATATGTAGCCCCCGGTCAACAAAAACCACAATGGTGAGGCTACTGCACCACGAATGAACTAAATGAAAGAGCTCCCACTGACCAAGCCTGAAATGATTTAAACAACAAATAAAGTATTATACAAAGCATGGAGTAACATCCAATACTCAAGTGACTGGTGGGTAGACAGGAAGTAGAAGATATATGATATACCAATTGATAGGTGACTGATAGATAGAAGATAGATGATTGATAGAGAGCTAGATGATTGATATATGGATAGGTAGACAGAAGATAGATGATGGAAGGATGGATGGATGGATGGATGAATGGTGGATGGATAGATATGCAGACAGATTGATCAATCAATAGGCTGATGATAGATAGATAATAGAAGATAGATGATAAATTATGGGAAGACAGAAAGATAAGTGAGAAATAAATAGTGGATAGATAATAGATGGTTGATTATTAATAGATGTGTAGACAGGTAAGAGAAAGAAGATAGATATATAGATAAATGATACATGGATGATAATAGGTGACGAAGATAGATGACAGTGGATAGATGAAAGATGGATAAATAGGCAATAAGTAGATAAATAGATACATATATACATACACACATACATACAATGCATACATAGATGGATAGATACATACATACACACATACATACACATACATACATATACATACACATACATACACATACATACATGCATACACACATACACACATGCACACACATACATACACATGCATACACATATATACATAGGTGGATAGATACATACATGCATGCATAAATACACATACACAGATAGATGGGTGGATGGATAGATATACATATACATACACATGCATACACAGAAAGATGGATACATACATACATACATACATACACACACACACACACAGAGATAGATGAATGGATGGATAGATAGATAGTCTTGCTTACAGAAGTGCTTCTAATGACCTGTGCAGACTCGGAAATGTCCCCTCCGTCATTCCTGATCCGCAGTCCTGTGTCTTCTCCTCAGTTCCCTCTCTGTTCAGGCAGGAGGCTCCTGGGCTCTGCTAACCACCCCTGGTTTCTCCACTGCTTCCCCTGCCTTTGACTCTGACACTGCCTTCATTCCTGCTCCCTGCTTGGGATTTCCCCTTCAGACTCGGGTGTCTTTGGGTGACAGCTCAGGTCACTGATCTGAGACGTGCCTTCCTTCCTAACACGGGCTTTAGTATTCCACATGCCCCCTAAGAATCACTTTAGCAACTCTCTACTAATTTTGATGTGTTGTTCTCATTTTCTTTCTGTTGGAAATACTTTTTAATTCCCCTTTTGATTTACTCAGTAACACATGGGTAATTTAGAAGCCTGCTGCTTAAGTTTCTAAACATGTTGAAATTTGTTTTTTTAGAGATCTTTCTCTTGGTGATTTATAATTCCATTCTGCCGTAGTCAGATCCTTTCTCCAACTTGACTTTTTTAGATTCTCTGAGATATGGTCTGTCTTGTAGACACTGAGTTCTGCCACAGAGAGGAGTCTTCTGTAAATGTCGAGCTGCTGGTGCTGAGGGTTGACTCTCCTTCATTCTGTATGATACTTGCACTGGTCAGTGTTAACTGCTGCCTTGGAAGAAGCTAGAATCATCTGGGAGAGAAACCTTTGGACTTTCACGTAGGGTAACTTTATCTAGGTTATTTCAAGAGAGATGGGAAGACCTGCCCACTATGGGTGGCGTCATTCCCTGGCTAGGATTCCAGATTGTACAGAAGGGTTCCGAACAGTGACATGCACTCATCACTCTCTTTTCCTGGTGATGGATGCTGTGTGACCATCATACACAGATGGATGGATAGATATATAGATGGACGGACGGACAGATGGACGGACAGACAGACAGACAGGCAGACAGACAAACAGACATATTATCTTGCTTACAGAAGTGCTTCTAATGATCTGTGCCGGTCATTATTAACACATCTAATCAACTGCTTCAGGTTCCGGAGGTCTTGACGTCTCTGCCATGGTGGTCTATCTGCATTGAACTATAATCCAAAATAGGCCCTTTCTCCTGTGAGATGCTCTGTTAGGCTCTTTTATGACAGCAACAGTTCAGTGGCCAGGCTTCCCTCCAACTCACTCCACCAGTGACTGAGGGAGGCGTATTCCCATCTCCTGGGGGTAAGTATGGTTTTGTGTATTTCTTCTCTCAGGTCTCGGGTCACTGGGGTCTGTGAACAGGCAGGATTGTGATATCCCTGGGCATCTCGGATGATACTGTCTGCTCTGAAACCAGCTACCCCTGATCAGCTGCACTAGCCTCTCCAGCCGTCCTTGCCAGAGATAATGAATTTTACCTGTTGAGGGTTGGGTGTTTTGTTTTGCTAGCTGTGTGTTTGCGGGCTGCGCTCTGGGACCCAGCTAAGCCCCTCAGAAGCACTCGGCTTGACTGAAGCTCTGCCTTAAGAATTCCATACTTGAGATAGGAGCAGTCCGGTTCATCGCTCCCTTCCATGGATTCAGAGTTCTGTCTCCACACAGCACTCTTCTCTGGTGCTGTGGGCTGAAGATTCCAGATACCTTGGTTCCCTGAAATGTCAACCTTGTCAGCTCACCTCCACGCCTTGCTGGGCTTGGAGACCAGTGTTCTTCCCAGCCCCATGAACTGGCAATTCCAGGCTGTATGCCAGGGCAGCTGTGAGTTCACTTCATTTATTCCCCATCTCTCTTCATTGCCTGATGTCCCGTCTTTGTAAAGTACTGTATCACATACCATCAGCCTCTGTCCCTACGAGTCCCTCATCCAAGAATAAAGAAAGCTGTGGGAGACTCTGGAGGCTAGCCCAGCTACAGATCTGGAGGCTAGCCCAGCTCTAGGCCTGTCACTGCATCCCTTGAAGTTTCAGATCTGAAAACATCTAGATCTAGCTCCAGACACATGGAATCTCCTTCCTCCCTCACCAGGTCCTCCTTCCCTGTGCACCCGGAGACATCAGTGCCTGTGGAGGACCCTGGAAGCAAGCTCCTACAGGTGTCCAGGGAAAAGACACATTTCGATTGGAGTGTGGTGGTAACTGTGACAGGGTCTAGAATCAGCTGGAGACAGGCTTTTGGCACACCTGGATTATATGAATTGATCTGGGAAGCTACATCTTAACTGTGGGCAGGACCCTGGCCAGGGGATCCTGGACTGTATAAATGGAGAACGTTATTAGAGCAGCCACATGCCTCATTCCCCTGGTGCCTGATTGTGGATGCGATGTGACCAACTGCTTGGACCTCTGCCGCCTTCACTTCCCCCATGGCGACAGTTTGTCCCTTGGAGCTGTGCATTAGTTACTTTCTACCACTGTGATGTAACACCATTTCCAAGGCTTATGATTCCAGAGAGGTGAGTTCAGGGTGACAAGAGCAGAGGCGTGGCAGCTGGAGCTGGGAGTGGAAGCAGAGAACGCACGCTGGAAGTGGGCGGGTCATAAACTCTCAAAGCCCGCCCCTAATGACGTACCACCTCCAACGAGGCCACACCTCCTAAGCCTCCCCAAACACTGCTGAAGACATCTTATTCAAACCACTACAAACTGTAGACTAACATAAGCCCTTTCTCGTTTGGTTGCTTTGGTTGTAGTATCCTCTCACTGATGTAGTTAAAGAAATCAAGACACGAAGGGAAAGTGACTCTCGGCCCTGCCACTCCCTCTCATTGCTGAAAATCTCTACAGTAGAGCCATGGAGCTCTATTACTTCATTGTTCAAATGAGAACTGAGGCTCTGAGGTATAGAAAATTTCGCTATGTCCTACGACAAGTTGGGACGTCTAGAACCTGCTTCACCCCCTCTGTGGGATTCCCCACCCAAGAGATCACTTGTGAGGATAGTTCCCAGAATGCAATCCTGTTCTAGGATTGGAATCCCCCTTGCCACACAGTGCAACAGAGTGAGGGGTGTGACAGATACTTTTCCCCACTCTGTCCCCAACCCTTCTTCAATACAGCTCTGTGGGAAGCTGAGATGTCACTTGATACCTCCAGCTACAGGAAGTACTTCAAGAAGCTTACCAGTGCATGCAGAATTGAGCATATTACTCAACTGTGGGGATTTTCTTCAGTGGTACAGTGGTGAGCTGCCCCTGCTTGTCATGTGGGAAACTGGAGTTCAGTTCCCTGGTGGGGAAGCAAAAGGCCTTGGTCCAGTCAGGAAAGCGCAAACTCTCAAGTAAGAGGACCTGAGTTCCACCCACAGAAGCCAAGGGAATCCTAAATGTAGAGGCACATGCTTGTAATCCCAGCTCCAAGAATGGAGACAGACTGATCGTGGGGCTGGTTGATTTGGCTGGATCTGTGGACTCCTGAATCAGGCATGGGAGAAGGAACAGAGACTGAGGGGAGAGCTAACCGATAACAGGCCCAGCCACAGATGCATCCCATAGGCAAGCACCAATCCCTGGCACTGTTAATGATACTCTGTTATGCTTGCAGACAGAAGCACAGCTGTCCCCTGAGAGGCTCCACCCAGCTGCTGACTCAGACAGATGCAGACACCCACAGCCAAACAGTGGGTGGAGCTTGGGGACGTTCATGGAAGGATAAGAGGAAGGATTGTGGGCCCCAAAGCAGGTAGAAACTCCACAGGAAGACCAACAGAGTCAACTAACCTGGACCCTTGGGGGCTCTCAGAGACTGAACCACCAACCAAAGAACACACAGGCTGGCCCTAGGCCTCCCTGCTCATATGTAGCACATGTGCAGTTTGGTCTCTATGTGGGACCCGAACAACTGGAGCTGCGGCTCTCCCAAAAGTTGTGGCCTGTGTGTGGGATATGTTCTTCTAGGTGGACTGCCTTGTCTGGTCTCAATGGGAGAAGACGCACCTAGCCTCACAGAGACTTGAAGTTCCAGGGTGAGGGGTGGGGGACACCCTGGAGGCCCCTGCCCACTCAGAAGAAGGGGAGGGGAGAGAAGGGGAAGGATTGTGGGAGGGGGTGACTGGGAGGGGGCAGTGAGCAGGACGTAAAGTGAATAAGTAAAAAAAAAGTGCAGAGTGACTGAGAAGACACCAAGGTTTCTGTAGGCACTTACAAATTGTGCCCTTACACACACACACACACACACACACACACACACACGTACACACACACATGCACACACATGCACACACATGCACACACATATACAGACATACACACACGTACATATACACACATACACAGACATGCACACATATACATATATACACACACATACATATACACACATACACACACATGCACACACATATACATATATACACACATACATACATATACACACATACACACATGCACACACATATGCATATACACATATACATACACACACATATACATACAGGTATATATAAACACACATGTACATACACATATACATGCGCGCACACATATACATGTACACACAAGTATATACACACATATATACATACACACATACACATGTGTACACACACACACACAGACAGACTGTGAGTTATAAGTGAGAAGAGAGGGCAAGGAGCCCAGGAAGCGCAGGAGTGCCACAGGAGAAGGCAGCCAGCCTCCTCTGGAGACCAGCCCAGCTCCAGGCCTATCATTATGTAACTCCAAGTTTCAGATTTGAAGATTCTGGAATCTAGCTGCAGATATATAGAATTCCTCCATGGCTCAGTCGTCCCTCCTGGGGCTCCCGGTGGCTTGGTCTAGCTTCTCTGCAGCCTCCAATAAGAGCAAGAACTCTCTTGACCATGTCTACTGGACCTCGGACTCGGGGCTTCACCTCAGTCCAGATGAGTGGCCAGAGATTCTCTGGGAAGCCAACGCCATAGCCTTACTCCTGCTAATGTGGCTCAGGGGTCTGTCTGCTCCGGGTACCTTCTTTCTTTACTCCCAGGTTTCCATCCCAGGGAAATCTATCCAATCACCCATCCCTCCCCAGTGCAAATAAAACAGCAAGAACCCCTGAGACACACTTTCTCCTCATCACCCCCCACAGGGGAAATAAATCTTTCTAGTTGTGACAGGTGGATGTCTCCTGCCTCTGCCATGGTAGAGCTAGTCGGGGGAGGGAATGGGAAGAGCTGCTTACTGGGAGATGGCACCCTGTGTGTTCAGGGCTGGGTTTGGCGACCTGCTGAGCAGGGACCAACTAGAAGGGGCAAGAGTACAAAAACCTGAAGTATGGTGATCACCTCTGAGTAAGGACTATCTTGGGACAGAGATAGCCACCAGCTGCCCATCCCGTGTCCTCTCAGTGGACTCACCAATCTGGGTGCTGTGACATGAGACGGCCCCACCCACTGCCTGATGTGTGCTTTCCTGGTGCAGACCAGAGCCACTGGTCATCCCCTCCTCTGACCTCCCCATGCCTGGTCTCCTGTGCAGCCTGCTCCATGCCTGTTGACGGTCTTTTAGGGAACTCCATGAACCACTTTCTGTCCCATCGCCTGGGAGCAGACAGTGTGACCATCAAGGCACTCTTATGAGAGGCCAGGGTGAGGACACCTCCCACGTCTCTGTATGAACAGCACCTCCACCAGGAACAGGCAGAGGGTTTCCTACAGTGTCCTGACAGACCAGCACTTAGGCCCAGAGACAGAGGCAGAACTTTGCTTTGATGGCGGGTGAATCCCTTTCTTCACCTGTCCTGGCGTTTCTATTGTTGCAATGAAACATCATGACCGAAAAGCAAGTTGGGGAGGAAAGGCTTATTTGACTTACGTTTCCATATTGCTGTTCGTCATCAAAGGAAGTCAGGGCTCGAGATGCTGTGAATGAAAATGGCGCCCGTAGGCTCCTAGGGAGTGGCACTGTTAGGAGTGTGGCCTTGTTGGAGGAAGTGTGTCACTGGAGGTGACGCTGGGCTTTCAGATGCTCAAGCCAGGCCCAGTGTCACTCTCCTCCTGCTGCCAGCTCTTCTAGCGCCGTGTCTGCATGTCACCATGCTTCCCGACATGATGAAAATGGACGGAACCTCTGAACCTGTAAGCCAGCCTTAGTTAAATGGTTTGCTTTCTAAGAGTTGCCTTGGTCATGGTGTCTCTTCCCAGCAATAGAACTTTGACTAAAATAGGCAGGAGCTGGTCCAGAGACCATGGAGGGTTGCTGCACAGAGGATTGCTCCTCATCTCCTATTGGTTTGCTGAGCCTGCTTTGTTTTGTTTTGTTTTTGTTTTGTTTTGTTTTTTCCGGTTCTTTCAAGACAGGGTTTCTCTGTGTAGCCCTGGCTGTCCTGGAACTCACTTTGTAGACCAGGTTGGTATTGAACTCAGAAATCTGCTTGCCTCTTCCTCCCAAGTGCTGGGATTAAAGGCATACGCCACCACCGCCCGGCTCTTAGCCTGCTTTCTTATAGATCTAGGACCACCAGCCCAGGGATGGCTCCACCCACAATGGGCTGTGTAGGTATTCTGTCTAAGCTCCACCCCACACCTACCTGGCAATAGCCAGGTATGCCCCGCCCCATAGATCTGGCCCACTATAAAAGGGGTTACTTGCCCCTCCTCTCTCTCTCTCTCTCTCTCTCTCTCTCTCTCTCTCTCTCTCTCTCCCCACCCCCTACTCTCCCACATCCTACTCTCACCTCTCTGCTCCTTGGGCTCTCTTCCCCTCCCCCTCTCTCCACATGGTCATGGCTGGCCTCCACTCCACTTCTCTCTCTCTCTCTCTCTGTCTGTCTCTCTCTCTCTGTGTCTTTCTCTCTCTCTCTCTCTCTCTGCCTTTTTCTACCACTAACTCCCATCGTCTACCCTGAATAAACTCTATTCTATACCATGCCTGTGTGTGTGTGTTCCCCTCAGGGGAAGAGGTGCCTGGACAAGGGCCCGCCTGGGCACCCCCTTCCCCCCACACTGCTGTGCCACACTCCCTTAACCCCCAATCCTCTCTTTTTAAGCCCCTTCATTTGGTGCCGAGACCCGGATGATAAACACAGTGGGTTTTGCTTAAGCTCCCTTCAGGCTGGGCTCTCCAACATCCATCATTAATTAAGAAAATGTCTTATAGCTGGGTCATATGGAGGCATTTTTCTCAATTGAGGTTCCCACCTTTCAGATAACTCTGTGTGTCAAGGTGACATAAGACTGGCCAGCCCAGCACCTATGAACCTAATGACATAGAGCCTTTGTCTCCAGAGACCTTTCATGCCTCATGTCCAGAGCGGTGGCAGTGTCCTGCTTTTCTCTTATATCCCTTGATAGGAAGTGTGAACTCCTGTTTGTGCCCAGGGCACCAGGGGCGCTGAATGCTGAGTGATTATTCCTCCAGTGTACCTGAGCCTTTAATCAGCGGGACAGCAGACAAGCATGAAGGAAGTAATACACCTCCTGCTCTGAGCCTCTGGGCATTTATCAGTCTGCTTTAACCATCTCTGGGTTGGCCTCCCTGCCTCCACCGCATCTCCCATCTAGACCAGGCAGCGGAACACATGTGCGGCCTTGATATTTGCTACAGAGCGAGCTGACAAAGTGACCTTTCGAGAGGGAGGATTCCACCACCTCATTATGCGGCGACCAACCTTTGCTCAGGCTCCAAGCATCCTGTTTATTCTCCTGTCTCCTCATGAATTTTTCCTTCTGCTTAGGATAAGGAAAACATCGGAGATGGAAAGTGAGAAGAAGAAGAAAAAAAAAGGGTACGGCAACTTATAAAAACCCAAATTCTTCCTGAGCCCATCAGAGATCTGGCACGATTAGGTAG
The DNA here is from genome assembly GCF_947179515.1 of Apodemus sylvaticus. Classification (NCBI taxonomy): domain Eukaryota; kingdom Metazoa; phylum Chordata; class Mammalia; order Rodentia; family Muridae; genus Apodemus; species Apodemus sylvaticus. Next base: position 145,044,441 of record NC_067474.1, read on the forward strand.
TCACGGGAAATGGGAGGCAAGACCAGGTTTTCAAGCTCCATGATGGACTCTTTTAAAATATCTTATTTACGTACGTTTTGTTTACTTACTTATTTATTTTGGGTTCCGGACACACTAGAGGTCAGGGGGCAACTTTAGGAGTCCGCTCCTTTCTTCCTTCATGCTTAGCTGGAAACTGAGGCCCTCTGCTGCCTGTCTACCTCCTCTTCCAACGGCTGCCCTCAGAGTATCGTTAGAAACCATTGACTTTAATCCCATTATCACCCAGAGTTTCAGGGTCAGTCTGTACCTTAGGATGATGTATAATTAGCAGCGAGACTAAAGCAGAAGAGACTAATTGGCACTGGTCAGCAGTGCGAGCCAGCCGTTCTCGAGCACAGCTCTGTGGAAGGCTGTTGTAAGTAGAAAGACCCTCACAGTAGAAAGGCTGGTTACTCAAGGGGGCTCAGGAGAGGATTCAGCTCGGAGGGGACCAAAATTCAGTCTCCAGCCCCCACGTAAAAAGCCAGCTGTGGTGGCATGCCTCTATAATCCCAGCACAGGAGAGGCAGCCACAGGTAAGTCCCCAGGGCTCACGGGCCAGCCAGCCTCGCTGAATCGGTGAGGTCAAGGTTCAGGGGGAGACTCCCTCTCTAAATAGGGTGATAGAGAACATCTATGTCTTCCTCTGGCTTCCATAAATGCCCCACATGTGTGCACACACTGACACAAATGCATTTGTAAATGCTCCCCCACCCCACCCCCCACACACATATGTACACGCACAGGAAGACATCAGTCGTCTGCATCCAGGAACTTGGGAGAAGCAGCCTGTGCTCAGAGATGTTCACTGTGGACTGATGACAAGGGAGAAAAGCTGTGAGACCCAGTGCTCCTGCAGGATGGCGGGCTGTTACCACTGGCAAGATGGCAGGCTGTTACCACTGGCAAGATGATGGGCTGTTACCACTGGCAAGATGGCGGGCTGTTAGAGAGCTCTTGACACCTGGCTTCTGAGGGACTGCTGAGAAGCTGAGTTCACACAAGGCCTAGGTGGGCCAAACCCACGGGAGGACCTGCAGCTTGCACCCCCTAGAAGGCAGGTGCTAAGACTGGCCAGAGCAGTAAGTAGTAGCAGAAAGTTCCAGTCACACACTTGCTGCAGAGCGCCTGCTCATTGGCTCAACTACATCCCATAGAGCTATATGTGGGAGCAAAGAGGGCACTCAATGGTGTATCCAGCCAAGATGGTGAGAGCACAAGCTGAGATTTGAACTTAGTACCAACGCTCCCATCTCTACCATGAACTACAAAGGCGGGGGCAGACATGATCTTGAGCCCTGCCATTGCCCCAAACCCCTGGGAAATTCTGCGGTTGTGTGTGGGTGTCTGCTGAGGTTCTCCTTATTATCCCGATGGCTTGAAGCCTAGAGCCCACCCACATAGCCTCCAGCTAGCCAAGGCCCTTCCATTCTATGGGGTTGCATCTGACCCCCATAAGGCAACACACCCACAGCCCTAGTCAATCACTGCAGTTCCTTATGGGTCCAGGCCCAGCTGCATGGACAGCCCTGTTGCTGTCTCCTGCCCTTCAAGCTCACCACCATCACCTGTACATCCACTAATGTCAATGAAAAGCCAACTCCAAGGCAGGGGCATCGGGGAATTATTACTCGAGGACTTGGAGAATGGAGAGCCGGGGCCCGGGTAGGTGTTACCTTCCCTGGGTTTGGGTTTGGTTCATTTTTTTTTTAATCCATCCATTTCTGGTACCATTGTCTGGGCTGGGCAGCTCGGGTTCCCTCTCCCTCCCCAGCCAGCCCAGGGATTTTTGGACAACACAGACAGGGGTGTGCCCACAAGTCCCCCCCCCCAACTCCCAGAATGTGCAGATATCTCAGATTGCAGCCACCTCTTGTTTGGATAGATCTAGATGTTCTGATATGAAATGTGGCGCAGCAGCTGTGCAGGGGAGTGAGGCTTCCTGGAAGGAGGAGGAGGAGGAAGGAATCGAAGTTGGGAACATTCCACCACATACCCCACCCGTGCTCAGCCCACTGCGCCTGCCATCCGCCCAGCAACCACACAGCCCTTCTGTGCTGGGACATACTGGCAGCACCCTCCCCCGCCCCCCAGGGGAGGCTCCCTCTCCACAGGTCTCAGATTTAGCCTGCCTCTCCTCACAGATCTCAGGCTGAGCCTCAGGCACAGGCATGAGCAGGCAGAATCTCAGTTAATGTTGTGTGCTTTCCTTTATCAGGCATCTCCCTATCCACGCTCTGTATCCTGCAAACCTAGGGAATCTAGTCTCTCTCCCTACTGGAGAGCGGGAAGCAGAGGCACAGAGAGCTGAGCCGTTTACCATCCAAAATCACCCAGCTACTTAAGTAATGGACGTGGGGGCCCCACTCAGATCTGACTGGTACCAAGTTATACAGGCTTCTGCTACATCACTAAATAGACGATGGCGACACAGGGACAGAGATAGGCTTGGGGGGAAAGACAGAAATGAAGAGAGCAGCGAGGAGGGGAAGGGCAAAGAAGAACCCAGAAAATGTCCTGGTAGGTCTCTGAGGGACACGGAGTGAAGAAGTGACAGACAATAGAACTGGCCAATCAGATCCTGAGCTGTTATCTATAGTGAGGACAAGAAGAAGCTAAGAGGCTCCTCACAGAAGGCCTCCTCACAGAGGGCCTCCTCACAGTGGGCCTCCTCACAGTGGGCCTCCTCACAGAGGGCCTCCTCACAGAGGGCCTCCTCACAGTGGGCCTCCTCACAGAGGGCCTCCTCACAGTGGGCCTCCTCACAGAGGGCCTCCTCACAGTGGGCCTCCTCACAGAGGGCCTCCTCACAGTGGGCCTCCTCACAGTGGGCCTCCTCACAGTGGGCCTCCTCACAGAGGGCCTCCTCACAGAGGGCCTCCTCACAGAGGGCCTCCTCACAGTGGGCCTCCTCACAGAGGACCTCCTCACAGTGGGCCTCCTCACAGAGGGCCTCCTCACAGTGGTCATCCTCACAGAGGGCCTCCTCACAGTGGGTCTTCTCACAGAGGGCCTCCTCACAGAGGGCCTCCTCACAATGGTCATCCTCACAGAGGGCCTCCTCACAGAGGGCCTCCTTACAGATGGCCTCCTCACAATGGTCATCCTCACAGAGGGCCTCCTCACAATGGTCATCCTCACAGAGGACCTCCTCACAGAGGGTCTCCTCACAGTGGGCATCCTCACAGAGGGCCTCCTCACAGAGAACCTCCTCACAGAGGGCCTCCTCACAATGGTCATCCTCACAGAGGGCCTCCTCACAGAGGGCCTCCTCACAGAGGGCCTCCTCACAGTGGGCCTCCTCACAGAGGGCCTTCTCCTTCACACTGCAACTGTAGGAGTCAAGGCAAAAGGGTACTAAGCCCCTAAGTTTGTCTCAGTCTACACAGGCTCTTCAGCTCTTTTCTGTGTTAATGGAACTCTTGATAGAGATGGGTTCTCTCCTGGAGCATTCCAGTGGCCCCACTGCCTTCCAGAAGGTGTAGATAGGTGGAATTCCTGAACAGTAGCAGGCCCCACTACTTCCCCAAGACTCAATTTGAAGACTCCCCTCCTCTGACCATGCATCCTTGGCCACCCATCTGGGAGTTTGGAAATATGACCCGGTTCCTATTCCATAGGGTGCCTGAGCCCTGGTCATCATGCCCTCCCAGGGAGGACCTGATCTTTGAAGAGAGCTGGCCAAGTGGCTGGCCTGGTTGTTAGCTCTGGAGGTCCGCATGCTTCTACTTCACCAGCTCTGGCATTATAAGTGAAGTCCACCATACCTGTTTTGGGGTTTTTTGTTTTAGTTTTTTTTTTTTTTTTTAGGTTGGTTGGTTGGTTGGCTGTCTGGCTGTCTGGCTGTCTGGCTGGTTGGTTGGTTGGTTGATTGGGTTTGTTTGTTTGTTGGTTGGTTGGTTGGTTGGTTGGTTGGTTGATTGGGTTGGTTGGTTGGCTGGTTGGGTTGGTTGATTGGTTGGTTGGTTGGTTGATTGGGTTGGTTGGTTGGGTTGGTTTGTTGGTTGGTTGGTTGGTTAGTTGGTTGGGCTGGTTGGATTGGTTGGTTGGTTGGTTGGTTAGTTGTTTTTTTAAATGTAGATTCAATGGGCAGACCTCAAGTCTGTATGCTTATACAAGCACTTTACCAGCTGAGGAGCCATCACCCCAGACCCAACTCCCTGTATTCCTGCTAAGAACAGATCCCCTCAGGAAGTACCAGCATTAGGTGTGGAGCATGTTTTGTAGGCTGGAGGACCATCCCCAGAAATCTTACTCCAATGGAGCCCTAAGCTGGGCTCTCAGGAGGGCAGCACAGCCCTTTGTGAAGCTGGCAGTTTTCAGGAGGTGCAAATGCTATGCAAATGTCTCGCTCTTTACTCCCCAAGCCTGCTGCTGCACCTGCTCACAGTAACTCAGTCCCTGGCCTGGTGCTCTGCCTGGGCGGGAGCAGAGCCAGTGCCTCAGACACTTCTAAAGCTCTGGGTGGTGAAGCAGCCTGGGCCCTGCAGGCAGGAAAGACGACCAACTGCCTACCAGGAACACACAGCTATCTATTCCTGGGTAAACAGCCGCTGGGCCTTTCCACATGGAAGGGGACCAGCATGGTCCATGGGCCAGCTGGTCTCCCGGAGGAGTGGTGTCCCAGCGGTGGCTGGGCAGTGGCCTCTGCTGCTGGCAACAGGATAGAGCAGCCCTGGCTTGGAGACCCACGTGCTTGCACCCTCACACAGCCGCCCCCCCTATCTTCCCAAGCTGGGTAGGCAGTGTTAGGACCGATGTTCATGGCTGTATCTCCCTCGTTGTCACTGCCTCTGGCCTTGGGCATGTTCTATAGTGAGCATGGACATGTGGTACAAAGATTGGAGCACTTATTAAATACCTTCTGTGTACCAGGTGCTTAGTTACCCTAGTATGAGGTAAGAATTCTCTTCATCCCGTGTTACAGTGGAGTAAGCCAAGCACAGGGGTATCAAGTATTTTTCCCAAGGTTGCTCAGCTAAGTATAGCAAGGCTCTGACACAGGTCTTGCTCCTACTCTTCCCAGAAGGCACCTCCAATTCAAAGTTTCTCAACAGATGAAAATGAATGCAGAGTGAGGAGGAGGGGGTTCAGTCCCTAACTCTGCACCCCTTCCACCTTGTGAGGTTACCCAGATTCCTGCCCCCCTAGCCCCACCCCATCCTTATCCATCTTCGGGGGTGGGGGCAGACCCACTGCAGGAGCTGCGCACAGGATACAATCATTACACATGTAGTATACACCACCCCTGCACCGAGACTCCTCAGTGAGCAACAGGAGACCCACTCTGTTCCTGTGGGTTTAGGGATTATGGTTGAGGGAGCTCTGATCCAGTTGAGAGGTCAGGAAGGATTTCACAAAGGCAAACTCAGAAGCCTCAGATGTCCACTGTGGATGGGTGTGGGTGAGGCTGGACCAGCCGCTGGGTGTTGAAGCAAGGTGGTAATGGAGGACCCCCACCGCAAAGCCAAGCTTTCAGCTGTCTCAGACCCAGGGGCTGACAGGCCGGCGCTGTGCTTCAAGTACAAGGCTAGTCTCAGCTTGAAGCATCACTGGCAGAACCTGCTGAGGTAAAAGCTGGCTTCCTCCTCCCTAGGCCCCCAGCCAGGCCCATAATGCCTTGTATACTCAGCTTTTTGTGGCTTCCAGAATGTAAATTTATTCTGTGTGCCGGCGCCAGGCACTCACCTTATCTGCATGTTACAGTCACCAGAATAAATATTAGGGACAAGCCCGTGAGCTCTCCCTGTGTACATGAGTTAAGCCCTCTAGCCAGCGTCTCATCCAGGCAGGGATTTCAATGGAAATGCAGTGCTTACATTACCATGAGGAAGAAAGCTTGGGCCTCTGCTCCATCCAGGAGGAGCAACCCATGGGGAGTGGGTAGGACAGCCCCGTGCTAGAGTGAGAGGAGAGAGGAAGGAGAGGGTGAGGAAGGAAGCACCTGGCAGCTTCCGGGGTGCCAGCTGGCTGCTCCCCCAGCATCTGGGATCACATGCGACTCCCTTTCTGGATTATTCAGGCTGAGCTACAGAAGCCTCCCAGAGGCATAGGAGACCTGGGACAGCCCGTCAGGCTCAGACACCATCCTGGCTTCCAGAGTTTCACAGTGACATAGACAGGTCTCAGTCTCTCCTCAGCAGCTCAACCATACAAGCTTAAAGAAGCCACTTCGCCTGCCAGAGACTCAGTTTCTTTGATGAGATCCTCTCTCCTGACCATTCTACCCTCCAGGTGCTTCTGAGGTCAGAGGAGAACTCCAAGGCATGTCTGCCCCATTTACCTCCATAGGAGCCCCATCCAAACTGCCCTCCTGACACTGGCTGGGGCCTGTGCTCTGCAGAAAGCATGTGTCTCAGATTCAGTCTTCAGGCCAATGTTGCAACGGGGGTAATTCCATGGTCTCATTTCACAGAAGAGAAAACTGAGGCCCAGAGAGATTAAATAACTTGTCTAGTGTTCTGGGTAGAGATAGGAAACAAACAACAAAACAAAACAAAACAAAGTGAGATAGGATTTACATTCAGAAAGTTGATCAAAGTCTGTGAGACCCAACATGACATTTAAAGGCTTCTAGCAGCCTTCCAGGGATGCCTGCCAGGGCAGCCCTCGAGGGAGGCTCTCCAGGGAGGCCCCTTTTGGGGGCAGCCTTTTCAACACCAGTCCTCCCCATTGGATCCCAATTCTTCTCTAGAGAGGAACAGGTAACAATAAAACGTGTTTTATGTCTCACACTCTGCTTTGCCTCAGACCAGGCCCCTGCCTTATCCAACCAAGCAACTCTGAGCTTCTGTTTCCTGAAGACTTCATGTTCTGCCCACCCATCCTCCACTGTAGCCCTCAGCAGGCAGCAAGCCGGGCAGGGAAAGGAATCACTCTTCAGTGTGTCTGAGCCTCTCTGGTCTTGGCTCCCTTCCTGCTACCAGCATTGCCAAGAGGGGCTCCTTCCTGCAGCTCACACCCTCAGAGGGAAGACCGGACCCACAGCACTAAACTACAACTCCCAGGTTTCCTTTGTTCTTAGACCTCAGGTCCCTAGATAAAGCAGCCTATGAACTGACCCCCTCAGGCCTCCAGGATCACCTTGGCGAGTTAAGGGAGGATCCCAAGATGCCCTGTAGGACCTCCCCTAAGTACATTGCTGTCTCTCTCTGCCTCCTTACTTCACAGAATCCACCAAGACCCATTCCAGGGGACCAGTGTTGGTTCCATGTAACTTGATGCTAAGAAAGGCACTTGAGATTTGAAAGTGTCATTTGGGCTACGGGTGACCAACACCCCACATGCCACACAACACTCATGAACTGTAGCATAGCAGCCACAGACAGAGACTCACTGGTGACCACTGGGTCTGGTGGGTTAGCAACCCTTAAAGATGTGTGAAGGCTGGACAGCATCACACAGTGGTGGGTGAGTTTGGCCCAGGCCGTGGTCTGGGACCCCACGGAGGCGTGATTAGAATGCGGAAGATGTTAGACTGGGGTGACGGCACAGAGTCCCTCTCATAGGCGGTTTCCCTCGGTCCCCCTTCCTGAAAACGATCCCTGTGTGCTCAGCAGTTTGCTCAGTCTCGGGTGGTCTTCCTCAGCTCATCCTGTGATCCGCCTATAATTGTGTGGTCCTATGTGGTCTCCCTGCTCAGGACCAGGGCACAGGGGACAGCTCACTTTGAGAAGAGAGAAAGCCTGGGCGGTGGGCAGTACAGAGCTACGAAATCACATGGACTCGTATACCCATCATTATGCTGTCAGAGTGCCCTGGGCCCTGGAAGGACCCAGAGCGACTTAAGGTCAGTGAAGCTCAGAGTTGTAATCCAGATACTGGCCAGCGGTCCCCGAGGCTTACGAGTAGGGCAGCCAGATGGATTTGTGCCTGCTCCACGCAGCTGCAATGTCCAAAAGCAGATCACAGGTTACAAAGACAAAAGGTCCGCTCCCTTCTTGGCTTCCCCGACTCAATGCAGGATGTAAATTCAGACCCTTTCCACCCCTATAGGCTGGAGGATGGCCCCAGAGGAGTCCATTAGGGTTCTACCCTGTTGGTCCATTTCCTACGCTCTTCCTTCCTGTGACCTCCCATGTCTGCCATGTGTCCTCCCGTCCTTTCTCTGGAATTGATCACCCATTATAAGAAGGCTGCTTAAGACAGACACTGTAGCTGAAGCTGTCACTTTGAGTCAATTCTCACCCGGGCTTTCATGTGACACCCACCTCACGTGTCCATGAACGTGCCTGTTATCCTCCTGTTCGTCTGTCTTTTGTTGTAGACGTCTGTCTCCAAGCTCCCCGAATCTTAAGTATCTTCAGCTTGGTTACAAATATCGGTGAGGCGCATTTTGAGGCAATGCATGTCCTAACAGGTGCCTTCTGCTGTCCACCAAGAGGGCAGGGATCTCACTTTGGAGCTTAGACTCGGAATCAGACCTGAGAGGTACTAATTGCTTAACCCTCATGGGCTGGGCTCAGAGCAGAGCCACAGGGGGAGGTGCGGGGAGGCCTAGGTCAGGGGCTAATCAGGGCCTCTCCTGCTCCTTCTCCTCCTGATCCAGGGAGCAGCCCTGCAGCCCCAAAGTCAGAGCCACCCCCAGCCTGTAAGTGTAAAGGAAGAAGGAGCCACCGAGACAGCAATTAAGTGCTCTGTGAACTGGCGAGCAGAGAACTCCAGCTTCCTGCAGAGGTGTTTGGGCCTGAAAACATGAGATTAACACATCCATTTCCTGGGAGCTTATTAGCCTTTAAACTGTCAAGAAAGACACAATGCTCTGCATGCAGGAGTGTGGGATCCTGAGCTGCCCTCCTTCAGGATGATGCAGAGTCAGGTGCCAGAAGACCCCGGGACTCCCACCAGCAGCTCAGAAGTCCCAGCACCCTCAGGTCTGGAATGTGAGGAGCTCCCTGGGTCCATGGACCCCTCCACGACTGTATCCACGCCTCTCTGGTTCTCATACTTGTGTCTGGCATCCTGGTTGTTCTTGAAATTGAAGTGTGTGTGGGGGAATCAAGAATCAGAAAGGAAGGAACAGTGTCAGCTATCTAGAGAATGGAAAAATAAATCTGAGAGAGAGGAAGGGTGCGGGGACGGGGGAGGATCCCAGAGGAGTGAGGTGGATGGGCATGGCACACCTCAGTGGCTGAGACGGTGGGAGTGAAGTGCCCTGACCAGCACCTGGTTGGTAACGATGCATCTCTGTCTATAGCCACTGAGAGGTCAGGTCTGCAGCAGAGCCCCTGCCCAGATGTGCAAGCAGGGAAATGCTAACAAAGGAAGGAATATCTAGGTAGTACTTCTCAGCATCTCATTTTCCCATCCTTTATGCCCAGAAACTGGCAGAACAGGAGACACCTCTATCCTTTAGTCCCATTATGTACAATTGAGGAATCCATGCATCAGCCAAGGACCATCACACCCAAATAGGTCTCCAGGCACGACAGTGGGATTCTTGCCTTCCTGTTCCTTCAGGTCCTGTTGTAACCATCAGTAGGGAGACAGAGGGATGGCTTGACTAGGCAACTGAGGGACCCAGGACTTGAAGGCATCCTGGTGGGTGCTGGTGTGTCCCTGGGGGGGTTCTGTGTAGTTCCTGCATTAAGAGGCAGGGATCTGACATCACTGTGTCTCTGACTGCAGGAAGGTTTACCACTCCAGATGGCCAAGGAAGAAAGCAAACGCAGGCTCATGTGTCCCTGACAACCTGTGCTGACACTAGGGGACCACCCAGGGCTATGAGAGTTCACTGCTATATTGTGTCAGGTCTTAGACATACTTCCCAAAGAGGCTTTGAGGGGTGTTATCATCTGGCAAGTTTATACCAATAACAAGATTTGCCTGATTCCCCTCATCTCACCAAACACCCAAGACAATTTCCCTGCTGGCTGGCATTATCTCATTCATGTTCATTCTAGCCTGTCGTCAGCTGACCAGACCTGGGAGTCCTCATTCTCTGGTCCCTCCTGAGCCACAGGATCCCAGAATGAACCTTGTTCACCAAGGGATTGGTTCAGCCCGAGCCCATAGCTCTTTCCAGCCCTGCTCTTGTCTGTCCAGCTTTGAGTTACAACCCAGCTTCCCTAGGTCTTGGATTAACACAGAATTAAGACCTAAGGGAGGCAGCCAGGCATGGTGGCACACATCTCAGGCCCCAGCATGCAGGAGGCAGAAGCAGATGGATCTCTGTGGGTTTAAGGCCAATGTGGTCTACATAGTGTCAGGCCAGACAGAGCTACATGGCGAGAACCTGTCTCCAAACAAAAACAAAAACTAAGGGAGGGAGAGAGGGAGAAAGAGAGAGAGAGAGAGAGAGAGAGAGAGAGAGAGAGAGAGAGAGAGAGAGAGAGCACTAAGTCAGTAATGTCTTTGTCTGGCAAGCATGAGGACCCAGGTTCAATTCCTAAAACAAAAATTAAAAAAAAAAAGTAGACATGGTTCCTGGAGGGATTGTTATCAGTTAACAGTACCCAAGCTGTTCTTTCAGAAGACCTGAGTTTGGTCCCAGTGCCCAATTCTGGAATCTTAAAAGACTGTAAGGCTACAAGACCCATAACTCCGACTCCAAGGGATCCAACACCCTCTTCCGGCTTCCTCTGATAACTGCACATTCACATATTGACTCTCCCTCCCTCTCTCTCTCTCTCTCTCTCTCTCTCTCTCTCTCTCTCTCTCTCTCTCCCTCTTTCCCTCTCCCTCTCTCTCTCTCTCTCTCCCTCTCTCTCTCTCCCTCCCTCTCTCTGTCTCTCTCTCTCTCCCTCTCTCTCTCTCTCCCTCCCTCCCATATACACATACACACACAGACACACATACAGATATACACACTGTATTACTGTATTACAGTAACAAACAAACAAACCTGAGCATGGTGACCCACTCCTGTGAGTCCAGCCCTGCAGAGGTAGGGACAGGTAGATCCTGGTGACTCACTGACTGGCCAGGACACTTAGTATCAGGTTAGTAAGAGGCCCTGTGTCAAAGAAGATGGACAATACCTGAAGGACCCCATGAGTTATGTCTGGCCTTCAAATATGTACAATACACATGTGCACCTACACGGACGTGCACACACATACACATGCACCCTGAGGTGAGGGAGCCTCTGTCCATCAGCAGCCCACTGTGTGGCCTAGACAGAACTGCATCCCTTCTAGGAAACTCAATTCTCCAAGTATTCTATTTCAGTTAACCAAACATTCTACCTCGTTCTCCCCATTCTGGTGTGTCTATAGAGGAAAGTCCAGCCAAGGTATTTGGAAATCAATGGTTCAAGTTCTCTGGTGACAATCTGAATTTAGGGGGAGTGACACTTGTCACATTGGCCAACTGTGAGCATAATGAGAAATGAAGAAGACAGGACCTGATACCAGGTCCACTGATCTAGCTGCGGGTATTTACTTCATAGAATGACTGATGCAAGAGGCAGCCCTGTGTCATAAAAGCGAGCCTTCCTCTAACTGGTGGGGAATGGGACTCCAAAGGTAATGCGAAGGAATGAAGGCCCTGCCTGTTTGACTATGAAACAAGAGCGGAAGGATGGAGGGTGGACAGGTAAGTGTGTGTGGTCCTACTACGCGCCTGCCTCCTCAGTACTTTGTGACAGCTGAGCCCAAGCCTGGTATACACTAGATTGTATGTTGGCTAGCCTGTTGAGTCCCAAGGCCTCCCCTGGGGAGGCCTTGTGGTGCTGCTGGAGACACCTCCCCTCAGAATGGCCTCTTACAGCCCAGTTGCTGGCAAATGCTTAAAGTGAGACTGGTGGAGAAAGGTAAGGATGCCCTTGATCCCAGTCTCTCGGTGTTGACAGCGGCCCAGCCCGCCATGAGCACGCGGCTGCCCCTTTGTGTCACCATGGTGCACTCACATCTATATTGTGCCCAGAAGGCAGGTTTCTCTGCAAAGCCTGGAATAGGTTCCCCGGCATGTGTCTCTGTCCTGCTCTGGCTTCTCTCAGGTCCCTGCTGTGGCAGCTGCACTATTTCCATCAGGATCCAGCTGTTTTAATGGAGGGACTTTAAATAACTCCCTCCACTGCCAAGAAACTTCTGTCCTGCTGAGGCAGGTGCACTGTAGGCAGACATTCCACTCCAGAGAGGCTCAAAGCCATGTGGCCGCTGGACGATGACCATCCTTCCTCCCCGCTTGCTCTCTGTCATGTCTGTCTCCAGCGATGTGACAGGTGTCACCACAGAGTGTCAGTTACACACATACAGTTCAGGGCACAGGAAAAAATACTGTGTTTGCAAACACAGTCAAATGCGGGAGGCAGACCCTCCCCCTCCCCCAGGCAACACCCACCATCCACAAATCACCCAGTGAGCAGTCATAGTGTGGTTGTTATTCTGTGAGCACACGCTGTCTACAACTCTGCTCCCACTATGGCTACAGTGTGCTGGGCCGAGCCACGTAACTCCCAGATTACCTCACAAGGTCTCGTGACAGCTTTCCTCTCATCAAGATGGGCCCATCATTTCCAGTTCATCCCGAGGAAACACGAGGCCTGAGGAAGCTGAAGAGCCTAATCAGAATCACAGGGACAGGGAAAGCTGCCAAGTCCCCGTGTGCACCCTACCTTGGTAGCAGCACAGGAATAGCCACCCTCAGATACGTCAGGCCTGCAGGATGGACAGAAGCCAAGTGTGGACACCTGATCCAGGTAGCCAGAGTCCAAAGGGACTCTATGCTGCAGGACTGCTGTCTTCTGGTCAATGCCCAAATTGGTTAAGCGTGGGCATTGCAAGCCCAGGGCAGAGATGGGAATTGCATCCATTGTGTGCTACGCCCACCTTCCCCACTGCATAACCAGGTGACTTGGTTGGGGCTTAGTCCACACTCGGTTCTAAATTCAAGTGCTTGAGCATGTCCAGAGAGTGGACGAGCCTGTGGGAAGAGGCAGGACTGATGTCCAGGCTCTGCCTCTTTCCAGCCAGGATCTGGGCACAGCTGGCACGGGAGCAGGAAGGCATTCAGCTCAGCAGAGAATGAATGTGCACTAAACGGTCCACAGTGCCATCAACCACTCTGCCGCGCACTGAGCTGTCAGCTCCTCTGCTGCATGCCGGGCTCTCTGATCAGTATTCAGATAGAGCGGGGATCTCTGGTGCCCCACATTCTGTCAGGAGCCGGATGCCTGAATGAGAACTCAGACTGGTCCTAGGATGATTAGACAGCCGCCAGGCTCTGCAGACAACACTGAGTATGTGTCTCCGAGAAGGGGAGTGGGGTACAGGTGGCCATCCCTTTATGCCCCATCTATGGACATTTTATTATCTATAATGAGGTCATAGATACTCCACCTGTCAATCACCCTACCAGCACACTCCCAATCCTGCACAGTGCCTCATGGGGGAAGAATTGCAGGGCTGAGACCCGCGAACCCCCTGCATACATGTGAACCAAGCAGCTCTAAAAAGAAAGACTCAGTCCACTACTGGGGAGATCACCACACTGACAGTGTAGCAGCAAGGCTACTGCATCTGGCCTCTCTCACTCTAGCAGGAAACTGCACATCAGCTCAGCTGCAAGGGCTCTGGGTGCTAGCCTGGGAAGCCAGGGATATTTTGGGAGCCAGATGCCCTCGTGGGTAGAATTCCACAGCTCAGTTCCCAGATGCTGCTAAGTCAGCAATCCCTTTACATCCCAACCTCCCTCCCTCTCACCTCCCTCCCTATGGCACGCGTGTTCTGATGTCTGTTAGGTGAGCCTCAGATGGGGAGTCTGCCTGTAGGAAGAGAGAATAATGCCAGGTGAGGCCTCACTGGCTCTGAGGAGAAGTGCCTTGACAAAGACCCTACAGCATGACATCAGTAGCTGTATTATCAATGTTCATCCCTGGTCTGTCCCCTACATGTGCACACACATACAAACACACACACACATGTGCACATGTGCACAACATACAAATATACACACATACACACACATACAGACACACACACATGCCCACATGTGCACAGACAAACAATTCATACATATACTCACACACACACACACACACACACACACACACACACACACACATGAGCACTGGGCTCTGGAAATCTGGTAGAGGGACATTTCTTTGTCCCTGGCCTCCCTCCTTAGTCATGGAGACCTTTCAGGCCTTGGCCATGTCGGCTCTGGGTAGAAGGACAGCAAGCAGGCAAGGACCCAGGGACCCTGCATCAGAGACATGGATCAAAACTTCAGTCACAGAAAAAAAATTGGTCATTAGCAGCTTGTAGAAATGAGAACATCAGAAAGGACCCAACATTAAAGATGGCCACGCAGTGACCTATGGTATCTTGCTTAATCAGGAACAGATAGCTGGACACCTGGAGCAGATCTGAGGGCTTCTGGGTAGAGCATTTCTCATGTGCTACATCACAGATAGACACACCTTAGGGCAGCAGCCAGGGGCAGGTGTTAATGTGCTGGCTTGGGGAGATGCTGGTGTTCCAGGGAAAGGTTTGAACTACTTCGATCACGATGAAGAACTGACGACAGTGAACATTCTGTCTAGACTTGCCCCGTGTGCACTATTGTCTCCATCTCTCCTGTCTCTGTCCTCAGATCCCTACACTTAGTGCAGAGCTGAGGTGCCTGGGCTGGAGGCAGCCCACCTGCAGTCTCCCCTGGCTCATGGTGTCACTTTTCATTTATCATACAGGATACACATCGTTTATTAACCTTTTGCCTGGCCTCCCCAGTCCAGTCATGATGGTTCACTTTTATTGTCAGTGTGACTGGATTTGGGGGCACCTGGCAAACATGCCTCTGAGTATGTCAGTGAGGGTGTGTCCAGAGATGGGTGAGATAATCACTAGCTACCTCCCCCACCCCTTGGTCTCTCACTCACTCTCTTGCTCTCTCGCTCTCACTCTCGCTCTCTCTCTCCTTCTCCCTCTTCTCTTGCTCTCCCTCCCTTTCTCTCTCTAGCTCTCGCTCTCTTCCCCCACTCTGTTTTCTTCACTACAGACACAGTATGATTGGCCAGCTGCATGCCCACCGGATGGAGGGGAGGATGAAGCAGCACGTGGCGGTATAATGGACGCGAGGCACAGTATCAAACAGTCCTGAGTAGCAGCAACCTTGCCTAAAGCCTTAGTTTCTCTCCCAGACAATCCCAACATGACATTTCTGGCTGTGGCATCTCCCCCCGCCATCTTCCCCAGGGTGGTCTTTTCCTGGTGTGGTGTAGGAAACTCCACCTTCTCAGCCTCCTTCAACCATAATGTTGGTGCTTGCACTGTGGTCTCTGAGGTCCTGAGACGAGAGAGTGAACCCAGGGCAGGTGATCCAAAGGGTCCCTCACCACTCACTTGCCACTGGCCATGTCTGTTCTCTAGGGGCATTTGGATGCCAGAAGTTAAAAATGTCATCTCTGCCTTAGCAGTCCCACACTACAAAGAGGGCACACTAGGGAGAGTCTGCCTCTGTCCTCGGGGTGGTGGAGCTTCCTCTCTCTATCATTCTGGGCCTCCTGGTCCCCCACCAGAGTCTCTCTGAGCTCTGTTTGAGCAATTCTCAGGTCAGGAATGCAAGCAAGGGGTTCCCACTAGGGAAGGCTAGTCCCAGATCTGCCCCGACCTGGGGCTCTGGGGAGGAGATCCTTAGTGTGGGTGCTAAGCTGGGACCTTCTGGCACTGCCAGGCTGCTGGTTCAGGGCCATCGTGTGTTCCGAGCAGCACAGCTGTGTAAACAAGCTTCCTTCTGCCTTTCTTCGAGGACTCTCAAGTCGTATGCAGAGGCAGAGGAACCCTGCAGCACCTCAAGCTCAGTGCTCTGAGGAGGGGATCTATCCCGGGGGCATTAATTGTACCCAGTTTGGTATCTTAAGGGCTAGCTGAGGTTGACATGATAACCCCATTTTGTAAGTGAGGAATATGAGATTCAGCAACAGTAGAGAAATTATTAAAAGTCAGAGCCTCTGTCCGCATGGAGCCCTTCATAGGCCCTTCCCTGATGTCTGAGTCCTGGAATCAGAGAAGCTCAGCATTGCACAGAAGATCTGGGTGCAGATGGGCTGAGGGAGAGGAGAGCTGGCAGGAGGGGAAGGACCTCGACTTTGCAGGGGCAGAAGGGGAGATGAGCTCCACTTCAGCGCGTTCTGCTCCCATGACCCGGTGTGACCCTACCAATTGATAGGACTCTTGCCTCTTGATGACCACGGGATAACTAAATGACAAGGGCTGTGAGGACAGCAGCTGTTTGTCCCCCTCCCATTCAGAGGTGACACCCAGCTCCCAAGGGCCCTGAAGTTCCATCCTCACCTCCCCCAGCGTCTCCAGGAAATCCCATCACTGCAGAGATCACTGGGACCTGGGTCATATAAGGTCACCCGGATAAGATGCAGGATGTGGGTATTGAAAGCACGGCATCTGGAGGAAAATCGACTTGGAATGGGATTCTAGCAGAAGCGCCTACTGGTCAACCATGTGGCTTTGTGCTGGTCTCTCTACTAGGTTTGTGTCATTTCTCACAACGTGAAGGCAATAATGGAATCATCCTCATATTTTATTTAAAAATAAAAATAAAGTAGAACCATCCTGAGCACTGGGCCTAAGACAAAAGTATTAAAAATACCCAAGGCTTATTTCTAACAGCCTCACTGGAGTATGCTTGTCGTTCGATAACCCAAGCATATTTAAAGGTATAGCTTGATACACTGACATACGGACACATCTACAAAACCCTCACTACAAGCAAAGAGAGCATTCAGTGTCCAGACCTTTCTTGAATCCCTTTGTGATCCAGACCTACAACAGATGGCATTTGTCCACCCTATCTCCAGAAGTGCACACGCGTGTGTGCATGCATGCATGTGTGCTTGCAAGTGTGCATACACGTGTGTGCCTGTGTGTGGTCAGTATTAGGTGTCTTCCTCAGCTGCTCTCCACTTTCCTTTTTGAGGCAGGGTCTCTCGGTGGACCTGGGATTCATCCATTAGGCTAGCTGACTGACCCATGACATCTAGAGACCTGCCTGTCCCCACCTCCCCAGAGATGGGATTGCACATGCAAGCCTGTCACCACACCCCGCCTTGAAGTGGATATTGAGGATCTCAATTCTGGGCCTCATGTTGATGTGGCAAACACTTTACCAAACCATCTCGCAGTCCACAGTCTGCTCTTTACCACTACAGATGGGTGGCATTTTCTCAAATTATATATAAATGGAACTGTAACACATGTAATCTTTTTGTCTGGCTTGGTTCACCCGGCAGAATTATTTTGAGATTTCTCTGAATTGTGTTGAGTAGCTGTGGTTTGTTCTTCCTTCTCCTCCTCCTGCTCTTCCTCCTCCTGCTCCTCCTCTTCTCCTCTTCTTTTCTTCTTCTTCTTCTTCATTGTGGGTCTCACTCCCTCAATGGATACACCACGGTCTGAGTCAACACTTGGGTTGGTTCCAGACCTGAACCTTCAGCAACCAAATCACCCCACACCCAGTGAAGGAACTCCTTCTAACATCCCACTCACAACTGGCAACTTGTCCTGTTATGTTTCAATGTGTATTTGGATCAAGAAATTATGTCATTTCTCTGACTTTCTTCCATACCCTGGGTGATCATAAAGTCAGTTATTGTTTTTTCTAAATCATTGTTTTCTAGATATTTCTGTGTTAATGTATCACTAACTCAGTCGTTGTACTTAGAGAACATACCTTGTTAGAGAATAAATTCTGAGATAATTTTGAATCCCCTCCCTTCTGTGTCATCTCTCTCCCCCATAGCCTAGACTATCTAAGCACACTGTCTCCATAGCCTAGACGACAGCACAGTCTCTGCATAGCCTAGACTGTACTGTAGTCTCTGCATAGCTAGACTAGGAAGCACTGTTTATTCTACCATTGCTGCAAGCATGAGTTGGACTATTTGTTGAAGGTGTTGTCCGACTCTCTGTATCCTCAGCCCCTTCCATCTTGTTCCCTTGGGTACTGGGAGAACAGCACAGCTGTACCCATCCAGTCCTAAATGACCCCTTTGATGTCCTATTAGTTTTAGACCCCTGTTACTGGGTTCATCTAAGGTCATTGTTTCATTTTTAAATCTTAGGAGATGGCTCATTTGCTAATAAGCCTGCCTTCCAAGCCCAAGGACCTGAATCCAGTCTCCACATCTCACTAGCCCCTGGGGACTGAAGCATGCCTGCCCCAGCTGCACTGCCAGGCCCTGTACACAGCACATAGTAGGGCTTGGTGAACCTTGCCGGAGTGAATGATGCAATGTGCAGGGCTGTTTGCTGCCCCCCCCCCGCCCCCCCCCCCCGGGACAATCATCCTTCTGTAGGCCGTTCCCTGGTGACATTTTCTAGCTCCTTCCTGAGCTACATTTTGGCCACATCCATGAGTCTAAAATAACAGCCACATTTTAGAGTTTGGAGAAAAGCATTGAGACCAGACCTTTTATTTTTTTCCCCTCAGGAAGTGGGAGTTGGAGGAGACCAAACATGGGTCTGCACCGTAGCCTGTGTGGACCGCATCTTCAGGGGGCAAGTTGGCAGCCAACATCCATTTTTCCACAGGGTAGAAATAATGAGAGCTTATAGGAATCTGGTCTTCCCTGGCCGCTAATGGACTGGAGAGCAAGAACGATATTGTAGGTGCTCACAAGTACCCTGTAAGTTTATTCTTGGCCCAAGGTCAACATCCTTCTTCCAGAGGTGCCCTGGTGTGTCCAGCCTCTGTCCTGTTGTCCCTGCATCCTTCCTGCCCATGTACAAAGGAAGGAAGGGTTTATTTTACCTCATAATTTAAGGATGCAGCCCACCACAACCGTGAAGCCATGGCGACAGGACCATGAGGCAGCTGGTCACACGGCATCCACAGTCAGGAAGCAGAGAGAGGAGAACACCGCAGTCCAGTTTGCTTTCTTCTTTTTAGTCTTCCCCAAGACTCCAGCCCATGGAGTAGCACTGCCCACATTTAGGGCTAATGTTTCTACCTCAGAGATGTGCCCAGGGGATTGTCTCCTAGGTGATTCTAAATCCTACCAATCCCATCATGTTGATCTCAGTATGAGCCATCACAGTGATGAGGAGAGCCTGAGGAGGTTGCTATGGTGAGACCTGATGTCAGTCTCCCCTCACTACCCTGTGGCTTTGCCTAGGCCTTCTCAGCTCACACAGCCTACCTTTCTCCACCCATAAAGCAGATAGCATGAGGTTCCTGTCAGCTTGATCATAAAGATGGCTGACATAGCATCCCATCCCTACATCACTTGCTACATCATCTCATCCCCCATTGGGTTGGGCCGCTGACAGTTAGCTGCCAATCACTTTTTTGAGGGCCTCATCCTGTGCTCTGGGTAAGAGACAATGGATTTCATCCAGCTTCTGAGCAGATGACTAGATCCTGAAAAGAGGAGTCAGCCCAGTGTGTGACTAACTCCTTACAAAGCCAAACAGCCTGTTGGAGAAATACCAGTGCCACCTCTAATTTCTTTGATGCTCCATTTAAATGAAGTCATTACCCAGAGGCCTCCAGGTATTTAGAGAGGCAGCCTACCAATACGGCTCCTGCCTCTTGGATATGTGGGATTATGGTCTCCCTGGAATGCTGTGTGTGGCACACAAGTATTTTAAAATCAAGTGGATCTTGGCTATTAGAGTTGATGAGCCGAGAGGAGAGTCTGCTCCTACAGGACAATGTGTGTGTGGGAAGGTCACATCTGGAAAGGCCTGAGTAGGCTGGAGCAGCATGCGATGCCTATCAGAACTAGAGGTTGTACCTGAGCCCGCGTGCTCCTGGGATCTGGTTTAGCTGAGATGCATCAGAATCCCAAAGTCCTCATATGTCACTGCCATCTGCACAGTATGACACAGACGGTCAGAGACCAGTGTTTACTGAGCACACACCATGTTCCAGACAGAGCTCATGGTTCCCATTGAGCCATAACAGAGAAGGGCGATGTTTGCCGTTACCTCTGGGAACCTGGCTTCTTATTTGAGAGAATAACCAACTACATGTCTCTGCATCACCAGGCACCAAGTAACAAAGTACAAGGATCGCCAGAGGGATGAAGGTCAGGCCTCTGTTTTCCCAGCTTGAAGACTGGACAAGTTACAGGTCTTGAAGGGGTGGGGTTAAGGGCGGGGTGAGGCGGGGCAAGGGCGGGGCGAGGGCAGATAGGGAACAGGTAGAAGCTGCTGAGCCCTGGTGAGCTCAACCCAGGGTGGCAACAGAGAAAGGGCTGATGGGAGACTGCTGGAGCTTTGAGCTGAGTGCCCCCCACACAGTACAAGAGGGTGATGAAGGCTGGGACACACAGCCAGAAAGATGTGTGACTCTTGTCGGTAGACTATCAGCTACTCACTCTTTTCATTGCTATGACAAAATGCCAGACAAGAAATAACTCAAGGGAGGAAAAGTTTATCTTAGCTCACGATTTAAGGAGTTTCACTCCGCAGTCAGGGAAAGCTGTGGTGGCAGTGCTGCTGTCAGCAGGTGGCTTTGGTGTTGGTGGGAACATGAGGCTGCTGCTGGCTCACACCTCTGCAGAGAGAACAGAAAACAAGGTTTAAAGCCTAAGGCTCACTCTCTACAGACTGACTTCTTCTGGCAGGCTCTGTCTTGTAAAGATTCCACAACCTCTCAGAGCAGCGCACCATCTGAGGACCAAGTGTTCAAACACAGAGCCTCGGGGGCACTAGATTTCCAATCAGTTCCAAATGGAAACAATGTGCGTAGCCATTTAGTGACCAGCAGCTCTGGAAGTGAGAGCCTTGTGGGTAAATATCAACGATGATGTTATTATTTAAAACCCTTTTAAACATAGTTTACTGGTACTCATTATGTGGAAGTTAACAGGACGACTTTAACACGAAGATGGGAATGGATCTACACCAAACCGGAGTGTTGGAATATCACTTGAAAGTGAGCTGTGAGAAGTTAAAAATGTTTACTACGCACCCTCAGGCAAAGACCAAAATATCAAAACAAAGAGTTAGCATTGCGAAGCCAGCAGAGGGAATGAAGTGTAGTTGTAGACATTGCCAAATGCATCTGAAAGAAGGGGCAAAGACCAGAAGGGAGGAATAGAAACCAGCCCCCGAGAAGCATGTCCAGTTAAAAGGCAGAGACAGTCACCCTAGACCAAGCAGCAAGACCCAACTATGGACTGCTGCTGATGGAAAACCCATGTTAGCCTAAAGGAGGAAATGGGTTAAAGAAGGCAGATAGGTGAATCCTGTTGCACACAAATAAAGAGAAAGTATTTATGTTCCTGATGATGAGAGACTTCAGTGCAGACATCATCAGAAACAAAGAGGGTCATTGCATCATGACTATCACAGCAAAGTTACCAAGAGGATTTGTATATCTATGTATGTGTCTGTGTCTGTGTCCATGTGTGTGTGTGTGTATATGTGTGTGTGTGTCTATGTGTGTGTGTCAGTGTGTGTCTGTGTCAATATGTGTCTATGTGTGTATGTGTGTGTGAATGTGTGTTTGTCTCTGTGTGTTTCCTTGTGTGTCTCTGTGTGTGTCTGTGTCCATGTATGTGAGTGAGTATGAATGCGTGTGTGCAGGGCACATGTGTACCTGTGTGTGCATGCAGACAGAACCAGGAAAACCCCAGGGTGTTGTCCCTGAGCTATTGTCTGCTTTGTGGGTTTGCTTAGTTTGGTTTGGTTTTTGTTGTTGTTTATTATTGTTGAGTTTTTGTCTGTTTTTTGGGGGGGGCAGGGTCTCTCGTTTGCTGGAGCTCTCCAAGCTGGCTTGGCTGTTGGCCATTGAGTCCCAAAGATCTGAGGTCTTCTGGTCCCCAGTTCTGGGATTACAAGTGCATACCACCATGCCTGGATTTTTTTGTTGTTGTTGTTGTTTCTTTGTGAGTGAAGGGGAAGATCGGAATCCTAAAGTAGCCCCATTAATCTACCCTTTGGGAAAAAATGTTTACTGCCAGCTCACCCCCTAAGGCAAGGTCCTTACAAGCTACAGTGCAAAACCATGTTTGGCTCATTTTTTTTTTTTAAAAAGTAGTCTGGTCTTAATGCTATTCTCAGCCTCTAAAATGTAGCTGCTATTGGGATCTCAGGAAGGAGCCAGGAAGTGAGATAGAAGGAAGGCGACTTCCAGAATGACTCCCAGAGGAAGGCGACTGAGCCTTGGGGCAGCAAGATTCTCTCCCTGCACATTCCAGGGAGAGATCAAGGGATTCTGGAAACAACAAACTTCATCCTCATTCACTCCAGTGAGGCTCACCATGCCGTACTACGTACCGTGTTCAGGATCTGGCAGTGAGGGTGAGGGCAGGCAGGTCTCTGTCCACAAGAGCCAGTGTGATTGCTGGGAGAGAGCAGTCATCAGTGCAGCCAAAGACATCTGTAAAGGATAGTGCTAGAAAGAATGCCTTACAAATCGACACAGTAGGGACTTTCTTGGGTCTGTGGGGACAGGGAGAGTCTCCCCAATGAGGAACACTTGAGCTGAGACCTCAGTAGGAGGTGAGGACAGAGCGGCTAGCCTTACCTGGGGGATGGGGTGGGTCCTCAGGCAGATTGAAAATGGCAGCAGCCGAGAGGGAGGAGCGGTAGTCCAGACAGGGAAGATGAGGAGTGTACCAGTTTGGGTTCTGTCGGTCTGCTAAACACTGTGACCAAAAACAGCTTGTGGGAAAGAAAGGGCTATTCGGCTTACAGAGTTGTAGTCCACCATTTATGAGAAGTCTCGAAGGATGCTGCTCACTGACTTGCTCCCCCTGGCTTGCTTAGCAGCTACCTTTCTTAAACAGGGTCAGCACTGCCCACAGTGTGCCAGGCCTTTCCACATTAACAGGCAAAAAAAAAAAAAAAAAAGCCTCCATAGACACACCCACAGGCCAATCTGACGGAGGTAGCTCATCAACTGAGATTCCCTCTTCCCAGGTATGTCCTGGTTTGTGTTGTCAAGAGGCCGGGTCTACAGGACTGATTGGTTGATTGCAGCAGTGATGTGGAGGGGTTGGGATGTTACGGGACTAGAGGTTAATTACTTTATCTGAACAGAGGCTTCCTGCCAACCTCTGTGTCAGAACTAACATCCTGAGACAGATTAAAAACCCTTTTCTAATCTATTAACTTAGCTGACCACCCATTTCCAATAACCCAAAGCTAAGAATGACAACATATGTCACCTGAGGTTTACAGAAGAGCTTCCCCCATCTTACTGTAAATACCTCTCCAGTGTGCCTACTAATGTATTCCAAGCTTGCCTCGATTTATAACTGTCTTTATAAACCTATAAAACTTCATAAAACTCCTTCTACATTAGAACATGAAAATGGGAATAACCTAAATCTGTGTTCCAGGGTCATGGTCATTCAAATTTGGCTCCAGGATAATTAATGTCTTGTTCCCTTTAAGGTGAGAGCTGTGTGTGTGTGTGTGTGTGTGTGTGTGTGTTTGATGGTGTCAATTTGATCCAAAACTAGTTATAACAGGACTCAAAGGCCCACAGCCATACAGGTTCATAACATGCCAAGGACATGTTTACTGTGGCCAGTAAGGATGTCCTGGGGACCTACCCATGACAGACCTAAATGCTATACCAAAGAAATAAAAGTTCTACTACAGAGATTTCTGCAGAGATTCACCAAGACCATGAATACATTTTAATAAGAAGAGCCTTTCTTTTTGGCACTGGTGTTGAACATGGAGCTACACCTGAGACCACTCCCAAAATGCAGCTACTAGTCAAATGAGCCCAAGGCTTATAGGGGCAAAACACACATGATTACACATGTAATTTTCATGTAGACTGGTCTTGCTTTAACATATATGTCTTACGGTCACCCTGGTCATCTTTTGAGCAGAGTAAGTAAGCCAGATTACAAAAGCAGAAGTAGCAGCCATTCTTACAATCTTGCAGGAACAGCAAATTTTACAGGATCAGTAATTTATAGAATAGTCTTCAGCATCTGGGGAAAGGGAACAGAGGGTTGCTAGGGTACAGCCTGCACAAGCTAAACGCTTACATGGTAGAGGCATTTTAGACACACACACACACACATACACACACACACACACGTATCTTAAGCAGAGTAATTAAGGGCTTAAATGTGATGTTAACAATCACAGCTTCCCCAGGAAGAAGTGAGGAATAGGTAACCCAAGCAACCCCTGAGGGGTACCTCCCACAGATGGACAAAGCCATGGGTCAGGATTTCCATCCTCCTTCAACAGCCTCCTCCCTCGGGCCTACCCGTGTGGGACATGCAGGCAGCACCTAGATTTCTCTGTATCCTTCACAGCAGTTCCAAAGTACCAACCCCACAAAACCAGCACAAACCAGGCCAGTCACCAACCCCACCACACACACCCATGTTAGATCTATCCAGCAGTCTCCTCCAGGGCTCTCGCTGGACCCATCACTAAATCAGCAGGGCCCTGTGACTTCCAGCCGTGGGGAGAGTTTCCTGCTCTGTCAGACTCTGAAGCGGATACTGCCTGCAAATAATTGGGCCATTCACCAGGGCTTCCTGGAAACAGAAAAGAAGCCACCAGTTCCTGTCTCCAATACAGCAAGTCCAGGGCTCCAATAGAAGAACAGCCTTCACCAAGTAGACCCAGGAAGACAGAGATTGTGAGGAAGGCAAGCTTCATGTAAGCCTGGAATTGGGCCTGGGTAGGAAGCCTCTTTATACTGAAATACAAGACTGCCAAGGGCCCAGATCTCATCTCATCTCCCAGAAGTTCTGGCTGAAGACAGCATCAATTTACAGCCCCTGGACCCAGGGAGAGACCAGGCTCACTCACCTACTCCTCCAACCATTCATAAATCCAGAGAAACACTCTAGCTAACTTGAATAGAGTCATGTGACTATCCCCACACCCACCAGAGTAAAGATCTAGAGGGGACACTGTGAATGGATACTTTTGGGTCACATGATTACTGTGGGATCCAGGAGGTCTTTGACTGGTTACCTGGCCAGAATCAGAGAGAGTGAAGAAAAAGCAAACAGGAAAAGAAAAAAACAAGAGGCCATTAGTCTGACAGTTTGTTGCTGGAAAGACTCGATGGTCTAGCCTGGGCATCCCTGCCCACTCCCTCGCAAGCATATCTCCAACAGCTAATGTGCGAGATCTCTGAATATTTTCAGATGTGTGTGTATGTATGCATGCGTATGTCTGTAGGCGCCTACGAAGGACAGAAGATAACACTGAATGTCTCCCTCAATCATTCTCCACCTAGATTTATGAGACAGATCCTCTCATTGAAACTGAAATTCACCAGTTCAGGTAGACTGGCCAACCCAGAAGCTCCAGGGATCCTCCTGTCTCCACCTTCACAGTCCTGGGACTGTGCTGACATACTCAGCTTTTGCTGCCTTGGGCTTAACATGGGTTCTAGGAGTTAAACTCAGGCCCCCATGCCTGCGGGGCAAGCAGCTTACCAACCAAGGTACATCCCCTGCCCTTATTTGCAAGGCCTTGAATGCTGCCCCTCCCCCTTGCCTCTGTACCTCACCTACTTTCCTATTCCCTCTGCTGTGGAAGGCTTCCTGTACAAACCTCAATCCTCCCCACCTGGCACACTGTATTCCATGTCTATTCACAGTCCCACTCCCTTGAGAGCAAGTATTTAATATTAGTCTGTTCTGTTTTCCTAGTGCCTTGAATGTCCCTTGGCATATCAACAAATATTCTTAGAATTAATCAATTAACTATCTGCGGTTATTGGCCATGTTGGGCATGCCTAGTGTTGAGTAGCTATCTCCTCGGAGTTGAAACACTCCTTCTTGAAGTGTTCAACTTCTAGACTCAGGAAGGTCAAGAAACTTACAGGCTCGGGAAGCTGCAAAAGTTACAAGATGCACAAAAGGCCCTCCCACAGTTCCGTGGGGGTAAGGAACTGCTCGAGGAAGGAGATTCTTCTGTAGAACTGCCTGCAAGCTGTGCAAGGCTTTCATGCGTTCTACACAGAGGTGAGCTTTTGTGTAATGAAGCTCCGTGAGAGTCACCCAAGTTCTGATAATCTCATTGGTTCACTAGACCAGATGTGGACACAATCATTTCTTTGATCTGCTGTTGTTGCCAACTCCCTGGGATAAGCAGATATTTGTTCATGGCTCCTCAGACAATGTCACAAAGCACCAGGGATGATCAGTTGCTTTCCATGTACTATGGCACCACTGATCTTGAGGCAGATGCCCATGACTTAATTTTAACCTGAAAGACATCCTAGAGACATCTTTGACTTCTGACCTCAGTCTTCTCTTCTGGGAAATGGGCCCTTTGACTTTGCACTCTGGGTCCAGGCCTGTAAGTGGAGAGAAAAGGGTCAGCCTTGACAAACTCTTGCACAAGCCTTGACAGCCAGCAGATCTGACACACAGGCTTCTTGGGCAGCAGAGGGGAAGAGGAAGGACAAGAGGAACTTCCAAGCACGTCAAACTGAAAGTCTACCACATATCCAACTGTCTAATTTTAGAATACTGTCAGATACTCTGACACTCGTGGAAGGAGTTTGAAATCTTGAATTCATCTTTGCATTTCATCTAGAAATTTAGGCCTGTCTTTAGAAGCACAACAAAACCCTAGTAATGAAAAGATATGATTCTGGAGACCTCTGAATCAGCTGGGGAGGAAGAATGTTTCCTAGACCACTTAGTAGCACCAGCTTGTCTGGGTATGAGAGAATTTACCCACCGAAAGGAGCTTGTTTCTCAACACCCACCCCATCCCCACCCCTGTTCACAAATTTGTGAGCCTAACATGACTTTCAAACCTTCCTCTTAAGTTACCTGAATGGGGGAGTCTGGAATATAGGGCCAGGTAGAAGCTCTAAAGAGCCTACTGTGTGCTAAGAACTTGCATAAATCCTTTGGTCCTCATGGTTTTACTTCCAGCCTCACTTACCCCTTTTCTCCCCCCCTCCCCCAGATCTCTATTCCAGACATATCAAGCCTTGCTCCATTCTACCCCACAGCCAATGTTTACCTCCAGCCTTTAGCTCCCACTGTTCCCTCTGGCCAGAGCTTTCTGCCTCCCATCCTCTTCCTGCCCCAATCTCCACATAATTGGAATCTTTCCATTGCTCAACATAAGCTCCAGAGTTACATCTTTGGAGTCTCTCTCTCTCTCTCTCTCTCTCTCTCTCTCTCTCTCTCTCTCTCTCTTCCCTGTCATTCACCCACTGAGTTCCAGCATGTATCTTCTGCTACCTTCACAGCTCTTACTGCAGTCTGTCTGTCTATTCATTGATAAACTATTCACTTCTTGCCTCTGCCTTCAGAATGTGAGCTTCTTAAGGGTA
Source organism: Apodemus sylvaticus (assembly GCF_947179515.1). Lineage (NCBI taxonomy): Eukaryota > Metazoa > Chordata > Mammalia > Rodentia > Muridae > Apodemus > Apodemus sylvaticus. Next base: position 145,071,657 of record NC_067474.1, read on the forward strand.
GTTTTTTGTGTCTTTTTTACAATTGTGTTTCTAGTGGTCCCCAAATAGTGATTGTGACAGAGCTAGGACTAAAGATGGATGGATGGATGATGGATGGATGGATGATGGATATGGATGGATGGATGAATGATGGGTGGATGGATGGTTGTATGATGGATGATGGATGGTTGATGGATGGATAATGGATGAATGATGGATGGATGATGGATGAATGAATGGTGCATGGATGGATGGATAATGGATGGATGGTTGATGGATGGATGATGGATGGATGATGGATGGATAATGGATGAATGGATGAATGGTGGATGGAAAGATGATGGATGGATGATGGATGGATGATGGATGGATGATGGATGGATGAATGGTGGATGGATGGATGATGGATGGATGGATGGTGGATGGATGGTGGATGGATGGTGGATGGATGGATAGATGGATGGATGGATAGATGATGGATGGATTATGGATGGATGAATGGTGGTTGGATGGATGGATGAATGGATGATGGATGGATGGTGGATGAATGAATGGTGGATAGATGGATGGGTGATGGATGGATGATGGATGAACGGTTGATGGATGGATGGTGGATGGATGGATGAATGATGGATGATGGATGATGGATGGATGATGGATGGATGAATGGAGGATGGATGGATGGAGGATGGATAGATGATGGATGGATGATGGATGGATGAATGGTGTATGGATAGATGGATGGATGGTGGATGAATGAATGGTGGATGGATGGATGGGTGGGTGATGGATGGATGATAGATGAATAAATGATGGATGAACGGTTGATGGACAGGTGACGGATGGATGGATAAATGATGGATGATGGATGGATGGATGATGGATAGATGAATGGAGGATGGATGGATGGTGGATGGATGGATAGTGAATGGATGATGGATGGAGGGATGATGGATGGTGAATGATGGATGATGGATAGATGATTGGGTTTTTGGATAGATGATGAATGGTGGATGGATGAAAGGCTGAGTGAATGTTTCCCCAAACCCTGGCCTTGCCCGTGGTATTTTCAGTAAATTAGCAGATGGATGTAGCACAGAGAACCCAAAACACCTTGGCAGCTTTATCTTTAGCCATCCTCAGCTGTCCTAAGTCGTTTGAAAGGTTGCCCAAGGCCTGCAGATCTATTTAAAGCGATGTTTTGTTTCCTGGACATTTCCAGAAAACTGAATTCATTTAGCAGATGAAAATCCAACACTTGGAAAGAGGGACAAGGACTCTGCAAGATCACAGGGAGTGTCAGGAGACTCAAGATGAGAAGCCAGCTGGCTTGATCTGGCTAGCTTGTGTCTGACACTCTTGGCAGGTGCAACAGAGGCCGCTGTCCATCATAAAAGTGGTGCCATTTTTCTGGTCATGTTGGAATAATAACAGCAAAATAAGGAGTCCTGGAGGCCCAGCCTGCTGTTAAGGCTTTAATAGGAACCATGCTAAGGGCTCATGCTCTGAATACTGAGTCCCCAGGCTGCAGCTTAATTCTGGAGGCTGTGGAGACTCTGAAGTGGGTCTTAGCTTGCAGAAATAAGCAACTAGAGACAGGCTCATGATGGTCACTCTCCTGGTGAGGAGACTGAGGACACATATGTATAGTCATGCATTTGCCTCTGGTCACTGGGTGGATAGAGGGGGAAGCAGGGTGGCCTGGTATTGGACTCAGCAGCATTTACTGTGACAAACCCACACCTGGGGTTTCTCCTATGGTCGTGACCCTAGTTGAGGGAGCAATGAACAAGCAGAAGGGTCCTGTCATTCTCCAGACTGACTTTATCACACACAGACCTTGAAGACAGACCATAGTTCACCTCTTTACCCATATGGACGGCTAGACATCCGTGTGTCTGGGACCGGAGAAAAGAAAAACAATGACTCAGGTGGAATCCTGTTTGAGGTTGGTGTGGGGACTGTCACAAAGGGACCAGGGCCTGCTCTGTGCTGGGCTGGGGAAAGCCTGGGGATATGTCATAGGGAGGAGGTATGCATAGACTCAGACCCACTACCCAAGCTCTCCCTTCTATGATGGGGCTATATGAGAGTCCCTATGTCAGAGCTGTCCTCCTGTGTCACCTGGTTCCACAAACAGACATGAAGATGTTCTCAGAGCTGAGCTCCCAGGAATTCTCAGCCCTGCAGGTTCCACCAGATACTGTGGCACCCACCTGAGACGACGTGGGTCTCCCAGAAGGGTGTCAGAGAAAGTCGATAGTGGGGACCAATGTGTGTTCACCTGTGTGTGTACCCTTCAGGACAGTGGACAGGACAGTGGATTCCAGAATCCTTGAGGCTTAGGAAGAAGGCTTTGTAAAAGCTCCCCCTGAATTGCAGGCTGAGGTCTTGCAGTTCCCCTAGGACCAGCAATTGCTTTCATCCACTGAGCACAGACAGGGAACTGACATCTGTCTTTCATAGATATCTTTCTCAGCTCATGGGTGAGGTGCAGTGTCTAAGGACAGCCAGGCTAGAGCAGGCAGAGTCAGTGTGACTGCACATGCCACTCTGGTCTGGGCTCTCCCCGCTATGCTCTGCCGCCCCTCTTGGTTTTGCTATTCCTCTGCACCTGAGTCTATGAGCTTCTCCTCCCCTCAGCCGGGGTTCACTCTGGGATACTCTGACACCCTCTCCCTTTCCCATCTTCTACAGCACTGATTCTCAACCTTCCTAATGCTAAGACCTTTCAATATGTTGTGGTGACCCCCAAACATAAAATAATTTTGTTGCTACTTCATAACTGAACTTTACTACTGGCGTAAATCGTAATGTAAATAAATGATATGCAGATGGTCTCAAGCAACCACTATGGAAGGCTCTTCGACCACCATAGAGGTCACAACCCGTAGTTTAGAACCATTCTTCTATGGTGAGGAGACCTCCGGTGTGAAACCGGAACACAGTGGTAAGCTTAAAAGGACACCTTAACTCTGGTTCAAGGCAGACCAGAATAATTTATTCCACTTCAGCTACAAGTGTTTGAGAGAACTCTGACCTGAGGCTAATACTCACCCATGACTTCACAAAAGCCTCTTACAAATCCGAGCTCCCCGTGCTCTGTGGGAAGCCCAAGCCCAGAGCTCCATCTCTGCTGCAGACACTTAGACTCCCTGGCTTTGTAACCAGGGAGCTCTGGGAGGTCAAGAGGAGGGGATGAGCAGGGACCAGGTTGGGACGTGTGCAGGCAGGAGGCACACTGGGAGCCAAAGCACTGAGGTGTCAAAGGAAGCCAGAAGGGGCCCCTGGAGTGAAGGGTGTGGTCGGACAGGCAGGTGGCAGCAGCCCATGAGGCTGCGGCCAAGAATGGCATTGAGTTTTGCAGAGGTGTGCCCTCGTTCCCTGGAGTGATGGAGGAGTCGCTTTGTCAGTCTGTCACATAAAGGACCTAATGGACTTGCTTTTAGTGTTAGTTGCTTTTCTCATTGCTCTACCAAAAAACGCCTGATGAAAATGGGTGTTAGCATTCCTTCTAGGCTAACAAAGGGGAAAGGTTTATTTGGGCTCAGAGTTCAGGGGTTCAGTCCATTCTGTTGGGTAAGAAATGGAGGTCATGGGGGCTGCAGCTGAGGCTGAGAATGTGAGACAGTGATCACACTGGAGAGAGAGAGAGAGAGAGAGAGAGAGAGAGAGAGAGAGAGAGAGAGAGAGAGAGAGAGGAAAGCTGGCATCCAGACTGGAACCCAGCCTGAGGCATTGGGCGCATCAGCAGGTGCAGCCCGTGTGTGAGGGGGACACAGGGCTGTGGGTTCAGGTTTGGCGTACCAGAAGCCAAGGCAGGCTTGTTCCTTCTGCTCACAGCCCCTCTCTGAAAGGAAGACTAGACGAGAGAGCTCTCTGACTGAGAGGCTCAGAACAAGCCTCAGGTATCTTGGTTCCGGCTTTGTCTAGCTGTGTGACCTTACACAAGTTCCAGTGACTCTCTGAGGTATACTACCCTGGGTTGTAACATGGAGATAATTAGTGTTGCCTCGCAGAGGTCTTCAGTTGGGTTAGAGGAGAGGTGCTAGGCCTACATCACAGAGGATAATTAGCTCCCTTTAGCAGAAGGGATAATACAGTCATGGCTGAATAGACACCATCCCCCAAGCCCAGGAAGGCCAGGGCCGAGCTCTTTAAATGTTTACTTTGCTTTCACACACCGGGATGGCAATGTGGAGAACAGAGAGGAGTGAATTATTAGGAAGAGGACCCCATGGCAACGTACCGCTTAGAGGTGCACAGCTCTTGAAGGGTAATCAGACCGGAGTTCCTGGGGTCTTATTTTCTTGGCATGTAATGATGAACAAGGCCCTCTGCACTTGAGAAATAGGGGTAATATTAGAACCTTGATCATGGGATCCTGATAATGACCTGGGACAAAGCAAGATCATTCGGTGGTCTTGCAAAACAGTGAGTAATTAAGTCTGAGCCAGTTTTCCTACACACAGGAGGCCCTGTTAGGTATTGCGTAGTGTTGCAGGGGACAGTTAAACATTAAAGAAGGGAAATTTGGTAGCTAGACACAAAGCTTGTCTGCAGCTGCCCCTGGCTGCCACAGGAAATACCCAAATATGTCCCATGATATTCAGGGGCAGGAAGGCAATCTAGCCAAAAGTAGGGGTAGGGCTAACAGGAGTCAGGGTTCAGTCCATCCTGAGAGGAACTGTGTGAGGTCTTCCATGGGCTCTCTGACTCCTGAGTCCTACCTTATCTAGATGTGGCTTTCAAAGCTTCATGGTCAGGCCCCACCTGGCCCCTTCACCCTGTCACCTCTAGGACCCTCCCACTGTACATAGAGCCTCTGTTCTTTCCCCGGGTCGTCATTTCACTGAGTAACCTCCTGTCCTGTCCCTATAGCCTGAGGTTCCTGCCTCTCCAGACAGCATGTCTGGCTGCATCCATTTCTCATCACTACAAGTGCTGCTAAAGTCACTCGGTCCTAGGCTGGAAGGGAAACCATCATATCTGCTCTAGGTATTCCTGTGACTCAGCTTCTCCGAGCTCAAGGTTCAGTCCAGGAATGGAGCCAACATCAGGGTCCACCCCAAGAGCAGAGCCAACCAGCCTCGTGTGCGTACAGGACAAGTACCAGGCTGGCATTATCCAAAGTGATGGCAGGTGGTTTCAAAAAGGACATAGGGAAGGAGAAACAAAGCAATGGCCACCTTAGTCTGGGGTGGGAGCCCCTTGGAAGCAGCTGCCCCATCCGTCTGCCCCTGGGACCAGCACTTGCTGCAAGCACAATACATCCTGAGGTCTTGAGACTGTCTATGGGCAACACACCTCCCGTATGTACCAAGTTCCCTTAACATGTCTGATTCCCCCCTCCTCTGCAGGCAGGCCAAGGGCATCAAAAGAAAGATGGCGCTCCACTGGAAGTACCCCGTGCCCCATTTTTGGGGAATTCAGGTCATCCTTGGAGGAGGCCACAACAATGAATAGGAATCCCTGTTTCTATTGAACTTGAGAGCACAACAGTTTGGGGGCTTCATCTGCTCCAAACTGTATAAGTCTGCGATCAGAGATAAGTCTGCTTCCCCGACCTGCAGCATGTGCCAGGCACATAGTGGGCGCTTGTATGCTTAATAGTTGATCTATACCTATTGCCCAGAGCCTCGTTCCCCTGGAGCGCCGACACAGTGAACACAAGACACTTGCAGGTGTGTCTAACTTTTGACACCGGGACACACTGTTGTCATCTACACACACACACACACACACACACACACATACACACACACACAAATATTGCACACAAACCCCCCTCCTAAAGTTTTAAGTAAGTTTATGGGTTCAAGGATAGCATTCATAGCTATCCTTGACTGCAGATTGTGGGCTGTAGATTAGACCACCCCTGAGGCCCAGAGAAGGAAAGCAACTGTCTCCAAGCTGCAAAGCAAGGTCCTTGGCCACCCAGGGCTAGACATGGTATACCAGCTTTCAGCACCAGCGTCTCCAGCCTCCTGCCCACATCCACTTAGTGAGCTCAAGGACATGGAACAGCGATTTTATTAGAGTGCAGAGACAATTTATCTTTTTCCTAAACGTAAATGAAAATTAATAACTGAGAAGATCCCCAAATGTTTATAAATGTCTTAAAGCTGTGTTATCAGCACATGAGACACAGCAGCAAAGGCAGGAGTTGGGGCTCCTGCCAGGCAGTGCATGTGCTAAACAGAGTGGGAGCTCACAGGCTCTGGGGCCAGGATCCCCAAAAAGGAGCTTCCAAGAACTTCCCAACTCCAACCCACAGCAGTAAGTGCAGGAGATAAGATCCACACCGCCTTCCTAGTCTATCGTTGTGTGTCATTCACGGAGGAGTCCCCACTTGCTTTTATTCAAAGGGGATCTGCTAATCACCTCTCAAGAGGACTGTGAGAGGTTCTGAAGGAAAGAAAATGTCGTAGAGCCAGAAGAAGGGAAAAGAGGATGATTTATAAAGATTTATAAAGCATTGTGATTTTAATCTTGGCTTTCTATAAATGTGTGTGTGTGTGTGTATCTGCATGTGTGTGAGTACACATGTGAGAGCTTAGACATGTGTGTGCATGCATGTGTGTGTGTGTGTGTGCATCTCCCTGTCTGCTCAATGCATTTAAGTTCACTGCCAAGCCATGTGGAATGGGTACTCTTGTCCCCAAAGGCCAACTTGGTGTCTGCTCCACAAATAGCTGCTGATGTCACTGCCACTGTCTGTCTGTGCCACCATCTGTAGCAGGACAGAGCCACTTAACACAGTGGCATTCTAGCCAGTGTGGCCCTGCCTGCCTCAGCAGTGACCTGTTTGCTTCACTTTGCACTTGTACCCTACTCTCCTTCCTGGTGCTGTGACAAACACCATGAGCAAAAGCAACTTGGGGGAAGAAAGGGTTTATTTGGCTTATATTTCCAGGTCACATTCCATCACTTCCAGGTCACTCTCCATCACTGAGAGATGTCAGAGCAAGAATCTAAGCAGGAAATTGAAGCAGAAACCATGGTGCCTTTTGAAGGATTCCAGAACCACCTGTCCAGGGAACGGTGCCACCACAGTGGGCTGAGTGCTTCTACTTCAGCCACCATTCAGGACAATTCCTCACACACGTGCCCATCGGCCAGTCTGATCTGGGCAATCCCTTAATTGTGACTTCCCTCTCATGTGATGCTAGGTAGTGTCAAGTTGACAGTTAGAGCTGAGAGGACCCAGCACCTGCTGGGCCAAGGAGAGACCTCGCATCTGTCTTCCTTCTGCCTTCCTGCCTACTATCATTTTCTGCTTCCATGTGAGGGTCCACAGGGGCTGAGACCACAGCACTGGGTTCAAATCATGCCTCGTCACTTTACTCATTCTTTAGCTTTCTCTCATTCTGTCAGACCACAGCTTCCTGTTCCCTTATTTCCCTGCTGATTGACTGTGTCTGGATCTCATTATGTAGCCATGTTGGCCTAGAACTTGGCTTGTAGCACTCACAGAGTGACCTCATACTCCTGCCTCAGCCTCCACTATACTGGAGTTCTAGATCTGAGCCACCATGTCCAGTCCCAGCAGAGAAGAGGAAGCAGAAGTCTTAGTATAAGTGATGAATTACCACTTGATATGAAACAGACACAATGCAGAACTGATGCACAGAAGAGATGTACTCCATGCAGGCCAGGCAGGAGGTGGCAATCAAGGAGGGCTTCTGGGAAGAGGAGGTCAGGACTAGAACCCTGAGCTATCCCCTTCTCATCCAAACCTCTTTCTACCTCATCCAGAATTTGGGGTATAAGCAGAAACACAACATAGTGAATTTTTAAACTCAACCTGTTCTGTGGAAGGAGACAGAAGGATCATTACATGGTGGGAATCTCTGTAACTCACTCCCTCTGAAAACATTTTATGCCCGTGGTGCTCAACCTTCCCAGTGCTGCAACCCTTTAACACAGTTCCTCATGCTGGGGCGCCCCCAAACCATAACATTATTTTGTTGCTACTTCATAACTGTAATTTTGCCGCTGTTATGAATCATAATGTAAATATCTGATATGCGAACCCTGTGAAAGAGTCATTTGAGCCTCCAAAGCAGTCACGACCCACAGGCTGAGAGCCACTGCTTTAGATTGCAACTAAAATAGAGATTCCTTTATTTCATTGCGCAAAGAATTCCTTAAGAATATTCTAATTATGTGTTTTCTATAACATGTGTACACACACACACACACACACTTAGAACCTATCTTGTGCCAGGCAGAATCCCTACAGACATGGCCATGGGAGGTCCACTCTACCTGCCGACCCTCAAGTCCCCCAGGGAGGATACCAGTAAAGGCAGGAGTCTCCAGCAGTCACAGCCACCCCTAGCAGAATAGAGCTGATGAACACACACACACACACACACACACACACACATACACAGGTAGGAGTCTCCAGCAGTCACATCTACCCCTGGCAGAATAGAGCTGGTGAACACACACACACATACACACATACATACACACACATACATACACACATACACAACTATACAGACATATACACAACCACATTCACACATACATACACATATACACACATATATACACATATGTACAGACACATACACACACATATACACAGATACATATATGTATATGCACACACACACATATATATATACACACATATACACAGACACATACACACACACACACATATATACAAAGACACATTCACACACACACACACACACACACACACACACCCTGCTTACAGTCTGGTGAGCCAGGTGGCTGAGTCAGAGGCTGGGTGTCCTTGGGCGGGTGCTGTGCTGCTCTGAATGTAACTCTTTATGGACATTAGAGGGTCGGCCATTTGCTGCCGTTGTTTCCCAGTGAGAAAGGAGGGAAGAGGGAGGAGAATGAGAACCATTTTCTCCTGGGGCCCAAGAAAGGCCTCTGTGGAGATGACATCTAAGTGGAGAAAGTCACAGGATATTTTCAAGCAACATTCTGAAGGGAAAACAAGCCCCACAGCCAGCCAGCTCGCTGATACAGGCTGCCTCTTTGCTGCCCTGCCCAGCTCCCATCCCATAATATACATAGGGGAATGCATCACATTCTCTTCTTTTGTGGGGTCCCATAAATTAAATCCATGAAGAAAAAAGCCCCCCTCTTCTTCCTCCCCACCCTCCTCCCTCTTCTCTTCCTCCTCCCCTTCCTTCCTCCTCTTCTCCTCCCCCCTCCCTCCTTCCAAGCTGGTATTTATTTTCAGAAACTCCAAATCTTTCCCAAGCCTGTGACATTTACTCTTTGGAATTAGAGTATTGTCCAATTCTCTTTCCAAAAGCCAGGTTGATAGGTAAGATTTCCCTAGGGTTTATGCCTTAACCCACTGGAGGTGACGCGCCAGGGGAAGGTCTTGAGTATCAGTATAGCGCTGACTATGCCAGCCAGCAATTATTAGACACCTACCACGCAATAGAATCAAGCCATGTGAGAGTCCCATGGGGGTGGTGTCACATCTGCACTAGTTGGATGCACTGAGGCTCAGAGACACTCAGGGTGGACCAGGGATGACCCATATGGCTCTGACATGAGGTCCCCCTTTTACCTCTATGCTGCCTTCAAGGTTCCCAAGATTCATGGTGCACTGAAGGCTCTGTGGGATCTGGGCAGAGCAAGAAGAAGCATGGGAGAGCGGGTGAGCACAGGGCTGAGGTGTGAGTCACACTTGCCTGTGAAGAGCCACTGCCTGGAGGCAGATGCATATGGCTGGAGCCATGGAGCAGGGAAGGATGAGCAGACAGGGCTGGCCTGGCCCTGGTGGGTACAAATGACAGACTGGCTAAACTTGAACGGAGGTGTGTTGGGTCTGTGAGATGGTTCAGCAGATACAGGGAGAGCTGACTCCACAAACTTGGAAGAAGTGTTAGCTCATCTATGGCAGTAGCCCCCCGCTGAGCCAGATGCGTCTTATTCAGAAGCATTCTCATTCAGAGCCATGGCTGAGCCAAGGTTTGGGGCAGTGTCACTGCCCTGGCCTTTGTAGGACTGTCACAGGCCTGACCAAGGTGAAGAGCAGCCTCCCTCCCCAAGCTCAATGGCTTACTTCCTCAGAAGCACCCAAACTATTTCTAAACAGAGCTGGCAGGGTCAGAACCAAGCACATGGGAAAGAGCAGAGTCAGGCCATGTGTAGATCAGAAGCCAGTAAATGCTTGACTGGACAGGGCAGGGCTGGGATGAAGATGGAGATGGGGAGATATTTATTCATCTGTTCTAAACTGTTTGGACAAGTAGTGACATAACAGCCTGCTAATGCTGTGCACCTGGGTGGTGTCCTTTCCCTGGCCTTCTTGCCCTCAGAGACAAACACCAGCAGGAGCCCCACACTCCCACCTGGCTCAGGAACTCGTGTGCACAGGGACAGCACGCAGAAGCTCTCTTGGACGAAGGGAAAGCATCCAGTGCTTGAGACCACCACACAACAGCCATCTCCAAACAGGAAGGGCAGGGACATTGGGGTGGGGTGGGGTCTGGCAGTTGTCAGGGATACAGCCTGCCTGCTGTGCAGTCTGGACTGCATGTTTGGTCAAAGGCACCTGGATCCTACTGGATCTTACTGGTGTCAGGAACGTGGGGTGTAGCTGTTCTCCACTGGCCTTCGTTGGTCTGCCCACTGGCTCACACAAATGAACTGAATGCCCATTAAACACCAGGCTTCCTGAGGGGTCTAAGGGTACAGCAGTAAACATGAAAGATACCACCATAGTCCAGTGAAAGAGACAGATGTCCCCAAGTAGCACTCTATAGCCCAGCCCCGCCCGCTGAACTGCCTTCTCCAGCTGTTCCCTTTGACTAATCACTATTGATTATCTATTATTGTCATTCTTAGGGTTACCATTGCTGTGAGGAAATGCCACGACCAAAACAAGGTGAGGGGGGAAGGGTTTATTCAGCTTACACTTCCACATCACTGTTCATCACCAAAGGAAGTCAAGACAGGAACTGAAACAGGGCAGGAACCTGGAGGCAGGAGCTGATGCAGAGGCCATGGAGGGGTGCTGCTTACTGGCTTGCTCCCCATGGCTTGCTCAGCCTGCTTTCTTAGAGAACCCAGGAGTCCAGACAGGGAGGGTACTCCTCACTACAGGCTGGATCCTCCCGTTTTAGTTACTAAACAAGAAGATGCTCTACAGGTTTGCCCACAGCCTGGTCTCACGGAGTTGTTTTCTTAGCCGAGGTCCTTCTCACAGATGACTTTAGTTTGTGTCAAGTTGCCATAAAGGTATCCACCACAATTACCTATATCTGTAATTCTGCTCACATGGCTTAACTAGGGAAACTAAGGCTGAGGGCTCACACAGCCACTGCTCTCTGTGGGTCTCTGTGCTCATATGTCTCTTCTCCACAATGTCACAATCGCAATCACCCCTGGGCCCCAAACCTCCCATACCCCACCTTCCCTTGAAATCAGCCAGTTAGTCTTGGGGACTGAAAATCCTGGATGACTACTATAAAGTTACTGCCCACCACCTTCCCTTCCTTCTCCTTCTCCTCTTTCTATTCTCCCTCCCTCTCCTGCCCTCCCCTTTCTGCCCCTCCCCCTTCCCTCCCCCCCTTCCCCCCTCCTCTCCTTTCCCTTTTCCTCCTCTTCCTTCTCCTCTTCTTTGGCTTCTCCCTCCTCCCCCTCCTCTCCCTCCTCTCCCTCCTCTCCCTCCTCCCCCTCCTCTCCCTCCTCTCCCTCCTTTCCCTCCTCCCCCTCCTTCTCCTCCTCTCCCTCCTCTTCCTCCTTTTGCAGTACTGAAGACTGAATTCTTGTCTTTCCATCTGCCAGCCAAGCACTCTGCCACTGAATGACGAGCCATACCCTTTGAAGTCCCTCTCCTCTGCTCCGTGCCTTCCTCCCTCCTGGCCCTTTGAGCCTCTACCTTGATGTCTCTGTCTCCAGTCCAGCCCCACTGTGGGAGTCAGAACACCCTAGTGCCCTAACATGACCAACCTGAGCACAAGAGCTCACCTTTGTGTACGGCAAAGTCACCTTTGCCGTGGTCTCCTAAGACCAGCCCTGGGGGAGCTGGAAGGAGCCGGAGAGGAAGGCTCCAAAGGGCATTCCTAAGGCTCTTTCATGATTTGAGCTTAAAACGTGAGAGCAGGGGGGGAAAAGAGAGAAGCCGTTGAAATGGAAATGTGTAATGAAAGCAAGACAGGGAAATGGACCCACGTTTTCTTTCAAGCTGCGTTTTATGTCACTTCTGAAAGGCCCTCTCTTAATGAAAACAGCCCCAGTGCTAATTGAAAGGCAGAGACTAGAGCATCGAGCCCCCAGGAGGGACGCTACTGGGAGCTGTGCTACCAATCTGAGGTGTGGCCCAGAAGAAGAAGGCCTCACACTGAAAATGGGGGTCCTTAGAAGAGCCAGAGGCCCTGCTGGTCACCAACTTGCAGGTTGACCCTGGGGACTTCATTGAAGAACTTGGAGCTTCTGTCCCCTTGCCCCCTCCTCCACAGACTCAGTCATCATCTCCCTGATAGTTCCAGACAGGAAAGATAGATGCCTAGAAAAGAGAGGAAGGAACTCACAGGACTGATGGACAGAAGGCAGACTTGGCAAGTAGCCAGGTGTCTTCTCCCGGTGCCTACCTACCCTGACCTGCATCTGGGCTGCAGACCCAGCCACCTCAACATGGCCGCCACACGGGTGGCCTCAGCACCATGACAACTCTCCCTTCCTACCTATGTTATGGTTTGAGTGGGAAGAGACACCCAGTTCTGCTGGGATCTTGTACTCACGTCTCATAGGCTACAGTTCCATGGTCCCCACACAGATGAGGGAACTAGAACCAGAAAGACATAGACCATGTCCAGGCCACACAGAGGGAGGGTGGCAGAGCCAGGACTTGACCTGAGGCCCCTGGTCCGAGCCTTATCACCTTGCAGCCTCCCTGACTCTCACCTGCCCCAGAGGCAGGCATTTGTCAGCACAGTTTGCATGCGCCATGCTTGGGTTCCAGGATGCCAAGCACAGCAGAAATTTGAACCCAGGGCTTTCCCACCACAGCTCCTCTATTCTCTCCTCTTTTCCAGCGATGGAGACTAGCTACTCAGTTTTAAGGGAAGTGGTATTTACTGGGAAATCACTGGGAAATTACTGGGACAAGCACAGAGTGTTTAACCCAGTGTCCAGAGGGTCCTAGCCCAACAGAAATACCAAAGTGGAACTGGTTACACAGCTTCCACATGTCACCAACAGCCACAAGGGGTCACTTAGTGCTCTCTGCCAATCAGGTTCAACATACAGGACTTTGTGCCCATCCCCAAAGCCTCCAGTTGTGCAGTCAAGGAAACTGAGTCTCATAGAAGCCATAGGGATCCCCTGAGATCACACTGCCTAAAGTGCACATAGCACATAGCACGAATGTATTTCATCTTCTTGCCTCCCCTCCCTCAGATCCTGCTGACCATTTGCTAAGACCCTTTTTTAATTTCCTAAGGTCCTTTGGGTGCACGGTCGACCAACTCTGAAGCTTCATCCACCCTGGATTCTCCTCACGTGCAGTGATGAAACGTCGTCCCTATGCAAGTCACTTTGAGTTGTGGCTTTAATTTGGATCCTGAGCATCCTGATAAATACAAAGGTCGCAGTCGCTGAGGGCGCTGATGTGGGCGGGAGAGAGCATCAGGGATGGAGACACAAAGCCAGGAGACAACGGGAGCACAGAGTGACTCCCACACTCATCTAATTGCCACCCCTTGTCCCCGTCCACTGTCGCTGCTCCAAAGGCATGACTCTCTCCTCATACCCACCCCTCACACTAGGGATCAGTCCAACCCTTAGCACACGGAGGAGAAACTGAAGTTCAGAGAGGTGATCCGAGGTCCGTGAGCGGGAAGAGCAGATCCCAGAAGCCTCCGGGGCTTCCGGAGACCAAGCACTCTGAGAGCGTTTTCCAGCACCAGGGTTCTCCTCCACACTGCAGGGATCAGTCTGTCACCACTGAGCTCTCCATCTGGGTTACGAAAACCTGGCTTCGTCACCACACTCCCTTTGCCAGCAGCTTGGTGGCAGACGTTGTCAATGGTGGGGGCAGGAAGGAGAGGGCAAGAAGCGGACTAGGGTTCAGGCCTGGTCTTCAGAACAGGCTTTTCCACTTGGGGGCACTGTCTCCTGAGCCACCTGCACAAGACCCCTGCAGCGGCTTCCTGGCCATTGGTGGGAGGTGTGTTCCCGGGATGGCCACGCCCTCCCAAAGAGAGGCTGGAATTGGGCCCTGGGAAGGCATTCTCTCTGGCAGCTTCCGCTTCTCCTCTCAGCCTCTCAGCCTCTCAGCCTCAGTGGTCACAGGTGCGCTGCATTTGCTCCCTCCGAACCCTTCATCGTCCAGATCCTTAATGAACTTAACAGTTAACCACTTCAAATTAAAACTTCCATGTTTGCCGGGCAGTGGTGGCACACGTCTTTAATCCCAGCACTTTGGAGGCAGAGGCAGGTGGATTTCTGAGTTCGAGGCCAGCCTGGTCTACAGAGTGAGTTCCAGGACAGCTAGGGCTACACAGAGAAACCCTGTCTCAAAAAACAAAAACAGAAAAACAGAAAAACTCTCCATGTGTAAACTTCCAAAGTGGTATACATCTCCTGGCTATACAGAGTTAACCCCAGGGCGGTCCCAGGGGACAGACCCTTGACATTGATCCGTCACAGTCTTGGACTGGAGCCTACCTAGCGAGGAGTCCTTCGTAGCTGGAAGTGGGATGTTGGTTCCACCAGTGGGATCATAAGTAATCAGGTCTTCTCGGGTGTCAGATGGCAATAAACGGCCAACCAAAGCAAGTACCCTGGAGCAAAGGGGTTTTACACAGGGGCAAGAGATGGTAACAATAACTTCATAACCTGTGGCATTTGACAGCTTCTCTCAAGGGTCTAGGGAGACTCAGTAACCTCAGCTCTGCCCACCACCTGCTGAGACTGCAGTATGCGAACCTGAGAGTCCCTGATAGTTGGAAAGAACACAGAATCATATTTGTTCTTCGGTCTCATGGATTCGAGAATGACAGTGTCAGCTATATCCTCAACAGTCTAGTCCCTTCTCATCCCTCAAAGAGGAGCCAATTATTGGTAGACACTAAGACACAAGCTTCCGGATCCCATTGCCAAAACGTTGGTGTCTCCTCCTCCTCCAAGGGCTCGCCACTAGCTGCAAGTGAGACATAAAAACGATGGGGTGGTGTGTAGTGGGCTATGCTGAGATGGAGTGGTCACTGGCTGCAGGTGTAATTCCCATATCCTATACCCAGAAAAGAGGGGAGGAGACAGGAGGCTGACAGTGTCTGCCAGGGTCCCGGGAGGGCACACCCCAGACCACGCCAGAGTAGGAGGCAGTGAATTCCCAAAGGGAGAAGCTCTTCATGTCTTTGCGCCCTGGAAGGATTCATCTTCTTCTTGCCAAGACACAAACTACCAAACTGCACCCATAGAGACTCGCTGTGGTTAGTCAGGAGTGAACTCAGCAAGGTTAATGGTGACTGAGGGAAGCCTGGGGCTGTCAAGGGTTGAGGTTCTCAGGCTCTGATCCTGAAGGCTGAAGCCCACCACGGCCAGCACCTTGCTCCGGATCGTCTGGATTCTTGAGCTGCTGTGAATCAGATGCTCACCCAAACCCAGACTTATGGAAAACGCAACAGATTGTGAGGATCAACCATCCTCACCCGAGGTAACAGGTGCAGTTCTGATGGGGACCCAGAGAATCCCAATGGCCTCCTGGAGTGAGAAATCTCTCCCTGGGGTGAAGAAGGCCTAAGCAGCATCTACCCCTCCCCCACAAGGTCCCAACAACAAACGGAAGTTCCCTTCCACCAGGGTTCACCCTGGAGAACCAGGGGGCTCATTAGTCTCACTTACAAAGCACAGGTGGCTAGGGGTTTGCAAACAGGAATGTGGCTGACTCCGAAGTATCTGTCCTGGAAGGTTAGCACCCAACATGGGGAAGGCTTCCCACAGCTACATGGATAGAGCCTTTTCCTTCCCTAGAACATATATTCTACCGCTCCCTGAGACCCATGCAGTTAGGGTAGAATTGCATACAAGTGGCTGGTATCAGTGACTGGATACTCAGGGATACCCCCTTCCCCCACCTCCTCTTTCTATGAGGGAATGTCAACAGACAACAGCCCCGTGAGATGCTCTTTGCAAGCAGCCCCCTCTGGTCTTATGATGGTGGTTGCATGAGTCTCCAGAGCAGGCAAGGCGAAGGATGGACCATTCTGAAACTATGGATGGGGATAACAGCTAGGAGAAGCTATGGTCCACAGCATGGAGTCCAGGGCGAGTGAGTAGGAACGTCCTCTCTCTTACTGCAGGACATTCTCCTGCTTTACCACCAAGTCTCATAGAGAGATCAAATCCATCCAACTTTTTATGTGGATGTCACATAAGCATAATCGTATGTGACTTTAAGAAGTCAATATGCTTCCCTGAGATTTGGTGATAATAAATCACCAAAATGACCAGCTGGTTCCAGATAAACACAGCCAAAGGCCTGATTACGCTGTCCTGACAGGATGCACAAGTCCCCATGCAGGCAAACCGTTGATCATATTGATGGCCACATTCAGAAGCCTCCGTACTAACCACTCCTCCGGAGTCACTCAATAGAACACTATTTTGATTTTTGTCTAGATTGAAGAGCTTCTCTGTCACCCTGAGTGGGGAAGTGGGTTCCATGCCATGCAATGCAGCTGAATAGTGATATCTCTTCCATTATCAATTGATTTAAGACAATGCTTGCAGCCCCCCCCCCCATACACACACACACATACACACACTTTAGGGAGATAGCCCTATCTGACAGAAAATAAAATGTGCTTAATTTGACCCAAGAATTTGGGTAATGTTCTTTACTATTATTTGGTGGACGTAACACATATCCATGAGAAATTTTCTAGATTAGGTTCACAAAAGTGCAAAAATCCACGCTGAATGTGAGTGGCACCATTCTATGGGCTATCTTAGGGCTATCTTAGGGCTATCTTAGGGCTATCTTAGGGCTATCTTAGGGCTAGGGCCATAAGAAAGGGAATAAGAAGGAGATACAGAAACTAGAAGAGAAATTTCCGTCCCCCGGGTGAACCATCTGGTTTGCAACTTACAGAGACTTCCATGACATGCTCTATTCATGTCCCAAGGGCAGCATAGCCATTGGTGTCACACCAGGAAAACAGAAAAGCCTCCACTTCCTCAACTGTAAAGCCAAACTGATCTCCTCCTCACAGTTTAGCTTTATGACACAGGCATAGCACCGAGCGAATAGACAGCAGGCTCAGAAAGTGGCCACTGAAGTCACCCTGCCTGGTATTTACTTCCATCTGAGCTCTGGCTGTTCTCCGTCTGGCCATCTCAGCCCCAGGACAGCCTCTGTGCCTAGCACATAGTGGACACTGAGGGTGAACTTGGAGCAATGCCTTCCCTGATGCTGCCCAGGCTGCTGTGTCTCACACACTACTCTGCTTCAAAGCCAATCTCTTCACTGCCCAGCGTGCTGAGGTCACCTTCTGAGCCTGAACCTCAGACTATGTGTGAGTCCTTTGCATCCAGCAGACTCCCAGGCTGTGCTGTTGACTGCCACCCCGATGCATGAGAGTCAGAATCCCGCCTCTGTGAAGCCCCTGATCCAGCATCCTTGTCTATTCATCTGGAGCCTCCCAGATAACTGGACACAGAGCTCACTGCACATCTGGGCTTGACCCAGCTGCTCAGCCTCCCGTCTGTCCTGTTTGCCTCCCACTGCCCCTACCCCAGGTTCCTTTCTCCAAACAGAAGGCAAAGGATGAGAAGAGAAATAGGCTCAAGGCAAGTGCCAGTGCTTGGCCCTCCTGACATCCTAGTTCTTCTGAAGCTGTTTCAAGGGACCAGAAGTCTAGAGTAGAGCCGCAAACTTCACTGATCTAAAGCAAAACACACATACACAGCTGCAACACGAACAAGAAAACACTCAGCAATAAACTGACAAAAAAGGACAAGATTTGGATGCTGGAAAGTCCAGTCTTGGTGTACTCAATTAAAGGAGACCCAAACACGCAGAGAGAGTCTCTCCGTAGTCACCACGTGCTAATAGACACCACATTATCTCAGCTTTCTCCAACTGATCTACCCGTGTAAATGCAGCACCAACAATAGCCCGGAAAGGTTGGTTTTGTTTTCTTTAGAAATTGACAAAGTGACCCTAAAATTTATGTGGGAATGCAAGCAATTTTGAAAAACAAGCAGAGTCAGAGGAGTAATACTACCTGATTTAAAAATGCTTCATAGAAGCCCACTAATGAAGGCAGCTCAGCGTTGGTGCAAAGACAAGTGGGTAGATCACATGCAAGAGCTCCAGGCCAGGCAAGCTGTGTGTTCACGGTCAATTGATTCTCAGCAAGCACACAGCCAGGGCAACACAGTGGTAGGGTACAAAGGTTGTGTGCAAATGAACGGGGTATTTGCATATAAGAGCCAAAGCCTTGACACGTCGAGAACAAAATAGAGGAGTCAATTTTCATGATCTTGTGCCAGGCAGAGTTCTTATAAATGTCATCAAAAGCGTGGCCCATGACCACGAAGTCATGGCACCAATGACCCTGCTGAAATTAAAACCTTTTGCCCAGAGCCTGGGGCTGTGTGTAGCTTAGCAGTACAGGGCTTGCCTCATACGTCCAAGGCCGTGGTTAATACCCAGCACCCAAACTGATGGTTAATATTAATCCTTAGTTTGACAGGATTTAATAGCATCTTGGAGACAAGCCTGTGGGCATATGATAGACCTGTCGGACTCCATTTTAAGGATGGAAGCCATTTTGTTATAAGGCCAGAACAAGTTCATTTCTATTTGCTGAAAAATTCCAAGTTGACCATACTTTAACCTGTTTCTAGAATTTGACATGCTCCCTACGGAGTCTGGTACTCCTTGAATATACTCTGATAAGAAAAGATGTTCTGCCGAATAACTTTGAAATGTTCAGACCAGTTTCTATATACCCTAAATCCCCCAAACCTTGAAAACCCCCTAGTCTTGCAGTTTGTGGCGGGGTGCTATATAAGCCCCACTTTTTTCTAAGTTCAACGCTAGTTTCTCAACCCCCACTTTAGGACAGATAGTCCTGTCTGACAGAAAATAAAGCTTGCTTAATTTGACCAAAGAATTTGGGTAATGATCTTTACTCTCATTTGGTAAAATTAACACGTATCCATGAGGAAATTTCCAGATTAGGTTCACAATAGTAAAAAGATCCACCCTGAATGTGAGTGGCACCATTCTATGGGCTAGGGCCCAGATAGATTAAGAGGGAGAAGCAAACTGAACATCACTACTCATCTCCCTGCCTACTGACTCTGGACACAAGGTAACCAGCAGCCTTCAGTTCCATGATCCATCATGATGAACCATACCCTTAAATTGTGGAGGCAGAATGAACCCTTCTGTGATGGTTACCTTTAATTGACACATCTTGACATAGCCTAGAATGACCAAGAAGAGAGATTTAATGAGGAATTTCCTACATTGGTTTGGCCTGTGAGCGTTGCCTTAAGTCAGCCAATAATAGAAGACCCAGCTTACTATGGGTGGCACCATTCCCTAGGCAGGGGTTCCTGAACTGTATAAGAGAATAAAAATCACGCTGAGTGCACACAAGGAGCACATGTGTATCTACTTCTCTCTTCTCTTCATGTGAGTGTCATGTGACCAGCATTCTTGCCACTGTGACTCCCCAAAGTAATAGACTGTGGCCTAGAATTGTGAGTTGCTTTGTTTGGGGATTGGAGGTAATTCTACAACCAAAATGAAACTGGAATACTTTGGTTTCTTGAGTTGCTTTTGCCTGGCATTTTGTCATAGCTAGAAAAGCAACTAATAACACCTCCCTCCTGAGTGGGGGAAAAAGAATCTTCTTTTGTTCCACAGGGAACATTAAGAAAATAAAAAGACAAGGCACAAGCTTGGGACACCCTTAAACAAAGAATTGCAGGCAACCAAGGGATGCTGGAAGCAGGGGAAGTCTTCCCCATGGATGAACTCCCTAACTGGTTATCTAAAACCAAGTGGTCAGCCCTCAAATCATGCCAACGCTAAGTGGACTGAGTGGGGTGACAATTAAATAAAAACGGGTCAAGAATTAGAGAGGGACCAGGGGGAGGGTAGGAGGAGTTAGAAAAGTAGAAATGATGTAATTACATTTTAATTACAAAAATTAAAATTAACTTGAAACGAAAAACAAAAAGTTCCCTGAAACTTGGGAGATACTACACAGAAGCAAACATGCAGTTGCTAAGAAGCTGCAGAAACCTGCTCAAGAGTGACATTCGTAAGGCTTGCTATACCACAGTGAGACACAATGGCCATATACACTTAAAGCCACAGCCCCAAGGGCTGTGAAGAGTTGTGGAAAAGCAGGACCTGCCATCCAAGGAAGGGATAGAAATCACACAGCTGCCCTGGCACAATGGCATGACAGCTTCCTTTGTGTTGATATTGGTTTGGTTTGATTTAGAGACAGGGTCTGGCGTGGTCCAAGCTGTCCTTGAACTGAAAAATAGAGCTTGAACTTCCAATCTTACCACCTCTGCAATGCCTTGGATTGTAGGCATGCACCACACACACACACACACACACACACACGTTTTGTATGGTGCTGGGACTAAAAGTCAAGGACTTGTGCATGCTGGCTGGCCAAGCATCTGCTCACTGGGCTACGCTTCCAGCCGTGGTATGGCAGTTTCTCCAAAAGACAAACAATGTTCTTACTGTAAGACTCAGCAGCTCCATGGCCAGTAGTCTTCCTGAGAGAACTAGAAATATATGTGAACAAAGATTCCTACCCAACCTGTAGCAGCACGACTCAAACCCTGAACCGACCCCAGCGTCCATCAGCAACTATACACATGACTTGTGTCTAAGTCGGCGTTTCTGTCGCTGTGAAGAGGCACCATGCCCACAGCACCTCTTACCACAGAAAGCATTAAATGAGGCTGGCTTGCAGTTTTGGAGGTTTAGGCCATTATCATCATGGTGGGGCGCATGGTGGCAGACAGGCAGACACGGTAACTGAGAGTTCTACATCTGGATTTGTGAAAGGGTAAGTGGGCCTAGCTTGGGTTTCTGAAACCCCAATGCCCACCTCCAGGGACACATATTCTCTAAAAATCACACTCCCACTTCAACAAGGCCCCACTTGTAATCCTTGTCAAATATCAACACTCCCTAATGACCAAACATTCATGCACATGAACCTACAGGGGGCATTGCTATTGAAACAACCGCAGTCTGTCCATCCAGGATGCCTCAGCCTTAGAAAGGAGTGGGCCACTGCCGTGACTCTCACACAAGCATATCTGCAGGAAGTTATGCCGGGAGGTCAGACACTAGAGACTTCCTTTATGTGATCTGTCCTCCAAAAAGCAAATGTATAGGGGCAGACATCAATCCAATGAGTTCTGGGTGTTGGAGCGGATAACTGTACAATAGCTTTGCGATGTAAATCTCCCTGTTTGTCCAAAAACAACCAAGCTTGCAGATTCTGTCTGTGTGGAGCGTCTGTAATTGCTCGAGCTGTGTGGGGCCTGGAGGAGGATTGCAAATGGAAGCATATGAAGAAATACGACGATATTTCTCAAACCTGTGCAAACTGCAGAGAGTCTTTGTTCAGGCCTGGTCTCTCCTTGGGCACTAGCCAGAACTGGACACACACTATCGTTAAAGAGGTTTTTACCATACTATCCCCTGAGAGCTTTGAATAAATTCTCATGGTGGTGCTGCCTCTTGACATAACATCAGGAGACTAAAGATGAAGGCGCGAAATAGTACCCATGGGTGTAGAAAGTGCATTTCACAAAATCCAGTGCCCAGAAATTAGGGGAAAATGAACCCAGCTCTCAGAAATCTGGGAGTCAGGATACATTTTTCCCTACTTAATCAGAATGGGTTACAAAGGAAGAGAGTCCAGAGCTAACATCATGAGACTAACATGAAGAATAAGCCAAGTACAGCCTCGTCACCATGCGTGCTCTACTCCACACTGGAAGTCCTTCCCAGGACAGTGAGACAAAGACACACGGTGTATGTGTCCTCAAAAAGAGGAAGGAAGCTGTCCTTGCTAGAGGTGACATCGTGGCCTAGAAAGTCCTAAGAAGTCATGCAAAACAAAAGAACAAAACAAACTAAAGTCCTTCTAGAACTAGGATGCTAGTACAGCAAAGTCACAGAATACAAGATTCATATAAAAAACAATTATTTTCTGTATGCCAGGAATGAATTAGTTGGAATTTTAAACATACACAAGCATGCACACATACACACACATGTGTGCATGCACACACAAGCATACTTATGTATACTTAAATATCATTTATAGTAGCAACAAAAATGAAATACCTAGATATAACTCTAACAAAACATCTATAGCAACCACACATAGAAAATAGAAAACATGAGGGAAATTCTCAATTATCTAAATGGAAAAGACCTTCCATATTTGTAGATTGAAAGATTCAATATGGTTAGGCACTATTTTCTCCCAACTTGAGATATAGATTTCACGCCACCCCAAAGTCTCTGTAAAATACTGTGTAGCTATTGACCAACTGATTTTAAAATTTATGTGGAAGGGCAGAGGACCTAGAGTGGCCAGCACAGAGACAAAAAAAAGCCAGAAAAGGAAAATTGAATAGAGGATGGGGCTGAGCCAATCTCAAGGCTGACTATAAAGCTACAGTAATCAAGACAGCAAAGTTAGACACACAGATCGATGAACCAGGACAGAGAGCCCAGAAATAGACACACAAATATAGTCGGTGCATTGTGGTTTTTTTAAACAGAGGAGAGAGGCAATTTAACAGAGGAAAGATGGTCTTATCAACCGGCTGCTGGGAGAGCTGGACCCTGGTGTAAATAAAACAGAAGAGAGCCTCGGTCTAAAGTTTAGATCTTTCACAGAAATTAATCAAAACTGAGTGCAGAATTAAACATCTTAAGTACAAAATGCAAAACTATAAGAGTTTTAAAAGGAAATGTGGAAGAGAGGTCAAGGTGATCTTGGATCTAGTATTATATTTATAGATACAACACTCAAAATGGGGCAAAATGGAGCATAGTTGGGGGCTGGGCAAGTTGGAACCTATCTAAATGAAAAGCTTCGGGCTGGGAGCACAGCTGGGGCAGAGCAGTTAGCTGGGAGCACATGTCCCTGACCCCAGTCCCATCCTCAGCAGTGGGAACTAACAAACAAAACTGCTGTGCAAAGATGGTTAAAAAAATAAACATCAGCTGGGCATGCTGGGGCTTGCCTTTAATCTCAGCAATCAGAAGGCAGAGACAGGAGGATCTCTGTGAGTTCCAGGCCAGCTTCTGCATAATGAGTTCTAAGCCAGCCAGGGCTACATACATAGTGAGACCCTGTCTCAAAAACAAAGAAAGAAAAAAAATCTGGAATAACAGAAAAAGATATTGTAAAAATATTTATAAAATATAGATTCAGTATAAGGCATCCATAGCCAAAATATACAAAGAATCCTTCAAATTCAATGGTAAGAAAATAACTCAGTTGAAGTTTAAGTAACTTATTCAGTTGTGTTTGCATGTGTGATCATGGCTGCACGCATGCCACCACACTTGTGTGGAGGTCAGAGGTCAACTCTCAGGAGTCATTTCTCCCCTGCTACCTGGTGGGCTCTGGGAATCAAACTCACATCACCAGGGTTGTGTTCAAGTACCTCTCCCTTCTGCGCCCTCTTGCCTGCCCTGCCCCTGCCCCAGAAAGGAATTGAAAAAATCTGAACAAACTCTTCACCAGATGTTGATGGCCAGCAAGTTGGTTTTTGTTTTTGTTTTGTTTTGTTTTGTTTTTGTTGTTGTTGTTTTTCAGAGCTAACATAGAATATTACAATAGGACTAGGTAGTTGAGCTGTTATGAAGCAAATTTTTTAAGGCTCAAGGATCCTGAAGAGTCGGGAATCTCTAAAGGGATGTCCCAGGATATGAGCTGGGTGTGGTGACACAAAGCCTTTAATCCCAGCTCTCAAGATGCTAAAGCAGGTGAATCTCTATGTGTTCTGCACTACCCTGATCTACAGAGTAAGTTCCAGGACAGCCAGAGCTACATAATAGAGAGCCTGTATTTAAAAAAGACTCAGGCTGTTCTAAAAGGAGATTCTTTAGGATTCAGGAAGGAACAACTCAGAAGGCTCAGGAAGTCCCTTAAACTGAGCAGATGCACAAGGCTTCCCCTTCTCCAAAGTTATTAATTAAGGAGTGCCGAGAGTTCCTCCCGAACCAGTGAAGCACTCTAACCTGTTAAGCTGCTTGAGAGTTGTGCAGTGAACTCCAGAATTCCCAGCTATGTGAACTGCCAGCCATGCTGGGGAAGGCTTTAGTGACACAGCTGTCTCCGAGTCATTTCTGCTCCTGGGAGTGATCCCGTACCATAGTCCCATAAGTAATTCCAATAAACTTCATTGGTGATATGCATACTCGCCTGTCTGAGGCGAGTAGGATTTGTTCACATGTCCCAGGAAAAGAGTCACACAATATCTCCTCAGGGGTGTTTACCTGACTGGCCTCAAAACAGATGTCTGTACAAAAATATCCGTGCAGATGTCAGTAGCCACTTATTCGTAATTTTCCAAATGGCAAGCCCTTAAGATGGACAATGAGGTACCTATACAATGGAGTATTACTCAATAATAAATATATACGAGTGGGTGTGGTATAAAGTTCTATAAGAACAATGGTGCATTTTAACACATTTGAAGAAATAAAAAAGGAAAGTCAAGATCATTACTGGTCCTGGATTTTGGCAGCAAATGAAAAGAGGAAAGGAAAAGAAAGGAGAGGAGAGGAGAGGACAGGAACATGACTGGTCCCAGGCATGGCAGAGGAGAGGTATTATAGAATGTGGGGGAGCATAGCCACAGGCAGGGACACTTGGGAGTGTCCAGGGTGGACATGGGCAGACTGAGCTGTGCCCTATGAGAAGAGTGGGGGAGGGGTGGAGTTAGGCAGAGGGGAGAGAAGGGAACCAGGTACAGCAGCCCAGGGAGGCAAAGTTACAAAGAGGGCAGGCACCAGAAATGGTTGAATTATATAGGGAAGAGCAGCCCAGCCTCTCGGGCTGGAGAATTCAAGAAGGGGGTGGGGGCAGGGTACAGCAGACAGAAAGGTTCTATAACAGGTAGGGACTGAAATATAAGGAGAACCTGGTGGCCAGATCTGCTTTGGTATGTTAAATAGGCACCTCAGCCATTTGTCCCAGATTTGAAACCTTAACAGCACTGCTAAGAGGAAGAGGAACAGTGTACTCTCTGACTCCGTTTTTGAGATGTTCTGGAACACATGAGACCTTAGAGATGGTAAACAGCTCGACTTCCTGATCAGACACACCTGTGCATCTCAAAGGCCTGCCAGACTCACCCAGATGAGGGTGCGGTGTCCCAGCTTCATACCTGCTCCTCTGTTAGCACCGTGTCCTTAGATGGCTCTGCTGGTTTCCATTCAGTGACCCAAACTGGAAACGAGATATCCTCACCTCGACACTTCTCTCCCATTTACCCAGAACACTTGGCCTTGTTAACAAAGCAGGCCAACACAGTAGCAGTCCCGAAGTATCTCTACTGCCTGTCCCCTGCTGTACATTGGTGTCCACTTGCCAGGAAGCTTCATAATTTCCTGTCATGTCATAACTGTAGTCTCTCTGCCCACCCCCTGCGTGTGTTTCTGTTTCCCATGAACGTAAGAAATCGTCTCTAATCATGACATCACCAATACCAGCATCTCACGTTTCCTGTGCTGGAAAAAGAGCTCCTGGCATCTGGGACCTCACAGTGCCCAGCCCAGAACTTTCCTGGTCCTCACTAGCCACAGTGGCCTACCTTCTGTTACTTAAGCATGCTGTGTTCTGTATCACCCCATAGCCTTTGTGCCTGGAGTTTCCTCCTCCATGGCTAGCTGTTCCTAAGTTCCCACCAAGCACAGTTTGTATTCAGAAAAATAAAAGAACCCAGCAACTGGAACACTGCAGCTCTTTCCCAAGGATCCTACTCCACACTAGACACAGCTTCCAAAACAAGGAGGACAGGGCTGGGGGACTTAGCTCGATTGGTAGAGTACTTGTTTAGCATACAGAAAGCCCTGGGTTCAAGCCTAGTGCCACACAAAAACCAGGCAAGGTGCCACACATCTGTAATCCTACACTTGGTAGAGCCAGGAGATATAAAATTTCACGGTTCTAATCCCCGCTACATGGTGGATTGAAAACCAGCCAGGAGACAGGAGACCCTATCTCAATGAATTAGTTAATTAATTAGGGAGAACGACCTTGGGTGAAATAAATGTTGTGAGGAAAATCGGTGTCCTCTCTCTTCAGGTTATTGGCCTTGTTAACAAGAGAATTTAAGAGTGGGCTCCAAAGGAAGTTCGAGGACAATTTACTAAAGTTTTAAAGAAAAGCTGCGGAGCAGGCAAGCTGTCATCTCAGTAGCTGCTGGAGAGGAAGATGGAGAAGAGGAAGAGAGAAAGCAGTGCCATTTAAGTCAGTATGCTTCCACCACTGAAATCAGCCCAGTGGTAGACATGGAAAAGGTGAGGGGCTTCAGAGAAAAGAGTAAGGAAACCCAGTGCGTCTGGGGAACCATGATTAGGAAAGAGCTAGATGAAGAGAAAGGAAACACTATGGCTTTATGAATAAGGGCCAAGAAGCAAACGTGGGCGGACATAACACAGCTACACACCTGGGGCTCCATAACCAAATGCCCCAAGGACAGACGCCTGGGAGGAGAGTACAATATCTCTCTAAAGCGATCAAGCAGTAACCACTTGGCTCTTCCCTTTAGCAGGGCGGTCCTGAGGGGCGGGTCCTTGGCCAGTGATTGGCTGAGCCCAACAGGAGTGCAAATAGGTCTCCAAACCCAAGTGGGTTTTATTCCTTTGGCTAGGAGGAAATAGCTTTGCCCAATGGGCCTTCAGTGCTGTGTGTTGGGGTGGTGTGGACGCCTGCTGAGGCTACTGAAAACTGTAACATGCGTGGCACTGCCCTCTCTTTGCCTGTGGTCTCTGGGTGCACCTGTAGCTTGTTTCCATTCGTATTTTATGGGCTGTAGTTTCAAAGACCAACATATCCACGTGTTACCCAACAGTGCCCACAAAGCTCCGTTCTATGGTATATGTCCAGTGGTAGAGGAAGTTGGGCAGAATGGCTGAGCCACCCCCATCTCTTAGCACCCCATTTCTGTGCCCTTGCTTCAGAGCCCTAGTCAGATCTTCTCAGGGGGTGTAGATGTTCCTCACACTGCCCAAGGTGTCTGCTCTCCGCAACACTCTGGAAGACTGGCTCTCTGGGAGAGCCGGTGGTTCCTTTCCTTCTGAGCGGGCCCCTTGTCAGCGTTTGTCCCCACAGCACTGAGTGCACACAGCTTCTTACAGAAACTTGGAAAATGCTCACGGGATTGTGCAGAGCCTGGAAGGAAAACAGAGGCTGTTTTGAAGAGTTGCACTGGAGCATGAAAGAAACGTGTTTATAAATCAAAATCAACTGCCCAGGCACTGGAGAGCACAGCATTTCAGGGAAGGGACCGCAGACTCTCTGGGATTTTAGGGGCCTTTTCCACATCGCAAATAGTTCTTATTTGCAGGTTGTTTCACACACACCCCTATGCGTGTATAGGGCTAGATATGATATGGATCGGCAGGAGGGGAAAGAAGGGAAAGGGAGAGAGAAAAGAAGCCGGAGACAGAGACAAGTGCTAGGAGAAGGGGAGGTGTGGTGGGGAGGGAGGGAGGGAGGGAGGGAAGGAGGAAGAGAGGGAGGGAAAGAGGGAGAGAGGGAGGGAAGGAGGAAGAGAGGGAGGGAAAGAAGGAGAGAGGGAGGGAAGGAGGAAGAGAGGGAGGGAAAGAGGAAGAGAGGGAGGGAAGGGGGAGGGAGGGAAGGAGGGAGGGAGGGAAGGAGGAAGGGAGGGGGAAGGAGGGAGGATAGCAATTGGAAGTTAGAATCAGGTTAGGGTTGGGATGAGATGTAATTTTGTTTTTTTGTTTGTTTGTTTTATTCTGCGGTTTGCCCCCCCACACTCACACTAGTTATTAACTCTAAAGCACCCACCACGCTGGTGACTCCTCCATGAGTTTTATCCACAGCTCCAGCCCCTTCCCCTCCTTCCTTTCTTTCCTCCTTGTCTCCCTCATCTCTTCTTTCTGTCTCCCCCACCCCAGCATCTCTGTCTGACAGGAGTTCTCCCCAACTTCCTTCCTCAACCTTCCCACTCTCTGGAGTCACAGGCCAACACCACCAGGCCCAGCTTGAGTCCTGAATTTGAGAGTTGCGAACAAGTGACAGAAGAGAAGCTGTGGGCCTGGGGAAATCTCCCAAAGAACTGGGGCCGGCAGGGGCAGGCCCGCACATGGAGGAGCCAGAAGGAGGGAGGAGGAGGGGGTGTGGGGGACACAGGACACTGGAAGGTCTAGGTGGTGAGAGGGGAACAGACCTCAGACCGGAGGGATGTGACGCCATGCTAGTAGGGCCACATGCCACTAAATGTTGTTGGTGACCTCGCAGAGGGGAGGGAGGGAGAAAAAGGGGGAGAGGGAGACATTAGAAGGGGCAGCAGGGTGGTGCTTTTGTGTTGTTGGCAAAGGAAACCAGGGAGCCTTGCAGTTTGCTGTGGACTTGCTTGGAGTAAATGATTAGAGCATTAGCAGTGTGCCTGGCTACCAACGGAAACAATGCAGAGAGGAAGGAACACTGATCACCAGGCATGAAGGGGCAGGACCCTGTGTCCATGTGGCCTTGGACAAGGCCCTGGGAAATCCGTGAGGGCAGACTGACTCAGCCCTTGAAACATGTCCCTGAGCATCTCCCAGTACAAGTGTCCATCTTCCCAGGATTCATTTCTGTACAAACAGTACCGCGGGCATCTTTATTGCACTGTCTGTATCCTCCCAAGAGCGGCTTCCGTTATTTAAAAACACATCACGGGCATTCTCCCAAGACTGAGCCTAGAGGCCAAACTCAATCATTCTAATGGCTGCTTAGTATGAGATAGTTCAGATGTGCCAACATTTAGGCAACTAATCTAAATGATGGACATGTAGACAGGTTGGGTTTCAAGTTGCTAGTAACACGAGATGAAGATCCTTGGGGAATTGTATACAGTATTTTTGAATGATCGACTATTTCTACAAGCTAGGGCATGCATTGCTCACAGTTTGTATTTGGATAGACTGTCCTCCACCAAGGTTACCCTAATGAGCATCCCAGAAGCCAGAAGCCAGAGAGGAAAAGGAAGCAGGAGGAGGGGTGGCTGGACTGTGGACTTCTAACAGGAGGCTGGTTAAAGCAGGTCTGTCCGAAATACAATGATCCCACCCGCCCTCCTGGTGTCGCTAGGATGTGTTCATCCAGCCAGACTGGGCACTGGAGAGGCAGACAGGGGACATGGAGGAGAGAGGCAAGCAGAGGGGACAGGAGAACATATGTGGGGACCTGCAGGGTGTGCGAGGGGCCCCGAATTCAGGTGCTGGAGAGGTGAGGTAAACCATATGCTTCCGGGTCCTGGGCAAGGACTCTTCTTGTTACTTCCTGGTCACAACAGGAAATGTGTTCTTGCGCAGATCTGAGGGCGCAAGGGAAACAGGAAAATAAAACTGGAAATGATGGGTGGGCCGAGGCTGGTGGTGCCCTGCTGACAGTTACCTCCATGTTTTACAACCAATGAACCCCTATTTTGTTGACGATAACACTCTTTCTTTCTGCTTTAAAATGTTCCATTCCTTGCTCCTCTACAGGCAGTCATGTGACATAGTGTAACCAATGAGATGTGAGAACACTAGACAGTCCAACCCTATGCCTCCAGGCCCAGAAGTGGAAGCAGGCCATTCTGGAAAAGCCCAGTTAGACTGGAACCTACAGGACTGGATGTTGGGTGAGCTGCTGCTCATGTTGACCTGGGACAGGATGCTCAGTGCAGGTATGGCTATGGGATCCCAGAATGGTCCACACACCCTGAAGGTACAGAGGGATGGAGGAAGGACAGACGGATGTGACCCTAACCACTTGAAATGAAAGCTTCTGTCCTGTGTGGAGGGAGACCTGAGGCTGGTCCTGATCTCCAGCGAGTCAGCAACAGGACCTTCGAGGAGCCCTGGCCACTCTCTGACAACTGCCTGTGCCTTGGGGAGAGCAAATTTCACCCTGTACAGGACAACTCTATTCAAGGGAGGGACTCTTACTGTGTGATTATTGGGTTTCAGGATGTTAATGGTCCCACCCAGGATGGCTGCTCAGGAATCTATAACCAGCAAGGACCGTGGTGTGGTTGGAGAACTTAGGCTAGGAGGCAGAAGCCCTGTCTGCCCTGGAAGGCCTCTGCTGGGCCTCGCTCTCCAGCCATACAGTGCAGGGCTCCATCTTCATAGATCTAGGATTTGCTTTCCTGACATCAGAGACCAGGAAGAAGGCTTGCAGCTAGAGGGGGCAGAGGTTGGGACCACCTATAAACCAGCAATATGAAGGGCAAAGAGCCATAGACCCTCCAGGAGACATCTCAAGCTCTGCTAAACAGTTACTGAGATAACATCTACCCATACACAGAAGTCAGTGGAAAAGCCCAGGGAGGGGCCCAGGTGACTCAAGCCAAGGTAGACTCGGGTCACACAGGCTATCCTGCCTGAGTTCAGCAACAGACCTCCTTGCATTTTTTCTAAGTCTACAAAGGCTCTAGACAGACAGACATCCACTGGAATGGACTTTGGGAAGACATGAGTCTCCCAGGAATGGGCTTTGTGAGCACAAGATAGTTGCTTAAGGCCCCTGGGTCTCTGGGGCCTTGTCTAAAATCACGATGGCTTTGGACCACGTGCCTGTGAAGGTCCCTCCTGCTCAGCAGTGCAGGATTCTGGAACTAAGAGAGTGCCAGCCAGCATCTCATCGAAGGACTGGGGAGATAAAACACGGCAGCCAGGCACTTTAGATCTTGGTTTCATTTCAAGGGCTTGTTTTTCTTCTTCCTTAAAAAAAAAAAAAAGATCTTTTATTTAATCTTTTGAGAATTTCACACCTGCAAACAATTTATCTCAATCATATCCACCCCCAGCATCTCCCTCCCACCCTTCAGGGACCCTCAATACATCCCCCTCCACCTACCTGTCTTCCTTCCTTCCTTCCTTCCTTCCTTCCTTCCTTCCTTCCTTCCTTCCTTCCTTCCTTCCTTTCTTTCTTAACTCTCTGACTCTATCACTGCTTCTGGCTGGAATGTTGGCTTGATTTTGTGTACAGGTAACTTCATTTACAGTGAGTTCATGAGTGCAAACAACCACGTCATATCCCAATGTTTCACAGTGTTTCACAATACACACACACACACACACACACACACACACACAAATGCACACGCACACACACTCACTCACTCACGCACTGCCTCTTACCTTCTTCTCAACATCTCTTCTGCTAATACCCCTCAACACTGGGGCTTAGGGGTTTGATACAGGGATATCACTTATTCCTAAACCTTGGACAAGTTGTGAATCTCTGACTTAACTCCTGCCCACTGCAAAAACAAGCTTCTCTGACTAAAACTGAGGGCATCCCTGATCTGTAAGTATAAACATGAATATTTACAAGGTAATCTGGCAACATGTCATTTAGCAAAACAACCATTAGAGGCTCCCCTCTAGAGCCTTCGGCCTTCTGAGCCTGGGGTCTTTTGGCCAAGTTTACAGTACCAGACATGAATGACCTCCTGTGGAGCAGGTCACAAATCTAATCTCAAAAGCAGTTGAGTGTTTGCAAAACCTTCGTGCCACTGTCACAACCGTGGGCACATCCTGCCTGGCAGGTCAGTATTGTAGTGTGACACTGGGAAAGGCCAGTGATGGCTTTTCTGATCCAGCAGCCTATATAGAGCCTTCCAGCTCTTTGCTAGCTGTCCAGCAAAAGTGAAGTTTACAGATCAGTTCTAGCTTAATTTCTCTGTGTCCTAGAGTCAAAGCATGCTGTGTCCTCACAGTAGAGTCTGACCATCTAGTTATAAGGCATTGGCTGTGCCTGATGCTGTTGTCTGGGGGCTTCTGGGGCTTCACTGGCCAATAACTGTACACATCTACCTCTGAGATTTTCATTCGATAACACAGAGCTTCTGAGAGAGGCATTGTTTGTCCATGTGTAACATCTGTATGGAGAGAATATCTTGTGTGTTGTATGGATGCATCACCTGTCAATTAAAAAGCCTATGGTCTATGGCTTGAGCAGGAATGGAAGGTGGAATATTTAGGAAGAGAAAGAATTCTAGGACAGAACGAGTTGTGAAAGAATGGCCCCGGAAGATGTGAGCACAGGTGACCAGCCAGCCATGTGGCAGGATGTACGCTACAATAAATGGAATATTTAATATATCTAGTCAGAAAAGACCCTAGCTACATGGCCAAGGTATTTATAAATATATTTTGAGGCTGAGTCTTATTTCTGGGAGCATGGGGCTGGGAGGAAAAATGGGGCCTAACTTCTGCACATCTGTGTTCAAACTCCTTTTTAATATATGTATATATTTAATATATGGCACATATAAAATATATATTATATGTCTAATGAATATATTATATGCCTAATGAATAAATTATATATTTAATGAATATATTATATACCTAATGAATACATTATATACCTAATGAATATATTATATACCTCATGAATATATAAGATAAATATATGTTTAATATAATATATGTACTTTTGAAAATTAGCTTATGAAGTAGTAGGTACCCATAAGTTCCTCACACTTTGGTAACCCACTGGCACACTTTTCTTCCCTTATTCCTTATCCCCATTCTTTCTTCCACCTTCAGCCCAGAAGAAGCTGACTGTGGTTTTTGCCTCCCAGAACTCTCACTGAGAACTTTCTCTCTCCTATTGTCAGCCTGCTCTGCTCAGGCATGGTGAACCCTGAGTTCCCAGGATGGCCCAGGATTGCCCTATTTATCCGTCTCTCTTTAGCCACCCATATCGTCTCAGGGGTAGGGCATGGCCAGTGGGAACTGGTGTAGCATCTTTGGTCTCTCTACTCATCCCTGATCCTTGAAATACAGGAAGAGCAATCTCTCCCAGAACCATCATCCACCTCACAAGTCAGAGACAACTCCCTTGAAGGTGAGTCTGTTCATTGATTAACTTAACCACGTTGTCAGACCACCTTGTAGGACAGACCTGAGCTGATACCATCATGGGCCCCGCATTGGTGGGACCGCATCTGAACCAGGTCTGCTCAGGTGCTTGCACCTCTTGCCCCTATTTAAACACACCCTGAAGATGAACTCAGCTTCCCTTCATCTGTCCCTCTTCCCACTGAAGCCACCCTGAGTAAAACTCTCTCTGTTTTTCACTGTCTCTTTAACGGGATAGGTGTGGAAGTCTGGCCTGTTGGGGCAGCCAGGGTCTTAAAAGTGTGCTGATAGCTCTGGTCCTTGATCATGAGCTGAGCCCAGCACAAAACTTTGCTGTCTCAGCCTCTCCTCTCATCCGTGGGTCAGGGTCACATCCTGTTACCCATTTTCTTCCCACAGGAGAAGCTGCTGGAACTGCCCATAATGACACCTCCCAGGGCAAGGGCACATTAGTGCCAGACTCTAATGGACCAAGCAGCCCTGTCACCACCAGACCCAGAATAACAAGGGCTCCGGAAGGCTGCTGAGTCAGCTCCAGGGCTCCTGCTGCTGCCTTGCCTTTCTCAGGCAGAAGGCAGCTGGAACTGGAAGGCCACTGGCTCCCTTTAAAGGGGACCAGGCAATGAAGCGGCAAGTGTCACACGGAATGATTTAAGAGTCCAAGCCAAATGTAGAGAGGGTTTTTTAAGTAGACCTGTTCTGATGATGTGCAGATTAAGAGAGTAGGTGACTCAGCCAGGATTATACAGCAGTTTAGCGAGTGTTAGACTTAGTATTGCCCAAGGCTGAGTTCAGTGGCTCCTTTTCCCTTGTTAGTCTGGCCTCTAGGTCTTTCTTCAGAGAGCCTTTGACTTTCTCTCAGCCTTCCCAGTTGTTCTTAGTCAGTCATGGGCAGGCCATCCCACAGACTCTCTGTTGCCTCCAATCTGATCATGCTGAGGTATAAGTTACCAGTACAGATATGAGTTACAGCCAGTACCTGTCACTTTTCCACCATTAGCCTGTCCTTCTGCTGCAGACAGAGGACATGTAGGTTGGGCATTAAGGCATCACCACTGCACTCTGATGCCCAGGGCCCTCTGAGCCCTGCAGCTGATTCTGCCCCTCTACTCAGAACTAAGAGACTCATCTACCCCCCACTCAAGATCTGCGCCCCCCACCAGCT
The DNA here is from genome assembly GCF_947179515.1 of Apodemus sylvaticus. Classification (NCBI taxonomy): domain Eukaryota; kingdom Metazoa; phylum Chordata; class Mammalia; order Rodentia; family Muridae; genus Apodemus; species Apodemus sylvaticus. The sequence continues at coordinate 145,105,931 of NC_067474.1, forward strand.
TACCAGACATATCTTACTTCCTCTGTTTGGTTGATGGAACCATGGATAAATCTGTCTGTCACACACCTGTTACCAATGTCTATAAAATAGAGTCCAGTTTCCTCTCATCTCCAGCAGGGCTAGCACCACAGCCATCTGGTCTACCCACCATGATGCTGCCTCATGGGCCCAAGGCATCTTCTGAAATGAATAGCAACAGGAAGGCTAGAAGTTTAGGGTATCAAATCATCACTCACCTCTGTCTCACTCCAACTTCTAAGCCCCCAGCTGAAGTCACCAATAGTTGTCTGATACAAGTATCTGAAACAAGGCAGACATATGCTGCCAGTCCCCTGGAGGCATCCTGGACCCTTGGGTCATCATCTCTGTCTTCCAGGTGGGAATAGAACAGCAACAGATGCATGTATTCCCATCTCCCTAGGAAACCTAAGCATCTCCCTAGAGATGCCCTATAAAAAGGCCTCTACCCCCTCCATCTCCAGCTCAAATCCCAGCCACTAAAGAGCAGAAGACACAATATATCAACCCCCCCCATCCTATCTGCAGAGACATGGATGGATTGCCATGCCCTCCAGCCACATCCACATCAATCCTCATCATCTCCTCCTGGTCCACATCTACCTAACCCATACCATTGGTCCCACCACATACATGTCAGAGATTGTCTCCTGGAACCAGAGGCCATGGTGGCCACATGCAGACATTCTGTGGTAGCCCAGCCATGTTCTTCAAGGGGCTTGTCTGGACACAGCTATGGGGCACAATCTGCAGAGAGCTCTGTCTACTTGGAGCAGTCTAGCTATCAAATATGCCTGATTACGAAGAATCCTTCACAGAGGCTGGCATGACTTAGGATCTCCACACAGGGGTTGCTGGGTGCAGGCAAAAACATATGACCATCAGTTAGCAATTTGGGTAACATGCCATGACTGTCAGGAGAACTTAATTAAACACTTACTTTGGTTAGTAATTGTGCATGGAATTCAAATGAGCATGCTTTCTGGACCACCTAGGAAGGGAAGCTGAAGGGCCTTGCTTCAGGTGCAGTATGTGGAAGGAATCTGGTCCACGCCCCGGCTACCCAGATGGAGGTGGCCCATCTCTGCACACCAGCATGACTTCTGATAGCCTGCTATGTTTGGGATATGAATTTTGTCCTGCCAAATGCTCATGGGGACAATGGACAGGCAGCAGTGGCAGCCTCGGGGAACTTGTTAGTGGCATGAATCTGAAGCTTCTAGATCTTTCAGATTACCCTCAGCACCTACCTGAGTCTCTGGCCGCCCCACCAGGTCCTACATACTCTGTAGTCTGGACGTCCCTCCACATTTGTCTGTTGATTGGCCTCCCCAGGCTTCCACCTTCCCAGATACATCAGCAACCAAGTGGCATTGCGGTTTGCCACACAGACTCTCTTGAGTTGATCTATGTACAGCCACTAAACAGTGTAGTAGAGCAGCTGACTTTTTCTACCTATACTGTGTTCCTTCCAGAGGACTCCCCAGGGACCCCTATGCACATCCTTCGGGCCATTCCCTGTGAGAAAGATCTTCTACTCCTTGCTGCCAAGCTGCCTTATCCAACTCTGTCCCTGCTACCACCAGCTCTTGGTATTGAGCCCATACTGTCTCCCTAGAACCTTCCTCGGCCTTGGGCTTCTCTGTGGTCTGGGTCTGTCGAGCTACCTACCAAACTGTGAGGCAGGCAGTGCTGTCGCTCTGGGATCTGTGGTGATGGTCTTTCCTCTGTGGCTGCCCTCCATCCTCGGCTTGTGGTATTCATCTATCTTCCATTTACCCACTTCCATTCCCATATTACAGTGTGCTGGTCTACCAAGACAATGCCCACACAGAGAGAGCCAAAGGTCATGATGGTGACAAAGTGACAGAAGCCCCTGCCCAGCTCACTCCCCACCCACAGATGAGGGCTCTGGTGGATGGTGGCCATGCTGGGTCCTTGCAGCTTCTTATGCTGTGAAAACATATCTGCCTCTGTCAGAGCCGAAGTGATGTCTCACTCAGGACATAGCTGGGAAGGGCAGGGCAAGCCCTTTCCTTGGGAGCTGACTCTCTCTGGGGTAATAGAAACTGATACCCAGGCTTATGCTGAGAACCCACAAAAGTGATATGTCACAACATGGCCTCGCTAATCATGGGATGAGGGTGGGGTCCAGATATCACCCTTTTCACATATCCAGCCATCCACAGAGGGAGTACACTAGCAAACATAGATGGATAAGGCCCTGGGTCAATGGAGCCTTCCTTGGGTTTGTGGGTGACTGGATGTGAGTTTGGGAGGAGTCAACTCAGTTCCATAGCTGTGTCTATGAGACATATGAACTAGCCACATTTCCTGCCGGTCGTGGGTCCCTGCACCCTCTAGACCTCACCATCTCCTCTCTGGGTCAGTTTCTCTGGAGATGTGTGAAGGGAAGAGTGAACACAGCATGGAAGCCTACACCCTTCTCCAAGAAAGGAGCTGAACAGGAGAAAGGAGAGGTGCAAGAAGTACCACCTCAGCATGGCACAGTGAGGGCAGAGGTCCAGGACATCACACTGCCCTGGGGAATGGAGAGGCAGACACCGGTGAGATGGCGGCCGGAGGAACAGGGCACAGGCCTCTGACTCAGACTTGGCCTGTGTTGCTTCTCTGCTTGATAACACGCATTTCAGTTAAGGCTCTCTGGTGGTTGCTTCTGGTCTCCAAAGAGTGCTTTTCACAGGAAGATCCATTCCAAGAAAGTACTTAAAGTCTGTGCAATTAACCAGAACTAAGTGGCCCTTTGTTCACAGAGAGGCCTTTACCTGTGACCCAGATGGTATGATACTGCCTGGCCACCCTGTGGGGAGCCCTGCAGCCACACACGCACAGCAAGAAGCCTGAGCCCTTTAGAGGGCTTTCTCTGTTTGAAATTCAAGTTCATTTTGGAGTCTAAAAGGTCAAAGGTGGAAAGTCACCCCAACCCTTTTCAGGGGTTTCTCTGTTTGAAACTCAAGTTCATTTTGGAGTCTTAAAGGTCAAGTGTGGAAGGTCACCTCAGGTGTGATGAACAAAATACACACTGCCCACAGATCGCCCACTGGAGAAGGGTGCTTCCTCCTTAAAGTGTGACTGTGCTGGGGCACCGAGCACCCCAGATCCTCCTATGGTGTGACTCAGTTGTCCTCACAAGCGTAAGGAAGCCTGGGATGTCACCGCGTGCTACAGGTCTCTGGTAAAGGCAGGTCAGGAAGGGGACTCTAATGTGGCAGAGACCCTTTCTGGAGGAAGAGCCCCAGTGGAAAGGAAGGGGAAGGGCTGAATCACTCACCCTGAGATGAATGGCGGAGAGAGGATTCCAAGACTTGAAAGTGATGGCGGAGAATGGCTACCAAGGCCCTATCTTATAGCAATGTCCGCAATAAATATACTGACACTAGCCCCTTCCCCCAGGACATCATCTGTGCCTAGCCCAGATGTGTATTACTTCATTTAAGCTCTACAAACTCAGTGAGTTGGTGTTGGGATCAGCTTCGGCTGTCAACCTGACACCAACCTAGGGTTATCTGTGACAAGAGAACCCCAACTGAAGAACTAACTGCTCTGATGGTCCTATGGGGAAGTGTCCTGATTGCTGATTGATATAGGAGGACCCAGACCATGGTGGGTGAGACCATTCTTAGGCAGGTGGGCCTGGCCTATATAAGAAAAGTAGCTGAGCAAACCAGAGGACTCCAGCTTCTCTCTAGAGTTCCTGCCTCTGTTTCTGCTTCAGTTCGTGCTCTATCTTTCCTCAAAGGTAGACAGTTATCTGGGAATGTAAGATCATGGTCATGGTGTATATCACAGTAATGCAAAGCAAACTAGAACAATGAAACTACAACCATTTCACAGATGGGTAAACTGAGACTCTGAAAGGAGACATCCTTTACTCTGCAATACCCACCTTGTAATTCAAATCCAAGTCCCTTTGATGACAGAGTCTTAGCCCAGCACAATTGTGACTCCTTCTGTCTGGTCTTGAACACCTTCCAGGATGGAGAACCCAATACCTCTCAGGGCATCTGAGGCCCACTGCCCATCTCAGGCAGCCTTGGCCACTGGAAAGCCCCTCCTTCCTTAAGCTATAGTAGAGATACCTAGTTTTAAAAGAATCTATGTATTTCAGAGGAAAAATCAAAAACCTATTGAGATTCAGAGTTTGGACGAGTTGAGGTTACGTACCAATTGAGGAAGGGCTGGTCTCTTCTCAGTATTACACCACTGACTTGTGAATGATGTCCATCCCTCTCTGGTGGTTTGCATGAGAAAATACACCAGAAGCTTAGAGATTTGAATATTTAGTCTCCAGGTAGTGGCACTATTTGCGAAGGTTTAGGAGGTGTGGCCTCACAACAGGAAGTATCTCACTAGGGACAGGCTTTGAGCTTTTAAAGCCTCAAGCCATTTCCAATGTGCTCTCTTCTGTTTCCTGACTGCAGTTCAGGATGGGAGCTCTCACCTTGCTGCTCCCACTGCCTAGTGATTTGCCATCATGAGCTCTCACCGTTTGACACAGGAAAGCCAAATAAACCCTTTCTTCTATAAGCTGCCTTGTTCAGAAAGTTTCACTACAACAATAGGAAAGTAACTACGATATATTCCTAGATTTGTCTCTAAAATCTTTCATTTGGACACAGTTGTAAATACTTTCCTGCAGTGCTGACTGTTCTTTAGTCATGTAGAGAAACACAGCTTTCTTCTGTTGACACTGCAGCCTCCAACCTTCCTAAGCTACTTTAATTCTAGTAACTCACAGACTGCATTGGATTTTCAACACAGACAATCACTTTCCCAGAAGCTGCATGTTTGGCTATGCATTCACTTCTTCTTTAAAAGTGCCTCTTTATACTTATTTTCTATGCATAGATGTTTTGCCTGCGTGTATGTCTATACACCACATACATGCCTGATGCCTATGGAGGCCAGAAGATAGCATCGGGCCCCCTGGAACTAGAGTTACACATGGTGGTTAGCTGCCATGTGGGTGTGGGAATTGATCCTAGGACCTCTAGAAGAACAGCCAGCATTCTTAACCACTGAGTCCTTATTTTTCTGTTCTTATAGCACGAGCTAGAGCCTTAGGCACAAGGTTAAAGAGAAGTAGATACAGCAAAGGCTAGGGATATAGCAAAGGTTAGGATGTAGCAAAGGCTGGGCTGTAGCAAAAGTGAGGATGTAGCAAAGCTGGGCAGTAGCAAAGGTTAGGATGTAGCAAAGGTTAGGATGTAGCAAAGGTTAGGATGTAGCAAAGGTTGGGATGTAGCAAAGGTTGGGATGTAGCAAAGGTTGGGATGTAGCAAAGGTTGGGATGTAGCAAAGGCTGGGATGTAGCAAAGGTTGGGATGTAGCAAAGGTTAGGATGTAGCAAAGGTTAGGATGTAGCAAAGGCTGGGAGGTGTAGCTCAGTGATGGAACATGTACAAGGCCCTGGTTTTGATCCGTAGAACCCATTGTAGGGAAAACAAAGCATATATACTTATCTTGTTACTTATTTTTATTTTAACTATGTTTATATGGGGGGGGGGCATGATGTACATGTGAGCTCGGTGCCTGCCAATGTCAGAAGAGAGCAACAATTCCCTTGGAAATGGAGTTACAGGCAATTGTGAGCTAGCCACTCAATGTGGGTACTGGACCCTGAACTCGGCCCCTCCGAAACAGTGGGAACCAGGGATCTATCTCTGCAGCCACTTGTTCTGACTTTTCCGGACTATTAAATGTTATGTAGCCACTGATTCATTTTGTGGTGTCCTTTATCAGTTGGCAGGATCTCTCCCTCCCCTGCCTGGTTTGTTGAGAGGTTTTATGAGTGATCTAAATGGTGAATCACCACTTTAACATTATAGCCCTTCCTGATCTCTATCTGCACCCAACCCTTTGGAAGAGGGCCTTGCTGCTTTTCTCCTAGGAGGCAAAAGAGCCTTGTTCCACAACCCTTAAGCCTGGTGTGACTCTGTGGTTTGCTTTGGCCCATAAAACAGAAGCAATGTTCCAATTCTTAGTCATTTTTAAATATGCTCAATAGTTGCTTGAAGTATGGTAATTGATAGAAATGATTGGCATGGAGTAGGAAGTGATCTTCCTCCCTTCCCTCCCCACAAGCACAGATCTTAGGGGACAGCCTGGTATGTCCCACAGGCCCACAGGTGAAGCACTGGGGTTGGGGAGGAGTGGTAATGTGGAGGGGAAGAATTGGCCCTGAGCCCTTACTAAGGTTTCCATGGGGAGGACAGGACAAAGTGGGTAGCTATGATAAGTAAGCTTAGAATCAGATAGAGAAAGCTTAATGCCTTTGCCTCAGAGGGCTGGTCTCTAGACATTAGTACCCAGCCCCAGCGAGAGAGGTTAGGACAAGAGAAATGTTGGCTTGATGTGTCAGAGTCAGATGAAGGAGGCCATTGCTGTCTGGGCTCTCAGCTGGTTGTTTTATGTATCAAAGATGGGCTCATGGTGAGCTATGTGCTGTTTCTGAATTAGCTAACCCTGGGAGGAGCTGTTTCCCCAGAATAGAGTTCCTGAATTCTAGAGCGCCACTGAGCCCCGTGGCACAGCACTCACCTTGCATTCCCGGGGCCCCAGGTTCAATCCCCAGCACTGCAGGAAAAAATAAATACACAGATTGGAGAGATGACTCAGTGGTAAGATTCATGCAAGCAGGAGGGCCTGGTTATAAATTCTAAGAGTCTCTAACCTCAGCATGCCAATAAAAATAGAAGATGGAGACAGGAGACTCCCTGGAAGCACCTGGGTTAGCCTGGAGTACACAGCAGCAATCGACAAAGAGACTCTGCCTCAAACAAGGTGGAAGGTTATCTAACCCTGACATGTACACACACACACACACACACACTCACACACACACACACACACACACACACGCGCACACAGATATATACAGAAACACACACAGAGACACACACAGAAAGACACACACAGATGCATACTGATACACAGATATACACAGAGACACACACAGAGATGCATACACATACACACACAGACACACATAGACACACAGATGTATACACATACACACAGAACACACAGACACACAGATTCAAACAGACACACACAGAGACACATACAGATGCATACACATAGACACATTGAACACACAGGCACACACATACATACACAGAGACACATAGAGGAAAACAGACTCAGCCTTACATACACAGACACACACAGAGAACACACACGTGCCAACATCCACACAGACACACATACTAGCACACAGACACACAGACATACAGAGAGAACACAGAGACACACACAGATACAGGCATACACTAGCGCGCACGCGCGCGCACACACACACACACACACGCACACGCACACGCACACGCACACGCACACACACACACTATAGAAAGCACAATTACCCCCTTAGCTTCAGTGTTCTTATTTCCCCATCTGAAGGAACTTTGGGAAGATGGCAGTGGAGACTTTTAGAGATTAGGGCACAAATCGCCTCGAGCATTGTAGAAAACTTATTATGTTTGAAAGAATAACACAAATAGGAATATAAGGAGTTCTTGGAAGTCAGCCCACCCCTAAGTTTTCCATTTATACAGCATTAGCCAAGAAAATAGATAAAGACAGTGGAGATCTCCTAACAATAGCTCAGCACCAATGAGAGTTTTACAGAAACATGTTGTTGTGTTTGTCTGGTCGAGGTGGCAGACTCCGCAGCTGGGCTGGAGGGGGAGGCGCTGGGATTTGGTGAAGTCTACCTGAGGGTTAGGGACACTTGTCTCTAACAGAGGCAAGGAGTTACTAGAGTAGGTAGTATTGGAGCTTTGAGGTGGGAGATCCTGGGGAGAGCGGCAGGTGAGCAGGAGACGTGGGTGGTCTTTTCCCTGTGGGTAGATAGAGGGTTCACTGCTGTGCCATGCGATGCGGCAGACACCTCTCAGAGGGAGCAAGAATCTTCCCCCACCTTTCGGTTGTTAGTGATTGCAGTAACCTCTAACAGACTGTCCCTTGAGTGTGGGAGTGCAGGGGTGGACTTCTGGGCAGAGAGGAAGCAATACACCAGAATTCAGGACCAAGCAGATGGCAAGCAGAGAAACGGAATCCAATCTCTAATAGGAAAGAAAGAAAAACAAAACTGCCCCAGTCCTGTGAGAGCGTCTGGTGAAGCGGGCTTGGCTGGCAGAGGGTGGGGGTGAGGAGTGGATAAAAGACATCACAGATGGTGAAGTTGGGATGACATCATGAGCTCCTGAGCTGGAGCAGACTTATCTGAAATATACTAGTTGAGAAATTCTTTTTTGTTGTTTGGTTGGTTGGGTTTGGGTTTGTTTTGTTTTGTTTTGTTTTGTTTTGTTGGGGGTGGTTTGTTTGTATTGAGACAGGGTCTTACTATGTAGTCTTAGCTAGCCTAGAACTCACAGACAACCTCCTGCCTCCGCTTCAGTGCTGCTGGGATTAAAGGCAAACACTACCATACCAGCTTCAGAGAATCCTTTTTGAGTGGATGCCTGTTCTGGTTACTGTAGGTCTCAGTGCTTGTCACGTTTCATCGAAACAATGACTCACATGGAGGATTCCAACCTGCCACTTATACAAACACAAAAGCCAGAAGTGGCAGCTCATATCTCTGAGAGACTGAGGCAGGAGGACTGCCATTTGTTTTAGACCAGTCTGAATTCCATGATGAGTTCCTTGGCCTTCCCCGCTTGGGCTAAGGGGTGAGACTGGCTTAAATACTGAAGCAAAATAATTTTATACATAAATAAATAAAACGAAGACGCCATTCAGACCAACACTTGACGGAAGGCATGCAGCTACACTTGACACTCTTGGTTTCATGGAAGCGTGGCAGCCTGCGGGATGACCCCTGGATGACATTGTGTGTCATCCTTCCAGCCTTTACAAGACAGTGGCAGTGGCAGTGGGGAGGGGGACTGATATGTGTATGGGTGTGTTAAAGCCTGTTACAGAACACTCCGGGCTCTGGAAGTTACTTAACAGGTTATGTCTCTCAATGAAACAGGTGATCCGACAGGGGCGGGAGTGCCATGGGCCTCTCTGGAAAGCTAAGTGTATGTCTTGGATTTCACCAGCAGAATCTTTCTGCTCCTTAGGAGGAAAGGGACATTATCTTAAGATCTGACATAGCGACATCAGCAAGCACAAAAACCCATGGGGCAATTTATTCCCAGATTGTTTTTTCCTTGAAGGAGACAATTTTTAGGCAGTGACCCAGTGGTTTATAATACATTAACGATGGGACCGTTCGTTGGCCTCGGCATGCAGTGCTAAGGTAGCCATCTGATATTTGGTCAACGAGTGTGGTTCATTCAGTGTTGTCCTGCATCGGGGATGACCCGGCTAAGGCAAAGGGAAACTAGAACATTCTGTAGGGTTAGGGTTCCCTCAGTCAGGACTGTCACGTGATCTGGATCCTCTCATGGCTGTTCACTGGGTAACCCCAAGGAGCTCCCCAGGTAGCTTAGGATTCTGGGGCGGTACCTGGCATCTGACAAGAGACTGAGGATGGACTGACATTGGATTTCCCCCCAGCCACTACCAGTAGAATCCAGATGTGGTGCCCTGCCTTATGAAGAAGGCCTCAGTAGCTATGAACAGCTGTGAGTGCTGTCCCCACGGTCGGATCTTCTTGAACCCTTGCTCCATGAAGACTCCACCCAGTCAGCCAGTCGCTATTTCAGTGTTGTACAAGAAGGCTAAGAAGGACCAGGAACTCTGGCAGCAGAAAAAGAGGTGGCCCAAGTCTCTAATGAGGCAGGCCACCAGAGTCTGTTGACTTGAACTTGGAAGCCATACTTGTAATAAGAGGCACCTCCACACCAGCATCCTCACAGGACCGGGATGTTGGTGCTGTGCCCTTAAAATGAGTCTCCTCCATACACCATGCCCGTGCCTCCTCAGGACAGGTAGAGCCAATAAAGAGCCCATCTGTAGAGTCAGGGAGAAGTGAGAGAGATGCCAAGACCCCGCCCCCCATGCACATCCTGGAAGAGGTGTACCGTGTCACTTCAGAGGTGAAGGCCACAGTCACATGGCTGTTGTCATCAGAACCTGGCAGAGCTCAGCAGCAGCAGCAGCAGGGCCCGCCCCGGAGTTTTCTCTGAATGACAGCATGAGGCATTGACTGTGACAATGACAGCTGTTGGCTGGGACCCCTAATGGTTGGACAAAAGCTTCAGATTGTAATAATCCTCTGTGAGGGGCTCTTTATTTTTCTATGTCTAAAAAGAGGCAAAATTAACTGAGATGGGGGACCACTGGAAACAGTCCCTAACTTATAAATAACTTATTAGCATTTATACAGATGTTTTAATCACGAAAGGACCTCTACTAACTTACCTTGGGCCACATTAACTATTTTAATTGGGTGAGTGGAGTTTGTGGGATCTATTTATATCAAGTCAGCCTGTAAATGCCAAAGCCTTATTTATTTACTCTTATTTATTTTTCTTTTTCATTTTTTTCTTGTTTACCACACTGAGGATTGGACTGAGGGCTTCACACACTCAAGGCATGTTCCATACATTACATGTTCTGTACATGTTCAGCCCCATGGAGTCCTATCCACAGACTTCTTTCTACATGTTATTTTGAAACAGTGTTTTACAACAATGCCTGGGCTGGCTTCAAACTCATTCCACGGCTCAAGGAGGCTTTCAACTTTCAATTCCCCTGCCTCTACTACCTAAGTAACTGGGCTTCTGGGCCCTGAGTCATACCTGTCTCTATGAGTAGAGTCATATTGACTAAGTCACATGATGTGGAGCTGCCAGTTCCCCACCACTAACAAAACCCAGGCTATGTCTTTGTCTGGGGGATTTCCTGAGGGCTCCTCTGTGGACTCCCTGGCATGCTGTCTAACCTGGCTTCAAGCTGTCTCTTTTAATGAACTTTCTCTCCAGGCTTAAAGGGAAGTCTCTCTCTCTCTCTCTCTCTCTCTGTTTCTCTCTCTCCCTCTCTCCCTCCCTCCCTCCCTCCCTCCCTCCCTCCCTTCTTTAAGGCCCACCATGCTGCCTTTGCTATGATGCATGGCTCCTTCTAACTTCTCCCACCTCAGGACCCCATCATGTGGCCCAGCATGGTCACCCCGAGGCTCTCTCTCCTAATAAAGCTGACCCTGAAGAGTTATTTCATAGCATCTTCTTTCCCAAAACCACTACTCTGATTCTAACATAGTATACACAGTTCTTATGTATTCTACCCATGCATCTTAGTTCATTTTCTCCTTGTGTTGATATTACTTCTTTTCTTTTTCCTTCCTGTTTTAGTCTTTAGCTATGTTAGTTTTTACCACTGACTAAGCAGAGGAAAAAGAATGAGGACAAGAGGCCTCCTGGCTTCTTTGGGACAGCACTCGCTCCATGAGATGTCCCTGTGCTCAGCATGATGGGCATGCAACCCCATCCCACGCACATGCTCTTCCTCACACATCCCCATCCACCTGTCACACACACCACACACCACATACACACACAGCACACCACATACATACTATATACATACCACACGCACATCACATACACACAACCACACTACATACACACCACACACACCACATGCATACTGTATACATACCACACACATACACACCACACACCACATGCATACTGTATACATACCACACACATACACACCACACACCACATACATACATATACCACAGACTACATACCATATACACCATGCACACCACACATACCACACATACCACATACACAACACACAATACATACTCACACCAAACATATCACATATACAACACGCACAACACATAACACACAATACATACACATATACACCACATACACAACACATAATACATATACACACCAAACATATCACATATACAACATGCACAACACATAACACACAATACATACACATACAAACCAAACACAACACACATACCATATACACATACCACACATCACACACACACATATACTATAGAACACACACACTACATACACACACATACCACATACACACCATACACATATACACACACCACACATATACACACACCATATCACAAATACCACACACACACAAACACATACACCAAACATGTATGCGCATAGCACACACCACATATACACACACCATACCACACCACACACCACATATACACACACCGTACCACACACACACCCCATATATACACACCACACACACACACCACATACATACAACACAGACCACACCACTCACATATGCACACACATACACACAAAAACACACGCACACACCGTCCCTCCACACTCATACAACTATTTCAACCTTAAACAGAATCTCAATTCTTCTCTTCTCTAAAATATGCCTTATATCTGTGGGTAAGTAAATGTGTAAATATCTTTCCTTTTTCTTTCCTTACCTATCCCCATATCTGCCTATCACTAAAGATACCTTAAATGCATTTGTCATCATCTCTGGGACCTGTCCCAGATTCATTGCTGTTGGTGTGATAAAACACCCTGACAAACTTAGGAGGAGAATGGGGATGTCTGAGCTCATAGTCCATCCGTGGGGGACATCACAGAGACAAACGTTTAAGGTGGCTGTCCCATCACATACTAGCCACGAGCAGAGTGCGGATGCTTGCACTTCTCTGAGCAGAGTGTGCATGCTTCTCTGCTTGCCCTCCTGTGCTCAGCGTGATGTCTGTTTCCACCACAGTCCAAGACCCATTGCCTAGGAAACAGTGCTTCCCACAGTAACTGGGGTCTTTCCACATCGAGTAACCTCATTAAGATAATTCCCCATACAGCTGGAATGGTAATAGCTCAACAGTCAGGAGTCCATACTGCTCCTGGAAATGACCTGAGTTCAGTTTCCAGCACTAAAGCTGGGCAGCTCAAAACCACACAGAACTCCAGCTCCAGCCGCACGCCTTCTCCTGGCTTCTATTGGTAACTGCAACCATGAGCACATAGCAGGAACAGACACACATGCATCCACATAATTAAAGATAAATATTTGATTTAACAGAAAGGTAATTCCCCATCAATATGCCCACAGGCCAACCCAATATAAACAATCTCTCAGTGACTCTCCTCCCAAGTGAGTCTAGGTTGTATCAAATGGGCAATAAAGCTAACCATCACAGGGCCTTTATCTTTGCCCATGAAGACATGTCGGGACTGGCTGCTGTCTGTTGAGTGCACATGAAACAGAAGGGAACCAACTCAGCTGGGGCCATGCTCAGCCAGCCAGCTCCAGCTGAGCCACAAGCTGAAGAGCCCTGTGTAGACCCAGCCAAGTCCAAACAAACCCACCACAGACGGGCGACGCTGGGCTTACCTACACACTCCCAAGCTAAATAAAGGCATATGGCAGTGAGCGGGCGACCTGAGGATCCAGAGCCATTTCCCAGCATGCGCTATGGATGGGTTTGTCATGTACCAGCAGCTAACAAGTTCTCTCTCTCTCTCTCTCTCTCTCTCACACACACACACACACACACACATATTCTCTCTCTCCCTCCCTCCGTCCCTCCCTTCTTCCCTCCCTCTGTCCCTCCCTCCCTCTCTCTCTCTTGTGTGTGTGTATGCGTGTGTCCGCACGCGCGCATGTGTCTGTGTGTGTGTGTGTATGTGTGTGTGTGTGTATGTGTGTCCCCAAAAACTAGACGGGTAGCTCTGCATACCAGTCTAGGTTCATAGAGTACCTAGGCTCTCCCAAGTCTCTCTTTACCCCAACCTTTTATCCTAAAATTCCACAGCCGTCCCTTCCATGTTTAAAGGTTACTGTCCTCCAAGGACAGAGGGATACACCACATCACCAATGAAGTGAGCCCAGGACCTGCCATCAGAGAACTTACAGGCGCTTTGAGAATTAATTGATTGGCTTGACTGATTGGTTGACCGATTGGTTGATGGCTGCAATGGACTGAAATATAGTGTTGCACCATTCAGCAGATGAACTACCCAGCCTGCAATTGGCCTACAGCCTCCACACACAGCCCGAATACACAGAGCCCACACTGTGAAAGAACAGGTGTTTCTCAGCCAGGAGTGAACGGCCAGGCTCGTGCCACGAGGGAGGGATGTCACCTCTGAGTCACAGAAACTGTCACAGAGCTGTGCCTGGTCCTCAGGGGGCTTGCGCTAGCATGCAGTGTGGCAGGACCTGACATTCTGCAGACTAGGCTCAGGGGGAGCCCATGGGTCCTAGGTCTCTCACCCACTACAGGCTTCTTGCCTGAGAGGCAGGGCAGGACAGTGGCTGGCAGCAGATTGCTTCCAGACGCCTACAGTTTACAAGGGAGCAAACATTTCCCTGCCTGTTGCCTTGCTAAGCACTGCGGCCAGTAGGGTTATCCTGGTCCAATCCTGTTATGAATCCTGACCTTAGGGAGCTGGGTGACCCTAGCTGGTCACTCAGCTGCCCTGGGTCTCAGTTTGGTCACCTGACAAGTACATAAATAGTACATCTCTCAGAGTGACAGACACCAGGGGGAAAGTCTGCATAAACGTTGTTACTTCAACTTGAGGCAACCCATTAGAATGCTGGACTTGTTGGCATAGTCCTCCACTTCTGTCCCTAGGAGGAGGTTGGCACTCCCTCCATGCTGGTCTCAGACTCCCTCCTGGGATCTTTCTAGGGATCCCTGCTCCTGTCTCATGTCCTTCCCACTCTTCTCTGGCCCTTCCCATACCGACTCTTCAGTGCTGTGGTATCATTTCAAACTGGGTGTTGTGTTTTACGGAAAGATTAGGAGAAAAGGAACATGTTTGGTGGGTGTGTGGTAAAGTGTGGGGGAAGGGTGCCTCTGTGGGCCCACGCCTAGGCATCCCTTGCCCCTGAGGGACCAGCCACAGGGCATGAGGAGGGGAGTTGAGAGGGTAGTAGAGACAGAGAAGGGGAGAGAAAGAGAGAAAGAAGAAGAGGAGGAGGGGGGAGGAGGGGGAGGAGGGGAAGGGGGAGGAGAGGGAGGAGGAGGGGAAGGAGGAGGAGAGGGAGGGGGAGGAGGAGGGGGAGGAGGAGGGGGAGGAGGGGGAAGAGAGGCCAGCCAGAGCCCATGAGCACGTGGAGAGAGAAGGGAGAGAGAAATGGAGGGGGAAACAGGTGAGAGGACAAAGCAATAGCAGGAAAGCAAGAGAGAGAGAGAGGAGGGGCAAGCAGCCCCTTTTATAGTGAGGCAGG
The DNA here is from genome assembly GCF_947179515.1 of Apodemus sylvaticus. NCBI lineage: Eukaryota > Metazoa > Chordata > Mammalia > Rodentia > Muridae > Apodemus > Apodemus sylvaticus. The sequence goes on from NC_067474.1 coordinate 145,121,093, forward strand.
CACACCTGGCTGTTGCCAGGTAACTGTAGGGCGGAGCCTAGACAAAATACTAACACTGGGTATGAGGGCTGGAGAAAGAGTACCGAGATACAGCACTCACCTAGCTGATGGAGGTCCTAGGTTCAGTCTACACACACACACACACACACACACACACACACACACACACACACACGGAGAGAGACAGACAGACAGACAGACAGACAGACAGAGACGGAGAGACCAATGGACAGACAGACAGAAAGACAGAGACCCCCATTGCTGTCCTTTCATGGGTCTGGGAGTTCTCCTACCTGCCAGGCTGAACTTGAGAAGAGTGGTCTACACCTCATCCCCCCTGGGCCTCCTACACCCCTGCTGTGGAGACGCTATCATCTCATTTGAACAATGCAAAGGAAGAAAGTGAAACCTAGTGGTGACAGCCAGGGCTCCTGGCCAGAGTGTCCTGAGGCGAGCTTAACTCTCTCTATAGCTCCTGATATGTTTGAATCTAAAAATGTCCCCCGAGGGGTCATTGGTAAAGGCTCAGTAGCCAGCTGATGGGCTTTTGGAAGGCAACTGACTGGGGGGGGGGGGGGAGGAATTTAACTCCATCACTGAGTTCATCCTCTGGAGCCTCATTTGAGGAAGTAGTTCTCTGGGTGAAATGAAGAAGGCAGTCACCCATTGTGGCCAGGTTATCTATCCCACAGGACCACAGACAGGCCACTGTCCTGAGTCCTTTGCACAGCACGGGGGGGGGGGAGGGGTGCAAATCATAAAGGACAGGAGAGCCCCCTGGATCAGACTTGTTTCCTGGAGCAAGGCGAAGAAAGACAGGCTCAGTAGAGGGAAGGTGGGGCTGAGGAAGGGTATACCTCATCCCTAGTCTCTCTACTTTCTCTGCTTCCAGACAGCCACGAGGTGAGCGGCTTCGCTCCATCCTGGCCTCCTGCAACCATGATGCTCTGTCCCACCACAGAGCCAATAGATTCAGCGGGGCTGGCCATGATTTGAAACCTGAAGCCGAGAATAGTCGTCTTCTCCTTGTAAGCTCTTTTCTCCAGCACTTTGTCATCACACAGAAAATTGATGAGCACAACCAAGCCTGTGCTGCCTTGCACCGTGTTGCTCCTGGAAATGGACGGAGCTCTCCCCGCGAGGCATTTATGATTCCGGGGTTCCCAGAGGAAAGGCTCCTTGGACTCTGAGGATAGGGCATCAGGCGGCAGAGGTGTGTTGTAGCGTGTAATTTTAAAACAAACAAACAAACAGCACTATCCCGCCTTTTCTCCCAGCTTAGCTCCGAGATCTGCTGCCGCCTGGCCCCAATCCCAGCATGCCCCGGAGCTGCTGCACTCCAGGGCTCGCTCTCTTTTGTTCCTCCAGGCTTAGCTCCACCAAGCCGCCATCACCGACCAGCTTCTTTCTCTACCCACCTTTGCTCCGAGGATGAAAAACACTCAGACAGTTTTATTACTGTAGAACTTGCCAGCTAGCACGAATTGCTGAGCACAGAATCTCCTGCCCTAAACGTAACAGCTACTCTGTATGAGCTAGCCTGTATGAGCTAGCCTGTATGAGCTAGCCTGTATGAGCTAGCCTGTATGAGCTAGCCTCCACTGACCTCCTTGGCTATCCGCAGATGGCAGAGACCGCTGGTTCTAGCTTCCCTGAGATCTTACACAGTTGTTTTGTGCTTCTCCTTCCAAAGCCTAGCCAGAAAAAGCCCCTTCTCTTTCCCTGTGTCTTCTTTTCGTCCCGGGACCCGGAAGTCCCACCTGTCCCTTCCGTCCACCAATTGGCTCCTGGCCTCCTTTATTGACCAAATCAAGAACCAATTAGGGAACCGGGTCTTAATATCAGCGCCTCCTCCTAAGGTGTGTGAAGTCTAGGAGCCTCCACCTGGGCCAGCCGCCGGTCTTGTCTCCCCTATCCCCATAAGCTAATGGTCTCAGGGAAGTCACTTACCTCCCCCTAACCCTCAGTTTCCCCACCTGTAAAGCCTGGGCTGGAAACACCCACCTGCTCAGGGTTTCCATGTTTTGATGAACTCTGTGTTCTCAAAAGTGACAGGTGTGAGTCTGGGTGTGGTGGGAGGGCCTGGGCTAGACATTGTCTACTGGGATATGGAGAGGTCTGAATCTGGACCCCGAGTTCTAAGGCCAGGCTCAACCCACCTTTCTCCTTTATCCATTAGGGAGGGCATCACACACAGCTCCTCCCTCGGCAACATATTCTTCACAAACATTCAAAGACTCTGGCGTTGACCAGGGTGCTCACCAGAGGAAAGACTGTGACCTTGGCTCTAGACAAGGACTCCTCCCATCTCCCTCTCCACCACCCCCACCCCCAAAAGAAATACCACCTCCATCCTACAACAGCCAATGCATTTTCAGAGCCGCTGATGGTGGGCTGGGTCCCTCTAAGGACTATTGTGCCTTCTCTATAACGACATTCATTATGCTGTCCGACATCAATACTGCTCTCGGGTTAATCTGTTTAACTTAATGAGGCATTTGTTCTCAGTTAGAAAACTCCTGAAGAAGCATGTTTGCTCCTGATGGGCTGAGCCCGTGAATAGATTAACACAAGGCTTGAAAAGGCAACCAGGAAAATGAATCTAACTGGCCCCTTTTTCTATTTCAGGTGTGGGCTAAGGCTGGGCTAACTTTCATTCAGATGATCATTTCTCGGAGGAAGGAATGGGTCGACCAAGTGACTTCTCCACACTGACTTGTCAGCCTTCTGCTTCTGATTTTCAGTTATGAAAAAAAATGTGTGTAATTGGGAGGAAATGTTCCCAGAACTGAGCGTCAAGGGAACAGAGTGTGAACTGGAAGTTCCCATATGACAGCCGGGCCAGTCCATGGGTCACTGTCAGAGCCCTCACACTCAGCACCCAGTGGGTGCTCGTGGATGTTCTCTGAAGGTGTGAAGAAGGTGTGAAAGTTTGAGATTAGCCATGGCAGACCCTGTCACCTGAAGAGTCCCTTGGGGTACAAAGGCAGATGATACTTGAGATCCTGGACACATCTGGAAGTAAACTATGGTCCCTGATTCCTGGCCCAAAGAAAAAGACAATCCTTGAGCCAATTCCCTCTAAAGACATCCTATGGATCCTCACAAATCAGTTTTCCCACAAGCACTTAGAGCCACTGCTGGCTGGGAGTCTGGCCAGTACACCCTGTGTCCTCCAGGAACATCCTGTGGGCTGTCTCAAGTCAGGGAAGTCAGGCAGTGGAAGAGATTCCTCCCCACCTCCACTGGTTCTGCTTGCGAGTGACCAAAGCTCACTGGTCATTGGGTGGGTTCATTCTGCCTTCCGAGTCCAGGGAGGCAGCTTCTGCCAAGTAGGCAAGTAGGCAGCTTCTTCAAACCTTACTCCTGTCCTTTGCCAGCTGCCAGCATTTGCAGAAGTTCCTCCACCACACTGGGACAACATTTACTTAGTTGTAAAATAAATGACAACGATGTCATATTCTTTACAAAGACATTAGAATGAATCAAGGGAAGCTGGACGTGGTGGTGCTGCTGCCACCGCAGAGCACGGGAGGATTACAAGTTTAAACCCGGCCTGTGCTGCATGAGCAGTGTGAGGCCAGTGAGCTGTCTACGTAAAATTTAAATTACAAACTAACTCTGTTTGTAAGCTGAAGAGTGGGCATGTGTGCGGGATCTTTCCCAGTGTGTGTGCAGTGACTTACAGAAGGGTCTGCAGGGTGCCCTCCTCGGTCTGTGTGGCTTTTACCCTCCAGCTTCTTCAGCGCTACTTTCTCCGATGCTCATCTTGTTTCCAGAGTGACTTATTCCATGAGATGCATTTGAGCCTCGAGGCTCGCCTGTCCTCCCTCTCCCAGCCCCTCCCACCCTGTGCACATATGGAGTCATGACAGTGATCTGACAATGACTTGGAGGAGAACCTTGGCCACCACTGGCAAATGCTGTCTCCATTCGGTCAGTGGTTGTATGGAGGCCTGGAGACGTGGCTCTGTGAGCAGAATGCTTGCCCTGCACTCCAAAGTCCTGAGTTCAATCCCCAGCCCCACAATAAATAGGAGGGTGGTGGATGGCTCAGTAGGTAAAGATACTTGCCCCAAAGTCTGATGAACTGAGTTCAGTCCTGAAACCCACATGTAGAAGAGCATGAATTCCTACAAATTGTTCTCTGATCTCTTCATGAACACTGTGACACACATGTATGCATGTGCATAAACACAAACACATATATACACATACATAACATATATGCATACATACCTTCAGACATATATACACATACACGTATACAAGCATATACACACAGATTTCAAACATACATACCTACACATATAAACATATACATACACATACACATTCACACATGCACATACACACATACACTCACACACACAAACACACAAAATGCACATCATACATATACATACATACATATACACATACATTCACACACACATCCACTCACACACATAAGCACATGCATACATACAAACATATACACACACACACCATAAATAACATTTTAAGAGAGTGGTGCTTTGTGCATGTAATCTCAACACTCGGGAGCTGGATGGACGTAGGGGTCAGAAGCTCAAGGTCATCCTCTACAATAGAGTGAACCTGAGTCCATCCTGGAACTCATTAGACACTTACAGAGGAAGCCAGGTAGATGGTGTGGTTCAGAAATCCTCTCTGCTAGGCAGTTCAAGACCACAGTAGGCACATCTTAGTCAGGAAGCCCTCACTGAACTGTCCTTTCCCAAAGGTTCATGTCATTGTAGTTTCCAAAGTGGGAGGCACCAGGAGCCTGGCACCCTGATGATTCTGTGATGGATATAACATGAGTTATATATAACAGAGTGTGCCCTCTGTTACTTGGCTATGAGGTCTAGAGATGGTCACCAATCTCCTCTTCTTCAGGACCTCGGACAGCGGGGTTTCCCCTTAAGAGTCAGTCCTAGTTTCTGTGTTTCCAGTACTTGGGAGCTGTGTGCTTTAATGCGGTGGGAAGCGCCTCTGCATCCGTCTATGTTAACGGCCTTGCTCTTCATTTTACAAGCCAGGAAATGTCAGAAGAGTTGAACCCAATAGCGACACCATCTAATAAAAATGTCACTGGACGAGAAACCTTGAATCTTGGCTCAGCTGTGTGTTCATTCAAGTAAAATGACTCCCTCCTCTCCGTGAGCCATGGAACTGCATGGCCCCCTGTCTTCAGGACGCTTTCTGAGAAATAACACTTTGGATTTCATTCCCCAATTCCGCCCCCACAAACTTGGGAGGCTCCTCACCAATGTCCACCAAGTATTCTGTCATTTCTTCCTTCCTAGGTAGGAGATTCTTAATGAGTAGCTAAGCAGTGTAGCCAAATTTATGAGCAGTAAACTGATTAAAACTAGTCTAGAAGCTAGTAAAAACATCAGGAAACACTGAGATGGTATTAAGTTAAAAACCTAACTCCCAGTCTTAGATAACATTCCACGAGAATGTTTTACACACACACACACACACACACACACACACGTGTAGATGAGGAAGCTGGGACGTGGAGAGAGCACAGGGCCTTTGAGGCTCTGCTTAGGGAGTAGCAGAGTTAGCACCGGAACCAAGAGCTATCTCCAGCAAGTCACCATCTACAGATGTTCATCCCTGGGCTGTAGATCAGGAGTCAGTCCTGCCTGAGGTGACAGCTGACAGCAGCAATGACTCTGTTAACTGAGTCACCGTGCACTGGCTACCTAGCACTCATTCACTGTTCCCCTGACTCCATCATTACTCCACGAAGTGCAGCACCCCCAACACACACACACACACACACACACACACACACTCAGATCTGTGTTAAAGGTGAAGAAATGGAAAGAGGGAGAGAGGAAAAGAAAACAGGTCAAAAAAATAATAAATGACTGGTGGCACAGTTCGGGGCCTGATCGCCCACCAAGGCTGTCACAGAGAGAGATCAAGGTTTAGACGTATGTGGTGAAGACCACATCCCCAGCTTCACTGAGTGACTTGAGTCTGAGTAATTTTAAGGAGACGGTAACCTTTAAAATGGATTTTCTGTTTGTAGTTTTTTAAAGGACATTAAAAACTTGGGAGAAAGAGATGGGGGAAGAAAAGGGAGGAGGAGGGGGAGGAGGAGAAGGAGAAGAAGAAGGAGAGAAGGAGGAGAGGAACAAGAAGAAGAAGAAGAACAACAACAACAACAACAACGAGAACAAGAACAGGAAGAAAAGAAAAAGGGGGGAAGGAAAGAAGAAGGAGAGAGAGACTTGAGATTTTCCAAATCAAACCCCTCCTTCAGTAAACATTTCCAGTGGAATTTGTAAGCTGGCGGTAATTACGTTTACCTGGGCAATAGATCAGCAGAATTTATTCTGAGTGAAACTGAAAATCAGTTTGGATCTAGAAAACTAGCTTTGGTGGAATCCAAAGAGACAACTCAGCCTGAGATGGGTTGCAGAGTTGATGCCTGTTGGCTTTTGCTCTTGCTGAGAACATCAGGAAGAAGGCCCCGGACGTGGTGGCTCCTCCAGCCAAGCACAAGGTGGGAACCCCAGTCAAGCCAGGCCATCGTTCTGGGGCCGAAGTTCCTGAGAGCTAGCTGCATGGCTTTGAGCCCACTGCTGCCCTGCTCTGTAACTCAGCTTCCTCCGTGTGCAAGGCGAGTGTCCAGTCTCCCTGGTCTAAGACAGTACATGACAACGAAGCTGAGAGGTGAGAAGGCAGATGAGGATGCACGCCCGGGAGAGCACAGGGAACACCTCCACGAAGCTGTGATGCTCAGCCCTGGTGGCAGAGGCTCAGAGCCTGAGACCTTCACCTCCAGCAGCTCCATCTACCCTGGGACCATGAGCAACATTATCCCTGTCTCGTGAATGTAGTACCCGAGACTCCCAAGTGACAGGGTCTACCCGAGGTCACACTGTGAGTCAGAGAAGGAAAACATGTTAAAATGGACTCCAGTAGTTGCATACCACAAAGGTACATAGAGATGAGGCTTCCCCCAAGTGTTCATTCTACCTCTGGGTCTTTCCCAGTGGCCTTGGTTTCTAACAATTTGTTGATGTGTGGATATACATGTCCATTGTCTTGATGTGTCCTACTCATGGAGATTGGGCTAGTATCCTCCAGTCACTAAATTGTTTGCTGCCACATCAACTCTGAATGCTCATCTTTGTTTTCTCCTCTGTATGTCCTCCATCTTTCCTCTCAAGTCCAACTGCCCTTATTTCGTTCCTCAGAATAAAAAGCGCCACTCTCTCTATCTCCAACATTAGTCTGTGAACCCCACAAGGGTAGTACTGTGATTCATCAAAGACTGAAGCTCTCTGAAGAATTCCTGACAGAGAGACAAGGTCCACAGTAAGTAGTTCACATGAATGAGCAACTCTTCTGGCAAGGAAGGTCCCATGTGGGCAGCAATTCCATGCTAGGCCCTGATGACATCACAGGGCAGCTTGAGTGTGCATCTCTGAGGCCAGGCCCTGAAAGGACCCAAAGTCAGCACTTAGGAACAAGGTATCCTACATCAGTGTTCCAGGGGTGAAGACTCAAAGAACTGAGCATCTGGACTAGAAGGAGCTGATCCAGCCGAACAGGCAAAGGAGATGTGGAGTAGGCAATCTGGGAGCAACGTTGGGTCTAAACACTGCTAATGGGAGTGTAAACTGCAGAGGCAACTCTACAGACCATTGGCAGTGTCTGCTGATGATCCTGTGTGTGAGCTGGACACAATGTCGCGATTCCACATGTGGATGATACTGTATATGACAGGGATACAATGTAGCAATTCCACATCAGTGCCCATGCCAGTGCTTACATCAGCCCAGCCCTGGAATGCACAGGATGGCAAATGATTTGCATACTTGTCAAATACACAATACCCCACAGGGACAGGAATGAACAAAGTCGTGTTGTGCACGGCAGCCTGTGAACATTGCCAGGTCTAATGCTGGAGCCACAGGAAATGGGGTGCAGAGGAACTCGGGGCAGTGTGTTTGTATGACACTCATGTATCACAGTGCTAAAAGCCAGGAAACTGATTACTGCCCTGGCTTGAGAGCAGAATTAGTGACACTCAGGAGATGAAGGCACTTCTAGGGGACTGAGGACAGTCTCATTATTGACCTGTGTGCACTTAGCCCTGCAGATATGTTCACTTTCAGAAAATTCTAAAATTCCCCACAAGGACTTATGTAGTTTCTTCTAGGTAAGTCCTCTGTTAAATTATGGTGCCACAAAAAGTAGGCTGTAAAAAAAGCCCATATACCCAGGGATAGAGCAATGGCTCGGTGGCTAAGAGCACTCACTGCTCTTCCGGAGGACCTGAAGTCATTCCTAACACCATGTTGAGGCGTTCACAATCACCTAAAAATCCAGCTCCAGGGATATAATACCCTCTTCTGGACTCTGTGGCCACCTATCACGTGTACACATGCGAGTGTGTGCATGTACACACACACACACACACACACACACACACGTACTTTTTTCTCAAAGGACTAATAAAGAACTAAAATGGTGGCCAGCAAGATGGATCAGCTGGTGAAGGTACTTTCCACCAAGGCTGATTCACGAAACCAACACGATGAAAAGAGAGAATCTAATTCCTTACGTTGTCCTCTGGTCTCCAGCCACACAGAAGGCATGGCACCCACTCACCAACATACACACAGGATGAAGGAGGGAGAGAGGAAGGAGGAAGGGAGGGAATGGAGGGAGGGAGGGAGGGAGAGAGGAGAGAGAGAGAAAGAGAGAGTGAGAGAGAGAGAAAGAGAGAGAGAACAAGAGAGAGAGAGAGAGGGAGGGGGGAGAGAGAGAGAGCGCGAAGAGAAGGGAGGGAATGGAGGGAGGGAGGGAGGGAGGGAGAGAGGAGAGAGAGAGAAAGAGAGAGTGAGAGAGAGAGAAAGAGAGAGAGAACAAGAGAGAGTGTGAGAGAGAGAGAGAGAGAGAGAGAGAGAGAGAGAAGGGAGAGAGAGGGGAGGGAGGAAATCTAAGTAACTAAAACTCCCAGAGGCAATGAGGCTGGCTTGTAGTCACAGCAGACAGACTCACCCAGCACACTGTGTGACAATGAAGCACCTAGCACCGAACAAACTGACAAGGGACTGAGACACCGAGCAGATGAATGAGCCAAGGAATAAAGAATGAGTGAGCAAAGGAAAAGATGACTGAATGCACGCTGAAGTGTGGATGAGTGAATGACCGGAAGGCTGCAGGGCTGAAGCAGCCACTGGGCCCTGAGGAACGGAGAGTGTAGAGGAGCACGGGGAGAAGGAATGACGTACATGGAAGAGGGGATGAGCAGGCCAGGGTGTGGAGTAGGGAGTGAGCTAGCATCGCGGAGCACGACAAGGAAAACCACACTGCCCAAGACACAAACGGATGGAGATAGGGCGCGAGACTCCATGTCTCCCTGCTTTCCTGTTGCTGTAATGAATACCCTGACAAAGGCAGCCTAAGGGAGAAAGAGTTTACTTTAGCTCAGAGACTCAGAGAGGAAGGCTTGGCAGCAGCATGAGGAGACATAGGAGAAGAAGCCAGGGTGTGCTTGTCAGTCCTTATTGCCAACGTGATACAAGTCGGGGTGATCTGGGAAGCAGGACTTCATCTGAGGAATTGCTTAGGTCAGAAGGCCTGGGGCCATTGCTGTTACAGTTCATCTTGTTGATGATTGAGGCGGGAGGCCTCTGCCCACTGTGGGCGGCACCATGCCCGGCAGCCAGGTCTGGAGTGCATCAACAAGCTAGCCAAGCATGAACCAATGAGAAGGCCAGTAGGCAGAATTCCTCCCGTCTGCTTCAAGTCTGTTTGAGTTTCTGCACAGACTTCCCTCAACAATGGCCTGTGATCTGAACATGTCAGCTGAAATAAACTCTTTCCTGCCTGAAGTGGAAACGCATGGTTTCCTTGGAAAGCTAGTTGTGTCGGGTGGCGTTTTGCTGGGGCAGACACATGAAGGAGTGTTTTCCTGAAGCGGACACAGGTGAAAGGATGTTTTACTAAAGCAGACTCGTGAAAGGACATGTGATGAAGGATTCTTCCTTACCAATACACATGAATTGGTTCACCTTACATTGCATAGCTGAGCTCCATTTGTCATGACTGAATATAGAGAAATGCACCAAAAGCCTTCTGGTGGTGTGCTGGCGACTTCTGAACAATTCCACAGACTCGGGCTGATTGTCAGAGTGATGTCAGCTGATACAGACCCAAGGAGAGTTTTGTTAAGACAACTCATGTGTTGAGGCACGACCTAATAATGCCTTGAGTCTTCCTTCCAGCCCGGAGTCTCCTCTGAGGGCAGTTGGTGAGAAGGCACAGAATCAGGGACTCAGACTCTGGGAGCAAGTGAGAATTTGGAAGCAAGCTCATTTATTAAGTCTCTGGAAGCCTATATACCCTCCACCCATGTCCCATTGGTCCCAAGCAAGCATGTCCTCCAAGTGGCAGTTTCTGATTGGCTGTCACTGTCTGCATCACCAATCTCTAGGCTCTCAGGCAGGCTTCAGTTTGGCCCTTATGCAGAAGTTGCACGGGCCCCACTCTTTATCAATGTTTATGTGGAAGCACCACTGCACTGGCAACAGGGCCTTTCTGTTCCTCCTACAAAGACCCGTGGAGGACCCATGATGTTTGGAGGGAGTATGAATAGAACCAACGGATAGTGACAGAGGCAGGCTTGCATAGCTAGCTTTGCAATGCTTCTTGGTCTCGAATCTTCCCTTTGTTGAAGAGGCATGGCAAAGAACTTCTCCTGGCGTCCCTGGTGGTCTTGCTGATGAGAGCCGATTCGGCTGAGGCCTGGCGGTTTCTGCTAGGTCATGCCATCGCTGCTAATTTGTGTTTGCTATCCTGACACTACTTAACTGAAACTCTGGTGTATTCGTGAAGTGTTTGCGAATGGATCGAGCTGCCGCTGCTGACTCCTGTGAACTGATCTGCTGATTTCCTGACAACTCAGATGGGATTTGCTCCAAAGAATAATTTATAAACGGGTCCACTTCCCCCGTATACTAATAATCTTTCTTTTTCACTCCCTCCAGTGGGTGGGGGCTAGAAGGGAGGTTAAAGCATTTAAGAACCCATAGTAAAAGTTTTGAAAAAATCAAAGCTTACACCTGCCTTCAGTTTTGCTTTTTTTTTTGTTTTTGTCACAGCAACAGAAAAGTAAACTGGAATAAGTAGGCTGGCTGATCATGTCGCATCCACTCACAGGAAAAAGAGAAAGAACAGGAAGTAGGACTAATCTCTGCATTCCCCACCCAGGAACTCACTACTTCCAGCAAGGCCCCACTTCCTGAAGGGGTCACAACCTTCCCACACAGGGCCACCGGCAAAGGACCGAGTGCTCAAACAAGTGAGCCTGAACCTTTGGGGACATTTCACCCTCAAACCACAGCACACAGGAAGCAGGTGGATTTCTGTACAAATCAATGGAGGACAAATGGCGCCGTGTATCCTGGGAGAATGTGAGGAAGGGAGGGTATGCGGAGGAAGCCCTGCTTCTCGCCAAAGGAGCATTAGCCAACAGAGAAGGTCTCTCCAGGGACAACACCTTGGAGATAAGAATGTGATTGAACAAATACCACAGGGACAAGGAGGGCACCACCCGCTCGTCAGGATTAACTCTGAAGCTAAACAGAACCAAATGTATTGTTTTCCCAATTAGGTCGCAGATAATTAGCTATTATATAGTAACCCCTCAGCACGATTTTAATAATCGCTATTTAAATAACACACTTCCACTGTCTCCTCACAAATTAACTTCAGAGGGATGCAATGAATACAGACATAGAAAGGCTTGTGGGTGGCCTGGGATGGAAAAGAGCCAGATGCTTTCTCTGTGGTCAAGCAAGAAGAGCCCAAGGTCGGAGACAGAGCTCAGGTTGGGAGAATTCAGGTTGGGGAAGACTGGGGTCCAGGAGACCAGGGAAATCCTTCTCTACTTGGTCGCCCCCCCTTAATAAAGTAGGATACTCCCCATGATGTGAGGAGGAGCCTTGGGATGGAGTCAGGATTACCCCAGATGGAGGTTAGGAATCATCAAGGCTCCCTCTCTGAACCTTCTTGTTGTGTCTTTGGTGCAGCATCTGACTTCAAAGTAGGCACCAGGAGAACACGGTTGAGTGTGTCTGGATCCAAGGCTCAGGGAATATCATGGAAGGATGAACAGAAAGATTCTAAGAGCTGGAGCCAGACAGTAGGGAGGCAGAGGCAGGCAGATCTGAGTTCAAGGCTACCCTGGTCTACAGAGTGAATTCTAGGACAGCCAGGGCTACACAGAGAAACCCTGTCTCAAACCCTGCCCCCTCCATAAGAAGAATCTAGGCACACGTGGCTATAGAACAGCTGCTCTCCGGCAATGGCATGGCTGGCACACTCATAAGTTGCCAGAAGCTCCAGTTACCTGCATAAGATCAAGCCCAAGGGCCAGTTACCTGCATAAGATCAAGCTGGTTGTAACCCAGCATGGATGGAGGAGGGGTGCCTGGGAGGTTTCACCCCTATCTGAGGAGATCTTGATAACTGATAGTTGTTGAGAGAAGGAGTCTCATTTTCTCTGGAGAATGTGGCCACTGGTGAGTCACCAGTGAATGACCTCAGCCCCATTTGCACATGGCCATCCCTGACTGGACTTAGCAGGTAGATCGGTGGGTCCTGTAGTGGGGGGAGGGACTACAGTGAGGAAGTTGGGAGTGGATAAGACCAATAAATACTGTATACATGCATGGGATTCTCAAATCATAAATACAAATAGTATTTTTATTGAGGGAGTAGAGTTCATTCCTGTCTTATGTGGTTTTTTGTTTGTTTTTTTGGTTTGGTTTGGTTTTTCAAGACAGGGTTTCTCTGTGTGGCTCCGGCTGTCCTGGAACTCACTCTGTAGACCAGGCTGGCCTCAAACTCAGAAATCCACCTGCCTCTGTCTCCCAGAGAGCTGGGATTACAGGCGTGCGCCACCACTGCTCGGCTTCTTAAACTGCCTTTAAGCTCAGCTTCGCTTGAGAGACAAGCCACATTCCTCCTGCACCCGATCCCCTGGCATCCATGGTCACTCTACCTGTCTGGTTCATGGGCAGCCTAGTTCCACTGTACCCTCATGTCTGCCTGACTTTCTGTCTCCATTTGATGCCTTAAGACTATAGAAAACTACTACCCTGTGCGGAATAGGGCTTGGTGGGCTCCTGGAGGCAAGATACTGCTAAATCAGACCCTGAAGAAATGGCACCCTACTGCAAGAAGGTCATGAGGAGGCTAACCGTGCTCCCTGACAGGACCTGGTCTCATGGACACCTGACCGCTGAGCTCCCTGGCAGTGTCCGCAGAGAGAAACACCTGCTGCTTGCAGAGACAGGGCAGGCTGGAGATAGGCTGGTGCCGGGCAGGGAGGAGGGAAGTCCTCTTGACTTGGCTGTGTGCTTCAAAGCGGCCTTGATCTGCACAAACTGCTCTTAAAGCAAAGAGCTCTAAAAACCAATGAGAAAGGCATGGAGGTGGGGCCTCTGACATGTGAGCCAGCTTCCTTTAAAGGGAGAGTGTGTGCAGGCGTCGTGCATGGTCTGCCGTGGTCTGCTGGGGGCGGGGGGTGCGTGATGTGCTTTTCCCACTGGCAGAATGGAAACCCTGGTTAAGGGATTGGAGGCTTGAGACTATCACCATGGCACCAGAAGCTTGGGTTTGCAGAGGTCTGTCCTCAGAAGGATGTAACCTTCAGGGGGTCTGGAAACAAATCTTCACTCAGTGTCATGGAGTCCCCTTCATGGACAGAGCCTAGACAGGGCATGGCTGACTACAGAGGAGCAGACAGCTGGTCTCATGAAAAGGAAGGATGAAGAGGACCTAATATTATTTATGAACTGTGACAGTTCATTTATGATCAGTTTGGTGAATGTGACAACTAATAGAGTTGTGCGAGTTCTTTTCTTTCCTTCCGTCCTTCCCCTTCCTCTTCCCTTTCTTCCTCTTCTTCCTCCTCTTCCTTCTCTTCCTCCTCCTCTTCCTCTTCTTCCTCTTCCTCCTCTTCTTTCTCCTCTTTGAACTAGTGATAGCTATGTAGCCAGGGCTGACCCTGAGCTTTTTTCTCTCATTCTGAGATTACAGGCCTGCAGCACCACGCCTGCTTTATGTACTACCAGGGACCAAACTCCAGGCTTCATGCAAGACAGGCCATGACTCCACTCACACGGCCATGCCCCAGTTGAGAGATTTCAATCTCACAGCCACAGCCTTGCCCATTAACTGACTTCACCCTCACGGTGGTTGATGAAAAGGGTGGAAAACTCGAAGTACCTGAAGGTAGGTGCCTGGTCCCTTGGGGTTCTCCACAGTCTTCACCATATGCTGTGTTCCCAGAAACATCACATGTCATGGTTGAAATTGTCAGCTGGACAGGACCTAAAATTGCCTAGAAGACCAGGCTTTATTTGTGCCTGGGAGGGGTTATCCAGATGAGGTTAACTGAGCAGGAAAACCTTCCTTAGCTGCTGGGGAGGCTCAATGTATGAAAAGGAAGGAGCTCTAGTCTTCACCTCTGTCTGTTTACTAACAATGAATACAATGTGGCAGTCACCCTATGCCTTTGCCACCATGACGTCCCTGCCATGATGAACGGCACCCCTGAACTGTGAGTCAGAATAAACTTGTCCTCTCTTAAGTTGTTTTGGTCAGGTGTTCCATCCAGCAACAGGAAAAGTAACTAAGGTACCACTTGACGGTTCAGTCTGTGTCCTCGCCAGCACTTGTTATCTTTAGTCTTTCTAATTTTAGCCTTGTAGCAAGGACCTGATGGCATCACCTGGTGGTTCTCATCACATTCCTTTGATGACGAAGGGTATGGAGAGCCTCCTCCAGCACTCTCGGGCCATTCATACATCTTCTTCCTTGATGACTTTTTAATGAAAAACACATTTGCATCCAAACTGAAATTATATTGTCAGTAGTTAATTATCACTTGTCAAACAAGCGTGTGCCCAGATTGCGGGTTTAATTTCCACACCGCTTTGCAAACGCCTCGCTCCTCTCATTTGACAAGGCCTCTCCAAGCAGACACACTCATTGTTGAAAAGGGTGCTTTTTAAAAAAGTGGTTTTAAAAATAAATAGGTTTCCTGGGTGTCTGAGTCAGAACTCAGCAAGTAGCAGAGACCCCTTCCTTCATTTCAGTATGGTGAAGAGACTGCACATAGAGAGAGAGAGGTGTTTCAGTGGGGGTGGGGGAGTGACCCATGAAACTCCTAGAACTAGGGCTTCTGCAAAGCTGGACCCTCCTCAGGTATCCCAGAGAGCCCCTCATCTGTCTCCCTACCCTGAACTCAAGGCATTCTTTCTGTGCATCTCTTCTTCTGGTTGTCCACCGTCCCCCCGACCCCTGCTGGTAAGACTTGTAACTGACCTGGCAGGATAGAATATATTCTAAAGAAACACTCAAAACAGAGGACCTTAAGAAACTGGAATCTCCCCAGGAATCTCATGCTGAAATCTCAAGCCTGGGTCAGCCACAGCTTCTCCTCAGAATGCTTGTCCGAAGGGAAGAGATTCACAATTTAAGCAATCACTTGACAATACCAGGTCTGGGGCCACTCCTTGACCAAGACTGCTTGGTTACCTCCTCATTCCTCTGGTTAAACCTTAAACTCACTCAGGACTCTGAAGATGGACTTAGGAGGGCCAATGGATCTCTGTGGGCTCCTTCCCAATTTGACCGAGTTGCAAAATTCTTTTAAAAAAAAATGACAACCATTGTCAAGGATAGGAGGCTAAACCTGGCTTCTTGGGGTACAGACTGTAGCCCCAGGTTAGGCAAGGGAATGAGAGGCACTCCTCCATTGCACTCACACATACTCAAGTCACGGGCAGCAGAGACAGGGCTGCCTGATGGGCTTTCTTCTTTGTCTCCTAACTGGCCCCTGCCCTGGCAAATCCCTCATCACCCAGATCTCAGCCTGCCGCAGAAGCTGAGTTCTCTGCCAAAGGTTGTGGTCAAGTGATGTCACAGGTGCCCTTTGCTCTTGGACTATGGGCATAGGGCGATTGGGGAAGGAGAGGGACAGAGATGAGGAAGGGCGGTGTGGGCAGGGGCTAGAACATTATATTTCAGATTTCTGGAAGGACTGAATACCAGGCTCTGAAGGTGATGATCAAAGGTGACACTGGTCTTGGCCTGCAGGGGACCTGGCTAACTTTACCTCCTGAGGGACAAGAGGACAAGAGGTCAAGGTTGTTCTGCTCTTCCTCTGGCTCGCCTCCTGCTTCTCCTGGCTGCTGACCGCCCTCACCCACCCTCTCTCAGAAGACAGGTGACTTTTCTTACCTTTACTCTTGTTTTCAACCTAGAAGTCCTACACGAATGATTTTTCCCAACCTCTACCCTGGCCTGCCAGACTTCTGGAAATCAAGTGTAATCTTAGGAAGGACCCAGCTCTTTTTCTGTGCCCCTGCAAGCTGCAACTACATGGGGTGAGTGCATGCCTGCCTTGTGTCCTGCTGCCTCCTGCCTCAGTCTTGTGGATGGGGTTGCCCTGGTAACAGTCACACCCACACCTCCCAGTACTGCTCACTGATGATTGAGTAGAATGAGGTCATCTTTCCACTTTCCACAAGGGTGAGATTGTGACCAAGAAGGGAGGACCCATAGCACACCCGTGCAGGGTGTCCCTGACCCGAGACCTAGGTGTCATTGATTGTGCTTCTTATGGGCACATCTGTGACCCCAGTGACTGTGCCGAGTGACCAATGACCCAGTCATTCACAACTGCTCCCCCGCCAACCACAGTTACTCACTGTACAAACTCCAGGGGTGAGCAGCTTTTAGGACTCAGAGCTGTCTCTCCCAATGTTTCCCTGGAGACAATTCTAACAAGAATAGAAACCTAGAGGACAATTAAAGAATAAAACAGTAATCGTGGTATTACTTACAACAGTAAAAAGTGAAGCCATCTGAATTGTACCAATAGAATATTCATTAAATAAATTAGAAGCCATTAATGAAATGGATATTTCCCAAAGGACGTCAGGAAACAGGGCTGGTCACAGTACAGTGTGAGGTTGGAAGTCTCAAGTCTCAGGTGCAGGACCAGGGTCCAGTCCTCCTTCGGGCACACAAAAGGACACACCTCTCCTGGGCCTTTGTCTCAAGGGTGGCCAGGAACTCTGCATTGGCCAAGGATATGGAGGTAAGTGGAAGTGAAGCGTCCCCTCCAGGTGGGAGCACCTGGGAGTCAGAGCCCAGTGCTTCTGTCCCCCCTTCCCCGTGACATGCTTCTATACACACTGAGATGGTGACACCACAAGCACCTACCACAGGGAGAGCTTCTGTGCTGCTGAGAAGCCAGTGCCCCCTCCCCCTGTGACTGCAGGGACTGAGGACAGGCCTCCTGTCTGGGGACCCAGCGGGTCAGGCACTGTTTTACATCCATGTTTACATTCTGTAGTCACTTCCTGATACAGATGTGTCATTAGCATTGAGATTGGAGGACTTCCATCCTCCATCCCGCCACATCCTCCCTCCTCCTCCTTGGCTCCTGGGACACTCCCCTCTGTCCCGCCCCATTAGCTCTTTATTATACGTCGTTTCTTCCCTAATGGTCCGCCCTGCATAATTTAGTACAGCCATGAATTATCTTGTTCCCAAATGCCTCATGCAATCATGTCTTTGGCCAGCTTCAGCTCCAAAGGAGGCGGTGGCAGAAAGGGTGGCTTCAGGGGCGCTCTGTGGCCGGGCTTTTGCTTCCATATACCTATATATCCCAAAGACAGCGTTCCCAGTCTTCCCATCAAGTCCCAGCAAAGAAATGAAGTGTGGGGGCTGACAACAGGGTTATTTCAGCATCCCCGGGAAGCAGGTGCTGCAGTGACTCTCCTGTGTCACTGACAATGCTGAAGTTCAGAAAGGTTGGTGCACTCATTGGCAGTCACGCAGCTCAGAAGTGGTGATGGTTTCTAATGCAGACAGCACATTGGCAAGTTCCCGTTCACTTTGCTCAATCCAGTGTCAGGCCTCCACTGTGCTGGGGACTGGACCTGTGCTGGGCCCTGGACCCATGCTGAGGACTCAGTACTCTAACACAGGACACAGAAGAAAAATAGCAGCAAGAGCAAGCATGCCAGTTTGCTGTTCCCGTGTGCCACAGCTCACTGTGCCTAGACAGTTCATACTCAGCAGGTCCTGGAGTCCACACAGCATCCTGCACAGTACAGACTGTCACTGACTCCCTAAAGCACCGCCCCCAACATGGAGGAGTGTCGCGCCCGGCCTCGACCCGCAAGGAAAGACACGACACGACCAGGTTCTTCTCTGCAACACGCTTTATTCAGGTTTCCTTTCTTCTGCTTCTACCCAGGGCCGGAGCCGAGTCCCTGCCGCCCTTATATAGCCCTCAAGCCCTCACTTAGGTGCGTGTCGCTTTCTGATTGGAGCATACTGGTGCACTTCATTAGCATGGCCGTGCAGAGTCACGGCCCGGTTCTACTGTGCATGCGTCAGAATTGTTTACCAATCCTGTGAGCGCGGTCTTGTACTGGCGCACGGTGTTAGCGGCCCGCCACAGAGGAGAATCAGAGGCTCATGGCGACCATACTTTGTGAAGTTCCTGCCACAGTTCAGAGTTCACAATTCACTTCCATGTGAGCAGGAGGGTTTGGGGTGGCTCTCAAAGATGATGCCACCTGCTTGTGCCAGTACAGCTGGCTGCAGAACCATGACTCTACTAGTAAGAAGTCGTGGTATGGAGTCACCTACTCAGGTACTCCTTGGACAGAGAAACCACTGGGCCCAACGGAGAGAATAGTAGCTAACTTAATCCCTCTTCCAACTTACAACACACAGCTTCCCACATTAAACCCTTGGCCCTGCCCCCATAGAAATCTTCAACTCACGTGTTAAGGGACTACACTCAGAGAAGTTAAGCAACCTTCTCAAGGTGTCCCAGCCAAAATGTGGGTGAATCAGAGAGAGTTACCAAAGACTGTGGTCTAACCATTGGGTCACACTGCCTTCCTCCATTATGCCTGGGATTTGGAGACCATAAGCTAGGGCTTGCAAGGCCTCTGTTCATATTCTAAATCAGATTAGAAAACAAGGCAGGAGAGGCCAGAGGTCAAGTACTATCCTGAGAGTATGAACAGGGAGAGCTGGGGGCTCATGGGAGGAAGGGGTGGGTGGATTTGATTCCCAAACAGCAGCCTCCTCACTGGGCAGGGCCCTGCCTCACTGTGTCAAGAAGGAGTTTATCACCCGTTCAGCTTCCTACCATCCCGGCTGACAACACTATGATACTGTAGTCTCAGAGAATCCATAGCAAGCCCCCCAGAGTGGGTGTTGTCTACTTATGGTTTAAAAAGGAAGTATTGGGATAAGTGACCCACAAATTTGCAGATACATAGGATGTGGACTTGGATCTTGTAGCGGTAGTTTAACTGACTGCTCTGTGCCCCCAAGGGGTCACATACATGCACACACCCACCCAAGAGCTATCTGGATTCACAAATGAAAGACACACACACACACACACACTCCAGCTAATAGTGGTGAGTTTAGTTAAGTAACTTTGTATTCCTTGCGGGTTTCACTCCCAGCTCCCGCCAGAGCCCTATGGATTTGTGAACGAATGGCACACACATGCCAGTTGATTTTAATACACCTTGACTATCTCAAAGGCTGGCCAGCCCTTATCCTTCCCACTGCTAGCAAACACTCCCCTCTGGTACTTCTGAGTTAACATCTTTTAAAATCTGTTATTTCATCTCTGCCACACCAAACACAACTGGCGACATGGCCTGCGTAGCCACCTTCCCTAATTCTCACATGTCGGCAGGCCTTTAGGTCTGGTCTTTCTTCTTCGTCATCATGGCGATCTCTGCCCCTTCCTCTCTTCCAGTCCCTAGCCTCCGCGTATCCGAAGGTCCCGCCTCAGCCTACCTGCCCAGCCATTGGTTGTTGGCTCTTTATTGACCAATCAAAAACCAATTGAGGACAAGGACCTTCAGTGTTTGGACATGCAGATTCCAGATTTTGGGGGACAGGTTGATTCAAGCATAAGAACCAATCCCCAACAGATCTCTATGCTGATATGGGGCGTATGCTGAGCGGGAGAGTTAGGGTCACAGCTTTAGTCTAGGGGGTTAAACAAAGCTGGATAAAAGATGCTACCACCCTGAAGTGGCAGAAAAACCAGCCAGAAAGATGGTCTGTGGTCTGAAGAAACCTTTCTCCCCTTAAGGTTTTTGGGTTTGTTTTTATTGTTGTTGTTTGTTTATTTGTTTTGCTGGTAATGGTTTTTGGTTTTTGGATGGGTTTGGGTTTCAAGACAGGGTTTCTCTGTGTATCCCTGGCTGTCCTGGAATTCACTCGGTAGACCAGGCTGGTCTGGAATTCAGAGATTCATGTGCACCTCTCTGCTGGGATTAGAGGAGTGAGCCGCCACCACCACCCAGCAAGTTGTGACAAATACTTGGTCACATCCACGTAAAACTAAAATAGGAAATTGGTATCAGGAGTGGGGTTGCTGAAAGTAAACCTGACCATGTGGTTCATAAGCCTTTGGAACTAGTTCTGTGAGAAATTTGGAACAGTTTGGAGACCCAGACTAGAGATGCCCCAGGATGCTATAAGCAAAATGTAGTGGGTGAGTCTGTTGGTCGCTCAGAAGACCATAATACGTTGAGTCGGGTGGACAGTGAGGATGTAGCCATGAGACTTCCGATGGAAATGAGTGTAAGCAGAGGCCATTAACATTACATTGGGGCAAAGAACCCATCTAACTCTGTCTGTGCCCTAAGATCTCACATGGGGTTGACTTTAAAGATGAAAAACTGATTTGGTAGAGAAAAAGGTGAAGGAAACTCAGCGGGATCCTGACTTTTTCATGGTTATTGCTAGCTGGTTTTAGCCACATTTACAGGGAGAATTCAGAGCAAAAAGTAGAACAGAAATATTTGAGAAAGTACATTTTGGTCAGAAAAGAAATGTATTGAAGCTGTGGACAATAAAGCTTGGTCTCTAAAGATGTTAGATCTATGCATGATGGTGCACACTGGAGGCTGGGGCCAGAGGAGCTAGCCTGGGCTACCGTAAAGACCTGCCAAGAAAATAAGCCAAAAATTTTGCACAGGGACAGAATGATGTCTTAAGAACACCTCAGAAGCCAGGCAGTGGTGGTACACACCTTTAATCCCAGCACTTGGGAGGCAGAGGCAGGAGGATATTTGAGTTTGAGGCCAGCCTGGTCTACAGAGTGAGTTCCAGGACAGCCAGAGCTACACAGAGAAACTCTGTCTCAAACAAGCAAAAAAACAAAACAAAAAGAACACTTCAGGAATCTGTGACACTCCACTTGCTGCAGGTTGGGGGAGAGGACAACAGGAATGTGTTTAATGGGTTTTCCGTTAAAAAAAAATCACTGAGGAATGCAGCTTCTTTCTCCTGGATTTGCTTCCCTGTGCTCACTGCCTGCTCAGAGGTTTCTCCAACCACAGTCCAAGGAGGCTCAGCTTCTGCTCAAGCTAGCACAGACCTCAACACCCACTTGATGCTGATTTTGCAAGAGTCGGGGAGGCTTCCACTGGGATTTCAAAGGACAGCCTGGGAATACAGACAATGTCTGCCAGATCAGAATCTCTGTGGGGAAACCCCGAGAGGTATTTACATGAAGCTATGAAAACAGAATTAAAATATGATAGAGATCCCCGGAATGAGAAGACGCCAGGAACACGGAACACCCTGAGTCCTGTGGAATCCGCACCATGCACACTTTCCGTGAGTGCCCCACACGGAGCTAAGGGGTTGATGTTGAAGTTTAGTCTCACTTTGGTCCCATCCCTGCTTTCTGTGTCTCACCACTTGCCTTTGTAATGTGAATGTTTACTCTATGCCACTGGGTACGGAAGTGTGGGACTTCCTTTTGTGCTTCATGGGGTCTCATAGCTAAGAGATGGCTAAGGCAAGGCTTGGACTTGAACTCTGAAACAATGCTCAAAGTGTTGAGATTACAGGAAATCTTAGAGATGGGCCAAATGAATTCTGAGTTATGGGGTAGACAGAAGCCATTATGGAAGATGTGTTTTCAGATGTGTTTGGGCGTTAGGACAGGGATGGACTTGTGATGGTTAATCTTGATGGTCAACTTGATTATACAGAGAAGTTCTGAGGATATGAGCAAGAAGAAACTCCCTGGTGCGTCTCTGAGAGCCTTTGCTGAGAGGATAAACTAAGGGGGGAGGGGGGACAACCGAGAGGGATGCTATCCTATAGGACATGGGGATGAGTGGGCTAAAAGGGGTAAAGCTTACTAGTGCCCATTCTCTCTCTCTCTCTCTCTCTCTCTCTCTCTCTCTCCCTGCTTCCTGCTTCCTGCTTCCTGGCTTTCTGGTCATCCTGAGATGAGCTGCTGTGAGCTGCCACACCCATCTTCATTTTGATTGACAGATGTTTGGAGCACATAAGCCAGACCATAAATCTTCCTTTCCCCTCTGTTGTTTTCATAGGGTAATTGGTCATCAATCTGCTAGACACAGGTACCATGGACCAAGCAGGCGGGTCAGCCCTTTGTCTGGAATGAGCCTCTTCCACCAACCCTGGATCCCTAGAGGACAGTTGTAGTATGTGATGGGCTGTGCCGAGAGCTCACAGGCGGCACAGCGCAGGGTCAGACGCTGTGCCCACTGAATGCCCTGAGCAGAGCACTCAGGAGAGCCCATCACAAGAGCGTGCACAACAGGCCGAGCGAATAGACCGTCTGCGGGCAGGTGGAGAGCAGGGCCTTGAAAGCTGCAGGACACCAGGCTGAGAGGCAGCACTGAACTCTGGCCTGAGCCGTGATTCTCTGTGGAGTATTCTGCAAGCAACAGAGGATAAGGAGCCAGGAGGGGGCAGTGGGGGAGTGCAGGGGACAAACGGCCTCCCAGGGATCAGACCCCAGTGTAGCAGGGCACCAGACTAAGTAAGAATTGCTACCTCTGTGAAGGCACAGAATTGCTGTGCGTCCATGAAGGACTTCCACCTGACAGTTGGCTTTGGAACGTTTGACAGACTCATTTTATAGGCAGATGGGATGAAGGAGGGAAACCAGCCCGGGGCTCTGAGAACTCTGTTAGCCCCTTGTCAGAACTGTATCACAATCAGATTCTGGTTTGCAGGGAAACTACATAACCCTCTTCTTCCCAGAGACATGTCACACAGAGGGAGGTCAAAGTGGAGGTGGTCAAGACCCCTGCCCTGCCTTTCCTCCATTGCCCTCTGACCCCTGGAGTCCCCGGGGAAAGTGGCTTTAGACCATGAAAGCCCTGAGACCTGCTCTGCTGCCCTAGCCTTGGAGCCCACATATCCCCAACATCCATCTCTGGGCCACAAGGGGCAGAACATCCCGTTCCTGTCATGCTTTCCTAAGCACACCATCCTTCTCCTCAACCATCCATGGCGCCCCAGCATCAGCCTGATAGAAATCAAACTGAGGTCTGCTGTGTTATGACCCCACCCACCATCCCGCCAGCCTCCATTGGACCCCACAGTCCTCAGGCTTCAGAACCAGCCTGACCACCCTCAGGCAGATCATCCCCACTCCTCACATGGCCCTGCTCTTCCTGCCAGCCCCTCGCTTGGAATGTCCCCCTGTCCCCCTCTGGAGCTCATGTCCCTCCAGGCTCAGATCAGGCTCCGCCTTCTCCCTGAGCATCCCTGACTCCATCGGTACCCCGCCCACATCCCATGCGCATGCGCACCTCTGTTCCTGTAAACACAGCAGTGGTCCCTGCAGAGCTGGCCTCAGTCTCTCACCAGGCTGCCAGCTATTGAGTGACAGGTGAGCTTGTTCTCGGATGCTGGGTATGGTGTGCACGCACAGGTACTCAGAGACGAGACAATAGATGAACAGCGAGGAGAATGACTGTTGTAGCCTCTGGACCTGCACCCAGTTGATCATTTTATAGAAACCATTTCATTTGATACACTAGCCAACTGAAGATGGAGAAACTGAGGTCCTGGGAGCCTGGGTCCCTTGCCTCATGTTACCAGTGAAGGAGAAGCACCCAGAACCTTTCTTGCCTCCCCCTCTGCTTCTCTGTCCCCTCTAAGCTAAGCTCACATGTGCCCGGGATGTGCCTGCTGGTCCCGTCACTCAGTGCCAGGACCAGGAATGCACAGCCACAGACAGCATGAAGGGCCCACCCCAGGGTGTACTCCCAGAGATGTACCTGCAGGAGGCCCATCCAGCCCTCTCTTTCATCCAAGGAGATTCCTCCTGGATACTCTCAGAAGCCGGCCAGGCCATTCGCTGGCCCAGAGGACGAGGCTTAACCACCACAGCGTCAGGCTGCACAGTGAGGGACACTGCCCATTCAGATCCCAGAGTCAGTGGAGGGAGGGCTGATCTCAGACCTTTCCCTCAGGAGAAGGAAGGAGATGACAGGAGATGAATCTGCCTCTTGGACTGAGAGAAATATGCTCAATTGTTCTTGGTTGCATTTTGTTCAAACGTGCGGTACGGGCATAGATGCCTGCAAGCCTCAGATTGCAAGACAGAAAACCCAACAGGAGGCAAGGCGATGAAAGCAGTCTGAAGCCTTCCCCAAAATGAGGAGTGCTGAGAGAGAAACAGAGCCAAGCATGGGACAAAAGCTTCTCCCTCCCACACCTCCGCTGGCACCGAGGCTGGCCCAGCGCGGATGCCAGACTCCAGCCATACTGCAGCCCAGCACTCAGTGCCTGCCAGCCCAGCTGTCCTGGAGGCCGCAGCCCAGGGAGAGTCCTAGACCACACCCAGGACTCCACTGTGCTCGAGAGTCACCTGCTTGTGCAGAGAGAGGCGCCAGAGCCCCTGAGGGGACACACTGGGAGAAGTGTGGAGGGACAGGGAGAACAGCAGGATGGACGATGGATGGGCCCTGACATCCATCCTGCCGTCTGGCAGGTGCAGCTGGGAAAGGTGCCAATGAGAAGCCCCTCCTTTTAGCACCGTCCCCCCCAACTCCACCCCCACCCCACACTGACTCCTGCTCCGACAGCTTCTCTGGGAAGGCTCTGGAAGACCTGCTCACTTCAACTATAAAGATGTAAGGGAAAGGGCCTTATAGGGAATGGGGCTTCTCAGAGGGACCAGGGAAGATGCGCAGGGCAGAACCCAGGAAGGGGTCTTTACTCAGTATCCAACTTCAGGGTGTGCCTATTAGCATGTGAGTGCTTGTACATGTGTATGCATGTGTATATGTGTGTGCATGTGTATATGTACATGTATATGTGCATGTGTATATATGTGAGGGAGAGGGAGGGAAAGAGAGAGAGAGAGAGAGCAATGAGTTCTCTGCCAGAGACTGATTTTGCTCCACAGAAGCCACTCAGTCCCACCCAGGCTGGGTTCAAGTCCTCAGTTCCTGCTGTGTAGCCACAGACAAATTGCTGCACCCCTGATTACAGCGTGGTCCCTATGACTTGGGACTGCACCTCTGGAAAGAGTGTGAAGTGGTACTGCACTGGTTTGTGGAGCTTGGAGGCTCATCTGCAGAGGCCCACACAGGTCACGGGTGCCATTCCTGCCTTCGTGCCATCTTGGCCATCAGCTGTTTACCTTGAAGGAGCCCTGGAGGTCTGCAAAGCTGGTAACTGCAGACCTTGGCTGCTCCCTGGAGTCCTGGGGGGGAGGCTGGGAAGCCCTGTCTCTCCCTGCCAACCCCAAGCACCTCAATTGGTCTTTCATGGGCTCTGAGGATGGGCGGAAGGTGATGGGGACCTTCCTAGGTGCAGACAGTAAACAGACAGTCCTGGGTCTGATTCTATGGGTCTCTTCCTGTTCTTGGAGATGGGGAGCTTGGGAGACACCCATGCTCACCTGTACACAAGACCCACACACTGCACTCTGGGAGGCAAATATTTCCCTCCAGGGACTTTGATGAGGTGGGTGCAAAACAGGGTACATATCACTCGGTATATGTTTAGGAATATGAGACCTACACAGGAACAGGTACCAAGCCATGAGCTGTGTGCCATTCAGAGTCACCTACGGGACCCCAGGCACTGGCCTCTGCCCCCCCAAAGCCCCCAGATTGTTCCTGAGAGCAGTGGGAATAACCTGGTCTCGGGATTAGCTGCATCAGCCCCATGAGGGCAGGGCTGGGCTCACTGGGTGCTTTTCCATCTTCCCAGAGGAGATGTCATGTTGGTAGAGGCTATGAGCCCTCCCTGCCCTCAGGATCTTGAGCCAGGTTCCTCACACCCATGCCCCTCAGCTGGGAGACAACCTCATAGCTGTGCTGTGAAGAAGGAGCCACGGCACTGTGTCTGGATCCCAGCCCGGCAACTCACCTACCTTCTCTCCTCAACTTCTTCTCTAAGGACAAGGAAGATGCAGAACTCTGACCTGGCGGAGAGACTTCTTCTAACTGTTCTTTATGCCTTAGAATAACCCCATAGGAGGATAGAGTCAGTCCCATTTTACAGGTAAGGAAACTGAGGCACACACGGGCTATACCAGACCCAGAGTCAACTAGGAAACAGTGGAGGTGGGATTTGACCCTAGTGATGCTGAAGGCTCTGCCCCTTAGGTGGTTCTAGGGGATTCCATAAGGTCCTGCAAACTGTCATGGTCACCTGCTATCCAAGAGAAAACAGAAACCTAGCAGACCTAACTAAGCTCTGCAATCCGCTAAGATACATTTCTTTTTCTGGGCCCAGTGCTGCCTTTGGAAGAACCTGAGGTCAAAGTTCTGGAACTGTGGGGCCTACATTGAGTAGGACAGACCTCCTGGGGTGAGTGGACCTGGCAGAGAGGGTGAAGGGGGTAGGTAGCCTTGACAACCTCTGTGGGTCTGTGTTTTGCCCCATCACTGGGGTGAGGAAAGGCCACTGGGCAGGTGGAATGAAGATACTAGATAGTGTTTACCCTGCACCGCTGGGTGCTGGGCTTTGGGGAAGTGCCAATGCAGGAGCCAGGGGTTGGGAAAATGCAGCCTTAGATGTGGGGGGGGGTGCAAATCTGGGGTTCCCTAACTCCGGGGCATCCAGCCACCACTGGAAAACTGCACAGAGGAGTCAGGAATGGAGGGTCAGGGGTCCTGGAGCCTGTGATGAGGAACCTGCGGCCAGGGACTCTCAGACTCCTGGACATCCAGACACCACTGGAAGCTGCAAAGGAGGTAAGAATGAGAGTCCCTTGGGCTCAGGGCCTTCTGTGGGAGACTTAGGCAGTGGCTTTCTAGGTGAAGGTCTTCTCAATGCTCCCCATGGTGGTTCTTGATGAAAGAGACAGTCCACGTTTATCCATACAGTTTATTCATCATGGAAATGGGTTCATACCACCTTTTCAATTGGACCAGAGATATAATATCTTTTGCAGTGAGTAATGTCCAGAAAGGGAATCTTGTTGGCTAAACCCTCAAGATACCTCATTAGCATGAAGAACTCTATTCTGGGCTGTGATCTACGTCGGGATTTGTAGTCACATGTTCTGGGCCAGGAATCTAGTAGGGAGCAGGGAGACCATCTCAGGTGTGTGCCTGGGTGCAGGGTCTCAGAACCCATTCAAACTTACTAAGTTTCCTGGCACAATCCAGTCCCACAAACTTCTGAGCTGGGAAATGTGCTCAGGAACCTGTGTGGGTCATGAACCCAAGGCTCATTAGGAACAGTAGAGGAGCCTCCAGAGCAGTTTCCCAACCTGTGGGCCGCAGTCCCTTTGGGGAATCAAATGAGCCTTTCACAGGGGTCACCTAAGAAAATCAGAACACACAAATATCTACTTACAATTCATAACAGTAGCAAAATTATAGTTATGGAGTAACAATAAAACTAATTTTATTGCTGATGGTCACCACAACACGAGGAACTGAATTAAAGAGCCATGCACTGGGCTTTGGGAAGGCTGGGGACCATTGCCCCAGAGTTACTAGAGTGACTAGAAAAGCACGCAGTCCAGGAAGCCTGTCTGTCATCACCTCGGCAGGCTCTTGCCTCCCTTGTTAGGAAGTCGTGTGTTTTCTCGCTGTTCTGTGTTACTGTGTTATTTTCCCTGGCATCTCGTTTCTTCTAATCAGGGGTGAGTTGCGGAGACTTCTCCACAGTTCACTCGGGTCTATCGACCCAGCAGCCCTCACCATTTAGCTGGTCATTCTTTCCAGAGACTTCCATCGATTTCCACAGGGACCTTTTCCCCCCTACATGCTGTGGGCTGTGAGTCCTGCTCAGCAGGAAGGAGAACCAGGTTAGCGATCTCCATCGTGGGGTCTATGAAGTCAGTGTTAGCAATCTCCATCCTGGCGTCTATGAAGTCAGTGTCAGTCTCACTCCCGAGACATCCGTGTACCTACCTGCCTTGTGCATGCTGGGGATGCTTTGTGCATGCTCCTGGCCCTCGCTGAGGGCACATGAACTAGCCTGTGAGAAGCCCCCAAACCCTCCCCTGCCCAGCACAGCAGCAGCTGCACAGACACCATTCCATCCTGCATAGACAATGAGCCCAGGACCAGTATCAGAGTCTCTCCTTCCCTCACGTGACATCATTGCCAGCAAGTATTCTGTATGCCAGCACCATGCTAAGCACGTTCTGGGCTCACAGAGTGT
Source organism: Apodemus sylvaticus (assembly GCF_947179515.1). Classification (NCBI taxonomy): domain Eukaryota; kingdom Metazoa; phylum Chordata; class Mammalia; order Rodentia; family Muridae; genus Apodemus; species Apodemus sylvaticus. Next base: position 145,149,617 of record NC_067474.1, read on the forward strand.
TCTGGTCATATCCTCCCTTCCTGATGCTTCCATGCCTTCTCTTTGACCCACAGTCTCATGCAATGTCCTCTTCCAGAACACAGGCCAGCGTAGGCTAGCCGTTATCCTCCTCTACCCAATTGTTCATCCCTGCCTCCTTCTCTGCTCTCTTCTGCTTTTCCTGTTGATCTTGTCAAGATCCTTCCTGCTTCAGAGCTTTCCATGTACAGCTCCAAGGAACTAAAATACCGTCTTTCACTTAGAGGGTCCTTTTCTTTGGAGATTTCCACTTCAATGTGAGTCCTCCCAAGCTGTCCTCCCCTGCTATGGTTGGAACCTGAGGGTCCCACACAGACTCCTGCTATGAATACTTGTTCCTCAGGTGGTGGTACCATTCTAGGGGCCATGATGCCTTTAGGAGGTGAGGTCCATCTGGAAAAAGTGAGTTCCTAGAGGTCAGACTTTGATGGCTACAGTCTAGCTTTGGGATGTAGCATTCTCTGCTTCCTAGCCCACTCAGATGTGCAGGCCCCCCAGCACATGTCTCTTCTACTCCTGATCAATAGGGAGTTCCAGCAATGATGCTTTCCATGCTGGGGTGCATTTTGAGTGTTGCAACCGCCTTTGAGTCAGCCACACCACCACTCAGCAGTGTCTGTCAATCAACACCCAAACCCCTTGGTTCTCCAAGTTGGATTGTGATTGAATCCTACTTTGCCCTGTCACTGGTGCCCTTACCACTGGGGAAAGCAGATGTTTGATTGCAATCTCCCCAGGAAAAATTCACACAGCACAGCTGGACTGAGAATTCTCGAAAGAGGAACACAAATGGACAGTAAATATGTTTTAAAAACGTGTTAAGTATCAAGAGCATTCAAATGAAAACTACACCGAACCCCCACCTCACCCCTTCAGAATGGCTGTCATGAAGATGACAGCTAGAAGACTCTGGCAAGGCTGTGCAGAAAGAGGAACTCATGGGGTGAAAGGGATAGGTCAGAGGGTGAAGTGCTTACTACAAAACCATGAGGGCCTGTGTTTGGTCCCCAGCACCTACATCAAAACCAGGCACAGCAAGGATGGAGAGATAGCTTAAGATTGCTGTTCTTGCAGAGACCCTGGGTCCAGTTCCCAGCATTCACCATAGGTGGCTTAAAATGACATGTAACTCAAGTTCCAGGGGACCTGATGCCCTCTTCTGATTTCCACATACATACATGTAGATCCACACATGTACACATAGTATAATAACATAACTTTAAAGGAAAAAACTGGGTACAGCAGCACATATTTGTAACTCCAGAGGTGGGGTGTGGAGCAGGGACAAGAAGTGGTGTGCACCAGGCTCAGCAAGAGATGCTAGCATGAAGAAGAAGAAGGAGGAAGAGGAGGAGGAGGAGGGGGAGGAGGAGGAGGAGGGGGGAAGGAGGAGGAGGGGGGAAGGAGGAGGAGGGGGAGTAGGAAGGGGAGGGGAGGGGGGGAGGAGGAAGAAGAAGAACAACAAGAAAAACAAGAACAAGAACAAGATGAACAAGAAGAAGAAGAAGAAGAAGAAGAAGAAGAAGAAGAAGAAGAAGAAGAAGAAGAAGAAAAATCTGAAGGTAGGTAAAGAGTGGTAGAAGAAGACACATGACATCAACATCTGTCCTCCACAGACATACACACATATATGTGCCTACATATACAAGTATATACATATACACAAATACATATGCATGCATACACATATATATACATACACATAATATACATATACATACACATATACACATGTACACACACATATACACATACACATATATACATATGCACATGTATGCACATACATGTACATGCATACACACATACATATATACACATATACACACATATGCACATGTACACATGTACAAATGTACACATATAGATATATACAACATAGACATATGTAGAGGAATCCTTACTTGTTATTGGTGCACATGTAAACTAGGGCAGACATGAAAACAACTATAGAAGTCTCTCAGGAAGCTAGAAGTAAAACTGCCGTGTGACCCACTTCCGGGCATGTTCCCAAAGCGCACTGTGTATCCTGCTGTAGAGACACGAGTCTGTTTGTGTTTATTGCTGCTCTTGTCACAGTAGCAAGGGCAAAGATTCAGCCTAGATGTCCATCAACAGGCAGCTGGGCAATGAAGGTGCGGCGCGTGCACGCAAAGAGACGCTGTTCATCTGGAAGGGAAACTGAAATTTCCAGGCAAGTGGACAGAAATGGGAAATCTTATGTGAAGTGAGATATCTCAGCCTCAGAAAGACAAGCTCTCCCTCACGTGCCAAGCTTAGCTTCTCATTTTTATACATGCACTCCCTTACAGGAGTAGGGAAGGGTAAGTGCTGGGGAATAGGAGGGAGCGCACAGGAGAAGGAAAACACTGAGGACTATAATAAACACATGAAATATGACCGGGGGCGGGGAAATAGTGTGGAAGGTTTAGGTGGGCACAGGGGATAAAGAGACGAGGGACCAAAGGAGGGAAGAGCCCACTAAACCCAAGAAGCTCTGAAATGCCACAAGGAGACCCACTACTTCACATTGGCTGAGATGAAAGTTAATGGTGGGGGTGGGGTGGGGATAGAGGGCATGTAAGCAGGATAAGCCTCGGGGTGGGGGAGGGGCGGGGGCAGGGCCGGGCAGGAAAAGGAACATCTGAGGTTCCGCTGAGGGTGCTGCCCTGGGTGGAGTGAGATGACCTTCCTGCACAGTGGATCTAAGACAGTCACACCGGGAACTGTGGTCACAAAATACCCTACACTGCGTGATCTAGCGGCAATAGGAACCCTTTACTCATGGCTCTGGAGGTTGGGAGGGGCATATTCTTAGGTGACACTTGCTGCTGTGCTCTCATAGGTCGGAAGAGGACACAGGCCCCGCCCCTCGCAGGCTGAATGTCAGCTTGAGTGCAGGGCAGACGTTGGGGTGCTACTAGCATTCAGCAGCCAAACCCTGAGAAGTAGGGCTCGTCCCCATCTTTCAGGGGTCTGCAGGCTGGTAACCAGGATGGCCTAGACTTAGACAGTGACAGGGACAGAGGACATGGGCAGATAGGATGTTGTGGCAGAGGGATCACACTGTCCTGTGAAAGAGAGATCAGGAAAGATCATGGTATCCATTTCGCAGATGAGGAAACTGAGGGATCTAAGATTGCACAGTGATTAGCCTAGGCTGCTATGCTTGGAACCCCTTCTCTAACCACTGGGTCACAGAGCAGAGCCTTGGCCCACAGACCGAGGTCAGGGGGGCAACAGGGCTCAGAGTCCCAGGGCAGGCTGGTGTTCTGACCAAACACCTGGCTGTGTGAGCATGTTCAGGGTGTGTGGGCTGAAGTGAGGGCCCATCTGGAAGCTTCCAATCCACAAAACCAAAGCCAGTGCCAGTAAATTACTCTAGATAATGAGTATGTTTGCTCAGGAAATCGAGGAGGCAGAGACAGTTGCCAGAGTCATTAAACACGAGGGTGGACGTGCCAGGCCTTGCAATGCCGCCAAGCCGCTCCTCGGTGCAGCCCCTCCCCTAGGCTGTGTCTGTGGAGCTGAGCAACTGGGCGACAGAAAAATCAAAGAAACTCCAGAGAGGAGTGGGGCCTGAGAAACCACCTGGTATTAGTTTAGAGATAAGAAAAAGCAAGGACCAGAGAAGTTGACAGACCTGCCCAAGAACACACAGCAAACAAAAGACCAAGGTGGGTCAGATTATTCAATTTATGTTAGTACAGTTGAGACATCATGGGAGGCTCAGAAGAGGTAGGTATCTTCCCCAAAGACTCCCAGCAAAGTTAGCCATCAATATAAGCATTGAGCTCAGGGCCTTTTATCTGTGTTACCCTGGGCTTGACTCCTCAGTTTCTGGGTTAAAATTAACATGAGGGATGCAGGTGTGAGGAAGAGGAGGTGCCAGGAGAAAGGGGGACGGCCTTGGTAGGGAAAAGAAGGAACGGAACGGGGCACAGTGTGCCCCTGACTCAGACCTACCAGTCAGTCCTATATGTGACAAGTGACAAAGTCTCCTCTCACTGCTCCCTCCTTCTGGGAGAGAGACTACTGTGGATGAATAGTAGGAGGTGGGGTCAACCCGGGGCATCCCCCATTTTTCATCCAACTCTGAGTCCATTTCTCCACCCTCCAGTCCCACCCACCCCCAACCTCCCTCCCATACAGATGGATTTCACCAACATCTCCTCCGACACAGACCTGAGAAGTACCAAAGAGTCCCTGGAGGGAGAGACAATGAGGTATTGTTTGTCTCTCTCCCAGCAGAGTCAACAGGAACTGTCACCTACGCTTGGCCCCATGGGTCCCATGGGAAGGTCTACCCTCTGTGTACTTCTCTCTCCTTGGGATGGCCAACCCTCTTCACACCCGTCTCTTCAGGTTCTGTCATGGCCATCGGAAGAAATGGGCCTCTGTAACCCTGCAACACACCCGACAATAACCCCTCCCTAGTGTCCTCGCTGTCTGTCACTGTCTAAAAATTAACTTAAGGAAGTAACTTAAGTCTGTGACAAATGCAACTTAAGGAAGAAAGGTTCTACTGTGGCTCACAGTTCAAGGTCAGGGTTTGAGGTTACAGAGGGGCAGCTGGTCACATCGCAGCCACAGTCAAAAGCAAGGAGTGAGGAACGCATGTGCTCCTCTTCACTTTTTCCATTTCACATAGTCCAGGATCCCAGCCTAGGGAATGGTGCCGCCCACGGTGGGCGGGTCTTCACACCTCAGTTAACCTAATCTAGATCATCTCCAACCCGCATACCCAGGCTCCTGGCTATAGGGCTTTTCAAGCTGCAACATGAGATTAACTATCACATCTTTATAAACATCAGTGGCTCTTTGCAAGTGTCTAGTCTTCTTCCCAGAGCACAGGGCTCACCAGATGGACTGTGGATCTGGCTGGAGCTGGTGAGTCAGATGGCAACAAGAGAGTCACAGGCTGTGACACTGGTTGATATCTGGTCCAACCTCACAAAGGCAGAGCAGCAACACCTGCCACACCCACATCTCTGTGGCACTCCACCCATGCTGTCCAAGTCCCATCATATTCCCCCAGCCTTTCTGGAGTTGGGAACCCTGAATGTAGAGCCTATGGTGCCACATGACATCAATCTGGCTCAAGGACATGTCTGACCCAATCAGTCACACTCCAGGGCTCACACTGCTCAGGCCATCGGGATGCACTGTGGACCCTTTAGAGCTTCCCTGGCCCACATGCCTGAGAATGGAGGAGCGGGTACAGGGAATGGCAGTGGTGGAGGGGCTGGGGCAGTGGTGCCAGGCAGCATGGGCAGGGCTGGGGCTGGGAGGCTGGGCACTGAGAGACTGAGAAAGGTGTGACCGTAGAGTGTAGACATCACCTCTCCATCAGTGGAGTGTAGACATCACCCCTCCATTCATAGCCAAGGGAGGAGATGAATTCAAGTTGGTACGTTACCCCTTCCTGCTTCAGGCCTTCCCAGTCCCTGTTGCTGTATAAACAGCAGCTGCAAGAAGACCAAGGGCCACAGTTCAGCAGCCGCCCATAGCACAGGCCCAGCCAACTGAGGAGACAAAGCCACTGATGGAATAAAAAATGAAACACAGATGGTCCCAAGACAGAGAATGAACTTCTAGAGGAGAAAGACCCACCATGCTCATGGAATGCAACCCCAGGCAAATTCCTGTTCTACGTAAGCCCGGAGTTCCTGGTTTGTGCGATGGCATTTGTCAAGGTAAATCCCAGGAACCCTGGAAGCAGGGGATAGCTCCAAGACTGAGCCCTGAGGCTAGAAGAAGACTCCTGCCCCAGCCTAGTGCCCAACCCATGCTCACGGGAAACAGGCACAGAACAATTGATTGGATCTAACGTGTGCATCGATGGGATCTGTGGAAAGGTGATCAGCAGATGTCCCGAGAGGCAGTCCATCAAAATCCCTGGGATCCCTGTCCTCAGGACTGTCAACCCCTCTGTTAGCTGTTGGCCAAAACCTCTGACCAAGGAGACAGTCCCCTAGCCAGTATGCCCTCCACACTCATATGGGAAATGGACTCTGGTGCTAAGGGGTGCTGTGAAGGCCAAGCACCTCATGGTTCTCAGAAAGCCCTTACCCCCTGTCCTGAACACAGCTCAGAAGCACCAAGCAGCACCAGGCATGCTAGGGGCGTTGGCTTCTCCTGGACTGCCCTAGGTCCGCAGACAGCGGCGTTTGCCATGTTACATTGGAGCCTGGTGCTCTGAAAGGCTATCGCTGGAGCATAGCAGGGCCCTGAGAAGCCCACATCGCTGTGCTCAGAGATATGAGACAGGTGACAGCAGCACTGGGAGCATCACCAGGTGGGGCACTGCTCTCCTGTCACTGTGACCCAGTGGGGTGCAAGCATGGGGTTCTGACTCAACAGTCAGGAAAGACAGTGGCACCTGCCAGCCAGGACGTCCCGCTCCTAGCAGGAGAAAACCTCACCTCCTATCATGCTATAGTGTCTACAGTGATGGGGGAGGGGATGAGGTGAACACTCGGGCCTGCTTCCCCTACTATCCTGCAACCACTGCTTGTGAAGTGTTCTGAGTCCACATAGGGATGGGAATGGGGGGCAGGGTGTGTGTGTGTGTGTGTGTGTGTGTGTGTGTGTGTGTGTGTGTGTGAGGGAGAGAGAGAGAGAGAGAGAGAGAGAGAGAGAGAGAGAGAGAGATTGAGAGAGATAACATGTATGTACAGGTGGCCACAGAAGCCAGAAGGGGACCTTTTTCAACACCACATAGATGGAGGGGTGTGTGTGTATGGAGGGGTGTGTGTGTGTATGTGTGTGTACATGTATGTGTATGTATGTGTGTGTATGTATGTGTATATGTATGTGTACATGTGTGTGTATGTGTGCATGTATGTGTATGTGTGTGCCTGATGCAGGTGTTGGGATCCAAGCTTGAGCTGCAAGCTCTCTTAATAAATGAGAGATCTTTCTAGCCTTGGACTTTTTTTCATTTTTATTTTCAAAGCAGGTGGTTAGAGCGATGGCTCAGCAGCTACAAGTACCTGTTGCTCTTGCCAAGGACCCAGGACCCAGCGCACACACAGCGGCTCACAACCGTCTGTAACTCCAGTTCTAAGGAATGCAGTGCCTTCTTCCGACCTCCATTGCACCAGGCACACACATGGTGCACATCAGTATATGCAGGCGAAACATACACTAAAATAAAATGAGTCTCAAAAAGATTTTAAGTAAGTATTGGGTCCCTGTAACCCCCAGACTCCTGCTCACAAGGTCTGTCAATCTCATTGATCCTAAAATCCTCATAGAGTAAGCTTAGGCTGAACCCTCTCAAGTCCCTTCTCTGGCATCCCTCAGACTCTGTCCCGGCATTGCCACACCAACCACTGTCACAGACCTAATCAGCTGGTGCCAGCCAGCATGTCTCCCCACAGGGCTCTGCCTAAGATGCATCCACCTGGTGCTGGGGGTGGGGCTGAGAAGCCATTTCCAGAGCATCTACCCCACTCTCCTGTGGTTCCCTGCCAATCTGGATGGGGCACGATTGGTTAGTGCAGAGAGAAGAAGGCTAAACGGTGTGGGGCTGAGCCAACCAGTGACCCACGGGGCTCCTCTGACAGTTCTGTAGACTTAGTTTTTCAAAACCTATAATAATAAGGGTTTTCAAATGTTTTGACCCGAACTTCTAGCCCACTGTCCAAAGGGAGGGGAGAAAAGATGATAAGTACGACAAGGGGATGTGGACCTGTTTAGAAGTAGATCTTTGGGGCAATTCCAATCTCTGTTACACAGGAAACCAGCAGTCCAGATCAAAAGTGTCACCAAATATGAATCAGCAATGGTGGCATGATCCATTAGAAACCTCCAAGCCTCTGCTGAATCAGCACAAGTCAGCGGCAGTGACCAGGACCAGCCGGAATACCAGGAACTCTCTGTTGTGTCTGTCTCAACAAAGTAACGATCAGCAAAGACACAAAACCAACAGAGAGTTACACAACTAGCTATGCAAGCCCCCTGCCACTTCCCGTCGAGTGCAAGTCCCACTTACACTCCTTCCAAACATCACGTGTCCTCCCACAGGTCTTGCCTGAACAAAACCCCATGTGAATCTGCATCACATGACACAACCAAAAACTTCCACCTCACAGTTCTGCATGTACAACAGCTCAGGGTCCCTGGGAGCTGTCTGAAGTCATAGCTACACCACACACACACACACACACACACACACACCACAGTTTGGATAAGGAGACACTCTTTTCTGAGTTCACAGGGTTTTTGTGCAGTGTAGGATCTGCAGTCCATGTCTTCCTCTACTTTCTATGGCTACCAACAAGACCCAGTTTGAAAACCTTCCTCCCTGCAGTTCTGTGCAAGGAGACACTGAGGCATGAATGAGATCTAATTGCAGGGGGTTCCCAGAGGTAAATGAATCAGCCTAAATATCCTGCAGAAGAGAGGGAGGGAGGCAAGAGGGGAGGAGAGAGAGAGAGACAAGCAGCTGAAACCTGACAGAGCCTTGGAAACGACAATGTATTGGCTCTGAAAATACTGCCAAGATGCAAAGATGATTTTAAACAAGAATCCTCATGTAAGCTTGGTGTGATGGCACTAATCTGCAATGCCAGCACCTGGGAGCTGGAGGTAGGAGGTCAGAAGTTCAAAGCCATCCTCAGATATTTAGTGATTTTGAGGCCAACCTCGGAAACAAGCTCAGTCTTAAAAATGTTTATATATATATATATATATATATATATATATATATATATATATATATATATTTTAAAGAAAGGTACAAAACAATACAAATAATGTTAAGATAGCTCCATGTAAGTGTGTATGTGTGTGTGCATATGAGCATATGAGCCTGTGTGTGAGCACACAGGAATGCAATCCAGGCATGTATGTGTATGTCTGTGTATGCGCTTATGTGTCTGTGTGTGTGCATGTGTGCCTGTTGTGTGTGCATGCATGTGTGAGTATGAGCATGTGTTTGTGTGTGTTTGTGTGCTTGCAACATAGTCTGTAAGGATCCCACACCACACTGATAACTGTGTTCTGTGGGAGGAGCCCAAGCTTAGGCATGGCTGTAAAACAAGAGACGCACTTTTCTTTATCTGAATTCTTGCATATTAAACTCCCAGAGTGTCTGCACGCAGCACATGTGTCATTAAAATTCACCCTGAATGAACAAAGGGATGGAGAATAGGCTTATCATAGCACTATTGTTGCCAAAAACAAAACAAAACAAAAGACAAACAAACAAACAAAAACAACCCAAGTCTCCATCTACAGGGAACTTCCTACCTAAGCCTTGGTGCCTATGGCAACAGAATCCCAGATAGCCAGTGGAAGACAAAGGTTTGCCAGCCTGTGTGGGGAGAGAGAGTTAGAAACTTGAAATCAGGGAGGTGGGGAGGATGCACCGTCCCATTTTTATAAAAAGGAAGAGGATTTGGGATATAAATGAAAACAGAAGCCCTCCCGTACAGTGTAGGCTTTGGGGCCACAGAATTGAGTTTGAATCTCTGATCCTAACAGGGTGGCCTTCGGTGGCTCAAAATCTTATTGCCACATCTTTAAAAAGCAGCAACAACAGTTTCTACTCCAGGCTCTCGAGGGTAGACATCTAAAGAATCCGCCCAAGCTAATAAACTTGGCTCATGGTAGTTAATTTTCCAGTCATATGTAGTGTTTCCTCTGGGAAGTGGGTGCGGAGCAGAGAGAATGTGCTGTTTTTTTCTGGTTTCTTTAAAGGCTCCTTCTGAAATATAATTGGAATGCAATTGGATGCACCCAAAGTGTCAAACTGGGTAAGTCTTCACTTAAGCCCACACCCGCTGCCTCAGTTACTTCTTTGTCGCTGTGATAACCAGCAGAGTATTTTGGCTCACAGTTCCAGGGAGTCCGTCAGTCCACAGTCCGTCAAGTCTGGATAGACAGGGTAGCAGAAGTAGGAGGCAGAGAGAGAACAGGAAGTGAGAGATGGGCTACAGTCTCAGGGCCTGCCTACTGTGACATATTTCCTTCAGGAAGGCTCCACCTCCTAAAGGTCTCACAACTTCCACACACACACACACACACACACACACACACACAACAGCGCCACCAGGGGGCAACTGGGTGTTCAAACGTGTGAGCCTATGGAGGACATTTCTCACTCATGAGTGCATTTATGGATGATCATGATAATGATCTAAGACAAGAGAGTCGGGAGTTCAAGATCATCCTCAGCTATAGAGAGAGACATAAGCTCCGATCTCAAACAAACAAACCAACCAAGCCAGCAAAATGCCTCAGTGGGCTAAGGTACTTGCTATTAAGCCTTATTAGGATCTGAGTTAAACCCCTGGAGCCCACATGGTGAAAAGAAAGAACCCACTCTCACAAGTGTAATGTCCATATGTGTGCTGTGGTTCACATACATGCACACACACACACACACACACACAAACACATGACCAATAAATTAAAATTTAAAAATAAACTAATTTAGGCAAAGTGGCACGAGACCTTGGTCCCTGACATTGGTCCTTAGCTCTGCCAGCACCTCACAGGCATGTCAAGTCCAAGGAACTGAAGTAAAGCGAGAGACAGAGGAAGTAGGCAGAGTCCAACGCAGGCTCATTTGAGAATCATGTGGTTCTACTGCTGTAGTTTTGGCCCAGGAGACAATGATCATGTGTCAGAGAGTCCACCCAATTATGGAGAGGACACCCCTAGACCCCAGCAGAAAGGATAGCACTCACCTGGCCAGCAGGGGATCATTTGTACGCAGACATCCCAGGACACAGCTACCATGCAGGCCTCACTGGCAGGACACAGATCGCCTCCTCATAAAACAAAAGATCAGTCTACTCAACTGTGATATAACATCTGAGGCCACACTCTGGGACCTTACTAAGTGTCCAGGACAGGCTCCAGGGCACAGTAATGCCCTTAGTGACAATCATCATTGTGGTGGTTTGAATACGCCTGGCCCAGGGAGTGGCACTATTTGGAGGTGCGGCCTTGTTGGAGTAGGTGTGGCCTTGTTGGAGGAAGTGTGTTACTGTGGGGTGGGCTTTAAGACCCTCCCTCCTAATTACGTGGGAGCCAGTCTTCTCCTAGCTGCCTTCTGAACAAGAGGTGGAACTCTCAGCTCCTCCAGCTGAGATCTCCATGTCCACCTGGATGCTGCCATGTTCCCACCTTGATGATAATGGACTGAACCTCTGAGCCTATAAGCCAGCCCCAATTAAATGTTGTCCTTATAAGAGCTGCCTTGGTCATGGTATCTGTTCACAGCAGTAAAACCCTAACTAACACAATCATCATCAGGGCTGGAGAGATGGCTCAGAGGTTAAGAGTGCTGACTGCTCTTCCAGAGGTCCTGAGTTCAATTCCCAGCAACCATATGGTGGCTCACAACCATCTGTAATGGGATCTGATGCCCTCTTCTGGTATGTCTGAAGACAGTAACAGTGTACTTGTATACATAAAATAAATAAATAAATCTTAAAAAAATAAGCAACCATCCATGCCCTGGGTTGTCTTTTATGTACCCCATGCTTTCCATACTATTTTCATAGACTCAGACCATCCCCAAGCTAGTATTCCACAGAAGGGGAAACTGAGGCCCAGAGAAGAGCACCATCAGCGACTGTGTTAAAGGCAGCACTGGGGTGCGGGCCCAGAGCTGGCTCGCCAGCACCCTTCACGCTGCACGTCTCCTCCTCAAGATCTACTCTGTGTGACACCAGGTGAGCTCTTAAGTCTCATGCAATTAGCTAATTGCCCCTTCCCTGAGCGCATGCTGCGTGGTTTCCCACAGCTCATCAACTCAAGAGCAAGGTTCCTGCTTTTCCTTTTCAGATCTCTGTTTACCTGTAAACCTGGCCTTTTCCACTGCTCCAAGTTCTCTCCCAACAACACTTCACATCCATCCAACTCTGGCCTAATCACCTGGGCCACAGGCCCTTGACCTTTGCACGGACGGGCCCATGGGAAGAAAGTGGCTCAGGCAGAAAGGGACACCTATGACCATCCCACCCGGCTTTGTTGTCTGACACCAAACAGGCGAGGAACTGAGCTGAGGAGGTGTAGCCATAGAGGAAACTAGGAGGGAGAGGGGCTTTTCCAGCTCCCAGCTGGGTGGCCCGAGGCCTTGGTGTCCTCATCTGTCAAGTGGGGATAATAGCCTGAATGTCTGTTTGCTAGTAGAGAGTGAAGTAATGATATGAGAAGAAGCATGAAGCCCCCCGTCAGCCAACCCCCACCCTCGCCCCCAAAGGTAAACCACCGTGGAGGCATTTGGAGTCGTCTCCTGCCAAAGACAGAATTCTCAATCTGACTTATCGAAGAAGGGGGAAATACTAAGATGTAGGGTTGGGGTGGGGTGATTGGCGTCTCTGTACATCCTTGGGCGAGCACCCAGCATTATGAAACACTTTCTGTGGACATTCATGTTAAGGATGTTTCATTCTAATGGGATGCTGTGGTGGTTTAAATGAGAGTGTCTCACATAGGCCCAGACATTTGAAGCTCGGCCTCCAGTTGGTGGAACTGTTTGGACTGGATTAGGAGCTGTGGCTTTGCCGGAGGAAGTACGTCACTGGAGGGAGAGCTTTGGGGTAGCAAAGCCTCATGCCATTCCCATGGTGCTGTCTCTACTTCCTGCTTGTGGTTGGAGATGTGAGCCCTGGAGATGCGGGCTGTTCCTTGCTGCTATGCCCGCTGCCCTCTGCCACAATTGCCCACCATAATGGACTTTTACATACACACACACCCTTAGAACTGTAAGCCCAAGGAAACCCTTCCTCATATTAAGTTGCTTTGGTCATGGTTTTATCATAGTAGTAGAAAAGTAACTGATGCAGATTATTTTTCCATAAATAAGCAAAAGTGTTAATGGGGGGTAGGATGAATTGATTGATAGCTACCAGACACTTTCGTGATGCCCTGGCTCCCAGCAAAGAACTGTAAGTCTTAATCTTGGGATTAACTTAAACTTGGGAGACAGAGGCGGACGGATTTCTGAGTTCAGAGGCCAGCCTGGTCTACAGAGTGAGTTCCAGGACATCCAGAACTACACAGAGAAATCCTGTTTCAAAAAAACAAACAAAAGAGAACTGTAAGTCAAACAGTCAGCTGGACTGCACTTAGACTAGCACCCGTGGCTTAAAACACTCTTTCACTACCTTGAGCTAGGCAACAGCCGTAGCTGCTTACTGCTGATGCACAGTCCAGCTGCTACTGAGGCAACCATGCCACAGCTGCTTCAGATGGCTTGCCGTGGGCTCACTGCAACCGTTTCCACACCCCACTAAGGGCAAAGCATGTCACTTGGTGGCTCAGCAGGATGGACAGTTGCCACACTGCTCAAAAGAGGCAATGCTGTGCTTGGTGCAAAGACATCCTTCATTTGCATGAAAGTGGAATGAGGCCGGGGCAGACACCCCCTTTCTGGCTCTGGAGGCAGTCGGTGCTCGCTCTGTGCTCCTGTACCATCTACCCAGGTTACCACCACAGGCCCAGTAAAACGTCCTTTCTCCAGGAGTCTTTCCTTGGCTACTTAGAGTAGACAAGGCTGGACCTGCGACATGAAGGAAGCAGTGGAGACCAGCAGCAGACAAGAAGTGGAAATGCCACAGAAGAAGCAGAGTCCTGAAGAAACCAGTTTGAGGAGCCAGCCTCAATACAGTAATGATGGAGTCAGCCACCAGCAGTAGGGACAGCAGCAGGGTCTTGGCCATGGTGACTCTGGTGGCCTTGACAGTGGCAGAGATGGAGCCATAGAACGGCGACAGAGCAAGAGCTGAAGATGCTGAGAAACAGTGTTGATGGTGGTGGTGACAACCACCAGCAGAGCAGTATCCACAGTGGTGGCAACAGTTGCAACAGTGTCTGTAAGAACTGAAGGTCTTGAACACTTGTGCAGAAGCCGTATGCTAAGCACTGTCAAGGGCTAGAGAATGCCAGTCTCGGAAGTCAATACAAAAACGGATGCACTTGCCACCATAAGGCCAAAGGTCTTGCGAGAACTATAAACTGGAGGACACCACCCTGCTGCTCTCAGCCCTCTGCTGCTTCTATGCATTCCAATCAAAGGCCAAGGGTTGCAAAGGTTTTTAAGGACCACACTGGAAAGGCATCTTCTTACCCACCATAGCCTCTATCCAGGTAGACCAGAAGGACCCCAGCCTGCTGCTCAGTGGCAGAGACATCCACAGCAAAGTCCATAGAAGTTTACATTCTGGGCATGGGCCTTATCCAATGGGACCCTGTGATCTCCCCAGGACCTGATTTTTTCACCATTTTTTGGCTTCCGGTTCCTCTGATCTGACTGTGTCTATAGACTAGTAAAGCCAAGAGGGCTGCCCAGCAATGGACATCTCCTGGGAGTCAGTAGTCTCCACGGCAGGCCCGGCACAGTCCAGGGAATGGCTGTGAAGTCTTCCCTGCCTTTTGTTACTTCATCCTTTGTTTTGAACTGGATCTTCTCTCCTTGCTGTCATTCTGAAAGTCACAGCTGTAACCATCGGTTTGAGATCTTCCTTCTTGTTAGGATATAGCTATTTCATATTTTGAGTGCTGCCGCAGTACCATCCCCCAAATTCATCTGTGCGCCTTCAAGTTATATTCAATTTAAGTGGCTCTAATACTTTTCCTTTAAAGATTTTGGACCCATGTATAACTTAGAAACATGTTTTAGTTCATGACCATTTGATGGGTTGGCCAATCATCTTCCTCCTCTTACCAACTAACCCCACTATGATCACAACATATTTATTTCTATTTTTAATTTTTTTTTATTTTGAAAAATCTAAATCTTTCTAGGCTTGTTAAGGTTTTTTTCTAATCTAGCTAAGTTCTGTTTTGGTAAATGCCCAATGTGTACTGAGGATAATACACTGTGATCTGTGGTCTGGTAGCATTCCGTACTGACACTTAGCATTCTAAGTGTCTGTAGAGTGTAGGTTAATAGTGTCCTTCAATCCATCTGTAGTCTCACAAATTTCCCTGCCTGCTTGTTTTAATCAGTCATTGGAGAGGGGATTTGAAGTGGAAACCTTAAGGGTTCTTTGGAAAGTCAGTTAGATGGTGTTTTGCTGGGGCAAACACGTGAAGGAACACTTCATTAAAGTGGACACTGGTGAAAGGCTAAGGCAGACTTGTGAAGGAATGTTTCGCTGAAGCAGACACAGGATAGAGGATGTTCTGCTAAAGCAAGCACGTGAAAGGACACGTGATGAAGGATTCTTTGCTAATGACATGCACGTATTGGTCTGGAGCTGAGCTCCAGAGAAACACACCAAAAAACTTCTGGTGGTATGCTGCAGTTTGTCACTTCTTCCAAGGACTGGGGCTGACTGGATGCACAAGCTGACGTATGACTGATGCTGAGGCTAGGCATGTGGAAGACATGTGATGCGTGGAAGGTATAAATAGGACTCCATAGAGTGACAGACACAGAGCTTGGCTTGCTGGGACAGCTCGCTGTGCAATGTTTGTGAGTCTCAAATCTTCTTTATCTTTGTTTCCCTGAGAGAGGCACAGATGAGAACCTTTCCTGGTGTTCCTGTTGGCCCTGGTCCTTCCTGCTGACTCAAGCCGAGGCTGAGGCCTGGCTATCTCTACTAGGCTATGTGACCGCTGTTGCTAACCTGACTCTGCTAAACTGGACATGAGGTATTCATGTATCCATGAGGTATTCATGAGTGGATTGAACTGCTGCTGCCTGCTGACCTGTGAACTGAACTGCCAATTTCCAGATAACGTAGATGGGAATTGCTCCAAAGAACCTTTCTAAACAGGTCAACTTGCCCCAACTTCTGTCAACCCAGTGGGGAGACAGGAAGAAAACCAGAGAAAAGTCTGAGACTCTTTGCATTGATATTTAGGTCTCTCCAGATGTGGCCCTGGCACCTTCCCCCTTTCCTACTCTTATCCCTTACACTGGCCATCCCTGAGACCACCACCATCTTTGGACACCAACCTGCACATCTTATTCCAAAAATTCTTTCCCCTGCCTCCATCCAATGGACCAACACCTTTTCACTCACTGAATGCTTGCATAGAAACCCCCACTACTTGAAAAAACCCTCCAGGGGGCTTCCTAACCCTGCAGAGTAACTCAGCTTGGAATATATAACTTCCTATAAAGCTAGGCATAGTATATATAACCAAGTAGATTGTAGTTTACTTACATGAATGCCTTTCTCAAGTATGTGTGTGAAAGGCCATAAGCATGCCAGTGCATGTGTGTCAAGACTCAAAGCATCAGCACATCTGGGTGTCTCATCTGGATAAGAGGGGGGCGGGAAGAATAGCTGAGCCCCTCCATAACTCCCCCCTCTCTCTCTTACAGTGGCGTGCTCTCTTTGCTCCCTTCTGGGCCTTGTGCAATTTTCCAGGTATATTCTACTTATGCACGTTCAAATCCTACCATACATTGTCAGTACTTTTGCTTTATAATGAGTCAATTATCTTGTAAAGAGATTTAAATAAGGAAAATGTATTTTTCATATGTACCCATGCACTTGCAAATTGCAGTGATTTTCGTTCTTTGTGTAAGTCTGTATTCTCATCTGGCGGTGTTTTCCTGAAGTTGGAAGAATGCCATTTAGCACACCTCCACCCCACCTTGGGCTTGGAATTCATGCTTCCAAGAGAAGCAGCCTCCCTGTTTTCTCTCCCTGCAGGCAGGGGAGGGAGAGGCTCCAGCTTCAGAGGGATCTCCTTGGGTGTGTAAAGGTCCCGGAGCCAGAGCCGGAAGGTAGAGCTGGGTGGGAGCTTTCCCTGTGCGGGGCCCAGCTCTGCTCTAATCAAGACAATGTCAGGCCCGGGGCATGAAGACTAAGGTCCTTAGTCCTGGGCCTGTCCCCGTGAGGTCCTCAAGGCCCCTCTGGGGCCACTCCCACATGGGAGACCTTGCAGCCTCTGTCTGCTGACTGTAGCCAAGTTGTGATGCATGGCCTTTTATGAGATGGCACAGGAATTTCTAGTCAGGGACTTCAACAAGGAAAAGCTGTCACACGGGGTGCAGGAGATGGTCAGCTACAGAGGGCAGAGCTTCTCACACCCTTCCGCGAGTCCCTACAGACCAGAGTTGGACAGGCAGAAATCCCGTCCATTTGGGTTGAAAGGCCCCATCTGGTCTGAAGTCCTGAAGCCATGAGAGTCGTGAGAAGCACTGGCAGGCAGGACTGGACATCCACAGAGCCCACTGCCCTGGGCATTGCATATCTGTGCCCAAAACCCAGGGAGCTCACGCCACACTTCACCTTCACTTTCTAATGAGTCACGGTGGTTCTGCAGGCACGGAGCAGCACGGAGAGGGCGTCATGCACAGGCCTGGAGCTTGGCACGTGACCTTTGACTCTGAAGGATTATCAGTCCCCCCTCGGTCCCCCACTTTCTAGCCTAGAGTTACCAGCCACAGGCTGCTGCTCTTGAAGCTGTGGGCATCTGCCTAGACCAGACTGTAAAGTCTATGGCTGTTTTCTCTCTGTGTCTCTCTCTCTTTGTCTCTCTGTCTCTGTCTCTCTATCTCTGTCTCTCTGTCTCTCTATCTCTCTCTGTCTCTGTTTGTCTGTCTCTGTCTCTTTGTCTCTGTGTGTGTGAGAGAGAGATCCCCCACCCTATTGTCCTTGGACCTCCTTGGATGTCCATCACTTCCTTAAGAAGAGAAATACACTTCAGAGCACCTCCACCCTCCTCTAATCTGGACCCAATCCCTCCGTCTCAGAACCCAATGCCAGAGCTTCTGAAGCAAGGAACACTGGCTGAAAATGCATATCGAGTAGTGAAGCCAGGTTTGTCACTGCAGGCTCATTCCACCCAGTCCCCGCCCTTCTTGTGCCCATCAGACACCTACACAGGAACAAGCCACAGCATGCAAACACTGTGCCCGGACCTCCTTACGGAGCTAAGTGTTCTTACAGACACACGTTAAACCTCTGTCGCCCAACCTGATGGAAAATGGTGGTGTTCATGCTGGCAATTCAAAAGCCTCATTTTGAGCAGTATTAATAGCAAATAAAATACACCATTGCATGGCAAGACTTTTCAGCCCTGAGGAACACACTTCTTGCAGTCGTATGTTGGATGGCATTTCTCAGCCACGCCAGCCTTTATAACACGGCTTCCACAGATCCGCTTCTCACTGGGATGATGGCATAGCTGGTTCAGCCAGGAGAAGCAGACTGAGAGATACCATATCTGGATCTATGGGGATCTGTGGGGAGAAGCAGGCGATGTCTAGACTAAGGAGCCTCAAGGATGCACTTATTAAGAGAAGAACTTCAGGAAACATGAGCCTAGAGGAAGTATTATTTATCTCTCCTCTGAAGGTAAAGAAGGCTGCTGCCTGAGGGGCAAAGGAAGTCCCGGCACAGGGACTCTGCACTGTCCCTTACTGTTCTAACCCCACCCTCACTAAACATTGCTTCACCCCTGCTATTTCCCTCCTTCCCTCCCTCCCCTACTCCTACTGAGAAACTCCTATGCAACCTTCAAGGCCCTGACTTCAGCATCTCTTTGATGAAGTCTCTTCCAGGCAAAACTAATCGATCCCTCAGCTCTGCCCCCAGAGCAGCCAGCACAGAATGTAACCTGACCACACAGCATGAGTGAGGATCTGTCCTCAGTATCATCTGTGTTATCTCTCTTACTCCTTACCCCGACGCTGACAAGAGAGACATTATTACCACTAATCCAAAAGAACTGGGCTCAGAGAAGTGACAGAAGTCCTCTGGGCCATATTGGCAGAGTAGTAGAGCACCTACAACCACACTTTTTGCAACCACCCATCTCCCTTTAATTAGATCAAACAACTGGCTCTGCCATCTTTCCCAGGATTCCCCATATTTCCAGAACCAGAAAAGGAGGATTCTCAGAGGTCTGTCAGTCATTTCCCATCACCAGCCTCCGCTTCTGCAAGGCCCCAGAGCCTGCCTTTATCTGCCTGCCAGCCTGGCCATGCAGGATACCAAGAGCCCAGGACTGTCTTCATCTGTGTCTTACACAAAGTGCCTCATATCATGTATCATATAAAAATGGCCAATGCTCAGCCGAAGGAAGTATGGACTCTGCCATCCAGGTCCAGCACACACCCCAACACCCAGCCAAGCTCTACCGTGTGCTGCAGGCCTGAGGCCAGGCAAGAGCAGGGATCAAAGGCAAGCAGTCTTGAGTTCAAATCCCTACCTGTCCTCTAATGCAGTAAGTGAGCAGAGATGAGTCAGCTTCCCACCTCCCCACCCCCATCTTACTCAGGGTTTCTATTCCTGCACAAATATCATGACCAAGAAGCAAGTTGGGGAAAAGGGGTTTATTCAGCTTACACTTCCACATTGCTGTTCATCACCAAAGGAAGTCAGGGCAGGAATTCAAGCAGGTCAGGAACTTGGAGGCAGGAGCTGATGCAGAGCCCATGGAGGAGTGCTGCTTACTGGCTTGTTTCCCCCAGGCTTGCTCAGCTTGCTTTCTTATAGAACCCAGGACCATCAGCCCAGGGATGGCACCATCCACAAGGGGCTGGACCCTCCCACCACTGATCACTAATTGAGCAAATGCCTTACAGCTGGATCTTGTGGAGGTATTTCCTCAACAGAGGCTCCTCTCACTGTGATAACTCCAGATTGTGTCAAGTTGACACAAAAAAAATCAGCCAGTGTATACACACACACACACACACACACACACACTGGCTCCCTTCCATAAAAATAGAGTACAGTGTCTGATGAAGGTCAGCTTGGAGAGTGACGGGGGTGGGGGAGGTCACAGAAGGCACAGGCTCGCTCTTAAAAAACTGAACGAGCATGAAATTCAGAAAAGGCCCTCCAAAAGCTTTCGTGGCTACGTGCAGATATGCAAGTACTTGTATGTATACATAAAATTTAAAACTAAGTATTTTTAGAATTGCTTTTGAGTGAATTCTTCACAGGAATGGCTTCCTACTCCCCAGACTTGTCTCTTGGCTGCCATAGTTGCTGGCCCTCCTCA
This sequence comes from Apodemus sylvaticus, assembly GCF_947179515.1. Classification (NCBI taxonomy): domain Eukaryota; kingdom Metazoa; phylum Chordata; class Mammalia; order Rodentia; family Muridae; genus Apodemus; species Apodemus sylvaticus. The sequence continues at coordinate 145,169,573 of NC_067474.1, forward strand.
GCCCATCATCCTCTACAAGGCAAAGACACAAAAGAGGGCTGAGGGCATCTTTCCATCCACTCTCACACCATCCTATTCCAGACGCTAAGTCTCCAGCTGTTATAAACACGGAGTCACCTTGGATGGGGGTAACTTCAGGACAAACCAAACAACTCCTGATGAGGGCATGAGTTTCTATCCCGTAGAGCAGTATTTCTCAATGTGTAGGTTTAGACACCTTCGGGGTTAGATTGACCTTTTCACAGGAAACACCTAAGACCATCAGAAAACACAGATGTTTACATTACGATTCATAACAGCAGCAAAATTGCAGTCATGAAGTAGCAACAAAAATAATGTTATGGTTGGGGAGTCACCACAAGATGAGGAGCTCTATTAAAGGGTCACAGCGTAAGGAAGGCTGAAACCTTCTGCTCTAGAGTGAGGCTGCCTGGGCAGAAGTGATTATCTCCTGGGAGCCAGTCTGCTCTGTCCAACAATAAAGATTTGCCTAGACCAGCTTGCAGGGCCAGGACTGAGACAACAGGCCAGTCAGCCAAGAGCTGTGATAGTCAATGCCCTGGCCCTAACAAGCAGGCTTCATCACCTGTCCTCAAGCAAGCCAATAAAAGAGGCAAGCCCCAGTGAGAAGCAGGGACAAGAGGTTTAGACAATGCAGCCACAATCAGAAAATAGACAAGGAGGTTCAGCCTCACCCACAGCGCCATTTCAGAGCCCTGACTTAAAGGTTAGTGTGGTTGTTATTGTTATCTGAGAAAGGGTCTCGTGTAGCCCAAGCTGGCCTTGAACTCATTATGTAGCCCCCAAACGACCTTGACTTTCTGATCCTCCTAGCTGTACCTCCCAAGAGCATGGCCTACCACGCCCAGTTTATGAGGATCTACGGGTCAAACACAGGCAAGCACTGAGCTGCATCCCCAGAGGTGTGTGTCTAATTACAAGTCCAGTATTCACAACTAAGCATCGTGGCACTGCAGCTCCACCCACTACTGGCCCACCATTGCCTGGGCTCCCAGTTAGTTACCTAGTAAGCCAAGTTGTCAGAGCGTGGGTCCACTGTCTGGGTAGTCTGACTGCCAAGGAGAAGCACACGGAAACACTCCATCAGGATGCTTACACCATGACCCAGGCAGCACAGACCTGCTCCCTTCCCCAGCTGACCTTTAAAGTGAATGCAATAAAATCCTTTGTTTGTGTGTCAGAAATAAAAGCTCTCCAGATCCTCTAAGACACCCTGATATTCCCCTGCTGGGTTTCAGATCAAATCTCAGCTTGCACTGAAGACCACCAGGCTTTGGCTGAAAAGAAGCAACATTATATCCTTCCTATGATTTTTTTTTTGATGTGTCTTGGCTTCCTCTAGTTTCCTGCCCCTCCCTGTCTGATGGGGTCTGTAGAGTCAGGGGGCTGCACTCTGCCCCCCCCGGGAGGAAAGGAGAAGGGATGTCTGCAGAAGGGTCCCCCATGCCTGCCGTGGTTCCTGCCACCTTCACTCAGCACTGTCTCTTCCCTGCCTGCAGAGCACCCCACATCCAGACACCCCGGGGAACACGGTATGCTCCTCCCCTAATCCTCCTGCCCTCACTAGCCTCTTACATGGAAGAGGAAATCAGAGAGAGATGCGATAACTTCTCTGTGTCTTACCATACACACATGGGCAGGTCTGAGCTCCAGCCTGCACTCTGGCAGTTCCCAGCTATGTCCCTGCTATGACCCTCTTGCCCCATTCTGGACACCAAGCCTTGGTACGTGCTGTTCCCGTCATCTGGAAAACCTTCCCACCTCTTTTTTTAAAAAATACATTTATTTATTTTAGGTATATAAAGACTGTAGCTGTCTTCAGACACACCAGAAGGGCATAGGATCCCATTATGGATGGTTGTGAGCCACCATGTGGTTGCTGGGATTTGAACTCAGGACCTCTGGAAGAGCAGTCAGTGCTCTTAACCACTAAGCCATCTATCTCTCCAGCCCCACCTTCCCACCTCTTTACTGGAGAGACCCTGCCTCTTCCTGGGACCCCTGGGAAGGAAGAGAGAAGGTTGAGCCACAGTCGGCCCACATGGGAGGTGTCTGACTTTCTTTCCTTGCTGCTGTGATAAAGGACTTTGACAAATGTAACTTAGGAGAAAAGGAATCCCAGGGCAAGGGCACAGTCCATCGCGGGGCGGAAGTCAAGGTGGTGGGCGTTTTAAGCAGCTGGAGGCATACAGCGACCACAGTTCAGAAATCGGGGGGTGGGATGGGTTGGGGGGGACATAAGCTCCCTTTCTCTGCTTATCCGGTCTAAGATCCCAGCCAGGAAACAGTGCTACCCACAGTCAGTGACTTCCCGCCTCAAGAAGCACAGTCGAGACACAATCTCCCAAAGACATGCCTAGAGGCCCATCTTCCAAGTGACTCTAGTCTGTCAGGTTGACAATTACCACCCAGAGGCCACCATCCTGGGAAGAGTGCTCTAGACAGTGAACTCCAGTGTGGCCCATCACCAATCACAGAGGGCTTCTTAAGCCCATTTTACCGATGGATAAACTCAGGCTCTAGGCATGGAGCAGGCTGCCCAAGGTCAATGGTCTGGGATAACTCACTGCCTGACTAACAGGCTAGCCTAGCCTTGTGCCTCTTCTCCTCTATTCTGGGCCCCCTCTCAATTGGCTCCTCCTTCCTTCCTGGCCTCGTGATAGAACATCCTGTCCCCAGGGCTGTCTCTCCTCTCCCTGCCTCTCTAGCTGTCCCCTCTCCCAGGAAAACAACAGAAACAGCTCCTGCTCACTTCAGTGAATGAAGAGAGCATCTGCCCATTGCATTCCCATGTCCTGGCCCCACTTCCAGGGAATTCAGAGCCCTCTGGCCAACGGTCAAGCTGTGTAAGCTTGGCCAGCCTTGGACTCTGGGCTGAGGCTCCGGCCACTTCTTTACAGGGTCAGCTTGTGATTGGGAAAGGTCCAAGACAAAGCTGAGTGGTCACATGAGACCAGTTTAGGCTCTGCGTCAGTCGTGATGGGACAAGTGACCCTGACAAGCGACAAAGGCCCAGCTCCATTCTGTACCCTGTGATTCCTGACCCTGAGCTCCGCCCCTCACACTCTCCTCCATTCCAGTCTTCATCCAGGGACAAAGGTCGCATTCTCATTTCCTAGGTGAGCACCTCAGGCCTACAAGCAGTCACATGACCACAGACATTAAGCAGACCTGAGGCCCTGAGGCGTTGCCGGTTCACACCAGGACTTGAGGCTTCAGTCAGTGGCCCACTCTGTTGGGGGTCTCATGTACACCTCTGCTTGGAAGTCACTAACACTACCACCAGCAGACTGTAGAAAGTTTGGCTCAGAATAATATCCTGTGTCTGGAGACAAAGGACTCAAGCCCACAGGGACAAGAGAGGCAAAGGAACAAGAGTCTTTCTTCTTGGGACACTCCTGGCATGCCAGTCTCAGGTGTACACTCCTGTCCCTGGCTGCCAAAAGGTCTGAATGTACCCAGGCCAGAAAGGCTGGCAAGACCCTTTCACTGGTGAAATTAGGGAAGACCCTGGAGTGAGGGCTAGCCTTCTCCGCGGAGACTGCACATTGGTTTATTCCATGGAGAGGTTGTGGGATAAAGGGAGAAGGCTGTCAGATGTAATGTGCTCCAACACAGCCAGGACTGAACCAGCTGTGTGGCCAGATCTGAGCTGACCTGATGTTGGGGACCAGAAGCTCACCTCCTGGACGTAGGGAGCCCCACTGCCTACACTCTCCAAGCAGCCCAGTCTCCTACACACATACACATACACACACATACATACACACACATATATACATACATACATACACACACATACACACACATACATACACACATACATACACACATACACACATACATACATACATACATACACACATACACACATATATACATACATACACACACAGACATACACACAGACACATACATACATACACACAGACACATATATATATACACACATACATACACACATGCATACATACATGCATACACACACAGACACACACATATACACACACATACACACATGCATACATACATGCATATTCACACACAGACATATACACACACATACATACATACACACACACACACAGACACACACACACACACCAGCCTAAGGCACTTGTGCTGGTTTTATGTCAACTTGACACAGGCTAAAGTCATCAGAGCCTCCCTTGAGGAAATGCCTCCATAAGATCCAACTTCTTAATCAGTAATCAATGGGGGGGGGGCACGGCCCATGGAGGCTGGTGCCACCCCTGGGCTGCTTGTCCTGGGTTCTGTAAGAGAGCAGGCTGGGCCAGCCATGAGAAGCATGTCAGTACACGTGTTGCTCCGTGGCCTCTGCATCAGCTCCTGCCTCCAGGTTCCTTCCTAGCTTGAGTTCCTCTCCTGGCTTCCTTTGATGATAGATTACAATGTGGAAGTGTAAGCCAAATAAACCCTTTCCTCCCCAGCTTGCTTTTTGGTCATGGTGCTCTGTCACCGAGCCAGCAATCCTCCACTCGTTCTGTGTGGAGTCTGGACCCATTTCACAGCCAAAGCAACTGAGGACCAGAAAGAGCCAGCAGGGAGCAGCAGGGAGCAGCAGAGAGCAGCAGGGAGAGAGTAGAAATGATGTCACACTTGAGCTCAGGTATCTCTTCTGTGTCCCCCACTTCCCCCTCCATGGCTGCACAGTATTCAGTACCTACTCCCTTCCTCTAGTCTAGGGCGCTCCACACAGATGTCTGCCTCAACTCTTCTGTCTGTAATATGGGTCTAAAAAACAGATCACAATGAAGGCGGAACTAGAAAGGTCTCTAAGAGAGGTGTCTAACCTTTGACACTGAAGCACGAGAGTGTCATCTACAAATGTGCTGGGCCACCTTTACAGCCGTCCAGGGATGGGAGATACCTGCTAGCCCCTGGAAGGTATCCAAGAAATGGCGTTTCTAGAGACCCAGGGCTGTCCTGACCTTAGTCCCCAGATACTGAGTGTGGTGATCAGAGCAGCCCCTCCCATGCTGACACACCTGGGGACCCTGGAGTTCAGTCACCAAGCTTCCTAGCCTATGGGCAGCTGGAGAGGAGGTGCGTGGTCTGGAGAAGCAGGAAGGCCCTGTACAGCGCCCGTCTTCTGCCATGTTAATCGAATTGCTGCCCAGAACAGATGGGATGCTAGGGCTCCCCCACACCCATTTTTCACAGAGCTTTGGTCTGGGAGATAAGTGTGTAATTAAAATGAGAAATGCAAACAATCCTCTTAGTGAGACTTAGCCACCTTCCCTCCCTTGTAAATCTATTAATGAACCGTAATTGCAAAAACAGATCCTTTATTGGAACATGGTAACCAATTCACTGTGGGGCGATGAGGGCCCCAAGACCTTCAGACAGAAAGAAGCATATATTAATTAGCTTAAGTCTTTATCTATATAAAAATCAAGAAAACAAAAACATTGGTTGCAAAGCAATTTTCCATCTGCCGATAGACCGTGGCTGCTCAGGGGAGACGCTGGGTTTCCTGGTTTCTGGGATTTGTTTATAACCTTTGGTTAATCAAACCTGGAGCAGAGAGAGACGTGGTAATTATACGGAGAGGGTAGATGTCATGGGAACCTGCAGCAGATGCCGGAAGAATCTGAACAAGTTAGCACAGAGTTTGGGGGCCGATAGACCTGGAGGAAGCAGCCCTGCCTCCCTCGGAGCAGGAGGCTGTGTCTTTTCAGGACTGCCCCCTTGGGGTCACTGTGAGTCGGGCTGTGGGAACTGGCTTACCCAAGCAGAGATTCAGTGTAGGATGGGCTGCCTAGAAGCCAAACCCAAGGATGACACGGGTCACTGAAGGGTGTAAGGGGGCAACACAGAGCAGACAAGGCACAGGCTCAACTGGGATGCACCGTGGCCTGCATCCACGGAGCTCTCTGGAGCTCACGGGCTCTCTGGAGCCCACCGTACCTAGTGCCCATCCCGCCTCAGACACACATGGGTCTTGCACATCCCATGTCAGTCATTAGCCGAAAGTCATCACACGGCGTGACTTTCCAGCCTTTGTGGGTCTGCCAGAGGATCACACTGTAGCTTGAGAGTGGACTCACTGGCCCATTCAGGAGGACTGTGTGGACAACTTGCCTCTTGTGAGGGAGCTGTGACCCTCACAAATGCGTGTTAGTACTTCCTATGTGTGTGCCAACCTCACTTGAAGGCGGGCTTTACACAGAAGTGACCGAGTTAAAATGAGGCCATTGTTGGGAGAGCGGGTGAGGAACTGATTCTGCGCAACCTTGGCGGTTGTAAAGAGAGAAAGTTTGACACCGAGTCATGTGTGTCACAAGAACAGTAGCAAAGATGGAGGGACCACAGGGATAATGTATCAGTTAGCCATGGTGTGCCCGGGACACCAAGTTTCCTTGGCAGCTGCCAGGGAAAGGAGAGAGAAGATTCTGGAGTCGTTGTCCTCATAGCCCTCAGGTGGAACTTCTTTTTTTTGAAAATCATTTACTTAAAAGTTTAAAAGCCCATTGTTAAGAGCAAAGGCCTGTAATAAAATTCTTTTTTTTTCTCTTTTTTTTTTTATTCGATATATTTTTTATTTACATTTCAAATGATTTCCCCTTTTCTAGCCCCCCATTCCCCGAAAGTTCCGTAAGCCCCCTTCTCTCCCCCGTCCTCCCACCCACCCCTTCCCACTTCCCCGTTCTGGTTTTGCCGAATACTGCTTCACTGAGTCTTTCCAGAACAAGGGGCCACTCCTCCTTTCTTCTTGTACCTCATTTGATGTGTGGATTATGTTTTGGGTATTCCAGATTTCTAGGTTAATATCCACTTAGTGAGTGCATACCATGATTCACCTTTTGAGTCTGGGTTACCTCACTTAGTATGATGTTCTCTAGCTCCATCCATTTGCCTAAGAATTTCATGAATTCATTGTTTCTAATGGCTGAATAGTACTCCATTGTGTAGATATACCACAATTTTTGCATCCACTCTTCTGTTGAGGGATACCTGGGTTCTTTCCAGCATCTGGCAATTATAAATAGGGCTGCTATGAACATAGTAGAGCATGTATCCTTATTACATGGTGGGGAATCCTCTGGGTATATGCCCAGGAGTGGTATAGCAGGATCTTCTAGAAGTGAGGTGCCCAGTTTTCAGAGGAACCCCCAGACTGATTTCTAGAACTGGAACTTCTAGCGCCCCATCGCTGGCCCCTGCCGTCTGGTGCTCTGCCATCCTGCGTCCCAGCCTCACTTCTACCATCCTCCTCCTTTTCCCCCTGGGAAACCCCTCAGTCTTGTACCGGCCGCCGTGGTGATTGGTTTGGAAATGAGCACATGACTCAACCTGAGCCAATGGGGTTAAACTCTGAGACTCAGATGCGTGTGTGTGTGTGTGTGTGTGTGTGTGTGTGTGTGTGTGTGTGTGTGTGATGATGATGACTTGAGTATTTGAGAGCAGGGAACTGTGGGCAATGAGATGGAGGGTCTTAGTAACATATCCGAAAACAGGGGAACGGGGGAACAGGGGAGGCTGTGGGTCCTACTCCAAGGTTTTCTTTTTCGCTTTTAAACAGTCTCTGCATCAAATGTGCAGCAGAAACTGCATCAGATCAACTTTGGAACTTGGACATTTAAAATCCACAAAATACAAAGAGGTTTCGATTCAGACTGGCAATGAATTAGGAAGTAAGGCTGATAAATAAGAATTTCAGTCATCATTGTTTGAAGGCAAATATCTACCATACGTACTAGGCATCAGGCTGTTTGTGACATGGGAATGACCTTGAACTCACAGCTCTCTCTGTTGTGGAGACCACTATGTTATCCCCCCCCCCTTTTTTTTACAGCTGAAAACACTTGGCTTCATTTTAAACCGGCATCTATCCAACGAGAGTTAGAGACTGCTGTAGGCATTGTTATGCATAGTAATTCCTCATCTGGGATTTCAATTTTCACAACACCCCGAAGTCCAAAAATATTAAACAAAAGAAAAGACCAGAGTAGTTAATAAGTTTTAGATCATATGCAATTCTGCGTTTTATGGGGAGGTTTGTGCTATCCTACCCCAACCCACCTTGAGCATGCTGTGCCACAGGGTCTGTGGTGTATATGCCCCCCACCCATTCCTTACTTAGCGTCCTCTTGGTTATCAGATGAAGAGTTTCAGTATCACAGTGCAATGTTCAACATTGTCCAAAGTTACCTGAATACCACGGACAATCTGTGTTTTGTATTTGGCACTATCCAATGACTTTAAAATTTTCTGATCCAGCCACTGCACATGATTTAAGAGATTCAAGGAGAAGACAAAGGATGGTGACCTTGTCTCTTTTTAGCCTCTCCCATTCAGATCCCACTCCCACTCCCACTTCATCCACTATCCACTTCTTTCCCTGTGGAGAACTTCCATGATTTGAAATTCCATGTGTTTGCTGGTTACAAATTCTGTCTTAGGATAGTTTTATTTTCCTTTTACTCTGGACAGGTTCTCTTTACCATGTAGAGACTCTGTCATCGGCAGATCTTCTCTGTGTGTGCTTGAAAGCTGTTGGGCCACTTCATGTCAGCCCTGTCGGCTTCAAGAGAGACACCTGCAGTCGTTCAAATTGAGGCTTACAAACACCTCACGGCTTCTCTCTGACAGCTTTCGAGCCATCGCTGCTATCTTTCATTCTCGGGGTTTAATTCCGGTGTGATTTGACATGAATTTCCCTGGGGTTGTGGTTGAGCTTCCTGGCTCTGCAGGTTTATGTTTTGATTGAGTAAAAAAAATTTAACCCGTATTCATTCAAGTACCTTTCCAGTCTCTCTTCTCCCTTTCTGAGACTCCAGTAATGTGACTGTTGACTCTTGCTCTCATCCCAAGGGGTTCTGAGAGTCTGATGTTTGTTTTCAATATGTTTTCTCTTCGTTGTTCATAACAAGTCAAATCTTTTGGTTTATCCTAATGGATTCTGTCAACTCTGCTCCACCCCCATCCCATTCCCACTGAATCAGACACCTTGGTCATTGTACAAAGAAAGAGAGGTACAGAGAAGTCGGGGTGCTTATCCAACCACACCCTAATGTCTCCTGATACACAGAGAGGCCCCTTCTCCTGCTGGGAGCCCCACCAGGCCAGCTCCCTGTTCTCTCCCAGTCTCCCCAACAGAGCTCAGTGTGTTTGGAAGAGGATACTCTGTGGTGGTTTAAATGAAAACATTTACCATAGACTCTGAGGTTTGGGCACTTGGTCCCCAGTTAGTGTTAATGTTTGAGAGGTTTGGGAGGTGTGGCTTTGGTGAAGAAAGGATATCACTGTGGGGCAGGCTTTGAGAGTTTAAAGACTCTTGTCATTTCTATCTCACAATGTTTCATGCCTGGCAGCTCAAGGTGTGAGCCCTCGGCTCCCTGCTGTAGCTATCACGCCCGCCACTTGCTGCAGTCAAGTACTCTCAAAGCCCACGGAACTATAAGCCCCAAACAAACCCTTCCTTCTGTAAGTTTCCTTGGTCCAGGTATTTTACCACAGCACTAGGGGCAAACAAAGATATGACCTAAGCAGGCAGAAAGCCTACAGCCAGCTCCTTCTCTGAAGACATGGGTGTCTGATCACAATAATATTGGAGTGTCCACCGGGGAGAGGTGACCAGCAAAGCTTGTCCAGCAGATGCATACTCAGACAGTTACAGAAATGGAGAAGTCACTGCATTGCTGCAGAGTGTCCTGCCCAGGCAGACATGGGCATCACAGAAGGCCAGAGCAGCAGCCAGGAGGACCGTCAGTCACTCCAGAATGGCCAAAGGTTTGCTCTTGCTGCTTCTTCTTCCTATAGCTGTTGAAGGCATCGTGGGGGCTGCTGATAACAGAGAGACAGGAGAGTCCAGGAGAGAGCCCATGTGCACCAAGAGGTTCATGGGGGCGGTGGTTGTCTGGGTGTATGTGAGCACCTGTGTGATCATGTGAGGTGAGTACTTTAGCCTGTTCATGCTGCTATGACAAATACGGTAGATTAGGCGGCTCAATTGGCACATGTTTTTCAATTCTGATGGGTGGGAATACCATGATCAAGTTTGCAGGCAGCTATGCCTCTGGTGAGGAACCCCCACACACACACCTAGTTGTAAGTAGCTGTCTTCTTGCTGTGTCCTTGTGTGACAGAGATCGTTCCTCTTGTGTCTTTTCTACAAAGGTGCCAATCTCACTCTAGCTCCTCCAGCGTTCCTTTATTTCTTCTTCCCGAAGCCCCCCTCCAACATGCTCCAAATACCAACAGGGAAACTCACTAATTCATAAACATCCAGACTACAACAGTGTGTGAAAAAGATTTTGTGCATGAGATAGTGTTTGTGTGAAACTGGGTATAAGACACATGTGCATGTGATTGTGTAGGGGATTGTCTTAGTTAGGGTTTTGTTGCCGTGAAGAGACACCATGACCAAGGCAACTTTCATAAAGGAAAACATTTCATTGGGACTGGCTTACAGTGTGAGAGGTTTAGTCCATTATCATCATGGCAGAAAGCAAGGCAGCCTGCAGGCAGACATGGCACTAGGGAGGGAGCTCAGTGCTCTACATCTTGATCCTGGGAGCCTGGGAGAGGATGTCTTTTCCACACTGGGACAGAGCTTGTGCTTAGGACCTCAAAGCCCACCCCCACGGTGACAAACTTCCTCCAACAAGGCTATACCTACTCCAACAAAGCCACACCTCCTAATAGTGCACATTCAAACCACCGGGATATTGTGAGCACAAGCTTGTAATGTTGTAGGTACACAATTGTGTTCTGAGGTCAGATGGGACTGTACGTTCAAGGTGACACCTGTAGAGTTGAATGCATGGGATTGGAAGGGTATGTATGAAGTTGGGTGTCCATGTGACATTTTGCGTGTGGTTGTGTGGGAGCCACAGAAGGGAAGAGTCAGGACACGGCACTTTCTCTGATGCTCAGGGAGCCCTATGGATCTCTCTGTTCTTGTCCGTTGCAGGGGATCAGTCCACCTGGACTAGCGTGAATTATTGTCATCTCCTGGAGGGACTTAGGGCTTGAGGAAGCCAGGCTGAGGGGGGCCTGGCCTGGTGCTTGTGTCTCTTTAGTGACAGGCAGGAGACTAGAGGAAGCCTTGCAGAAGGGACAAAGGCCCCTGCCTCCCAGAACAGAGGTTGCATGCAGAGCTGTGCCTAGGCAGAGAGGCTGACTTGGAAATATTGAGATTCCTTATCCTTTACACGGCGCTAGAGAGGGAGCTGAGTGTTCTACATCTTGATCCAAAGGCAGCCTGGGGGAGGGTGTCTTTTCCACACTGGGACAGAGCTTGTGCTTCGGACCTCAAAGCCTACATTACATTGCTGATTTGAGGGAGCCTCCAGCCAAAGCCACTTCAGCAAGAGGCTAAAACAGACAGAAGCCAACAGTCAAGAGCAGAAACACCAGTCAGAGTAGCCAGGCCAAACACTGCATCCGGGAACTAATTTATAGACAAGAAACTGAAGGGAGCTCAGGAGCACCTGTGACAGGTCAGAGCCAGATCCTGGGAGCCTCGGGTACTGCAAGGGTCTGGCGTTGCCTCTGAAGGGGCTCTGGTCACAGGTGCCATTGTCTCAGAGACTTTGGAGCCTCTGTAATCCCTGAAATAATGCAGGGGACAGACACCAAGCCTGTTGTCCCCTTGTCAACTGGGGTCAGTCTCTGCAGAGCCTTTCCTGAGTCCTGGGGTTCAGATTGTTTTTCTTTTTCCATTTTCATGTATATGTGTGTGTGGTGTGCATGTGTCAGGGCATGAAAGTGTATGCAGGCACATGTGCACATATGTATGTATGTAGAGGTTCCAGCTCTTCCACTTTATTCACACAGGCAGAGTCTATCCTGCTCCCCAGCCTGCTCTAGGGATCCCGTCTTTGCTTTGCAAGGCTAGGAATATACACCTATCCTACCCAGCTTTTACATGGGTTCTGGGGACTCGAACTCAGGTCCCCCTGTTTGTGCAGCAAGGGCTTCAACTGCTGAGCCATCTCTGCAGCACCAATGTCTTGGGGTTTCTACTGCTGTGAAGACACCATGATCACAGCAACTGGTATAAAGGAAAACATTTCGTTGGAGCTGGATTACAGTTCAGAGGCTCAGTCCATCATCAGCACAGTGGAAATCATGGCAGTGTGCAGACAGACATGGCGCTAGAGAGGGAGCTACAAGTTCTAGAAGCAGCAGGGAGAGTGGGAGGGACACTGGGCCTAGCTTGAACATTTTAAACCTCTGTGCCCACCCACAATGGCACACTTCCTCCAACAGGTCCACACCTACTCCAACAAAGCCACACCTCCTAATACAGTCACTCCCTGGTGACCAAACATTCAAATACATGAGTCTATGAAGCCATTCCTACTCAAACCACCACAACTAAGGTTCATGTTTTTAACACTGGATACTGTTTCTCTTCCCAGACTGAGTCCTCTTCAACATGGAAAGGTCTGGGGTCTTCAGACATAGGGTGACCAGGACCAAGCCTGGAATCTCTGCCTTCAGATATCTGGCAGCAGGTGACAGAAACATGAACCCTTGAGAAGAAACCCATGGCAAATCCCAGAGTCATCCAGATGAGTGTCCCAAATGGAAAGGACAGAAGCCACTTCCTCAGCCTCAGACCAGATTCCCGGAGCCAGAGCCAGATGTCCTTGGGGTGCTGTGACCACCAGGACCAGGTGGAGCTGGCTCTGTCAGAGGGAAGGCATGTAGGGGGTGCACTGGCACTGTGAGCCTCTCTGCCCCTTGGCTGGGCTGCACAGACTGACAGGGGAGAAGCTGGCAGCGCGGGAGAGATGCTTCTATTCAGGTGTCTTATGCATTTCTGTGCGGAGGCGGCTGCAATAGCTAATTGTGATTCACTGTCTCTGAATGGGGGGTAATTGCTAGGCATTGCCAATATTCCATATTATTCTCTGGAAGACAGGAAGAAAGAGGGGGACTGTGAGACACTGCCCTGACAGTTGGTGAGGGGTGAGAATGTCTGGGAATCACCAAGTGATAGGGCCACCAAGTCCCCTGGGGCGACCTAGTCAGATTCTCTCTATTTATTTTGTATCACACATGATGATCACAGCTACTTCTGGGGATTTTTTACACAACTATATGTCAGGATCAGCCTGAGGCCGTAGACATATCCTTCACCTCAAAACTCTGTGCTGGAAACAACTGAAAGCTTCTAGCCTGGAAAGTATGAACTGTTAACTACTGTAGGCATAGTCATCTCCATGGGCTGGGAGCAGGCATTCAAAACCCTTCCTCCTGTCTGGGTGTGCCCTCGAACCCACTAAGCATCCTCTCCACTCCCCACCCCACCTTCCCACAGATGAGAAACCATCTGTGGTGGTTTGGATAGCCATGACCTCCCTAGGCACAGATATTTGAATGCTTGGTCTCCAATTGGTGGTATTCAGTTTCAATGGGGACAAGGGACTGAGGTGCATATTTTACATATCAAAGCAGAACATGGAGAGGTTCTCCCAGCATCCCTCAGTCCCTAACTGGTGTACTCTACCCCTAACCCTGAACCTTCCAGCCCAGGGGCTGGGCTGCCCATCCCCCAGAGGCTCTTCCCTTTCTCTCTCTGTCTCTGTCTCTGTCTCTGTCTCTGTCTCTCTCTCTCTCTCTCTCTCTCTCTCTCTCTCTCTCTCTCTCTCTCCTTTTCTCTTTTCTCTCTACACATGTGCCCCCTTCTCTCTTTTTCTCTCCCTCCCCTACCCCTGCTTCTCCATGGCAACTTCCCTGGCCTTGGTCCTTAGGGCCAGTGAACTCACCCACTGGAAAGCAACTTCCCCTTAAACCTGCCTTTAATACAATCTAATCTGATTTAAATTGACTCATTTCACGAGGTGGAACTGTTTGGGAAGGATTAGGAGGTGTGGCCTTGTTGGAGAAGGTATTTTCACTGGGATAGGCTTTGAGATTTCAAAAGCTCACACCATTCCCAGTTAGCTTTCTCTGCCTTGTGCTTGTGATATAGGATCAAAATATAAGCTCTCAGCTACCCTTCCAATGCCATGTCTAGCTGCCTGCTGCCATGTTCCCAAACAGACAGACTAACCTTCTGAAACTGTAATTCCCCCCTCAAAAAACTGTTGTATAGGCTGACTTGGTCATGGTATATTATCACAGCAATAAACACCATTAACTAAGACACCATGAGTCTACATTCTATTTCTCTCAGATCAACTTTTAGAGCTTTCACATGTGACAATGGAGAGTATCTGCTGTCCCATGCCTAACTTACTGAACTTGACATTTTGTCCCCCAAGCTCATGTATGTGACTGTAAACCACAAGCCTCCATTCTTCCCACAGCTCAGTACCATCCCCTGTGTCCCTGCACTGCACCGTCACGATCCACACCCCAGGCCCTGCTTCTCACTCTGTATCTTTAGAGACAGGCATCTCACTAAGTTTCCTAGTCTATCCTTGAACTTAGCACCATCCCCCTGCTTCCGTATCCTAAATAACTTAGATTGTAGACATGGATGAACCTAAGATCTTTGAAGGGTTAAATATTCATTTTGCTTTCAGATAAGTCTGCATGCAGCAAATTATTTTGAATATTTGTGCTCTAGCTGGGGTAATATTTAGAAGGACTTTAGGAGGTTTACCTGGCCAACAGTTAGGACACCAGGACTGAGCCTCTGAATGCCAGAGTCTTGATTTTAGTTGATGTCTCTGCTTCCTGGGCTCTGTGACATGAGGTGCCTCTGTCACATGCTCCCTACTATAATGGACTGAGATCTCTGAAACCATGAACTTACTATCATCTGTTTCTGTCAGGTATTCTATCCACAGGGATTCATCTAAGCCCCACATTCTTGTTTGCCATCCACAGTGACATAGACCTTGTTCCTGACACTTACCTCATGGTTGCATGGTGGCTTCTGGAAGTCTAGCCCATGACAACTACTTGTGAAACAGAATAAAGAGGGGAAAGAAACAGAACCACCGGTAGAAGCCAGCCCTTGAAGTGGAAATTTCTGATTTCTTTGGAGACTCAGTTGTGTCATGTGAGGTTTTTCTGGAAACTGTCTTATGAGAGAATGTTTTGCTGAGACAGACATGTGGGAGGATGCTTTGCTGAGAACAGACACATGGAACTTTCTGGAAGCTGCCTGGAAAGGGGGCATGTGGCATTTTGCTAGAGCAGACATTACGAGAACACATGATGTTTGGAAAGGGTAGAAGTATAACCCAGCAGACAGGGCACGAAGCTGTGTGGCATTGGTTCTCCTTGCCACTCTTTGTTGGTCTTCACTGGGCTTTGCTGACTCTGGTCTTCTGCTTCTTGCCACTTCCACAGACTCAGGCTCATTGGCAGAGCCTCACCATTTCTTCTGGATCCACCTGACATTGCTGTTTCGTGAATGGCGTTTGCGAGTAGATCGAACTACCGCTGCCTACTCATGTGATCTGCTGATATCCTGGCAACAGAGATTGGATTCGAGCCGAAGAACTATTTCTACACAGCTCCACATCCCCCTCTGCCCTACTAACCTTGACTTTCCACCATCTCTGGTGGGTGGTGGGCGAGAAGGGAGGGTAAAGCATTTAAGTGCACTTATTAAAGAAGGTTTAGAAAACTGTCAGCCTCCAAGCCTTCTCCCTCCACTCGAGAGTCATTGACCATCCCCGTCCTTCCAGGAAGGACTGGGAGATGTGGCCATACACAACAGTATCGACTTTTTCTTACTAAAGAAGAATGGAAATCTGGATTCTGGCAGACCTGTTATTGACCCTCCTACAGCAACCAGAAGTTCAGATGTGTACCGAAAGAGCCCGACACCAGAGGCTCTCCTGAGGAGGTGCATCTCTTAGTATTTAAATCCGTGTCAGAACAGTAAATCTTAGAAACACAGTAATTGATGTTTGTTGCAGAAAATAACGTTTTAATGAAAAAAATAGAGAAGTGAAAATCCCTTTAATCCTACCATCTACAAACTCGGAGACTGTGACATTTTTCACATTCTTGCTTCAGGGATTTCCCTTCCTAAGACTTCCCAGAATGCACTTCCTAACCAAATGGTAGGTTTTGGTGTAAGATTCATCCCCCAGGGCTCTTTTGAATGCTTAGTCTCCAGCTGGTGGCATCCTGTTGGGGAGACTGTGGGACTTTTTTGGAGGTGGGAAGCGGTCTGAGGGGAGCAGGCCTTGAGGTTTACAGCCTGGCCTGCTTCCAGCCCTTTCTCTCTGCTTCCTGCTCTGTTGAGATGTGTGCAAGCCATTTTGAGTGTCTGTGCTCACAGCCATGTGTCTCACACACAGTGAGGCCTCACCCTCACAATGCACCCTTGTACCATGAGCCAAAAGACATCCTTCCAACCTCAAGCTGTTTCTCATCAGGGATTTGGGCACAGCAATGAAAAAAGAAAACATGGCACCGGTTATGCTGCTGTTTTTCCTCTTGTCAGCATTTTTCCAAGGTAAGTTGCTCTGTAAACTGCCTTCTTCATAGCTGCATAGCATTCCATCCTCTAGTCTTTGGTGTCTGTAGTTAATCCCCCAATGTCTGGCACATAGGTAGCTATCAGCTACATTTGGTCATCGTTGATGGCGAGAAGATAACTGACCCACATAGGTCTTTGTCTCCATCTCTGAGTATTCCTTCTGATAGGCTTATAGACTCAGGACACTTGGTACAGACATTTCTAAAGAACTAAATTATTGGCCAGTTATCTGTGTTCGGTTCCCATTCTCCACACAGAGCAAAGAGCTCACCCCACCCTTCCAGTCTTCAGTTACAAAGAGCGTCTGTCTCTGCCTCAGCCTCCCCTCCTCCTCCCTTCTGTAGAGAACACAATGGAAAAGTTGATATTCGGAAATAGCTAAGCATGTATTTATCTCTAGGCAGTTTAAAGAGTCAACGTAATTACTCGAGTCCCATTACGTTTAATTTGCAGCCAATCTTGCATTTAGCAGGAGTCAGGGTGCTGTGTGGGATGGAGTTGCTTAAAGCCAAAGCAGCCATGGCGCAGGTTGGCTAGGCAGCTCTGGTCCTTTCCAGAGTAGGGCTGCCTCTTCCAGGTAGGAAGCTGGTGCTGTGAACCCAACTAGCCATCCTTTACACTGTTCAAGCCACTGTCTGTGCACGGCCGCCTCTCTGTCCAACTCTTCCTCCCTCTTCCACTGTCCAGTGTCTAGAAGGTGTTCAGGGAACAGGTAAGCCCAGAATTCAGGCAGCCCTCACCAGGAGGATGGAAGGGGGTGGATCAGAACTGTGATGGCCATGGACTCCAAGATGGCTGTGTCAGGGGCTTCTCGGTGGGATGTGGCATTGTAAGCCTTTAGAGTTCGGGCTTCTGACATCCCTTCACCTCCTGGCATCCCCACAAGCTATAGAGCTACCCATCACAGAGAGAGATAGCTCAATCAAGACCAGCAGCAAAAGATCTGCTTTCAGATGATCACGACACAGTGGGGAGAGTCCTGGTGGACTTGCAAGGAGAGAGGGGGTAGAGAGGATAGGTAACCATGTTGATTCCAGCTGCCCTGTGTGGCACCTAATGAAAACCTGTTCCTTCCCAGGATCCTTCTTCACATTTTGGAGGTTGGTAAGTCCTGATGGTAATCCTCCCCACAGATATTTTGGGATTTGGGGCTTTTTGGGGGGGAGGGTTCCTTAAAGATGCCGAACAACCTAGCCAAACAGCTGGGTATGAGTTAAAGTCCCAGGAAGGGCCTGAAAAGACCAATCACAAGCCCCTCCCCAACATTACAAAAGCAGGAAATAGCTACCTGGAGAGGCTCTGACCACCCAGGGCCTGGAGGAGACTCTCCAAGCCATCCTGCTATATGTGTGGTGTGTAGAAAACTCAGGCTGAGGGCAGCTCACCCTGATGCAGCCAACTTTGCGTCCTCACCCATACTCCTGCAAGGGACGCTGGTAAACCCATGGGCTCACCAAGTTGGACTTTGATGGAATCACTTTGCTCTGTCATTGGTTCCTTATCTAAGATGAGCAGATGATTGTCTGTTCCTCCCTGAGAAAAGTCATAAAGCAACTATCCATACTGTGGTGGTTTAAATAGGTATACCCACACACACACACACCCATAGACTTAGTGTTTGAATGCTTGGCCCAGAGGGAGTGACACAGCTAAAAGGTGTGACCTCATTGAAGTAGGTGTGGCTTCATTGTAGTAGGTGTGGCCTTGTTGCAGTAGGTGTGGCCTTATTGGAGAATGTATGTCACTGTCAGAGGGGGCTTTGAGGTCTCCTAAGCGCTATACCTAGTGACACAGTCTCCTCTGGTTGCCTGTGGATCAAGATGTCAAATTCTCATCTCCTCCAGTACCATGTCTGCCTGGACGGACGCTTCCATGCTTCCTGCCATGAAGACAACGGACTAAACCCCTGGAACTGTAAGCCAGCCTGCTGGCTTATATTTTTCAAAATCTATTTTTAATAAGAGTTCTTAAATGCTTTAACCTCCCTTCTAGCCCACCACCCACCAGAGGTAGTGAAAAAGAAAGGTTATTAGGATACCAGGGAGGTGGACCTGTTTAGGAATGGTTCTTTGGAGCAAATACAATCTGACTTATCAGGCTATCAGCAGTAGCAGCTCAGGCCACTCACAATCACCATTCATGAATCACTGGATCTTATTTATGCTCCCTCTAAACATCACGTGTCCTCCCACCGGTCTTGCCTTAGCAAAATATCACATGAGTCTTTCTTAGCAAAGCTCCACGTGAGTCCGCATCAGCTGATGGATCCAGAAAGTTCCTCTTCAACTTGACAATCAGCCGGAGTCCATAGAAATGGCGAGAAGCCACCAGAACAACCACCAGAACAACCACCAGAACAACCACCAGAACACCACCAGAAGTGTTTGCTGCATTTCTTTCCGTGGCAAGGCACACCAATACCATTCACCATCTTCCACAGTCTGTGGGTTATATTTACATTCCTTCTTAACATCATGCATTCTCTCACATGTCTGCTTCAGCAAAACATCCTTTCACATGTGTCTGCTTCAGGAAAACATCCTTTGACATAACTGACTTTCCAAAGAAACCAGAAGCTTCCACTTCACCAGCCCCTATTAAATATTTTCCTTTATAAGGGTTGCCACAATCATGGTGCCTCTTCACAGGAATGAAATCCTAAGACTCATGCATGTGTACATACGTATGTACATACATACACACAACTTATATACAGAGATTCATAATGCTATAATGCATACTAGTCCCAAATCAGTAAATGGACTGACAAATAGAGTACAGTGGAACACTACTCAGTCATAAAAATGAACAAAGTACTAGACACACCGCTACCTGAGTAAGCCTCAGAAACACTAAAATAGTTGTTTGGTTTTTTTGGTTTTTTTTTTTTTAAGCAAGACACAAATGACCACTGTCTTAATTACTTTTCTATAGCTGTGACGAGACACCATGACCAAGGCAACCTATAAAAGAAAGCAAGGATTTAATTGGGAGCTCGCTACAGTGTGAGAGGGTGAGTCCATGACCATCATGACAGGGGGAGCACAGCAGCAGGCTGACGACAGGGAGCACGGCAGCAGGCAGGCAGGCATGGCGCTGGAGCAGTAGCCGAGAGCTCACATCTTGGGACTACACATATTTGAGCCTCAAAGCCCACCCCCAGTGACACACTTCCTCCAAGTCCACACCTCTTATTTAACCCTTCCCAAACATCCAAATATATGAGCCGTTCTCAACCAACCCACCACAACCACATACATCATTCTGTTTGTATAAAAGTGGAGAAGAAACAAAGCCATAGAGACAGAAAACAGATGTGTGATTGCCTCGAGGTGGAAGTGGGGGGGGAGGGCTATAAAACAGCCCCAGGTCTCTCTTTGAGGTTAGCGGTTTGTGATGGTTGCCCACTCTGTAAATGGTGTGAACGTCTGTGTTGAGTTACCCCTTGGAAGTGGCTTCTCTCTGTGCTGGGTTGCTGTAGTGGCAGAAAGTGACTGGATGTGGATGGACCCCATGCATGGAGCACGTCTTACAAGGAAAACCCACAGAGCGTAGTAGGATCCTACAGGGGGGATTTGAGAACCTGGATCCAGCCAGACTGACCTGGTCACTTTGGTTTCATTAGAGTGTCTACTACTTTTCATCTCCCGATAGTTTCAGGTTCTTCCACTTGTGGTCCGAGGGCTCCCAAAAAGCACAGTACCTCCTGTTATCCCTGGGGAAGGAACAGCAGCCAGCACTGGGCCATCAGAATCAATATCATCATTATCAGTTACCAGGACAGGAAGCATTCTGAAAACTTCAGGCTTCCAAATGCACTGGCAGATTGAAAAGTAACCTGTACATAAGAGAAAGTATCTGCTATTAATGTCCCTCACGAAGGGCTGGCTTCCACGGGACAGACAGGACTCCTACAGTCCTTGACAGGTGACTTAAATGGATTCAAGACTCTTGCAGATGTGGGCCAGGGGAAGGAACTGGACGAAACTATTATTATTGGCAAAGCACAGGTGAGTCCACACAAGAGGCTCCTACACATCTGCCCTGTTGACAAAGGCTGTGCTCGAGATTTTTGTCACTGAGACAAATGCCTAAGAGATTGATTTAGTAAAAATAGACTTCTTTGGGCTCCTGGTTTCAAGGTCACAGGCCATAGTCAATCATTTGTGCTGTTTCTGTGGTGAGGCAGAACTTCCCAGTGGAAGGAAGAGTGTGGTCAGGCACAACTCCACAGACTGACCTCAGCCCAGTCAGGAAACAGAAAGGAGTAACAGAAGGGTCCAGGAAGAACATATTCCCTTCAAAGACCCCTTTGTGACCACCTTCCTCAGCTCCCTGTAATCTATTATGATTTTTATTCCACTGATGAATTAAACCATTCAGTATGTCAGAGCCTGCAGACACACCCAAAGATTCACTTCACTGACCCTCCGGTCACCTCTTTATCACTTTAGCAATTGTGACCATTGGAAAGGGCGTGGCATGGGTGTGCTCACATACAATGCAGGGTAACCCTACCTGCCACATCCCTGTCCCCATAGGGAACAATGGGGCTGTTCTGAAACACGCAGACCACCACATGACCACCCCCTCCATAAGCACATATTTATTTTCCTGCAGGGATAAGTGTTCATAGCATCTTTATTTATAACATTAAAAAATGGGGAATCGGGCTAGGAAGGCAGCTCAGATGATGAGAGCTTGCACAAAACCCAGGGCTCAATCCCCACTGCGGTTCTGCATACCCAGAATCCCAGCACCCAAAGCTGGGGAAAAGGATATCTGGCCATCCTTTGCTACATAGAAAGTTCAAAGCCACACTGGGCTATGCAAGAGGCCTTGCTCAAATAATCAATAAAATAACTGGGAACAACCCAAATATCCACCAGTAGAGAAATGAACCAGCAAATTATGTCTCTGCAATCAGTTACCACTTGGCCAATAAAAAGCTAAGCATTGCTGTGGAGAGCAAAGTGGATGAAAATTAAAACAGTTAGGCCGAGTAAGGAAACCAGACAAAGGGGGGGTACTTTATAATTCTGAGTGTATACAGTTCTAAAAATGCAAATTACTCTGTAATTTGAAAAGCAGATCTGCGACTACCTGGAAAAAGAGGAGGTGAGGAAGGGTTGAGGGAAAGAGTGGTAACATTGCTCTCTGAGGTGGATGGCCGTCAGCCTGTGGTCTTCCGGGACCAGGAGGTCTCTAATGCTGAGCAGAGCATCTGCTTGTCTCAGTGTCTTGCCAGTGTCTTCCCAGACTGTCCTCGCTGAGTGTCAGAGGGACCAGGCATGATTTGCTGATGGCAGGGTTGAGAGCACCCTTCCCTCTTACACGCAGTCCTGGGAAAGTTATTCCAGCTGCCAGGCCAGACAATTCTGGATAATGGATGGCTGTTCTTTAATGCTGCTGGGGAGACGCGCCCCTCCTTAATCTGCTGCAGTGTCATTAGGAGAGAAAATGTTTGCTCCGGGAGCTCCAGAGACCTTTGGAAACTGCAAGTTCAACACTAACAGCCAGGGCAGCTCTGCCCTTAACCCTCCCCTGCCCAGTCCTGGCCCAGGCCTTCCTTGAGGAGGTAATTCTATGGGGCACTGGAGGTCTGGGTCATATTTTGCAGTACTTTGTGGACTGGAGAGCCATTGGATTTGAGGGAAGAAGGTTTGAGAGCAGTGTGTTGTAGTGGGGAAGCCATGGCCACAGGAGCGGGAGGCAGCTCTTCATGCTGTGTGCACAGTCAGGAAGGGGGAGCAGGTGCAAGGAACGCTGATACTAAGTTAGCTTCCTTGTTTTTATTCAGTATGGACTCCCAAGTCCTTAAAATGAAGGCACTCACAGAGCATGGACCCAACTCTGAGGTGTGTCTCCTAGGTGATTCCAAAGTTGTCAAATGGTTAACCATTTATACTTCACCTCCCCTGAGCTGTACAAGCCTGCTGTCCCTACCTGTTCTTTAGCCACACTGCATCACTGATCTGATGGGTTGAGACAGAGACAGAGACAGAGACAGAGACAGAGAGACAGAGACAGAGACAAATGGCAAGCAGGAGATGGACATGTTGGGAGATGTCCAGGGAGAGTGGAGGTGGAGGAGGAGTTGTGGGTGGATACAATCTAGATTCATTTATGAGTGTGTGAGGTTGTCTAAAGAATAAATGTAAGAGGCCACAGTCTTCTGCTCTTATAGAAGCATAATGGTTTAATGTAGTTCATTTAGTCCTCAGACTTTTCATTTCCCGCAGTCATTCTTAAGCATGTATGTATCAAGCTGGCATCTTTGGATTGTATGGAATTAAAATATTGGATTTTAAAAATTATCATTTGAGCTGCTGACTGGATTCTCTCTCTCTCTCTCTCTCTCTCTCTCTCTCTCTCTCTCTCTCACACACACACACACACACACACACACACACACATTATTCTGTGAATTTTGGCTTAGGATTGGGATAGAATTTTCAGTCATTTCTGAAATGGCCCTTAGCAGTCTTCTGCTACTGTGCACTATGAGTTTCTACGATACTGTGTTCTCAGCATTGACAGGAGATTGAGGTTATAAAATCAAAATAGCAATCAACTCTGGAAAATGTTGGGGATGCTTGGCATCCTGCAATCTCAAACATTCAGCCAAGGCTGAATTCTTTATGTAAAAAAAAAAAAAAAGCCAGCCTGTCTGTCTTATTAGTATGCAAATTTCTTTTTGTCCTTTAATAAAAGATACAATTGTATCCATAGCAAAGAATTGTCTTAACATAAATGTCTTGATAATTTATTACCAATAAATGTTTGATTTGTATGCCCATTTTATGTGCCTATAAACCCAGGGTGGTGTAAGAGTTTCTTGGGTAGGGAGGAGTTGTGAGAGGAAAAAGTTTTAAAAGCTTTAGGCTGGGGGCTGGAAAGACGGAAGAGAGTGAATAGGTAAATCAGTGCTGCAGGAGCCCAAGAGCCTTTGAGAACACATGTAAAGATGGAGGGAAGGGGCTGACTCCACAGACTTGCCTCCTGAACCCCAGGTACACACGGTGGTGTGTGCAGGTTCCGCCTCCCCCCGCCTCCCAGCCCCACCATGGATACACACAGTCCTAAATAAAGAAGCCCAGGGCTACTGGAGCCCTGTGGGGTCCACCACGCTGGACAGCTCCCAGACGCCAAATGGCGTTTCTCTTCAGACTCCTGGATTGACACACTTCCTGTTGTCTTCGAAATGGAATTCTCAGTTGACAAAGGATATTTGTACAACATGACTGTGACCAAGAATGGAAATAGGCACTCAGCCCACATTGTCTGGATTTGAATCCGAGGCCCGCCCCTGGCTAAGTTATGTAATCTTAGCCATCCTTCTCCCTCCCTCAGCCAGTCTCAGGTCAAATCAGATGAGTGCTACAGAGGACTGCGCCAAGAGTGTGGACAGAGTAGCTTTTAGGAAGTGAGTAATGGCCATCGCTGTCTCCAGATATCTCCGTAAAACATGGGATTCTTGGATCCCATCGCTGGTCTCTACAATTAAACCATTTGTTTTATTAATATTATTAGGCTTTTTTTTTGTACTGTGATAGTGTGTTTTATAGCACTTAGTCAATTATTTAAAATATAACAAAGTGAAGATATCAAGCTAAGTGGTGTTTGCATCCCATAACTATGTCGTCGTGTGCTGTAATTACACCAGTGTCTGTGATTTATGACAGGGAACGTCTATATGAAGCATAACAGGGGGCAGGGGGCTTGAACAGGACATGGGGTGTGCAGACTGTTCAGTCAGTTCCTGTCCATGTGTCTCTACGTCTCCCTCCTCTCCACGTGCACTCAACTTTCTTGGTAGACACACTTAGCACTGCCCCTCACAGAGCACACTGAGAGCTGTCCTCTCACAGACCACACTGAGAACTGTCCCCTCACAGACCATACCTCAGTCCTGCCTTCTTTCTGTGAGCTTCTGTAAGAGCCCACAGACCTTATCTCCTGTGTCCTTTGCCACATACGCAAAGTGATATCTAGACTCCTCCCACTGCAGATAGCAAAAATAAATAAATAAATAAATAAATAAATAAATAAATAAATAAATCCAATTCAATGCAGTTTAAACAAACTGTTGCAATGAAATTAACTGGTCCATTGACCTGAAAATGCCAAGAACTGATTGATAGCTTCAGACTCAGCAGATTGCCATGTCCTGGGCCCTGATGTCACTCTCTGTCATGCTGGGCATTCAGGTGGTGGGGGAGGGGTGTGGACAGCAGCAGGCCCCATTCCGCCGGCTTAGCGTCTTTCTGTCTTCCCTGATGGCAGAAATGCTTCCTGGGACCAGGAGCTGAAGTTTGGAAGGTGACTAGATGTGCTAATAAGGCTGTTGGCGTTGTTTGCTATATTCTATCTTTGCTATTGGGATGTGGTGTGCAGTTGTCTTAAAAAAATGCAAGAGAGGGGGGCTGGAGAGATGGCTCAGTGGGTAAGAGCACCGACTGTTCTTCCAAAGGTCATGAGTTCAAATCCCAGCACCCACATGGTGGCTCACAACCATCCGTAAAGAGATCTGATGCCCTCTTCTGACAGCTACAGTGTACTTACATATAATAAATAAATCTTTAAAAAAATGCAAGAGAAAATGTCATGATATTGTAAATAAATTAATAATTTGGAGTTGGACGTGACTTGGAGATGCCTGGAGGAGAGCAAGCCCGGAGGGCGAGGTCTAAAGAGATGGGACCCATGTTTCCCCAGTTGAGTTTCGGGGGTGGGAGGATTTCCCATCTGTGACACAGGAAGCAGAAAGAGTGGAGCTCGAGAGACAGCTGAGGAGGCAGGAGGCAGGAGGCAGGAGGCAGGAGGCAGGAGGCAGGAGGCAGGAGGCAGGAGGCAGGAGGCAGGAGGCAGGAGGCAGGAGGCAGGAGGCAGGAGGCAGGAGGCAGATAGGCTCACAGGGAAATGCAACCCATACTGAGAATATGAGCACATCAACCAAAACCAGCTTAGAATGGATACCAACAAACTGTGGTGCAGCCTTCGATCCCAGCACTTCAGAGGCTGGTGGATCTCTACGAGTTCAAGGCTAACCCGGTCTATACAGTAAGTTCTGGCTGGCCTGGCACTGCAACACGGCAGAGAATGTAATGCATGCTCCTGGAGTGCCAAAGCCTTCCTCCACCACTTTATATGGATTTACTTCACTGCTGGGTCCCCAAGACTCCCTTCACCCATAATGACTTTAAAGAGATTCAAGACTCACCTGTAAGTTTCCCCAGGATCCATCCCCCCTCCAGCAGCTGTCCAGGAAGGAAGGCTCAGTAAAGCTTCCTTTCTGCTGTAAGGGTGTGACTAGTCCCTAGGGAACAGAGTCCCAAAACCTCCTGTCCCTGAAGTGTGTGCATCAGACCCTAGTCTTTAGGGCACAAGAAATGGAGACACTGGGAAGTGACACTCAAGTCAGGGCCTGGGGACATTTGGGATGGCAGAAGGTGACATTGAGGCTCCTGGGGGACTGCAGCTCCCATCTGCCCTCAGAGAAGTAACCAAACTCTAAGGCCCCTGCCAGCTCCAACATTCTGTCACCCTGGACTGACTGGGGAAGCTAGGCTCAGGGATCGAAGCACAGGAGGGGTTAGGGGGCAGCAGCAGCTAGGAGCCTGGAGGGGCTAGTGGTGATGGGCCAGGCCCCAAGTAAAGGTGCCCAAAAAGACCCTGTGGCAGGTCACTGGAAGAAGAAAGAGAGCAGAATACCACACACACCATGGGCAGGAATCGGAGCTAGGCCAGTTGCTGAGATGCTGTGTGACATTGGATTAATCGCATCCCCTCTCTGAGCTTCAGTTGTTTCATCTGCAAACTAGAGGTGATTATTCTTGTCCTTGATGAGCAGCTGCTTGGACGGATGAAGACGATCAAAGGATAGAGCCTAGATATTGACTTGGGTGGGGCCTGGACTTGCTCCGCCCATCTCCTGCTCCTAGCCTCTGGTCATTGGCCAGATCTCAGTAGCTCTGTCACTGAGTCCAGATGATTGGAGGAGACAGGTCTCTTATGCAAATGAGGCTGTTTCTTTTCTCTTTTCTTCTTTTCTCCCACCTCTTCTACAAAGTTCCACATTCCTGATTAGTCCTCCCCGGTTGGGGCGGAGTCCGTGACACGCTGACTTGTCATCTAAATGACCTAAAGCCCTGGCTTCTCCCCCTGAGCCCTTCTGCCTAGTCCTGTGACCTGTAGCCCTTCCAGGCCTACTCTGACCAGCTGTGTGCCTTTAGTGAGTCAGCCCACATCTCTGAGCCTCAGTCTGCCCTTCTGTTAAATGGGGAGAAGGCTCCCCCTGGATGGGTTCTGTGCCTTTTTACTGGCTTGTGATCTTGAACAGACATATGGGGGCAGCTTCTGAAGCTGGACCGGACCGGCGTTGGGTGCTAAGGCTACCCTGCCACGCCCCCGCGGGAATCTCCCTCTTCTCCTAACCCCCATCTACACTCCCCCTTCCCTCTTCCCAATTCTCCTCGAACCTGTACTTCACCTCAGTCCTTGATCTTACAATCATCTTGATCCAACGACAACTTGGCTAATTTCTTAGGCCCATGAACCGCCCAATGGGGAGGCCGGGAGGGTAGCCGCTTCCGCTCCATCACCCGCCCTAATGCAGCGTCTGACACTTTCAATTTATTTTTCAATTCCTTCACCATCAGAAATGACGATTAAATTCCCAGCATAAATGCTGCTTTACCAAACTGAATTAATCACAGGGCTGCTTCTCTGCAGCCCTGCTGAGAAGCAGCAATGACCACCGTGACCTCACAGGGGCGCCCTGTGTACTCACAGTGATGGGGGGGCAGGCTCCAGGTCCTCTCTGGACAACCCAAAGCTGTGACCTCCCTGGAGGTCACCCTCCCTACATCCCCGTGTCCCCTGCAGCCTCACTCTTGTCCTGGGTCTAAAGAAGAAGGCAGCCTACGATTACTGCCTGTCACGGCAAAATCAGAGACAGGGGCCTACTCCTTTTGACTAATTCTCAATTTTCAGAGCGTCTAACCCAGAGTTTGGTAGTTTCTGGTCTGCATGTGGGTCCAAAGCTCTGCAGACTTAAGGCTTCCGAGCTGGGTGGACAGGGGTTCTGGACCCCTCCACAACAAGGCCACCCAGAACCTAGGACCAGACAGCAGCTAAGACCACCTCTCTGCCCTTCTTCTCCTCCCCGACCAGCTACTCTCAGCACCCCCTGACTGTCACAGCTTCTCTACCCAGCCCCACATCCACACCCAGCCCCCACACCCAGCCCCCACACCCAGCCCCCACACCCAGCCCCCACAGGGATGCACAGACATGAACACAGCCACAGAGCAGCCCTTCTCTCAGCCCTGACCCCATGAGGCTTCAAATGACCCAGGACTGCTGTGACTCCTCAAACTGTCCACCAGACTTCACCTCCCAGGCTCCAAGACCCTCTGCCCTTCTCCCTCAAACTGTTCCCTTTCCTCGACTGAAGGGCATGCCCTATCTTGACACCAAATTATTAGAGAATCTTCTCTGGTCTCTGGCCTGTGGCCTAAATCAGCCTCCTCCCCACAGGATTCTCTCTCCCATCCATTTCCTCTCCATCAGAGCACTTACCAGGAGTTAGAACTATCTTTATTCATGGGTTTGTTTATCAAACATATCAGTAACCAGTGAAGGGATTGTTGACTCAGGTCTAGGATGTAGTACCCAGGTACTAAGGCAGACAATGATGGAATGAATGAATGAATGAATAAATGATGAATGAATGAATGGATAATGATGAATGGATAGATGGATGGATGAATAATGAATGAATTACCAATTGAATGATGAATGATGATTGGTGATTGAATGACTGATG
This sequence comes from Apodemus sylvaticus, assembly GCF_947179515.1. Taxonomy (NCBI): domain Eukaryota; kingdom Metazoa; phylum Chordata; class Mammalia; order Rodentia; family Muridae; genus Apodemus; species Apodemus sylvaticus. The sequence continues at coordinate 145,197,850 of NC_067474.1, forward strand.
AATGATTGAATGAATGCATGCATGAATGAATGATGATTGGTGACTGAATGAATGATGAATGACTGATTGGATGAATGAATAAATGAATGTATGAATGAATGAATGAATGAATGAATGAATGAATGAATGAATAACAAATTCTTCCAGGTACCAGGCTAGACTCTAGATCCAGGAACTAAAATTGGACACAGCCTGGGCTGTTGCAGTGCCTTAGTCTTGCAGGCTGATAAACACAGTGGCAGCTGGGCTATGGCACACTGAGCAGGACAGAGGACACAGAGAAGTGGTGACAAGGTGACAGAGGGACAATCAAGATGGAAAGATAAGTGGCTACCCCAGTGCTCTGGACAGTGACATAGTTGGGTTCCAGGTAGTGAGAAGACATGTAACTCGAATCCAAACGCTGCTTGAAGCTAGGCAGCCCTAGTCACAATGGGAGAGCTGTTCCTCCACCATCACCCAACAACGTGTGTCTCAGCAGCGTGGGCAGATCTGCTCTAGAGACTGCAGGAGCCCAGGTCCTCCATTCATGCTGTGACCTTGTGCTGATCACTCTGGTCCAGCCTGGGATAACTCAAATGAACATACCTAAAGCCATGGCACCCAACAGGGCCAGCTGCAGGAGTGCCGTAAGGGAAGGCCAGGGGGGCAAACCCTGGAGCTCAACTGTCAGGCAGGCTCAGGGACCCTGGAGACCTGGGAGCAGGGAAGGCAGAAGAAAGACGTCAGCACACATGTCCCAGGTGAGGACTGAGAGCCAAGGATGTCTCTCCTGAAGATCACAGATCTGGCAAGATGAACATGGGCCCTGCCCAGCCACTGCAGCATAGCAGGCAGGCTTCCGGGAGGAGGTGGCAAGCCCCCCCCCCACCCGTGTCTCTGTGTCCCACACAGGGTGTTGAGTTTGGTGGAGGTGGGACACCGCATGCAGGTCCCCTTGGTGCCCAACAGCTGAATTAGTCCTTCGCTCAGCAACACACTGCAGACCAAGTACTGCGGCACCTCCTCCGCGTGGCACTTCATAAACTGCAACCGGCCAGAGCTGGGAAGATGGCTCACTGGTTAAGAACACTGGTTATTCTTTCAGAGGATCCACATTCCATTCCCAGCACCCACAAAACACCACAACCATCTTAACTCCAGTTTTAGGGGACCCCGATGGCATCTCCTGACCTCCTTGGACACTGCACACATGTGGCACAGGCTTAAGACACTCTCACATAAAATTAAAATTTAAAATTATAAAACAGCCATGCTTGGTCCCTACTGCGTGCCCGGTGCAGGCTGAGCATCTTCTAGGCAAGCTTGCATTTGTCCACCACAATGTCCCTGGGAACCAGCCCACTTAAGGGTCATAGTGTGGAGTGAGGAGGGGCCCATCCAAGGCCCTCTTCAGCTTCTGGGGACACAGAGACTCAGTGTTCTGGGGACAGATAAACCTCAGAGCATGTCCCCAGCCTCTGAACCTACCTGCTGCAGATGGAGCACCAGGTGGGAAGGAGAAAGACCACAGGAGTCATGACGGCAGGAGCACCTCACACCACCCCACTACCAGAAAGGAAGAAAACGTTGACCCAGGCGCAGTTCAGAGACCCCTCTACTCTCTGAGGACAGAGCCAGCCCTTCTCAGGCTTTAGACTAATAAAGGACAGTGACTGCCATCAGAAACACTGAGTGAGGGCCTGGCTCCCTCCTGGATGCTTCCAGCCTCGATGGGCCTCTGTTCATTCTTCACGACTCTCGTGGGAAGGTTGAACACAGGCTGGGGCCATTCTACAGATGAAGAAACTGAAGCCCAAGCAGGGGGGGAAATAACAGACACCCTGTGGGCATCCTCGGAATTGGGACCAAAACATGGCATGCCATGGGTTCTCCAGATGATTCTGATGTGTCCCAGGTTGGGAGCTCTGTCAGAAGGACCAGAAAATCCCAGGCACCATTTCTGCTGGGTTATGACCTTGAAAAGCAACTTTCTGCCTCTGAGCCTCAGTTTACCCCTTGGGTACAAGTGGTTTAAGCTTTCCCAGAACACTGGTGAAGTGGAAACTTAAGGGTTCTTTAGAAAGTCAGTTGGATGGTGTTTTGTTGGGGTGAAAATGTGAAGGAATGTTTTGTTAAAGTAGACACAGGTGAAAGGCTAAGGCAGACTTGTGAAGGAATGTTTCGCTGAAGCAGACACAGGAAAGAGGATGTTCTGCTAAAGCAAGCACATGAAAGGACATGTGATGAAGGACTCTTTGCTAACAACACACATGTATTGGTCCGCCTTACATTGCATAGTTGAGCAGCATTTGTTGGAATTCCATAGAGAGAATCGTACCAGAAAACTTCCGGTGGAATGCTGCAGTTTCTTGCCGCCTTCAAGAGCTGATTAGATGCACGTGCTGAGACAAGACATGTGGAGGAAACATGATGTTTGAAGGATATAAATAGAACTCCACAGAGTGAAGGAGACAAGGCTTGGCTTGCTGGCTGTGCAATGCTTGTGAGTCTCATGTCTTCGCTGATCTTTGCTTCCCTGAGAGAGGCACAGCTAAGAACTATTCCTGGTGTCCCTCTGGGTCCCTCCTGCTGACTCAAACTGAGGCTGAGCCCTGGCTGTCTCTGCTAGGTCCTGTCACCACTGTTGCTAACCTGATTCTATGGAACTGGACTGCTGGTGTATCTGTGAGGTGTTTGCGAGTGGATTGAGCTGTCTCTGCCTGCTGACCTGTGGACTGAACTGCAGATTTGAAGACAACACAGACAGGAATTGTTCCAAAGAATCTTTCTAAACAGGTCTACTCCCTAATACCCTTTCTTTTCCACTACCTCTGGTGGGTGGTGGGCTACAAGAGAGGTTAAAGCATTTAAGAATCATCATTAAAAGAAAGGTTTGAAAAAAATTCAGGTTACACACTGGTTCAAAGGGCTGGGGTTTCACTGATACCTCTCCCTTGCTAGACTCTGGAGTCAAGATGGGGCAGCTATGCCACTTCCCTGTGCTGGGTAGCTGCTGTCAGCAGATGTTAGCTGAATGAGTGAAGTAGATGCTGAGGCAAATAGATACATTTGTTTCAGAAGATGAGCTTTGGGGGGGGGCACTCAGCAGGAAGGCAGAGTGACTTCCCACTTTCTGGTGCCAGCCTGGGTTCCTTTGTGCCCACCTTCTCCTGCTGAGCCCCTCACCATGGTGCAGAAGATATTAACTGCACATATGTGGCTCCTGGCTTCTCAAAGCCTGTCTGTTGACTTGCAGTCTTCTGTCAGGTCTGTGAAGGAGGCCGGTCTTGGAAGAGTCTGCAGGAGGCCTGTCACCCAGCCTGCAGTGAGACAATGTGGACAGGTGTTAGCGTTCCTGCAGCTCACAACTCCCTGTCCACTTCTTCAGCTGCCGTCCCAGCCTCTCACTGTTACCTGGATACAGCAACGGTGAGAAGAGACAGCGTCCCCTCTGCAGAGCCCACACAGGCACGGGCAATAATGATGGCAGCATAAATAACACCAAGAGTGGGGCAAGCAAATCAAACATTTGTTGATAATTAGTTAAATGAAATATATTTCTTATGATAAAAGTATTCTTAATGCACCTATAATTTCCATCTACTGGAGACAAAGGTGGGCTCTCATAACAGTGAGATGGGTGTGCACGTTCCTTGTGTAAAGAATTACATCTTGGCCAAATATTTGATGCTGCAGGACACGGAGAATGTTCCAAATTGATCGATATTTTGATTCTATCATAGTCCGATGCTGGGAACATTTCCTATCATAAATACATAGCACAAAACGGCAGGCATATATTTAGAGCCATTTCAGAAATTGTTGGAAATTCTGTCCTAATCTCAAGCCAAAATTTATTCAATGACTTTTTCTTTTTTTAATAAAACCTAAGTCAGCCCCCCTGAACAGCGATTATTAGCATGGGCATTCTTGTACAATCCAAGCAAGAAAGCACTCATGTGCTGTTTGTGGGCTGAGATCGGGTGACAGGACAATATGGTCTTTGTTTTCTGGAATTGAACAATATGTTTCTGTACAAGCAGATGGCGTTGTATGGATGGCAGGACACACTGCCATCAATAGCAGGATGGCCTCAGATTCACGCTGGGTGATTCTGTGTTCACTGGTGTCGCATGGTAAGATGGCGCGTGCAGCCCAAAGCACTCACGTTGGGTGTTCATCGAGGCTGCAGTGAAGTCACGCAAGGCAACATGGGAAAGCGCCACAGAAATGTCTGGCTCACCACGCACCTGAACTTGAATTAACTTTTGGTTGTTGCATATTCAGAATCCCTTTCCCCACACTGGGCTAACTAGCCTCACGTGGGGCTGTGACCCATGTCTCAGAAACTGTGATTGACAGGATATCCACGGAGAAGATGGGTAAGCCACAGGCTGGCAAGCAGCGAAGTGGGGACACTATGAGTAAGGACACTGGGCAGAGGTGATATCTGAGCCGAGGCAGAGGAGCAAAGCTGTCCTGAGAGCTAGATGGAGTCAGAGTGACGTGGATCTGGTCAGAGTGGTGTGCTATCACCCTCCGAAGGACTCCAGTGGTGTGCCGTCACCCTCTGAAGGAATCTGGGGGGGATAACTAGTTACAAGGTTGTTTGTGTTAAAGACATTTGGGTTCATGGGAATAAAATCTTAAGTCAGGTTACTCAGTGCATGAGAGATACCGCCACCGCCACCATCACTGCCACAACGACCATCATCATCACCATCATTACCACCGTCACCACCGTCACCATCATCACCATCATCACCATTACCACCATCACCACCATCACCACCATCACCATCATTACCACCGTCACCACCGTCACCACCATCACCATCATCACCATTACCACCATCATTACTGTTTCCAGCGGTGGCAGCAGCAGCAGCACTACAACACTGATAGCTGTCATTCTGAGCACAAGTGTCTCCCGCTCACCTCTTCCCAGGTCTCAGAACCTTCACCAAGAGGCGTAGGGATGATCAGCGCTCCCAAAATGGGGCTGTCCACATGAGGATTCCAGGGCCGAGAAGCACCTGAGCTCTCTGTGGAGTCGGGGGCTTTAAACTACAATAACTATCACCACCAGCATAATGTGGGGGTCCATCCTTCCCCCCAAACCTTCCTCCCACCCTTTACCAAAACTCCGCATGTGGCCCTGAAAGGACTTGGCAGCTCCTGCTGACTGACCATGTGTCAGGAACCTGAGGAAGGTCTAATTAATTGTAATTGCCCCCCTTGCAGATGTCTACCATATGATGCCAACTCTGGTGACAAAAGGTTCTAGTAATTCTGTTGGAACAGCCCTTTCCAAACATATGTCTGTCACTTGAGCCACTAGGAAAACAGTTCATTTCTAAGGCCACTGTGTGGAGTGGGCTGGCCGGGCTCAGAAACCGGAGCCAGAGTGAGGGACACAACATGGAATCCATCTTAAAAAGAGTACAGCCTGGGATCAGAGGGCAGACCAGGGTGTCTGCCCAGAGCCAGCTCTCAGAGCCTGGGGCAATTCACCTCACAGCCCTCTCCCTCTGCCTGGATTTCCTCAGACTCTGTAAATTAACATCACCATCACTGGTGAGAACCTTCACCAGAATACAGTCCCACCCACCCCGCTCCTTATGCCTCACGCCTCAACCACACTCGGATCATAGACCATTTTGTTCCACATGTGACTCAAGCTGACCCTTACCTGCACAGGGTGAAACTCGGGTTTCTGCTCAGCAGTCACAGCTAAGGCCAGCAACCCACTAAGATGTTCGCCAACATCTCCCAGCCAGATTCACTCACTCCTCACACAGCCCAGACAGACGGACACTTGGCCTAAGCCCCGTCTTACAGATGAGGGAACTCCCTGACCAAGGCCACTTGAAGAGTAGTAGCTCTGAACCCGGAGCCAGCTGGCACAGTTCTGACTGGCTGGAGGTTATGCCCTGAAGCACGGCTTGCGTCTCAGGGTTATGCTTGCACCGGAGGCTGCAGAACTGCGACGGCAGGTGCCCAGCCTCCAGTTTCACTGTTGCCTGGCTCCTCAGTTCTTTCCTCCCACCCCCTCCAGAGCTACTCTGTCCAAGCCGCTTCCCCTACTCACACGGAGACCCCTGGGCTGGCAGGGCTTGGGTGATGGGCGTCTCACTGACTGAGAAGTTTCTCCTGTGCTCCTCGGGCTCTTCACAGCTGGACACCCTGGTGATGGCCGAGAGTGACATTCCCAGAGACAGGTAAGAGCATCTCCTAGTTTCTTTCTAATGCTGTAATAAATGTCAGGGCCAAAAGCAACTTGGGAAGGAAAGAGTTTGTCTCATCTTACAGTTCCCAGGTTCCAGTCCACCATGAGGGAAATCAGGGCAGGAACCGAAGCAGGAACTTGGAGGCAGGAGTTGAAGCAGAGGCCGTGGAGGAGCGCTGCTGATTGGTGTGCTCTTGTGACTTGCTCGGCCTGCTTTCTTGTATACTTCAGGACCACCTGCCCAAGGGTGGCACTGACCATGAGCAGTCATTTTTTCTATTAATTTATTTATTCACTTTACATCCCAATCCCAGCACCTGTCTCCTCCCAACCTCCCTCACATAGCCCCTCCCCTTAGCTTTTCCTCCCTTCTCCTCTGAGAAGGAGGAGGCTTCCCCTGGGTACCAACCCACCCAGGCATGTCAAGTCACTACAGGACTAGGCACATCCTTTCCCACTAAGGCCAGACATGATAGCCCAGTTAGGGGAACCGGATCCACAGGCAGGCAAGAGTCAGGGACAGTGCCTGCTCCCGCTGTGGGGGGCTCACATGAAGACCAAGCTGCACTTCTGCTACCTATGGGGGGAGCTAGGTCCAGCCCACCTGTGCTCTTTGGTTGGTGGCTCAGTCTCTGGGGAGCCCCATGGACCCACGTTAGTTGGCTCTGCTGATCTTCTTGTGGAGTCCCTATCCCGTCTGGGTCCCACAAGGATTGAGGGACCCATAAGTAGTCATTAACCAATAAAATGCCACAGACTTGCCTACATGTCAATGTGATGGAAGAATTCAAGTCAACAACACCACCAAGGTCAAGGGGCTGATGGCAAGGGAGGCCTCAGCATCGCTTCTGGCGCACTCTATTGGCAAATTAGGCACAGACCCCTCCCCACCCATCCTGGAGGGGACCAATCACACAAAGCTACCCAATATAAAACATCTGTGAATGAAGGCATTATCTGGAAATCAGTTTCCCCACATGGTCCCGCTCCGCCCTCTTGGTACAAGTCATTTCTCCAAGGATTCCACGCCTTCCCCTCCGCCACCCTAACCATCACCTCCTGGACACTTGGTCCACAGTGTCCCCCCCCCCCCCCCCCGCACTCCAGCCTTCATCAGTCCCCTATTCTGTCCCCACTACTGAGACCCTGAGAGGACGATGCCGCAGGATACCCCAAGAGGGGTCAGCAGCCATGCAGCAGCAGAGTGGGGGGAGGGGCTCCCTAATAGGCAGACTGTCACCTCCCCCAGACCCTAAAACCTGAACCTCTGCAGGGGCTTGTGTGAGTCACTTTTCTCCACTCTGTGATGACAGCGACCTGAGGAAGGACTTAATCTGTTCAGTTTCAGGTAGCCTCAGTCCGTCATGGCTGAAGGTGAAGTGGCAGGACAGCTCGGTCCATGTCATGGGGGGCGGGGGGGGGGGGAGCCTTGGAGGAGGCCTCGGTCCATGTCATGGGGGGCGGGGCCTGGGAGGAGGCCTCGGTCCATGTCATGGGGGGCGGGGCTTAAGGGTGATTGGCTCACAGGGAATCCCACCAGGAAGTACAGAGTTCCAATCAAAACCTGAAGTTGGAACGAAGCTTCAAAACCCCTTTGCCTGTGGCCCATTTTCTCCATGCAGGCCCCACCTCCTAAAGACACCTCGGCCTCGGCAGAAATTCAGCTTTGCCCACAAGGTAAACAATGGGCTCTGATCCTCCTACCCCAGGTCTCATTCTGCCCAGCTCCATAGCCACAGGCTCCTATGGCAGAGACCTCTGCCAGGGCTGTGCTAACAGTAAGTCCAGGAAGGGAAACCAGGCCTGGTCCAGCACACACCTGCCTGCAGTGTGGGTCCCGCTCTGTAGATGCCCAGCTCTGAAGGAGCTGGTCACTAATCAGAGCCACTCGTCCTGTGGGAACCCGGCAGTGCACTCTAAGGATCCTGGAGTACCTACTCTTTGCTCTGTAAATCTCCAAGGGACCTCTGGCCAAAGCAATAACATTCCGACCCGAAAAGTTAAAAGGACTTTAAAATTATAAGCCCCGAGCCTGGCTCGAGCCCTGTCTGAGGACAAGAGAACACGGTCGTCGCAGAGCAGAAAATGCAGAGAGGGGAGCCAAGCAATTTCCCTTCCACCACAGCCTCGGGATTCCATTAACCTGCCTGCCCAGAGCCTGACACTCTGCGAAGGAGCAGGTGGGAGGGGCTTCACGGAGGAGCAAGTGGGAGGGGCTTCACGGACTCCAGGTCACCTTGCCCTTGCTGAGTCCCAGCTTCGCCCAGCAGTGTCCCCTATAACGTAGGAGCCCAGGGCTACCTGCCAGCCTTGCCAAGGATAAAATGATTCTCACTCTTTGGGGTTCACAGTACACCGGAAATTTTGATGGCACTCTCAAAGGTATTCGAAGACTCAGCACCTGATCCAGGCAGTCAAGGCTCAGATCTCAGACCTCAAAGGGCAAAGCCTACATTTCGGGGAGGGGGCAGGGCGTCAGGGAGGGGCTTTCCCAGCACAGAGAGAAGAGTTGAGGAGTCTGGGCAGATGAGGAGTTGGCAAGGGGACAGAGTGAGCCAGGTGCAAAGGTCAGGGGAATCTCGCAGCCTGACTTGCTCGCAACCAGGCCGCTTCTGTGGCTCTGACTCAACCAGGTGGTTCTTTATTTCAACAAGTTTCACATAACTAAGACAGACTAATGATTATCTAAGTGGTATGGAATATATGTTTGACTTTTCATTACCCGTCCGGGGTTACAAGTTCAGTCACAATTAGCAAATACAAACAGAACAGATTATTCTTATTATGAGTACTACAACTCCAACTTAAAGAATTTAAAGAATGTCACCTCCACAGCAAACGCATTTAATATACGACAGCCCGCTTTCAGGCTGGCAATGTTTGTTCTTTGAAAGCATCCCAGACAAACAGAAAATATCTGAACTAGTCTTTTTATGACCGGTTCATACTAATACTAATACCTAAATTCTTTTACTATGTTTTATCATCTATGCTATAAAGTAGGAAAGGTTTATTTTACTCAATCTGTCTTACTGAGTTTTATACTTCCAGGGGTACACTATGTACGACCCCCTATCTTTAAACTACAATTTTAGAGACCTCCAAAACTATAGTAAAAAGAGACCTTGAATCTGTAATCTATTCCCCTGGCCAGAGTTATCAATTGCCTCTGTTTACCCTGGACCGATTATACTGTTTGAGTTGCTCTGGGGCAGATACTCCAAGAAGACCCATGGAGTAATGGCTTCATCTAACTATGGGCTTATCTGTACTTAACAATCTCCAGGGCATAAGGAAGACTTCCAAATGGTGGCCAGATAAAATTAATTTTAGGGTTTTCCTCAAAAGGCTCAGATGTAATTTTTCTCTGTAAAAGGCATAAAATAAGATATAATGCACAAAGTTCCCAGGAATGCAGCATGCAGAGACCAAACCCCAGAAGTTAGAGACAGAAGAACGGCGACCGTGTCGAGCCTCTATCCTGGCTTCTTGACTCTTGCTGTTTCCAGAGGACTTGGCTGTGACACTCCATCTTGTTCCAGGCAAGCTTGAACAGAGCAGAGGGTCATCTGTGCCTGGCCACAGCAGGAAGGAGGGGGGAAGAGCAAAAAGTGGGACCACGGGGCTGGGCTGGCGGCCAGGAGCCCAGCCTACGCAGCTGGCAGGTGGACTGAGGTGGGAAAGAGGAGGGGGGTCCTTGCAAGTATCTCTACATCCACTATACGGCCGTGCGCTGGCTGCCTGTATGTCACCTTGACACAAGCTAAAGTCATCTGAGAGGAGGGAGTCTCGACTAAACATTCCTCCATAAGATTGGTTTGTTGACAGGCCTGAAGTGCATTTCCTTATTAGTGATTGATGGGCAGACACTGCCCATTGTAGGAGGGCCATCCCTGGGTTGGTGGCCCTGGTGGCTGCTACATCAGACACTGTTGAAAACTTAGCGTGTCAGAGAGTACCTGAGTTCAGGAGTGCAGAGATGCTAATGGGAGAAGCAGACAGCACAGGTCTCAGAACCAGGGCTCGCCACCTAAGCCCAGAATGAGCTGAGCGACAGCTCTGCCCCCTCCCATTATGTGACCTGGAGACTGAAGGTGACAGAGGCAGGCAGATCCCTGAGTTCAAAGCCATCCTGGTCTACAGAGCACGTTCCAGGACAGCCAGGACTGCATAGAGAAACCCTCTCTCAAAAGAGCAAACAACAACAACAAATTCAACCCTTCGTTGGCCACTGGCAAATGACCGGGAACCATACACTCTGGTGTTCAGCTGTCTGAGCCCTGATTCCCAAGGCTGCACTGCAGATCCCAACCTAAACCTTAAGCATTGACCATCAACTGGCAGCACCCAGAAAACCTCATCTCAGCCTTTCTCCCTGTGCCTTTTCATCTCAGAGAATGAGTTCAAGACCACCGTTAGCATTCTGTCTAAACTCCACTCCCACAGTTACCTGGCAATAGCCAGGTATGCTCCGCCCCACAGTTACCCGGTAATAATCAGGTAGGCCTGGCCCACTATAAAAGGGGCTGCTTGCCCCTCCTCCCTCTCTTGTTCTCTTGTTTCTCTCTTGCCATCTTGGGCTCTTCCCTTCCTCCCTCCCCTATTCCCTTCCCCCTCTCCACGTGGTCATGGCCTGCCTCTACTTCTCTACTCTCTCCCTCTCTCTGCCTTTCTCTGCCTCTATTACCTTCTTAACTGCCCTCCCCATGCCCTAAATAAACTCCATTCTATACTATATCCCAGCGTGTGACTGGTCCCTCAGGGGGAAGGGATGCCTGGGCCTGCTGAGACATCCCTTCCCCCATACCTCACTCTACATCCATAGAACATAACTCCTACTTCTTTATCTTTTTATAAACACATCAACCACCATGACAGGGAGCACGACAGCAGGCAGGCAGGCATGGCACTGGAGCAGTAGCCAAGAGCTCACATCTTGAGCCAACAACCACAAGCCAAAGTCAGTGCTAAACAGGCTTTTGTTTTAATGCTGTTGGTACACCTCTTCTGACAAGGTTGCACTTCCTAACCCTTCCCCAACAGTTCCACCAAGATTTCAAACATATGAACCTATTCTCATTCAAACCCCACATTCTCTTACCTTTCTACGTCTTTCTGTTCTTGTTGTTGTTTTATTTTTATTTACTTCCTGTGTATATGTACATGTGTGTGCATGTGTGTTTGTGTGTGTTTGTGGGTATGTGTGTGTGTGTGTATATGTCACGGCACATGAGTAGCAATCAGAAGACAACTTTCAGGAATTAGTTCTCCTCTTCTCTAACGTTTGTCCTGGGGATCAAATCCAGCTCATCTGGCTTTGACCATGACCAAGAGCACCATGACCAAGAAGCAAGTTGGGGAGGAAAGGGTTTATTCAGCTTACACTTCCACATTGCTGTTCATCACCAAAGGAAGTCAGGACTGGAACTCAAGCAGGTCAGGAAGCAGGAGCTGATGCAGAGGCCATGGAGGGATGTTTCTTACTGGCTTGCTTCCCCTGGCTTGCTCATCCTGCTCTCTTATAGAACCCAAGAACACCAGCCCAGGGATGGCACCACCCACAAGGGTCCCTCCCCCATTGATGACTAATTGAGAAAATGCCTTACAGCTGGATCTCATGGAGGCACTTCCTCAACTGAAACTCATTTCTCTGTGATAACTCCAGCCTGTGTCAAGTTGACACACAAAACCAGCCAGTCCAGCCATTTTTCCAGGCCTTCTCCTGCGCCATGTGCAACAGTGCCTCCCAGCACTCGACTCTGCCGAACACCAAGTTTAATTTTTTCTGAACAAGGATCAATCTGACCAAAATTTTTGAAAAGAATAAATGTTGATATTATAATAATGCAAAAGTAAAGTATAAAATATTTAAACAATAATAAATAATTACCCCAAAAGGTACTCTGCATGTATGCAGGAGGCAATTGATAAAATTGAAATTACACACGCCATTCCTCATTTTAAACTACATGATATAATTTACTCCACTCAACGTAACAAATGAAAATTGAGGTGAAACAAATATTAACTCGAGATAAACAATATTTCATAGATTTTTTTTCTAAAATTACCTTCACAATAAGGAAGAAAGATAATTAATCTAGGCATGGTAGCACATGTCTACAATGCCAGGATCCTGGGGGGCTGAGACAGGAGCGCTCATAAGGAATTGCAAGCCAGCCTTGGTATACAGACAGCCTGAGGCCAGCTAGGGATACCTAGCCAAACACTGTCTCCAAAAATCTCAAAACAAAGCCAAATGCACTTGTGATGAATAATCTTAGTAGTCAACTTGACGGAATCTGGAATCAACTAAGACAAAAGTCGCTGAGCTCACACCCATGAGGGATCATCGCCATCGGGTTAATTGAAGTGGGAAGGTCCCGCCCTGAATGTCAGCACCCACTTTCTCAGTGGCAGCACAGGTAGGAGTTAGTCTTGGGGGGTGGGGACTTTCACATTTTGCTTGCTTGATTTGCATCTCCCTGAGGAGTTAACCCATGCTGCTGCTGCTGCTGCTGCTGCTACTACTGCTGTCCTCCACTGCATCCATGCAGCTTCTTTGACCTTCCAATGTGAACTAAAGAGACCAGCAATCCTCCAGACCTTCAGCACCAGACTGGGGCAACTGAAGCATCCGGCCTTGTGGGCTGTGCAAGCTACTGTGTGGGAACCGGGACCAGGAAGTAGGGGGGTAAATGGAGATGGAGCCCATGATGCCCCGGGCTCAGACTCCAGAGATCAGCATCAGAATACAGATCTAACTTTATTGTTTATTACATAAGCTTATATATAAAGCTTTTTAGCCAACTAAGGTATGTTGATATATCCAAGGGCAAATTGGGATGCAACCAGTGTTATTTAGCAAAATCTAGCTCACCTGTCCAGGAGCCTATACAGAAGGCGCCAATTCCCCATGGAGCTATCCTGGAAAAAAGGGGAAGCAGTCATGGCCCGACCTCCGACCTCCACATCCCCCACACTATTCCAATGTGAAGATGGCCATTGTTAGACCTCCCACATGGTGCTGTGCAATCCACCCTAACGAACCCCTCCTTTATAAGATTTGTTTTTATTTTATATGCACGAGTGTTTTGCCTGCATGCATGTCTGTACAACATGTGCATGCCCAATACCTATAGAGACCAGAAGAAGGGGTCAGATCCCCAGAAACTGGAGTTACAGATGGTGTGAGCAGCCATTAAGTGCTGGGAATTGAACCTAGGTCCTCTGTAAAAGGAGGACCTCTGTGTTCTTAACAGCTGAGCCACCCATCCAGCACCTGAAAACTCTCCATTTTAATATGTATGCATCTAGTGTTCTGTTTGTCTGGAGAACCCTGACAGTACAGTACTGATTCCCTAGAAGTAAAGCTGAGAAATTAGACAAACACTGTAGCCTTATAATTACCAGGTCATCGTTGGAGGCATTCCCTAGTGGCCTGGGAACATAAACATAACAGCACGATTCTGCAGATGGTGCAGTTACATAGAAACGGTCTCAGCCGCTCTCCTGCTGTCCTCCTAATCCCCCTCCTCTCCTTCTGTCTTCTGTTAAGACATGAAGATGTTTGGATGGATGCACCTAACTTTCTCCATGTGGTGGCTCTGTGTGTGTGTGTATGTGTGTGTGTGTGTGTGTGTGTTTGTGTGCAATACACAAGTCCATGTGTGTGCAAGGCATATGAAACCAGAGATTAACCATGGAGTCATTTTAAGGAGCCATCAACCTTCGGTTTCTGTTTGGTTTGTTTGGTTTTCTCTTAACAGTGATTTAAGCAAGTTTGCGACTGCCCCTGTGTTTTTTATTTATTTGTGTGAACGTGTGTATGCATACACACGTTAGTGCACGTACCATCACACGTATGTGAAGGGCAGGAAGCTTGCTGGGGTTGGTTCAACTGCTTCATCACGGAGAATCCTGGGGATTGAACTCTGGTCCTCAGACTTGATGGCAGCACCTTTTACCCATGAGCCACGTCACTAGCTGCTGTCTTAGTGCTGATTTGTTGTGTTGTGTTGTTTTGTTGAGACAGGGTCTCTCCTTGGGTTGGAATTCACAAGAAAGATTGGCGTAGCTAGTATCCTTCTGTCTGCGACCAACAGCGGGGGTTACGAGTCCTACCACTGCAGGGGCGGATCTAACGGGAACAGCACAGGTCACAGGCCAGTGGCACAGCTGCTCCACAAAGGTCCCGGAAAACTGAGCCACATGAAGAGCTCCGTGCTGCCCTTCGCCCTGGGTTGTGACCGCCACATGATGCACCCTGAGGGGGGGTATTAATATTGGCACAACTTTGGGATATTGGATTGATGGGAAATTTCTTATGAATCATTTATGTCTCTTCCCAGGAGTAGCACTTCCAAGCTTCTCCAAGAAAGTCCTGAGTGTACTACCCCCTCTGCTTTTAGGAAAATATTCTTATCTGGCCCTACTTAAAGATCGTTTTTTGTGCCCTGGAGGTTGTGACTCGTATGAAAATGTCAGAGCTCTCCTTATGAGTTTCCTGTTCCAAGACACTCTCAGAACATCCGCCCCATACTTACTCGGGAATAAGATAATCAGAAGAAAGTAAACTTTAAAAGGTAAACAAGATTCAGTGGGCTAGAGGAGTTGGCAGCTGATCAGATCAAACGCCTCTTCCTTCTATAAGCTCAGGCAATTATGTGGCGTATAAGATTGGGGGGACGCATATGGGATACCCGTCGAGGAAAAGACACAGCAACAAAGTTAGACTTGCTGGAGTTATCTCTGCCATACACAGGGGCTTAGACTGATGGACAAAGAACAGTGTGGAGAAATGATAAAATAATGAGGTATCAGGGCCTCCCTCAGAAAAGTGAGCTCATGTAGAGTCACTGTAGTGTGTCACATGACCAAGGAACAAAAGAATGCCAAGATCAGACACACAAATAAATTCTACAAAGATAGAAAATGTAAACATTGTATTATGCCAGAAATTGAATAGTAACTGCAGCCGCTTTGGCCTGAAGATTTTTCTTCAGCCTAATGACAATTAACGCTCTGACTATTGAAAGTTGATAATACAGTGCTCAGGACATGGCAACCTTCCCAGGCTGGCTTGGAAATTTTCTTTCTGTCTAGTACTCTTGAAACTTCACGATTCTTAAAGTTGGGTTATGGGGTTAATGAGGGAAAATGAGTATAAAAAGATAAACTCCGTTTCATCAAGGGTCATCCATGATGACTAAACTTATGACCAAGAGGAAGTTAAAACACATGTCCAGAGACAACAATGATATATGATCTACGTTTTGGAACAACGTGAACCTATCCCTGCCTACTGTGTTCTATATAAATAAGAAGCACTCTGACTGCCAGTCAGTCAGGATGCAAGATTCTCCTGACCACCATGCCTGACTCATTCCTCCCTCACCAGCTCCTTACCTCCTCTGTGGAACCTGGCCATAGCCAAGGCTAGCCCCTGGCACCACTGTGCTTGGCTTTTTCCATGTGGCCTTTAGGAATTAAACTCAGGTTGTACTTACAGGGCAAGCATATAACCAACTAAGCTCTGTGATAAGACTTTTTTACCTAGACCTTCAGACATATTTTAGTTTAATTATTTCTTTCCTTTTGCAATGATGAGGATTAAGCCTGAGGCCTATGAATATTAAGGTGACCCCTTTCCCCTAGCCCTATTTTATGTTTTAATTTTTTCCAGCCTTGTCTTAGACTACACACACACACACACACACACACACATTGTGTGCATTCTTTTATCCACACATCAATGTCTTGATTTCAAAACTCTTCTTTTAGTGTATCTTTTAGTATTTCCACACCTATGTTCTTATTGAATGTTTAGCTATTATCCATCTTAACCTTCCTCGTGTTGAGACCCCATTAACACAGTTCCTCATGTCGTGGTGACCCCCAACCATAAAATTATTTTGTTGCTACTTCATAACTGAAATTTTATTACTATTATGAATTGTAATGTATATATCAGATACTCAGTCCCCATGGAATGAGGTACAACCCACAAGTTGAAACCCACTGATCTACTCTATAACTTTGGCTGATCTACTGTATAACCTTGCCTGATCTATTGTATAACCTTGTCTGATCTATTGTATAACTTTGGCTGATCTACTGTATAACCTTGTCTGATCTATTGTATAACTTTGGCTGATCTACCATATAACTTTGGCTCTCTTTTGTGCCTCTCATTTGTCATCTCTGACCAAATGCTTGAAAAGTAACACTCTTTTCTATTTAATATCAGGTAACAATCTACAGCTTTTCAACACTTCCATTCAATATAACTGCATCTGTTTTGTTTGTTGTTTTTTGTTTTGTTTTGTTTTTTGAAATCTTGAGGATTGAATCTGGGGCCTCAGGCATGCTAGACAAACCCTCTACCAATGAGCTAAATTCCCAGTCTTTCTTTTTAATTAACTTTGATAACAGCTCTCCCTAAGTTCCCTGGCCTGACTCTAAATTCACTCTGTAGTCCAGGCAAACCTTGAATTTTCATTCCACTCAACTCATCGTCTTGAGTAGCCAAGATGGCGGACCTGTGCTAGTGAGGCCCAGTTTGGGGTGGTGTATTTTACATAGTTTGAATTGCTTCTCTCCCCTCTTCCTCCCCCAATCTGCTTTATTTTCATTCCTAAGAACAACTCCTGAACACCCACTGTGTTGCTGTGATTTTAGACTCATTTTCTATCCCTATATCTCCTGACACTGTTTGTTTGTTTGTTTTGTTTGTTTATTATTTGTTTTCATTCTGGTTTTGATTTTAGATTGCTTGACACATCTCACACATATCTATCTCCAGACCAGTCTCAAACTCATGAACCCCCTCCCTTAGCCTCTTGTCTGCTGGGCTGACGGACACAAACCACAGTATCTAGTTTCTTGGGCCTTTTTAAAGAGTTGTGTGGACTGAAATCAACTGTGAAAATACTACTCCCCTGAGTCCTCAGGAACTTCCTGTCTTTGCTATGTCTCCTTCCTCTGTAGAGTACCTAACATGCTTCCTTTGGACCTTTGTTAACCAGTCAACTCCTTGAAGTAGAACTGTGTGGGAAGAGTAGAGGCAACACTCTTGGGCAGTGCACAGTTCCCATTGGCTTTTGTTGTCCTGCTAATTATGTCTACCATAGTCCAGAAAGCCTTCTGTGTTCTGCACAAAATGGTGGACTCCCTTTACCAGCAGGGCTTCTCCCTTCTCTGACCTTGTCTAGGGAGCCCAAAACTCCAATACCGTCCACCTGTGAGATTTCACATAACCTTAGTGAGATTATAGGTTCAGCTTCTCAGCAAGCACCTGAGTGTTGAATGAAATATTTTTTTTAAAAAAAAGTAGACCTGGCACATTCCCACACTTGTGCCTCTAACTCTCTACCCAGGCAGCCTGGCCAGCCATGCACTGGAGATTCATAGAGATTCACTGGCCTGGAGTTCCTGAAACATCTCCACCCAGCTCACTAGATTCCCAGTGGTGGGTCGCTACTACACCAACCCTGTGCTTCAAATCCCCCATGGCCTTGGTGGTGCACATCTGGCAAACCCACGCTTGACCTCCATATCTTTCTCTCTTGAACCCAGACAATCCACAGCGTGAAGGAAAGCACAACACAAACTTAGTTCAGAATCAATGGTAACTCAATCTCTGTGTGCAACAACTAAAACCTAATCTTGTAAGTCTTATTAAAATCTGATCCCTCCAGTGGCAGATCCGCAAGGATCCACCATGATACTAGGAAACTCTAGCAGCTACATCTTACCCCTCTACTGTCCTCGGTCCAAATAGAAGTCACTCTCTCCTGCTTCCTCTCTTCCTCTGTCCAAGCTGGAAGTCCCGCCTACTCAGTCCAGTGATTGGCCCCTTTATTCATTAGGGAATTGGTTCACAAGAACAGCACCAGGCCCATCCACAACACCTGAGATTCCCTGGAGCGCCTCCTATGCTAATGAGGCATCTCAGTACCTTAGTCTTCAGTCAATGACCTTTGTCCACCCTGGATATCCTTACCTCCATCCCCAAAACCATATAACCCCTGATTCACCCTGAGTACAGTTGACCTGCCTCGCCCCCCCAAGCTAATCCCAATGTGTGGTCAGTACTGTTCTTACTCACAGGCTGTATGCAACCCAATGCCATCAACTCTGCTCCCTTCGTCCTTGTGGGTCAGTGGCCAACCACCCGAGGGAGAAGGGAAACTCACAGCTTTGTCATCCTGGACCTTCTCTACAATGTGAGGTTTGCTGTCCCAGAGGGCTCAGCAATAGCTCTGGGGAAGTCAGGTGGGTCCCAGAGCTCTGAGCAGAGGCTTATCAGATGACGTCTTCAGGTCTAGGGTATCTGCTTTGGGCTTTATCTGTAAAACCTCAGCTTTCCTATATGGAAAACATCTTGGGATGTCTGCATGGATTCAATTTCCTCTGGTTCTGGGCTACATTCCATAGTTCGGGGAGGAAACCTTCAGGGTCTGTGGTTTGGAGTTGTACTCATTTCTGTTTTCAATAAAAATGAAGGGGAAAAAACCCAAAACAAAATTCTCCGTTATGTTCTGTTTCTTGTCCTTACCACCTTTAATTTCAGAGATCAGAATCCAGGCAGCCAATGCCATCATTCCTAATCAGGAAGTAAATGCCCTCTCATGTCTTCTCTAACAAACTTCTCCTAAGTGAGCTAGGCTGTCACAGGAGTGGAACAGGGTGGGAGCACGACTGACTAGACTCAGCACCTAAGCACAATGCAATGTTGCTGGCACACACACACACACACACACACACACACACACACACACCCATACCTCAGAGACAAATCCTGATATGTCACCCAAGATCCTCTCTTTGAGCTTTGGTGTTTTTAAGAAGTACCTGCTAAATGCATAGCACAGAGCTCACACCACCGTGTCTGCAGCACCACCCGTGGCAGACATTACTAATCTATCAAAGAGTTGTTTTTCCCCTCTCCCTCAATCTTTCAGTATTACTTTGTGAGAAGACTTAAACAATAAAATTCACATCTATCTACCATTTCAGTGTGAGGGACTCTTTGATTGTATTGGACCCTCACAGAGAAGAGGGAAAAGCCTGGGCTGAACTTTTGGTCTTTGGTTATAAGCAGGATGATTTATTTCAGCCAAGACTCCACCAGGTCTCAACCGAACCTCTAAAAACAAGGATTGTTGCTATTGCATAAAGTTATTGAAGGGAAAAATACATGGGGCAGGGTGGATTAGCCAGGCCTGCTGTGTAATAGTCTGGGGTGAGGGTATCCTCCCATTCTCCGTATGTCACCCCAGGCTTGATTCCAGGACAACAGGAGGATTCAAAGAGATTGGATAGGAGAACGCATGGTCTTTGGGGACGCAGAGTCTGAGCCTACCACATTGTCCCTCTATCTCATCTTGCTGCCTAAAATGAGTCCCTAGCTAACCAATGAGGTAGGGGAAGAAACTCAAGGATTGATGAAAGGGGCTCCAAAGTGTCGGTCTATGGGGAGAAGTATAGAACAGGGCCCACTTTGTGCAGAGTCTAGCATGATATGTCACACTAATAGTTATGGTTGGGACACAAGATTGTGTCTTAGAAAAACAGAAAATTCCAAAGAGCCTTTTTCTTGTGGATAAAGTTTAAAGATTTGTTTTTATTGCTTGTGTACACACACACACACACACTTGAATGTAGGTCACCATGAAGACCAGAAGAGACAGACCCTTGCAGCTTTGTTATAGGCAGTTTTGAGATGCCTGACATAGGGGCTGGGAACCAAACTTCAGTCCTCAGTGGGAGTGGTACCCATGTGCATCCACTGAGACATCCATCCAGCCCTGTGGATGGAGTTTGTACAGACTGGGTAGGGCAAGATTTCAACTTGTGCATTAACTGAAGTACTGAGCAAAGGCTTGCAGCCTGGGATGCTCTGATCAGCCCTTCCAGTCACTGCACAAGATGGGAGGGAGTGTTTCTGGTGATGTGCATGAGAATCCGCAAGCTCTGCTGACAGTAAGGTCAGAGCTCCACCCAGCTCTCCCTGATATTTTTTGTGGGTCACACGGGTGAAGAGCCCAGGAAAAAGGCTCCTTTTGACATTTTCTGTCTACCTGACAACCGTTTGGTAGCCCACACTTTGTCACCAAATCTGATAAGTTCAGGATTAATTGGTGTCCTGTGAAGGCCACTGGGCATAGCATCTGTGTGACCTTGGGCATCTGTCTCGCTTCCTGGGGGTGGAGGATTGAAGGAGGATTGTGTCTAAGCTTGAAATTAAGGTTCGCCGGTGGACTCTGAGATATAGAACGGAGTTCTTCAGACAGTTTGCCAGAAAGTCACCACACTGACACTTCCCTATACTCTCTACCCTTCCCAGTGTCCAACAGCCAACCTTCTAGAAGGTCACTGGCTCCATGAGGTTCACGGGCTGCCTCTACAGCTCATTTGTGCAAGTATGACTCTCATTTTTCGGGGAGTTTCTGTTTCTTTGAGCTGCTGAGTGACACGGTAAACCTTGTTCCTAGTCTCATTTCCAATCCTGCAATTTCCACGGTGCCAACAGTTATGGCAACAGAATAAAACACGGGTATTCTGCAAATTACACGCAGCAGAGCATACTAGATTTATCTTGTGGGTACTGGGAAGACAGACTGACTTCAGCTCCAGACAGAAGGACAGGGTGGGGAGGTGAGTCCCAGGGTAGCAGGACTGTACTCCAGCAGAAGTATTCCCAAAGGGTCAGGAAGTGGCTACAGGGCTCAGGGGGTGCCCGACAGGCACAGGCCTGCTGGGGTGACTTTCATGGTGTGATAAGCAAGGGCTTTGGGTTGTACTGGGTTAAGGCAAGTGGGTTAACTTTTGAATGCCTCAGTTTCCCCTGGCTAGGATGATGATCACCATGTGTTGTGCTGTTGCTCTTTATTTAGGGTTCAGGGAAGACCCCCCCCCAATTTCTAGCTTCCCTAGAAGAGTCTCCAAACACCCCTTCCCCACAAAGATACCAGTCCCAGGAACAGCAAGACACATGACCAATGTCCCCTCCTGATCCGGAGCCTGCGCGCACACACACAGCTGCCCTCTACCCTACTCTAGAGTAGCAGCCTCCAAACCTGCTCTAGCAAGTTCCTTAGGAGTCCCCCTTCCCCAACCAGTCCTGAGGTCCACAGGGGTCCACATTCTCCCCAGCATTAGCATGCCCACCCACCAATCAAGAACCTCAGCTCTACCAGTGAAGGAAGGAGTGTGGCTCTCTGTCCCTGCATCCAAATCCTTCCATTTGGAACTGGGAAGAAAGCAGGGGGTCTCTTAAGCCCCAGGCTTCAATGTCATTGTCCCAGAGTTTGACCAGTATCAGGTCATGTAGGGAAGAGGGAGTCCCAGGCCTGTGGTATAAAATGGGGAGGAGCATGAGCAACCTCCCAGGCTCTTGCTGATGTCCTTGGTGGCTGATGTCTGCCGAGGGGCTAAGCTGCCACCGAAGCAGGGTTCAAAGGGAAAGACGAGGACAAAGGTGAGGAGGACGGTATAGCTCAGACACGGACACAATAGAGATACAAACTCAGTACCACTCAACCTAGGTGTGCCATCCTGGATCCGTGCCTCACAAGCCACCAGCCTGGAGCACACCCGTCAGCCTTCCAGATCCCACTGTCCATGTCTGGAAAATGGTACAGGGTGGAGTGTGCCGTGGGATTTCAATGGTACATCTGAACCACAGTGCTCCAAGTGTGAGCTGCCACCTTGTTCAAGTAGGCACGTGCTTTGACCACTGCTGTGCGTGCGGATTCCTCAGTGTTCCTGCCCTGCATACTGCACAGCCAGAGCACTGCCTCCTGCCTCTGTCCAAATTTACTGCCTGTGTCTGCCCACATCTTCCAAGGAAGCAGAGGCGTGTCCTTCTCTCTTCCCTCCAACGCTTGATGTAGGATAGGTGCTCGATAAACATTGTGGTGTGGAATAATTGTATCATCCAACCACATGTCAGATGTCAGATGTCAGGGCATGTCCCTCTTTCCTCCCCCTCCCCTCCTCCCCACCCCATTAAGTCCTAATGCCCAGGAACTCAGAATATTCCCACGTCCAGAGATAAGTTCTTTCTTTCTTTCTTTCTTTCTTTCTTTCTTTCTTTCTTTCTTTCTTTCTTTCTTTCTTTCTTTCTTTCTTTCTTCCTTCCTTCCTTCCTTCCTTCCTTCCTTCCTTTTTTTCTTCTTTTTTTTTTTTAAGATTTATTTTTTCATGTAAGTACTTTGTAGCTGTCTTCAGACACTCCAGAAGAGGGCATCAGATCTCGTTATGGATGGTTGTGAGCCACCATGTGGTTGTTGGGATTTGAACTCAGGCCCTTCAGAAGAGCAGTCCATGCTCTTAACCATTGAGCCATCTCTCTAACCCCCCAGAGATACGTTCTCAAAGCATGAAGACAGACACTGCGTGAGCAGGAGACTCTGTTATGAGAAGTGGAAAAGCAGGAGGTAGTAATGTGGCACAGCACGCATGACACCCTAGGTTCAATTCCAACACCACTTATAACTGGATGTGGTGGGACGCAACTGTAATCTCAGCCATTGAAAAGTCCAAGCAGGAAGATCAGGAGTTCAAGGCCAGCATCAGCTACATAGCAAGTTCAAGGCCAGCATGGGCTGCATGGGACTTTGTCTCAAACAACCAACAATAAAGAAAGAAAAAGGGGAAAGAAGAAATTCATACACAGTACACAGACAGGTGGAGTAGAGGGCGGACAGGAAGGACAACAAGCGTCCTCGGAGGAAAACAGCCCCACTGGTCCTGCATTCCCAGCCTTCAGACCTGAGAGAAGATCTGTCTCTGCTGTCCATAGCAGCCTGCCTGCAGGGTTGTGTTATGACAGCACACTTAGAGGATTCCTGCTGTCATGGCCTCCAGAGTGACCCAGGGATAAGAGTCCAGATCGAGTGACAGAGAGAGTAGGGGTGTAGGGAACCAGCCGGGGAAATCAAGTCTGGGAGCACCAGAAGGTGGGGGCTAATCAGAGGTCCTGGGGAAAGGCCTCTGATGCCATGTTGGACAGACATTGGCCTGGCAGCTCCTAGTCTGAGATCTGGAACCATCCTCCCGGACCATGATCACTCTGTTTAAACTGTCCCATCTAGTCCTTCAGGAAGCAGGAAGGGAGGAGGCGTTACCATTGCCACGAAACTAGGCCACAGAGAGGTGAGGTCTGTGGGCCTGAGGAATGGATGACGGATTCAAACCATCAACACCTGGGGACTGTGTGCACAGCCATGGTGCTACCAGGACACAGTCAGGCCAGATCCTAAAAGGCTCTTCCAGTGGCCAACCTAGAAGACTAAATTGGGAACAAAGCGAGAGCCCAGTGACAGGTTTGGAAGCACACAGCCTGCTGGAGAAGGGGACAGTGCCACAGGACCATGGCCAAGATTCTAGAGCCCCAATTCAGCCAGAGAGGAAAGACAGTCCTGCAGAGGATGCCACCCTCATGAGGCCACCCTCGCCCCCCCAGCTGACAGAGAGCTGCGTACCCACCTTTCTCTAACTATGACAGAAGGGCAAATAGGCACAGACCAGAGTGGGGGTTGGAGTCCTGAGGCAGCCTCATTAGAAGGAAGGAGCCAGGTGTGAGCCCTGAGGGGTGTGAGGGACGGCAGGAACAGGGTTGCCAGGCCAGAAGCCACATTCAGTGTGACAATGGAGAAATCTTGCCTTTCCTCTCCTGAGCAATGTTATGTCTCAAGGTGACCAGGGCCACCTTCCCAGGGGGATTCAGGTGCCAGGAGACCAAAGGCAGACTCCTGAGCCAGGGAAGGACCTTGAATAGAGCAGCCCAGCTCCTACTTAACAGCCTGGTTTCACATTCCAATGTCACCACTCTGCTCAGAGCCCGTGTACACTGGAACAGGGAAGGACGTGGGCACTGTTCTGTGTATGGTGAGAAAGCCCAGCCACAGAGTGTGGAGTCTGTGAGGCCAAGAAGCAAGGACAGAGCATCTGGCCTGTGGGTCAGGTGGTCCTGGGTGGGAAGAGCAGAGGGGGTCACTGAAGAGCCAAAGGCCAGTGTGGTAAGACACAGTGTAAGCAGAAAGGCAGAGAGAAGGTCACAGAAACAGGGAGCTTGCCATGCCAAGGCCTTGCAGCCTTTAGAGGGAGTTCATCTCGAGGTGGAGGAGACCTGGAGGGGTGACCTGGGACTGGGGTGACCTGGAGGGCTGAGTGGGAACTGGGGTGGCATGGAGGGTTGACCTGGGACTAGGGTGACTTCAGGTGCACTTGAACAGGTGACCTCTACTCTCTTCCTCAGTTCCCTTATCCTCGGGGATAACAGCTACACCGGTAACATTCAACCGAAACAAAGATGCCCAGCCCCGGACCAGCACATCATAGGTTCTCAGGACAGGACACCACTGGGCAGCCTCTCCAGAGCCACTGTGCGCGTCCTGACACTCTTTCGCTCCCGCCTCTTGAATGATCCTTATGCTGGCTCCCGGAAATGCCACACACTGGCAGTGTTCAGCCTGGTACAGACCTGGAAGCCTGAGGCCCAGGACTGTCCAAGACAATAGCCCAGACAGCATCAGGTGCACGTGCCTGTCTGCCCACCACTGTCTTACTGTGCTACTCACAGGTGGTGACCTGTGGTGGCCAGGCTGCACATGTCTGCTGCAGGATTCTGGAGAAACCCATCAAGCAGCCGAAAGAGTCAGATGCAGATTTGCACCCAACCAATGGACAGAAGCAGCTGACCCCTGGTGTTGAATTAGGGAAGGCTGAAAGAAGCTGAGGAGAAAGGTAATCCTGTAGGAAGACCAGCAGTCTCAATTAATCTGGAACCCCAAGATCTCCCAAACACTGAACCACCAAACAGGCAACATACACCAGCTGATATGAGGCCCCCAACACACATACAGTAGACGGGTGCCAGATCTGTGTTCATTCAGAGATGATGCACCTAACCCTCAAGAGACTGGAGGCCCCAGGGAGGTTGGAGGTCAGGTGGGGAAGACAGAGAGTAAGGAGGAGGTATGGGATGTGGAACAGCCGGAGGGGGGATGAGGGCGGGGAGGGGAATAAAATATGGAGTGTAAAAAAGTAATTGATTAATAATTAATTAAAATAAATAAAAATAAAATATATGGAATGAGAAAAAATACTGGAGAAAAAGAGGTGAGCCCGAGTCTGCTGGTGGCTCTGTGTATACATGGACCCAGGGAACAAGTGCTGGGTCTGCACAGAGCAACTGCGCCAAGGAAGGTTCTCCAGGACTTGTTGGGTCAGCCAGAGCAGGAGAGAAACTACAGCAGACATTTCATAGTTGCAGGATTTGCATGCTGAGCCACACTGCCCCTCTCCCAACGCCATGCACAGTACAGAATGTAAAAAGGAAACTTCCGAACCACACCCCTGACCCGTAGCCTCCCTTTTGATTGCTCAGTGTTTGAATCTCACTCTTACTACTCTGTGAGGGTGTGCACTTGTGTTTTCAGGAATACACACATGGTGTGTGTGTGTGTGTGGTGTGTGTGTGTGTGTGTGTGGTGTGTGTGTGTGTGTGTGTGTGTGTGTAGCCGGAGGACAAACCTTAATTATTATTCCTCAGACATCACCTGCCATTTTCCTTTTTTTGTTTGTTTTGGTTTTGGCTTTTTGTTTTTGTTTTTGTTTTGCTTTTTTGTTTTTTCGAGACAGGGTTTCTCTGTGTAGCCCTGGCTGTCCTGGAACTCACTCTGTAGACTAGGCTGGCCTCGAACTCAGAAATC
This sequence comes from Apodemus sylvaticus, assembly GCF_947179515.1. Taxonomy (NCBI): domain Eukaryota; kingdom Metazoa; phylum Chordata; class Mammalia; order Rodentia; family Muridae; genus Apodemus; species Apodemus sylvaticus. The sequence goes on from NC_067474.1 coordinate 145,223,785, forward strand.
TGCCTGCCTCCCAAGCGCTGGTAATATAAGTGCCCGCCACCACCGCCCAGCCACCTGCCATTTCCTAAGATGAGCTGCTTACTAGCCTAGAGCTTGTGCGGTGAACTACCCAGCAAGCCCCAGGGATGCTCCTGTCTCATCCTCTTCAGTACTGGGATCACTGTGTTTACCACCATGCCCAGAGGGTTTACTTGGGCCCTGGGGATCAAACCCGGGTCTTTAAGCACGGCAGTTTACAGACTAAGCCATCCAGGACGCCCTCTAGCGGTCTGTGCGGAAAACTACAAGAAACACAACCAGCCCAAGGTCCAGATGTCATCGGTAGATTCTTAATTACTTGCTGAATTTGAGGTACCCGAATTGCCCAAATCTTGGCAATTTCTTGGAATCCCTACCATTCCCCTCCCAGGACACAGCCTGAGCAAGAGGCAAATACGGAAGGTAGCTTTTGTCCCTCTCGCTTCCTAGAAAGCGGGCCTTCAGCCGCCACCGGGGCTGTCAGGTGGGGTATCATCAGGGCCCACAGCTCCAATCAAACCTGACAAAGTCATCTTCCCCAGAGCAGCGGCAAAGTGTGATTAGCAATCGACACTGGAGAGAAAATGGTCTTCTTCTCAGTATCCCCCCGGATGCTAGCCTGGAAGTTCTGGAACCTGCAAAAGTATGGGGAGGCCTATACAGACTGTGGGATTCCCTGTCAGTCACAGCCATGCTCCACTCTGTGAGTGACCTTTCAGATGCACCTCTGCTTGTGAGTCGAGGGTCAAAGGTTCAGATAAAGAAAAGACCATGCCTGGTAACCTGTAGCATGATCCTCCGGCCCTTCTTCACTGTGAGCTCCTTGAAAGTAGAACACACGTGTCAGGGCCAGTAGCCAAGAGAAACTATCTGTGTTCATGTTAAAAGATTAAATAAGTAAAAACTAACTAACTGATCTGGGGGGTCCACACCTGCCATCCTAGCACTCAAGACCTGGAGGCAAATAGGACCTGAGTGCTGGAACTGCAGTCATCCTTAGCTATATATTCATTTCAAGGTTAGCCCAAGTGACCTGAGATCCTGACCCAAAAAAGAAAAATTATTAGGAACCGTCACTCCCCAGGTATGGAAACTGAGGCAGAGAAAACAGCCCATGTGTAGTCTAGTGTTTCGAACCACCTCTACCAGTCACAGAGTAACGAAGCTGACCACGTGTCCCAGACCGACCAGTCAGAGCCTGCCATGCTGGAGGAGCCAACAGAAGTGTCTCTCTTTGGTATCTGCTTGGACAGTAATTCCAGGGCCACCTAGGAGGATGGGATCTAGAAAGGACAGGTTGAATTAAATACCAGAAGTTTGCTTCGATTTGTCCTGCACAGCTACCTGCAGCCTGCATGGCCTCCCCACTCGGCAGGCAGTGAGATGCTCACACCCACAGATCCTTCAGGGCAGTGGTTCTCAACCTTCCCAGTGCTGCGACTCTTTAATACAGTTCCTCATGTTGTGGTGACCCCTCAACCATAAAATTATTTCATTGCTACTTCATAACTGTAATCTTGCTACTGTTATGAATCATAATGTAAATCTCTGATAAGCGGAATATCTGATATGCAACCCTTGGGGAAATGTCAGTCAACCCACAAGCTTGCGAAGCAATGTGCTCCAGGTGAAAGACGCATCATTAATGGTCACCAAAGAAGGAAGGAGCTGGTGCGGGATGAATCTTCAAACCACTTATCTGAAGAGTGCTCCTTTACTTACCAGGTAGTTTACACCACCTCTGAGCCTTGCCGAGCTAAGGCGCTGCTGGGGGTGGGGCGGAGACTCCGCACAGAATTTTACAACGCTACAGAGTAGAAGAAGCTCAAAATAGATGACTTCTGCTCAGTCAAGCAAGGCAGATGTTTTGATTATGTAAACAGAAGTCCTAAGCTCCGCGTGGGGGTGGCTGGAGCTGGGAAGAACAGCGCAGGCATGAAGAGGTGATGGGCAAAATGGAACAGGAAATAAAAACCACAGGGAACGGGAGGCTGCAATCAGGAGGCCGCCCCACCCCACCCCTACCCCCACCCTCACCCCCAAGCCTGGGAATCTCTGTGCCTTACCGGTCGTACTGGTCTTCCGCTGGGCTTTTGACGTTTGACAGAGGGTGAGATGAAACTGCAACAGGTTTACAAGGCACTAAAGGAGAAGGTGGTGACATAAACTGGAGGGGCCTCTGAGGTGGGAGGGTTCTGAGATCGGTTCTGAGTCTGCAGCCTGATCCCACCTCTCACTCCACGCCTGCTCTACCACATGACCTTGCCGCTGGGTTCCGTCCTGTCCTGCTGCTGATAATAAACTTGGCTACAAAACCTGCCTTAACCAAACTGAGTCCTGGGGAGGTAAAGGAGACCGTGGGAGCCAGAGAGTGTTGGTGAGAACCCGGCAAGAGGAAGCTGAGGAGACAGAGTGATGGCTAAGAGTGAAGACAGGAGCACCCTGACATGGGACAGAAGCTCGGAGTGCCGAATCACAGGGAGGCGTGTTCTGGGACGCGCTTTATGACTGACTCCGCAGGGTCACCACTAAGATCCTGAAAACTGGGCAGAAACTAAAGTCACAGCCCACAGAGGCCGTGCCACAGCTCACAGCCTAGATATTGTAGAGTCGGAGGCTTGCTGAGGGGCGAGGGGAGAAGCAAGCGCATTCTTCACAAAATATTAACAGGACCCAACATTTCAAAATGTCCAGAGTAAAATCCAAAACCGTTCAATATGAAAAAAAACAAAAACAGGAAATGTCAACATGTGACAGAAAAGATAACCAGATAACCGAAGCATTGAAATTGTCAAAAAAAAAAAAAATTAATGTTCCAAGAGATAAAGGCAAATGTTCTTAAAACAAGTAGAAATTTTCAACAAAGCAGCACATGCCATTAGCAAAGAAACAAATGAAAGCTGGAGAACTGAACTAAAAAAAAAAATCTGAAATTTAAATTTTCACCACATAGACTCAGTAAAGAATCACACAACAGAGGGATGAGTCAGAGAGCTCGGAGATAAATAGAAATTATCCAATTTGAACAAAAGATGAAAAATAATACGTGGGACTTTAGGAGACTGTGGGCAGTGTTGAGAAGTCCAGCATTGGGCCTGGAGAGTTGGCTCAGGGTTAGGAATGCATGCTGGCCATGCGGAGGACCAGAGTCCAGTTCTCAGTGCCTACATGGTAACTCACAGCTACTATAACTCCAGCTCCCGTGATCTGATGTCCCTTTCTGACCTCCATGGACACACACACACACACACACACACACGTAAGATCAAAATAAAATATTTTAACCCTTTGAAAGAAAATCTAACATTGTCCCACTCATGACAGTACATATCTGCAATCCCTCCCACCTCAGAACACCAGGGCAGGAGGTTTTATAGTTTGTGTAATGAGTTGAAACCCAGGCTAGGACACATACCACAACCTTGTTTCAAACAAACAGAAAGAATAAGCCTTTTATTTGTGCTTTGGGGACTCTCCGGAGGATAACAGACTGATGAAAAGCTTATTTGAAGACCTGATAGCTAAAAACTCCTTAAATTTGGGGAAAGATGTCATTTTAGGGATTTGAAAGCTAAGCATCCGCGACCTAAAAAAAAAAATATTTGAAGAAAATAAGAAAATTATTCCTGGACATATTATGATCAAAGTGCTTGAGATCAAACGTTTAAAAAAAATCTTTAAAACAACCAAAAGAAAAGAACAGCATGTTCCATTCACTGGGGAAGCGATTGTGAAATTCTACCCAGAACTCGGAACCCAGAGAGCCAGAAGACAGGGAAGATTTTTTAAGGCATGGAAAGAAAATAACTGTCAGCACAGAACGTCTAGAATAATTTGTTCCTGAAGGGTGAGAAGCATTCTTCGGGAGTGAAGGCAAAATAAACACAGGCTCAGAAGGAGCTCCGAGAGAGCTTGTCACAGACCTCCCGAGAACAAGTGCCAGAGGGCGCTCTTCGGCTGGAAGGGAACCTGCAGAGTGAGAAACTGAGAGCCCCGGAGCCCCTATGTCTGTTCTGCATCACTCCAATGAAATACTCCAGGCAAGGTAACTTTATAAACAAAATGGGTATGTTCCGCTCACAGTTTTAGAAGTTGAAAGTTCGAAGAGTGGGGTAGAGGCTCCTTTAAGGGCCCCACCGTGGCTGACAGTTCATGCAAGGCAGTCATACCAATAACATGTGACAGGCAGAAACGGGAAAGCCAGAGTGGGACCTGGAGGTCAGCTCTAAGCATGCGGGGGCTTACTCCAGAACATGCATTCTTTTCCCACCATAACGCCCCCAGTGACCTAGGGAATCCATATCAGTAGGCTGTGCATCTTTAAGATCCCAGCAACAGCTGGTCAATGGCCATACCTGTAAACCCAGCATTCATGAAACTGAGGCAGGAGGATTGCATGATCAAGCGTAACTGAGCTACACGAACCCCATAACCTCCTTTATTGCCAGTGAGATAAACACACCCACCTTTGAGGTGACACCCAAAGTGTTTGCAAACCACAACAGGAAAGAATAAAGGCAGGCAGATAAACAGCTGTGTGAAAACCATAACCACTTTAAATATAGGGAAGAGTTCAAAGTAAAGCTTCGATATCCAGCAGATTGTCAATATACAAATCTATAAATCATTTGACAGCCCTGCCACAGAAGGAGGAAGGGAAAGAACTCGTGGGATTGTAAAGCTTTCAGGTTTAAATTAAGGAATAAAATACTGATTTTAAATAGACTGGTGATAGTCTATATGTGTATCACCTGGAATAAACTCTTCCTTTTTTCTGTGCCTTCTAGAAGATACTTTGTCACACTGGTGAGAAAATTAACTAATCCAATAGTCTTAAATCCGGCTATGTCAATTATTAAATTAAGTTCAAAGAGCCCGAGCACATCATTTAAAAGACAGATCTGGAGAGATGGCTCAGTGGTTAAGAGCACTCGTTGCTCTCCCAGAGAACTGTGGTTCAATTCCCAGCACCTACACGGCGGCTCACAACTACCTGTAGTCCCAGTTCCGGGGGGATTAAACCCCATCTTCAGACTTTCATGGACCCATCCATGCACATGGTGCACAGTCACATATATAGGCAAAAAACTCATACAGATAAAATAATAAAGATATATAATTTTTAAGAAAACAGACTAGATTATATTTTCTTAAAAAAAAAATAAAAGAGCCCCAGGTTTGTGGGTACACGCCTTTAATACCAGCACTCAGGAGGCAGAGGCTGGAGAATCTCATGAGTTTGATGCCAGCTTCGTCTATATAGTGAGTTCCAGGACAGCCAGGCTATGTAGAAAGACCCTTGATCAATAAATAAATAAACAAGCAAACAAATAAAAATGAGCCAATTATATGGTGTCTATAAGAAATGTGTTTTTTATAATGGTATGTTGAAGTTTTTTATTACACTATACACATAATAACCAAAAGAAAGGCTGGGGTATAAACTTGGTGGCCACACCTTTGATCCCAATATTTGGGATGCAGAGACAGGAGGATTTCCATGAGTTTGAGCCAGCCAAAGCACCAGAGTTGAGAAATTGAAAAAATAAATTTGAAAAAATAAAAATAAAAAGGAAAGAGAAAAGTAAGTTAGAGGCACTGTTGATATCAGCAAAAGAAAATGTCAGAAAAAAAACAAGACACCAGAGAGAAATGAAAGTGCCAAGATAGTGAGCAGAGAACTGGTTTACCAAGAAGACTTGACAGTCTTGGATGTGTGGGACCAACACAAGGATTCAAATAGATGAGACAGATTTCTAGAACTGTAGGGGAAATCAACACCTCAGAACTAGAGATCTCAATGCTCCTTTCTCTCTAACTGAGAAAGCAAGCAAAAGAAAAATATATCTTCAAAGATAAACCTCTCCACCCACCAGCAGGACCTATCATTGTGCAGAGTAACACTGTATCCGGCTGGAATAAAGGCTGGAAATGTCACTTTTAATGCATAAGAACACTTGTCAGGAGACACTGTATCACAATGTATCCTGGATCCCAAAGCAAAGGAGCAATCAGAGTATGTTCTCAGACCGTCATAGAACTAGACGATGAATTAGTGTAGACGATGAATTAGCAACAGAGATATGTGGACAGGATAGAGAGATGGCTCAGTGGGGGAGAGTGCTTGCTACAGAAGCGTGGGAACCTGAGTTCAAATCCTCACCATCGACATATAAAGCCAAGCATGGCTACCTGCATCGTGACCCTGGTGCTACGGTAGACAGAGATAGGGGGTTCTCTGGCTTGCCAGTTACTGGTTTAGTTCTGGTTTCAGTGAGATGCCTGCCCCAAAGGGAATAAAGCCTCTGACTTTTGAGGTATGCACGTGTGCACTGAACATATATGTGTGCATACTGTGTATACACACGCACACACACACACACACACTCCAATAAAACATAAGAGAGTAGAGGGATGGCACAGCAGTTGAGAGCCCTGACAGAGGGCTCAGTTTTGGTTCCCAGCATCCACGTGACAACTAACAGTGTAATTCCAGCTATGTGGGTTCTGACTTCCTATTCCAACCTTCACAGGCACTGCACACACATGGTGCACATACATACACTCAGGTACACACGCACACACGCACACACACACATACACACACACACAACATGGAATTGATTTTTTTTTAATTAAAAATTAAGCTGTGCAGTGGTGGCGCACGCCTTTAACCCCAGCACTTGGGAGGCAGAGGCAGGCAGATTTCTGAGTTCAAGACCAGCCTGGTCTACAAAGTGAGTTCCAGAACAGCCAGGACTACACAGAGAAACCCTGTCTCGAAAAACCAAATAAATAAATAAATAAATAAATAAATAAATAAATAAATAAATAAATAAAGCAAGCATCCATTCCAAAGCTGCAGGATCTCCATGGCCCAGGGCAACAACAGGATACCTAGTGAGGATCCAGGATTGATAGTGCAGCAGAAGCCAGTGGGCTCGAACCAGACCAATGACTCACTGCAATGAACATTTGCAAGCAAAGCTGTGTGGACAAAGGATGTAGACTGTGGGACACTGTGACGCACCACAGCTCCCATGACAAGATGTTTTGTTTGGTTTTTTATTCCATCTTTTCTTTTTGGGGAGGAGGTCACAGGGCACAGGGTGACTATGAAGGGGAGGGGGAGATGAGTGGGACTGGGGTGCAGGATGTGAAACTGGCAAAGAATCAATATAAAGTTATAAAAAAGAAAAGAAAAGAAAGAAGAGGACCCATGAGATGGCTCAGCCAGTGTGGTGATTTCAGCTCAAACATAACAGTGTTAATGTTTGGTTCCCAGTTAGTGGAACTGCTTGGGAAGGATTATGAGGTGTGGCCTTGTTGGAGGAGGTGTGTCACAGGGGCAGGCTTTGAGGCTTAAGAAGCCCATTCCAGGCTTCTCTCCCCCTCTCCCGCTCCTTCTCCCCCCTTCCCCCTCCCCCTCCTTTTCTTCTCCCTCCCAATCTCTTTTTCTCCCTCTTTCTCTGGAACCTGAGGATCAAATGTGACATCTCAGCTGCTTCTCCAGCCAGTGCCTGTCTGTTTGCCTGCTGCTATGTTCCCCACCATAATGACTATGAACTGACCCTCTGAAACTGTAAAAAAAAATTCCCCCGATTAACTGCTTTCTTGTAAATGTTGCCTTGGTTATAGGGTTTCTTCACAGCAATAAACAGTAACTAAGACAGAAGTTGGTACCAAGAGTGGGGTTTTTGCTGTAACAGGCCTGATCATACGTACTGAAAAAATATGGGAGACTTGGGGTCTTTGGACTAGAAATGTGATTAAATGATTTAATCAGGGTTTAATGGACCAGCCTAGTAGAAGCATGGGAGACAGAAGAGCTGAGAACAGTGTGGACTGGCTTAAGAAGCTTTGAGATTCTTGAGAATATTGGAGACTCTTCGTGTGACATTTTAGCAAAGAGTGTGACTGCTTTCTGCCTTTGTCCTAAAAACCTACCTGAGACTAAATTGAAGAGCTTTGGGTTAATGTTGTTAGCAGAGATTTCAGAACAGCAGAGCATTGACTGTCCTGTGGTTATCAGTGAACACTGTTATGCGGATCTATAATGGAGATGAGCAAGCAGGACAAAAAGAAATACAAAATGGACAATTTGAGAAGAAAAGAGCACTGGAAAATGCATGTTGGGGCCAAGTCTTGTGCTCAAGGAGATGGGAAGTTTAAAAAAAAGCCTGATGCTAAATGGAATAAAGAGAGTAGCACCCTCTGTGTAAAACCAGCCAATCCCGCAACTCCTAGAAAGGAAAGCATATGCAGCAAAGGAAACCAACAAGCCAAAGCTTATGCAGATTTCAGTCTTGGAGGGGACCAGCTTCCAGCCTCGGCAGACAGCAGAACTTGGCAGCTTTGGCCACATGGTTTTAGAGTCAAGAATGCTCCCGGAAAGGGGTTGTGGAATCTTTCTCCGTGGTTAAGGAGAGCCACTGAGGCCAGGTATATGGCAAGAGGTCCCTGCATGGAGAGGTCATTGTGTGAAGTCATGAAGGTGAAGCCTGGGAGAGATGGCTCAGCAGTTAAGAGCACCAACTGCTCTTCCAGAGGTCCTGAGTTCAAATCCCAGCAAACACATGGTGGCTCACATCCATCTGTAATAGGATCTGATGCCCTCTTCTGGTGTGTCTGAAGACAGCTATAGTGTGCTCATATGCATAAAATAAATAAATCAATAAGAAGGAGGAGGAGGAAGAGGAGGAGGAAGAAGAGGAGGAGATGAAGCCTGAATTGTCGTGGAGACCCTAAGATGTTGGGGATGCCAGAGACTTGGGATGCCTAACCAGAGAAGTACGCAGGGAGTGGAAACAGTCCGAGGGAGAAAAGACTGTTGCAGTTGACAAAGCTGGAAGGAACTGAAGATTAGAAGGGCCATCTAAGACAGAATTTAGAGTTTGTCTTGCTGGGTTTCAGTCTTCCTCTGGTCTAATATTTCCTTAGTATGCTTTCTTTTCTCACTTTTGAAATGGTAATATCTATTCTGTGCCATTGTATATTGGAAGTATGTGATCTGCTTTTTTTATTTTATAGAGAGTTACAGATAAGAGATTGCCTTGAGTCTCAGAAGACACTCAGACTTTTAAACAAGTGACACTCTGATAGCCGATGGGGACTTCTGGAGTTGGACTGAATGCATTCAGCACCATGATGTGGCTACAAGCCTATGGGGCCCTGGAGTGGAATGTGGTGGTGTGAATGAAAATGTACAGCATACACTCATGTGTTTGAATGTTTGGTCCCAGTTAGTGGAACTGTTTGGGAAGGATTAAAAGGCATGGCCTTATGGGAGGAGGTGTCACTGGAGGCTGGGTTGAGATTTTTAAAAGCCAGCACCACACCTAGTCTCTCTCTCTGCCTATAACTTGTAGACCAGATGTGAGCTCTCAGCTATTTCTCCAGTCCCTTTCTGCCACCACAGACCACCACAGAACTCCACATTTCCCACCATGGTGATAATGAATTAACTCTCTAAAACTGTAACCAAGCCCCCAATAAAATGGTTTTTTAATAAGTTACCTTGGCCATGGCATCTCCTCAGAACATAGAACAGTGACTAAGACAGCAGGTACAGGTGTTTGCTGCCAAACTTGAGGACCTGAGTTCGATCCCTAGAGTTCACATGGTGGAAGGGGAGAACCAACTCCCACAAGCTGTCCTATGACCTCCATAAGGGAGCCATGACATGGCATGGGGGCGCGCGCGCACACACACACACACACACACACACGCGCGCGCGCGCGCGCGCGCACGCGCGCATGCACACACACATAAATAAATGCAATTTTTAATTTAAAAATATATGATGAGTTTCAAATATTGGGAAGGTTAGCAATATAGCTCTGAGCCTACAAATCACCAAGGACCCCGAGCTGGGCACAGTGGTACCTGCTTCCTGGCTCACTGTGCTGGCTCACTGTGCTGGGCACGGTGGTGCTTGCCTCCAATCCTGGCTCACTGGCAGCAGAGGCAGGAGAGTCCATTAGCTCCAGCTTAGGTTTGACCTTCATAATGAGATGCTGTCTCAAAAAAATTATCAAAAGATGAGTTTTAAAAGCATTTTTAATTTGGGGCTGGAAAGATGGCTCAGCAGTTAAGAGAACTGACTGCTATTTCAGAGGTCCTGAGTTCAATTCCCAACAACCACATGGTGGCTCACAACTATCTGTAATGGGATCTGATGCTCTCTTCTGGTAAGTCTTAAGAGAGTGACAGTGTACTCACATACATTAAATAAATTTTAAAAAAAAAATAAGAAAAAACAGTTTTAATTTAACAAAAGTAAAATTAAGATCAGGGATGGTCACACACACACACACACGCATAAACACACACACACACACACACACACACACACACATGCACACATGCGTATCTGTGGTCCTAGCACTCAGGAGATTGAGGCAGGAGGATTGCAAGTTTGAGACCAGCCAAGGCTACATAGCAAGGCCCTGTCTCAGAAAAAAGCAAAGTTTTAAAGATAAAGTAAAACTAAACACAGAGTGTAGCTATGCTGTGTGTGTAAGGAATGCTGCATTATAAGGAGAAAAGTCTCAAACCGTAGTCCAAATTTTTGCACAAGAAAGTTGAAAACAGAAGATAAAATAAAGTCAGTTGAGCTCAGGAAGATGGAGATGGTAAAGATAAGAGATGAAAACGGAAATGCAAAAACCAGAGGGAAAAAACACAACCGAGACTTTGCATATTGAAAATATCAATAAATTGATATACCTCAGCCCAGGCTAACCAAGAAAAAAGAGACAACAGAATCAACACCATTATCAATGAAACTATCCCTGGCCCTGCAGATACTAAATGAGAACAAATGTGTACTATGAATAAATCCAAACCCATAAATCTGACAACTTCAATAAAATTGACCAAGTCCTTGAAAGACGCAAAGTACCCAAGTTCACTCAAGAAGAAATTGATGACCCGAGTAGCCCTATAGCTATTAAGAAATTAAATTTAGAGTTGAAAAAAGGTCTCCCCAAAAAGGAAAGTTCCAGGAACAAAGAGTTTTACTGGCAAATTCTACCAACATTGAAGGAACAGAATAATACCAATTCCAGAATTTAGCAGGGAGTAAAGATTTCCTGGCATGCTTTATGGGGTCAATATTACCATGAGGGAATAAAACCATGAAAAAATAAATAAAGCCACACCAGGCATGGTGGTACATGTCTCTAATCCCAGTACCTGGTACTCAGGAGGCTTGTGAATTCAAGGCTAACCATATATGTGTATATATATGTTATGTGTATATGATCATATGTGTATGTGACAAAAAAGGAAAACAAATGGACCCAAATATTAATCTTCTTTGTGAACATTTTGTAAACATATATATAAGTTCTCAACACTGAACTAAATGCAAGAGTATACATTTATGGATACAGAAGAGACATTTGACAATGTTTTCCAGGGCTGGACTATAGACCAGTAGTAAAATATTTGCCTCATACGCACAAAGCCCAATTCAATACCCAGCTTAAAAAGTCTGAAACAATACTACTAATTCATTAAATATATGCTCATAATTATTTTTAAAATTCTCAACAAACAACAAATGAACTTGGCAAAAAGTACCTACAGAAATCTCAGAGCTGTGGCTGGCAAGATAGAGCAGCAGGCAAAGGTTCTTGCTGCCAGGCCTAGCAACCTGAGTTCCATCCAGAGAACTCACACTGTGAAAGGAGAGAGCCAACTGCTTCAGGTTATACACACACACACACACACACACACACGCACACATCCATACACACATGCACATGCATGCACACATGCACACAGGCATGCACACACACATGCACATGCACACACATACATGCATGCATGCACATACAACACAAGTAATTTGAAAAATTAGAGGTAACATTATTGTCTATAGAAAAACACTGAAGGCACTTCTGCCAAGCTGTGGAACTGAGTGGCCACCCTCATTACCTCCCATTATCTCACTACTCTTAACTATACAAAAGGCCCAGCTCTGTGTGTTTGCATGTGTGCACGTGTGTATGCATGCATGTCTGTACTTTTCTTCAGTGTTTTAAAGTTGGCATTTCAGAGGTCTTTCAATCTTCAGTTAAGTTTATTCCAAGGTATTTCTTAGACTATTATAAATTGGAATATTTCCCTGATTTCTTTTTCCTAGGAAGGCACGAAAAAATGGAAAGATCTCTCGTGGCCCTGAGTAGCAGAATCAATATCGTGAAAATGGTCATCTACAGATTTGATTGTAGTCCCAATCAAAATCCCAGTGACAGTCTTCACATAAATAGAGAAAAAAAATCTTCAAATTCATATGGAAACACAAAAGCTCCCAGATGGCAGAGACAGTAAAGTTCACACCAAGTAAATAAACTCCCTTACTGCCGGGCAACATAATTGTCCATCTAGGGAATGCCAATCATCTAGGAAAATGGCTCCAAGAACCAAGACGTTCTCGCAGAGCCCTAGGCAACAGGCTCATCTTATGGAACTCTCTGAGGACTACAATGACCACATGGAAGCCAGAATTTTGTAATCAAGACAGATTAAAATATCTCTAAAAGTTAGAAACCCTTAGACATTAATTTTTTTTAATGTGTGTAGGATCCACAATGCAAGCACTGCAACAAAAGTAATGAAAGAAATCAAAGACCTGAGCCAGAAGAAAGGTATACCATGTTCATGGACTAGGAGAGCCAATAATGACAAAGGTGATTTCCCCACATTGATCTGCAAGCTTAACACAACCCTGGAAGAAGAAATTAACAAGGACCAGGGATTTTAGCTGCTGCAGTAGTAGAGGTGGAAAGACGCACTTCCATCCCTGTACTTCCAGAACTTTCTCTTACACTAATTCCTTCTTCTCTGTGAACTGAATAGATGGGGCAGTTACCAATGAGTCTGAGGAAAGTGAAAGGCCATTTGAACTTTAGCATTTGTCTTTACAATTCACGTGATCTTGTTAGATGAAAGAGCTAAAGATTATATAGATTGTTGGGGTCCCAGAATCACTGAAGGGAGACCCCAGACTCAAATAGTATGCAAAGGCAAAGAGCATTTATTCTGCAGAAATTACCAGCACATAGGGGTCAACCATTCATCAACATGGCGACCCTAGACAAAGGCACTCAAGCTTTTTACAGGAAATTAGGGGAATTTTAGCAAAGATTGGGTAATCTACAACTTCATTGGTGGGTGCCTGGGGAATTATTTTGGTCAGTTTCTGATTGTCTGCTATGTTAGTTTCACTGTATTTGGTGAGGCGGTGAAGAAATTCCAAGAATTGACTTAGCTCTGAGCTTATTCTCCCTCGGTCAGAGCCATCAATGATCAACAGCCCATTGTCAGTTGCTCCCTCTGAGGAGCCCAATTCTTCCCAGAGCTTCTTCTCTAGGAAACCAAAACATTTCCATTCCTAAGGGATTTATTTCTTAGGGGACCTCTCAAGATAAAGATGATAGAAGTGGTATAGACAATATAGATGTATATTATAGATGATGTAGAAACAGATAATAGATATAGATATATAATTATAAATAGATCTTGGATCAATAAAATTCTTTATATTTGCCATGGGGGAGGGCAATGTTATCATCTACTTGTCTTAGTGCAGATACCAAGAGTAAGCATGCCCTAGACTGAGAGTCCCAGAATATCTCATACCACCTTTGAGGAAGAGGGTAAAATATGCCAGAGGGCAGAGATGAGGCTGGTGTTCCTGATGTTACAGGTTCTGAAGAATTCATCTTGAGGAAAGAGAGGGTGTCAGCTGCCAGTACAATAGAGACCTGGAATTCAACCTAGAAATCCAAAGAATACAGGCTTGGTCCTGGTGCTTCCATTTTATAGATGGGGAAACAGAGGCACAAGGAGCCAAGGTGCTGTGCCCACAGTCATGTTGGCAAATGAGAAGCTGCATCCGGACACAATTTGGACTCCTTATGCTTAGCCTGGGAATCTTCCTTCCATGGAATCCAGTGTGCAGAGGACACCCTCCTCCCTCCATCTTCCAGGTAGGCCTTGGTACTCTTGATGGTAATGACCAGAATTGGGCAGTTATGGGCTCTGCTTCCCAAGAACTCGCACAGGTCAGGAGAGGTAGAGACAGTGGCAGCTCCATCCAGCCCCTCCCTCCCATGTGACAAAGGGCAGTGCCAACCTTTCTGAGCCTGGGTCTCATTACCTGCATGGGTCACCCACATCTTACATGTGATTTTACTTGGGCCTGCATGAAGCTTTAGAACCTACAAGACTTCATCTGGCTGATGCCCAGTCTTTATGAAGGAGGCTACTGCTTTGTCCATGAAACACTCTAAGTGGGAGCTAAAAGGTCTCAGACTGAGGGAAGAGGCATGCAGACAAGAAAGGTTTTGCTCTTCAATGTGGCAGAGTGGGCCAGGCACAGCCAGGAATCTAGCAGAGAGGACACCATGTCCCAGGGTTGGGTCAATCCTCGTGACCTGCAGACTATATCTCTTCTACTCACATGAAGAAACTGAAGTCCAGAGAGAGGAAGTCTCAATTTTATACAACTAAGCATAAGTCTGCTTGCTTCTTGGCTGTGGGTCTTCAATGAGAAATTCTAAATTTTCTCCATTCTCAGAAACTATAAGTAGGCAGCAGGAAGTGGAGCCTTGCTTCTATGTGCTGTATTTGACACCTAGAGACTAATAAAACTTAGAAATTTAATCAAAAAGACTTTTAATTTCTATTAGAAAAGTATAAAATAGAAGCTATGCATGCTAAAAGTCCAACAAAGCAACAGTTGCCCAGAATCCAGTTTATCTTTCAGAACAACACAGCAAGTGACATCAGCCCACTGGCTCCTACCACAGGGCTAGCCTGGCACTAAAGGAACTTAGTGTGTATAAGGTATGCTTTGGTTGCATTTCTGCTGCTGTGGCAAGATGGCCTGGCAAAAGCGACCAAAGAGAAAGGTTTACTTCAGCTTGCAATCCATCATTGTAGGGAAGTCATGGTGGGAACTTCAAACCGCTGGTCACATCACAGCCACGCCAAAACCAGAGAGAAATTGATACATTCACCATTCATTCCCTCGTTTGTTTGCTTTCTTGTTCTTAGTTACATTTTCCCATTTTTATACAGCCTGGTTTCCCTGTCTAGGGAGTGGTGCCACCACAGTAGGTCGATCTTCACACATCAATGATCTAATTAAAACACCTCCTTCAGACACGCCCAGAGCCCAGCCCAATGTGGACAATTCCTGCAAGTGATTCTTGATCATGCCAACTTGATAATTAAAGGTACACACAGCCGTGTAGCTCACAGCAAGGACGTCATCTTGCTTGCTCTTGTGCTCCTTAAAATGACCAGCATCCTCCAATTGCCCAGGTCCTTCCTCTGTCTTTCATGTTACTGTCTATACAAATGACCTGCTCATCCCTCCCCAGCCACTACAATGAGTGATTCCTGTGTCCCCACCCCCACCCAGAGTCACTTATCAGTGTGACACCAGGCTAAAAAGGGCCAGGGCTCAGATGGGAACAGAGGTGTACAAGCCAGAATGTTCTCAGCCTGAGTTCTAAGACAGCTAGCTTCTCCTTATATCTACCTGAAAGCACACATCCACCAACCAATGCTCTCGCACACGCAGACATGTATTAACAGGCGGCGGCGGTGGCGGGGAGCACCCCAGGGTCCCAGGGCAATGAAAATGGTACGAAGGGGCAGAAGTCCTGAGAGCCTATGTCCTATGTCCTGGCATCAATGTGACCCAGAGACTCGCCTCCTGCAGCATTGCAAGCTTCAGGACTATGCCCCGCCCCCTCCGCCACTCTTTCCCCAGGCCCTGGGAAGAAGCCTTTAGCCTCACCTCCATGCCAGAAAGCCTCTGTAAGCACCGACCAGACTGTGGGAGCCATCCAACAGTGCCCATGGATGTTGTCAACCCAGATGAGCAGTGAGGCTGGCGAACTTGGGGGAAAAAAGAGAGAGAGAGAGAAAGATTGATCTTCTGATTATCTCCCAATCTATACTTGTCAAGCAAGAAAAAAGACCTAAAGAATCATGAAATTGGAGCAAATGAGCTTCGGGATGCTGAGTCTCTGTGGTGCCTCCCTCCCCCACCCTAGGGAGGGGGGTATGGAGGAGGTGTTTGTGTACAACCCCATACTCCCTGCCCCAGCGTGTGCATGTACACACCCACCCCTCCCTCCACCAGGGCAGGAAGACCAGGCAGGCGCCTGTGAACAGTTTCTGCTCTGGGCCGGATCCCAGGGTTCCACTCTGTCCTCAGACCAGGGTCTCCCCTGATCAGGTCGGTCCTGATACAGAGGCAGAGAGGAGAGGATCCCTGAGGTGGAAGTTACAGCCTCAGCACGACAGGTTCCTTGCCCATCCTCACTTTCCTCATTTGCAAAATGGGATGATGATAGTTACCGAGAGAGAGGCGCAGCATACCGATGGACCAATGAGAGAGAGGAACAGCATACCGGTGGACCAATGAGAGAGGAAAGTAGCATACCGGTGGACCAATGAGAAAGAGGAACAGCATACTGGTGGACCAATGAGAGAGGAAAGTAGCATACCGGTGGACCAATGAGAGAGAGGAACAGCATGCCGGTGGACCGATGAGAGAGGAAAGTAGCATGCCGGTGGACCAATGAGAGAGAGGAGCAGCATACCCAGTTCATCCAGTATCCACAGAACTACTCCTTAGAGCCAGATCCTGGACTCATGGTCCAGAACAAAGGGACCCTGACAGACCTCAGATGCTGACTGAGGTATATAGTGCCAGATGCTGTGACATGGTGATGTGTGTGCGCGTGCATGTGTGTGTGATGTAAAAGCACGTGACCAAAGAGTGAGGATGGGACCTAGTTTACTGCACTCCCGCTACTCTGCTTTTATGACTAAATTACACTATGGATGCTGATTGGCTAAGATCTCATTACACAGCCCGGGCCGGCCTCTTTTCTCCGTCCCCCATGTGCTGGGATTACAAGAGTGAAGCGAAGACACCTGGGTGAAAGTTGACATTTTAGAGACAGTAGTCAGCTTCCTTGAGGCTCTAACAGTTGGGCAAAGATCTGGGGTGCACCAGCCAAAATGAGCTCTCTTCTCTTGGAGCCTTCAGTATCCAGTGCCGAGTTAGACCGCCTGATCATCGCCCCTGCAATCCTGCAGGCCCAGACCAAAATCCTGGCTCCACCCTACATTGGATAGTGTCCTGACCGAATGGCCTCCCCTTTGACATCGGTATTCATGGCCTCCCTGCCCTCCCTTCAGAGGCGCCCTAGTGAACTGATGTAAGCCCATACCAAACACAGCAGTGGTGACGGAGACACAGAGCTCCTCAGATCAAGCAGCCCCAAGACAGCACACATTCAGGGCAATTTTCCAGAGGAAGAGTGTACTGGCTGCCCAGAAACACGGTTATTTTGCCCTTTCCAGGAAACGCCTCTCTAGAGACCCAAGCTCTTAGTACTGGAGTCAAACTGCCCTGCAAAGGCCCCACCGGTTTATCTTGCCAGGCCCCAGGAAAGTGTGACAGGCCAGTCCCAGCAATCAGGAGGCCTCCAAGAGGTCTGGCTGTGCTGGGGGGCCTTTGGGGCACAGAGGAGTCAGGAGCCAGCCAGCACATACAGTCTGAATCCTTTATAGCTTGTATTCGTCAAGCATTACTGACATCTGAGGAGATGATGATACAGAGCAGATTTTCCAAGACTTGCCCATCTCTTCTGATATCGCTCCCTAGTCCCCATTCCAGGTGGCAGCTACAGCCCCACAGCTAGAAACTTCTGGAACCAAGAGCCTCAGAGGCCAGAGTGTGGTAGTGATCATGATCCTGGGCTTAGAAGCTGGCAGGACCTGGCAAACCACAGCCCTCCTCTCTCTGATTGAGTGCTCCCAGGAATAGAACATATCTTGTGTAGAATACTTATTTTCCACTGAGAGGAAAACTGACTCTTGGATTATCTGGTTCCAAGAATTTTTGATACATGTATACATTTGTGATAACTGTCATAGGCTAAAGAACAATTCTATGGCCCCAGCAAAGCCCATCCCTTGCTGTCCCTTCTACTTAGAGCCTCTCCCACACCAAATTTCTAGTACCTGATCATCTGCTTCTAGTCGATTTAGTTTCGTCTTTTCAAAAATGAGCCTTGCCAGGCAGTGGTGGCACAAGCCTTTAATCCCAGCACTTGGGAGGCAGAGGCAGGCAGATTTCTGAGGTCGAGGCCAGCCTGGTCTACTGAGTGAGTTCCAGGACAGCCAGGGCTACACAGAGAAACCCTGTCTCAAAAAAACAAAACAAAACAAAACAACAACAAAAAAGAGCCCTAAAAGGAATCAGGTGAGCTCAGAAGCCAAGCAATGCAGTTCTAACCCCTCACCAAAGAAACCCTTTTCAAGGAAGATGGAGAATATTACAGAAATCCACAATTAGTCGAAACACAGAGTAAGTGACTGTGGATCAGCTGGTATATTAACAATGCAGCCCCTGCCCCTAAGGCTCAGGAGCAACCTGGAAGAGGAAGAGAGAAGATTGTGAGAGCCAGAGGACCAGGATACCTGCTGCTAGACAGTGTCATCGAGACATGACAGGGAACCGTAACAATAGAAGACCCCCAAAATGACCACACTGGGTGACATGTCCATGTGGATGGGTGACACTGCATGAGAACCCATCCAAAGGGAAGAGCTATGTAAAATCAGTGGCTGCTGAGAGAGAGAATCTGCTTTCTCCGGAGTCCAGCCTCCATAGTAGGTTATTCAAAACCAAGTGGCCAGCCTTAAATGCATGTCAGCAACACTAAATGGATTGAGTGGTGTGTGTGTGTGTGTGTGTGTGTGTGTGTGTGTGTGTGTGTGTAAAACAATAATAGACAATAAGAGATCATGATTTGAGGGTTACATGGGAGGCGTAGGGAGAAGGGTGGAAATGATGTAAATACGTTACATACGTGCGATGTTCTCAAACCAGTGTTTTAGAAAAAACCTTTAAGGAATCCTGTAGCAAGAGTTTGAAACCAGGTCTCAGGTTAGCCTTGAGCCAGTGAGATTCGTCTGCCTGCCACTCAGGTAGACCTTGCTTCTCGACTGCTTTCTTGCGTGCTTGACCTCATCCCCGTCAGATCCCAGGCATGAGATTTTTAGCGCCCTGTGCCCTAAAATGCTTGGACTCATGCACAAGACCTCTTCAGAGCTCAAGTTCCCCTAAAAGGCCACCTCGGTGTTTAGGAATCTGTAGTGGCGACTGTCATGTAACCTCTTCCTTCCACGGTGGAATGTGTGACTTGGGACACCAACCCTTGTTCCCAGGCCATGGACAGCCATATTTACCTCAGGATAAACTGTGTTCTCAGCCCATGGATGGTCATATTTACCTCATGGCAAACTGTGTCATCTTCCCTTTGTGAAGAAAAATGCATAAATAACAATGTTTCTTAAGATTACTGAGTAATGTGCCCTGGTATTGTTATCTGTTTGTTCCTTAGTGCAAGCCTTTAAGTTCAAGGCACTTGAGGTGATTTGAACAATTAAGAATGGAGCTTACGATCTGGAGGTCTGTGGTGGACTACGCCTTCACTTCTGAGGAGGCAGAAGCAGATGGATCTCTCTGAGTATGAGGTCAGCCTGATCTAGATAGCAAATGCTAGACCATCCAGAGCTACACAGTGAGACCTGAGACCCTGCCTCCAAAAGCTATAAATAAATAAATAAAGATGGAACTTGAGTAGCATTAAGAGTGAAATTGCTGCTGTGTCATGTCTAACACATAAGGAGCAGCTGAAGCGCGCTTCAGAATGATGGTCCCCTCTTCCTTCCCCTTCCACAAAGACTGAGGGCGGCTCATACATCCTCCACAGTTGCTCCACATCCTCGACAGCACGTTATTGTCGGGAGCTCTTATTTAGCCATTCTGACCAGCACCCATTGAAGCTTTGACACTCCTGTCCCCGTTGCCAGTGGCGAGCTCGGGTTTTTATTTACCGTCTACCTACCACTCTGTTGTATTCCTCTGTGTTTCTTTGAGTCCATATTTTCTAGTTATATCTTTTCCCTGCTGGTTTTTTGAAATCTCTTTGCATATTTTAGACAGAAATCCTTTACTGGATATGTAATCTCAGACATTTTATCCCAGTCCTTTGCTTATCTCCCTGTTCCCTTAATAATGCTTTCTGTGCAGAAAAAGAAATCATTTCGAAGTATAATTTATCATTGTTTTATTTCATTGTGTTTTATGGATCTTGTTTGCTTGGTGCTGTGTGTAAAAACCCTGTCTAAACCCAAGTCAGGAGAGGCTCTCTCTCTCTCTCTCTCTCTCTCTCTCTCTCTCTCTCTCTCTCTCTCTCTCTCTCTCTCTCTCTGTCTCTCCTGCATGTGCTGTTCAGTTATACCATCCTTGTCACACACAGATCTGTGAGCAGTCTTAAGGCTGACATTTAGATTTAGATGGAGAATCCCTTTTTGCCTGTGGGCATCTGACAGTTCTAGCATCATTTATCAAAACAAAACAAAACAAGCAAACAAAAAACCATGAAGCGCTTTTCTCTTCTCCGAGCCTCTATCTCCTCTTCTGGAGGATGGGTTAATAACCTTCATCACGCTGGGTTCCTCTCGCTGCCCTTCCCTCCTGACTTGGAAAGGAGTGGGAGTTGGATGTTAGACTTTTGGTTTTCTCCTTGTTGGTTGCTTTCCTTACTGCTGTGATCAAAGATCTGACAAGAAGCAGGTCCAGGGGCAGCACCCATTTTGACTGGCAGTTTCAGCGGGAGTTCACTATGGTGGGGAAGGAAGAGCTGCCCACTGTGACAGCCGGAGAGTGAGGCTACCTCCTCACATCTGCGCAGACCTGAAACAGGAAGTGGGGCTGGGCTAACCGGAAGTCCTGCCCTCCAGGGACAAACTTTCATGGGGGCCCTTCGTATCCAAACCAGAATGGCGGTTGTCTACCCAACAGCAAGTGCAGAACAACCTGCCTTCACACAGGAAGAACAGAGAAGGAAGACAGAAGCTCCTTCCGGTGCATGAGGGACAGGACCTGATAAACAGTGTGTGTGTGAGACCAGTGTCCACAGTCATTTATGATGGCTGCATGTATTCCCAGATGCTGGGCCCCAGCCTCCTACCTGTGGCCAGTGTCTGGGAAGCCAGCCTCAGCTCCCACCCATCCTTCCCTATAAGGTAAGAGAAATGTTAGTGGAATAGCATGAGGGGACTCAGAGCTTAAACTTGCCTCAGATATGACACCTGTTAAACCACATATGTGACAATGTGAATATGCATGCGTGCATGTGTGTGCATGCATACAGACACGGGCAGCAGCTGTTTCCCTGGCATTGCTTGAGCAAATCTCCCTGCTGCTGTTCAGCCTTCAATAACCACAGGTCAGCACACCCACCCCATGCGCATCACGATGGGCAAGGGGAACTTCCCAGTCATATCTCTGTCTGTCCTCTACCCACCGCACACAGACACTTGTCACAGGCTCCTCAGGAATGCCCCTGACAGCCTCGCACGTCCCTTGTTTCCACCTGCCCACTTGACAGCTCTTCATTGCTCTTTTATTTTTAACCTGTGTTCACTTAGGGGGAGGTACGCATGCATGCAAAGTCATATGTGTGTAATGCAGAGGACAACGTGCAGGAGCCTCTCTTGTCCTGGATTCTGGTGGATTCTGGTGATAGAATCAATCATCAGGCACAACCCAAGCCCTTCCTTACCCATTGAGGTATCCCCCTGCCCTGCTGTACACGTCTTAAAGATGCCCCTAACCCCCACCAGAGAATTCTAAGGACATCCCACAGCTTCTAAGCAAACCATCCCAGCAGAAGGTTGACATTTAATGAAAATCATCAAAGCTACTTTTTCCAGCTTAGATGATAGACAGGCAGGCACACAGGCAGGCAGATAGACAGATGGACGGATGGGTGGACAGATAGCCAGATGGATGGATGAACTGATGGATGGACAGGCAGACAGACAGGCAGAAAGAGACAGGACTTGGTTTATAGTAGTGTGCACAGAAGTCACCATGGCTGGAAATGGTCCACAGTACTCCAGGGATCGTCCCTAAGGCTCCAGGATGACAACCAATGCACTTTTACAGTTTCACTGTTTTCCACAAGAGGCACACATTGCTTTCAGAATGATCTTGCTTAGGTAAAAGCTGACTGTTTCAGAGGGTGGCGGCACACACCTATAGCCTCTCAGGAGGCTGAGGCAGAAAGATCATGGTTTGACCTTGGTGTGACATTTGTACCCCTCTAAACCTCACCATTCCCAGCATTACCAGCCCCATGCTCATGGGAGTGGGGACACCAGCACCTTTGTGTCACACGGGCAGTAGCAGAGCCTCCAGCCAAGGTGAGCCTAATGCCTGTCGGACAGTCAGAGGACACCAGCAGCCACTGTCATTGCCCTGCCCTCCCGGTCCCGGAAGTTAGGGACCAGACAGGGAAGTCGAGACATGACCAGGCTTCAGGAGGCCATGTGTGGTCCCCAGGCTTGTCCGCGTTCTGAACTGTATCCTCAGCACTCCCCCTGAAGTTCAAGTCCCCACCCAAGAATATGACAGTCCTCACTTAGGTGAGGAACCCAATGCCCTGTGCATGCCGGGCCAGCCCCACCCACTGAGCTACATCCCCAGCCCTGGCTTTTTTTTTTTTTTAAGACAGTAGCCCAGGCTGGGGTTGAATTCTTGGTCATCCTGTTCCAAGCTCCAGACTGGTGGGATTATAGGTGTGAACCACCATGCCTAGTTGAAGAACCTGTGCTTTAAGCAGGTGATTCAGGCAAACTGTGCACAGCCTGTCCTTACCAGTCTGAGGAGGACCAGGCCTACCCAAGCACTATGTGGACATTTTATAGCCTAATGCTTAAGATCAAACTTCTGTGTCCGTCTCTTCTAGAGCCAAGGAGCAGCCCTTCCACTCAGTCCCTAAGAAAGGAACCCAACTGTTCTGTGTCCAACTGTGTTCTGTTAAACAGTAACTCACAGCACTCCCCACACCTTGGGCCTTTCTAAGGACCATCAAACCCAACGCTTAGAGGCCTGCATGACTCAAGGCCTCATGGTGGCAGATGCCTAAACAGACCTACAACCTACAGATACCACTCCACAGAGAAGGACCGTGGCACAGAGGTAAAGTGCTGAGGTTTGGTCTAGTGCCATGTATTGCAAATGCTAAATTCTAGACCTGAGTGGCTAGGCCTACAAGTGACTTCTTAGGCTTACAAGCTTTTGTTGTACAAACCTTGCTCCTTTATTTTAAACTATTGATTAAATAAGATTGGCCACAGCCAATTTCGGGAGGAATTGGAGGTGGGCGGGTTAGGAGTGACCTGGTGGAGGAAGAAAGACAAGAAGGAAAGAGGAAGAGGAAGGAGGAAGAGGAGGAAGAGGAAGAGAAAGAGGAAGAAGAGGAGGAGGAAGAAGAGAAAGAGGAGGAGGAGGAAGAGGAGGAGGAAGAGGAGGAAGAGGAAGAAGAGGAGGAAGAGGAGGAGGAAGAGGAGGAAGAAGAGGAGGAAGAGGAAGAAGAGGAGGAGGAAGAGGAGGAAGAGGAGGAGGAAGAGGAGGAAGAGGAAGAAGAGGAGGAAGAGGAGGAAGGGGAGGAAGAGGAGGAGGAGGAGGGCGAGGAGGAGGAGGAGGAAGAGGAGGATGAGGACAAGAAGGAGGAGGAAGCCTCCGTGAGGGAAGAGCATACAGCCAGGAGACACCTCAAGTATCTGGAGTATACTGCAGGGGAGGTAGCCAGGTCTGCAGTTAGAAGAGTAGATTAGGGGTGACCCCTGGTAAGTACCAAAGCTAAATAAAATAACCATAGTCTGAGTCTCATTTATTTATAAAGTTTAAATCATTCCTACTACTGCCTCAGTAAAGAACATGCAGCCAGTGAGTGCCAGGGCATCGATCCACACTCTGCCCACGTAGAACTCAGTTCCCCTAACCTCTAGGCTGCCCGCACAGCATAACTCCTGCCCCTGCAGGACTGTGCAGACACTGGAGGGAGTCAGAAGAGACCACCAGATGCTGGGTATGTTTTAACAACAAACACTACACATCTTCACTGGTTCTGCCAGCGGGGCTAGCCTGGGCTCCACGCAGCACCCCCTTTCTGCCCCCAGACCCTCGGAGCGTCATTGGCTCCACTGTACCCTAAGGCCAAGGAAGAGGCAGAGAGATTTGGCTCCAATCTGGAAGTAACCAACGGGCTTTGTTTCCGTTCTCCACCCAAACCTGGCGGAGTTATGGATGCACTGTTGCGGAATAGAAGCAATGTGCTCAAAGGTCCCGTGATGTCATCTCCAGGCCAAAATGCTTGCCAAGCACCCGGCCTCTTTCACTGCTGCAGCATGAGATGCAGCTGATAATCCTCCTACCTAGTAGGGACATCTCCACAAACTGCTGACCATCGGAGGCCAGAAATGTCACTTAGGCAGTGGGCTCTCGAGTGCATGGAAGGATTATCTCTCCCACCCCTTGGGTAGCTATTTTCTCCTTATCCAATCCATACAGGGTCTTGACAGCCAACATCTCCAAACTGTGTGTGTGCTGCTTGTGAGAGACAGTGGGAAGAGACCTGAGGGTGAACGTGTGTGTGTGTGTGTGTGTGTATGTGTGTGTGTGTGTGTGTGTGTGTGTGTGTGGTGTGTGTGTGTGTTGTGCGTGTGCGTGTGCATGTGTGTGTATGTGTGTCTATGCATGTAGGTAGTTAGGTATAGGTGTCAGGGGAGGACAGAGGACAATGTCAGCTGTGATTCTCCAGGCAATAACCACCTGAACTTTTGGAGACAGGGTTTCTCACGTTAATTAGGATCACAGGCCAGTGGTCCCAGGAATCCACATCGCTGGATTACAAGCACACGCTGCGCACACCCAACTTATTTTGTGCAAGTGCTGGGGATCACACTCTGTCCCTTATGGTTGTAAAGTGAGCACCTCACTGAGCCATCTCCCTACACCCATTAGGTGACATTCTGACAGGGCACTACTGGCCCTCCCAGACAGAAGCAAACTGCCTCCCGTCGCTCAGGAAACAGAATAAGAGACACCTGCAGTTCAAGAACTGTGTGCAGGGTGACTGCGGCCAACAAGGTTGTCCTGGGAAGAAGATGTGTCTAAGGCAGGAGCCACGGGAGCTCAAGTTCACGGCAGTCCTCCGACCCTTGACCTCTCAGTTGGTCAGACTGGTGAGCACCGCTCTTCAGAAGCTCCCAGTTGCTTTGAGTTTTGAGGTCACCATTCATCTTTACAAACTCCCCTTGCACTGGAAGCATCACCTAATCTACTGTGTTCGTGGGAACAGAGAGGAAGTGTGGGGATGCCCACTCAGCCA
Source organism: Apodemus sylvaticus (assembly GCF_947179515.1). Taxonomy (NCBI): domain Eukaryota; kingdom Metazoa; phylum Chordata; class Mammalia; order Rodentia; family Muridae; genus Apodemus; species Apodemus sylvaticus. Next base: position 145,249,095 of record NC_067474.1, read on the forward strand.
TCCTACCACTGTGCCATCACCCCACGGATGGTCAAGGCCCAGGGAGGCTCCCGTTCTGTGTCTGTCTGTTCCGGATACATTTCAGAAAGTCAGAGAATCGCTTTCTTGGCCTTCAGTGTGATGAATGTGAACTGAGATTCCATCCACCACCTGGCCGTTATATCCCCACATTGACAAGCGGCCACATGGTGTGCTGGATCAACCCACAGCCCCACGCAGGCATCTCTGAAAAGCTCGGTGTTCATTTCCTTCTCTCTGGCAGACAGTAACTCCACTCCAGGAATTGGCAAGCTGTGGCTGCTGAGAGAAACCGGGCCCGTGGCTTTTATTTTTGCATGTCCTATGAGCTGTTGAGAGCGATTTTTATACTTAAAAGAAAAAAGAAATCTTTCTAGGCACAGTTATGCACTCCTATTATCCACGCTCTGGGGAGCCTGAGGACAGAGGGGGGTTGAATGGAAAGCCAACCCGGACAGCGTGGTAAGATCCTGTCTCAACAGTAACGACAAAACCATCCCCACCTCTGCTGAGCTGTACCTTGGACCAACAGCAATTTTGTTGTGCATGGTTGGCTAGCGGATTGTTTGTTTATTTATTTATCTATTTATTAAGACAGAGTCTCACAGTGTAGCCTAGGCTGGCCTCAACTCCTGATCCTCCTGCCTCAGTCTCTTGAGTGCCAGGACTACAGGTATGCATACCTGGCCAGCACACAAGTTCTGAATCTATCAGGAGATAGTCAGAAGATTGGATCACACGGCAATGTTATTGAGGAGCGTTTAATATAAAGGGTTATTAACTAGTAATGGGATTAATTACTACAGACTAAAGAGAATCCTAAATGAAACCGAAATGGCCGATATATGGAGTGGAGGCAGGGCACCCAAGGGAAAAACAAATTTAAAAGACTCCCCGCCAGGTCCCACCCTGGCAGCCCGCTAGGATTCAGGCCTCACTGCCACAGTGGTAGATACGGTGGTGAAGCTAGCTGTAGCCTCACAGGTGAGGTTAGCCGGCAGAAAGCAGCCCCTGCTGTGCGAGCAAGCTTGCCTCGCGCTCACTTGCCCCTCCCGCTCCCGAGGGAGCCAGACACCTGCTGGGTGATCCCCCTCTGTGCTTAGAGAAAGCAATAGGCCAGGGCAGTTATAAGAATTAACCAGTTCCAGCTTATGAACGGCTGAGCAGATGGAGTTTTTCTATCGTGCTGTCACAGAGTTTGGGCCTCACTGTGGCTACTCGCCCCTTCTCTTCGTTGCTGTTACCTGCAGGTTCTCGTGGAAGGAAATCAAGCCTTAGAGAAGACTAAAACTGAGCTCTCAGCCCCTCCTGGGTGATGCCCCAGCGTGGTGGTACCGAGATGCCCTTTCTACTTGTATGAAGCAAGAAGCCACTTCTCCTGACCCTGCATCATATACATTGGGAATTTGGACCAGAGACACGCCTGGGGTCACACAGCAACAGAGACAAAAGCAAGACCCAGTCTCCCCGGCAGCCTTCTCCCAGCGAAGTCTGGCAGGAATGGTTGTCTTGGTCATACAAGCAAAGCAGTCCTTGATGACAGCAGAGCCCGCCCGCAGCTCCTCCCTCTGTCCTTTTCCTCCTCCTGGTCTGAGGCTGGTGTGACCTGTGCTTTTATGATTAATCATTTTGCAGTAAATCTCCACTTACTCTCCCACTGGGTCACCCAAGCTGGCTCTTTATTGTTAAGTAAATAATGCAGGTACCTTGTGCCAAGCTGCTGTGGTGAGCTCTGAGGCCCCGGGGAGTGGGAGGAGCAGCTGGAGGAACCTGGGGGAGCCACAGGCTCTGTAGACAGAAAATAATCACAAGACGACAGATGTGTGGGCACGACTCCCTGAAAATGGGAACGCTGTAATAAAATCCGCTTCTCCTCCAAAGCTCTAGGTGAGATGTTAAATGAACAGGATAAACTTGGGGGCTGTGCCTGGGCTCAGGGACAAGAACTTAACTCAATCTTTGAACTACTGCTTGACAATGAGACCACAGTCCACAGCCCACCAGGCCCTCCTTAATGTCGGCCCAGATGAATCTAGCCGTCTGGTGGATGAGGTCCGGAAGGGTTGTGTTGTGCAGAGATGCCTGGGTGATGACCCGGAGAGGCCTGGGAAGATCTCACCTGCCTCCAGCTCCTTCTGCTCTGACTGTCTAAAAGGAAAAGGGTAGTAGGTAAGAAACCAGAAGATGGGATGCTTAGCCCAGTGTGGACAGGGTTTGCTGTGTGACCTTGGATCAAGATCCTCCCCTTCTGAGATCTTGTCTCTAAACACAGGGATATTGAATACCCGCTGTCCCTAGAACTAGCGTCTAGGGCATGGGAGGGAAGTGTGACGTTTGGTCAGATGTCACACACACACACACCATACACCACCTCCACTCCTGCCCCTCCCCCCACACACACACACTATCATTCTCTTGCTACCCAGACCCTTCCAGGCATCTCTGCAAAATGCAGAGACCTGAGTCACTCACTGCCTCCAGATGGCGATGTCCTCTCCCGCTTCAAACCTTAAACTTAAGCATGCCAGAGACAGGAAGCCCAAAGCTCCAAACACTCCCCAAACCCGTGTCATCCCACAACTTGGGGTTTGAAAAGGCATGCTGGATAGTGACCGTGGCAGCTATATTCTTGGTTTCTGAATCCTCCCCATCTGCATCCCAGGCACCAATGCCCATCTAAGTGCCAGGCAGGAAGTCCACATGGATCAGACCGCGTGCTGCTCACACGTGACAGAAACTACAAAGGATCCTCGGCTTACAGCGGGATTAATTCCTGATCCATCCGTCCTATACAGAGAATATTGCAAGGCTGACCATCGTAATTTAGAGACTAATTGTATCATCCTCCTTTTACAATGAGGAAACTGAGGCACAGATAAGGTCAGGTGACTAAGAACGGCTGAGCGAGGACTAGACTAAGTCCTCAGAGTGGCCTCCATTTCTAGTTTCCTGTACCTCTCACAGGCTTGTCCAGGCAAGCTATGGTGGCCAGATCCTGGTTGCAAGAAGAGAAAGATTTGCTCCCGTTGGCTCTTTCTCAAAGTCCCCAGAGGGTTCCCAGAGCTGTCCCCACAGACTGACCCAATCGAGTAAGGACCATAGAGCCAGAGCGCTACCACACAGGGAAGGGCCTGTGAACAGCAGATACACATGGGGAGGGGCCACTTGGTGACTTCAGGACCTGGGAAAGAAAGCCACCAAGATTAATGGCTTGTAACAAAGGGAGCTGCCAAGGCTTTCCAGGCCAGAGAAAGTTCTGGAGTTTGGACTCCCTCTTGGAAGGAGGTCAGATGTCAGTTCCTTATCTTATTTCCCATAAGTTTTGTCCAGCCTAGTGCAGGCCACCGGCTGCCTGACAGATATAGCACACAGATGATTTTAGAGTCCCTGGGACTAAAAGTTCCCCCAAGAAGCTGGGTCCCCAAGTCAGGACTCCTTGGAAGTGGGATAAACTTGTGGCCACTGACAAATTCCCTTGCAGCCTCTGAGATTTTCCTTGGTTGCCAGTGGCAACGGTGACCAAGTTCACAAGTATGTGAAGCATGTCCCGTTGTTCCTCACCTCTTGGTTCTCAGTGTGGTGACCATTGGTGACCTGGGTGGGAGGGCACGGATTCCAGACAGTGAGAAGGAAGAAGGAACATTTCAAAGTCAAACATTCAGCAGGCCTGGGCTTGAAAGCACCTCGGGTTCAGGTCCAGGTCAGGCAGCTCCTGCTGAGCCTGGCTCCCCACTTACAACTCCACCTCAGCTCCTGAACCTGGGCCACAGCACAGCAGAAACCTGGAACCTGGCCAGTGTGCTCCGTGGGTGGGTGGGGCGGCATGCTGTGTGTGTGTGTGTGTGTGCGTGCGTGTACGTGTGCGTGTGTGTGTGTGTGTGTGTGTGTGTGTGTGTGTACATGTGCATTCTGGGGCCATGCAGACAGACAAACACACAGCGTTGACCTAGCCTGTCATCTCTTCAGATCTGCCCTCTCCTACTTCCACATAAGGCCATGGCCACGCCCTAAGTCCCCAGTTTCCTCCCCTGGAATAGACTCACACCCCTGTCCTGGGGAGTAGTGAAGGTTTCAGAGAAGAGACCTGGGAAGGGACTTCCAGGTGCCCGGCTTCACCTCAACCGACAGTGTCACTCTCCACAGCTGACTCTGTCTTAGGACTACGCTGACCCCACCCTTCCTCCTGCCATCCCACAACCACCATTCTGGACCCAGATGGCCAGAATGTGGGACTGCCAGTCCATTCATTTCTTCATACCATCTTGTGTCTTGTCTCCACAAAGGTCAGGAGAATGGGAAGACACCCCTCCCCAGCTGGTCAACATCATCTCAGAAGCAGCTGCAGGCCCACCTGACAGAAGACTGTTAATTCCAGACCAGTGGTTCTTAACCTGCAGGTTACAATTCCTAGCGAAATTGTAGTTGTGAAGTAGCAACAAAAATTATACAGTTGGGGGGGTCACCACAACACGAGGAACTGTATTAAAGGGTTGCAACATCAGGAAGGTAGAGAACCATTGCTCTAGACCAAAATCTGCTCAGGCTACCACCATTATCATACCTATATCCCTGCTATGAAAGGCTCTTCACCCAGTGAACTCCAGCCACACGGGGGCAGTGTGGGTCCTGGCTCATTACTCTATTTACTGTGACCCAAACTGGTCACAGTAAATGGCTTCATTTCATCCTTCGAAACAGCCTCCCTCACAAGTGAGGAAACAGGTTCAGAGAGGTTAAGCAACTTGGCCAAGGTCACACAGGAAGCAGAAACAGGATTTGTGCTCTGCTGACCTACTGCTGCCTCCGGTGTTTTTCTCGTTGCCTCTGGCCAAGGTGACTCGGCCCCCCTTTGAGTCTGCAGCATGCTCCTTCCTGAGATCCAACTGGGAGCTGCCTGCTGCCCCCAGACTGGCATATGCTTCTTTGGAACCAGAGGCCCCAGTCTGAGTTTGCCAGATGTCCATGTCGGTGCCAGCAGCAAAGACTAGGAAGGGGAACAGCGAGTGAGAGAAAGATTGATTAATTCACTGCGAAGGGGAGACAGAGCCGCGGGGATGGGTTTGAGCTCACCCTAAGCCGGAGGCATGTCTGTATGCCTGTGTGCACATGCGCGCGCGCGCGCGCGCGCACACACACACACACACCCATGCACACACGCATGCACACACACATGTTCCCACATAGAAGGAAAGAACACACAAATGTTGAAGGATTTGGGGTGGTTTGGGAATGAGCTACCTAGTAAAGAGGAAAACGAGAGGAAAAGAGGAAAGAAAAAGAGACAGACAAGGAAAACGAGGGATACCTGAAGGGAGACAAAAATAGAAACTATGAACACAGATTGAAAGAGAGGGGGAGAGATGGAGAGAGCTTATAGGAGATAAAATTAGAGAGAGGAACAGTCTGCGGAAAGAGAGACTAACAGCCCATCACCCCACCCCCACAGGGATGGAGGCAAACAGGCACCCTGTGGCACACAGGAGGATAGAGGAGGGAGGACGGAGATTTGAGAAAGGCTACCGAGGACAAGATTGAGGCAAGCATGCTACTGAGGTAAAGAGAAACAGAGATGGGAGCAGGAGAAAGCAGAGACTTAGGCAGAAGGGAGGCAGACCTCCCCCCTCCCGCAGTGCTCCAGGCTGCCCCTGCAGTGCTCCAGGCTGCCCCTCCTCCTTAGCTCACTGCACTACCCAAGAAGCTAATTCCACCTGCCAGCAACCAGACATGCTCTGTGTCCCACCTGAGTCCCCACGAGGACAAAGATGGGAATCTATCTATGGGCAGCATAGGGTTCTTCTCAGTCCTGGCTCTGAACCAGGCACCTTGAGAGACAGAGAGAGCTGCCCGGGCTCTGAGCCACAGGGCCCCACCTGCAGGTTTCTAGATAAGACTGCTGGAGGGCAGGACAGCCCAGCCCTGTCAGCTCAGTACATGCCCACAAGGATGAGATGCAGCCTCTATCCACAGAGCCCCACCATGAGAGACATCAGGTCTGGGTTCAAATGTCATCTTTACTGGCTGAATGTGCCTGACATCAGTCACTTGGCCTGTTGCACACCTTGGTGACAAGAATACTCACACCGCTCCTCTTTGGGTTGGGGAGGGAACCAAATGCATATGTCAGTACTACACCAAATCTGTCTCACCGGGAAAATCTGAAAAACTCAGAGATAAAACTAGAGGCAGCCAAGATGAGTGGCCCAAAGTGTATGGTCCTGGGAAGGGAGAGGCCATTGTAGCCAATTTGATAATGTACAAAGAAGGCTTCGGAATGTAGAGAGCATGCATCACTGGTGTGGCCACCAGTAGGAACAGGCACAGGGTGTGAGCAAGACCATCTTCAGAGCAGAGAGTTCATCACAGTTGACTCACCGACGAGTGTCACAGATGGAAAAACTGAGGCCCAGAAATGAATCAACGTGTCCAATCTCACTTAGTTAGCAAGGGTTCATCTTAGCATTTGAATCCAGGTCTGGGTGCACTGGGCACGCCCTCTTTGCCCAGCTGTAGGTCAGTAGGTTGAAGACAATGCAGAGGCTCAGGCAGGCAAGAGAACCTTGGATCATCAAAGTTTGCTTTTCTGACAGCTGACATCCCCAGAACAAAGCCCAGGCAGGAGGCTAAGGAGCAGGAGTCAGTGTTGGTGAAGGGCACCAGGGTGGGGCAAGAAGGAGTCACCTAACTGGCCTGAGTTCAAAGAGGGGGGGGTAGGGGGTGTCTGGCCCCAAATGTAAAGTCTAAAAGGATCTCCATTAAACCTTCAGTAGTTTTCTGACCTCAGGTTAGAACGAGGATCACTGATCTGTGTGTTTTATGAATAAAGGGTGAAGCTTGGTGTCTTAGTGTTTCTATTGCTGTGATGAAACACTATGACCAAAAGCAACCTGAGGAGGAAAAGGGTTTATTTCATCCACAGTTCCACATAACAAACAGGTCAACCTCAAAGGCAGCAACAAGGGCAGGAATTCAACCAGGACAGGAACCTGGAGGCAGGAGCTGGTTCAGAGGCCATGGAGGGGTGCTGCTCACTGGATTGCTCTTCATGGCTTGCTCAGACAGATTTCTTATCTGTCTTACCACCCACCCACCCAGGGATAGCCACAGCCTCAACAGCTGGGCCCTCCCCCCATCAATCACTAGTTAAGAAAATGCCCTCTAGCAGAGCATTAATGGCCCACACCTTTAATCCCAGCACTCAGGAGGCAGAGGCAGGTGGGTGGATCTCTATGTAAATTCAAGGCCAGCCTGGTCTACAGAGAGAGTTCCAGGACAGCCAGGGCTACACAGAGAAACCCTGTCTCAAAAAAACAAAAACAAAAGCAAAAACAAAAGCAAAACAAAACAAAACAAAAAAAGCTTGGGGAGACTGAACTTATGAAATTGGAGGGGGGGGGTAAATGCTACAGGCCCACGTGCACATAGCTGATACCTAATGATAACCTAATGATTCAATCCCCACACACCTCTGAGGTGGGAGGACTGCCCACTGAGGCTATTCATCCTTTTGGCCATCTGAATGTGTTTAGGTATTCTAGAGTAGGAGTAAAGAACTGATGCTTTGAAAGGCAGCCTGCAAAGGGATCTAGGGCAAGGCAGTGTGACCTAGGGAATTACCACACGATCACCAATCAGTCAGAGTGTGAAGTGGGCAGTGATAAAATGTGCATGATTCTAGGATCTGAGGGATGAGACAGACCATCAGACAGACAGACAGACAGACAGACAGACTGACTAGAACAGTAGCCCAGATTCAATGCTTCTATGCATCTTTCTGGAGAGAAGATTCATGGTTTTCACCAGGTTAACAAGAAGGTCTATATTAGTCAGACTGGGCTAGCATCCTGCTGGGGTAACAAACAGCCCCAAATCTCTTCATATCACTTTCTCACACAAGCTGCAGTATGGGTCAGGCAACATTTCAAGACCACTGTCCTTTGTGTGAGACCCTGGTATCCAGGCTCCTTTGATCTTGAGCCACAGTTGTCTCAGCCTGCCACCTTCAAGATCAACAAGGGGTTTGGAGATAGCTCACTAGGTAAAACGCTTGTCGCACAAGCAAGGGGATCTAAATTGAGTTACCCAGAACACGGGTAAAGCTAAGCTTGGCACTGTATATCTGTAATCCTGATGATCCTGCAACAAGTATACACACTGCACACACATGCATATCTGCAAGATAATTAGATGAAAACTAGACAGATGGGTGAATAGATAGATGAAAGATAGATGATAGATAGGTAAAAGATAGATAGATAGATAGATAGATAGACAGACAGACAGACAGACAGACAGATAGATAGATAGATAGAGACAGATAGATGATTAGATGATAGAGATAGATAGATAGATAGATAGATAGATAGATAGATAGATAGACAGATCTCAACTAAGAAGAAGCTAGACAATCCAGAAGAGATAGTGTTTCTGCCCAGCAACTCACTATACATTGGTCAGAACTAGTCACCTGGTCCACCTAACTGCAAGGGAAGGTGGGAAAGACAGACTTCCATGTAACCAGGAAAGACAGACCAGGATATTGGCTAGCCCTGCTCATGTCTGCAATCCTTCTGCAAAAAAAAAAAAGAGGCAGGAGCTTTAGAGCTGCAGGCTGAGCCCCAACTCTGCTCTGCAGACTGGCTTTACCAGACTGCTCCTGAGTCTCTGAGGAAAGCCAGATGCCTCAGCCACCCACCTGAAGAGTTGTTGTCTGTAGTCCAGGAAATCTATGATTTAGTATCTCAAAATGTCCTGAGCAACTTGCTAGAGTAACGAGCCCTCTGGTCACAGGGCTCTGCAATCACCCTGGCCTCTCCTGCATCTGTTGACAGACTGTCAAATGTAATCACAGTTTCCATCCAGGTTAGATGGTGACATCACCCATTTTACTGATGGAACAACTGAGGCACAGAAGGCCACCCTGAATCTGGGATGAATGACACCCACCCCAGACAATGTGTCACATATGGAAAAGGCAAACGCTCAGCTGGGACACCCCAAAAGACACACCCCCCAGAAGATCTGGATTTCTGGTATTCTCCAGATCTGTGGGCCTTTACAGCACAAGATTTTTAAAAGTCCCTCAAACACATGTGGACAGCTCTCTCAGCCACCGTTGTTCAGTTCCTCTTGGGAAGCAAGACTGGAAAGACAATGCTAATTTAATTTGCCAGAATGAATAAGCATAAGACAGTAATGGAGGGTGATGAAGTGCTGTGAACCCTTAATTCACATCCCGACATCCCAGCTCTTCCGTCAGGAACTCCTTCCCCACCTCCAGCTGATTAAGCCCGAGTGACGGCAGTTAATTATCATCCTCTGTCACCGAGGAAGCCAGCCTTCCTCAGCCAGGCAGGGGGCGGGGGGGAGTGTGTAATGGACAGATCGGACTAAACAGTGGAGGGAAGAGGCTGTGAGCCCTCGGGGGCACGTGGAGGGCATGTTCACGAGTGGGGAGGTGGTCAGCCTGCCGTCAACAAAGCACACATCTGAGATGGGTCCACTCGCAGAGAGGAAAGATTTGCTTTGGCTCCTGGAGATGGAAATTTCCACTCCCCATCACCATCCCTATTGCTTTGCGCTGGTGGACCTCATAGCGGGGTTACAGGAAGTAGCAAAACCTCTCACCTCGGCTGGCAGGAAACAGAACATGGAGAAAGGAAGGTGCTGGGTGGCCCTACTCCCTACAGGGACACATCCCTGATGGCTTGAAATCCTCTCACCAAGACCCACTACTTAGGGGTGCTGCCTGCCCCCCTGCAGGCTTCCTAGGGAGCCTATAACACACGGTGCCTCTGGAGTGAATACCAGGTCCAAGCTGAACTCACAAAGGCTCCGCAGCCAGTCATATTGTATGTGGAAGGAGTCCTGGAAGCTGCCTATGGATATTTCTAAGAATAAGGTCCAACATCACCAAGCCCACACAGGGGTTCTGGCCAGGAGGACACAGCGAAGCATCTGGAGCATTGCCAGCACTCACAGGACATCCCTGTCCACAGAAGGCTTTCTGAGGAGCGCACAGGCCACCGCTCATCAGCAAAGTAAGGATTTCCCCGGAACGTGTTGGGCCCTCACTGGTATCAACACACACGTGGTATCTGACAGTTAGAAACATCCAAAGTCCAATGCCCTGGGTATCCGTCACTGCCCCAGTGAAGACTAGTGAATGAGGCTCCTCTATGGGATTGCAGTAGACACCTTCATCCACTCCTGAAGACTAAGGCCTGGCGTGAAGAACCATTCCACTACTCTGCCCGGTCCTGAGGAAGAGCTGAGTGCCAGTGAGCTATGCTCAGGTTATGGCAATGATCACATGGCCTCCCTGGCTGGCTCACACACAGTGATGCTTCTGCAGTCACAGGGAGGGGCCTTCCTGTCACACTCAGGTGTCATCCCATCTTCCTTTGAGGCTCAGACAATGGACCATGGCACCTGGCTCCCAGGGACAGAAAGCTGGGACAAGGCACATCTTCCAGGCCTGAGAAGTTGACTTTACACAGAGCCCCAGAGCTACTTTACAAAAACTGAAAGCAATTTGCAGCCTCACAAAAGGATGCATTAGGGAGAGAGCTCAGCGGTGGGCAGCTGGAGGCTGAGGGGAGCAGGGAGGAACTGGCCTGGGGGGGGGGGGGGGAAACAATTGGAGGAAAGCCAAAGCAGGGGCGGGATCTAAGAGGGGCGTGCCTGGCCCTGTGGATGAGATGGACCCGATTCATCCCTGCAGATACTGGCTAGGTGGGCTGGCCTTTCTGTTTGTTTGGTGTCATCTGGAATGAGCCACGTGTGGTGTTTGGGCCTGGGACAGGGGAGCTTGGCTCAGGACTGACCGATGTGATCTGGATTTTCTCTGGGGGTGAACAGAGTCCCAACAACAAAGAAGACTGGAACTATGATGGCTGTGCCCAACAGTCTGGGAGTGAGATTGGCTGTAAGTGACAGTTTGGGAGACAGGAAGGACTGAAGCGGGGCGGAGGGTCGGATAGGGGGAGCCTGAACTGAACTGGGGCAGTAGAGGTAAGAGACAGACACAGGTCTGTAAAGGTGGAAGAGCTTGGATCTTAATGCCCATCCCAGACCCAACTCTTGGTGTTGCTCCTGGGTCCCCCAGCACCAGGGCAGACCTGGAATGACCTCTCCCAACCTGACACCAAAACGCCAGCTCTGCTACCATCCGCCCTAGTAAGACTTTATTCCCTGACAGTTATCAGAACTCACTCCTTGTTAGACTTAGGTTTCCTGCCCCACCCACTTCAGCCCCTGAGCATGCAGATGAAACATCTTCCAACCCCTCTGCCCTGAGTAATGGTGTATGACCACACAAACCTTGTCCCCAGAGACCCTGGTCACCTCCCCATAAATACCTTCCTTCCCCCCTCATAAACTGAACCAGTTCTCTGAAACTGTTCCCGGCTGGTTCTTTGCCTGAGCACTAGCTGCCAACCAACAGATATCATTGCATCTACCTGCGCCTGGCTAAGCTTCCCTTCCTCCTGCGCTATCCCGAGCAAGAGAAGCAGAACACAGGCCAGTTTCCCTAGCACCGAGTCTATCCACCACCACACTTGGCCAGCACACCTATGAACATTACAACAGATGCACAATTCCTAAGTATCTCTGTTTAGACATTCTAGCAGGGTGTACTGTCTCTCTGCAGGGGACGGACTTGCTGGCCCCAGCTCCATCTTGAGCTAGTCAGAAACACTGTGGTGGTGGTAACAGGTGAGACCAGCAGGGGCTGGGCAGTACCAGGAGCCCAGGAGGAAGTAAGGATGAGGGGCAGGTGTGTGGTAGGCGCTGCAACCTGAGGACCACTCCTGTAACAGCAGGACCTGTAGTGAACAGAAAGCACTGAACCTGTTCCACACGCAGGCCAGTTACCTCAGTGCTCTGAGCAAGGGAACAGGCTCGGCATCCCCTCTCCTATGTTACTGTGGGGGGGAGTACCACTTACTGATAGACAGGGCCTCTCCCAGACTCTCCCTGGCCAGAATACCCCAGGGACCAAGGGTGTGAGTCCTATAGCCACACATCAAAGATTTGTGGTTGGTTCTGCTGTGTGTTCCTGGAGTGGGGAGAGAACATGCTTCTCCACACACCTCAGTTTCCTCATCTGTAAAGTGGGGGAGTAGTAAGGGGTAGGAGCTCTTCCCTCTGAGTTTTATTCAGGACCTTGAACCCAGAGCCTGGCACAGAGGGCAATCCTCCACCTCAGGCAGCGGATCTGTACCGAGGGTCCACAGTGACATTGACTGTTCTCACAGCTCCCAGTTGTTCCCTGAGTCCATTCCAGAATAGTGTAGGGGGTCCACGACCACCCCTCCCCCTCCAATACCTACCTCCCCATCTAACTTTGACAGGGCTGGGTTGGTTCTGGGTGAAAATGGATTTTCTGTCCCCATAAAAATCTCATAGAAAATGATCATATCTTCTATCAGATGAATGATGAAAGCAAAAACTCCATCCGTAGTCTAACGGTTAGGCTCTTCTGAGCATGCAGGCTGCCTGCATACCTGAGAGGCTCATTAAGGGCTGTTTGGGAAATGTGCTCTCCCCACCATTAAGCCACATTGTGTTAAAAGCAGTTTCCACTCCACTGCCTGCTAAGTTTTCTCCTTTCCCCTCCTTTCAAACGGGAGCAGCCCTGTTCGTTGCTACAGCCTTCCAAATTGATACATTACAGCCGAAGCTGTAATTCCCTAGGTAATGGTATTAGCTACTTTTCTTGTTGCTTTTGACAGAGTACCTAACAAAAGCAACTTCAGGAGGGCAAGGTCTATTTGGGCTTATGGTTTAAGAAAGGATACAGCCCATCCGGACTGTGGAGGGTGGGGCAGCAGAAGAAAAAAAATGAGACAGTTGGTCGTATTGAGTCCAGAGTCAGGAAGCAGGGAGAGCGGAATGTTGGTGCTCCGCCCACTTGCTCTTTGGTCCCCAGCTTGTGAGATGATACCACCTGCATCTGGAGTCTTTTCTCATCAGTTAAGGCTCTCTAGGAACAATTTCACAGGCACACCCAGGGGTTGTCTGCTGGCTGATTCTAATCCAGTCACACTGACAGTGAGGGTTGGTCATTGTAGTACTCATGTTTGAAGAGGGGGGTCCCCGGGAGCTAACTGATTATACATGGATCATGGGGCCCCATTACAGGATTGAAGTTCAAGACCACAATGCCAACAAGGGGCTTGTTACTCCTCGATGGTGTTGTGGTCTTGAACTTCAAGCCCCCCAAATGATGAGAAAAATAACTCTTGGTCATTTAAGCCTTATGCCAAACAATGAAGAATAAGAAAGCTTTTGTTAGGGCAGCCTAAACTGACTGTGGCATTTAGTCTTAGGAAAGACCTGTTGGGGGAGAAGGACCCGAGATTTCCTGAAAGGGCGCAATTATTTTTTAAGACTGTATGGCTTCAAATGTGGCTGAGTTCTAGGACCTAAGAATACCCAACAGACTGTTAGGGAGAGGAACAAACAGGGATTATTTGATTTGGGTTGGGGTGTGTGTGTGTGTGTGTGTGTGTGCATGCATGGGTGCACATGTGTTCAAATGTGTATAGAAGCCAGAAGTCAACATCAGGTGTCTTTCTCCATAACTTTCAGCCTTACTTTTGAAAATGGGATCTCACTGAACTTGGAGCTCCTCCTGGACTGGCCAGCCAACAAGCTCCAGGAATCCCCCTGTCTCAGTTTCCCACAGGAAAGCTGACAATCATGATCCGTTGGGTCTGGCTTTTTCACAAGGATTCTAGGGATCGAGCCCAAGTCCTCGTATCTCTGTGGCAATCCCTTTGCTGACTGAACCATCTCCTCAACCCCAGGATAAACTGGTTTACTACGAACCTGTCTGTGATTACCACCTCCTAACTAGTCCACGGCAACTGCTTTCACTACGACATTCAGAGAAGTGGTGGAGGTCTGGCTATTTCTCTCAGCACAGCTCTAGTCCTGAAAAAGAGCTAACTAGCTACCCTTTCACCTGCATGGCTTTCTAGAGCCTAGACTTCCTCTCTAGCCAGTTCCACCCTGGCGCTTCCACAGGCTTAAGCTTAATGCAAGCTCCGGATCTTTGTTCTTGGCCTTAGTGTTGGGTCTATGAGTGCTGATCTCCCTGAGAACTTGGTCCTTTGGTGTCTGGGGGCCGAGTATGTAGCCTGGAAAGTGGAGCAGGGCTGCGTTTGGCACCATCCCTTTGTTACTAGAGACGGGCTCTTTTATCAAGGCAATGAGAGAAAGGATACAAAGATAAAACTGTACACACACAGGCCAAGGCTTTGCTGAGACTCCAGCTCAACAGCAGAAGAGAGAAAGCAGTCTGACTCCAGAGCGGAGGGGCCAGCTTGCTGGGGAAAGGTCTGGTAGTGTCCGCTGCCAAGAGGAGGTTTTCAAATGACTGTGTTTTCCTTTCTATGTCCACGTAGCCTGTGGCTAACAGGGACTGTGCCCCAGGAACTGCTGAATCGCCCTCAAAGTGAACAACATTGTCCTGTGCAAACTCTCTGGCCTTGAAGCTCAGTCTGGGACTGGTAGGGAGGCTGAAGGGCAGGAGGGGCTTGGGGTGAGAATGCTCTAGATGTGCCCCAGGGGACAGGAGGGGGCCAGAATGTTAATCTCAGCACTCAGGAGGAAGAGCTGGCTGATCTCTCTGAGTTTGAAGCCAGCCTACAAGTTTGAAGTAACTTACTTAGTAGGTTCCAAGTCAGCCAAGGCTATGCAGTGAGACCCTATCTCACAAAATAGAATAGAATAGAATAGAATAGAATAGAATAGAATAGAATAGAATAATAAAATAATAAAAGCACTAAGTACACAGTAGAGAATGTCCATGTCTACAGGCAGAGCTGGGCAGATCTAACTCAAAGGTTAGGGCAGCCAAGGTATAAACAAAACAAAGATGAAGGACAAACTGTGTGTCACTTTCTGGTCGCCCAGTAGACATCAGCAGATGAAGGAGCAGTGAGAATCCATCTTACCGCCGTCATAATGGCTGTCACTAAGAAAATGGAACAAACCCAGTGGGGGGGGGGCACACGCCTTCAGTCTTAGCATTTTGAAGGCAGAGGCGGGCAGACCTCTGAGTTCCCGGCTAACCTGGTCTACAGAATGGGTTTTAGGGCAGCCAGGGCTACACAGAGAAACTCTGTCTTAGAAAAGAAAAGAAAAGAAAAGAAAAGAAAAGAAAAGAAAAGAAAAGAAAAGAGAAGAGAAGAGAAGAGAAGAGAAGAAAGGAAAGGAAAGGAAAGAAAAGCAGAAAAGGAAAGAAAAAAGAAAGAAATGGGAGAGAAAGAGAGGAAAACTACAAAGGCTGACACGGAGGCAGAAGAGAAGGAATGCTACACGGATGTGAACTGACACTTCCATAGTGCAGCCACTGTGGAAGTCAGTGTGGAGTCTCTCAAAAAACTTGAAACAAATCTTTCAGGGCTGCAGAGACTGCTCAAAGTGTGAAGAACTTGCTGCCAGACTTGAGGACCTAAGTTTGAATCTCCAGCAATGGGGTACAAAAGCAGGCGTGGTCACATACATACCTGTGACTCTAGCCCTGTGTCAGGTGACACGAGGACATCCACAGCCTCCTGGCTGCCAGCCTAGCTCCAGGCTCACTGAGCGACTCTGGCTCAAGGGAATAAAGAGTGAGGGAGGACGCCTGACGTGCTCCTCTGGCCCACCCTCACACACATGTGCGTACGTGTGCACACCCACATACGTACGTGTGCATACACCACACAAACACACACACACACACACACACACACACACACACTAGATGTCCATGACCAGGCTTCACTTGTGAGTACTCACCCAATGGACTCCAAGTCAACACGTCACAGAGATACTCACACATCAGTGTGTGCTATGTATGATATGGAAGCAACTCTGGTATCTAATAACACAGGAACAGACAAGGAAATGTGGTATATATGCAAGGTGGAATTTTGTTTGGTTGGTTATTGCTGTTGCTGTTGTTGCTGTTGATGCTGTTGTTGTTGTTGTTGTTGTTGTTGTTGAAACAAGGTCTCACTTATAGAACTGGCTGTCCTGGAACTCATTCTTTAGACCAGGCTGGCCTTGAACTCACAGAGATCCACCTGCCTCTGCCTCCTGAATGCTGGAATTAAAGGTGTGGAACACTACACTTGGCCACAGTAGAATTTGCTTGCTTGCTTGGTTGCTTGCTTGCTTACTTGCTTGCTTGCTTGCTTGCTTGCTTGCTTGTTTTGGCTTTTTCAAACAGAGTTTCTCTGTGTAATAGAGACCTGGCTGTCCTGGACTCACTTTGTGGGCCAAACTGGCCTTAAACTCATAGAAATCCACCTGCTTCTGCTTCCTGAATGCTGGGATCAAAGGCATGCACCACCATGCCAGGCTTACAGTGGAATATTTTTTAAAGATTTTATTTTTTATTTTTACATATATGGGTGTTTTGCTTGCATTTATATGTATACACCATGTGTGTTCCTGATGCTCAGAGACCAGAAGGCGGCACCAGAACCTCTGGAGCTGAGTTCCAAATGGTTGTGAGCTACCACGTGGGTGCTGGGAATCAAGCCCAGTCCTCTGCAAGAACAAGAGCTCTTAACCCCTGAGCTATCACCACAGCCTCAACTCTCACATTTCAACAGTAGTTTGGATACCTGAGACCCTAAAATCCCCTGATGAGAACCTGGGACCCTAATATCCACTGCTGAGAAAGCCAGATTCCCCACTTTGTAAACCTAAGTGAACATCTTCACTGGGTGCAACTCTCAAGAGTGGAGTGTACTGTGAGTGAGCACAGGTCTGGAAGTGGGGGTGCCCCAGGAACAGCCACTCAGAGGTTGAAGGTCTGCTCTGTGGTGATTGTGTGTCTGTGAGGCTCTCAAGGTGAGCAGTTTGGTTTCTTTTAAAAACCCAGTTATGTTATGTGACTATGTTTCTGTTTTAATCCCAGGTGTGCCATAAGCAGCAGTTTCACAGCAGGTGACTATGATTCGTCTTGCGTTCTAGGAGGGGCGTGACTTTGCCCAGCTGCCCATAATTTACATTTGGAATTCTGGGAACTTTTTCAGAGTGTACAAAGGCAGGTGCCGCATGGCAGCTGCTGCTGCCTCCTGTTGTTAGGGTTTGATGTGTGATTGTGAGCAAAGAGAAGAGAAAAAGAAATCAGATATCTTGAGGAGGACTGGCCCAAGGAACTCAACACCTCTAATCAGCAGGAAGTAGTCTAGAGAGAGTTATTCCCCTTTCTCCTCTAACCTTCTTTCTCTCCTACCCAGTGTTGGGGGTTTGGGAGGGTGGTAGATATAAGAACCCAATAAATTAGTAGCCAAAAAAAAGTAGCACCTACGGGTAGGGAAACCAGGGGTTGCATCAGGGGCTGATGGAAGCTGCCTATGTCCCTAGGGTGGGGCACCAGGAGACCTGAAAACATTAAAATAAAAACCAGTCTCCTAGACTATAACAAAGCTGTTGAAGTAGGAAAGTTTAAAGCAAAAACTGATGTGTGTGCACATGCGTGTATCTATATATGTGTGCCTATGTGTGTATCTATGTGTGTCTGTGTATGTGTGTGTTCCTGTGTATATATCTATGTGTGTCTGTGTCTGTGTGTATCTACGTATGTGTGCCTGTGTGTGTATCTATGTGTGTCTTTGTATGTGTGTATGTGCCTGTGTGTTTTATCTATGTGTGTCTGTGTATGTGTGTATATCTATGTATGTGTCTATGTATACCTATGTTCATATTGTGTGTATCTATGTGTATGTGCCTGTGTATATATATGTGTGTGTATGTGTACTATGTATGTGAATGTATCAATATGTATGTCTGTGTGTATGTATGTGTGTCTGTGTATGTATCTATGTGTGTATGTGTCTATATGTCTGTGTGTGTGTGTGTGTGTATCTGTGTGTGTGTCTTGATTTTAAACATTTTGTAATATGGGTGTCTGCTGTACTTTACAAATGTGAAGGGCATCCTGACCCCAGGATCAGCTAAGAGAAAGCCTTCAGCCATCGTCCCACAAGCCATCCCTTGTCTCCCTCCCCACGTTACTAGGAATGGGGACGTCAGGAAACCCTATCTGCTGTGGCTTGGTCAGGGATAGATGGAGCCATCACCTGCAGGACCAAACATTGCCCACCCTGTCCCTGGTGAATCAGTGTCCCCAGGGTATGCTCTGAACATGGTCAGTGATAAATCTAAGGAGAACAGGACTTTTCAGGGCCTGTTCTGAGGAGGTGGTGGAGACTGGTGGTTAGGGCTCTGGGGTTCTGTCCTCTGCCTCTGGTCTCCTCTGCTCCTCATACTGTGTCCTTCCCACTTCTAGGTAAGAGCAGCTGCCCCAGGCCACACAATCAGTTGTACAACTCCACTCTCTCAGGGTCACACCAGCACCTTGTTTGGAAGTCATCAGAGCACACAGAGTGCGCATCAAGGACAAGCTCCACCTCTGGGGCCTCTGGGGCCTCTGGGGCCTCTGGGAACTGAGGTCAGCTGAGAGGACTTCACACCCATTCCCAACCCCTGAAGCTTTGACATCCAGCATAGGGTGCAGCACAAAGCAGACATTCCCTAAGGCTGTGGTGCATGCTGGGAGAGCAAAGCAATGGGAGCAGAATGGGGTTGCTTCCCCAGCACCCCTCAGCCTGACCATCCTACCTCCCTTCCTTCAGGCCCTAGCTTCCACACCCTGTTCCCTCTGCCTTCTAGCCGTTAGGATCTTCTCTCCCAGAATGCACCAGATCCCACCTACCACAGGACCTACATTCATGTCTCCTCCGTACCTAGATCAACCCCTGGCAGGGATGGTGCTTCCTCACACCGTTGGCACAAGCCTAGTCTCTCTATGACTACTGGATGCATCTTGTCAAGGTGACAGAGCCTATTCCTGCATAGCCTCGCCTCAGTTGTGATAAAGTCTCTGTGTGCCCAGCAATTTGCTCTTCTGGTGGGAACTCCTCAAGGAAATCTGTCGGAGAGGCTTGGTCACTCTCCTCGAGTCCTGTGCGAGCCACAGCAAACAAGATGGCGCAGTGTGCTCAGTGGCTTAAGGGCTAGAGTCTTGACGAAGCTCAGTTTCCCGACATCTCTACTGTGACAAGAGAAAGCATTGAGGAACTTAGAACTGCTCTCCAGTGGTCAGGCGACTGTAGCCTCGGTCGAATCTGAGAGGTAATGGTAGAATAATGGCTTTTAGTGCAAGTCCATCCCC
This sequence comes from Apodemus sylvaticus, assembly GCF_947179515.1. NCBI lineage: Eukaryota > Metazoa > Chordata > Mammalia > Rodentia > Muridae > Apodemus > Apodemus sylvaticus. The sequence continues at coordinate 145,268,296 of NC_067474.1, forward strand.
TTGAGGTCTGACATCTTAAAATTCATAGATTTGCAGCATCTTGGGGCTGCAGGGATTTTCCCAGGCACTTACTGATAACCTGCCTGGCAGGAATGGATTTATGACTGTGCGTGTGCTTGAGACCACGCGCACACACATTCATTCATTCACTCATACAGGAGACTTTATCTTTCTCCGCTCAGCTTCTCTCCTTCCCTGCCCTCTAAATGAGAATATTATCTTTGCAATATTATCTTGGGTTTCTGGCGTGTGTGTGCATACTCGAGATGCTGAACCAGGAGATTCAGCTGTGAAAAGAAAATCAGAGAAGAGACCAGAAAGAAGCTGATCTTTCCATGAAGTGAAGGTGGGGAGGGGGTCATGAGAGAGAAAGGCCCTGCAGACTCTGGCTGGGAGATAGTTCAGAGTATGCACTGCAGTTCTCTGAGGAGGAGGAACACAGCATTCACATGCATTATGGGGTACAGATCACACCCCAATAGTTTGCCTTTGGAAGCAGACATTTGCAATGTTATTTCTATGACTATACCTAGGTGAAGTGGGATTCACACACCCCACTGTGACCCCAACATGAGTACGCTAGGGTCGAGTTAGGGCTATATGCCATGTTCTCATGCCCAGTAGCCATGCAGAGGAAACTCTTGGTTAATAACTGCCCAACCAACCAACACAATCCATCAACGCAAGACCCAGATGGCATCTCAAGAAGGGTAAGAGATATTTTATTCTGGAGCTAAATACAAGCGACTGTAGCCCAGGGACACAGATTTGGGTTAGTGTAAACACCAAGTAGCACTGTCGGGAACAGTTCCAGGGGCTTTTATAGTAACAGAACAAAGAAAACCATAAATTAAGGTACCATTCAAATACATTGGTGGGAACATCAGGTCATTGGGCCGCATCTGAGTGGGGAAGTCTCCACTACAGTTCTCAGATGTTATCTTGTGACTCTCCTGGCCTTTGGGATAGTGGAGGCTAGAGATCTATTTGTGCATCCCAAAAAGGATTTTACAAGAATGTTGGGTCAGGCAGAGGTGAGCAATAAATAACTATTAAGGGGCTAAAGATAGTGCCGGATAACTTGGCTCCAGGCCTGTGCCATTCCATATCTTCCCAATCACGAATGTTCTGATCGGTCCTCAGGCCATGCAAGGTCGTTAACAAAGGCAAGGGCTCTTCTTCTCTTTTCCGGAAGATTCAGCTCACAGCACAAAGCAGAACCCTTACCTCTGGGACCTCACTTCACAGTGAGTCATGAGTAACAAGATTGTCCCCCAAAGAGGGATAATCAGACCCAGTGAGCCCTTACTGAGAGTTGGGCCCGCAGCCTGAGGCGGAGGTCATAGATGTGGAAAGAGACTCAGGGCACAAGATGGGCCTAATTTGCACAGCCAGGCAAATCTCTCTGCTGGCTTTCATTCCATGCCCTCCATGTTCTTTCCACTCCTTGGAGCAAAACGGATAAGATGCAGCACACAGCTCTTGGGACCTGGGTAGGAGTCAGTGGTAAGGAGCCCTTGAGCTGGACTTTCAATGGTCTGTACATGATATTTCAACAGATACAGGTGACGGGCCTAGGGGCGAGGGAAGAGAGTACACTCCAGAACCTATCATCCATCTTTCTGTTACTGGAACAAAATATCTGAGGCAATGGTAAGTTTATTTGAGCTGACAATTTTGAAGGTATATCTATCTCTTGACCCCCATGGCTTTTTCGGGCCTGTGGCAAGGCACTGTGATTGAGGAAGCTGTCTACCACATAGCTGGCAGGGAATGAAACAGAGAAAAGAGACTAGTTTCCCACAATCCTCTTTGAGGGCAACCTCCACCCCACCCTACCCCGCCACCCCCAGTGAGTTAAAACTCCCCACTAGGCCCCACTTCTTAAAAGTTCTATTAACTCCCAATATTGGTTCACTACGGATCAAGCTTTAAATACACGGGCCTTTGGGAACATTCCAGGCCCACAGGACAGGTGACAGGGGCAGCTGCTTCCTCTGGAAGCAGCAAAAAGCACAAAAGCCTGGGCATCTTTCACAATGGAGTTATAATTTGGAATTGTAAAAAGGAGATGTGTCCCTGCAAGGGCGGAGTGGGCCTTGACTCAGAAACAAGGTTGCCGCTTCTACTAGCTTTCCAAACCAATGGAGTCAACTGCACGGATGTGGTTGTAGCAGTGAGTTCCTCAACCTCTCGTTCAGTCCCTCAGACTTCAGTTGCTTCTCCTGCTCTAACAGAAGCCAGCTTGAGGCCTGTACAACTCCTGTGGGTCCTGGATCTGCACAGAGGTGTCTATGGGCTCCTCAGACTCCGCCTGCCTGGGCCTGAGCCTGCCTCTTTCCCTGTGTCCTCGGGCCTATTGAAGACCTATTTTGTGTTAGAATAAGACTGAGGAGGAGCTTGTCCTCAGTGATCATTTAGCCAAGGGGAGGAGAGACCATAAATAAGCAGATTCGGGTCACAACCAGGAGTCTTATTGCGAAAGAGGGAGAGAGAAAGAGAACTCAGTCCAGGAAATGTGGGGAAGGCTTTCTAATATAAACCCAGATGGCAGTGCAGAGGAGCCAGTCAGGCAAAATAAAAAGGAAAGGAAGAAACTGCCCGTGCCAAGGCCTCGAGATGGGAGAGAACTTGGGCACACTGGGAATGGAGGCTCTAGTGTGGTTAGAGCCTCCCAGGCCCTAGGACCGACGGACAGGCAGGACCTCGTGGGCTATGGCAAGGATGAGGGGTGAATTCCATGAGCAGCTGAGTCTAGTGCGCTCAGAGCTCTCTGTCCTCAGTGTGTAGAGCAGCCTAGGGTAGGAGAAGCCGAGAGAGGAGCCAGGGTCAGGGTCAGGTCAAAAGTCAGAGCTTGTCCAGGTCCTTCCAGGAACAGGTGACCAGAACAGCAATCAAAAAGATGGATGTTAGGCATCAAAGGAGAGGCTGCAGAGACACCAAACCTGCCAGACTCTTGACTTTAGACTCCCAGCCAGCCCCAAGAAAATCAGCTTCTGCTGTTTCAGAACCTTAGTCTGTGACAGCCCGTGTGAACCACAGCACCTCCCAACTACCGCATGTGCTGTATCTAGCGCTCCGCTCCTGACATCGGTTCTGTATTAATCTTCAGGTTGTCACTTCTGCCACATGCACATCATGTGCTCTGATGTGTTCATGATGCTCTGAACATCAGAAAGACAATCACCCCACCTGTTCCATGGGCACCCCCAGACCCTGGGTTAGCACTTCACCCGTAGTAAGTACTCCGTAAATGAAGAAGTCTGAGACGAACACTTGTGGCTCCAAGTTCTGCTCCGTCAGCTGGAGTGTCTTCCCCTTCTCTAAGGCCAGTGTGTGTCATCTGTGAGCAGTCCTGACCATCACGCCAACTCCTGGGGGCTTAGGAATCAACGGGAAACAAACACAGACAATTTGCCCAGCTCCAAAATCAGCAAATAGTATGATGGCGCTGTCCTCGTGACAGGGGTAAATCCATTCACTCTGGCTGTTCCCTCTGCCAACACATGCTGATGCCGGCTGCTGATGCCACCAAACAGTCACTGTCCCTTCTCACCTATACTGCTCACAGATCCTGTAGGGAAATGGACCAGGAAACAGATCGGCAGCTCAGGCTGTGTGCACACAGACGCAGGATCAAAGTGGAGCTTCACAGACAAGATATTGAAAAGAAAGAGTTCATCAGACCAGCAGGAAAGGAACAGCATTTGGGCAAAGAAACCGGTGGAGGCAAAACCAGGGGCAGGTTCTGGCTAATGCCCGCACCTCCGTGTGACTAGCATCTACCTACATGATAGTAACTGTGTGTGCTGTGACCCCAGGGTAATGGGCACTGAGAAGTTGTTTCCAGTTGAGGACCTCAGGCAGTGTACTCCTGTATCAGAAGTACAGGAGCAGAATGGAGGGAGAAACTAGAAGGCAGTCGAGCGGTGTGTAGACCTGGAGCATGAAGTACACCCAGCCAAGGACCATGGAGGGCACAGAGGGTCAGGGCAGGCCACACGGGTCACGAGAAGAAGTAGCCAGGCCAGTGGCTCATTACAGGAACATCTGTGACTGAGAATATGTCTCCCTCAAATGCCTTACTAATGTCTAGGCCTCCCTGACAGGCAGAGCCAGGCTGGTGAGCGGAGTGCAGGGGCTGTGGGGTCAGAGTTGAGTCAGCCAGGACATGGTCATCATAACTCACACACACACACACACAAAACTAACATCAGAAGGAACATTCTGTGAACCGGAACCAGGACAGGAAACTTTATCAGCTTGGTTTCCTCCCACCCCACAACCAAATGAAAACACATTTGTCTCCATGACACACGTGTGTTTGCAGGAGACAGAGCGATTGTTTTTGTTCCCCCACTGAGGAGGCAAGAATAGAAAACTCCACCTGCCAAGAAAGCCTTCCTCCCCCAGGCACAAAGGACAAGGGAAGCTCCTGTCCCCAGCTTACTGGTGCCTGAAATGCCAAGCCTTCTTCCTGAGGCCCCAGGCTCTGTCATTTGTCAAAATGTGAACAACTTCCCAGAAGTCGTGTCTTTAAAACAAACTTGTTTCCTTTCATTTTACAAATATTTACTGAGTCGTTTCTTTAAGCAGCCCGTACCTAGACTCTGGGAACAGAGAGATTGAGTAAGACTTGCTCAAAACAAACTGCCCAAGGGATCGGCCATGGGTTGGTGGCAGGTCACTGGGTGCGGTAAGGAAGCCAGTCTACAGTTGTACTGAAGGATTGGGGGTAGGGCCAGACTATGGGAAACTATAGCAGAGACTCTGTGAAAGGTCAGGCTTGGGCCGTCATCTAAGGATGGGCTGAGACTCTCTGGTGGGGCCACAGCAAGGCAACACTCCGGCATAAACCCCTTGGGGATGCCGAACTTAGCAGGCTGAGAGAAGATGGGACAAGGGAGAGGAGACTGAGCAGCAGGGAGCGCTCACTGATGGGGGTCACCTGACCTACGGTGACAGCATCTCTCAGGCCAGTACCCTGCCCTTCACTTCACCTTTGCAGAACTGCCCTGTCGCTAATCACATAGACTGGATGGCCCGCCCTTCTTTCCAAATAAGGATTCTGTTTGGGTGAGCAGTCAGTCAGTCTATCTTATTCTGCTGGATACAGTGATTGGTTCAGGAAAAAACATGTAACTGTTTAGACTGAAGAAAGGTGAAGAGATGTCAAGGTGTGGGTTCTTGAAAAGAGGAACTACTTCTGTCTTTGATGGAAGCCTCTAGAAGGCACTTGCTGTCCTCTCCCCTCAGACTGGGGATGTAGCCAGCCAGGGATCAGGTAGGTGAACACAGAGAGGCGCTAGAGGAGACAGGCGGGCGGTGGCACATGCCTCAAGTCCTGAAGGTGGGAGGATCTTCTGAACCTTGGAGTTCCAGGCCAGTCTGGACCACATGGCAAGACACAGAGACAAAGTGAGACGGGATGGGGGAGATAACGTGATGGTGCGGGACATGCTGATCAGGTTCCAGCCAACTTGACCAAAGCCCGAGTCATCTGGGAGGGGGAACCTCAACTAGGAAAGAGCCTCTATCAGATTGGCCTATGAATACAAGCGGCCTTTTCTTCATCAGTCACTGCTGGGGGAGGGCCTAGTTCACTGTGGATGGTGGCCTTCCTGGGAAGGCAGACCTGGGCTATTATTAGAAAGCAGACTGAGCAAGCCACTAAGCAGCCTTCCTTCACGTCCCTGCTTCAGTCCCTGACTCCAGCTGCCTGCCTTGAGTTCCTCCCCCGACTTCTCTACATGACAGACCATGATCAGAATGTGTAGGTCAAATAAACCCTTTCCTAGCCAAGTTGCTTTGCCTCGTGGTGTTTTATCAAAGTCGTAGAAAGCTAAGACAAGGATGATGATGTTGATGGTGGTGGTAATGATGGTGATGATGGTGGTGGTGGTGGTGGTGGTGGTGATGATGATGATGATGATGGTGATGGTGATGATGGTGGTGGTGGTGGTGGTGGTGGTGGTGATGATGATGATGATGATGGTGATGGTGATGATGGTGGTGGTGGTGGTGGTGGTGGTGGTGGTGATGATGATGATGGTGATCACCTGCCCAGGTCTGCTTTTCCCTCAGCATACCCAGGCTCCATTTGTTGTACACCCAGATGGACTGGACAGAATAAAGCTGAGCTGGCTGGGTGGGTGAGTTAGACAGGATTTCAGACGGTGTAGGTGTAGGAGAAAAAGCCTTCTCCAGAGAGTTTTCAGTGAAACAGCCCTCTTTATTGGGTAAAAGCAAGGTCTATATAAACCCTGGGGAGTGGGTAAGGGTTTTCGGGATGAGTGTACATTATTGGCTGGTGCTGGGGTTACATGACTACTCAAGGGTGGAGGAGGGGATCGTGAGGCTTCATGTGCTGGGACATGCAGGCCCAGTCTCTGGATGAGATGTTCAGGGTTTGGACACATCTCCACTCACCCTTGCTCCTCCAGCTCTCCCCGGGTCACATGGCTTTCTGATCCCACAGGTGCCAATGGTGACATCACAGATGTAAACCACTCTATCCAGCTTTTAAAAACATTTTTATCCATTCTTTAAGAATTTTATACATCTGATCCCTGGACCCACCTGGATGCCAAAGGAAGAGAACTGACTCCCGCTAACTGTTCCCAGGCCTATGTGTGCATGCCCTCCCCCGCCACGCCTAATGAGTAAGTATGATTTTAAATATAAAGGAGAACAGTCCCAGGGACCTCCTGTTGAGTGCATGCTATACATGCATGCTCACCTGTGTTTGTGTTCCTTCTACACACATGCCTGTGCAGGGATGGCCAACTGCATGATCGACTTTGTGGGATGATTCATATTTTGTATTAAAAAGATCTGGCATCTTAGAGCCCACCCTAAGATTTGCAAATCTAAGACAAATATTTAGTTTGTATTTTATCCCACTTGGAAAACGCAGACATCCTGCGTTGTTTCATCTCCGCCCACAGCCCCATGGTCGCAGCCACCAGGTAGCATCTGCTAAGAACAGAAAACTCTGGTACCCACGTGGTAGGGCTGTTGCCAAGCTTGGAGAAAGTTGCGAGGGTTTCCAGCTTCCAGGGAGATGTGGAGCCCACAGACCCTCGTCAGCCTTCCGTGGATGTGATCTTTGATGGTTGTTCCTGTCTGGCCCATCAGGGCTAACAGAAAGCTCCCTTCTCCCCCAGATGTCTATACTTACCAGCCCTGGTTTGCTCTGTCTGTCACCAAGCTTGCTGGGACTGTAGCCACCTAGGTCCAGACACAGACAGGGGATGAGTTAACTGTGAGACTTGGTCAAAGGCTTGGCCACAGGTGGAGCTAAGCTAGAATCCAGAGTCTGTCTTTTTGTTTTGTTTTGTTTTGATTTCATTTTGTGGTGTGTGTGTAATGTGTATGTGATATGTGTGATGTATATGTATAATGTGTGTGCATAATATGTGTGTAGTATATGTAATCTGTGTATATGTGTATAATGTGTAATGTGTGTGATGTGTGTATGTGATGTGTGATGTGTATGTAATGTGTATATATAATGTGTGTGTGGTATGTGTAATGTGTGTATATGTGTGTATGTAATGTGTGTGTGATGTGTGTGTGTAGTATAGTATATGCATACATGGAGGTGGGATGGATGTAATATAATGTATTGCATGGTGTGTAGGTGTGTGGGTATGTGTGTGTGTGCTATGTGTAGCATCTGCATGTGTCTGTACATGACATGCACGTGTGTGTGTGTGTGTGTGTGTGTGTGTGTGTGAGCACATGTCTATGTAGCAAATGCATTGGTATATGCACATGTAGAGAGCAAAGATCAACTTCAAACACTTTCTCTTTTTCTCTCTACCTGTGGGTGTATTGGAGGGTCTCGTTATATAGCCTTGGCTGGTGGAGCTTGCTTTGTAGACCAGGCTGGCCTTGAACACAGAGATTCCCCTGCCTGTCTCCTGAGTGCTAGGATTAAAAGTGTGCACAACCACCCCGGGCTCTACCTTTTGGGGGGAGTTGGGATCTCTCACTGAACCTGATAGGTCCCCTGGATAGACTGGCTGGGGTTCAGGTGCACACTGCCACGCCCAGCTTTTTAAGTGGGTGCTGAGGATTTGAACTCACACCCTCACACTTGTGCAGCAAGCACAAGTCAGCCCGAGTCCAGGCTCTGCATCTCTTGCTGTGGTACTAGAGTGGCTGCTCCGCCTGGTGAGTCTAGTGAGCTCCTTAATACTGATCCCAGTGAGCACCTCAGGGTAGCTGCCCTACAATGGGTACCTGTCACTGTGACCCTCCTTCCAGAAGATGACATGAACAGTCGTTTTCCCAGATTCCCCGTTTGTTTCTTCCCGACTGATCCGCTGGGGTGGCTCTTACCTTCCACTTCTCAAGTATTGATGGGTTCAGCCACCGCTCACACGTGAATCACCTGCCTGCCTCAGCCGAGCTGATGCTCGTTACAGACAAATCCTTGATACCATCAGGCTTTCTCAGCATGAACAGACTCACCTGCTTTCCTCTCTTGTCTGCCTAGATCAGTGACGTGGATCACTCTCCCCCCCACCCCCCCAAGACCAAGCCAACTTGAAGACGGACAGTTCCTGGTTCCACAACTCCACACTGGAGACCTACTCCAGGCCAGACATGGAGATCTTTACAAGGTGATTCCCTAGGGAAGAAGCACCCCCAGTTTGTAGATGGGAAATGGTCTCCAGGACAGCAGCATCCACCCACAGTAATCGGGACCAGAGCATTCATCTCAGGTCTTTCTGGTCCTACAGCATCCTGTTCCTGGTGCATTAGGCACTGCAGACTAGAAGCAATCCTCCTGCAGAGGTTCCTTTTCCTTTCCTCCTCTCTCCTCTTCTTGCCTATCCCCTCATAAACCTTTCCTTTCTCTCTTTTCCGCCACAGCTCTCTGCCCACAGCCCAGCACTGACAAGATCACGCGGGCAGACACCCTATGATCTGGCATGCTCTGTCACTCTCCGGGACAGTGAAGGAAATTTTGCTTCAGAGCATCTGTCTTAGTTTTGGTTTCTATTGTAGTGAACAGACACAAAGACCATAGCAACTTTTATAAAGGGAAACACTTAATTAGGGGGCTGGCTTACAGTTTCAGAAGTTAGTCCATTATCATCATGACAGAAAACATGGCGGCATGCTGGCAGACAAGGAGCTGGAAAAGGAGCTGAGAGTTCTACATCTGGATCCACAGGCAGCCTCAAAAGAACTATAAGTCACTAGGCCTGTTTTGAGCTTCTAAGACCTCAAAGCCCACCCCCTAGTGACACACTTCCCCCCAACAAAGCCACACCCACTCCACCAAGACCACACCTCCTAACTGTGCCACTCCTTATAGGCCAAGTGTTCAAATACTTTAGTCTATGTGGGCCATTCTCTTCAAACCATCACAGCATCCCACATATAGGGCAAAGCCCAGGGCTCCCCAACTTGCTACCCACCAGAGGCGTTTCCCACAGCTCCAGCTGCTTGGCTGGGAGGTGACACCACGGTTTCTTCTTCCCTTTTTGTGGCAACTCAGATGTGGAACTGCCCCTGTCCCCAGGGTCTGGTCACCACAGAAGTGGAAGGGACGGGAACTCCGCTTTCTCTAGGCTTCACATAGCTGCCACAGAATCTTAGAATGGAGAGCTTACTGTGAACTGTGAATGGGAAAACTGAGATTTCCTCAAAGCACAGAAAGGACAGAGCTAGCCTCAGATCCCGGGAGCCTAAATCTCCAGCCAGTGCCTCTGAGGAAATGAATACAGCCTGGGACTAGATCTGCTACTGCGACTGGATCTGCTGTGCTGTTTGTTGTTATTTGCTTGTTTTGATTTGGATTTTGTTCTGTCTTGTTTTGCAAAGGGATTTCCCATGGACTAAGACTGACCTAGAAGTCCCTATGTAGCCTGAGCTGGCCGCCCACTCCTGATCCTGCAGTTACCCCTCCCCAGATGCTGGGATTACACAGTTGCACCACCACACTGGGCTTAGATTTTTATGTTTACTTTTTTGCTTTTATTTCCACAGGAGAGTCATCCTTCCAACTCCTCAGAGCACTCGGGAGGGGGCAGAGCTACTGGATTTGGGGCTCCAAGCCAGGGCTGCCTCAGACCCAGCACATCTGAGTTTGCCACCCATGCCTTCCACTCCCTCATCTACAAGGGAACTTTCAAAAGCCCAGATGCTCAGCTTGATGCTAAAATGTGCCCAGAGTGTCCTATGCCCCAAGGGTTTCAAAGCAGAAGGTGGCACACAAGCCATAGGACTACTTGGCCTGACAGCCCATGTTCCACATCTCAGAAAAACCTAATTCCTCGTGCTGGCCGCCGGGCCCAGGTGCTGGACGCCGGGCCCAGGTGCTGGACTAAATGGATGGATTTGCAGAAACCACAGTTCCCTGTCGTTGTTCACATCCAGAGCAGCAGGTGTCGGCCCTGAGCACTTCAGAGCAAGTCCCCACCAAGTCCACTGGGGATAAATCTGTTCCCCAAAGCAGTGCCTGCTAGAAGGCAGTGTTGCATCATGTTGCTTGATAGCACATTTTATTCCATCCCATAACCTTTATTTAGCAGGAGTCGGAATCTCCTGCAGAGGCCACTTACTGCCCTGTTTGGGAATGTTTCCTGACAGGAGACATCCCAGGCAGGCAGCATCTCAAAGGACAGAGAGACATTATGGGTAGAGTTTCAGGGCTCCGGGACAGGCAGGGCCATAGTGACGTCAAAGGAAAGGCAGAGCTGAGGGGGCCACACTGTGGACAGCTTGCTAAGCAAGGCCCGTATCCCCAGCATGGGTGCGAGGTAAGCCGGAACATCTTATGGCCCTGAGACGAGAACTCTGGAGCCAGCTGTGCATCTAAGACAGGGGTTCAGAAGGACAAGCCAGCATCCACATGGCTACAGGGGACATTGGTGTCTGGTCATCTGGGCCCTCTCGGTCACCGTTAGTGTGCATTTAGCCGCCAGCTTGAGGCATCGACTCTTCCTATCCGTGTACTGGATTTGCCTCACAAACTAGCGGGTTTCCCCCATGCTGGAGAAAGAGGGGAAGACATGCAGGCATTTGGGGTGTGGGGGGCATCCAGACATTGGGCACTGTCCTCAGCCACACACTTGGAGAGAGGAGGAGACACAGGGACACCGGCAGCATCTTCACGGTTTCTGCAAAAGCTGCTGTCTGAGCTGGTGGGCGGTGTGAGCAGTCTTGCTGGCTGAGCAGGCACAGTGCTAATCCAGAATGGCGGGGCAAATGAATTGAAAGCTCTCCACAGGCCTAAGGGTTTCAAGAAAATAATTTCAATTAAAATCAAGTAGAGGGGAGACTTGGGCCCCCTTTATGCAGAAAGCAAAACGTATGAGGAACTGAGATAGTAGGGAGAGGGAGAGGAAGAAAGGAAAAGAAAGTGGGAGAAAGAAAAGGTGCACACCCCTGAAGAGGCAGCAAGGAAGTTATCCAAAAGATGGAAACTCATTTGTCTCAGCCAGGGGAGCAGAACCATTGGCTGTCAGCTAAGCTGTCTGTTACAGCTAGCTACAGGTGCAGGGGAAGGGGGCTGTAGAAGAAGTTGTTACCCAGTTGAAGTAGGGATGTGATTGCAGGCATGGCAGGGGAGGGGGGGTTGCAGGGTAGGAGGGTAAGGGGGAAGATTTGAATTGCCCTTGATGGTGAGGGGAGCCGGCAGCCTGCAGGAAGGTTGGATAGAAGAAGGATGGTGCTAGAGCCAGCTGGCCTTAGCTCCTGCCCCACGGCGATATCACCGGGAGGCGCTGGGTGCAGTCCTCTTCGTGGCGTCTCAGCAACTCAGAGCAGAAGATGGCTGCCGTGGGAGATGGCTGGGACTTAATAAGCGCTGTGGTTTGGATATGGTATGAACGTGTCTCCCAAGGCTTCATGCTCTGAAATGTAATCTCCATTGCAAGGTGTGAAGAGGCTGGACATAATCCAACTCTAGAGTTCAGCAATGGACCTTTACTTAGGGTATGACAGAGATTAAACTCTGCCGTCAGGGTAAAGCTGCAGGATTGAATCCTGACTGCTGTATAATGGGGGAAGCAGGCTGGCCAGGCCTTTAATCCCAGCACTTGAGACACGGAAACCTGAGAGTTTAAAGACCATCGTCAGTTATATAGATAGTTCAAGGCCAGCCTGGACTACACGAGACTCTGACTCAAAGGGGGGAAAGAAGAAAAGGGTAGAGGAGGAAGAAGAGGAGGAGGAAGTGGCAGAGGATGAAGAGGAAGAGACACATGGACACCCAAGTTCCCCATCATTTGCTATGTGAGGCCTTACTGTACCGGTTAATCTATGTCGTTACCTAGGAGACAAGCCTCTGAGCATACCTGTGAGGGATTATCTAGATCAGTGTCCTCTACCTTTGGAAGTCGAATGAGCCTTTCACAGCAGTTGCCTAAGACCATCAGAAGACACATAGACTTACCTACATTATGATTCATGACAGTAGCAAAATTACAGTTATGAAGTAGCAATGAACATAAATTTATGGTTGAGGTGACCATAACATGAAGAACTGTACTAAAGGATCAAAGCATTAGGAAGGTTGAGAGGCACAGATCTAGATTAAGATTAACCTCTAGACATGCTGGTGAGGGTGTTAGCTTGACTGAGTTAATTGAAGTGGGAAGGCCCACCCACTATGGGTGGCACCATTCCCTTGGCTAGGATCCTGGACTGTATAAAAAGGAGGAAGTGAGCTGAGCTCTAAACTTCCTGACTATAGCCGCAGTGGCTACTTGCCTCCGGCTCCTGCAGCTGTGAATTCGCCACTATGAAAGACTAATGCCTCAATCATTATGATCCATAATAAATCCTTTCTTCTTTAACCCCCTTGGGATCTTCTCTGTATATAGTCCTGGGCCACCCTGGGATAGACTGTGTAGACTAGGCTGGCCTTGAGCTCACAGAATTCTGCCCCCCAAGTGCTGGGAGGACTGTGTACCACCATGTCCAGCTCCTTGAAATGCTTTTGTCAGGAAAGTTTATTAGGCAGCAGGAGAAGACAACAGAGACATCTGGGCTGCCTATAGCCTTTACCAGTAAGAAAGCTATCGCCACTTTGGACTTCCAGAGCCATGAGCAACAAGAGCCTCTTTCCTTTACAACTTCATGTGTGATGTTGTATTATATCATCAGCAACAGAAAAGGAGTGTGGGGGCAGGATGCTTAGAGAAAGCCACCTGCAGGTGAGTTGCCCTCACCTCCTGCACAGGGTCAAAAGGCCACACCAATAGTCTGGGGGCCGGGACGATCAGCTAGTTCTATGACCCCAGCAAGCCCATCAAGTGGCTTCCTCTTTGGGGACATCTGTTTCTACATTTGTGAATTTGAGGCTTTTGTATCCTCGGTGCTGATGACATCGGGCCAGGTAAATCCTTGTGGGACTGGACGCTGAGCAGTTTCACAGGTCTCCCAGGCCTCGAGCCATTAGATATAAGCGCTCATGGGCACTGGCGTGACCACCAGCTCCACCTCACCCCAGGGCTCCCTGCGTCCTGCTACTCCTGCAACATCAGGTGCTATGCAGGATACCACAGAGCACCTCCCTGCACAGCAGCAGCGTACCTACACCTGGCTTCCAAGGCAAGATCAACAGGGACCTCAACCCACTCCCATTCACCCTGTCCACCCCCACCCCCACAGCTTTCTATCTGCCCACCCCTAACATGCTGAGAACTTTCTCAGCAGCAGGAGTGACTTCTCAGAGTTTCAGCCACAGTCCCAACAGCCAGCTTACAATGTCATCAGTGCCTCCAGGAGACTGTACCATGTCCATAGGCCTTGGCCCATTGGGCCAAGTCTAGCCTGTGCTCATCTTTAGCCAATGAACTCCAATGGTCTGGATCCCTTCCATGGGCCAGACCTTCCCTCCCTTTGAGTCTGAGTCCTTGAATACTCTCAATCTCAGTGATGCTTTTTAGAGTTTTCTTTATTCCCCTGCCATAGACAGCAGCAAAAAAGAAAAGCTACCCTCTTCATCATATCACAGAAGGGAATAGTAGGGAATCATAGTCCAGCCAGTCACGCTTCTTAGCCAAAGTGTCGAGGTGTCGAGAGCTTCACTGAGGAGGCCTCCATCTTGTGTTTAAAGGTCAACCTGTGGGTTGTGACCCCTTTGGCAAGCCTCTATCTGCAAATAATATTTACATTATAATTCATAACAGTAGCAAAATGAGTTATGAAGTAGCAATGAGAATGATTTTATGGTGGGGGGTCACCACAACATAAGGAACTATATTAAAGGGTCGTAGCATTAGGAAGGCTGAGAACTACCAATCCATGCTGGGTGAGAGCTTTACCTTTCCAGTGTCACAACTTTAGGGTCACCAGGCCCCTAACTGTGACCCTTCACTTGCTCTGTAAGGAAGCCTAATAAGCTCAGTGAATCCCCAGGGCGAGCTGTGGTGGAACTGTACTTTGGTTTGTCATTGAGACCTTCAGAAGAGGGAAAACACTGCTTGTCTCTCCCCAGGGAAGGGACTCTTTTTTTTTTAAAGATTTATTTATTATTATATGTACATACACTGTAGCTGTCTTCAGACACAACAGAAGAGGGCGTCAGATCTCATTACAGATGGTTGTGAGCCACCATGTGGTTGCTGGGATTTGAACTCAGGATCTTGAGAAGAGCAGTCAGTGCTCTTAACTGCTAAGCCATCTCTCCAGCCCCAGGAAGGGACTCTTGAAACATCCCTTTAAGTAATGCTTCTGTCTTCTAGTTGGAACAGACTGTGTAAGAAATAAATCATTCGGGTCCATTTTCAGTATGCAGCAAACTTAGAATTCATCAGAATTACGGGTGAATGGGAGGCTTCAGGCCTTCCCTAGCTGGCAGCTGGAACGTACTTTCTGGTCTCAGAAGTAGAAAAGCACATCTTTATGACTGAGCCCACAATCAGAAAAGGTGATCTTAAGCCCTGGTAGTGGTTTGAACAGGTGTGCCCATCCCCCACCCCACCCCCCATAGACTCATCTGTTTGAATGTTTGTCCCATGGGGAGTAGCATTATTAGGAGGTGTGGCCTTGTTGGGGTGGGTGTGGCCTTGTTGGGGTGGGTGTGACCTTACTGGAAGAAATGTGTCACTGTGGGGACAGGCTTTGAGGTCTCCTTTGCTCAAGCTCTGCCCAGTGTAGAGCATAGTCCTCTTCTGCTGTCGATCTCGGCTTCTCCAGCACCATGTCTGCTTGCATGCTGCCATGTTTCCTGAAATCATGATAATGGACTAAACCTCTGAACCTGTAAGCCTTCCCTGATTAAATGTCGTCCTTTGTAAGAGTTGCCATGGTCATGATGTTTCTTCAGAGAAATAAAACCTTAACTAAGACAAGCCCCAAATTAGATAATGCCTTCTCAACCAAAAGGATCAGGAATTTAACAAGTGGGAAAATCCTGGCCAATGGGAATACAGTAAGGAAGTTCCCACTATCCAGAGACTTCAAAACCCACCGAGAAGTATCCAATCAGCATGCATCCCTTTTTGCCTTCTCTTGACGCTGGCATAGATTAAAAACTGCTTCGTCTTTCGGTAGTCTCTTGAATTTACTATTATCTTCTTGTGGGCATGGGATCGCTCCCAGTGCCTCTCCTTCGTGACTGGACCAGGCAATCTCGGGAAGGGAAACAACAGTTTACAAGAGCGTCTGCTTCAAAGCGCATCTCCCAACTGGCGCCACACCTGAGCCCTCGGTAAGCCCTTCCACCCTTTAATTAGGTCATGTACTTGCTGGTGATGAGCTGTACGGTAAGACTGGTTAATTCCACGGATAAGCCCACTATTCAATTTTCCCTGTTGTGAAGTCTGTTCTTTGAGAAAGAGCGATTTCACGTAGATCACGGCAGGGCTGAGAGAGGATTCCAGGTACATGACTAGTGGTGGGGACATAAATATCACCATCAGGAGCAGCAAATCCATAGCCAGAAAAAGTATTTTTCCCCAGTAAGAAAGAATCTTTGTCCCTGATGAAACAGTGAGGTCACCTGACACGAGGGAGCTGGCTGCTCCCATCCAAGGGGCAAGTCAAACTCTGGGTTCCCACTGCCTTTTCTATTGGGGGATTGAACGCCTGGCGGCAGCCATATCTAAAACAGCCCTTCATACAGGATGGTTTGTGGTTAGGAGAGCATGTATATCATACACCCCATCCACAAGAATCCCTTCATTCATTGAACACCCATTCCTTCCCGCCCCCAGTCCCCGCCCACCAAGAACAGGGACTGCTGGGTAGAGAAGTTCGCTGACAGATAAGGAGCCTGTCATCATTCCGGTAGATGCCCTTCGGTGAGCTTGAGGCACGAGTCCACACTTCTAAGCCTGTCTTGAGGAGTCCATCTGTGCGTGTCTTCTCCAGAATTCCCTGTCAGGGGCCTTCCACTCCTGCAACCTCAAAGTCCCTAACTTTCCAGCCAGACCATACCACTAGCCGCTCTTAAAACCAGTGGAGATATCCGTGCTTCTTGGCCATCTCTCCTCCCAAACACTCCACATCAGGTTCTACTACCAAAAAGAAATTTCCTTCACGCCATATTCTGAAGTCCTCTCCATGAGGCAATCATATTCCTCCACTTTATCTTCTAGAAGGTTTACAGAAGCATACCAGACTTAGGGTTTCATTCTTCCGTCAGCTGGTCACAAGGAACGCTGCACAAAGGTGCTCGGGATTAGGGGGAGAGAAGGCAGACGTTAATGCTAAGGAGTTTTAGCCCCTAACTCACACAGAAGCATCCAGATTCACCATAGTGAGGTCCCTTCAATGTCATTCTCAGGAGAGGAGAAAGGACTGCTGCTCATAGCTAACCTCAGAACTAGTTGTTAAAGAAAATCCTAAATGAGGGGCTGGAGAGACGGCTCAGCAGTTAAGATTAATCACTGCTCTTGCTGCGGGCCAGAATTCAAATCCCAGCACCCACACCCGGTGGCTTACAGCAACCTCTACCCCAAGCTCCATACGGTCCCACACCCTCTTCTGGCCCCTGCAGACCCTGCACTCATGCGTACATGTCCCAACACAGACACACACATAACTTTTTTAATCTTTGAGAGAGAGAGAAAGAGAGAGAGAGAGAGAGAGAGAGAGAGAGAGAGAGAGAGAGAGAGAGAGAGAGAGCTAAAAGATCCACAGGCTGGATAGCTACCTAGTTTCCATGTTTTGACACTAGCCTCTACTGCATCAAGTAGCAAGCTAGATACTACCCAGAAGAAAATGTGTTCTAAGGAAAGGAGGACGTTCACTTTGAAAGCCTGGAGGCTTGTCCTGGGACTCACCTTCGGGGACTTGCCGGGGACTGCACAACATCCCTACTTTCTGAGGACACTTGAATCACGAGTGGCTCCCCTCAGTCATTAAAACCATGAGACGATGACCTGACTAGAGACTTTGCTATGATCTTCTCTCAAAATTCAAAGCCTTAGCCAGGCAGTGGTGGCTCACGCCTTTAATCCCAGCACTTGTGAGGCAGAGGCAAGTGGATTTCTGAGTTCGAGGCCAGCCTGGTCTACAGAGTGAGTTCCAGGACAGCCAGGGCTACACAGAGAAACCCTGTCTCGAAAAACCAAAAACCAAAAACAAAAACAAAAAAAAAAAATTTCAAAGCCTTAAGGGGGGTTTCACCAATAACTGGAGTAGCAAATACTGGGCAGGGGGTGTGGCTCAATGGTAGAGCCCCTCACCTAACATGTGCAAAGCCTGGCATTCAGTCTGCAGCACCACGTGAAAAGTTATCATTCGCCCATGTATCATGGTTTCTGTCTGAGAAAAAGCTCGAGTGCTGTGTCTTTCTTCATATTGACAGTGTCATTTCCTGCAGACATCTCCATGTCTTCTACACCACTGAACCCTCGGACTTTCCCCAAGACAGCAAAGCCCCTGAGGTTCTGTGGCGCTTGATTCCCCAACTCTTGCTTACGTGCTTTGCCTGTGAGTTACTGGGGCTGATCAGCTTGTCATTGGACTAGTGCACTGGTGTGAGGCTTTTAGATTCTCAAGATGAGAATATTAGTTATAGGCTGTTTAATGGGAAGGGAATGGCAAGAGATTGAGGGATAGCACCGGGAAAGACTGGGATTGTAGGTCGTTGACCCTTCCAGGCAAAAGGCAACAGTTTTTTTCACAGCACGTGAGAATTGGTACAGAGAAAAATGCTGTAGAAAGACCAAGGGCTACAAAGCTTCGGCCTACTGTGTGGGCCCTGTAAAGGCGTTGTAAGCCAGGCTACCAACCCAGATATGGAGAAGTCATGGGTCCATGTGGTAAATAGATCTCTAATGGTTCATTTAAGTGACAGAGTAGCAAACTACATTCTAAATAACTATAGATGAGGGGGCTGAAGAGATGGCTCACAGTTAAGACCATTTGCTGGCCCAGTAAATATCTTCAACAAAATTGTAGAAGAAAACTTCCCTAACCTAGATAAAGAGATGCCCATGAACATACAAGAAGCCTTCAGAATTCCAAACAGACTGGACCAGAACAGAAAGTCCTCCCGGCACATAATAATCAAAACACCAAATTCGCTAAACAAAGAAAGAATATTAAAAGCAGTAAGGGAAAAGGGACTTATAAAGGCAGACCTATCAGAATCACACCAGACTTCTCACCAGAGATATAGAAGATCCTGGGCAGACCTCATCAGACCCTAAGAGAACACAAATGCCAGCCCAGGCTACTATACCCAGCAAAACTCTCAATCACCATAGATGGAAAAACCAAGATATTCCATGATAAAACCAAATGTATACAATATCTGTCCACAAATCTAGCCCTACAAAGGATAATTGATGGAAAATGCCAACACAAGTAGGGAAACTACATCCTAGAAAAAGCAAGAAAGTAATTTTTTTCCAACAAACCCAAAAGAAGATACCCACACAAATATAAAAATAGCATCAAAAATAGCAAGAAGCAACAATCACTTTTCCCTAATATCTCTTAACAACAATGGGCTCAACTCCCCAATAAAAAGACATAGACTAGCGAAATATTTCTCATGTAAATCTTCAATTTTATCAGAAAATGGTTGTAATTCCCCTTTTAATTAATTTAGTAATGTTTTTATGTCTACCATTTTATCTGCATTATTTTTCATGATAATCTTCTATTTTAATATGTCTTTCTATGTTCTTCCTCTATTTTATCAGAAATGTTTTCAATGTAAAGCTTTGATTTTATCACAAATGTTTCTAATTCCACCTTCAATTAATTTAGAGTTTTTAAATCTACCATTTTTATGTAAAAATTTTCCATGAAATAGTCAATTTTTAAAAAATTGCAATCTTGCAGAAGACCCAGGCACTGGGTGGTAGCTCACAACTCTCTGTACCTCAACTTGTAGGGGATCTGATACCTGCTTCTGACCTCCATGGGCACCAGGTGTGCATAGGATGCACATGTATACATGCAGGCAAAACACACATACAATTATATAGTAACCAATCTGAAAAAAGAATTTTAAACACCCATGGTTATACCAACAGACAAAAGCAGCTCCATCCGTAGCCAGAAAAAAAAAAAAAAACCTCTGCTTACAATGGACAGTAGTGAATGCAGAGACTTATGGCTGCTCAAGATGTAAAGAATTGGCTTAAAAGACATCCCAGCAGGTAAGATCACTTGTTGCTCTTGTAGAGGACGTGGGTTCAGTCCCCAGCACTAACATGGCAGCTGAAAACTGTCTATAACTGTGTTTCCAGGAGATCTAATGCCCTCTTCTGACCCACAGGGTCCCAGGTGGGCACACGGTGCACATACATACATGCAAGCAAAACCTATACATGTAAAATAAAAATAAATAAATCTTTCTTTAGAAGACGAAGCAAGCAAGCAACAGATATGAGTTTAACTCTAAGCAACTCACTCATGCCACCATTTCTCTAAGGCTCAGGGAACACTGCAGAAAAGGAAGACAGGAATCGAGCAAGCACAGGAAGATAGGGTGAAGGGCCGTGACACCCCACGCCTTAGACTGAACACAAGGATTGCAGTCATTAGTTCACAGCAACCACAGTTACGACAACTGGACTCACACAAAGCTAGCTCTATCAACAACCGCCAGGAAGGAGGAGAGGCTCCCAGAGCCTCACCCTTTACCTCCAAACTATCTGCTGTCAATAGATTCTGGAGGACAGTCTTTAGCTGTGTTCCCTCTGTTGAGCCCACTAGACCCCAGTGGAGAGCCACAAAACCCATGCGGCCCTGGGAAATCCTGGTAGATTCAAACAAGACAAGGACGTGAGGGAGTTTTATGAGAGAGGAGAAGGATCAGGGCTGGTGAAGTGGGAAGTGGAGGTGGAAAGTCTGTCAGTTTGCAAAGCATACACATGAGAGATTGCTTTATAAAATTAAAAATTTGAGAGATATTTTTGTTGTTGATTGGTTTGGGTTTTGGTTTGGGTTTTGGGTTTTGGTTTGTTTTGGTTCTGTTTTGAAAGGAGGATCTTTTTATTTATTCCTCTCTCATATATTACACCCTGACCACAGTTTCCTCTCACCTCCTCCCCTCTCTCCTAAATCTACTCCTCCTCCTTTTAATCTGAGACAGCAGGTACAGCTGGAGTCACCACTTGAAGTGAATGATAATCCAGTCATTCTCCAAATTCCCCACACACCCTACCCTGGCCAAATAGGCAAGTTCCACAGGGGTGGGTCAGGCCCTCATTCATCTCTGCAGGTCTCTGAGGGAGACAGAGAGATCCAGTTCACACACTTGATAGAGAAAGATCCAAGAACTTCTGTTTAGGTTCTTCCTCCATAATGGGCATTGCTTCATGAGTCAGAGGCCCAAACTAGGGTTTCTCCAGTTTGCCCATTTCAACTATCCATTCGGAAACAGGAAATGAGTAACTGCTCACTTAAACCAAGCACCAATCACTAAACTACCTAAGCCACCACCTTGATGGGCGTGGCTACAGTAATCTTTGCCCTAGAAAGTATCATGCAGGATAATACCTAGTAACCGCCAAGGGTACATATGCTATCTTTCCCTAAGGGCAGTCTCTTTAATAAAGGACTACAGAACCCTGCAAAGAAGACACTTGGAGCATACTTATGGCTCTGCCACAGGAAGCTTCCCCGGGAGCTTGTCCTTCTCTCCAACCAAGAGACTCTAGTCAGGGAACTGGTTTATGTTTGGGAACTGGGACCAAGTATTCGAGCCAAGTCAGATGTTGGCCAATGCACTGCTAGTACATTGGTTGATTTTTCTGTATATAAAGCAAGCAGTATATTTAGCAGGTGGTCCATCTATTTCTCTCCTGGGACGTGATGACCAGAGAGTTGTTACCAAAGATCCCAGTGAGCCGACACTTTCAAGTTCTGGGATATCTGTGCAGCCTCCCTGAGGAATGCTCCCGTCTGCCTTGGGCTATTAAGAGAAAACATTCATCCCTGTGATTCCCATGAAATCTGGAAGCCTGCAAGGACAAGAGCATGCTAGGGTCACACTGGACTGCAAACGTGAGTGCCCACAGCATCTCACAAAGACACAACTTCTCCTCCTCCTCCAGAAATTGCCCCAAAGACTCAGTTATGAGTCTATATTCTTGCAATTGTTATGCACCATAGTTTGGGGAGGGCGCTATGCATGTCAAACCTGTTGAATGCCTCCCCATACCTGTTTTCTTAAGCTTTTAGAGACCTTCCTCCGCATTATGTCATTGGCCATTATAACATCTCAACTGAATGAAACTCGAGCCACCTCCATGGCTAAGTTTCAGCCAAGCAACCAAGAAGGATGTCAGAACCAACTTCAGCTACACAATTAGCACGTTAGATTCCTACTGAGCCTCCATACATTCAGAATGGCTGTGTAATCCCCTTGCATCCTTAGGATGACCTTCCACACACATGCCAAGCCCAAGAGTTACGTCAAGTCTAGCCATCAGCAAATGCTTGCATCCTTTTGCTGTGTAAACCGTCTGCTCTTCTGTCCCAGAGTGCACCTGACCCCTTAAAGTACAATGGGATTTGGCCTTATTTATGGATGTAATAATTCTAACCAAGTGTCTCTGTGACCTGTCTTCAAAAGGTCTGTCTTCCCCTTTCAAGGAATCTGTCCCACATAAGGTCATCAAAGAGTTTTCTAAACAAAGGAAAGTCAGTCTTCTCAAACATACAAAAAATATCATTTTTGTTGGCAGGGCAGTCTCCTCTGGGTGACTCAGGGATTCTAGAGTCTCCATTCCTCTGAATTCAATCAAATGTCCCTATTCCAAGTGTGAGGGCTGAAGTCTTCCTTGAATCATCCCCGAGTTTTCCCATAAGACACTTGCCAGCGTTGTAAATTTTAACGATGCAACCCACACAGTCAAATTTTATGATTCATTTTTTTCAGCAATATCCTCCCCGTGGCTACACAAACTCAAAGACGCCTTTGCAGGTGACTCAGAGCCACCTCGGTTCTCCAGCTATCATCTAAGCTGAGCATTAAGTGACCCGGCTTTGTCACGTGCCTTCTAGGGAGCATGTCCCAGTGCACTCAAGGATCCATCCAGTGTCCCACAGTCACCAGGCCTGAGGTAATAGCCAAGCACAGAAGTTACCAGGGCACCCAAAACATGTGCTTCATCTGGCATTGAATCAAAGTCCATCACAGGTGATGGCATAATTACAGTGCCACCGTGCTGTAGATTATGAGTCTCCGGTTTCCTGTTGGCAAGGAGCTCAACACTTTGCTCGAGGCCAAGGGTACAATGAAATCAATCAAAGTCCCATCTGTTTGTGTCGGTCTCCTGGGACCATCTGTGCCCTCCTCAGTATCAATTAGGACCCAGTCAGGAGACAGAGCTCATGTCTTTAATAAAATGAACCTGAACTTGAGAGTTTTTAATATCAAGAATAATATTCCAGTAAAGGACAATTAATCACTAAAGCAGCCAAAGAGATCCCTAAAGACCCAGGGGCAGCAAATGAGGAAACACAGTTAAGTCTCTTCAAGGGGCAAAGTAAATAAGAAAACAGATGGAGGGGCTGGTGAGATGGCTCAGCAGATAAAGGTGATTGCTGACAAACCTGGACAATCTTGGATCAATCCCTGAGACCCACATGGTGGAAAGAGAGAACTGACTATCACAAATTGTCCTCTGACCTCCACACATATGCTATGGCAAAACAGACGGGCAGACAGACAGACAGACAGATGTTTAAATTTTTTTAAAGGATGGCTTCAGGAGATTATCCTCCATCATTCAGCTAATTCAGATTTCTCCTACAAGGGAGACTTACTCAGCAGAGTACGAAGCCTATAGTGGCTAAGAAATTGCCTGGGCCATGTGGGCTTTCCTGGCCTATATAAATGGCTCTCGGAGTGGAAGCATGATCTAAGCCTGTATGTTTGATCTTATAAAAAAGTCTTCCAAGTGGAAACAGAGATGGTTGGAGGGACGTCTGGAGCTGTCCCACATGGGCCACAGAGGAGATGGGAACTGGTCTTTGCCTTTGTGGTAGGGAAACACAAAAGGCGGGAAGGGGAATCCCACCCTGGAGGGGAGAAGACATACTTACTGCAGTCACCCTCGTATCTGTCTAGTGCCCTCTACTGACTGAGTCTAGCATTGCTCCCACTGACAACAGAGTCAAGGGACCAGCTCCAAAATCACAAAGAGGGGCAGAGAAGGGTGTATTCGGAGCTCAGGGTTCAACTAGTAAATGATGCAGGAACAGGAGCAAATGGGGTAAGGTATGTAGGGGAGGGGAGAGATAGAGATATGGAGGCTTGGAGGTGGAGAAGCAGTTATCAAGGAAGAGGCCAGAGAAATGAGTTCTATGCCTTTTGGAAGAGAGGTTCGCCTGAGCTGGGGCCTTAAGGAGTCAACTCTGTCTCCATCTTGCTTTAAAAAAGAAAATGCAGACACATACCAAACACAGCTCAAGAAAGCCACATTGTTCCACTTCCAAATGAACAGAAAAGAAAATTCCTGGACAGATTCCTTCTTCCCACCCCTGGGGATAAGTGGGAAGTGAGTTGAGATGCATTTTATTTTCTTGAAAAGACTCTCCTGGCTCCTCTGCTCCTGCTGAGTCAGGCCACCCCTGCAGATTGGAGGCTTTCAATCATTCATTCAGAAACCTTCTCTATGGGTCTTCAAGGAGCCAATCACTGAGCCCAGGAGGATATTTGGTTGCGAGCCCCAGTTAAACCTTCTCCCTGCATCTATGACTACTCAACTTCCATGAGTATCAAGAATGAATAAAATATCTAGCAACTGATGTGGTTTGGGTCTAAATCTGTGGGAATTTCTGGACTGATTACAAGAGCCATGGCTTTGAAGTCATACGATATGAATTCTAATCATGATTGATTCTTTTGTGTGACCTGAAGCATTCATGTTTATGTACATGTGTGTGAATATGCACAGTTTTAGTCACCAGGGGTCTCAGTTCCAGAACCTCTTGACCTCTACTATGTTAGACCCCATAATAAATTGAAACTCTCCTAAATCAAAAGAGTCTTTAATCCACTGTGATGGTTTGTATATACTCGTCCCAGGGAGTGACACTATAGGAAGGTATGACCCTGTTGGAGTAGGTTTGTCTCTGTGGTGTGGGCTTTCAGAGTCCTACCCTAGCTACCTGGAAGCCCGTATTCTGCTAGCAGCCTTCAGATGAAGATGTAGAACTCTCAGCTCCTCCTGCACCATGCCTGCCATGTTCCCACCTTGATGAGCCTGTAATGGGGCCTGTAAGCCAGCCCCAATTAAATGGCATCCTTTATAAGACTTGCCTTGGTCATGGTGTCTGTTCACAGCAGTAAAATCCTAACTAAGACACCCATCTAGCCTACCTACTGTCACAGTACCCAGAGAGTATGTATGGCTTGCCCTCTGGTCATGTGACTACCACCCAGCATCACTATAGAGTGCACACTGATATATTAAAGGTTAGTGAGGTAACCCGTAGATAAGGACAGTTACTTCTAAGCCTGGTGGCTTGAGCTCCACCCCCAGGATGCATGTAGTAGAGAGAACTGACTCCTGAAAACTGTCCTCTGACCTCCACACACATTCTGGGGCACATGCACACCCACACATATACACATAACAAAAGATCATTAAGTTGAACTACTGTAAGCCAGGAATGGTCTATATTGTGAAGTAAAATGTCCTTTATCAAAGGACAATTGTGTCAGTAGAGAGTGAAGCATACTCAGCCTTTTTGAATATTTTGCCTCATAGCCAATCCTGTGAAAAGGTACCATTATATTCATTGTAGGCTGTTTAGGGGACCACGCATGGTCACTTCCTGGTGTCTGAACGTTAGGCCAAGAAGAACATCCTTGGTGGCGTGTTGGTTCTGGAGCTGAGCTGGTACTCCTTAATACCCAGCTGGGCCCCAACTCCTCCAAAAGGCTCTGTGGGCTCATGTGAGCAGTCCCACACTTTGTTCCTTCTTCCCTCCAAATGCCAAGAATTCTGGAACACTAGCTTCAAGACAAGCACGCCCTTTGTTAGGCAATAGATTTAGCGACGTAAACACAGAAGCCTTCCCTGCCCTCAAGGGGCTCCGCACTGGGTGGAGCAAAGAAAAAAAAGCAATGTCTGCACCATTCATAACACACATGCATCAGTTAGCTTTTGGTGTGTAACAAATAATCCCCTGTGCTTCCTGACATAAGAAAGAAGTGTTTAGAATCACTCCAGGTTCTAGAGGTTGGTCAGGCAGACCCTTCTTGTTTTTTCTAATTAGACATTTACTTTATTTACATTTCAAATGTTATTCCCTTTCCTAGTTTCCCCTTCACAAACCCCCTATCCCATCCCTCCTCCCCCTACTCACCAACACACCCACTCCTGCTTATCTGTCCTGGCATTTCCCTACCCTGGGGCATGGAGCCTTCACAAGACCAAGGGCCTCTCCTCTCATTGATTACCAACAAGGCCATTCTCTGCTACCCATGTAACTGGAGCCATGGGTCCCTCCAATGTGTACTCTTTGGTTGGTGATTATGTCCCCGGGAGTTCTGGGGGGGTACTGGTTGGTTCATATTGTTGTTCCTCCTATGGGGCTGAAAACCCCTTCAGTTCCTTGGGTCCTTTCTCTAACTCCTCCATTGGGGACCCTGTGCTCCGTCCAATGGTTGGTTGAGAGCATCCACCTCTGTATTTGTCAGGCACTGACAGAGCCTCTCAGGAGACAGCTATGTCAGACTCCTGTCAGCAAGCACTTGTTAGCATCCACAATAGTGTCTGGGTTTGGTAACTGTATATGGGATGGATCTCAGGTGGGGCCAGTCTCTGGATGACCTTTCCTTCAGTCTCTGCTCCACATTTTCTCTCTGTATCTCCTCCCATGGGTATTCTGATTCCCCTTCTAAGATTAGGCAGCCCCTTCTAATTACCATATTTATCCAACAGATCAGCTGGACTAAAAGGTTGACAATGGTCTCCTCATTCACAGGCCTGGCAGCTACTACCAACTCTTAGGGGATGCACTCTTTCCCCTCTAGGTCCTCTCAATCACCTAGTAGGCTCCACAGGCTTCCTTACAGCACCAGGACAATGCAAAAAAATGAGTGCCTCAGGTCTGGGTCTTGAACTCCACTCTCTGCCATTTCTACCACATTCTATTGGTTCAAGCAAGTTCTATTTGTCTCTCTGACCCACATCTTAATCCATCAGGTAAGTCCGTCAAGGTCAGCTTGAATGAGAAGACTGAACCCCTTCTGTTACAACAACAGAGCTGACCTTGACCCAATCCCCCACCACACCCCAGATGGCAGGCAGCTTGAGACCTCAACATAAAGCTTAATCTTGTCAAGCCTCTAGGCACAGATTGGGTTAGTTGAGGAGGGAAGACCTACCTTACCTGTGGGAAGTATCATTCCAAGACTGGAGTCTTAAACCAACTAAAAAGAGGAAAGAGAATTGAGACCAAAATCCATCATTGTCTGCTCCTTATTTTAGGAGGCAACACACGGCCATGTGTGCTCACGCCGAGGCCAGGGGAAGGAAGATATCTGGTCTCTTCCTCTGTTGCTGACCACATTACGTCCTCTTCGACTGACCCAGCCATTTTGGCTGGGCTGGCCAAATGAACTCCCAGGACTCTTGTCTTCACTGTCCAGTGTGGGTGTTATAGACGTGTGGGGCCACACCCAACTTTTATGTGGGTACCAGGGACTTGAACGTGGGTCCTCCTCATGCTTGCCCAGCAAACCGCTCTTAAGGGATTTCCTCAGCCCCTGTTCTCTCTCTCCTGACTGTAAATGCCCTGTAACAGATGCTTTAGGGCCTGACCCTCCCCCCTCGCTCCCCATCCCCACCCCATGCCTTCCCCACTGCAATGCCTAATCCTGGTCGTCAACCTGACACACCTGGAAAAACAGAACTTCAACTGAAGATGCCCCTCCATCACCGCACTGGCCTATGCTTCTGTCTTCAAGGAACTGGTTTTGCATAATGGTTGATGGAGTAGAGGGGTCAAGCCCACTGAGGGCAGAACCATTCCTAGGCTGGTGGGCCTGAGCTATAGCTGAATGTGAGTCTGGAAGTGAGCCAATTCACAGGGTTCCTCCTTGATTTCTGCCTCCGAGTCCTGCTTTGAGTTCCTACCTTGGCTTCATTCATGATGGATTGCAACCTGTAGGATGAAGTAAATACTTTTCTCTCCATATTGCTGTTGGTCATAGTGTTTTTCATCGCAACAGAAACCAAACTAGAACACTCACTATAGTGGACTGTACCCTTGGGCTGTATCCCAAAAGAACCCTTTCCTCCCTTAAGATACTCTTGTTGCAGGAACAACCTCTGTGGGAGGACTCTTGAGTGATGCCCTGGTCCATATATCTGCTGTTTGGTGAATAGAAAAGCCAAAACAAGCCTAGGATCTGGGCCTCTGACCCACACTGCCCCAGGAGGCCAGGCAAGCACTGGTCACACACACACACAGAGAGAGAGAGAGAGAGACAGAGAGACAGAGAGAGAGAGAGAGAGAGAGAGAGAGAGAGAGAGCCACTGGGTGGCATTCTGAGAGCACATTTATTTACAAAGCGCTTTACAAACATTACCTTACACCTCCCCACAGCCCCCTGTGAGGTAGGTCAGTAGTCATATCTACAGTTTACAGATGGGGAGATTGAGGCACGAAATGGGGGTGTGGCCTACCCCATTATAAAGAGAACTTCCCACCCTCCCATCAAAAAATAACAAAATAACAACAAAGAAAGCACTGGTCCTCCATCCCGAAGCACCCCTTCTTTCTCTGTACTCTAGAAGCTGACACCAGCCCTGCTCTAGCCCGCCCCAATTCAGGGGTGGCCTCACCGAGAGCCAAGGGGCCTCAATGCCAGGGGGCTGTGATTCAGCCTTGTGGATTGTCACAGGCTCAAGCTGAGCAGGACCAAGCCGTGAAGACCTGAAGGCCAGGGAGGAGAGAGGAGCTGAAGTGCATCTTGTGCATATACTGGGCCAGGCAGGGATGGAGCCCAGGAGGGAGGCACAGGCCCTGTTGCAGGAAAAGCTCAGAAGCAGGAGGGAGCATGGGGAGCAAAGCCGCCCTGGGTCTGTCGGGGCAGTGGGATGGAGAACGGGGCTGCAGGATGCTTGGCATGGCCCACTGGCAAGACAGGGAGAGGTCCCAGCTTCAGGACTCTCGGGGGCTCAGCCAGCTGAGACTCGGCCCCTGCCAAGTCCCAGTGAGCCTCCACCACATGCAGAAAGGACCACACTGGGTGCAAGCCTCCCACTCTCTGCAGACGCTCGTTCATCTCTTGCCCAGGACTGTAATGGCGCGGAGGGGCCTGGCCTGGGCCCCCCAGCACTAGCTATTTTGGCCAGTGCCACTGTCCCGGGCAAGCTTCTCTGCACACGTCTGCAGGATCCTCTGGAGGTGGGGCTGATACAGTCTTGCAAAGCTCCTCCTTGGCCTCCAGCCTTCCCGTGGGGGTCACCAAGATGGCGCAGTGTCCGTTCCAGTGTTCTCCCTGTGGAATTATGGCTGAGCAAAGTTGGGGCCACAGGCCCTCCTCATCAGTCTGGAATGATGGGCCATGCCCTGGGTGTTCACTGGGTGCCCCGGGTCAGGTGCCTGCTATCTCAACTCCAAAGCCTCCAGGTACTCCAGGGCCACGTCGTAGCAGAAATGGTACTGATCCTGGAGAAAGAGAGAGCCTTGAGCCCTGGCCACCCTCCAGAAAAAGGGGGAATGAGGAAGACATGCTAACCACCCGGGACTAGAATGGAGGCCCAAAGTTGAGGACCAGACAAGAGTACGTAGGTTCTGAGAAACCCGGTGGGGGGTGTTTGGGGATCTGAAATGGCCGTGCCCCAGACACAGCTCCTCACCATGGTCTCCACCATATTGGGCTTGTAGTTCCGAAGCGTTTTGGCAGCAAAGAAAACATCCACCAGGCTGTGGCAGCGGATCATCTCCAAGACCGTGGCACAGGCGCAGAAGGTGCCACTGCGGCCACCCCCGTTGCTAAAGGAAACACAGAAGAGGTTTGGGGCAGGACCTGGCAACGCAAAGGTGAGGAGTGGAGCTAGGTCATCTGAAGGCAGGGGCAAGGTCGGAGAGGCCAAGACAGGGGAAACACTGAAGTGCCACCTAGGCTTGGCTAGAGAGAGGAAAGATGAGAGGTAGAAGCCAGGATCTAGTCCTAGGAGCAGAAGGTTAAAGACAGTTCAGAGTTGAGACAGGCATCCAGAACTGTGCGTCATGCCCGAGATATCCTTGAGAAGCATCAGCCTGTAGACGTCTAGCGGAAAGAGCCAACCATACTTCAGGTGACAGAGGTGACAGGTATCTCAGAGGCCAAGAAGACCCAGAGCACACCAGCCAAACACAGGCACTGGGCACAGCCCGTGGCCACCAGGCACCCCAGCCTCCTCTTCCCGATTCTCTCTGTTCCTGTGACTCAACAGGAGCCTCCTGGGGAATGGGAGACTAACTAGCCTCCTGCTGCGGGAGTCTCTCACTAAGACTGAAGGTGGGCCCTCGGAGGAGAGGGCCCAGGCTGGCGTTGGGAGACTCACAGAGCACAAGAAGTGGGAAAAAGAGGTGACTGAGCCCAGACATGAGTGAAGACCTGCATTTCTGAATGGAGGTACGCATACACGAACGAACGGGTATGATACACACTAGAGAAAGAAAGAACACTGCGTGTGCATACATACATAAAGACTAGAATCCCACTGGCATAAAGGGTATGCTACATGGGGCCGCCAGGATGGCTAAGTGGATGAGAGTGCTTGCCGCCAACACTGATGGCCTGAGTTCAATCCCCAGGACATGATAGGGGCATAGAGCTCACTCCTGCAGCTCTTATTGTCCTATGACCTCCATACACACATGCTGTCATGCAAAAACACACGCATAGGCACACACATGTATGTGCCTGCACACACACACATTAAAGAAGTGTAATTTTTAAAAGTTCTTAAAATATGCTACATGGTGCCAGCAAGATGCCTCAGTGGGGTAAAGACACTTGCCACACAAACCTGGTGACCTGGGTCTGAGCCCCAGAGCCCAGGTAAAGGTAGAAACAGAAAACCAACTCTATGAAGTTGTCCTCTGACCTCTAGACATGGGCTGTCCCATGTGCATGTCTATACAACATTCATATGTGCACAAACAGACAAATGAAGAACAAGTAAATATGCTCTAACGTCATGGAGTGAGGGATTCTGACAGCCCTTGGAGCCTTGACTGCTTTGTGTTAGCCCTGAGGGCCCTGCCAGTCTCTAGCCTTTCACCTACCCACCCCCTCCCAGGGAGCACTCACAGACAATGCACCACGGTGCGCCCATCCCCACTCTCCGCCTGCCACTTGTCCACCTCAGCCAACAGGTGCAGGAAGGCCTTCCTGGAGTCAGGCGTATCCCGATAAGCAGACCACCGCAGGAACTGGAAGTGCCGGACCAGCAGGTGACCCTCCTGCAGCTGGGGACACAGCAGCCAGGCAGAGAAACATGAGCACAAAGGTCACAGGAGCCCCTGATGACCTTGAGACAATGGTCAGTAAAGGCAGCCCCGGCCGCTCACCCTTGGTGTCCTCAGGACACTCACCCGAGAAGAGTTCTGCACCCGGAACACCCGGGACACCAAATCCTCGTTTGCCGTGCCAGACACAAACTCTACCTCCATGAGGCCATACTGCTGTCGGCCTGGCTCTGGCCAGTACTGCAGGCAGGGCTGGGACACGGAGAGAAAGCTGAGTAGAACCAAGCCAGTCCCCACTGCAATGCCAGCTCTGGGGGTTCCAGCCTGGCTCAGTGCCTGACTCCCGACTCCCCTGCAGCAGACCTATCTCTCCATCACACACACATCAGAACACAAGGACAGCTGCCCAGAGCACTGGCACGGTCACGCTGGTCACAGCAAACTCTTCACAGACAGTGTCATGATCCCCACGGCTAGTGGCTGGAAAACTCCATTCTAACATGCTAGCATCCCACACACGAGTGTGCATGAACTCCTGCATCATGCTGACATTCTCTGGGAAGAGGCAGGCATGCACCTCCACCTATCCCAAACCAACAGTGTTTCTGAGCCCGCTACACTCAAAGATAGCATGGTCCTGACACTCAAACATAGCCTCATTCCCCCACTCAGCCCCTGTAGACAGCACTAGAGAAGGGAGAGGGGCAGAGGCGGCCCTTCCAATACACACATAGGCACACATGTGCTTCAGCATAAAGAGGTAACATGGCCTACCCCAAGTCAAAGAGATAACAGGAAACTTAAATTTGTTTTACCTCAAAAGCCCCAGGGCGAGGTAGTTTGGGGGAACCACTGCAAAAGCAGAAATTCTAAATGGGTTGCTCCAGGGTCGGGGAGCACAACACTGCCTCCTCCCACCATGTGACCCTGGAGAAAGCACCTCCTCTCTGCTGCAGAGGTCCTAATTCCTTTTCTCCCCTGAAGCCTCTATCCAGAAGCCACTGTCAACTAGCGAGCTGGTTCCTCATGAACCTTGTTTATAGACTAGGAAACCCAGGCCCTGGGAGGGAGTGTGACGGCAGAGCAGGTGACTTTGGGGGGCAGTGAACGCACTGAGGCCCTGGAGCCTCACCCAGGCGGAGTTGGACTGGTTAAGCTGGTTCAGCATGACGATGGAGGTGCACCCGTAGTCGTAGACCAGCCGCCAGAAGTCCGGTGTGGTACTCTGCAGGGGATGCAGGGTCACGATGAAGGCGGCGCTCCGTGTGTAGCTCTGCAGAGGAAACAGCACTCAGAAGGACCCTCTGATGGCTCTGAGCAGTGCCTCCCAGAAGCCAGGACTTGCACATGGGTGACCAGAGACATGGCTGGAACCGGTATCTGAGGCTTCAGGGGCCCAGGAGAGACCAACCAGCAGTGCATTCCCACTGAACCTTTCCTAGCTGGACACTGGAGTTACCACTCCACCCCCAGGATATAGAGAGCACACTAAGGTAAAAGGTCATGGATAAAAAGGAGGTCACCAAAACCTAAGTTTCCGTGCCAAACTATGATACTCCCTAGTATCATAGGCCCTTCAGTGGGACCAGACACCCAACTAAGCGAACTGGTGGGCACACGTACATGCACACACATGGATGGCCCTGGGCTGAGGAATGGTGACCGTGAGCCTCTCCCATGTGTCTCACTTCAGATATAGAGCTTCAGTTCACAGCAAGAAGCTCACAGGCAGCACCAGGTGTCCCTCTCACCTTGTGCCTTGTGCTATCCTACTGAGGGGGCTCCGGGCCAGGGACTAGGCCACAGAAAGCCTACCTCCCTCAGACCAACTCGGAGGCGGGGCTCTCTTCCCTATGTGGAGGCCTTCCAGTTGCTCTAAGCCTCCTGGCCTGGCTCTCTTCTCTCCTTTCTCCCTGACCACTCACTACCCTTGGCTCTCTCCTCTCAGCAACGTGAGTTCTCGGTGCCTTGCTCCTCCTCCCCATGATGGCCATGTGTAGGAGGGTAGGTCAGCCTGGCAGAGGGCCCAAGACACACAGCCTATATGGCTACATAGGCAAAGCCACGTTCTCCGCTATTTTCTGTAACATTTTGGTTCTCTGCCTGCCTGGCTTCTCTGTCATCTGGCTTTAAGACGGAGTGGAGCAGGAGCGATGCTCACAGTTCTCCCTTCCCAGTCCCCAAACCCCAGCACCTAGGTCCTGCTCTGCTTGCAATGCCCAGTTAAGGCCAGGGCCAGGGAACAGGTCTGCTCACCAGCTCCTGGGCCTCCAGGCCACAATTATCTAAGAACGGGGGTGGGGGGGGCTGTTTCTAATCACCACTGAAGGTCCTGGAGCTGGGCACAGTCCCATCTCCTCAACACTGGCTCCTCCAGCTCCAAATATCAGGTGTCTAGTCCTGCCGTCAAATCCTCAGGGATCCCCAGATCTCATCTTACTCCAGGCTCTGCTGGGACCACCCAGACCCTCACTAAAGCTGACTGTAACAGCAGGAACCCTGAGTGTCCAGGGTGGAAGACTGAGAGGGGTAAGAAGGTCTCCCGTGGGCTCGTCCCACTGAGTGGGCATCGTGAGGCATGTCCTTCCACCAGAGGCCTTGGCTAGACTCCATCGACCCCAGGGCCCTCCCAGGAGTGGGAGTTCCAGAGTGCCTGCAGCCTCGGGCTCTCACATCAGTCAGGGCTGCATTGATGTAGTTGTTGGGGTCCCCGTCACTGGAGATGAGGAAGGGCAGACAGCGGTCTGGCGGCAGCACGTCCATGCTACGGTTCTTGTCTCGATTCCGGGGCAGCAGGGCGATGCTGCACTCCTCCACGTCCAGAGGCGGCGTGACTGAGTTCAGCGTCTGGAGAGGGGAGTAGGGAGGGAGGAGACTGAGCAGGCCCTTTCAGGGCCTCCTCAAAGGACCTTAGAAAATTAACTCTGCTGGAGAAACTGAGGCCCAGGGAGAAAGAAGTTAGGGAGTCTAGCTGCCTTTCACCAGGCCATGTGGGCTGAGACTGAGCTTTGGGACTAGCACCTGTCTCCCTGAGGCAGTGAGGGCTTGGATACATGACTTACTTTTCTCACTTGTAAAATGGGAATGTGGTGTGCCTTTTTCACGGGGCTTCCTGGAAAGCTAAAGGAGATCATGCCGGCACTAAGAGTGTGATGCACCAGGGCTCGGCCCAGTGAGGCCCAGGCACTGCAGGCCCAGTGAGGATCACCATTGGGTTGTTACTATTCTCAAGGACGTAAGCCTGAGTCCCGCCTCTTCCCAAGAGACAACCCCAGGCACAGGGCAGAAGCCTTGGTCACAGCTGTCTAGACAGAACGCAACCCTGAGCACCTGGCGCGGCTTCAGCCAGGGCTATGACATCTGTTTCTACACCAAATCTTCGGTTTCAGGATACTGGAGTGTTAGTTTCTCTCTTATTCTTGGGAACCCCTCCCAGGGCCCCAAGTTTATCATGATCCCCAAAGCTGATACCCCTCTCCAGGAATCACCAGCCACATTTCCCGGTGACTCTATGCTGGCTCTAGAATGTGCCAGTCGGCAGGTGCCATATGGCTGAGGGAACACAGGAACTCTGGGAGGTGGGAACCCCTGTGTTCTGGTACCCAGAGAGCAACAGAGTCCTTTGGAGAGCAGCCTGCAGCATGACAAGCCTAGTGCCACCCAAAACAGCCGGCCCGAAGCTGAGCCTATCCTGGGCTCCTCCTCTAAACCCAGTGCCTGGCTTAAGAACAGCGGTGTGGGTTAGGGGTGGTGGCGCATGCCTTTAATCCCAGCAGTCCGGACGTAGAGGCAGAGAGATAGGATTTCTGTGAGTTCAAGGCCAGCCTGGTCTACAGAGTGAGTTCCAGGACAGGTAAGGCTGGCTGTTTTGCTGGGGCCACCATGGGCAGCAAGGGCAACTGCAGCCTGGCACAGCTGTGGGCCAGGAGAAGGTTCAAGTGTGAAGCGGGAGCCAAGGCAGAAGCCGGGCGTCATGGTATGGGCCTATGAGGCTAAGTGACAGGATCCAGGCTCCTCCCAGTCCCTCCCTCCAAACTCCTCCCTCCAGGCTCCTCCAGGTTCTTCCCAACTCCTCCCTCCAGCTCCTCCCTCCAGGCTTCTCACAACTCCTCCCTCCAGGCTCCTCCTAGCCCCTCCAGGCTCCCCATAGCTCCTCAAGGTAATGCAGGATCTGAACCCACATGTACCTGATCCCAAAAGTCTCAGGTAACAACAGCTCTAACACAGTCCTTTATTGTCCCTTCCAGTCACCCAACTCTGTCCCTCCAGCTGGGTCTCCACCCTCAGGTCTTTCTGATTGACCCTTGATAGCCACAGTACTAAGGACTCCCAGGGCACACTTGCACACACCACCTGTGTACACACACAAACACACTTCCACACATATACACCAAACTCCGACACACACACACACACACACACCTACACACACATTCACACACCCAAACTCCACTCCTATACACAAACACACCCAACCCTATATATGCTCACACAGCTCACACATATACACATATATATGTGTATGTGTGTGTGTATGTATATATATATATGTGTGTGTGTGTATATATATGACTATATATATATGTGTGTGTGTGTGTGTGTGACTATATATATATATATAGTCACATACCTCTTATATACATTGTACTGGCTAGTTTTGTGTGTCAACTTGACACAGGCAGGAGTTATCGCAGAGAAAGGAGCTTCAGTTGGGGAAGTGCCTCCATGAGATCCAGCTGTGGGGCATTTTCTCAATTAGTGATCAGGGGGGGAGGGCCCCTTGTGGGTGGTACCATCTCTGGGCTGTATTCTTGGGTTCTATAAGAGAGCAGGCTGAGCAAGCCAGGGGAAGCTAGCCAGTAAGAAACATCCCTCCATGGCCTCTGCATCAGCTCCTGCTTCCTGACCTGCTTGAGTTCCAGTCCTGACCTCCTTTAGTGATGAACTGCAACGTGGAAGTGTAAGCTCAATAAACCCTTTCCTCCCCCACTTGCTTCTTGGTCATGATGTTTGTGCAGGAATAGAAACCCTGACTAAGACAAATTGGTACCAGCGTAGTGGGGTATTCCTGTGACAACCTGACCATGTTTTGGGGAGGGCTGCGGAAGGACTTTGGAACTTTGAGCTAGAAAAGCTGTGGAAAGTTCTGTAGGAGCTTGGAAGACAATGTTACGAATAGTGCAGAAGATGGAGGCCTGGCTTGTGAAATTTCAGAGGGAAGATTAAAGACTCTTACAGTGGCCATGTTTTGATTGTGAAGATTCTGTGGTTTTGGTTAGCTGGGGCTGAAAAATCAGCTGTGAGTAACAAGATACCAGAACCACTAAAGCAAACCTTTGTATTACTGGGACTATTGATGCTGGTTAGCTGGAGCTAAGAAATTAGCGGTGATTAAGAAGAGACCAGCATCACTGAGATGAAATCTTCTTGGAAGTGTTTTCTGAGAGCACAGAGAGTGTGTTCCAGAGATAGCCACAGTTGTATTTTGTGCTGTGGTTGGATTTGGTACTGTGTAAGAGTCACCCAGATGGTACTGGTTTTGAAGGCATGAAGGGGTCATGAAGAGCAGCTGAGGCTCTTGGCACATTGAGAGGCCACGGAAGGCCATTGGTGAAGGTTCAGCCTCAGTTGCAATTGATGGCCCAGGACTTGAAGGGGTCATGCATGGGAGCAGAGGCTTGTCACCCTGATGAGAGCCTATGAGAGGCTATTGGTGAAGCCTAATTACAGTGGAAGAGAGCAGCGTTTTGGAGATGCCAGTACCATGTGATGACCACCAAGAACAGCAGCAGCAGTGGAGTACAGGCAGCTGGAGCCTAGAAGACAAGCTGTGTGCTACAAAGGGCAGAGCTGAAGAAGTGACCCAAGCCCTTGGAGGAGCCCAGAAGATCGTGAGTTGGATCCCAGACATTGGACATTTGGAATTTGAGTTTTGCTTTTGGTTGTGACTGTGCCCTGATATGTTTCCCTCTTGAAGGAAGAAAGTATTTTAGTGGAGCCCACAGTTAAAAGACTTTGAACTTTTGAAAGACTTTGAATTTTAAAGATATTGGACATTTTAAGGTGATTGAACTTTTAATATGTAAAGACTGTGGGACTTTTAAAGTAGTTTAGATCTTGGGGATGAATAAGAAAGTAAGGGTTGAGGCTTAATAGTGATGTGTTTGTGTGTCAAGTTGACAAGGGGTCAATTGTACTGGCTAGTTTTGTGTGTCAACTTGACACAGGCAGGACTTATCACAGAGAAAGGAGCTTCCGTTGGGGAAGTGCCTCCATGAGATCCAGCTGTGGGGCATTTTCTCAATTAGTGATCAAGTGGTGAGGGCCCCTTGTGGGTGGTTCCACCTTTGGGCTGGTCCTCTTGGGTTCTATAAAAGAGCAGGCTGAGTAAGCCAGGGGAAGCAAGCCAGTAAGAAACATCCCTCCATGGTCTCTGCATCAGCTCCTGCTTCCTGACCTGCTTGAGTTCCAGTCCTGACTTCCTTTAGTGATGAACTGCAATGTGGAAGTGTAAGCTCAATAAACCCTTTCCTCCCCAACTTGCTTCTTGGTCATGATGTTTGTGCAGGAATAGAAA
This sequence comes from Apodemus sylvaticus, assembly GCF_947179515.1. Classification (NCBI taxonomy): domain Eukaryota; kingdom Metazoa; phylum Chordata; class Mammalia; order Rodentia; family Muridae; genus Apodemus; species Apodemus sylvaticus. Next base: position 145,305,737 of record NC_067474.1, read on the forward strand.
CCCTGACTAAGACATACATATTCACTCCACTCATACACACACACACACACACAACCCTGCCCCTATATACACATACCCAACTTTACACATCTATCCCACACCTCACACCCATACACACACTCACACACCCCACATCTCTACACACATACTCATCCCCCCACCTGGAACTCTTCCCGAAGCTGGGAGGAATTACTCTGAGGGTCAATGCGGATCATCTCCCTGTAGGTGGCCTTGAACTCATTGACAGGGATGGTGGTCTCCCCACACAGGCAGGCCTCCAGGATTGCATCGTGGATGAAGATGTACTGTTCCTGGAACAGGAGACAGGAATGTAAGAATGAGGAGGGGACTGGGAGCTGAGCTCTGCCGAAGATGAAGGACAAGGAAAGCCAAGGCTGAGTTCAACACCACCTCAGCTCATCTCTCCTGCACAGGGGCATTCCCAGCAGGTCATCTGAGTGTGGAGGGACAGTCCAAGGTCCCAGGTCTAGTGAGGACACAAACCCTGGACTCCTCCCTCATCTCCCCTCCCGCCACCTGACTTGCCTATACAGCACTGAAGCTTGGAGAAACCTAAGAGCCACCTGCCACCCCCCAGCCCCTACCATGCGTGGTAGGGGCAGGAAGGGTCTAGGATGCCCTGAAGATGTGTTATCCAGCTCTAGGCTGCGTGACAGAGCCCTAAATGGAGGGCAGAGGTCAGACACAGGCCTGGTCCGAACCTCTGTCTGGATCATGTTGAGCCGCCGGGAACAGAGAGTCTTCACGCAGTTGTAAATGTCCACGACCCCCTCACACTCAGCCATGTCCAGCATCACATCCAGGACGATGTAGCAGCCTGTGCGGCCAGTGCCTGCACTGCGGGGACAGGAGGGAAGGCCAGGGTCACATCAGAGCCTTGGGGCGGGGACTCAAGACCAGGGAGAAGAAAAGAGGTGGGGATCAGGGTGTCTGCCTTAGCCATAGACCTCAGGGCTTAGGGACACTCTGACAAGGAGGGACTGTGGAGCACAGGGGACACAGTTGGGAGCAGAGAACAAGGGGCAGGAAGAACAAGCCAGGAAAGGCTGGGAGGTCATGGAGATGTCAGCCCCAATGGAGCAACACGGACTCAGGGAGAGGGATGAGAGGGGCGCTCAGGACTCAGTCCAGGAGCACACACTCCCCTGGATATCCCAGACTCCTGTATATCCTTCAAAACCCCACAGACTTGCCCATCCACACACACACACACCCCCAGGGAGCTTCCAACACTTCCAGGCCCCTCCAAACCCTCAGAGCAATATGGCCAGCTTCTGTTAAAACACTTGCCACAGGGTCCCCGTGGATGTGGCTATCTCTGTAACTCCCCCGGGAGGCCAGCTGGAGCAGGGCTGTGTGCATCGTTGGTATGTGTGCTCAGTGTGGGAGCAGTGTCGATGGGGTAGAAAGTTGGGAAGGACGCCACCAAGAGTCTAGCTTTATTATGGCACCATCGAAGCACTACAACAGCATTGAAGATGGCCCAGCTCAGTCACACGAGCACTTTGGAAGACCTGGGCGGCACCCACTGGGGCTGACTGTTCACAGACAGCAACGCGGGTGCATTTCCTACCTAGAAGCCAACCTCTGAGTAGCCTTAGCTGCCATTTTATTCTAGCACCATCATTTCTGGTGCCTAGCAACAGAAGGTGGACAGATGCACCCTGGACTGTGATGCTGTGTGGTTGGACCTCACGTTGAGGGGACCTAAGTCACACAAAGTTCTGGGAACAGGGAACATTCCAGAACTGGGCCGTATGAGTGCATGTGGGCAGTGGTGTGATGTGTGTGTGGTGTGTGTGTGGTGTGCGTGTGCATGTGCGTGTGCGTGTGCGTGTGCGTGTGCGTGTGCGTGTGTGTGTGTGTGTGTGTGTGTGTGTGTGTGAGTGTGTGCGTGTGTGTTAAAGGTCGGAGGTCAACATCAAGTGTCATTCCTCAGGAACACATTGTTCCTTTTGAAACAGGGTCCAGCGCTGGGCCCTGGGGCTTCCTGATTAGGCTAGGCTGGCCAATGAGAGACAGGGATTTTCCTATCTAAGTCTCCCCAAGGCTAAGATTACAAGCACATGCCCCACACCCAGTTTTTTATATAGATGCTGGGGATCAAACTCAGGTCCTTGGGCTTGGGAAGCAGACACTTCAGTCAGCCATCTCCCAAGCCCATGTTCTCTCTCTCAATCTGAGAAGAGTAAACTAGTGGTTCAGTTAATGAACACTCTTTGTGATATAAATTACACGTGTGTTACAGACTTCTGTATGGATTAGAATTCATCCTTAAAAGATGATGTCTTGTGGCTGGAGAGATGGCTCAGTGGTTAGGAGCACTGGCTGCTCTTCCAGAGGACCTGGGTTCAATTCCCAGCAACCACATGGTGGCTCACAACCATCTGTAATGGGATCCAATGCCCTATTCTGCTATGCAGCCTTACATGCAAATACATACATAAATAAATTTTTAAAAATTCAATCTTAATGAAATTTGAACAGAAAAGGAGAGAGGGGGTGGAGGGAGGGAGAGAGAGAGAAAGAGAGGGGGAAAGAAAGAGAAAGAGAGAGAGAGAGAGAGAAGCCTCTGATAAAGGGGCTCTGTGGGGTACCAACCTCAAAGCCAAAGCTCCTGGGATCTTAGGTGACACATTGTTTCCTACCATCTGTGTCCAAGCAGGGTAACCCAAGCCCAGGACACCTTCGGGAGCGTGAACCTACCCAGCTCCCCACACCTGGGCCCCTCTCCTTGGGATCTCCAGTGTCCCCACCTGCAGTGGATGACAATGGGCCCAGCATCGGGTGGAGTGGAAGCCTTCACGCGCCGGATGAAGGCCAGCAGCCCCGTGGCATGGTAGGGGACACCATGCTCTGGCCACGCTGTGAAGTGGAACTGGCGGACCTCATGCCGGGCAGAGTAACCTCTCTGTGGAAAGCACAGTGGTGACAGTCAGCTGCCGGCAGCACCCACTAGACACCCGCTGTATGCCGGGCTCTGGCAAGGCTGGCAGCAATGTCCATTGTCCAGGTGGGGAAGAGAAGGCCGTCCCCTCTGCCAAGGCTGAACAAGTGCACACACTGCTGCATTTGGACTGAGTCTGCCAGATGCTTAAAGCTATGCTGTCCAGCACTCACTCTGCCCCTGGGTTGTCGTGGAAACAGAAGAGAGCGTTGTGAAGCAAAGTCGGCGTGCCATTACCCACTGAACTATCTTGCCAGCCCTCCTCTGAGGACTGTACAGAGCAACTAAATGGGAACGTGAACCCTGATACAAAAGGAAACCCTCTGACCCTCATTTTTCTCATCTGCACAATGGGTCTGATGGTAAACATGTGCCCAGAGCTTCCTAGAGCTAATAAAATGTGTGTAAGGGACTCACAGTACAGTGTCCCACACCACAAGGAACAACGCAGGGCAGTCATCAGATCTTCTTCAGCATATCGGAGGCCCACTGGAGACCAGCAGGCGCTGTCACCATCCCATCCCTCAGCCAATCTCCCAGCAAGAAGGGCTTGCTTACCACTCCCCTGCCCCTTATGCTCCCCAGCCTGGGGCAAGGTGGGCTCTACATGGAAGAGGTGTAAAGGAGACTCACCCGCTCCAGGGCAAAGGTGCGCACCACATACTCAGCCAGTGTCTCTGTCTTTACCAGCGTGATCTTGATGTCCCCATACATGTCTGAGTCCTCAGGCCAGTAGCGGGAGCACTTTACCTGGGGCCCCCAGAGCACAGGGTTCGCTGGGCTCTTAGCCAACCATGAGGCCCACCCTGCCCCCAGCCCATTCCCCATCCCCCCGCTTACCCTGCCCACCTCTACCAGCTTGGTGATCATGACGATGCTGGCACACTGCTCCTGCCACACCATGCGCCAGAAATCGTAGATCATCTCAGGCTTTGGCCCTGGGGGCACAGAGAGTGCCTGTCCCTGAGCAAGGTCCCCCATGGCCAGCATACCATGATGCCCAGTGACATCACCCCTTGCTAGGAGGCTCCCTGGACCCCAATCCCAATGGGGGCTCTCACTCACCCCACCAACCACAGCGTTATGCCTGCAGGGCCCTAGAATGGGCAATAGCAGGGCAGAGCCAGGCTAGAAATCCTGGTGTAAGGATTTAGAGAGCTGTACAGACAGTAGACCCTCAGTCCATGGAGCAAACCAAGAGGCAGAGAGAGAGGCAGTAGCAAAAAAGAGACAAGACTAAAGGGGACCCAAGTGACCAGTCAGACCAAGGATGGGCCTGACCAGCCCTTGCACATGCAGCACCACAGAGATACACACGGCCAGGTTGCTGGGATGGATTGATCATACCAGGAAGCACAGACAGACAGAGGATAAAGGCTACAGTTACATGCAAGAGACCCAGGCAGAGTGGATGGAAAGACAGACAAATGGGGAGGCAGAGCAGGTCAGCAAGGTAGACAGGCAGGCAGGCAGCAGACATTCCAGGTCATGAGAGGGTGCCACAGACAGAAGGGCCAAGTACCTTGAGTGGCTATGAAGTGGTTTGACCTGTGGTAGCCCTGAAACAGGAGAATAGGACTCAGTGAGTGCTGAGGGAGCAGACGTCTGTTCCTGCAGACAGCCCCTCGTCCCCCTTCTTCCAGGAGTGGCATTCTGCAGAAACTCCCACCCTCATGCCTGCCTCTGGATGAAGGTGTGACCTTATCCTTCCAGTCCCAAAGCAGAGACGAGTGAAGCTATGACACCTGGGTCTTGCTATGGAACCCTAGGGAGAATGGGCCTCTGTGAGCCCTCAAAGCAGGAGGGTTATCTACTAACACATGACTGCGGTTTGGAGACATATGAAGCCCCGGGTGCTGTTGTCCTGCTCCCAGAGTCCCAGAAACATAATCCACCCCGAACCCAGATATGGGAGAATCAGTGGCTGGCAGAATCCCCAGTTTCTGTTGGGGTATTCAGAATGGATGGTACACTTCCCAAGGACCTCAGCTACCCAGAGCTTTTTGTGACTGGTACTGGGTGGGGGGGAGGGGCAGGGAGGCAGGTAAAGAGGGTTTCAAATTGGTTCGTTGGGTGAAATTTTCAAATCTGTTTTCCTGATGATGAAGAGTATTCCTGAGACCAGGTGATGGTCCCTTGTTTTTTCTAAATGTTACTGTCTATCTCCCATAAAAGAGAAGCCAAGAGCTACCTCATCCTCCATTCCCAGAGCCCTCAGCCCAAGCATCAGTGATCTGATCTTCTGGAGTCATGGTGCTGGCCTCAGACTGTTCTAAGCACTGCCTTCCATCTTATAGGAAAGAGAACTCACAAGCTACCTCATTCTCCATCCCCAGAGCCCTCACTCAGGCCAGGTAGCACCAAAGTACAATGGCCCCAAGGTCCCTCCCAAGGCTGCATCTTTCTGTGACAAAAGCCAGCCAGGGAGGCCAGTGCAGGCACTGAGTGGAGTTTACAAAGTACAACAGAGGCAGGCAGGCCTGAGAGAAAGCCAAGCTCCACCCCTGGCCCTCAACACAGCTTCTTGTAATTCCTCGGAACCCCAAAGGGCCCTGGAGCCTGCTGCCAGGGTCAATCTCAGCGGCCCTCAAGCAAACACCCCTTCCCGCTCTTGACCTCCATCTTCTCTTGCATGTGGCAGATCAAGACAAGATTTCCCTCCCAGGGATGTGAGGACATAAACAGTAACGTAGAGAAGTGTTGTCACTGGACCAAGCATAAAGCAGGACCACGAGCAACTGTTATTTTTAACTGTGTTTCAAAGGTCTCTAAAGTGGCACGCACTCCTTTAATGCCAGCACTCGGGGGCAAAAGCAGAGGTGGGGTGGGGAAACAGCTGGGCCTCGAGGTGACCTTCTGCATGTTGGGTTCTAATGGACCTGGCAGGCTCCAACAAGTGACAGACAGCACTTATTAGCTGGTATCAATAATGGAGTAATGGAACTCAATTAAAACTGAGTGACCGGACTGAGGACGAGGCTCAGGGGGAGCATGCCTACCTTGTGGGAGACCCTGGATTCTATCCCAGCACAAACAAAACAAAACAAAAGCCACTGGTCCCAATGATTAGATGTTATAACATCTGTCTCTGTCCCCACACCAACAGGAGAGCAGTTTGGCATGCTGGGTACAGAGGGAGCCCTGGGATTATGTCAAAGACCCACTTGGGCTCCGAGGATGTGGGCGGATCTGGAAATGTGCCTTTCTGGCCAGTTCGCTGGCAGCACCCACACCGCAGAGCCTCAGACAGGGGAGTTGCCAGCAGGGCTACACCTTTCTAAGCATCTGTTGCCCTCTGTAGCTGGAAGACAGCAGCTAGACAGCCTCATGGTGCCCTGGGAAAAGCCAAAACCCCTTCAAAGTGACTATGAAAAACCTATAAAAAACCTCAATCTGCCCTCGGTACAGCAGCCTATTCAAGACCAGAGCGATCATCTCCGCAACAGGTCAGAGGGTCAAGCTCACCTGCACTAGCAAGCTAGTGAGCTTTCAACAGGTCACCCTGAACTGCTTGGGTCCCTGCTCCCAGCAAACCCAATCTGCCTAAGCTCCACAGGTTCCTCATCAGATTCAGAGCCCCACCCCACCAGGGCCCTTCCCAGGGTCCTAGTCTCACAATTTGGAGAAAGTCTGGCCCAGGGCCAACCAACCTACCTTGTCATACAGGCCTATTTGTTTTCTTTTCATATTTATAATATATGTGCGTGTGTGTATGCCTTCAAGAGTTCATGTGCACCGTGTGCGTGCAGGAACAACGGCGGCCAGAAAAGGGCACCAAATTCCCTAGAACTGGAGTTACCAATGGTTGTGAGCCACCTATGGGTTGAACTCTGAGCCCCTGGGAAAGCAGCCAGTGCTCTAACCACTGAGCACCTTTCCACCCCCACTCAGCCCTATATGAAGCAAGCGCATGAGCTCACGATTCACAATTTCTACATGTTCATTTAAAAAAAAATACATTTTTATTTACTTTGTGTGTAGGGATGGGCATGTATGTGGACAAGTGCCACTGCATGTATGTGGGGGTCAGATGACAGCCTGCAGGAGTCAGATCCTCCCTTCTTAAAGATATCACCCGAAGGACACAAATAGAGGTTTTGCTATACACATATACATGTGCATGTGTGTACATGTGTGCAGGTGTGGGGGGTACATGTGTGCACATGTTTAAAGCCAGGCAACGACCTCAAGTACCATTCTCAAGATATCTGTCCACCTCCTTGGAGACGGTCTCTCTTTGGCATGACACTTTGCGATTAGGCTAAGCTGACTGGTCAGCCCGGAAGAGTCACCCGGCTTCACCTCCCCAGTGCTGGGGTCACAGTGTGAATCCCCACATGGGTTCAGGAAATTGAACTCTGGTCCTCACACTTGCAAGGAAAGTATTTACCAACTCTGTCACCCCCAAACCCCTACAAAGACAAGTTTTAAATGATCATATCTTGAAATAAAGTGAGTAGACATCCACTTTAGGGAGTAGCTCCCAGGAGGTTTGGACCTCACACCCCAAGAAGCATCACCAGGTGTGAGGACCAGAGAGCTAAGCCCTTGCTGGAGTCCGCGTGGGTGGTGCTGGGGGAGAGTGGAATGATAATGCTGGTTTGTGGCCTACACCTGTCATTTTACCTTTTTCAGACTAATACGATCATCTGCAAACGGACCCTTGCACAATTAAACAATGCACTCTAGGTGCCTGGAATTCGGCTGGTGCGACAGGTTGCTCCGAGTCAGCGTTAAGCCCAGTGAGACCTTCTAAGGTATTTCTTATGGGCTGTCTGACAGAAGGGAACCAAAATGGGTGAGATTCAAAGGCAAGTGGGTTACCACAGGGAACCAGTAAGGGCCCGTATTCATCACAGCCCACAGGGGGCGCTAGGACCCAGCACTTCCGCAGTCTTTTGTAAACCTAATAGGCCTTTTACATTTGAGAATTTTACAAACCAACTGTGTGGCTGTACTCAGAATAAGGGGCACGCCTGGGATAATGGCTGTCCCTGCCAAATGTGGCTGGGGGTAACTTTCACTTCTTGTGTTAGTCTCTCCATGTTGTCTAGGGGTCTGATAACGAACAGAATTCTAGCAATGATTAAAAAAGAACAAGAAATAATCTTTTTAAGGAGATAAAATGGAAAATGTACCCACGAAATAGCAGAGGATGCCAGTCATTAAATAGTTTGAAATACAATCCTAGCATCCAGGAGGCTGAGGCAAAAGATGGTTGTGAATTCGAGTCCAGCCTCAGCTACACAGTAAGTTCCAAGCTAGCCTAGCTACAGAGTGAGACTCCATCTCAAAAAACAAAATTAATGATGATGACTATAAATAAGATGGCTAGATTAATTAGGGTCTTCCCTTTCTTTCTTTCTTTCTCTTTTTAATTTATTTTAAAACAAGTTAGCCTCAAACATACAACATAACTGAGGATGACCTTGAATTAATTTTTCTTCCTTCCTTCCTTCCTTTCTTCCTTCCTTCCTTCCTTTCTTTCCTTTATATTTTGGTTTGTTTGTTTATTTTTTTTGAGACAAGTCTCTCTACATAGCTCTTGGCTGTCCTGGAACTCACTCTGTAGACCAGGCTCTACTCCGAGATCCATCTGGCTCTGCCTCCCAATGCTGGGATTAAAGGGGTGCACTACCACACCCACCCAGTTTTTACATGATGCTGGGTCTCAAACCCAGGCCTTCATTTACCCTTGGCCAGCACTCCACTAACTGAGCTATCCTCAGCCTTTTTAATTCCCAAAAGAGCAGGTGATATTACAATTTTTTAACTGTTTTCAAACAAATTTGGGGGGAGCACATTCAAATTGGGGTTAAATGGAGGGCAACATGATTGAGGTTGAGTTTTAAGCAAACTGACACAAAGGGATTTGAACACTAGGACGATGAGCTTAAAGAGGACCGACCCAGGCCCCAGCTTCTCAGCAGCAGAGAGACGAGGCCACAGAGGGCACCGCCCCCGACGGCTGCACAGACCAAGAGCTCTGCAGAAGGGCAGGTGGTGAAGCTCACACAAAGTGGCAATAGGGGGACAAAGGTGACAGCAGTGACCAGCACCCCAATATAGCTGCTTTCATGGAGAGAGTTGAGGGTGGGAGGGAAGGTCTCCTAGTGGGGAGACAAAGTCTTCAGCCGTGGCAGCCCCTGGCAGGCTGCTGGAATGGGTGTCTGGTGTTTGGTGCCAGAAGGGAAGGAGGGAGAGAGAGAAAGAGAGAGAGAGAGCCAGCCGGAGCCTGTGAGAGAGCCCGGGACACAGCCAGTTCACCAGACAGGAGGAGGAGGAAGAAGAGGAGGAGGAGGAGGAGCAGGAGGAAGAGGAGGGGGGAGGACGAGGAGGAGAAGTCAGAGATACTTACTTGTCGGTTTATCCGAATCTTAATGATTCCAGTGAGGGACAGAACAAAGCAAAAGAGACAGATGTTAGGCCAGAGGTGAGTGGAGGTGGGCGGGGCGCAGGAGCGGCCAGAAGGGTGAGTGAGCTGGCAGAACAGAGACAGGGTGGCCAGAGAGAGGGAGGGGTGGGCATGTCCCTGCCAGGGCCCCCGAGAGAAACCAACCAGGTGGAACCCCACTGAGAAAGGTCCACTGTCCCCTGTGACCGGACACCCAAGCCTGGGAGACCGGGCTTGGCTTTCACCCCAGGCAAGGAACAGGATGGGAGGCCAGGTTGGGGGGGAGGCAAAGGGTTCTGGGAACCATGGGTGGTGTGGTGCATTCAACTCCAGGAGGAAGACTGAAGAGGGAGAGGAGAGACATCTGCAGAGATCCTGATGACCTCAGTCCTGGTAAACTGTAGCTTACTTCCTGGCCTTTGACTTCCCTGTTCGTACCTGAGTGTCCCTCCCCTTCATCTGTGACCACACTGTTTCCTCCGCACAGGCTCCCCAGCCAGCCCTGGCTTTACCACTAGCTGGCTATGTGACACCTTGCTTCCGCCTATGTGCTCCTAGCTAACCTGAAATGAATTTCCTTGCATGTTTCCTTCAATGTTAATCTGTTCCCCCTACTAGAATCTAGGTATAATTTAAAAAAAAAAAAAAAAAGGAATGGTCATGTGCTCTCATCTCTAGCCCTGGCGCCCAGGTGCTCAGAAGAATGCATTTCCTGCACAATTAAAGGATGCTCTTTCATTTTCAGCTTGTTGCATGGAATGCAGTCCAGGCCCTGGGCCTTGGCCAGTTCCCATCCACACTCCCCCATCCACCCCTGGGAAATCTGCCCTCTCTTGGTCCCTCCCCTCAGTCCAGCCAGATCCAATGTCAGGATGGTCAAACGGTTAGCATCGGAGACTGTGGGGACAGCCAAGCTGGGGCTTGAGCCTTTACCACTCTTAACTGTGTGACCTAGAACTGGTAGCTTCACCTCTCTGAGCTCCATCTTCCTCTCCTGTAAGGCGAGGTCATGCAACAGAGGGTGATAAGGTTATATGAAATGTGAGATTGCATGTAAAGTATTTAATCGCTGTGCCTGGCACACAATATGTGCTCAGTAAACACGCCTCACTTATATATGATCAAAGCCAAACACTTGAACAACTTCCTGATGGCCCTGGGAGCTGGCCCAAGGCCTTAGCCTGACAACCAAGGCCTTGACCATCTAGCCCTGCATAGCCTCTTCAGCTTCCCTATGGAAACCATGAGAATCCCTCCTCCTGTCCCTCAGCCTCCCTGTCTGCCCCCAGACCTTGCTCTACCTCCCCATGGGCGAGCGCAGCCCTCAGGATGCTTCCCTGATGGCCAACACCCATCCTCAGCTCCCCATCTCTGAGATCCCTGGCACCAAATGCAACTCAGCCATTCGGATCCTCATTTATTCTCTGATAGGTTTCTGCCCTGCCTCACCCGGTGGGGACAGGGACAGATAAGCAGAAAGAGCGGGGCCAGGCACTCACGTCTATGTAGTTGGCAGAGATGTAGTCGGCATCAGGGTCCCCCAGCATCGGGTGTAGTTTCACGTGGTGCCGATCATCTGTGAACAGAGCAGCAGAGCACACTGTGCCGCACAGCCTGGAGCGCGGTAAGTGGGGGGCATCTCCTGGAGACCAGGGGAGCTCTCAAGCAGGAATGCCTGGTGACCTTCATAAGGGCTCAGAGCTCGCCAATGAACTCTGAGCACCATGAGGATGGGCCAAGGGTTAGAGTCCGGGTATGGAGTTGAGGAAGACAAGCAGCAATTAGCTGTGAGACCTTTAGCTGAGGTCTCAACTTCCCAAACTTGTTCCCTCATCTCTAAGATACTATACTGCAACGCACTGTACCGTCATCACAGAGGCCTGGGTGCTGTGTCTCTGAGGACAAGACTACACGGAGCATGCGCTGGCCGTGCTTTCTCCTCCCCCATTCCTCCTGTTGTGAGTCCCCGCCCCTTTCCCAGAACTCACAGGCAGACACTGGCTCCTGTCGGCCACCCTTGAGCTTGTCTTTCTTCTTGGTGGCATCCCAGCCTTCAAAGAAACTCTGCCAAAGGGAAAGCGGTAGTCAGTGGGGGGGGGAGACCCCCAAGACTCTCGGGACCCCTCCCCACAAGGGCTGGGGGTGGGGCACCATAAGGGCCAGGTGTGTGTGGAGGAAAGGGAAAGATGAGTCAAAGGGAGGTCAGAGTTCAAGGTCAGCATTGCTGTGGCTCCAACCAGAGACATGATAAGACTGGGGATCAGGGTGGAGATGAGATGGAACGTTGAACAGCCGGACAGTCTGAGCTTGAAGTAGAAGTCAGAGTCAAGGTCAGGGTGTGAGGTGGCCTTGGGGACTGTCAGGGTGCGGGTCCACCGCAGTGAGGAGAGCGGGCCAGGCCCACCTCATACTCCTGCTTGAAGCCGTAGCCCTCAGCTGTCTTCATCTGGTTGATGTGCTGCAGGAGGTCAGCCACACGTACTGCAGGGTGAAGCTGTCCTGTGTGATACGGGGAGCCCTTCCGGCCGCATGGGCGCCGAGGAGAACCCCCCAGGAGGCTGCTGGCCTCGGTGACACCACTGCTTCTCTGGTCTCCTGCAGGAAGGGAAAGGGGGCTCTCAAGAGATGCATCCTCAGGCTGGAGGGCCCTAGAGCCGGGGGGGAACAGCCAACATGGAGGGTGGCTGGGTCATTCCTTAAAGTCAAGTTTAGCAAGGCCACCCCAGATGAGCACCCGCACGTGTTTCATTTCTGTATCTTAGGTCTCCCATGTACAAAATAAGCAGGTCAACTGAGGTGACCCATAGGGTCCTCATGGCTACATCACCCTGTGATCCCATGACAACATCACACCACCCTGCCAGGTTTCACTGTTCAACCTGCAGAGGCAGCATTCACAGAGCCCTAGACATGCCACACACACACATACACTCCCCACTAAGGAACAATCTGGAACATTGGCACCTCCCAGCAATTACCCCCATTCAAAGATGAGCAATGCAAAAATTAGCTTGCGCAGCCGCCCCGCCCCTCCACCAGTAACGCCAGGCACCTGAATAGAACGTTTCTCCTGAGCCAACATTTCTATTGTCAGCCAAGGCAGTGGCCCAGACAAGGGGGCTCCACGGATCCCAGGCCCTGCCAGACAGACACACTCCCTCCCTGGCACTTAGAATCAGCATCCCCAAGGACACCCCGCCCTGGTTCAGGGGTTCAGGTCTAAGGCTGAGGAAAGCAGCCACTGTTCCTCCCACCCGGAGCTTCCCTTGCTGTGTGTCTCCTACCTCCTCTCAGCAAAGGCTACACGGCTGACTGGAGACCTGTCCTTCCCATTTCTCACTGGTCTGGCCTGAGAGGATCATGAAGGAATCTCTAGCAGTGCCTGCTCCACCTCCCTGGGCCTCCTGTGTGCTGATCCCTCAATACCCTTCCCCTCCTAGCCTGTGCACCCCGAGAACTCATACACACCCTCCATGTCTCAGCCAAAATGACCCCTGGAGGCCTTCTCCAGTGTGGACCTCTCCTCCGAAGGACTCACGGAGGATAAAGGCAAGGTGCCCAGACCGCTCCCCAGAACCCAGTCAGATCAGGGAGGCCGCTCCTCAGCGTCGTATGCCAAGGTTTGCAAACTGCTTCCAGGTAGGACCTCAAGGCCGTGGTAGGGTTTTCCTGCTTTGTCATGCTCCTCTCAGCAGCCTTAGTCCTAAAGGGGGTCCAGTGTAACAATGACCAACTGTTGCCTGTGTTTGATCCTGAGTTCTGGTGGCTGTCAGCTGGAGAACTGGCCGGTTACCAGTTCATCGTGTCGTCAGATGTTCTACACCCTTAATCTTACAGACAGGGAAGCTGAGATCCAAAGAGGAGGACATGACTCATATCATAGTCGTAAGTATAGTAAATATGCAAGATGTGTGTGTACATACAAACACACATACACATGCACACACACATGCACACACACACATTTCACATGCACACACACCTGAACATTTACACACATACATGTATACGCACACATGGACACTTCCACACATGTATAAACACATGAGTGTTTACACTTCTGTGTACAGGCACATGTGAACACTTAGGTATATATATACATTTGCAGGCTTACATGAACACAGGATTATACACAGGAACACTTATACACAAGCAAATACACAAGTTAGACAAAGAGAAGAGGAGATTTGTATTTAAAGGCATCTGTCCAATTCTGATGTAAACAAAAATAAGTATCTTCCCTGTAAGACCTCTAGGGGCCTCCAGCATGTCTGAGTGCGTCTGAAATATTCAAGAAACGAATGGAAGGAAGGCCGCTTCACGTGCCCACCAGGCAGGACTCTTTGTGTTTCCTGGGCCATCCTCAGGGGCCGCAGTACGGACTGACAGAGACTCTGGAGTGAGGCAGGTCTCAGATCAAATCCAGGCTCTGCACATGACCCTGAGGATGCTACTCAGTCTGTCTCAACTTCCACTTCCTCATGTCAAATGAAGTAAAAACGGATTCTGCTCAGCAAGGCGGTGTGAATGTTAAATAAGACACCTTATAAGAAGCATTGAGAGCCTGGCACCAGGCAGCGCCACCCACAGCAATCCTGGCATTGTTAGCTGTTTCCAGGAAAGGGAGTCCCTGAGTCCCCAAAAGCCGGGGCAGCTGCCTGACTGAACATGAACACCCACCCGGTCCTTCTCCACTGAAAGACACTGGTCCAGCCTGCAAAGCCAGTTCCAAGAAGCAGCCACAGCTATACAAGTGGACAGCACACAGGACTTCAAGAAGGGTTTCTGGGGCTTGGGAGATGGCCCCGCCAGCAAAGCACTTGCTATACAAACCATGTGGACCTGAGTTCTGGCATGCACTGTGACTCAGAGACAGAGGGGGTCCCCGGCAGCTCAGTGGTCAAACAGTCCACTAATGGTGAACTACAGGGTCGTCAACAGACCTCTCAGGAAGTGAGCGATTGAAGAAGACACCTGATGTTAGCTTCTGGCTTCCAAATGCAAATATACACACACACCACACCCATAAATACACATACACCCATACACACAAATATACATATATACAAATACACATGCACACAGATACACATGCACATGTATACACAAAGATACATAATACATACATATACATAGATATATAGATACATACATACATGTACACACACATGCATACACAAAAGATTTCTGCTGGTTCAAAGAACTCAGTCCATCAAAGAGACTGGGAGCTCAGGGAGTTGTTGTGGACGTAGAGCCAGTGGCTCAGTAAGTGATCACTAGGTAGGAAGAGACTCAAACAAGAGTGACAGGAGATTGACAGCTCATCCACAGAGCCTAATCAGGCCACGTAACCAGCAGGCACATAGGCGCAGTCCATTTCTGATGACCAAGAACCAGGCTGAAACCTTGATGTGAAGCCAAAGCTGAATCCAGACACTTACATCTGAGCCCTAGAACAACACAAGACATTCTACAAATGGGACCACCAGGAAAGGTGGGGCCCCGTGCCATGACCTGGTTTCCTGGGCTCAAAGATGCCAGGTCCGCATTCTCTTAGCTGTGGGATTTCCCACCTATCCCAAGCTGTGCCCCAAGGACCAACCTGCTCCTCCACCAACAGATTGAGTGTTACCCAGGCCCTAGGGAAAGTGCATGGGTAAGTGCCTGCCTTGGAGGCTTGATGCCCACATAAAAAGCCAGGCTTCCACGCACGGAAGCCCATAACCCAGTGCTGAGAGTGGGACGGGGTGGAGACGGGCTGCGGTCCTGGTGAGGGAGAGGGGGCAGGCAACACCTCTGCTCCTGGTGGCCTAGTGTGCACAGTTCTTCTCCACTGCACCCTTCTCACTCAGAGGGACTAAAACCAGTGAAACAGCCAAAATAAATAAATAAATGAGCAAACAAACAAGCAAAAACTGAAGAAAAAGAGACTCAGAGAGGGGAAACCACTTGCCCGGGTCCACACAGTCAGAGGTAGCAGAACCACTATTTGGTACACGTCTTTCTGAATGGCCAGCATTTGTGTGTGCTGCATGGACCTGGGGGTGGGACTAGCCTCAGAGTCCTTGTATAATCAAGGGTGATTCCTGCCTTTCCCTATCCAAATGCTACAGGGGCTACAGGAGGAGTCAGCATGCCCTGGGTATGAAATGCTCTACGCAGAGCTTCCTGCACATCAGGCGGGCCCTTCACCCACTGGGGCCACACCCTCAGCCCTCCCTTTTCCTCTTTGTTTGTAACATGAGGGTTGGTAATCACCACAAGGCAATGTAAAATGGTGAGAGCTCACAGAGGC
This sequence comes from Apodemus sylvaticus, assembly GCF_947179515.1. NCBI lineage: Eukaryota > Metazoa > Chordata > Mammalia > Rodentia > Muridae > Apodemus > Apodemus sylvaticus. The sequence goes on from NC_067474.1 coordinate 145,321,394, forward strand.
AGCCGACAAACAGAAAACGGGTGTACATCGGGCTTGGAAACACACGTGAAGCTGACGAAGTCCCCGATAATGGAACGCCAAGTGAGGCACTGTCAGAAGTATGTGCGATATTCTTATAGATATATCGGAAAATCAAAAGTGACTCAAAAACTGCAAGCCTGAAGGCCTGGCTCCTTTAAAGAAGCTGTCTGTGGATTTTAAATCTTGGGCTGCGGAGACGGCTCTGTGGGTCAAGGTGCACATCACCAAGTCAGTCTTCAAGACACACATAGTAAAAGGAGAGAACCATCTTAGCAGGTGTCTGCTGACTCCCACACGTGTATACAGTGGGCACTCATGTACCCACACACAAATGCACAGAAACATATGTACATAGAATTGTGATACAGTTACAACTTCTCAAAGCTCTTGATAGCGCTGACGGTCTCCAGCTCCCATATGATAGCTGCCCTGACCCCCATTTCCCAGGGTCACTCTGGACTCCTCAATTCATCCTCGAGTTACCTGGGAGAGGGGCTCCATTTCACCCACTTCCCCCTACCTCCATCCCCTCCCCCTCCCCCTCCCCTCCCCCTCCCCCTCCTCTTCCCCCTCACTCCCCTCCCCTCTCCCTTTTCCAATGACACTCAGCAGCACAGCCTGTGCCCACCTCAACACCCACTCTTTTTAAAAAGAGTCTTAAGGGTCTTTACTTACTTATTTCGGTTGATATGAGGCAGTGTAGCCCTGGCTGTGCTGGAACTCACTATGTAGACCAGACTGGACAAAGATCCACCTGCCTCTGCCTCCAGAGTGCTAGGACTAAAGGCATGTGTCACCACACCCGGAAAAACGTGATCTATTTTTAAAAGAAAATGTAAATCTTTCCACGAAGAAAACAGTAGCCAAACTTTGCAGAAGTGACTTATTCAAACCTTCTGTGATAAAGGAAAACAGAGCAGAAAGCCAGTGCATTTTTTTTCAAAGTCCGGATACCAAAACCAGACAGGAAAAGTACAAAGCAGAGCCAGTTGCAGGAAGAACCCACCCAGAAAGACCACTTGAAGATCTTGAACAATAAGTACAGAATATGAGAAAATACAAAAAGACAAAAGGGAAGCCACGGCCATTGCAGTAGGTACAGAGAAAGGGCCTGGTAAGTCTAATGCGTCTCTGGTGTAAAACCAATTTAGCACACTGAAAACTGAAGGGAACTGTCAGCCTGACAAGATATTTCTACCCCCAAACCCTCAGCAAACTATTCTCCATGTTTAAATGTTAGAAGCATATTTTTAAGGCCAAGAAAACAAGACGATGATTTCTGCTATTAAAACTTCCACTCAGTACGAGACTACAGGTGCCCACTGGAGATGCCAGAAACCACAGAGAGAGCAGTGGTTCTCAACCCTGGACCTCGACGCCCTCGGGGCAGCAAAGCAGACATCCTGCTTATCAGATTATCATTATGATTCAAAACAGTAGCAAAATTACACTTATGAATAGCAATGAACTTATTTTACAGTTGGGGGCCGCCACAGCATGAGGAACTGTATTAAAGGGTCACAGCATCAGGAGGGTGAGATCCCCCACCCTAGAAGAAACCCAAATTCTTGTGTCTCCAAACGGTCAGACTACATTGGGGAACCTGAGAGATTCTACAGACACACTAAAACTAAGAAGATCCATGAAAGAGTATGAACTTAAGATCAAGTCACATATCAAGATACCAGCCCCAAGCTGGGAAAGTGTTAGTGCACGTTAATCCCAGCAGTCTGGAGGCAGAGGCAGGAGGATCTCTGTGAGTTGTAGGCCAAGCTGGTCTGCAATGTGAGTTTCAGAATAGCCAGGAATACATTCTATCTCTAAAAGAGAACAAAAGAAAAATGATGAAGATAGGGAGGGAAGGAGGTATTTTAAAGTGAACCGTGTGCAATAGCAGTAAAAAACAAGACCAGTAAAGGCCTCAGCAGGTAAAGGAGGTTTGCCACTAAGCCTGACGACCGGAGTTGAATTCCTGGAACCCACAAAATAGAAGGAAACAACTGATTGCCAAAAGTTGTCCTCTGACCTACACACACACACACACAAACACACACACACACACACAGAGAGAGAGAGAGAGAGAGAGAGAGAGAGAGAGAGAGAGAGAGAGAGAGAGGCAAACTAACAAGTAAGTTAAATTCTTAAGTCAGAGACCTGGCGATGGTACAGGTTAGTGGTAAAACGCAGTGCTTAGCATGCACCAAGCCCTGGGTTCAATCTTCAGTAGCAAAAAGTAAGGGCCCTGAAGATGTAGTTCACCAAACATGTACAAGAGCTAGCTTATGGAGAAAACTTCTTTCAGGCATGGAAGACGTAAACAAGGAAGGTGATATGGGTCATGTTCATATACAGTGTTCATGAAAGAAAAGATGGTGTCTTAACACTGACGCATAGGTTTGAAATGAAGCCACTTGAAAATACGATTCTAAAATCTGTAACAAGGAGATTGAAGACAAAAGCCATGAAGGGCAAAGGGGGGTTGTGTGTCTCCGACACCAGGACAACGATGAGCATCTGTGACTTCAGCCCAGGAACCCGAAAAATGGTCTAATAGAAAGTCGGAAACCAATCCACATCACAAACCGTGAAAGACAGGGACCGCTCTGTACATCAGTAAAGAGTGAGGGACCCACAAGCTAGCTCAGTAGATAAAGGGGCTTGCCACACCAACCTGGTGACCCAAGTTTGATTCCCCCAGACCCACCAAAATGCTGACTCTGAAAAGGTGTCCTCCAGCCTCCATAAGTTCGCGGTAGCACAAGCTCCCCCGCTCCTCCCTCACCCCACATTATAGACACAGAAAATAAATTAATATAATGTTTTACAAAAGAAAATGATACAGAAGCTGCTCATTATCCACACATAAAAAATAGACTCCAGAGAAAGATCTAAATATGAATTGGAAGGTATGAAGTTTGAGGGAACAAAGGGTTTTTTAAAAATGGTTAAAGATGCGTGCATGCCTCTGTGTATATGTGTGTGTGTGTGTGTGGTAGGGGTGCTCGCACAGTGCCTCCAAACACTCTCCTGTGGGGCGGGGCTGGGGCGGGGTTGGGGTAGGACTGTCCCACCTGGGGATTCATCCCAGATACAGTCACCAAACTCCAACAATATTGTAAATGCTAAGAAAGGCTTGCTGAAAGGAATGCGATATAGCTGTCTCCTGAGAGGCTCTGCTAGAGCCTTACAGAGTCAGTCAGATGCTCACAGCCAACCATTGCACTGAATGCAGGGTTCCCCAATGGAGGAGTTAGAGAAGGGACTGAAGGAGCTGAAGGGGTTTGCAACCCCATAGGAAGAACAATAATATCAACCAACCAGACCCCCTCCCCCAGAGCTCCCAGGCACTAAGCTACCAACCAAGTAGTACACATGGATATGTAGCAGAGGACAGCCTTGTCAGGCGTCAGTGGGAGGAGAGGTCCTTGATCCTATGAAGGATGGATAGATGCCCCAGTGTAGGTGACTTCTGAACGGGGCTGTGGCAGGGCTGTGGGTGGGACTGAGGGTAGGGCTGTGGGCGGGGCTGGGGTAGGGCTGTGGGCGGGGCTGGGGTAGGGCTGTGGGCGGGGCTGGGGTAGGGCTGTGGGCGGGGCTTGGGTAGGGCTGTGGGCAGGACTGAGGGTGGTGCTGTGGGCAAGGCCGTCAGCAGCTACACACACATGAGCAGGCTCTCATGGACATGCATATGGAAGACAGAGGCCAACGTTGGGTGTCTTCCTTTGTCACGTTCCACCCTATTTGTCAAGCTAAGTCTCTCTCTGGACCTGGAGCTCACCACTTAGGCTCTGCCAGCCAGTGAGCAGCAGCCACCCACCCTCGTGTACCTGGCCTTTAATGGCTGAACCCTCTGTCCTCCAACTCTTTCCTGGCCTTTTAAAAGTAGGTTCTGGAGTTTGAACTCGGTTCCTCATGATTGTGCGGCAAGTACTTTACAGACAGAGTCATCTTCCCAGCCCCTGAAAAAAAAAAAACTCTAAGGAAACACAGACAGCAGAAGTAACAGAAGAAATAACTGACAAATGTGAGGACATTAAAATAAAGACTTTCTTATTCCTCCAAAGATGCTATAAATAACCTGGAAAGATGGGCTACAAACTGGGAACCGATATTTGCAATTCATATGTGACAAATGATTATTATCCTGAATATATAAAGAACTCCTAAAAACCACTAAGAAAACAACCAAAAAAGAAAGAAAAAAAACTAACAGAAAATGAGGTGAAAGATGTGCGGCGTTTCACGGAAGGAGAGGCCTGAATGCCAATCATGGCTGGAAAATGCATTCAGCCTCATTAGCACTGGGAGAAATGCAAATGAGAGCTATAGAAAATCACCCCCATACAAACCAGCCCCACAATGGGAAGGAGGCTGGCGAATTTTAATCCTGATGTACAGCAACAGCGTCTTTCACACCAGAAGGGGCAAAACTGCTTTGGGAACCATCCTGGCGCTGTCTGACGAGGCTGAGGGAGCACGGACGTCATCTTCCAGAGCATCTACTTCTAGGCTCCCACACACGAGTGTCTACAGAGCTGTGTAGCAGAGCTCTCAGCAGCCTCACTGTGGAGGCAGGAAACAGGAAGCCAAACAAATGAATGTCGCAAGGAACACAACTGTGACATAGTCACACAGTGGAAAACTATATATCAGACAACAGTTAATGAACCACGGCCAAGTCAGACATCTACATGGGCAAATAGGAGAATGTGACGTTGACGTCCAAGAATAGAGTTTGGGTTCCTTCTTACAAAGCTCGAAAATGAGTAATATTATACACTGTGCTCTTCGGGGAATATTTATGTGTGGTATAGCCGGCCTTTAAAGGCCAGATGGAAGGACAGCTAGACTGGAGAGATGGCTCAGATGTCAAGAGCTCACTGCTCTTTCGGTGATGTTTTATTTTGGCGGGGAGTGCTGAGGTTTGAACCCAGGGCCTCCTATGAGCTAGGTAAGCACTCTGCCACCAAGAACAGGCTGCTTTTGAAGAGGACCAAGATCCCATTCCCAGCACCCACACCAACTCCCAAGGTTCCGTCGCCCCCCTACTGTCCTTCTCAGGTACTGCAACCACAGGATGGGCATACACACACATAAGCAGACACACATAATATAAAAATAAATAAATCTTTCAAGAAAAAAAGACCAGATAATTGTAGATGCAAATTTCAGGGGAGTCTTTATATGAGGGAGTGATGGGGGCGGGGGGGTAGGTGGAAGCAGTGCCCTGCTACAGCGCTGAGTTGAATGCCCATGGTTCACTGATACTCAGTACAGTTACAACTTCAGGCATAAAGAGGGTTTCAATGGCATTCCCTATTTTCTTTTGTGTAAATCAACACTAAATAAAGTAAAAAGATGGAAAATGAAAGCAGTTAAGGGCTGTTAGAGCCTGAGTCACTTTGCTCTGGCAATCGGGACACACAGCACCACGCAATTTACAAATACTATCTCATTTGGACATCATAGCTGCCCTGTGGGGGAATCAGTTGACCAGCAGAGATGACCTTCTTCCCATTTTGTATGTGGAGAAACAGACGTCTAGAGAGCCTAATGGAGCAACTTGCCCTAGGTCGCACAGTCTTATAAAGGAGATTCCAGAGGCCTGCCGGGTCTGCATGACTCCGGGCTGGTGGTCTCCACACCTTGCCCCCACCGACTGGATCCCAATCTGGCAAACAGTAGGCACCCAATAAGAGGCGAAGATGTGCCCATCCCCTTCACTGATGCCCTCAGCCCCTCCAAGCACAGTGCCAACACATCCCGCCTATTCTCTGGATTTCTGGGCCAATGTTAATACGCAGGAGGTAGGACGGCCTTGACAGGCTCTGTCCTGTGACCTGTGAGCCTGGGGTTTGAGAGGGCCGGTACTTACCCCGCGGGCTGTAGCCAGGAGCGTCCATAAAGGACAGTCCCAGCCGCTCATCCTCCTGCAGAGTACTCTGATCTGTGAAGCTTCGGTCCACGGCACTCATCATGTGAGTCTTCTCCTGGCGGTAGTTGACGGTGGCTTTCGTCATGTTCACTGGCTTCCTGCAGAAGGGGACAAGACCCTGCACTGGGGGTGGGGCCCATGGCACCCAGAGATAGGAGGGAAGGCCAGCTCTCAGAGCCCTGTAGTCAGGAGTCTGCAGCATTGTAAATGCATCTTTAGATGTGGAAGGGCCGCATCCCATATACTCTTCCATGACCAGCCCATGGCAGCCAATAGCAGCCAGGAGCTTGTTCCCTATCCCTCCTGTCTCCAAGGTCTCTAGAGACAGTCATTCACTAGGCCTAATTAGATGCCGCTGCTGAGCCACCATCCCACAAACCAGAAAATTAAGCCATACAGCCCCAAGCACCGGCCTCCCACAAGATCCCTGCCTGGGAGCTCCCTCTATCCTCCAGGAGAACCAGGCCTTTTGAGGGCAGGCCAGGGTCTGCTTTGCCAGCTCAGGGGCCTCCCAGGGGACTGTGGAACCCTGTCACCTGCCTGGACAGCAAATGAGTGCAATGAGGGAGGGGAGGAGAGGGCAGCCCTGCCTGGGACCCTTCACAGGTGGAAGCATCAAGCTATGACACCCAAGCAGATCTGAGGAGCCCCTGGGAGCCCCCAGGCAGGGATCTTGGGAAAGATAAGAGGCAGAGAGCACAGCTGTGCCTCTCAGGGGCTGAAGGGCAAGAAGCCCACGTGGAAATGTCCTAGGGCCCGTGTGGAGGCCGAGGAGACCCTGCCAAGCTGGCTGAACAATGAGACCCAAGAGAACCCTTCGAGTGAGCGGATACTGGCCTAGAAAGCGGTCTCCAGTGGTGCACCGCAAGGCTCGATTCCAAGCCAGGGGCTGTCAGCCTCCTTGGAAAAATTACAAAATCAAACCCATCAGGTCCACAGGAGACAGAGCATGGGGGCTGAGGGGGGGTGACACCTGACTCCACTGGCCTCCGGCTGATCCCAGTGTGAGAGAAGGCAGATGGAATTTAATGCACACACTCGAAAGTTCTGAATTTAGGTTCAAAAATTATCCGCACAAAATCACAGGAGGGAAAAGCAGCCGTGTCAGCAATTCCTTGGAGTGAAGGGAGGAAAACTGGGGGGCTGGTGCTGGGAACCAGCAGGGTGGGGACAGATTCAGGAAGCTGAGGGTGGGGTGAACCTCGCTGAAGAGGGGTCATGGAAGCGCGGAAAGGTGATGTGAGTCACAGGGTAGCTGGGAGGAATACAGCGCCAGCTCACTCCAGAGGCAGCGCTGAGGACGCAGAGGAGCAAAACCAGGAGGGAAAGTCAGACATGGAAGGAGGCCGACACTGACAAGGCCAGAGAAGGAGCGGGCAGTGGGGAGGGCAGGCCCCGGGAGCCTCGGCGGTCAGAACTACTCACGGGTAGTAAGAGTAGGCATAGCGGTCCCTCCTGGCAGCGTGCAAAGAGAAACAGCAACGTTACCAGGCTTCCCTCCCAGGGGGAAGGGACCACACAGGGCAAGGAGCCATCATCCTCAGTCTGAAGGCTGACCAGATGTAAGCTCGGGCGAGAAGCCCTTCCAGAATCTTCCCTAAGTGCGCTGCAGAGGTAGGAGAAGATCCTGAGGGATGCACAGCTTTTGCAGTCACACGTGCATGTGCAGAGACGTACACACGCGTGCATGTGCACACACATGCACTCTTACACACAACCAGATACACTCAACAGATTCACATACATAGAATTACACCGGCACACAGACACAGATATTCAAACACTCAAAGGCCCTTTCCCACATCCACACCTGCTCTGGCCTCTGCAGACAGCCCTTACCCTCAGACTCTTCTCTGCATACTCCACAGGCCCTGAGTAGGAAGTCAGAGGCATGCACCTCAGCCTAGGAAGGAGACCAGCTGATGACAAGGAGAGGAGGGTGACAAAGCCCCAGCAGGGCAGAGAGGCCCCAGCAGGACACCTAGGCAAGCCTAGGGCTCACTCTCCCCACTTTGACTGACCCTGACTATGGGGCTCATTAAGGAACTGGGCTGCCCTCTCACTGGACACCCAGAGTGTGCATAAAAAGCTTCACACTGAATTAAGACTGGTACTGATTGGTAAAACACTTGCCTAGTGTTCTCAAGGCTCAGAGCTTACTCTCCTGCACTGAAAAGAAAATCCCATTGCACAGACGAGGACACTAAGTCACAGGCTAGCATGGCGAAAGCCAGCCCTCCATCTCAGAAGACTTGTCTCAGGACCGTGGCCAAGGAACTCCCTGCCAAGGCTCCATCAAGCCCAGGGGTTGCCACCATACCTGCGACTCTGTCCATTACATTTGGCTGTTCTGGAACCTGTTCAGATCCTGCTCTGTTCCAACCCACTCCAAAATGCAAACCAGAGGAGCCCTGAGGAGTACGCTGGCTCCCCAAGGACAGGACCAGGGGACACAGTGACGGGACACATTGCAAAGAGTAAACACAGAGCTGTGGAAGGAAGCAGTCTCGGGGGCATCAGAGTCAGCCTGGACAGGTGCTGCTGATTCATGAGTTAGTGACTGTCTAATGGAGGCTGTCTCCTAGTGACACCCGGACTATATCTGTGACCCACCTTGTCCTGGCCAGAGGCTCTGTTTTGCAAGTTGGAAGGATGATATACCACATAACCCATTCTCTCCCCACAGGGAGATTCCTAGGAACTCAAACACACTCCAGCAGTGCCCCTGTAGAACAGCCTTCTATGTTCTACTTAGGGGGCCCTCTTGGGCCTCTGCTGGGCACAAGTGCAGACAGAGATCTGCTGTTGGCAGGGAGCCTCCGGTGAGGCCTTCCCATTTGTAGCGTACGAGGCCTGCGTTCAGAGCAAGCCCTACCACTTTACCTAGTGACACAGGCAGCTCCCTTTAATTACAGCTTCTCCATCGGTGAAGAGAGAGTCAGACCCGCTGTTTGTCAGGATCCAAGAAGGAAATGTTCTAGGATACATCCCAAGTGCCAGAACCTCGTCTGGCACATTCTGGGTACTCAATAGCTATCGCTCCTGGCACACAGTCATTCCTCATTAAGTGATCATTAAAAATACTGTGTCTCAAGACACTCTTCTGGGACTTCAGAAGAAAAAGAAAAATCTGAGCCGGAGCCCAGGATAGGCCATCCCAGACTCACTACCTCCATTCCACGGGCACACCCTGTCTCCATTGCTGATGGCCCGAGTCAGCTTTTTGTCCCCCCTTCCTGGATCCTACTTATCTACTCCTGGCAGCCCAGAGAGCCTCTGCCAACCAGCCTGTGTGTGCCCAACCTGGCAGCAGCAGGGGCTACGGAAGCCAGAGTCCAGATGGAGAAGGAGAAGGCTGGCTCTGCCTCTGGCTCCTAGGGTGACCTTGGGCAGGTCCACTGACACGTCTAGGGCTCAGTTAAAGTGCTCGAGCCACCATGGTCTGGACACGCCTGCCGGCAGAGGTGGTCTCAGAAGCCTCCACCCTGCCTCCCACTCTGCTTAATGCCCTGTGCTCTGGAGGTGGGGGGAATGTTTGTGTTTTGGTGCTTTGAGGTTTTGTGTTGTTTTAAAACAAGATCTCTTACAGCCCAGACAACCCAGTATTTAGCAGAGATGACCAAGATGGCCTCGAATTTTTGATCCTGTCCCATCCATCTCTGGAACGGCACATGTGGTGTGACATCATTTCTGGTTTATCCCACGCTGGGGACTGAACCTAGGGCTTCCTGGGCGCTAGGGACGCGCTCTACGTAGTGAGGGAGATCATCAGCTTTGACATGCTCTATTGCTCTAAAACCATTCTCAGCACTAGACCAGATGTCCTTCATCTCCCTGCCAGCTCTCTCACTCGGGGGCTCTGGGCCTCACAATCAGTCAGGGCAGATACCCTGGCTAGAGGGGCCAAGTCACAGTCAGGGAGACTCTGTCCCTTCCTACTGGAACAGCCCCTGTAGGCAAAGGACGGCAGGGCCTGCTTCCAACACGGCTCCCTGGCACCAAGCAGAATATTCATTCCTGGATAGTGGTACCTGGCACCAGCCAGACCTGTGCTCCAGCTACAACAATGCCCTTTGCTGAGTCTCTGACTCCCACCGTCCAATGTGTGTTAATCCACAGGCCCATTGCCCAGGCTGGCAACTCTCCACATACTTTGCCACGAGACGAGATGCTCTACCAACCCCAGCCACAGCTCCTCTGTGCGTGGCAGGCTTTCCCGTAGTAAGGGCCCCTGGTGGGTCAGGGCACTGCCCACTCACCCTTTGCGGATGATGACAATGATGGCCCCCAGGAGGAGAATGAGGACGGCGAGGCCACCTGCGCAGATGCCCAGGATGAGCCCCATCTCCTCCGATCTCTGGGACACTTCGAGGGGTCGCTTGCTCTCCTTGCACGCAGCTGGGGAGAACAAAGAGGACAGAGAATCAAGGAAGCAAAGGCCACCAGGGCCAGGACCTGAGAACCGAACAGGCTGCACAAACACGCATGCGCATCGGCCCACCACTGCATCCAGACAGTGCTCCACTGTTCAGTCTGGGAGGGATCTTCTAACCCCGCCTCTCAGCCAACAGCCCCGCCTCCATATTCCGGCTCAGCCTCCCTCAGCCCGCTCTTCTCTCACACTCCCTAGGGCCTCCCCCAGGATCTTCAGAGAACTGGGAGCACCCGGGGCCTTCCGAACTACTCTTGCCACCTGTCAAGTGATGGAGTGGGCGAAGTACCTATGTCACAGATGATACATCCCAGGACATAACCAACCACATCCCATGTCTAGAAAAGGGACTCACATCACAGTCTCCCTGTCTGTCTCTCACCATCACCCTCAAGACACAAGACACAAGCTCAATGGCTTTCTCTCCATTGGCTGGTCCCTGTCTCCCTTAGAGTCCCTTCCGTCACTATGGGGAGTAGAAAGGATGGGAGGGGTGGCCTGCTGTCCAGCTTGAGAGAAGGAGCCATTGAGGTGGCCCAGGATGGGAAACTCTTCCTGACCACGGCCAGTCGCAGCTTTAAGCTCCTGTAGTCCTGTCTGCTCCCTTAGCCCTGGGGCCCCTGGAGCTGCATGGATGAGAGGCCGGGCCGGGGCAGGGCTGAAGATACCTAGCGGACTCACCTTTCCTGGCAATTCGGATGCAGTTCAGTCGGGTTTCCTGGAAATACAGATAAAGGGGCTCAGAGACACAAAAGCCAAATGCACACTCCACAGACCAGAAAGGCTTGTACTGAGTTAGACAGGGCTCACACGTCAGCTGCAGAGTGTTAACTGAGGATGCTCCATAGAGCCGTGCCTTAAACCCAGTGAGATCAAAGGACACAAACACAGCATAGGAAAGTGGGGTGGGGCCTCAGACACGAGGGCAGGAACTGATGCAGGCGCCTGCTAAACAGTGAGAGAAGCCAGAACTGGAACACTGAGAGGCCAGAAGCCAAGAGGGAAGAGGTAGAGTCTGGGGTAGAGGCCAGGCCTAGACCTCTTGAGGTGGGGTCAAGAGTGGAGGTGGGGCCTGGACTTCTGGAGGTGGGGCCTGGAATGGAGGTGGGGCCTGAGGTGGAGGTGAGTCCTGGACATCTGGAGGTGAGGCCTGGACCTCTGGAGGTGGGGCCTGGGGTAGAGGTGGGGCCTGGGCCTCTGGAGGTGGGGCCTGGACCTCTGGAGGTGGGGCCTGGGGTAGAGGTGAGGCCTGGGGTAGAGGTGGGGCCTTGGGTGGAGGTGGGGCCTGGGGTGGAGGTGGGGCCTGGGGTGGAGGTGGGGCCTGGACCTCTAAAGGTGGGCTTCTTCGGAAGAGGCGGCTGAAAGAATGCACGTAAGGGGGCCTGGACTGCAGGAGTATCGGAAGAGGTTAGCCTACAGAGAAGTCTAGGACCACGCCTCAGGCCTCAGTGATAAGTTTCCCCAGAGGCTCCTCACCCTACCACCCACCACCCCGGCCTACACCACCAGGACTCCGCTGGCCCCTCACCCCTTTCAGACGGCTTGCTGCCTGGAAATAGATGAGGTAGGCCTTCCTGGGCTCCAGCGGTGGGTTCCAGAAGCCACGATAGGTCTGGTTGTCACCCACCGTGAAGGGCATGGCCTCAGGCAGGCTGCTGGCGGCCAGTTCAGCCCCAAAGTAGTGCACCAGGCCGCGAGCCAGGGCTGTCTCGAAGGTCAGGGGTACGGAGAAGCAGTCCTGAGCTCCGGGCTCCCGCCGCAAGCGCCGCGGCCGCTCCTCCTCCACAACCACCTGGTAGACGCTGGACAGGGAGGAGACAGTGCAAGTGACCACAGAGAGCCTACGGGCGGGGAAGGTCGGGGCTTTAGCTCTGCTCTTTTCTAGACCAGCAAGTCATGGATGCTCCCGGGCCTCAGTTTCCTACTCTGCAAGATGGGAGTGACCCAGGGTGTAGACAGAAATGGCACTTAGCTAATGAGTATCATCGTTATTGCTGACACCAACTGTAGCCCCGCCCCGTAAGAATAAACCCTATGGCCCACCTTGTCAGTGAGCCCTCCTATGTGTGACACAGAACCTGGAACACGGAAACAAGGACTCTTCCCTGGGTAAAGGATGACTAGGGTGAGGCCACATTTCCTGTGTTCACATGAGAGGGCCTGTGCTGATACTGAGGAATCTGGGCCTCCCAGAACTATCTCTCCACAGCAGAAAAGAGACCATCACTAAGCAAACAACCACATACATCCTGGTGCTGCCTAGAGCCCTTGAAACCCTAAGGCAGCCCTCTGTCTACAAACTGGAGCCCACTGTGCCCACTGTGCCCCACAGGGCCCTCATGCTCTGATTTGCATCTCTACTCCTGACCGCCATGGCTCCTCCAGTCCTCCAGTCCACTAAGCTAGAGTGGACTGGGTGGGGTCTGGTGTGTTTAAATATTTCCCTAACTGCTCAGTCTGTGACGCCTACCTGTATCGCCCACCCATGACACCCACCTGTGATGCCCACCTGTGATGCCCACCTGTGACACCCACCTGTGATGCCCACCTGTGACGCCCACCTGTGACACCCACCTGTGACACGCACCTGTGACGCCCACCTGTGACACCCACCTGTGACGCCCACCTGTGATGCCCACTGGTGATATCCTGCCTGCCAACCTGTGCTCTGGGAAGCAGGAAAGCCCTTGCCTTCCCTCCAGTTCCAGATGCATGGAGTCAGTTTACTACCTGTCACAAAATTGCTACAAACACCAGCCCAGGTCCCTCTCAGCCCCCTAAGCTAGGGTCAAGCCTCCTCCATCCTCAAGTGCTCCCAGGAGAAGTCAAAGGTAACTCACGTTAGCCTGGAGTTGGAATGATATCTAAGAAAACGGAGCCTAGAAGAGCTGAGGGGACATGCCAGGGTCACCGGCCCACCATGTCCCATCTCCCTGTTCCCATCTAGCGTGGCCAGTACACCTCACAGGATCTCCCTCAAGAGGACACTGAGGGAGAAGTTCGCCGAGTCCTCCCTGGTGATGCCACACAAGGACCCAGAGGCTTCAGAAAATAACGGCATTGCAGGGGCCTGAGAGTCAGCTCCAGGCAGGCTGTGGCGGCAAATATGGAGAGACCCAGCAGGTGAGGAAGAGAAGCTAAAGGGCAGGGTGAGAGGATGGAGGGATCTAGGCACCACCTATATGGGACAGCCACCAGTCCCCACTAAAAGAGGACAGCCCAGGGGCAGAGGAGCTCTGGACTTCCAAAAGAGCCACACCCACCCTCCCATCTCCTTACCAAACATACCACAAAGGCAACCCCGAGACGACTCCACACACACACTCCCTGTCTGTACTCCAGCACGCACATGTGTGCAGACACACACACACACACACACAGCAGAGGCTTTGCAGGATAAGACAGCTAACATGGCCGTCAACTTGACTGGATTGAGAAACATCTAGGAGACTGGCAAAGCACACCTCTGGGCATGTGTACAAAGGCGTGTCCAGAGAGGACCACCTAAGAGTGGGTCGCCGTCCCATGGGCTGAAGATACAGATGGAATAGTCGGGGAAGGAGAGGGCTAGCCAGCTCAAACCTTGGTACTCTCTCTCTGCTTTCCAGTTACCCTGAGGTACGTCACCACCACCACTACCACCACCACCACCACCACCACCCCCCATCCCGGCATGTCCTCGACAACCTGACGCTCTGCCTGTGTGCACATCCATGGACTGAACCCTCTAAAACCGGAAGCCAAATTGACTCCTTCTCTCTTCAGTTGTTTTGCTAGCATGACTAATCACGTGCTCTGAACGGCATCCCATGGGGGTAAAATGCACATGAAGCCCTAGCACTGTCAGGCTGACCATGAGTCACGCCTGCGTGAACACCCTCACCTTCTCAAACACGTGCACACTCATACCGGTTTCCCCACGTGCCCCTCACCCACCCTCACATCTCCACACCCAATGCACCACAGAGGCAACCTGAGATGACCCCCCGCACTCCCCATCTGTATCTCCCATGCACACATGTGAACGTGCGTGTACACACACACACACACAGAACTGAGGCAGGCATCATGACACCAGTAATCCCAGAGTCCTCTAGAGAGTGGGAAACAGGAAAACCACGTGCTCTATGGGGATGGCCTTATCTGTCTGGCCGCCCACCCCTCCAGAATGCCCACCCCATACGTCCAGGAACAGAACCAGCTAGAGAACACGAGGCCCCAAGAGTCTCACTTCTCCTAAATGTCCAGTGAATCGCCCTGGGAGGCCTAAACCATCCCTTCTCGGAACCGGACACTGTCCAGGAAACCCACGACAGTCCCCGCAGAGGCCTGAGGTCCTGGCTGGGAAGGAGCGGCCCCAAGCTTCCCACTGCCCCGAGTCATGGAGCACCCTTGCCAACTCTGAGCCCAGGCAGGGAACAGGGTAACCCGAGAGCTGGCCGAGTCAGAGGTGAGGCCCGCTGCCTACCCTCTCCTCGCAGGCTTTCCTACCTGATGGGTGCTCCGCGGCCCTGGGCCGGCCTCAACAGCACAGTGATGGTGTTCTCGGACTCGCCCAGGGGTGACGGCATGTCAGCATAATCAAAGCTGGGTGCTGAGAAGAGACAGAGACAGAAGCTTGGAGCCTGGACACTGGTCTGTGAAGACCTGATCTCCGGCCCCCCAGACTTATCATCATGTTCCCTTGATCTTAGACCTCTGACCTCCGACCTCCGACCTCCGACCTCTGACCTTAACTCTGATTCACCCACTATAATCTCCTGACTCCATACTTCAGCCTTTAAATGGTTCATTTACCTTACCAAGGTCCTCTATACCCACACTAGGCTGCTCTACCCCTCCATATCCTAGGAGCCCTGGGATCCTGGGCTCCCTCCCATGGAAGCTCACCTGAGATGTTGGTGGTTATCTCGGTGAGAGCCGCCTGGCCGAAGCCCTTACTCGTACGAGCACGCACGGAGAACAGATACGTGGTGCCGGGGTGCAGGTTGGAGAAGACGTGGTAAGTCTCATTCCGGAGTTTGGAGATGGTGCGTCTCGGGCCGGGCACGTTCACTGCTGGGTCTGAGGACTCAATGCTTTGGTAGCTGATCTGGAGGACGGAGGAGCAGGGAGGTGGCACAGGACAGGGATGGGTGTCGCTATCCAGGAACCCCACCCACCCACTAAATCCCACAGAAACTAGAGGTGCACTAGGCCTGCCCCCTACCCTGCTCAGAACTCAGAGGGCACCGACTCTGACCACCGTGGAAGTAGCTTTGAGGACCACCCCGGTCTTCCCACAGGCCTCTCTGTATCACAGCACAGGGGGGAACTTTGACCTCCCACTTCCCACCTCCCACCAGGGCCCCTGTTCACCTCATACTGAGTGATGAGGCCATTGGGTTCCTGGGGCTCCTCCCACTTGAGGAAGATCATGTCCTCCAGCGGAGTGAAGGTCAGGGACTCAGCTGCAATCCCACCAGGCACTGGAAGGGAAGGAGGAGGTAGAGGGGAACGGGCTTTGGTTCACGCTTCAGCCTTGCCTCTTCCTAGCTGTTCCGCTTGGGCTGTTTAGCCCACCTGAGCCTCAGTTTTTGCATCTAAGAAATGGACATGACACAGTCCCCCTCTCTCCAGAGCTAAATAATGTGAGGTATGCAAAGTCCAAACCCAGCATGGCCCATTCCACGGGCAACAACGTTTTCCTCCATCTTTCACAGGCAAGCAGGTTCTATTCAGGCTCCTGCTCCAGCTGGTAACTTCCAGGAAATGTAGATATTTACCAGAGAAAGGAAAACAATTGCAATAGGGGGTTGGGATCATGGGTGGAGATATTTTTCTGTCTAAAATGATCTTAATTACATAAACAATCTCAATGAGACTGAAGAAACTTAACAGCACTGACGATTGCGTTACACATGTGCTATGTTACACATGTGCTATGTTACACATGTGCTATGTTACACATGTGCTATGAAAATTTCCACGCAGGCACTGGGAGGCATGGGTCAGTTTGGTTTGGGCTGCAGTATACACTCTTAATAACAAACACAGCAGGGGATGGGGGAGGCAGCTTCTGACCAGGAACACACCTGGGGTGGGGGAAGTGGGGTGGGGGTGGGGAGGGGCCATCAAGCAGGGACAGCAGAACCATGGATAAGAATCAGAGATTGCTGGACTGAGGAGTCTCTCGGCCCAGTGGGTAAAGCATGAGGACCTGGGTTCAGATCCCCAACACCCATGCAAAAGCCAGGCACTTGGTGTACGTCTGTAACTCAGTGTGGAGGTCAGGGGCCAGAGACAGGTGGAATTCTCAGGACTCGATGGCCGGCCAGCCAAACAGAAACAAGAAGATCCAGGCTCAGTGCAACCTTGCCTCAAAAAATAAGGTAGAAAGCAATAGAGAAAGGCACCCAATGTGAGCATCTCAGGCCTACACAAACACACACACACACACACACACACATATATATATACATATGTATATATATATGTATATGTATATATATGTATATGTATATGTATATACACACACACACACACCCAGAGTAGGGGGTGAGCACACATACACCCAGAGAGGAGGGGTAAGTACACACACACACACACTCACTAACACACATCCACTCACACACATATATACACATACACACTCACACACTGGGGGGTGAGCATACATACACCCAGAGAGAAGGGTGAGCACATACACACAGATATATACATACACACTCACACACAGGGGGGTGAGCACACATACACCCAGAGAGAAGGGTGAGCACACACACACACACACAGATATATACATACACACTCACACACACACACACACACAGAGGAGGGGTGAGCATGCGTGCGCACACACACACACACACACACACACAGGGTGAGCACACACACACACTCACACTCATATACACACCCACTCACACACACCCAGAGAGGAGTGGTGAGCACACACACACATACACACACACACACACAGGGGGAGTGAGCATACACACACTCATACACACACACACACATATACCCAGAGAGGAGGGGTGAGTGTGCACACACACACATACACACACACACACACACAGGGGGAGTGAGCACACACACTCACACTCATACACACACACACAGAGGAGGGGTGAGCACACACACAGGGGGAGTGAGCACACATACCCTCATACACACACACATAGGGGGAGTGATCACACACACATACACACTCACACTCATACACCCACACACACACAGAGGAGGGGTGAGCGCGCGCACACATACACACACACAGGGGGAGTGAGCACACACACTCACTCACACTCATACACACACACACACACACGGGGAGTGATCACACACACACACACACACACACACACACGGGGAGTGAGCACACACACATACACACACACGGGGGGGGGGTGAGCAAGCACACAAACATACAGTGAAAGCTAAGCATTCAGCTAAAGCAAGAATTTCCCAAGATCATTCTCCACCTACCCAAACTTAAAAAAAGAAAAGGCAATTCTCAGGTCAGTAAGGTCACAGAACCACAAAAGTTTCATTCACCACCAGTGGAGTATAAATGGGCACGACTGGAAAACTGTCTAGCTAAAATCTACTAAAGATGAGCATACGCCCTTGCAACCTCGCCATTCTCTCCTACACACGCCCACACAACGAATGAGTATCAACCAAAAATAATCTGCCCAGACTTTCTTCAAAGCACTGCTCAAAGCAACCCCAACTCAGAATCCACCTGGAAACTTCCCAACAGTTAACAGAAAGTAGATGCGGAGGGCTGGTTTATAGAATGAACCACACAGTCCTGAGAACACATTTGCTGGGACCGTGCATGCCGCAGTCGGATCTCCTGAGAGCATTAAGTTCACAGAAACAAGTGGGCACAAAGCAAACATCTACTGCATGACTCTGTTTACCCAAAGCCCAGAACCAAGAAAAAGTCACACATAACGTTATCTGGCAGGATAGTGGTTACCCTTGGGAGGTGGCGAATGCAGGGAATTAGTGGCCTCCTGGGTGGTGTGGGTGGGGATATGATTTCTTCGTTCGGATGTGAGTTTCCTGAGGTGTCCAGGCTATGGGAATTTATTGGACTGACTTAGGACAAGCACCCTGGATGATGGACTGAGGTAGACTGCCCATAGCCCTGGGGACCAACTGACATGCAGAGATCACGAGAATGGAGTAGTCTGGTGTTTAACTACAGGTTGTGCAAAGCTGTGGGGCAATCACAGCCATTGCTGGGTCCTGCCATAGAAAGCCTTCAGTGTGTTTGCAGATGCTGGAGGTGAGTAGTATTCAGGGACAGCCAATGAAGTGGGCTGAGTTCTATATGGGCTACTGCTATAAATAGAACATATAGAATACACACACAAACACATACACATGTATGTATATTACATATGAAATAGAAAACTGCACACATGGGCAGCCAGAAAACCTCTGAGCCAATCCTCTTACAGGTTCCTGGGAACCTGCAGGAATTTAGAGAAGGCTTTGGGCATGCACTGGCCTTAGAGTGCAGCTGCAAGGAGTGGCAGGTCTGCCAGGCGTGGTGATACAGACCTGCAAGTCCAACAGTTAGGAAAGGGAAGTAGAAAGACCAACATAAATTCAAACACAACCTGCATGACAGGTGAGACACACACACACACACACACACTCTCAAAAAACTTAAAAATAAGTAACTCGGACGGGGTGAAGCTGGTGGTAAAGTATGTGCTCAGCATGTGCAAGGCCATAGGTTCAATTCCCAGCACCAAAACAAAACAGCAAACGCAGCATTAGGGCCAGGTTTACAACACCCTGCCCTGCCAATCACAGACTCCCTTTGTGAGCTCCTCTGTCCCAGAAGACTAGAAACAGCAGCGTGCCGCCCAGGGTGCTCATGGGGGTTGTCTACAGTAATACGTAGAACCCATCATCCTGGCATCTGACGTGGAGCACGCGCCTAAGCAGGCAGTGTGACACATGCAGCAGGCTGAGCGAGCGACAGGGCACATCTACCAACATTTAACCACTTGCTGGGCCATGCAGCAAGGGGCAAATTTCAAAAGACTACATGCAGAATGCCTTCTCTGACCACAGTGGATTAGGCCATAAATCAATAATGAAACTATAATTAATTAGAAGTCCTCCTTAGTGGACTGGGGACGTCTCAGTGGTAGAGGGCTTGCCTTGCATGTACAAGGGCCAGATATCAATATCACTCCCCGGTAAACAGACAGACAGACAGACACACACACACAGTTATAAGTGCTTAGATATCAAGCAAAGTGAACAGGTAGTGGTGCACACCTTTAATCCCAGAACACTGTGGAGGCAGAGGTAGGCGGGTGGATCTGAGTTTGAGGCCAGCCTGGTCTACAGAGTGAGTTCCAGAACAGCCAGGGTCTACACAGAGAAACCCTGTCTTAAATTAAAAAAACCTCCACCATCACCCCACCCCCAAAAAAGATAAAGAAGAAAAGAAATTAATTCTAATTTCTTTTAGTAATTATCAAAGTAATCTAAATGACTTTTGAGTCAAAGAGGAAATTATTACAGCAATTAGAAAAGGTTTAATATGGTAATGAAAACAGAATGTACGGGTGGGCTGAGGACAGGGCTCAGTGCTGTAGGACGCATGCTCATCACGGACATGTCTGGGTGGGGTAAAGCCCCAGACGCGATGACAAACATCGTAGGAGGCAGCTCAAGCAGAGCATAAAGAAAATCACACAGCTTTCAGTGCACACCTTAGAATTAGACTCACGCGCCAAGGAATCGGAAGCAGAAGGATTAGAGGCTGAGGCCAGCCTCTGCTACATAGCAGGACCATGCTATGTAGAAAAGGGGAAGGGGTGGGGCAAGGGGGCGGAATAAAGTCTCAAAAAGCTAAAAATGAGGCTGGAGAGACTGGCTCTGTGGATGAAGTGCTTGCTAGGCGAACAGGAGGACCCAGCGCCCACAACAAAACCAGGCAGGCCTGCTGGTGAGGTCCTGGTTCAGTGAGAGGCTCTCTCAAAAAAACAAAAAACAAAAACAAAAAACAAAAAACAAGGTAGAAAGTGACGGAATACATCCAAATCTATTTCTCAAATAGATTTGAAAACTGTTATTAAAAACCTTGCCATGCAGAAAATTTCTGGTCCAGATTAGCTGCTGAATTCTTCAAGACCCTTAAAGAAGAAATTACTCTAACCTAAGAACCCACAGTTTCTCCAGGAATGAGTAATGGCGCACCACTGCCTTGCTACAGTCCTCTACGTGAATCTGAGCATTGGCCCTGGGTCTGGGAGGCGCTCAGAACTCTGGGAACGTGGCCTGCACGCTTACCATCTTCATCTGTCTGGAAGGTGACCTCCTTGCCCTCCTTGCGCCCCTCAGGGTTTGTGAGAATTAGACGCACGTGGACACTCCTGAATGGCAGCAGATTCTTGATGGTGTAGCGGCTGGCACCCCGCTCCATCTTCACACACTCCCGGATGGTCTGGTTGTGGCTGCCTCCCAGGGTGTAGCGATAGCAAAGGGACACAGCATAGGTATGACAACGTGTGACATTGTAGCCCAGGGGCTCCCACTGCAGGGTCAGCTGGCGAGCCTGGATCTCGGCAAAAGCCAGGCCTTTGGGGGCCCTCGTGGGCTCTGGAGACACAGGAAGCAGGAAGAAGGTTGGGAGGGGGGAATGGGAAAGGAAAAAGGGGAGGAAGAGAATGTCAGTCAGCCCCCAGAAATCATTCCTCCTCACCCCCCAGGAACTCCAAGCACCCTCAGAACTGAAGAGGCTAATACCGTATGCTCTGGAGTAAGGGGGCACGCGTGTGAATCTGGGCCCTACCAGCTGCAGCCGGCAATCACGGCCTAAGAGATTCCACCTCTCTCAGTCTTAGTTTCCTAAACTGCAGGACCTAGATCTGGGTCTCCAGCACCCCCCATAGAAGCAAGGCCCCCTGGGAAAATAGCTAGACTACATGCTATGACTGTCATGGTAATACACGTGAACCATGTATGGCAAATGCTAACACACCGTAATCCTTCAGTGCACTGGCGAGATGGCTCGGTAGGTAAAGATGCTTGGCCAAGCCTAACGACCTGAGTACAACTCCTGAGACCCAAGTAACAGAAGAAAAGAACTAACTCCATGGGGTTGTCCTTTGACTCCAATATTCACAGTGTAGCCCCACCACATACACGACAGACAGACAGACAGATCAATGGAAAGCCAAACAAAACCTTTAGCTATTACACGTATAGTGGTACATACCTATAAGAGCAGCCTGGGCTACAAAGTCTCAAGATAAGGTGTGCTATAATTAGCACAATTTACCCCCTAGTTCAAGAACATTCTGAACAACACCAGGCCAATCAGAATCAATCTGTGGCTGTATTTTCATTTACTAATTCTAAACTTATTGTGAAACCATGTATAGTAATCGAGAGAGGATTACAAGGATATGTACAAACCAGGACGATGGAGCTAGGACAGCAAATGGCACAATGACAGGAGATGTGTGGAATGCAGAAACGGAGATCCCTGTCCTTAAGACCGACGAAGAGCTCTATGGGTAAGGTGCAGACTCGATGGTGAGCCCCAACGCGGGGCCTCAGGGAAACTGCCAGCTGCAGCAGCAGTAACACTGACAGTTAATGTGTAGGGGGTTGGATGTGTCCAGCATCTTTCAGGAGGCTTGAAGATGGGTTATCTCATTTAATCTTTGTTGAAACATGAGACAGGGGCTGCCATTGACCTACCATACAAAGAGAAGGCAAAGGTCGGAGCTGAGGTGAGGAGGCCATACTCACAAAACCAAAGGGGAGCTAGGATGGAAACCCAGTCAGGCCAGCCCCAGGGCCCACACTCTGACCCACCCTGCCCTGATCTGCAGGAGGAAGTCACCTAACAGTCACACCCATGCTACAGAGACATAGCTGCACCAACAGGAGGGACAGGCAGGCTGTGCTACAGTCTCTTAATGACGCCATATGTCCTCATTTTGTAAATAGGGAAACTGGGGGCCTGCAGAGATAGCTCAGTAGGTTAAAATGCTTGCTTTGCAAAGGCGAAGGCAGTGTTCAATTCCCAGAGTCCACGTAAACATGGATGTGGTGGTGTGCACTTGTAATCCAGCACCCAGGAGGCAGAGGCAGACAGGTCCCTGGTACTTGATGGGCAGACAGCTTAGCTTACCCAGTGAGCTCTAAGGTACCATGAGAACATCTTAAAACACAAGGTGAGAGCCGGGCGTGGTGGTGGTGCACACCTGTAATCCCAGCACTCTCGGAGGCAGAGGCAGGCGGATTTCTGAGTTCGAGGCCAACCTGGTCTACAGAGTGAGTTCCAGGACAGCTAGGGCTACACAGAGAAACCCTGTCTCGAAAAAAACAAATCCAAACAACAACAACAACAATAATAATAAAACCACAAGGTGAGGCTAATGACCTGAATACGGTTCCCAAGACACATGTGGTAGACAGAAAGCCTGCCTCCTACAAATTGCCCTCTGACCTCCATGCACATAGTATAGCATGTGTATTCACATATAAACACACACCACACACACACCTCACAGACACATACACAGAAACATGCATACACAACACATACACAACACACAACCACATACCACATGCACACATCACACATATATAACACACACACACAGACTCCACACATACATACCATATCACACACACACATACACACACACACACACCCTACTCCCTACTCCCTAAGTGAAACCAAGAGAGACCCAGGGCTCAGCTCATATCCCCCTGTCTGCCTTGACCAGACTGTGATCTTAATCAAACCTCTGAGAAGGAAGAAGTCAAGATGCTTCCAATGATCCTTTATCCCTCACTATCTGATTTGGGGGACATTTGAATCCATGCCTCAAAAGTTCTGTGAGTGCCTTCCTTTAGAGCGTCCCGTCACAGACCTTAGGACCCCTTTGTGAGCAGCTGAGAAGACCCTGTGACTTAGCCCCTTTCGGAGGTTAAAGAGGTCCCTGGGGTCACTGTCCTTGGCAATTTACTCAGCAGCCCTGTTATAGAAGACACATCTGGAGACATGAGTTCACACTCCCAACACAGGAGTGCCTGGGTGACAACTGCCAACCTAGAAGCTGAGCACAGCAAGTCCCTGACCCCACCCAGCTTTCATTTCCTCCCTAGCCCAGGCCAGAGGCAAGTCTTCCCTTCAGCCCTATATGCAGCCATCAGAGAACGATTTCAGATTTCAGACCCTGCTGACAAGGCCTGCCTCTTGACTGGCTCCCTTCTCCCCAAAAGCAAAACACACTCAAGTTCCATCCCACACAGGCGTTAAAGACTGGCTGCTGCTACTCACGGCCACCCGGTGCAGGATGCCTGCCGCTGGGCTAGTTGCCCATACGAGGGACTTCTCACCATTCTGGCCCAACAAGCCCACAGGTGTTCGTGTGGGTTCTGTTTGACCTTCCATTCTTATGTGCTGGAACGATAATACTACTGTGTGCTCGCCCGCCATCTTGCTCAGCAATTTGACATGGTCTCTGCTCTGCAGCTCTGGGCTGGCCTGTGTGCACTGTACCAGGGCATCTACAGGAGCCAATTTGCTAGCCCTGTCTTTTCTCTTGTGAGAGTGGGTCTCAGACCAGCTCTGCCCACACTGGAATACCTTCCCACCTTCCTTGATGTCCTTCAGTTACTTGCTTTCTTGTCCTC
This sequence comes from Apodemus sylvaticus, assembly GCF_947179515.1. Taxonomy (NCBI): domain Eukaryota; kingdom Metazoa; phylum Chordata; class Mammalia; order Rodentia; family Muridae; genus Apodemus; species Apodemus sylvaticus. Next base: position 145,345,456 of record NC_067474.1, read on the forward strand.
CTGCGGGATTTCTTTCTTTCTTTCTTTTTCTTTTTCTTTTTTTTTAATAGGAAAACATTTTTGAAGCCTTTATTTACAAAAGCTTTAAAAACAAATAATACCTTCTGTTTTGCAAATAATGTTTAGTTTAAAAAGGACCATCCAGGTACAGCATTTTCAAATCATGTATACAGAATGTACAAGGGAAACAAACTATGTTGCTAACAGTTAGAAACTTGCTAGTATCGTTGATTGAAGTGTAAATAACACACATTACAACTTGTAGTCCATCACTTCAGGGTAGAGTTAATGTTCACCAATATCTTCCAACACATGCTCTGGTCTGGTCACATATTTAACATGGCTAAATATTTCACAGTCTCTTGTCAATATATATAAAATAGATTGCAAAGATATACACAAAAAATAAACAAGCGTTACACTCCTCGGGTAATTTTATTAGGTATATATGTGTGTGCATTTAAATATTTCTTGCATTTTGTTGTTTTGCACCAAATCTCTCCATTCAATGAGCAAGACTGTGGGGGGTCCTACCACCAGCAGCAGGTCAAGTCTGGCTCCTGCTGATCAGTCTTTCTAAGGAAGATGCTAGGCTCGAATTTCTAGACCTTTCCAGTTTTCAAAAGAATCAGAGATCCAGAAGTTTTATATTGCAATATCCAGATTTAAGGCCACTTAACGCTCTGCTCAGGACTCGGGGCAGCAGCCTGCGTGGATGGTAAGTGCTAGCTTAGGTGGACAGCTCCCTTTCCAGCGCCTGGGTGACCCTGGTCTGCCCAGGAAAGGAAAGCTCTCTTGCCTCTTCCCTTCAGACCTAAGCAGATCCTGGGGCTCAAACACCATGTTGACCAAGACTGGTATGCTGACTTAAGGGTGTGACTCCAAGACTCTCTACTTCCAAAGGCCACGCACTATAAGGCACTCCCTAATACACACTGGCAAGAAGGAGCTCAGGGACCTATCCAGGTGAATCCCACAGGTCACTCAGATACCAGAGGGTAGGGGACTTGGGAAAGGAGGACGCACGTAACTAAATTGACCCAGCACGGGTTGATTGTGACAAGGCCAGCGGGCAGTATTCCGCCCGTAACTGCCTCTGTCCCGTGGGAGGAGCTTCAAACAGGGTCACGCGCATCCAAATCCATATCCTGCATGCACTCCTCACCAGCTCTGCAACTCCAGGAAAGCTACCTAGCCCTTCTGAATAACTTATGTCCATGGAGGAAATAATGCTTACTTCAGAACTGTGAACTATCCCAGCACTGGGTGAGAAGCGGTCAGAGGACCAGAAGTTCTAGGTCATCCTCAACTACCTAGCAAGTTCAAGGCCAGCCTGAAGCACATAAGACCCTGTCCCCAAAACAAACAACAAACCTAGCTCCTTTAAATACCAAATATAAGCCAGGCACAGGCCTGTGTCCCCAGCACTTAGGAGGCAGAAGCTAAGGCAGTGGTTCTCCACCTTCTGAACGATGCGACCCTTTAATATGGTTCACCACGTTGTGCTACTTCATAACTGTAATGTTGCCGCTGTTAAGAATCATAATGTAAATATCTGTGTTTTCCAATGGTCTTAGGTGATCCTTATGAAAGGGCCATCCGACCCCCAAGGGGTCCCGAGGACCTCTGGGTTATCCTTGGCTACATAGTAGTTAGGGGTTAGCTTGGGCTATATGAGATCATGCCTCAAAATAAACATAAGGAAAAAGGAAAGATAAGCATCTCATGGGACCTGGTAAACCAGAGTGCCCAGCCAATAGTAATCGATAGAGAAATGAGTGCACCAAAGCGAGACTTCTGTAGCAACACAAATTAGCGGAAGCAAGCCGCAAAGCAATAACACGTCCGAGCCCTTCTAATCACTCCTGACTGTTTACCCTAAAGAATACGATTCAAGAGAATAAAGGGAACAGCAAGCATTTAATTTTTTCGATGTCGTATAACAATAATAAGGATATAGAGGCAAACAGCCCAGCAATCTGGGGACACAGTAGATGTCTGCTGGCAATAGCATAATTGCAAACGGTGGCGCACACGGACCGGCACCGAGCAAACGGAGCAGAATCCTGGGCGCCTGCTCCATCCCAATGGCAAGTGTGTGAAAATGTGCACTGAAGACATATGGATGGAGACTGGAACAAGACGGAAAAATTAAGGCAGCTGTTGAGTTAGGATGGTGATTCAGAGCGTTTGCTTTTTTTTTTAAGCCTTTTATGGTGCAATATTATTGTTTTTACAGTAAATAATAGAGTGGAGGGAATTGTGGGCCTGCAGAGCCTGACAACACAGCTGCCCAAGAGCAAAACAACCCCAGGCCAGGCTCCAGGGCGGTTATGCTGCCAAAGAGGAGCCTGTGATTAGGAGCGGACCTACCCACCTGGCCCCTGCCCCATCCCCACCCTTGGCTAGCCTGAGGAAAGTGTTTATCTGGACCTGACACTAGTGGGCACTTAGCCCCAGGCAGGGGAAGTGCCGCTGTCAACACTCATCGGAAATCCAGAGGTGTCAGCAGTGATGGCTAATGGTGATTCTCAATCTAAAGGATCCAAAACCACCTGGAGATGAGGCTCTGGGCATGCCTGTGTGGGAGTTTCTTGATGAGGTTAACTGAGGTGGGAAGACCCGCCCCAGATGAGGGCAGTACTGTCCCATAACTTGGATCCCAGACTGACTAGAAAGGAGGCAGGAGGCTGAGCACTAGTAGCCAGTATCCCGCTCTCCCTGCCTGCCTGCCTTGTGGCCAGCTGCCTTGACATCCCCGTCATGATGGACTGCACCCTCAAACCGTGAGCCAAGAGAAACACTTCTTCAAGTAGTTTGTTTAATCAGAGCCTCAGGGAAGAAACCCGCTCTGTCCCTGGCTCTGCTGTGTGCCACTGTGCAGATATGGGCAAGCGACTGAATCTCTGAATCTTATTCACCTGTGAAATGGGAAGGATCAAAAGTTACAGCTGTTTGGTAGTAGCCTCAGGTCGTGGGGAACTGAGTCAGGCTGTACAGGACAGTAGCCCCTAGGCATGGAGAAGGGCTCAAACCCAGGCTGACTGCTCAGCTCCGCCTGCAGAAATGATAGGCCCAGATATTAAAAACTACACCCTCTGCTCCCAGACAAACCACAAAAAATAGCTGTACATCCTGGTACGTACCCGTGTTTGTGAGTGTGTATATATGTATATGTGTTGATGTATATGACGTATGTGCATATGTATATGTATGTATATAATTATGGATCCTTCAGCCTCCCTATATGAACTCAACCTTCATCCCTCAGAAAGGTTGAGGCCCTTCACTGATCCAATAAAGCAGTCTTAACCTGTTGAGATTGAGTCTGTCTGCCTCTCTGCATCACTTTTATACAATGACGATGCACTCGTGTGTGTGTGTGTGTGTGTGTGTGTGTGTGTGTGTACATGTTGGAGTCCTCTGCCTCCACTCAACACCCACTGTAACAGTGATTACAGGCATACACTACCACACTCATCTCTTATGTCGCTGACAGCAAGCTCTTTGTTAACTGAGCCATTTCCACAGCCCCACAACTTGGGTCCTTGACCCACTGTCTGATTTCAAGCAAGCCCCGCCCCCATCTGCACACTGAGAGGAAGGTGACAGAGATTTTCCAGGGCTTCAACCTCTGATTTCTTTTCTTCTAAGTGGCAAGTCAAAAATGCCTTTGAAACATGGAGAACACCATATTGATGATGGCTGTCACTTCTAGAGTGCCTGTGCTGTGCCACATGTATGCGCTCCCCTACAACTGCCCAGATCAACCCAAAACACAGCAGGATCCCGAGGATCAGTCCCACAAGTCCATCCCCACATCTGCACTCCCCAAAAATCTAAACAAGGGGTTCCAACCTCAACAGCACTGACACTTTGTGTCAGATAATCGTCTCTGGACGGCTGTCCCTGGCCTCTACCTCTTCATGCTAGTAGCACCCACCGGCAGCAGCCAGTGTGGCAGGCAGCATGTCTCCAGACACCACCAGACATCTCCTAGGAGAGGATCACCCCCATTGAGAACACTGACAAGAGAGCTGTGACCCTGCCACATAGCTATGAATGCCATCAACACCCTCTGTGTGATTCGTACCAGCAGCCCCGCATCATCCATCCAGCTGCCTGGTGGGGATCGCCACTGGCACATTTAGTGGCATCTCAGAAATCATTGTAGCCGAGGCACCGCTTCTGATCTATGACACTTGCCAGGTCAGCCCCACCCCCACCACCTCCCAAACTCTGCTGCTTAGGGCTCCTTTGCAGTCTGTGGCAGCTCCATCCATCCGGTTACGCAAGCAAAGCACCTTGGAGCAGCCTGGACCCCCTCTGTTTCCTTCTCCTTCATCCCTGAGCAGAACTATCAGCAGATGATGCTGAGTTCATCGTGGTCACGTCCACTCAGCTCCCAGAGCCCGTCTCTGGCTACAAGAACCGCGGGCGCTTCCCATGTGTCTCCTTCAGGGACCTTTGCCCTCTGTCTCAGTTTGGTTCTCTGTTGCTATGATAAACAGCATGACCAAGAGCAGCTTGGGGAAGAAAACGTTCATTTTGGTTTCCACCTCCACTTCCACGCCACAGTTCATCATCCCGGGAAGCCAGGGGCAGGAGCTCAAGGCAGAATCTCTCTCTCTCTCTCTCTCTCTCTCTCTCTCTCTCTCTCTCTCTCTCTCTCTCTCATTGCTTAGTCCTGCTTTCTTATAAAACCTAAGATAGTGTACCTGCCTAAAGGCCACCCACAGTGGGCTAGGCCCTCCCATATCAATCATTAATCAAGAAGATGCCCCACCGATGCGCTCACAGGACAATCTGATAATATAAATATTTCCTCCATTGATCATCCCTCTTCCTAGGTGCCTTGTTTGTGTCCAGTTAACAAAAAAAAAAAAAAAAAAAAAAAAAAAACTAGCCAGTACACTCTCCTACAGCCAGTCCTCCATGAAATCTCCACAGCCGACCAGAACACCAGTCGCGCATGCTCACTCCTTCTGACCACCAGTTGCGCATGCTCAATCCTGCTCTCCAGCCCCTGCTGTCGCTGGTGAATCTGACATCCCAAGCCCTGTTTACACGTCTTCTCTCACAGTTCTCCCAGAGCCTCCAGGCCTTGGCACTCAAAGGTCTGCCTGTCTGGACTGTCCCCTCCCCAGCTGTACCCCTAGAGCACATCACCTGGCTCAGCCCCTCACCTCCTGCAGGCCTCTGCTCAAATGCCACCTTCTCAGTAAGACAGTCCTTCAGCTTTTTATAAATAACAATCCTCCGCCCCCTCCCTGTCCCCGCCCTGATTTATTCCTCCTCACGCACTTATCACCATCTGACAGACTATATATTCCACTTGTTTATTTATTTATCATCTGCCTCCTTCTGCCAGGACACAAGCTCCCTGCAGAGTCTTAAGAGGACTTAAACACTAGTGGCCTCTGTCTAGGGTGTAGCCATGTAACCCTAGTAATTGTAACATTATCTGGCACATAATAGACACTCAATAAACACCCGTTGCCTGAATTTTTATGCTACTCCATATGGTAGAGGTTAATGTTGTTCCCACTTATAAAACAAGAAGAATGAAACACATCAGTGGGTACGTCACCCCACCCAGACCCCTCAGCTAGAAGGCAATCACCACAGAGACACTGACCCTACCAAACTCTCTCTCTCCCAAAGTCTGGCATTAAATTAGTTTTTAGTTGCCCCACAAATCAGCTTTTAATAACACTTAAGAATATGAATTGCAGGCTGTCAAGATGGCTCGGTAGGTAAAAAATGCTTGCTGTCAAACCTGACAACTTGAGTTCAATCCACAGAACCCACACAGTAGAAGGGGAGAACAGACTCCAATAGGCTGTCCTCCAACCTGCACATGGGCACGGTGGAAAGAACACGCCCACACACAGACAAACAGTAAGTAAATAAGTTTACCAAAAAATAAAAATAAAATGATATCAATTGTAAAAACTGTTTGACTCTTAACCTTAAACATCATACATTATTCAAAATATGAATGTAAAGATGAAACTGTTACACTCTTAGAGAAAAATAAAAGAAGAAATAGAAAAAGATTTTTGGCAACTAGGGCTAGGGAAGGAACACTTATGCTTCACTCCAAAAGCACTGGGCAATTTGAGAAACAGAAATTCATCAAAATTTAAAATGTTTGCTCTCAGTCTGTGTAAAGACAATGAGGAGACAAGATCAGGAGAAATACCTACAGATTAGACATCTATCAATGCATTAATAATATGTTCTAGGTACATCTAGTATCTAGAATGCATAAAGAACTCTCAAAATCCTATAGGAAAAAAAAAAGCAATTCTATTAAGAAATGAGCAATGATACGAACGCTCAAGGCGATCCGCTGAAGAGCACAGGCGGTGGCGGCGGCAGTCATGTGTGGAAAGATGTTCAGCAACACTCGACTTACAGAAATGCAAATCAGGACCACAAAAGGGAGGGAGGACTCTGCTATTTAAAGCAATTGCCGCTCTTGTAGAGATCCTGGGGTTCAGTCCCCAGGAACCACATCGGGTGATTCACATCTGCCTGTGTAACTCCAGCTCCAGGGGGGACCCTGGGCTCTCTTCTGGCCTCCTCGGGTGCCTGAGCTCATAAGTGCACATACTACAAGCACACACACACACACACACAAGCAAAACACTATAAACTATCATACGTGGTTCTATTGTATAAAACATCTACAAAAACTAAATCAAGAGAGATGGAAAGCAGACCCGTGTTTGACTGGGGCTCCAGGATTAGGATGAACTGGGTGAGCATTAAATGGCATAAGGTTCCCACTTAAGAGAGATCACATGTTCCAAAACCAATCATTAATAGTTGTACAATGCCAGAGAAATATAAGGCCTCTAAACCGTAAACTTTAGTGAGTGACATGTATGAATGCAGATCATATTGCAATAAATCTGTTACCAAAAAAAAAAAAAACACAAAAAACAAAAGAAGCAATTCCAAAACGGTTATATACTGCATGATGTCATTTATGGAACATTCTAGAGAGGAGAGAACTCTAGAAATGAAAGATCTGTGGTTACCAAGGGGGTGGGAGGACAGAGAGAGAAATGGATGTGGTCTAAAAGTGGGAATTGTCTACAGGGACACTGACTGCTCAGGTTTCCCACAGTATACACAGGTGACAAACTTACACAGGTGATAAACAGAGGCACACAAACACCGGAAACTGGGGCAGTCTGTTAAGGTATCTATGGAGTCTATGGGTGTCAATTTGTTGTTACACGTTCTTGTTACATTGTATACATTATTTTTCAGCTGCACAAATGGCTTGCTAGGAAGGGGCAGGACCTTAACACACATCTGGAAGTCAGAGGACATCTTATGAGAATGGGTTCTCCCCTTCCATCCTGTGAGTCTCTCTACTTCAGGGTTAGCAGCAAAGCACCTTTTACCTACTAAGCCATCTTGCCACACTCAGATATCAATCTTTATTGTAAATTTAAACTATGGTTATCTAAAATAGAACTATTGTGGAAAACACGATAGAGTAAGGAGGACCTGTGTTCTTACAACAGCACATGAATCTTTATCTCATCAAGATTTACCACTAAGAATATTTCAGAAACAACAGCACCCTGCTGTCCGTTTCTGGGTGCAGGTTCATCAGGTCCTTAGCAACTGCTGCTTTATCCTCACAAACAAGGGAGAACTGACTGCTGACTCAACTTCAGGTCCAGGGAATCCAGACAAAATCCATCACACACGATTTCTAATCGATAGTGATTAAGAATCTGCACCTAGCTGATTAAGAGTTTTGGTCCCATTTCTGCCCCCTTACTGGCTGTGTGTTCTTTGCCCAGCCACCTAACATCTCTGTCTCAGTCACCTCATCTGTGAAGTAGGTATGACAACAACCTATCACAGGGCTCTGGTAAGTTTCCTGGTTTGTTTTCTTGGTCTGTCTTTTTGTTTTGATTTGGTTGGGGGGGGTGGGGAACTTGTCTTTTTCCTTGTCTCTTTTGTTTATCTTGTGTGTTTTGTTCTGTTTTGCTTTGTTTTTTGAGACAAGCTATGGAGAAATAGCCCAAGCTATTTTATATATGTGTCAATATATGTGTGTATGTGTGCGTCAGGAGGCCTTGCTGCCTCTGTGGAACAGGGCCTTCCCGCAGCCCACCTGCACACTTGGTCCGGCTGATCAGTGGTGGCCCTGGGCGGCCTGTGCCTCCATCTCCGGGGCGTGTGAGCAGCACGCTGATTTCATATTCAGTGTCCGGGTCCAGATGCCACAGCTTGTAGGTCTGCAGGTTGACAGCGTGGACCTCGGCCCACGGGCCCCGCGCCATGCGGTACTCGATCTCCTTGCGCACGATCGGCCCGTCGCCAATGATGGAGTTGGTGTTGAGCTGGATGATGAGGTAGGTAGGGCCTGCACGCAGCAGCTGTGGGGGCGCGATGGGGGTGGGAGGCTCTGCGAGGATATGCAGAAGAGGAGGAGCCTACTAATGCCACCACGTGGCCCTAGAATGCCATAACTCAGCCACGCCCACTTCCGAGATTCCCAAGCTTAGGCCTAGAGGACCCCAGGACACTCGTTGGCTTAGCACCTGGAAGGCTCACGGAGACTCAGCCCCGCTCCCTGCGTCCGCCTCTCATGCAGTCAGTCCACACTGTTCAGGTCATAGCTAGAAACTAACTCTGCAACCCGCTCAGCCCCCATCACGAGACCCTCTCTGTCCTCCCAGCTCCCTCAAGCTGCTACCAAGTGTTTGACTAAATTTGCCCTGGGACCCTCATCAAATCCTCTAAGAAGCTAGCTTGCACAGCCCTACGGACTCTGCCCTAGCCTGTCTCCACCTGTCGGGCCTTCCTTCCCCAAGGCCAGTCCGCTGACCTTTGACGATGAGCTCTGCGAAGTTGGAGACTCCAGCACCGCGCGGGGCCTGGGACACGCAACGGTACAGATCCTGCTCAGCTCGGCCTACAGAGGCCAGCGGAAAAGTGGCGAGGAAGCGACGGTGGCTGATGTGCCGCACCCCGGCCGCAGGCACCAGCACCCCACTCTGCCGCTGAAGAGAAAAGGGGATGGGAGAGTTAGGAAGCAGGGTATGTGAGTCCCTACTATCCCAGAGGCATTTGAGGGTCCTGGAAATGGCCTCCATGGGGGGGACGGGGGGGGGGTTTAGGAGAATGCAAACTGGCAGAGCACAGCCTAGGGGAAGCGAGACACAGATGCTGGCGTATGGAGGGAAGACTCAAAACCCCAAAAGGGAACCAAGCTGATGAGGCAAAATGTCCTCTGCTACCTTCCTGAGCCAAGTCTCTGTGGGCGGCCCTCACCTGCAGGAAGAAGCGTTCTGCCTCTGCAGCTCTGCCTGCGGCCATGCACTGGAAGGACGCGTTCTGGCCCGCATTGACCTCCACGTCTCCAAGGCGGGAAAAGTGAGGGGCCTTTGCTGTGGGAAAACAGGCATAGCCCCAGCATGAGCCTGCACGCCCTGCAGGCGGGAGCCGCGGCTACCCTAGTCCTTACCCCTTACCGCCTTACCGCCGGGTGGACTGGGACTCACCGCAGGGAGAACTGAAGAGCAAGATGTCGTCTAAGCCTATGTAACCCTTGTGGTCTGGGGAGATGAGGGCCTCGAACAGCACCTGAGGGAATGGACGCCAGTGGTCAACGTGACATCCCTCCAGCCCAGCTTGGCCCCAACCCGACCTCTCTCTCCCTACCATCCAACACCAACCCCGCTCACACAGACACTCACTAGCCAGCTGTGGGCAGAGAAAGTAAAGTGACCTCAAGGCTAAAGAGTCGTCATCCCAACTCTGACGACTCCTTTTTTTTTTTTCAAGACAGGGTTTCTCTGTGTAGTCCTGGCTGTCCTGGAACTCACTCTGTAGACCAGGCTGGCCCCGAACTCAGAAATCCACCTGCCTCTGCCTCCCAAGTGCTGGGATTAAAGGCGTGGGCCACCATCGCCCAGCTGACAACTCCCTTAAAGCAGCAGAATTCTTCTAGTCAGACAGAATTTCTAGTTGAGTCCTGTTCCAACTCACCCTCAACATTGGCTATGCTATTAACAATGACCTCTGTCTCTGCACCCACACTGACCCCAGACTAACTCCAAACTCAACCCCAGATTGACTCCTGATGCTCAACAGCCTAGTCTGACGTCAGGGCAGCCTACCCCCATGCCCTTACCTCCAAGCCCAAGCAAGCTGACCACTGACTAAACCCAGCCCACCTGATACTCATTGGGCCAGAAGGTGCTGACGGCCAGTTCAGCCTGGTGCCACTGACGGCCGTGGGATCCAGTCATGTTCCACACGGCACTGCCCAGAGGGCCCCCGTTCACGCGGACATAGACGCCCAGGGTGCCCGGGCTGTGCCCATCCCTGCTATACAGGAAGTAGCTGAACTGCACACAGTGGGTGTCGTTCTCACTCAGGGTCTGGAAGGTGATATGGGCCCTCTGGCCTGGAGCATGCTGGGAAGCATTGACCATCAAGTAGGCACCTGGAGAGAGAGAGAGAAGAGGCGGGAGGCAAGGAGACCTTAGGGGAAGCCAAGATCGCATTCAGAAAGAACAGAAGCAAAGCCACCACCAGGAATGGAGGGTTTGGGCTCCTACACTCTCACATGGGGTAGGTCCCTCCCTTCCACCATGGTCTTTTTCCCAAAGGAGCCGGCTAGAACAGGAAAAAGACAAACTCAACCTTGTCAAACCCACGCGGCCCCTCACCATCCACAAGTCACCAATTTCCCTAGCCCTGTATTAGGTCATACGTCACAGGACTGGTCCCCTGAGGTCACTGATTCCAAAGCTTCACACGTCCCCACACCCCCACACCTCAACCCCAACCCCCACACCCCAACCCCACACCCACACCCCAACCCCACACACACACCCCAACCCTCACACCCATACCCCAACCCCCACACCCACACCCCAACTCCCACACCCACACCCCAACCCCACACACACACCCCAACCCCCACACCCATACCCCAACCCCCACACCCACACCATGCCCTTGCCTCTGGCTCTGATCATTCATAAAACCAGTGCCCCGTCTTGCTACCAGCCTGTAGGCCTCAGGCCTTTGCTGTGTCCTCACATACAGGCTGCTGAGCCCAAGTTTGATGGATATGTAAGACAGACTGAATGAAAGGATCAATTTCCCTTCCCACCCACACCGGATTCCAACACAAACACCCCAGGTTCCAACCAGAAGGTCCTCCATGTGTGATGGAGATGGTGGGGAGATGTCTCAGAACCTGACTGAGGATTACGCTTCCCTTGGGGTGAGGGGGCCGCAGATGCCAAGGAGGAGGCCCAAAGCCACCCTTGCACAGCAGCCACCAGGCACTGTCCCCTCCCAGACTTGGCTGACAGCACTTTCTGAGCCTGCTCAGGAGGGCTCCCCAGTGATTCAGCTAAAGGGATCTCTTTCATCTTAGAGAGCGGAACGCTGTGAAGGGCTGCAGCCTGTGTCCTGCAGGGGTAGGGAATGAATGTCGGTCCGGGCCCCTATCCCCACTGGAACCCTAGAAGGGGACACATCCTAGCCAGCTCCTGTGGACTCTACTCTCCCTAAGATAGCTCCCTCTTCCAGGGTGACACCTTCTTGCCTCCTCTGTCCCCTGTAGCCCTTCCTGCTCTGACATCACCCCCCTCCCCGGGCTCTCTTTCTCCCTCCCGCTCTCCTCTGAAAGCAAGTCTCCTTATTTCATCCCTGTCCACCTGGACCTCCCCTAGACTGTCTATCCACCGAAGCTCACCCTCCTCCCAGACCTAGCTCTTCACCAAAGAATTAAAGGAGGTGATGCCCATGAGTATGGAAAATACGAATCTATGTCAGATTCTTATATCTGAGCACCTACTAAGACTTGGAATGAGTGGCTGGGTCTGGGGGTGCACAGAGGTCACACAGAAACCCTGCAGGGTAGGTAGGTACCTCTATGTATCCCCCTCAGACAAGCTAGCAGTGCCTCTAAAACATATACAAGGATGGAGCACCCCGAAGAGGAAAGACACACCTGGAGTGACAGTGACGCAGATGGGCAATGACCAGAGAGGTAAGGAAGGCCACAGTGGACACTGAGTTGGCTTCCAGAGCCCAGCCAGTGCCAGCCAACCCCAAGGGATTTCTCGCCTACAGCTGCTAGCCCACCCACCACTAAGAACTGCCACTTCCCCGGCCAGTAGATGCTATGTTGGACATGCTGGGAGTTGAACAGCCAAGGCTTAGGTCCATCTCTATAACAGGACACCAGGGAGGGAGGCTCTGGCTCTCTGTTCTGCTGCTGCCTCAGTCTACCCTACAACACTTCATTAGTAATAAACTGGCTCATCTGGCCTCAATATCTCTTATCCTTTTTCCTTTTAAAAATATATATGTGATGGTTTGTATGCGCTCGACCCAGGGAGTGGCACTATTAGAAGGTGTGGTCCTGTTGGAGTAGGTGTATCACTGTGGGTGTGGGCTTTAAGACCCTCATCCTAGCTGCCTGAAAATCAGTATTCTGCTAGCAGTCTTCAGGTAAAGATGTAGAACTCTCCACTCCTCCTGCACCATGCCTGCCTGGATGCTGCCATGTTCCTACCTCGATGATAATGGACTGAACCTCTGAACCTGTAAGCCAATTAAATGTTGTCCTTATAAGAGTTGCCTTGGTCATGGTGTCAGTAAAACCCTAAGACAACATATGTTTTTAAATTTTATGTATTTGGGTGTTTTGCCTACATGTCTGTGTACCAAATATGTGCAGTTCCTTAAGAGGCCTTTGAGAAGGCATTGGATCCCCTGGTTGTGAGCCGCCATGTGGTGCTGGGACTTGAACCCAGGTCCTCTGAAAAAGCAGTAGTGCTTTTAACCATGAATCCATCTCTTCAGCCTTCTTTTCCTTTTTCTTCTAATTTTATTTTAGGGGCAGTATTTCACCAAGTAGCCCAGGCTAGCCTCAAACTTGTGGCCCTCCTGCTTCATGTCTATTCTTCTCATAATTTTCCATTGATTTTGTCCCCAGTGAGGAGGGCTACTAGTTGCCAGGCACTCTCAAGTAGCCACAGCAATCGCAACTATACAACTGACAACTTGTGTGCCACCTCTGTGCCCTGTGCTATGGGCCACTGTTCTCCCATTTCACAGTCAAAACAATGAAGGTTCAGAGAAGTTGAGAAGCTTACTAGAAGTCACTGAGCTGGCAAGGTGATGGGCTGGGATTTGAACTCATGTCTTCATGATTCTGGAATGAGTGTACTCAAGGCCATCATTTGAATGATGTACCAGTCTGGTGCTGAAGTGTACACCATTAAGTCGAGGTTGGGAAGGGTCCAAGGTTCCCAAGAAGAGGGCAGAGGTATATCCAGAGACCCCCCCCATGGAGCCTCTCCTAGGTATCTTCAAATCCCCGGAAGAGCAGGAGACCCTGGGGAAGAGCTAGGGAAGAACTGGGGGGAGAGAACGGATACTGGTGGAGAGCAGGCTCACCATGGGGCAGGTCTGCAGGGGTCCCGGTGCCGGGGTGGATCCGCACTTGTTCCCACTGGAAGTCATCATACTGAGCCTGGCTGAACTCGCAGGGCACGGCCGGCTCACTCGCCTCCTCGAAGGTGCAGCCAGCTGTGAGGATAGGGCCAGGATGGTCAAGCTCAGGCAAGGTCACTGAGCAGGGGATCCCCCCCACCATCCCCTCCCCTGCTCAGGCTACCCTCTTCCTTCCTTCCCATGGCTCCCTCCAACTAACAAAGTTCTCCTACCCTCCTCCACCCCAACCCCCTCCCCTCATTGTGCCTTACCAATACCAAGACATTGCATTGGCCACTGCCCCTCACTTCCCAGAATCCCCCATCACTTCCCAGGATCTTCCATCACTTCCCAGGATGCCATATTACTTCCCAGAATCCCCCATCACTTCCCAGGATCCCTCATCACTTCCCAGAATCCCCAACAGCTCAGCCATCCACCAAAGCTCTCCTTAATAAAAAACAACCATCATTTTCATTGCATCACACAGATTCAAACCAGCCTACAAGATCAGCACTAGATTAGTTCCATTTTACAAGCCTGGAAATGGAGGCCCAGCATAGAATGATGTTGAGCACCAAATGAAGAATGTCGCTTTCTGTGTCCAGTAACAATGTGATAGACACCAAAGGAATTCACTCAATCATGGCCCAACGTCAATCAACTTAGATCTCTGTCCCCAGGGATGTGGCACAGGGATGTTCTCTGTGGCTTGAACACATGTTTGACCGGAAGATGTTAATTCTGGTGATTGGAGACCAAGATTAATAATCTGAATTTGACAGAGGAGGTGACCAAGGTTCTGAGAAACGAAGGCCTATGCCCACGGCACAGTACAATAGTAGCTCAGTGGTGGGCGCAGGAGATGTGGGACAGACTTGGGATTCGATCTGGGCTTTGCCATTTGCCAACCCTAGCAAAGAGGTGTGCTTTGGTTCCCAGATGAAGAAAAGAGTCTGGACTTGAATCTATGCCCAACCAAAGTTCACACACACACCCCCCCCCAGAAATCTGAGAAGGAGAAAATGAGCTGCTTCTAGGTCTGAAGAAGAAGAGAGCAGGACAGTTGTAAGCCAGCAGGTGATGTCATAGTCAGGACAGGCAACAAGTGCCCTCCCTTTGAGGACTGGCCCTGTGCATTTCACCTGTTTGCATGTTTCTACCGGCCCTGTAAGGCAGCACACGAAAACACATGGCAGAGCTAGGCACGACCGAGCGCCTGACTGTTGGGGTCTCTCGATGCCACCAGAGAATGGGAAACAATGGGATGTGTGTGTCAGCTGGTCAGCCCTGGCAGACAGGAAGGTGAGGGGGGTGGGTGCAGGGAGCCCCACAGCGCTTTGTGTCTCTTTGTCTGAAAAGCTCCAGTCAGCGCTGTGCCCTGAGGCATGAGGTAAATGAGTTTTAATGTCATCTTTGTTGGAAGGGCCCCAGCTCTCCCCTTGCAAAAAGCCCACAGTGTGGCACAGAAAGAAAGGATGGCCAGAGAGTGGTCTGTCTTCCTAGTGAGGGAAGTCTCACTTCCTGCCGGTGGAGGTCCCAGCCAGCACAGGGACAAACTATAGAAAAAAGTAAGATTTAGATCCCAGGCTAGGGTCAGGCCTTTCTAGTTCCTACACAAAGGCAAAGTAGCTGCCCCAGGCATCTCTTCCAGGGCCCTGTCAGGCCTGAGGTAACCAGCCCTGTGGTTTCTTCCCAATAGTCCTAAGCCAGGTACAAGACCAGACAGGCCTCCCATCCCATTCGGCACTTACTGATCTCAGACTAACAAACAGTCAGACTGGGGTCTCTACTAGAGCAGCCTAACCTCCTGACCACAATTACATGACCCCCCCAGGTGACTGACCTTAGCCAGAGTCGCTCCCTGTTGACTGTGCCTGACCAGAGTGACCCCAGCCTTATCCATATCCCCAAAATGTCAGACAAATGTCAGTGACCACCAGACTCACTGACTCCTGCCCTCTACCAGATGCCCTTTCTATGTGAGCACAGTCCGGACGACCCTCGGGCCAGATTCGAATCATCCAGGGTGACCTCTTAGCCAGACTGTTCTCACTAATCCCTAGTCAGCCCCAGACCTGGCCTCTGGGCCAGGGCCAGTTCAATTTCATCTCTAAGAGAACAACATCTCCCAAAGGGAGCCGCATCTCACCCCCACCCCCACCCCCATCCCAGCTCTCCCAGCGGTAGGAGCACCCAGTTACCCCCGCCAGGGCTTCGGCACCACCACAAGGGGGCGCCAATTACCACCACGCCTGCCCTGACTCCCGTGCTCAACCTGCATGAGGGACTCAGCATTTATGTTATTCCTGTCATACAGATGAATTCTGTGTGACCAGGGGCCACACAGCCGCAGTGAGCAGAAGACACAGATTAAATCACCTGTCTTTATCCTACGAGAGTAGACACAAAGTAAGACTCCGATTAGTTTCACACTCAAGGCCTGTCTCCCCGGACCATGTGGTACAGGATGATCAGTGACCCCCGGACCATGTGGTACAGGATGATCAGTGACGGGCACCCTGAGAGGCACAAGAATGATTAAGTGCTGGGGGCGGGGTGGGGTGGAATTCACTCATGGGGAGCTCTGACTAGCATGTGTAAGGCCCTAGATTTGATCCCCAACATGGGGAGAGGGTGTGGGGAGAAAAGAAAGATGTTCTACTTTGCTTTGGGCAGCTTCCTAACTTGAGCAAAGGTAGGGAAAGGGAGGCTGAGAAGGGGAACGGTTAAGGGCACAGGGAGGCGATGTTGGATGCCAGGGTGAGGAGCTGAACCTTGTGTTGAACTGGGGAGCCGTGGGGGGGGGGGGGGTTGCTGGAGCAAGGAATGCCTGGATTCTGACGGTTCAGGCAGGTGGCTTTCCCAGAGCACGAGTTCCTGGGTCAGGTGGGAACTGGGGACCAAGCTACCAAGTAATCTGGAGCCTGATGTCTGAAACTGGCAAAAAATAAAAGGGGGGGCTGAGCTATCATTCTGGATACAGTGTATACACACACACACACACACACACACACACACACACATTTTCCCCAGACCAACTCGAGTCCTGAGACACAGTCTAAGT
This sequence comes from Apodemus sylvaticus, assembly GCF_947179515.1. Lineage (NCBI taxonomy): Eukaryota > Metazoa > Chordata > Mammalia > Rodentia > Muridae > Apodemus > Apodemus sylvaticus. Next base: position 145,362,023 of record NC_067474.1, read on the forward strand.
TAGGTAGGGGACAGGGAGAGAAGACAGGGCCCCTCTTTGGGCACCTCATCTCTTCAGAGAGCTCTCAGGGAGGGTGGGTTGAATCACTACCGGACCCCAGTGCTCCTCCAGCCCCAGTTCCAACTTGCCCAGCAACATTCCTCTGCTAATCTCCCCAATCTGGCCAGGCGGTTGCCTGAGCAACAGTCAACCACAATTTGGGAAGAAGGGGGATGGCTTATCCACATTCAGCAGGCTTGTGGTTGGATGATGGGGACCAGCAGCCTCTAGAGAAGCATGGGACATGGGAGGGGTCCCCCAGGGAGCTCTCTCTCTCTCTCTCTCTCTCTCTCTCTCTGTGTGTGTGTGTGTGTGTGTGTGACCTAGCTGTGACCATGACAGGTCAACTGGTACAGAACATTTAAGATCAGAGCATCTGCACCTTACTTCCGCTATGCTCCTGGGTCCCCTCATGACTTAGCATGTGACCTGCCTTCTCTGACCACAGTCAGGATGACCTCTCAGACTAACAGAGGCTAACCAGGATGACCTCTTAGACAGCATGACCCCTTCTCACGGATCTCTGGTCAACCTCAGCTCTGGGTCTCCAGGCCAGGCCCCACTCAGCTCCTCAGTGAGATAGGAACAGGGGTTATGCCTCTGATTTCGGTTGCGTGGTGGTGCTCCCCTCTGATCCCAGGATCAGAGATGGAGGAGCAGGCGTCAGGATAGGGGCTTGGGGGTCATCCTCAGCACCACAACGGAGTTCCAGACCAGGCCACGAGAGAGAGCCTATCTCAGATAAAGCAACAGTAATAGTAATAGCAATTGCATCAACTGGAGGTCTCCTGGGGGAAAAGCATGCATAGGAGGTCATGGGTCATGGGGGACTGCCAGATTGGGGCTCTCAGAAATGCTGTAAAGCTGGCTCGTGAGCAAAAATTATACATTCTATGGTGGGTGTGAGCCTGGGGGAGGCGGGTATTTGTATAGAGCAGGAAGAATCGGTGTGTATTTGTGTGTGCACACGCATGTGTGTGTCTGTGTGTGAACACTCGTGTGTGTGTGTGTATGTGTGTGTGTGTGTGTGCGCGCATCTGCACCTTACTACGCGTGCGCGCGCGCGCGTCTGTGTGTCTATGTGTATGTGAGCACTCATGTATGTGTGTGTGAGTGCGTGTGTGTATGTGAGCATAAGTGGGGAGCACAGGCATGGGTGTGAGCGTATATGTGTGTCTGTGTGTGAGCACGTGTGTGTGTCTGTGCGTTTGTGTGTCTGTGTGTGTGTGAGCACTCATGTATGTGTGTGTGAGTGCGTGTATGTATGTGAGAACAAGTAGGGGCACAGGCATGGGCGTGAGCATGTGTGTGTCTATGTGTGAGCACTCATGTGTGTGTCTGTGTGTGTATGTGTATGAGAGCACTCATGTATGTGTGAGTGCGAGTGTGTATGTGAGCACGGAGTTGGGGGCACGGGCGTGGGTGTAAGCATTTGTGTCTGTGTGTGTGTGTCCATGCACACGTGCATGCAATGCATCAGCCTGTCTGTCCTCTTCTAGCCAGGGCAGAACAGAGGATATGGTCTGGGCCTACCGCACCTGCAACCATATGTGTTCTGAAGACCTTGAGTATACAGAGCTTGTTTGCAATGAGATTTATATTCTCTCTGTTTTGTCAACAAAATGTCCAGTTCCCAGGGGTGGCCCCAAAAGAAACAAAACTTCTCTGGGTAGATTGTAAATATACAGGCTGGGACCTCACACTGCCAGGCACAACCCAACCATAGCCTAGGGATGCCTGATGGTCCTGTCACAGATGGTCCACCCCAACTCAGGTTGCACCGCAGGCCTGCTTATCTCTTACCTCCTCCCTTCCTAAAGTCAGGGACTAGCTCTTATGCCTTTGAAGCCCATACCTGAGCCCTGTATATAACAGCTGGCCAACTGTGCCCAGACTTATTAACGCCAAGATCCCAGCTGGTCAAACATCCACCAGCTGCACTAAGTTCATGGATGTGACGATAGCCTAGAATAGTCTAGACTATTGTATAGTATATAGTATAGTACAGTATAGTATATAGTATGGTATATAGTATATAGTGTAGTATAGTATTAGTATACCATATAGTATACTTTAGTACAGTATAATTATAATAGACTATTCTATAGTACAGACTAGGCAACACATCTAAATGGAGGTCTGGCATTCAGAGCCTTCTACCAGAACCCTGGGTAACTGACAGGAAGCACAGTAGGGCTGGCAACAAAATACCTATATAACCACACAGAGTTCTGCCACCAACGAGACTGCCAAGGGTTAGCCACAGGCAGAGAAAGCTGAGACCACCTAAGGAGCCAACACAGAGCCTGGCAGAGCCGACATCCTCCTCTCTTCACTGAGTGTGAAAGGAAAGCATCTGCACCTGAGGAACTCGGGGCAGACCCTTTCCCATCTCTACGGCCAACACAGACCATGAATTCTGGATCTGACAAGAGGGCTGCTCTATTGGCATTTCAGGGCTGGACCCCAGACATAAGGGGAGGGACTCACTGTGCAGAAGTACGGTGGGAAGAACACACAGGTCCTCTGCACAGCAAACGCCCTATACCACAGCCAGATAAAGACACAGTGCAGGCTAAAGCAGCACAGGTATGCACAGGCCCCATGCAGAGGGAGGGGCATGCGCTGCTATGATGGGCTGTGCTGGAGATACAGAGTCCAACAGACAGAATCCTGTCATTCTGTGCAGGGCTGCAGAGCACACAGAGATACAGGTAGGAAAGGATGGAACACCAGCCACAGACAAGCTCCAGGCACCAGGCAGCCAAGCACCAGGCATGGCACCAGGCAGCCAAGCACCAGGCATGGCACCAGAAACTAAATGTAGTCTTTATAAGCCGGGTGCGTGCAGACTCCGGGGATGGGTGATCGGTGGTATAAAACCTAAGCGCCATGGATTCAGTTCAAGGGCTGGAAACTCAACGGAGTGCTCACAGCCTGGCAGAAAGCCATTTCCTCTCAATGGAAACACCCCCCTTTTGGAGGGAGGGAAGGGGAGACAGTCACACAACTTAGAAGGAGGCTTTGAGAAGCTTGGGGAGTTACAGGATTCATGAGACCTTCTCAAGGTTATGTAAGCAGTAGCAGCTCCTGGAGAGAGAACGTTTTCTGCAAGCCGCCAGGGATGAGGCTCTCCCCATGCAGGGGTGGGCTTTTCCTAAATGCAGTTGCTTTTGAATCACCAGCATTTCTGCAAGGAACTCCAGTAAACTCAGGGCACCAAGTTAGACTTGCATGGAATCGTTTCCTTTGGTCTGTGAATAGATGTTTATTCACATCTCCCTAGAAGTCACACAACGCAACCCTACAGAGAACAGATGCATGACAAGGTTGACTCTCTGGGTGGCAGTCCTGTGCTGTTCAGAAGTGATGCAAACCTCATGCTGTCCCCAAGACTGGCAAAGAGTGCCCAAGTGACAATACAAAGCAAAGGTGTTCTGCCTTGAGGTCACACAAAGATGCAACCCTCCCAGTGCTATCCACAGACAGCTGTCCACAGCCAACACCTGGACACCTCTGCTGTAATACACTCAGGGGAAAGCTGAGACAACACAGGGACAGCTGGGGTGCAGGGTCGGGGCTGGGCTGTTAGACACAATCCAGTGAGGTACAGTGAGGGGGAGAGACAATGAAGCAATGTATACCGTGTTCCTGAAATAAAATAGCAGCAGGCGGGGAAGCTGTGCCTAGAAATAGGAGGGTCTGAAAAGCCAGAGCTGTGCAGATGCCCACTGCAAAAAAAATGCAGTGTACTGGGTGCCAACATACAGTGTAGTGGCAATAGGCCATGTGTTGGCAGTGAGCTACTGCGTGAGGTGCTGTGCCCAAAGCCCAGGTGAATCGACATGCCTGATGAGACAGACTGCTCTAAACGTAGACATGCGGAGTGGTTTTAGAAAGCCATGCTCTCGGCCATGGTACCACGGGAGGGTTCACTACCCAGTCACCCAGAAAGGGCTTCGCTCCTGATGTAGCTGTGCTCTCCAGCGGAGTGGGTACCACAGTGTGGATGAGAGCCACAAGGAAGCGCACAGAAGGACAGCTGCAGGATGGAGGTTCTGATCAGCAGGATGCTGCAAACAGAAACTCCAGAGAAACCCCATATCCCTGTGGTCCAGCATCCCTAAGTCACAGAGCACTGCAACAGCAGTCACAACAGCATAGGCGGAGTCACAGAGAAGTCCAAGGGGCACCAGGTCCAGAAACCCCCAGACTGCACTCACCCGGAGCAGACCAGGCCTGAGATCCAGTGCCTCTGGCTACTGCGAGACAGACATAGGTACATTGGGAAGGTGCTGTGGGAATCACAGTAGACGTCTCTTGGGGGCTGTACTGGTGGGGGGTCCTTCAGCACCCCCAGTTCTTCCACACTGACCTGCCTGTGAGACAGTGGCCAACCCTGCTTCCACTATGCTGAGGGCTTCGGTCCACTATCACTTTCCCTACCCTCCAGCATCTCCCAGTGCCTCTGGAAGTGGCACAGGACGAAAGGGCTGCCACCCTCAGGACAGGCAGCACCACACTCAGCAGCTCTCCAGGTACTCCTCTCTGTAAGGCCCTTGAGCCCTGGCCGGCAGACAGTGGGTTTGGATTCTACTGAAAATCGTTTGGACAATTACAGTGCATCACCTGGCCCCCAGCCCGGGGTAGGGCGCAGTGAGGCAGGACGGGAGAGGCAGAGGGATTGGCTCTAGTCCATTGGATTAGAGCCTGGCATAGAATGTAGAATGGACAGGAGGCAGATGAAGGAAAAGAACCAGCCCCAACAAGCCTGGATCCTCACTCCTCCCCCAACCACCACCATCACCTCTCGCCAGATCTGGACTTCCTCAGCAGCCAAGAGCAAGCTTGCCCAAGGCCTGCAAACACTCACCCGCACATATTTAAGAGTAACCCACACTCCCGTGGTGCTCACTGTGTGCCAGGATGTTTTCTAGACTAAATATGACCAAATATAATATGCATTCCATCATCCCAGGCACTGTACAACATCTCCATCCTCATTTCCCAAGTAGGATCACTCCAAGGCCCAGAGAGGTCATTATCCACCCAGATGTCACACAGCTAGGCACACTGGAACGGGAATGAGAACTCAGATGGTGTGGTCTCGGAGCCCGTGTTCCAACCCCCCCCCATCACACGCTAGGTGAGAACACTGACTTATTTACATACATGCCTGTGACAAGAAGGATCCACAACACACATATGACTGTACACGCATGCTCATTCTGAACAGCACACATCCCACTCTCTCAGCTGAGATTTACCCATCTCCAGATAGGGTTCTGTCACCTCTCAGTTGACATCAGTGTCCCCGACTGTTCCTCATTTGCCTACTCTTAACCCCCAAGCTGTCCCTCGATCTAGTCATTCCTCCCACACCGCCTGCCTCATTGCCAGCTGTCCCAAGCTCACACTTATCATCATCAGGGACACCGCCAGGCCCTGACCTGTCGCTCTAGCCTGACTGAAGTCCTACCTGCAGGTACTCCCAAGCCCACCTTCCACTCTTCCATCCCAATCCTTTCTCTAACTTCCTCCTTCAAACCTCAGCAACGGTCCACACTCACCCCAACTGCCTTTCTCTTCTCCCCTTTGGGTCCAATTCTAAGTCCTGGGCTCTGTGTTGTGGGAATCTATTCAAGAACCTCCCCCCCCCCTCCGCAGGGGTCACATGGGCACAGCATCTTCAAAAGTGGCTGCCACAGGGGAACCCCACCCCTTAGAAAGGCAGCTTATGATCGTCGTCGTCGTGCAAAACTTAGGAGAAAAGTCCATCCCACTGCCTCACACAGTGGGTTGGGGTAGGGTGGCTTTACTGTGAGGGTGCCAACAGGTGCTAGGCCTAGGGAGCTGAGTGTCTCAGCCAAGGGCATTGAATGGGGACAGGTAGAGAGAGAGCAGATGGGCAGGGGTGGAGTTTAGAGACAAACATCAAAGGCTAATTGCTGCCTGGGCTGCCATCTTAGGGTTGGGGTTCAGCCTTGGGAGCAGGGGACACCTGAGGCAAAGGGTTGGTGGCACACTGTGTAACAGCCTTATAAAGGCCACTTTTGGTCACAGGGCAGAGAAGCAGCTACTGGGACAGGCAAGATGTAATGAGGACTGTTGGGGGCCGGGGAGCACGGGGCTGCTGCAGTGCAAATGTCTGTCCACACCAGTTCTACTCTCTGCAGAGCCCGGGGCACGCTAAAGCGCTGCGGGCCTTAGCTTTTTAGACCAGCAGCTCTCAAGGTTCCTAATGCTGCGACCTCTTGATGCAGTTCCTCATGCTGGGTCCCCCACCATAAAGTTATTTCCGCTGCCACCTCATAGCTGTAATTTTCCTACTGTTATGTATCACAAATATAAATGTCTAATATGTAGGATATCTGATATTCGACCCCCCCAAGGGGACTGAGCCCCACTGGCTGAGGACCGCTGTTTTAGATGGTCCCCAGAACATTCTACACGTGTGGAATGTCTTCTGTTGGCACTTGCCAATATGCTGACAACCACTAGCAATGTGTAACAGTTGATGTCTTAAAACTTGGCTACTGCAACTGATGAACTAAATTAGTATTTTAATTAGTCGTATCTAATTTAAATGCAATAGCCACCTGCAAGTCACAGGCCACCACTGCAAAGACAGAGCATTGGCACCAGCGTGGAAGGCTCTGTGGGTTATGGCGGTCTGCACTGATGGCCCTGGGCCCACAGAACCTGGAGGCCCCAGCCTGCAGATCCACTCTACACCCCAATATTCTCATACCCTAGGACAGGTACGCCCACTGTGAGGTACAGAAGCTACCCACCCAGATGACTCTACCTTTCCAGGAATGAGGGGCCAGGATTCCCCATATGTCATAGCAGCGGCCTCTCCCCAGCTCCAAGCTCAGATCTAGCCACATCAAGTTGACACCCTGACAGGCCGTGCTCACATAGGCTCTGCGTCCCTGCCCTCCATTTCACACACATGTATAAACACACACATGGCCCACTCTGGCTGCCTAGGCCACAGGATAACACCTGTATACATCTGTCTGCCTCTCCAGCTCAGGGACAGGCCCTCAGGATCCAGAAGGGAGACTGTGGCCTCCTCTACCTAGCCCAAGATTGTGCGACTGAGGATTGAAGGGATGTCCACCTAACATGGGCCCTCCTCCCTCCTCCCTCCTCCCTCCTTCCTCCTCCCTCCTCCCTCCTCCCTCCTCCCTCCTCCCTCCTCCCTCCTCCCTCTTCCCGATGTTCAGACTAACCGTTGAGACTCCAAGCCTCACCAACGGTTGTCTTATCACAGCAGGCTGAACTCTCTGGATTGGACAAGCCCAGCCAGCTGCTAGGGGTGGGGCCAGGGCAGGGGGAGCAGCAGCAGTCTGGGGGGGAGGGGCCCTCCTGCAAAAGCCTTCTCCCTTCAGTCTCTGCCGGAGACTCAGCCTCTTTAACTCACAGCTCCCAGATGACACTTTCCGGACACGGCCTTTTCACAACATAACACCATCCGCCCGCAGAATCTTCCAGATTCTTACCGAGGGAAAAAACCCTCGGCCTTCCCTTCTGCCTTCCATGGAGTCATTGCGCCCCCATCTGGCATTTCCAGCACTGAATTGATCTACTTGACTCCATTCATTCATTCACTCATTCATTCATCATCTTTTTTTTTTTTTTTTAAATACAAAAAGTTGTTCTGACTAGCACAGAATTCACCATGCAACTCAGGTTGACCTCAAACTTGCAATCAATCCTCCTGCCTCAGCACCTCCCGCCTCCCAGTGCTTGGATTACAGGACTGAAGTGTATCAGCCAGAGTCATTCATTCAGGGATGTCACAGCCATTTCCTTAGACTAGAAGGCTCAGAACTTGTGCCCGGTGCTAAGCACTTGAAGGCACACGGAGACTTTCCTCACAGAGTTCCTGATCTTGTAAGGGTAGCAGGACCAAGAGACTGTAATTATAAGATCATATAAAAACCTAATCAATTCCTCCCTTCCCTTTGCTGGGCCCAAACAGAGAGAAACCAAGGAGGGCTTCAAGGAAGAAGTGATTTCTATGCTCAGAGACAAATAGGGAGCTCACATAGGAAAGTGTAGAATCACAGAGTCCTGGACAGAAAACAGTTTGTACAATGTGCAGAGAAAAGATCGTGGGTTGTGGGTACCTAGGGTACTTAGGTAGATAAGGCTAGCCAGAATAGGATCCCAGGAAAAGATGAGGTGGGCTAGACAGAGACTAGAACACCGACAGGGCTGAGAAGGAAAGACTTTAACTCTGAAAGTAACAGGGGAGCTCTGACGAGGATTTGAAGAGGTGTTTAAAACCTGCATTTTAGGAAGAACTCTGGCACAGTGGAAGGAAGAGGCCACTGCCTTCCTGCAGGTGGATGCCTGAGGAGGGAGAGAAAGGAGAGCCGGAGAAGGCATAGGGTACTTCAAGATACAAAGGGAAGGCTCAAAGCCCCTCCTGTCGCTCCGGCTGACCTAGCTGGGTGTCACAAGCCAGCCTGGAGGACAGCAGCATGCTGCCAGCAAACAGAGTCCACAGCCCTGGACCTCTGATGCCACCAGACAGAAGCAGGAGGCAGCCTGGAGCTGTGGCGTAGGATCCAGGCCACCCTCCAGGCTTCCTGCCTAGCCCCGCCCCCAGCCCCAGAGAGAAGGCTGCCCTGACAAACCCTCCTTGCCTAACCTGAAACCACAGGGCTCCCCTCCCTCATTCCTGCTGCCCACAACTCCAGCGACCAAAAGGACAGACTGAGCCAGAGCAGGGTGGGTTAATTACTGCCAGGTGTGCACAGCTGAGAGTCACCCGGCACAGACCCTCACTGGGTGGCTGGGGAAGTAGGTAGGGGATTGGATCCACTCGCTAGACTGAGGACAGGGGGCTGCCACCTCCTTTCTACCCAGAGCTTCTCTAATAGTAAAAGCTTCAAAGGTGACAGAAACTTGAGAAGTAATGTGACTTACCCAAGGTCACACAGCAAGTAGTAGAGACAGAATTTGAACTCACAGAGACCTGGGCTTCAAATTAGGGCCTTGCTACACCCCTCCAGCCCATCTTCTCGCCTTCCCAAGTAGGGGACTTAACAGTCTACCAAGTAGAATTATTAAGATCAGAAGCAGACGGAGAAACTGAGGCTCAGGAATGAGAATTCCTGCAGTAGGCCTCACTCCCAAACCCTGATCCTGACAGTCTCCCACCTTGGCCATTGAGGATCGAGTGTATTCTCGACTCAAGCTGATCGGTAGGGAAATGCAGAGGGTTCTATCTTAACGTGAGGGGAGGGTTGGAGGTGTTGAGAACGGTCAAAAAGGCTGGCTGCCTGGGTCACCCTCTGTGGCACCAGGAGGTCAAAACTGAAGATGAAGCACTACAACCCCAAAGCTGCAGGGCAAGACCAGGACGTCTCCCGAGAAGCCCCGGCGGGGGCGGGGCCGTGAACTAGATCCCCGGAGGCCAGCTGTCTGGGGCAGGCGGCCTGGAGTCTCACCCCGGCAGCAGCGGCACGTCTCGGCCCTGCTTCCACTCGGGACGGCTCCCAGCTACCCCACGCAGGGTGGCAGGAGCCAGGGAAGGAGAAAACCCTGGAAGAGAGCCGGCATACGCCTGCTGGAGGGACCGAGGCCTGAAGTCCAGGCCTCAAGAAAGGACGGTGGACCACGCACACACACAAGCACACCGACATTCCGTCCACAGAGCACACGTTGCGATGCGCTCGCAGATGCACAGACACAGGCACTGGACACACATTCAGACATGCGATTGCATACACACAGACACACACACACACACCCTCCATAGGACACTAGGCTCCAAAGCACACTCAAGCACGCGATCACACCGCAGGCCAAGTGGGAGTCCCACGCGCGCGCGCGCGCGCGTACACACACACACACACACACACACACACTCACGTCCGCACGCGCGCACCCGGCTGGCTGGGAGGCCGCACAAAGTTGCAAAGCAGACGCAGGCAGCGTCCCCGGGGACCGCGGCGTCCCCAACGCCTCAGACCAGCTACGATGGGGACGCTGTCCCGCGGCCTCCAGCCAGGCCCTGCGGGGGCCCCGACGCCGCAGCCCCGCCCGCAACCGGGTGCGCCCCACGGCCCTCCCCAGCAGGGCGCCCCGCGGCCCTGGCGCCGCCTGGGATCAGTCGCCAGCCAGCGCCGCTCGGAACTTGCGAAACAACAAACCGCCCGAAATGTCGGAGTCGGCGGCTACAACCGCGTCTCTCCCCTTTCCTTCCTTCGCCAGCCGCAGGGCCTCCCGAGCCTCCGAGGGACGCCGCCACGACAACTTGTTCCGGCCGGGTGCGCCACGCACACGCGCGCGCGCGATCTCACACACACACACACACACACACACACACACACACGCATACACACACCCTCGGCTCCCGGCCACACTCGACCACGGCCCAGGAGCACCCCAAGCTCGCAGCGTCCCAAGCCACGCAACCATTGCTCACCGACACACTCACATCCACTCCAGACACGCTCCCCCACACGCATTCCCCGCATCCCTGACATTCACTCGGACCCACACAGCATCGTTCATCCCAAACACTCCCACAGGGTCACTCGTGGGCACAGAGCTAAAATACACAGGTTCCGACCCGGTTCCCACGACTGCACACGCACACACACCACACACACGTTCCCGGGCCCACACTCGGGCACGATCCCCCAAGCCCTCGCTGCACACGCATAAACAAACACGCGGGTTTTCAAACGCACCAGCGAGAGCACTCCCGCCTGGGGAATACAAAAAAAGCCAACAAATGGAACACAGGATCAGACGCAACTCTAGCCAAGCCACTGAAACTCAGATACGCAGCCCACTTAGCAGCGTGGACAAACATGAGCCAGCGCACACCCAGTGAGTGCCCCACGCAGGCGACACTCACACCAGTACACTCGCATCCGCGGTACACACTCAACCTCAGCTTGCACACAAACTACAGACACAGCGGCCACAGTCGCTCGGAGCACCCGAACGAGCGTCCCACACTCCGACACCCGCGACGAGCCATCCCCGGCTCCCCAGGCACTCGCAGGACCCCGGGCTTGGAGGGACCGCGCGCGCTTACCTGCGGGAGTCTCGGTCTCGGGAGCGCAGAACTGGAAGGTGAGCGCCAGGACCAGAGCCTGAGCCCGGGCCATGGCTGGGGCACCGCCGCCTGAATCCTGGAGACCCGCAGCCGGGGAGGCGACGCCTCCGGAGCCAGAGCCGGAGCCCAAGGCAAGCGGGAGCCGTGGCGGAGCAGCGCCGCGCGGAGCGGGACTGGCGCCGAGTCCAGAGCGGGAGCCCGAACGAGCGGGGCGCTGACGTCAGGCCCCCGGGCGCGAGTTCTGCGGTCTCGAGGCGTCCCCTGCTGGCGGTGTCGCGCGCTGCGGCCCGGGTGTCTGGGCCCGCCGGCCTCGGCGCACCCATCCCCCACTCTCGCACCCCGTCGATTAGACTGGTCGGCTGGTACCGGTATTCAGGTCGATATTCTCAACGCTTTCGTTGCTCAGGGCTAGGACTGTAACCCGGGGACACTTAGCTCCTCTGTTCCCTCAGTTGCTTAAGTTCTTCCTACCTTGACTGCTCTGAAAATACATTCCCAGCTCCCTCCAGTGACAGAGCAGACTTCATCTACCAGAACTGTTGTTGGGGGTTTGGAATGCTGCCTTTTACTTTCAGTAACTTGAAATTCACCTCTCTCTCACTAACGCTCGAGCCCCGTACAGTAGCCCCCGGCTACTCAGAGTAAGCACATTTGGAACTCTGCCCGGTCCAAGTTTTTGCACAACCACCAGCAAAGCTGTCAGTGGCTACATAAGACCAGGTGCCCTGTGTGCCTCTCTTTGGGACTCTGTTCATCTTCACCATTGCCCTAGGAGGCATACACCACTCTAATCCCATTACACAGGTGAGAAAGTTGAGATCATAGAGCGTGACTTTTTCAAGATCATGCATCCGTATGAGGCGACACCAAGATCTGAATCAAGGTTGTCTGGCTTGAACTGTGTAAAAAGAAAAAAAGAAAGAAAGAAAGAAAAGAAAAGAAAAGAAAACCTGACTCACATCTGGAAACCCATTTGCTTCTCAGATAATGACTAGATGCAGGCTTGTTGGTTCAGTGATGACTGTAGGTCACAGAGGATATTAAAAACTGAGGACCTAACCTCCGGGAGCTGGAACTGGCTCAGTGGTTAGGTGCACGCATTCTGCTCTTGCAGAGGACTCAGGATGCATTCCCAGCACCTTTGTCCAGTGGTTCAGCCGCCTGTAACTGCAGCTACAGGGCATCAGACCAGCACTTCTGGCCATGTAGGGTGCTGCACTTACACGCACATAGACACAGATATAACTGAAAATTAAAAAAAAAAAATCTCCACCCTCACAAAGCTCACATTCAGGAGGGAGATTCGGGGGTCTGGTGGAGTAGAACCTACGGTAGGGGAAATGGATTGCTGCACTTCTTTTTTTATTTTTATTTATTTATTTATTTATTTATTTATTTATTTATTTATTTTTTTGGTTTTTCGAGACAGGGTTTCTCTATGTGGTCCTGACTGTCCTGGAACTCACTCTGTAGACTAGGCTGGCCTGGAACTCAGAAATCCGCCTGCCTCTGCCTCCCAAGTGCTGGGATTACAGGCATGCACCACCACCACCTGGCTGGATTGCTGCACTTCTAAACAGACTGCCTGCTATGTGATGGATTTGGTATTTATCCCCATATTTAGAATGTGAGTTCCTCTAGGGAAGCTTTGTCCTCCAGGGCCTTTTATCCTGCATACTCAATGAGTAATGAATGAGGGGGTAGCTGATAAATGAGTAACTGATAAATAAGGACCTTACAGAGAGGGTCCTTGCTTTCATGATAACTTCAGGCAGCAAATATAAATACATACATATGTAACTCCAGTCTGAGACATGCACCCTCAAGGAAAGGAAGCTCTTGCAACAAGGAACACTAAGGGACTGGGGTTATGCTTTAGATAAGATGATCCAAGAGGCTTTTGCCAAGGACGTGGCCCCATGCCACAGGATCTGAGATCTGAAGTATAAGGAGCCAGCCTCAAGCAGACCAATCGGAAGGAACGTTGCAGCCTGGGCAAAGATAGCCTGAGAGACTATGGTGAATGGCATGTGCCAATGTTAGCAACAGGCAGACAGATGAAGAGAACATTGTTCCCCTTTACTTTAAAAGGGGTCACCAGCTTCAACCATCCTTGCAAGATCAAGAAAAGTCCTGGCTTGAAGTGACTGCCCCAAATCTAGGGAGAAGGATAGGGTACCATCGCCCATGCCAGGCCAGGAAGAAATTCAATTACCTGCAACTCATGGAATATTTATGATACCTATCCTGTGTTCAGCCCCATATTGAGTGCTGGCATCCTAGAGATAAACTAAAGACAGCCCCACTTTTGCCTGGAGGGGGAAGCAGGCATATAAATAACTATGAGAGAGTATCCTAAAGGCCATAACATTAGCCCAGAGAAAATACAAAGGCATTGGGGTTTGCTCAATAAAACAATATCTGAACCTGAATTCCCTTGGAAGGTTAGATGGGAAAATTCATTTCAGGCAGTAGTAACCTGAGACAAGGAAGAGCTGGTGAGGGCAGAGTTGGGTGGAGTTGGGTCACTGGCTATGTACAGTAAAAGATAAAGCCAGAAAGACAGGGTAGGCATCAAACTGCATATGGTCTTGAATGCAAAGCTAAGACCTTTAGGTTTGAACCCCTTCACATTTGAGTGGTTCTCAAACTGTGCACCTGCGTGAACCAAGATGGCCTAGACCAAAAGTGAAAGGTTAGAGGGATGTGGAGGAGATGAAATCCAGCCTCAAGGAGGAAGGCTCGGTGCTGAAGGCTTTACATCTGAGTCCTGGTTCTGCCATTTCCTGGCTGTTTGATTTTGGATTAGTCACTTGGCCTCTCTGTGTCTCTGTTTCCCTCATGGTTAAAGTGAAAGGAACTAGGGAGGTATCTCCGTGGTAGAGCACACACTTAGCATGTGTGAGGTCCTGGGTTTGATCTCTAACAAGGCAAACCAGGCTTTCCTAGTTGGCTGCCCAGGAAGGAGGAGGAACCAGTCGTGGGGTGGGGAGAGATAAAGAGGAACATCTCAGTGTCACCTAGAGGATCCTACAGCGGAGGGACCTTATGAACTTCCTGGCACAAGTGTGTCTCCCTGTCACCGTGAAAATAGGTGTTCGCGTGTGTGCACAGTCACACGCGTGACTGCGAGAGCACACTCTTCCCCTGCTTGTAGGCATCAGCTTGCTCTAATGAATGCAGTCACTGAGCACACGCTGGAGCCAAGCCTTAGTGTTTTACATGTGGTAGTTCTCATTTCATCTGCACAACCCTTCCCTGGCATAGTTTTAGAATGTTCCATGTGCCAAGCAGTCTGCTAAGTGGTTCAAAGGGTACTGTCTCAGTCTTCAAGACAACCTTGGGACTATTAGTCTCTTAATTTGTTACTGAGGGTTCCCCCCCCCCCCCCTTTGCCTTGTTAGAGGCAAACCCAGGACCTCACACTTGCTAAGTGTGTGCTCTACCACGGAGATACCTCCCTAGCTCAGTTCCCTTCACTTTAACCATGAGGGAAACAGAGACACGGAGAAGCCAAGTGACTGATCCCAAATCAAACAGCCAGGAAATGGCAGAACCAGGACTCAAATTTAGATTTACCTGAGTCCAGTTCCCAAAACCTTAATCTCCATGCTTTTCTGGGCTCTCTTCCTCAGAGAAAAGTTTGTTTCCCATGGCAAGCTTTGGGTCAATCATCTTTGTCTTTCAAAAGTTCTCTAATACTTATCTCCTGGGCTACCACATCACCAGACTCTGGGGAGAGTCTAAGAATGTATACCTTTGGACCATGTACCTCTCCATGACTCTCAATCAGGAGCCCTAAAATGGAACCTCATCTGATTTCCATGCACCCAGTTTTGGAATTGAAAGGCTGACTCCTGCAGCACTTCCTTCAAAAGTCTCAGACGGCCTTCATCGCAGAGTGCTCCCTTTCTTCGAGTTGCAATGGCGCACACTTGCAGGCACACGAATGTTCCACAGACAGGTTATCCATGCTGATGCTTCCCTTCCACCAAAACTAAGAACCTACATCTTTCCAGGTTTATACCTTTTACAAAGATTTTTCATTTTCCCACTCAATCTCTTTGTATGCTGTGAGCATTTTAAAAGACACCTTCCTCCTTGGGATTCCTCTCGTATCTGAACAACTTGATGTTTTTACAATGTGTTATCCTGCCCACCTTAACATTCTTCTAACGTTTCATCCACTCCTCATAACTGTCTGACATGAGGTATATCATTTTCATGGCACCAATAAGAAATAGGCTCCCAGTTGCACTCACTTGCCTAAGCTAAGAAAGAGCTGCTAGGATTTGAGCCTGGTATTCCTGGTATGTTAGCTCCAGGTAAAGAAGTAACTTTTAAGTCCCCAAGTCTTCGTGGAGCATGCCTCTAATCACAGCACTTGGGAAGCAGAAGCAAGCAGAGCTCCGAATTTGAGGCCAGCCTGGTCTCTACAGAGCAAGTTCCAGGATAGCCAGAGCCACACAAAGAAAACTGTCTCCAAAAAACATCATGATGATGATGATAAAGTCTCTGTGTGTTCTGGGGACTTGGAGATGAAATGATACTTTAAAAAGCCTGGCACAAAGGTATCTCAATAAAGCGTGGGAAGGATATACTGAGGCCAGAATGTAAATGACCAAAACACCACGCGGCAAGCAGCAGTCGCAGCTTTAAGCCAGTCCTGAACTCTTCTTCGTTGGGTAAGCTGCTTTGGCTGGCTCTGCAACTCCTTCAGGTCTCTGAATACTCTATGCCATCCTACCCTCAACCTCTACACCAGGCCAGGAACAGTTTCTCCCTACATCCCGGGCAGGGAGCAAGCAAGCCTTTAAAGGGGCGTGGCCACGAGTGGGGCGGGGCGCAGGCTTGCGGTCGCGGACGAATGACGTAGTCCAGAGCGCCGGGTTTCTGCCAGCGCTGGAAGCAGCATGTTGGTCAGCCAGCGACTGACAGGGGCGCGAGCCCGGGCACCTCTGCTTGCGACTCTCCTACAGGCTTGGTGCCGCCACGGTCGGACCACATCCTCCTACTCCGCTTTCTCTGAGCCGTCACGGGTGCGGGCGCTGGTCTATGGCAACCATGGGGATCCAGCCAAGGTCATCCAGTAAGAGTCGGCGCCGACACCGGGGAGGGAACTGGGGTTCCCGGAGGGTTTTAAGGCGGGCGGCGGACTGCGAGGAGAAGACAGGGTCCGAGGAAACGGACTCTGCTGCTCTACAGATGCCGAAACCCGGGGCGTGCTTGCTAACCTGACACCGGAGCTTTCCGGCGGCGGAGGACCCGCGAGGCACGGGTGAAGGCCAGAGTTTACTGACCCATATTGGTTTGAGGATTGTGGCAGCCACTCCTTTCTCTAAGTGGATGCTTTCGACTATTTGCCCCGGCAACATTCAGGGCGTGGTTATTGGGTGTTTTCCCATTTTGCAGATGAGAAAACCGAGGCATAAGAAAGTTAAAATTAACAGTTGCCCAAAGCCACCCAGCCAGTGAGAATAGGAATTTGAACATACGGTTTGACAGCCTACCTAGATTCTACTCCTATTTTTAAATAGGTAATAGGTTATTGTTTGCGTTTCACAGAGGTCGAGGGACTTTTCTAAAGTGATGCGGCTAATTAGTGATTGGAATAGGTGCTGGAATTCACCTTTGGCTCCTTTTCATGTGAGTTTCCTTCCACCAAGCCATGTATGCATCTTGGCCTAGTTATAACGGGTTGTTTAAACAGCTTGATGGCATGTGCCTTTAACCCCAGCACTAGTGAGGCAGAGGCCGGCAGATCTCTGTAAGTTCAAGGCCAGTCTAGTCTACATAGTTAGTTCCAGGCTAGCCAGGGCTATAGAGAGAGACCCTGTCTCAAAACAAACAAGCAAAAAGGAGTTGTTTCATAATCCCAGCATGCTGAGGTAAAAGGGTTATGCGTTTGAGACCAACATGGGTTTCATGATGAGCCTTTGTCTCAAAATACACACACACACAGTAAAAGTACCTAAAATTATAAAAAAAAATTTTTTTAAAACCTCAAATACAATTTAGGGGATGCAAATGGTGTGTGCCTGTAGTCCCAGCACTTGCTAAGGCAGGAAGATTGTAAATGTAAGGCCAGCCTGAACTACATATTGAGACCCTACCTCAAAAACAAACAAAAAGAGGACAATTTGGGTTTACCGATACGCATCTTCTTGTTCTCTCTTCACTTCTTAAGGGCTCCCTGTATAGTCCTGGCTAGCCTGGAATTTGTTGAGTAGACTTGGCTGACCTGGAGTTTGTAGTGATCCTTCTATCTATGCCATTCCCAGCACCCAGCACTGGGACTGAAGGTGCCTGTCTCTAATGGGGGAGGGGGCTCCTTTGGTTGTATGTTTGTTTGAGATAGGTTCTTACTTTGTAGCCCTGATTGGCCTGCCTCTGCCTCCTAAATGCTGGGATTAAAAGTATGCAACTCCAAACCTACCTACCCCACCCCACCCTTTTTAAACAGAGGTTGAGGTCTAACTCCCAAGTGCTGGGATTACAGGTGTGTTCCCCACTGTTCCTGCTCCCCTTCCTTTCTCTCTCCTCAGACAAGATGCCCCTGTGTTGCCCAGGCTGGCCTGGAATTTGTGGCCCCTCTTCTTCAGCTTCTCAAGGAATTTGAATTATTGTTGATATTCTTTTAAATTGCTGTAGAGGTGGGCGTGGCCAGATGGTCCACACCCTTGAGTGTATCTGATGATCCTCTCTGCCTGTCAAAGCACCTAGCCTGTACAAAACCTTTACGATAATTCTATTTGCTGTGAATCAAAGAGTTATAAAGGCACCAGTGGGGACACTTGGGGTGGGGAGCTTTTTGGTGGAATGGCATTAGTTCATTCCTATCTCTGTATGGAGTGTTTGTGATGTGGCCCAGAGAACTAAGTGACCTTGCCAAACCCTCAGCCACCCCAAGTTAGGACAAAGAGCTATCTCCAGGTTCCCTAATTCCCAGATCAGTACTCTCACCTTAGCCCTACTCCAGACAACCTTAACAGCTCTCTTGACTGGTAAGATATATGTAGATTAATTAGTTTATAATTCATATGCAGAAATTATGAATTAAGATCCAACAGAATTTTAGAAGAGGATTATAGGCATAGAGGCTCATAGGTTGACTAACTTGTCTAACATCAAACATCTTATATTTGATTTTAGGTGTCTGTGTGTGTGTCTGTGTGTGTGTGTCTGTGTGTGTGTGTCTGTGTGTGTGTGTCTGTGTGTGTGTACAGCTCTCGGGAATCAGATCTCCCCTGCCTTCGTTAGGGAGCAGGAGGTGGAGCTCAGGCTATCAGGTCTGTGCATCAGTACCTCTGCCTGCTGAGCTGACCCACCAGCCCTAAGTTGTATTTTACTCATAGGCCATCAATCATGTCAGGATAGACACTTCCTGGAAATTTTGCTGCAGTGAGCTGATAAAGTCCTTATGGGCAGGCCTCCATTTTTAGAAATGGACTCAAAATGAGAGCAGCGTGGTGGTGCTCCCAAAGGCTCCTCATTTGTGTCTCAGCCTGCTACAAAACACCTGCTCCTGTCATGTTAGCTGAGCCCAAAGCTTTTTTCATTAAAAAGTGCACCTTTTATTGAGTTCTCCCAAGGTGATGAGGAAGGCTTGAGTGGTTAAACAGCTGTGCGCAGTGGCCTTCCGATTGGTTTCCTGTTGGAGAGCCAGGGAAACTAGAACAGACCAGTCTGAATGCAGACGTCCCAGGAAAAAAGATGGCAGCTTTTGTCTACTGTGTAGACCCCAAGTTATTTCTCCAAGTTCAAAGCATTCTCAGCCTGGATTCACAACTCAGTCTGTCACCTTTGCTACATTTGGAAACTGTTTCTGGGCTTGGCCTCTGAAGTGCTCAGTAGGTCTGGGGTGGCCTAGGGTGGCCATTTATTTAAGCTTTTCAGGCCTCCAGGTGACTGATGCCCAGCCATTGTTGAGACAGCCAGGGATTGTCCCTGGTCTGTCCTGACCTTCCCTTCTGACTCAGATTCAGACAACTTTGCTTGTGGGCTGAGGCCAGTGACTGGGATTCCCTTTGTAGTCCTGTGTGAAGGTCACAGTCCCTGCAGCCACCAAAGAACCAAGCGTTCTTTTCCTATCCTAATGTCTGGGCATCTCTGGGTCTGGTGACCAGTAAGGTCATGAAGCTATCCAAAATCCCAAACAATAGTTCCCAGACAGAGGTGGACTGTGGGTCAGTGCTCTGGGAAGTGGGGGAGAGAATAGAGAGAATATGAAATCAGACTGCACAACCTTACAGGATTCTGGACATTTCAGAGGTGGCCATAGCCATCGTTCTGTGTGCAGACTTCTCGGTTCTGTACCACAGAGGTCTAGAAACCCAAATGTCCTTTTCTTTCCTCCCCTCTACAGCCTCCTGCCGCCGCCCCCCCCCCCCCAATCCTACAGAGCATTCCCTCAGAACTTTGCTGCTCTCTTTAGTGCTGGTATGGAAATAATTCTCATTTATTGTATACCCACCAGGTAGCAGACATGGAACTAAGCTCTTTACATAGAATATGTTATTCAGATGGAGCTGGGGTTGTAGCTCAGTATAGTGTCCTTGCCTAGTGTGCACAGGGCCCTGAGTCCATTACTGGGATCACAAATCAACATCATCCAGCTTGGTTCACTCTTGAGTTTAACTCAGAAAAGGAAACAGAGACTGAAGGAGGTTGAAAGGCTTTTGCCCAAAGGACAGCTAGCAAGTTCCTTCTTAAAGTACTTCATGGGTGTTGGAGGAGTCCCTGGTACAGAAAGAGGCTGGAAGAAGCAGTTACAATCATCTGAAAGGTCCTGTCCCCGGGAGGGATGGAGTTTAAAATTAAGATTGTGATAGAAGAGAAAATAAACTTACAGGTCATTCAGTGGCCCTGAGTTTCCTGTTTTTTGTTTTTTGTTTTTGTTTTTGTTTTGTTTTTGAGAACAATCTGGCCCTGGGACAAGGAGGATACCTGTCTCTGCCTTCTTCCTGATTCCTGCATCTAGCTGGTGTGGTTGCTCACATCTATCTTGTGAGCACTTGATGTGAGGCAGGAGCGTCAGCAGTTGTTTGAAGCTGGTCTTGGCTACGTAATGAGTTTGAAGCTAGCCTGGGCAGTCTCAAAACACCAAAAGAAACCCCTGTTCCCTAACTCTGACTTCTTATCTGCCCTCTGCAAGATGAACCCACAGTGGGAAACCTTTGGGTACAATACCCTTCTGACTTAAACCGGATGGAATTTAGGGGGCCCAGGTTATACTGGCAATGCATTCTCACTATAGAATGCTATTCATTCTTAAGAGTTCTTTCTACGCTTGATATCAGTGTTTAAAATGAAAATTCTGCAGGTAACTTGGATCTTAAACCAGAATTATAGTATTTTTTAAGATTGGCATTTGGTTTGGTACTCTGTTGAGGGCTCCATCTTGGACTTTTTCATAGTCAAAGATGAAGGAAGTGGACATAGTGTTCATTGATACAGGAAACCAGACAGCACTAGTTCTTTGATGGGAAGTAGGTGCTGGGCCTTGAAGATTCAGAGGCAAGTGATTTATACCTTTGCCCCCAGGAACCCTCTGGTTTAGTCCAGGAGTTGGGTCACTGTAACCTAGTGGGATAGGTGTTATGATGTATTTAGAATGTAATGAGTATTCAGAAGAGGGGTGCCTGATCCCCTTTGACCTTGGGGAGTCAGACTAGCAAGGAGTCTGAGCCCCACAGGAGACTGAATAATGCTCTATGAGAGAAATGTCCTGAGCCACAGAGGCTGTGAGCGCGGTAGGAAGCCTGAGGGTCCTGGGGCCTCATGCTGCCTGGGAGGCGTTTGTGGAGTAACTGACCCAGAGGAGATTAAGCCAAGGCCAAGGATTCATACTCACCGTAGACTTCACGGCCTGCCCCCCTGCTCTAGTTTCTTCCTAGTTGCCTCAGAGGTGAAACATGGCAGGCACACTGAATCCCACTGTAGGTTAGGAGTTTCCCTGCTTCCTGAGCCTTTGGGAGGGAGATGCTGTCACTCAGGGCCGCTCCAAGTGACAGTCCTATCTGTCTTATCACAATCTTCATGGCCTTTCCCTCTCAGTGAGGACAGAAGGGCTCCTGTTTTAGAAGCAGATGAACAGATGACAAGATCATACTAGCTTGGGAGGTTTATTGAGGACCATGTACAAGAGCAGTGGCCCACGTTCCAATCTTTCCTCCACCGCTGAGCATTTAAGTGACAAAGTCACTGCAGTCCCTCCTCTTTGAACATCACCTGATAAAGTAACTGTTGGCAAGATCAGCAGTGGCGAACATGCCTGCTGTCCCCACCTTCTGTGCTAGTAGCAGACGGGATGCCGTTATAGTCTGTGGCTTGAATAGGTGTGGCCCCCCCATAGACTCATGTGTTTGAATGCTTGGCCCATAGGGTGTGGCCTTGTTGGAGTAAGTGTGTTACTGTGGAGGCTGGCTTTAAGGTCTTAAATATGCTCAAACTGTGCCCAGTGTGACACAGTTCCTGCTGACTTCGGATCAAGATGTAGAGCTCTCAGCTCCTTCTCCAGCACCATGTCTGTGTGCTGCCATGCTTCCCACCAAGATGATAATGGACTAACCTCTGAAACTGTAAGCCAGCCCCAATTAAATATAAATTTATATATAATATAAATATAAATCCTTTATAAATTGCTGTGGTCATGGTGTCTCTTCACAGCAGTGGAAACCCCTGCATAGCCCATTCTTCCTAAACAGCACTCTTTCCTTGCCGAGATGAGTCCTTGTGTTAAGTACCTTTCTGTCACACACATGCATGAAGCAGGTTAGGTAATGGCTAGACTCCATCTTGGAGGTTGTAGTCAATGAGTAGTGCATTGCATCTGGGTAAGGACATGCACCCAAACTGCATCCTAACATGAGTCACAGAGGAAGCGACTAGGTATCACATTGACCTGAAGACCTACCCTGGGCTCCACCTCTTACCCACAGTACCCTGGCCTATAGTGGATTCCTCTCAGCACAGCACTGCACACATGGAAACGGAGAAACAACTCTTCGTTTCCGAGCCATCCTTTGACAGGCCTATGAAAGTCAAGAACCACTGGACAACCTGCTCCAGTTTCTTGGGATGCTGAAGCAGGAGACTTGTTTGAGCCCAGGAGTTAAAGGTTAGGCTGGGCAGCATACTGAGACCCCAAAGGGGTGGGGGGGAAGGGGCAGCAGAAATTGTGTTTGATGGACCAAAAGATGAGTTCCAAATAGAAGGTGGGTAGGATCACCTGGAGGCAGGGAAGCCAGAAGAGGCCCAGCCAGGCTGGTGAGTGACAGAGCCCTGGTCCCTAAGAGTCCAGGACTCCTCTAACTCTCGAGCAGCCTGGGCCACTTATACACCTGCTATGGGGCACAAGTCAGGAGCTGAGAAACCAGCTTCCTCCCATCCGCAGCTTGTGTCCTGCTTGTTGGTAAAGTCCCAGCATCCTAAGCCCTTCACTAAGTCACAGCAAGCAACCTTCTTTCTGATCATGAGGACTACGCACAGACTTGAGGAAGGCCATGGGAGGGGTCGTCACCTTTGCCCAGTGCTGTGTGAGGGCACACATTCCTGCCTCGGGCTGAGCAGCAGGGGCATCTGTAGTCACGGACATACTCTCTCCGTCCGCTCTGATGACAATTATTTGCAATGGTGGAGTAAAAGATGAAAGATAAGAACAAATGGTTGCTGATTAAACATGGAAGGCAGGAAAGAGCGCTCAGCAGAGGTGACCGGTGTCTACCTTACCCAGCAGATAGAACCGAGCCAGTCCCCAGGGGCCTGGGCTCTTTCTTTCCCCTCTCAAAAGGCTCTTTCTTCTGCCTGCTTTTGTTTCTCTTGTACTTCACATGGCATCGCAGGTGTACAGCCTGAGCCTCACAGGAGCCATTGTGACCTTATCCAGCCTGGGATCTGTCAGTTGAGACAGCAACAGCCCTCCGAGGGCCTGGCGCCGTCATCAGACTCGGGAAAGCTCCAACAGTGCTGGGAAGTGAATTGCAACAGCCAGGTTGTGTTTGGGTGCCTCCCTGAGCTCTGCAACGCAGCCATCGTTCGTTCAGTGAACTTAAAAAAAAAAAAAAAAAAAAAAAAAAAAACAAGTGGAACAAGGATTGGTATCGAGGCACAAAGGGAGGGCCAGCTCCTGGAACTCAGACCCAGCCCTGGATTCCTGGATTCCTTCTTGTCTCAGCAGTGGTATCCTTGACGACAGTATTAGAGCTGTCTGCAGGACAGTGTCTGTGGTATTGATGGCATTCCATGAGGGCAGGCTGGGACTGGTCTTCCTGATGAGATGCAGCTGGACCAACACAGCTCACCCCAGGCGGGAAACAAGTATCGGGCCTGCCTCCCACCACCACCCACTGGGGTACACAGCTTCCACTTCCCCAGACTCTAATTTCTGCCCTGCCTGTCCCTACCCACCTTTCTGCCCTCCTCTGTGAATCTCTGCCAGGCTTTCCAGGAGCCAAATGAGACCAGGCATAGTTTGTACTCCAATATCCTACCTACTCTTGGGAGATAAGCAGGTCTGTGAAAATCATGTTTCAGTCAGGGGAGCTGGACCAAGCCTCCTGGCATTCTCTACTGCAGGACTTCCCAGAGCCTTCGTGATGTCAGTGTGCTGACTCAGGAAGGGGCCAGTGGGCAGGGTTCCTCAGATGTACCGAATCCTAGGGACAGCTGATGTCTCCCAGGAGAATCCCCAAGTCTGGCTTAAGAGCAAGGCTTGCTACTTTTTTTTTTTAAAGATTTATTTATTTATTATATGTAAGTATACTGTAGCTGTCTTCAGACACTTCAGAAAAGGGAGTCAGATCTCATGGTTGTGAGCCACCATGTGGTTACTGGGATTTGAACTCTGGACCTTCGGAAGAGCAGTCAGTGCTCTTAGCCGCTGAGCCATCTCTCCAGCCCGCTACTTTTTTTTAAAGCCAGCTAACTTAGTTTCCCTGAGCCTCAACTTTCTCCCTTTTTAAAATTAGCATGATGTGCTGCCCGAGCCTAAGCCCCGGGAGGGCTGAGAAGCCTGGGGTACAGACTGACAAGCTTGGGAGACTCCTGTCCTTTTGTTGTCCAGCCTGGTGGCCAGAGTTAAGTTCCCCCAAGTCACCTCCCTCAGTCTTCAAATACAGCCCCTTTGTGCCCACTGCCAGTCCCTTCATCCTTCCTGTTTGCTAAGCCTGGGAGTCATTGATCTTATGCCACATTCTCTCACTGGAAATGACTTTGGACTTCGATACTTGTTAATCTCCAAGGAGAAACTAAGCACCTCCCAACCCACCCCAGAGCGCGTGCACGTGTACACACACATACACACACACACACACACACCAGATGATAACTAAAAAGGGTTCTGGGTTCTGAGGGATCCAGACCCAAACTCCTTTCCATAGTTCCCAAGAAAGCCCTGAAAACTGAGGGTTTGGAAGGAAAGCAGATGGCCACTTTCTGTTCTTCTGGTGTGACTATCCATGCTTCTTAATGCAGGAATACCTGACCACAGGGCTGCCCAGCCCTCCAGGGTATAGATAACTCTGGAGAACATCAGATCCCGAGAACTCCAGAAAACAGATCTTGAACTTATCAATTAAGAAACACGCATGGAGCCAGGCGGTGGTGGTGCACACCTTTAATCCCAGAATTTAGGAGGCAGAAGCAGGTGGGTCTTTGTGAGTTTGAGGCCAGCCTGGTCTACAGGGCAAGTTCTAGGACAGCCAAGGCTACACAGTGAAAATCACTGTCTGGAAAAACAAAATAAAAAACACCTATGGAAAGACTTCACAAACTACAGCTGAACTCCATGTGATGACCCTAAGTGGCAAAGTCACCCCTGCTGCCTAGCAGAAGAGCCAAAAAAGTGACCATTTCCAACGGATGGCGCCAGGAAGAGCGTCAGAAGGAAAGTCTGAGCTGGGTCTTGAAGGCTGAATTGAATTTTTCATTTCACAGAGAAACTGTGGAAATGAAATCCTTGCTAAGGGAGGAACGTGTAGAAAAATGTGCAGGAAAAAAGAAAAGCTATGTCTAAGCGGCTTGAGCCCCTGGGCCTTGTCAGCTTACAAGAAAAGTCTGATTATCTGTCAGGATGCAGGAAAAGCAATGGGGCTAACTGGAAGAGGCAGCTAGTCTGCAAACCTGCTTGCTCAGGACTGAACTTTTCTTTGGGATACAGATTTAAAACATAGACTCTCAGGGAGTCAGGGACACCCCACCCCCACCCCAGGTCCATTTGGGAGGCCCTGGCAATACCAGCCACCCTCCTCGTTCCTCTCAGCCAGTGCAGCAAGGCTCAGTCTCCAGACCAGGTCAGGCTAGGGCTCATTTCACAGCTTGGATTGGAGCGCTTACCAGGTGGCTTCTTTTAACATCTGAAGGCCAGGTTCAGATCAGATCAACCACCTACCACTGTTAGCAGCCCGAGCGAGTTATTTACCTCTTCTGTGCTTTTGTTCCTCAACTATAAAAGCAGAACAATAGTCTGCAAGCTATTGAAATGGGGTGGAAGCTGGCCTGTCTATAAAGCACTTGGCAGGGAGCCTGGCTGGTGAACACTCAGTAAGCAGCATTTATTATTATAGGGAGGACCCCCTCCCTCCTCCAGCTGTACACACACACACACACACATACACACTTCCTTAGCACTACGTTTCTTTTGCAAAGCCTTTTCGTCTATACTTGTCCCTGGTTTCCCACTCATTTCTGTGGAGAGGTTTTTTTTTTTTTTTTTTTGGTTTTTTTAAAGCTGATTCTTTTTTTTTTTCTTAATATTTTTATTTTCTATATTCTTTGCTTACATTCCAAATGATTTCCCCTTTCCCGGATCCCCCCTCCCCATATGTCCCATAAACCTTCTTCTCTCCATCCCTTCTCCAATCACCTCCCTCCTTTTTCTCTGTCCTTATATTCCCTTCCCATGCTAGATCAATCCTTTCCAGGATCAGGACCCTCTCCATACTTCTTCATGGGAGTCATTTGTTATGCAATTTGTGCCTTGGGTATTCAGAGTTTCTGGGCTAATTAATATCCACTTATCAGAGATTGCATTCGTAAAGCTGATTCTTAATCACAGTGAGACCTGGCTTTTCTTTATGAGTCCAGGGTTCCTAGCTTATATGCTTATGTTCCCCCAGATTCTCTGAGGTTCTTGTAGGCTGTCAGGATTTCCAAACTCATCTCTAGTTGTTGGTATACAGCCATGTAAATCAATGTTAGCTTTGACTTGCCACTGTACACTTCAGAATCTCCAGGAACTGTGCTCCCTAGTAGACATGGACTGTGAACACAACCCTCAAAGAAGCGTTCCGTGTAAAGCTCTCACCACTGAGCCCAGTGGAGAGAAGACTCAGGAGAATATGCCTCTATTGTTACTATTAGTCTAAGGCATTACTTGAAGAAAAAAAAAAACACACTTTTAGCCTAAGATCATGCCTTGGGTCTAATTAAAAAGGTGAGATTCTGGAGGAGGTGGGTAAATTACCGCAACTTAGTGTGAGGATACCTTGGCACCAGCCTCTGGTTAGCAGTTATATATATTCTGCTAAGTAAAAGTGAGGAAAATTGTTTCTTTGTAGATAGATTTGGGCAGAGAAGCATTGCAGACCTCAAGTGTTAAGTTTCAGGAAAGGAAAGGAACTTGCAGTCATTGAAAAGTCACAGGGACCAGCTGCAGAGATCGGAGCAATCTAGTCAGCCGGCGTTCCGCCTCATTGCCGTGGCGCGTGGACACAGGCTGTCATCTGAGAGGTGACAGCCTCAATGGAAAAGTTGCCTCCATAAGCAGACCTTTAGGGCTTTTCCTTAATCAGTGGTTGGTGGGCAGGCCCAGCCCATTAGAGGTGGTGCCACCCAGGAAAGTGGTCCGTGGGTGCTATAAGAAAGCAAGCTGAGCAAGCCAGTAAGCAACCCTCCACGGCCTCTGCAGAGGTGACGGCTCTGTGGCTAAAAGTGCAGACTTCTGTCACAAAGGACCCAGGTTTGTTTCCGGTACCCATATCACGCATCACATAACTTCCTGTAGCTCCAACTCCGGGGATCTGACACCCCTGGCCTTCACAGACCCCTGCACTGAGATACACAGATAAACACACGCATCATTTTAAAAGTCAAACAACAAAGAACATTTATCTTGAACACTGGCTGCTCTTGCAGAGGATCCACATGGTGGCTCACAAGACTGTAACTCTAGTTTGAGAGGAACCAGCACCCTCGCCTGGCTCCATACACAGGCATATGTGTGGTACACATACACACAAGTAAGAAAAACACTCATACATATTAAAAATGTTTGAATAAAAAGCACTTCAGTTTTTTGAGACAAGGTCTCAATACAGAGCGCAGGCTAGCCTCAAACTCACCATTCTGCAATGGCCTCCCACATATAGAAACAGGGATATACCACTAGACCCATCCCAACAAAATACAACTTTTTATTAATAACAAAAGTTCCTTCAAAGTCCCCTGGCAAGTCTTTTACATGTGCGGGGGTCTCCATGTATGTGCTTGCACATGTGTGTGGGTAAGCTAGCCCATGCAGGCATACATATATGGAGGCTAGTGGTTGGCATTGGGACATCTTCATCAGTTGTTTCTTCGTCTTTGAGACAAGGCTTCTCACTGAACTTAGTGCTTACATTTTCACTAAACTGACTGCCTGTGGATCTGCCTTTCTCTTCTTTACCTCCAGTGCTGGAGTTACAGGAACTGGCCTGTTCCATGAATGCTGAGAACTGAAAATCTGGTCCTTGTGCTTCACAGAAAACCCAGAGAGCTGCTAGAAGGGAGAGTATTCAAACCTTCCTTCATCACAAGTACACTAGCTCAGAGAAGAAATGTGCTCAGGGTGCCCAGCCACCTTGTGGCAGAACTTGACATCAAGCTCTCTCTCTCTCTCTCTCTCTCTCTCACACACACACACACACACACACACATCCTTTCTCACAGACCAAGACCCCAGCCCAGAAGGGCCATCTCCCTGGGGTGTGAGTCATAGTCAGCAGAGACACTTCACAGATACCAAGGTTCTCTTTCTATCACCTCACTCTGCAGTAAGAGAAATATCACTGTACTGGCTGGTTTTGTGTGTCAACTTGACACAGGCTGGAGTTATCACAGAGAAAGGAATTTCAGTTGGGGAAGTGCCTCCATGAGATCCAGCTGTGGGGCATTTTCTCAATTAGTGATCAAGTGGGGAGGGCCCCTTGTGGGTGGTGCCATCCCTGGGCTGGTATTCTTGGGTTCTATAAGAGAGCAGGCTAAGCAAATCAGGGGAAGCAAGCCAGTAAATAACATCCCTCCATGGCCTCTGCATCAGCTCCTGCTTCCTGACCTCCTTTGGTGATAAACAGCAATTTGGAAGTGTAACTAACTGAATAAACCCTTTCCTCCCCAACTTGCTTCTTGGTCATGATGTTTGTACAGGAATAGAAACCCTGACTAGACAATCACCTTGCCCATCTGTGTTGGGGCCAACAAAACAACACATGGATAGAGGGCAGAGCTGACCCTGAGTTTCCCAGGTATGCTCGTTTGGAAGAACCACTTGGGGTACCTCACCTGGTGATGCTGGTTCGCACATCAGCAGTGACTGTATTAATAGTGAGTGCACTGCATGTTCCTAGAACCAAGCAGGTTGTGGAGAACCTAAGGCCAGGCTGGCAGAAGCTCACTAATGCTTCTGCCCCACACACTGAGGATACCAAGATTGATCCACTGCAGTTGGTGTGAGCCTGCACTGTGCTGGTCCTCAAAGCTCCTCCTTTCCATCAGAACCAGATTCCTAAGCACACGTGGCAATTGTGGCATGTTGCTGACCTACTTTGGGGAGACAGTTTGAGCAGAAGATAGCTCCTGACAATGTCTTTCTGTGCTTAGACTGAAGAACCTGGAGCTCACTGCTGTGGAAGGATCTGACGTCCACGTGAGGATGCTGGCAGCCCCTATCAATCCATCTGACATAAATATGATCCAAGGTAACCTTGGTCTTGAGCTTATGGTAATTGGCTCAGCAGCTGCTGCCTTTTCACTCCTCCTCAGGTAGAGTATGAAGTGCTCCGGATTAGCAGCGGCTGCCCTCTAGAGGAGCAGTGTGCACAGTTTGTCTCCTCTCTGGCCAACATCTAAGCGTTAGGCTCTGTGAGTTAGGTGAATTGTAATGGTGAAGAGCCTGTGACATACTAGAGTCCTTTCTTACTTGAGTTTGTCCTTGTGGTAATCCTGTGCCCAAAGAGTTTTAGCTCCCGCATAGCCAAGGAAGCAGAAGGCCAGAGCTTGGTTAAATGGACAGCTCGTGAGGGCAGGCCCCTGATGAGCTCAGTTGTGACTGGCCACAAAGTCTATGCCCCTAGAGTCTCAGTTGACCCTGGCAGCATGACTGTGTTACTGTTACCATGATAAAACACCATAACTTATAGAAGGAACTTAGAAAAGAACGTTTTGTTTCAACATGTGACTCCAGAGAGTTAGAGTCTGTGATGGCAGGGTACAGGCAGCAGGCTCATGAGGGAGAGCTGAGGGCTCACGTCTTGAACCCAACACAGAACAAGCACTAGAAACGGTGCAGTGCTTTGAAGACTGTATTCTACTCTCATCAACACACTTTCTCAGCAAGACCACATCCCCTAAACATCCCCAGAAAGTGTCACTAGCTCAGGATCAAGTAAGTGTTCAAACACACAAGTCTGCAGATGACACTTTTATCCAAACCACACATTTACACTCTGACTTCTCCTCTCCCAGGGAACTACGGCCTCCTTCCCAAGCTGCCTGCTGTCGGAGGGAACGAAGGCGTTGGAGAGGTGGTAGCGGTGGGCAGCAGTGTATCTAGACTGAAGCCAGGAGATTGGGTGATCCCAGCAAATGCTGGTTTGGGTAAGTGTCCCCAGGTATGAGCAGCCATTTATTCTTCGGAACCCTACACGGCAGACGCACACCACAGGCTCAGTGCAGCTAAGCGGTGTGGGTTCACTGTTAGGTTAATAGGCTACCTCCAGCATGTGGAGCTGAATCCTGTTTGTTGTGCTCTGGGGGATATACCCATGTGGACATCTCCTTGGCTCCCTGTTGATTTGAGCTTTGAGTATCTGATTCCTTATATATCTTTGCTGTAAGGTTTGATGCAGATTACAAGTAAGGTTGGCCCCGCCCTCAAGAAGGCTCAAGTCTGACTGAAGTGTCAGGAAGGCAGTACCTCAAAAAGGGAGGACCCCGAGGCCACAGGAAGCAGAAGTAATTGTGGCTGTTCTGACAGATGTTTGTGAGGAAACGCCAAGTGAGACTATGGAAGAGAGTCTTAGAACAGGTCTGTGGTGGGAGAAGTTGTTAGGCAGAGATGAGCCAAAAGGCATTTCCTGTGGAAGCAAACAGGGTAAGTTTAGCAAATGGAAAATCCTCAGCCATTTCAGTGAACCCACTGAAAATGAGTGTTCAGCCTCAGCCAAGGATTTGCCCATGGGAGAGGTTACATAATGAGAAAGAAGGTTCCAGAGGTGGAGTGGGGCCACATGGGGTGCGGCCCTGAAGAACCAAGCTGGGATAGCATTCTGTGTGTATATGGAAAGGAGTTGTTAGAGTGTCCTGCCTCTCAGTTCTTACATTTTCAAGGCACGCCCATTATCCAGATGGTTCTTCACCAGAGCCACAAGAGGGTAGTGTTCCCAAAATGAGTCAGGTGGCCAAGGTTAGAGACACTTCCCCAGAGACCACAGGGGGTAGTGTTCCCAAAATGAGTGAGGTAGCTAAGCATAGAGACACTTCCCCAGAGACCAAAGGAAAGGATAAGAGAGCTTTAATAAAGTAGCAGTCGGGAGATAGCAGGGGTGCTACAGCGAAACGGGACTGGAGCCTCCTCAGCACTGGCTGCTGAGGCCTTTATTAAGGTGGGTGCAGGAACTGCTTTCTACCCAGGATGAGATGAGCCTGGGACACGAAGAAGCTTCATCTTCTCAGGCAAGCTGAAGAAATAATTAACCCGAAACAAAGTTTGTTTCTGTTGGCTGTCCTACCCCAAGACAGGACAGATTAGGCTGGCCTCAAATAGAATCCACCTGCTTCTAGCTCCCAAGCTATGGGATTAAAAGTGTATGTGCCACCATACTCTGCCTTTTAAAGGGTTTTCTTTTTAAGTTTTAGTTACTATATATAAGTATTTCTCCAGTATTTGTGTCTGGTCAGGCTAACTGTCTACCTCACCGCTGGGGTGCTGGAGCGTGCCACCCAAGGAAACAGAACGCAAGACAAGAGAGGGGCCCCAGCCTGCGTTCTTCTGGGCAAGAAACCTTTCTATCTGGGATGGGTGTTGTGGTTCTCAATCTCCTGTGTGCCCGACACTGCTAGGGACCTCAAGTGGTCGAGCGTCTGCCCTTCCCTTACTCACCAGGCTGGAAAGGGGCGGCTGAGCCTGAGGCCCTTTAAAACAAAGGCCTTCCCCATGGCAATCCTCCCTGGGGAGACAGTCCAAACTGCTTTATTGTTATGATGTCAATGCAAACACCTTAAGCAAGGTTAACCAGGGATTAAAACACCTTTTAGAGGATATCCAGGAAGGGAAGCTCATTAGCTAAACACTCAGGCCTATCTATGCAACTCATTAGCATGAATAACTCTAGGTTTTATGCTCAGTGGGGTGTCATGGTTACCCCTTTCAGGACAGGTAGACCCTGACCAGGAGCTGCTGTTCCGATGCCTGCTGTTCTCAATTATGAGGTTTCCTGGGGGTTGAACCTGCTTCAACCTTACAGTTCTTCCTCCACACCATGAGGATGCAGTGCCCTTGGAGGCCTGTCTCAGGTAGGGCTTTACTGCTGAGAACAGACACCATGTCCAAGGCAAGTCTTATAAGGACAACATTTAGTTGGTGCTGGCTTACAGGTTCAGAGGTTCAGTCCAGTATCATCAAGGCGGGAACATGCCAGGCAGACATGGTACAGGCAGAGCTGGGAGTTCTACATCTTCATCTGAAAGCTGCTAGCAGAAGACTGACTTCTAGGCAGTTAGGATAGGTTCTTAAAGCCCACACCTACTGTGACACACCTCCTCCAACAAGGCCACACCTGTAAATAGTGCCACTCCCTTGGCCAAGCATATTCAAACCATGACAAGGCCCAAAGAGGATGTCTGATCCCCTGGAACTGGAGTTATAAAGTTGTGAGTCATCATGTGTGTGCTGGGAAGTGAACTCAGATCATCTTGAGGAGCAGCCAGTGCTCTTAACCACAAAGCCATCTTTCCATCCCATTGCTATTAATTTTTCACTTCATGGTGGTAAAGGCTGTTCTGTCTGAGACAGCAGATAGCTGTCTAAACTGACTTTCACGGGTTTACCATTCAGCCTTTATTCTACTTTTGGCCATGAAGAGACAGACACTTTGCTTTGAGATCCCACTCTGCTTTGTTCATGTTCACAAAGTAATGGCATGCAGGTGACGATTGCCTATAGAAGCTTTAGTGTCTGAGTCTTGAGTTTACTTCCCCGGTTCCCTAACACTGGCCCAGGAGGATGGCAGACAGTATCCACCCAGTCCAGTATGAGGATCTGAATCTTGGGAAGCAAAATTTACTCAGACTCAAACACAAAGGGAGAGAGAGCCCAGTGGAGTCTTGTCTCCCGTGCTTCCCACTGCCAGGACTCTTCGGGCTATGGTTTCAAAGCCTAATTTAAAGTTGCTTTGTTATTTTACATCTCCGTGCATGTAACTGTCCATGAGGACTTGAACGCCATGAGCTTTGCTCTTTCCTCCAAGGCTTACTCCCAAGTCTGCCTCCTCGATGCCCAGGTGAAGGACTTTGGGTACCATTGGAGACTTTCGGCAGCAGGATGAAGGGGCTTAAAGGGGGGAGTATAGGGGGTTAGGTGAGTGTGGCTAGGCGGCGTGGGGGAAGGTGTCCAGGCGGGCCCTTGCCTGGGCACCTCTGCCCCTGAGGGACCACACACACACAGACATGGTATAGAATAGAGTTTATTCAGAATAGGGGATAGGGGTTAGTGGTAGAGAGAGAGAGGTAGAGAGAGAGAGAGTGGAGAGAGTGGAGGCCGGCCATGACCACGTGGAGGGGGGGGGAAGAGCCCCAGGGGCAGAGAGGTGAGAGAGTATGGGAGAGCAGAGAGCAAAGAGAGAGAGGAGGAGCAAGTAGCCCCTCTTATAGTGGGCCAGATCTCTGGAGCGGGGCATACCTGGCCATTGCCGGGTAGGTGTGGGGTGGAGCTTAGACAAAACCCCAACACCGGGTACCTGGGTGTGCCAGGGCTCCTTTCTCACTCCCCTGCCTCATCCTGACTTAGGAACCTGGCGGACTGAGGCAGTGTTCAGTGAGGAAGCGCTGATTGGAGTCCCTAAGGACATCCCTCTTCAGAGTGCTGCCACCCTAGGTGTCAACCCCTGCACAGCCTACAGGATGTTGGTGGACTTTGAACAGCTGCAGCCAGGTAGGAACCTACAAGCTGGGGTAGCAATTCAGGGTCTTCCCACTGGGGTGCACCAAAATCCTGGCCCAAAGGACTTGGGAACTCATTGGCACACATGGCAGAGGAGGGTCCCTGGGGTCAGTGACAGGCTCTAACCTGAGTAGGTCTTACTGCTCTCAGTGAAAAGATGTTCAGCAGGTTCCTAGAAAACACTCAGGACACACTGTAAGAAGTACTGGTCACAGGCCCCAGAGCTGGGGCTGGAATGCTGTCACACAGCAAAAATGGGTTGAGCTATGCTAAGCTTTGGGCACACAAAGCCAGGGAGACAGACATAGCCACTGTTTTCAATAATATGCTGAACTCAGTGGTAATAGTTCCGCTCAGCACTTCCACTCGCATGAGTGCCTCTGCAGGCATCCACCCTGTGATGGTCACATCTTCAGAGCAATGCAGAAAGGGCTCTTGTTAGGGATTAAGAACCCAAGCCCAGGCCCACAAGGTTTGACCCAGACTTCCCCTCCCCCCACTCACCTAACTGCTCACCCATCTGGAGAGCGGGTGTACTAAAGTCTGACTACAATATGTTCAGTCTTCCTTTCATCAGCGAGGGAACAAAGCCCAGAGAGGTAAGCTGTTACATGAAATCACTCAGCAGGTAAACAGCCAGAGTGTCACTGAGTTCCTCTGAAAGCAGAGGCCAGGCAGGTGCTGGGGCGCGCATTTCATTTGGGAAGTGGTCCCTAGAGGCAGGAGCAAGGGAGTGGGACAGCAAGTCAGAGCGGAGGCAGAACCCATTAAGGCTCTGCCCATAAAGCCCATTAAGGCAGAGCCCATTACTGCTGTCAGCAGCCTGGCTTCAGTCTTGCTAGGGATCCCCTCGTGTTCTTCATATGACACACGGCAGAATTAAACCCCAGAAGACAGAAGACTGGCCAGTCTGTTTTTGTTGCTGCTGAGGGCTTTGTTTGTCTTGTTTACAGTTCTGGGAATAGAATAAGGGCCTGGGACATGCCGAGCAGTAAGTCTACCATTCCCCTGTGCCCCAGCCCAGCCTTCCCACTGTGTGAGGATCTCTCTCTATACTGCCTATCTGAGCCACACAGGGCTAGGGAAATCACCTGCCGTTCTTCTCTCATGCCACTGAGGAAACTGAGGCAAGAGCTGCTGAACTATGATAAAATTAGATAGCTGTTGACCAAGACCCTCAACCAATGATGGGAGTCCTAGGTGCCTTTGGTAGAGAAAGCCAGGTATGATGAGAGACCTCTGCTGGAGTCCTGGTATAGCCAGCACTGGACGACGCCTCTCATGTCCTGGTCCTGAGGTCACTCCTGAT
Source organism: Apodemus sylvaticus (assembly GCF_947179515.1). Classification (NCBI taxonomy): domain Eukaryota; kingdom Metazoa; phylum Chordata; class Mammalia; order Rodentia; family Muridae; genus Apodemus; species Apodemus sylvaticus. The sequence continues at coordinate 145,396,874 of NC_067474.1, forward strand.
TAGGGCAACCTGTACTTAACAGAGCCAGGCCTTCTGATGTTACCAACTGTAAGAATCGGCAGCCCACCTCTCCACCTCGCTGCCTCATGGCCAGCGAAGGAGGCCAGACAAACTCATGACCTGATCCGAAGCAAAAATAAATGTTACATTGTTCACTAGAACATATGCATAGATGAACACAGATAATGGAAACCAACTCTGGCAGCCCAGTACTTGCCTTCACTGTCTTTGTTAGAATCCTGTCTTCCTGTACTCCTGTACTCTAACTGAAGCAGATCAGTGCTGCTGTCCACCCACATAGCTGGTTGAGAATGCACTCGTGAGTGATATGTTGGAGCCAAGGCAGATGCGCATCCTTGACCTAGGAACCGGCCAAAGCTATAGCCCATTCTGCACTGACTCCGCTGCCTTTCAAACCCAAACACTGTTTCCCAGTCCACAGAGCATCTTCCTGCTCATTTGGCTTCAATCAGAGATGCTCTGATAGGTGCTCTCAGACCTTCTGTTTTTTAAATCTGAAGTTTTAAGAGAACATGATATAGCCTGTCTTACTTGGTTACAGTCATTGGTAAATCAGGATGCACACCTGGCTCCACTGTGTGCCAGAGCCCACACTTCCCTAGGGCACCACACTGCCTCTCCCACTGTAAGGTGAGGATATAGCTCAGCGACAGAGTACTTGCCTGGCATGCTCAAGTCCCTAGGTTCCATCCCTAACACCACAAAGCAAAACCAAACATCCTGTAGGGCAAGGAGCTTCCCATCCCTCTCATATGGCTCTCATCCATCTCAAATGCACTGTCATTAAATACACACAAGGGAGTAATGTTCCCTCAGGACTGAAGGGTATTGATAAATATGGACCTATGTACAGCTCAGTGTAGAACACGGTTACAGCCTGAGCATTGATGAGATACCAGAGTCCTCTGAGAGCAAATAAGAAAGAACCTTGGAGGGCTTCATGAAGGAAGCCACAGTTGAGCTGAACTTAAAAAGGAAGGGAACCAAAATACCATTTCAAACCAGGGACTTGGCCTCAGCATGGGTCAGTGAGATGACTTAGCATGCAAAGGTGCTTGCCACTGAGACTGACAACTTGAGTTCAATCCCTGAGCCTACATGGTAGAAAGAATGTGCTCCAGGATAGATGGATGGATGGATGGATGGATGGATGGATGGATGGATGGATGGATGGATGATGGATGGATGAAGGATGGATAGATGGATGAAAGATGGATGGATGGATGAAGGATGGATGGATGGATAGATGAAGGATGGATGATAGATGGATGATGGAAGGATGGATGGATGAAGGATGGATGGATGGAAAGATAGATGATAGAAGGATGGACAGATGGAAGGAAGGAAGGAACAGAGGATATAAAAATTGGGAAGATGATCAAGGTCAATTACAAAGCAGTGTGTGAAACATGGACAGAGTGTCCAAATCCTGTGACGCTTGCTTTACTGGTGTGGTAGAATGTGGAGAGTGTGGAGACAACTGAGCAGTAGTTCATGGTCTAAGAAAGTGTCACTGCTAGGCCTGCATCTACCCTATGATCCAGGCTGGGAGCCCTCAGCTCAGGTTTGCAGGGATTGACACAGTCTCTTCCACAGGGGATTCTGTCATCCAGAATGCGTCCAACAGTGGAGTGGGGCAAGCAGTCATTCAGATCGCCTCAGCCCTTCGCCTAAAGACCATCAACGTGGTCAGAGACAGGTACTAGGAGACCTAATCCTCGTGTCCCTGCGCATACCTACATCTCCACCAGATGGCGCATATGTGCAAGCCTGAGTGGCTGGCTGCTGACTTGCAAGCATTCTGCAGGGCAAAAAAAGTCCCTGTGAAAAAGTCTGACACAGAGAGATGACAGAAAGAAGCAGAGATGGTCCTTACTGATTCAGTCAGGAGTGTTAGAGACTTGACTTAGGAAAGCCTGGATTTGTACTGTTGTATGAACTCTCTAGCCCTGTCTACTTGCATGCATACACTAAGCACAGCTGTGAAGGAGGTAGGGCAGGCTTGTGGTCTCTCTTTTACAGATGAGGAAGCTCAAGTTTCCGAGAGTGGAAGCAGCTTGCTCAGGAAGACACGGCAAGTCAGTAACAGACTTACCTTCTTTCCATTGTCCCCTCCAGTCCCTTTAAACCTCAGTGTGCTCCAGTGTGGCCGAGTCATTTGAGACCTTTCTTATGAGGGTTGGTACTTACTTCTGCCCCTGCCTCTGCAGTGGTGATGAAAAAGTGATTCTGTGTGCCTGGGCCAGAGAATCCAGGGCCACTCTGCACTAGAGTGTGTTTGCATGATACCCTCAAGCGCCCAGGAGAGCTAGAGGAAAGAAAGTGGTGTCTGAGTAGAAAGAGGAAGTAGAACGGCTCTTCCCTCTGCACAGATGGCTCTAGGGTGTGTGCACTCGGGTTGTCAGACTGTGTCCCAGCCTGGCTCTGTCCAGGGAGGAAATGAGGCAAGAGCCGGCAGAGCATGATTAAATCATATGGACAGCTCCTGCTTGAGGTCTGGCTTAACCTCTCTCTATCCTTGTTCTCAAAACAGAAATGTCTTCTCAAGACTACGGCAAAGGGGTCTGGGAGTTTGAGGGAGGGAAGCTAGCCAGTGTGACCAAAGCCCTGATTGTGTTTTATTTCCAGACCCGACATCAAGAAGCTAACTGACAGACTGAAGGATCTAGGAGCTAATTATGTCCTCACAGAGGAGGAGCTAAGGATGCCTGAGACAAAAACCATCTTCAAGGTACCTAGCCTGGGTCTGGAGAGGTGCGTAAGCAGTTAAGAGCACTTGTTGCTCTTGCAGTCCCAGCAGCCATATGGTGGCTCACAACTACCTGTAACTCCTGTTCCAAGGGATCTGACACCCTCTTCTGATCTCCATGGGTACCAGGCACACATGGTACAGAGACAGATGTGCAGGTAAAACATTCACATTCACAAAGTAAAGTCTCAAAATTAAAAATAAAAGTCAAGCCAGGCGGTGGTGGCACACACCTGTAATTCCAGCACTCTGGAAGGCAGAGGCAGGTGGATTTTTGAGTTCGAGGCCAGCCTGGTCTACAGAGTGAGTTCCAGGACAGCCAGGACTACACAGAGAAACCCTGTCTCGAAAAATAAAAAAATAAAAAAATAAATAAAAATAAAAGTCAAGGCTCCCAGCTAAGAACACTTCCCCTCCATCCCATGCCATCTCCCTGTGGTTACAAACTATGGGTTCCCTGCTCTGCTCTGCAACCCAACTTCTCCTCTGGAAAGGACAGAGCCCACCCAGCCTTAGCCTGGGGACAGCGTGCTCCAAGTGTCCAGCCGTGGAGGAAGGCAGAAGCAGAAGACTTTAGGACAGCCAAGGTTTTAAACATTTGTGCTGTGGCCCACCAACCCACGTGGCAGGTATGAGTCAGAGCCGGACGAGGTCTGAGGATACGAAGGCATGGAGAGAGGATGGAGAGAAGCTCCTCAGCCTCTGCCCGCTGTTGAGCACGTTTGTCCTGGACGGACAGCATTGCTGAAGTGGGGGTCAGCCTATCATGTGTAAACTTCTCTGTTCCTTGACTCTGAACAGAGATGCTGCTTGTCTGTGCTTCCCAAGGTCCTGGGATGGACAAGAGCATGAAGCTGCTAAAGCCCTTCCCAGATAACAGAAACGAGCCCAAAAGGCGTGCCTTCTCCTCTGACTCAGCACGGGCCTCAGCTCTGCTCGCAGCAGCTTCCAACCCCACGTGCAGCCAGTAGCGCCCTCACCATAGCCTCCTTACTTTCAGGACCTGCCGCTGCCCCGATTGGCTCTCAACTGTGTTGGTGGGAAGAGTTCCACAGAGCTGCTCCGGCACCTGGCGTAAGTCCCTCAACCTGCCGGTCTCCATCAGGAGGGCTGTCTAGTGACAAGTGTGAGTGTAGGCCAAGGTAGCAGAATGCTGACAGTGGTGCACAAGAACATCTTGCTCTCTGGCCTATGTGCTCCAGCCTCATCTCTGTGCTAAGAAGCCTAGCCAGCCTTTTCTTCCCCCAGGAACCCAGGAGTCATCACTTACTGGGTTCTTAAGATATTCCTTACAAGATATTTTGAAAATATACAAAAGTGCTGAGGTGGGCCTGGAGAGCTGGCTCAGCGGTTAAGAGCACTGCCTGCTCTTCTAGAAGGTCCTGAATTCAATTCCCAGCAACCACATGGTGGCTCACAACCACCTGTAATGGGATCTGATGCCCTCTTCCGGTGTGTCTGAAGACAGCTACAGTATACTCACATATGTTAAATAAATAAAATTTAAGATTTATTTATTTTATTATATGTAAGTACACTGTAGCTGTCTTCAGACATTCCAGAAGAGGGCATCAGATCGAGATCTGTATTTATGAGAACTCAGGGTCAGTCTTTGCTGTCTTGTCAACTGCACCTTGAATGAAGTGATCACACTCTCTGGGTTAATTTTTTAAAGTATCAAATGAACATGGGGCATGGGGACATAGCTCAGTGATGGGACATATGCTTTAGTATGCCTGAGGCCCTGGGTCAACCCCCAGAACCAAAAGGAAAAGCTAAACAGGAATTTGGAATAGGAAGCTCTCTACCTATGGCTGTGGATGGCATGGCTGTTGAAGCTGACTCTCAACACAGCTGTGTTGCTGTCTCAGTCTGTGCTCTACCTCAGCAGCTTAGCTTGTGGTGTTGGGGGAGTCACTGTGCGGGAGCCCCATTTTGCTGGGAAGTATTTCTTAGGTGTCCTCCGGGAGAGAACAGTGAGTGGAGCGTCTCCACAGTGGGTGACAACCGATAGAATGCCCAGCTCCTGGTCTCTCAGCATGTTTTGGGGGTTTTATTTGTTTTTGTTTTTTTAATTATTTATGGGACTGGAGAGATGGCTCAGTGGTTAAGAGTGCTGACTGCTCTTCCGCCGAAGGTCCTGAGTTCAAATCCCAGCAACCATATGGTGGCTCACAACCATCCATAATGAGATCTGACTCCTTCTGGAGTGTCTGAAGACAGCTACAGTGTACTCATATAAATAAAATAAATAAATCTTTAAAAAAAAAAAAAAAAGAATGAATGCCGGGCAGTGGTAGCACAGCAAGTTCCTTAGGCCATGGTAGGTTCTGTCTTTGCCTGCACCCACTCTTCATTCTCTGGACTCTACAGGCCTGGAGGAACCATGGTGACCTATGGGGGAATGGCCAAACAGCCTGTAACAGCCTCTGTGGTAAGTTGGATACCTGCATCTAAGCAGGGCTTAGCTGCTGCTTTCCTGGCACTGACTATAGTTGTCTAAATTCGGGAGATCTATGTCTGAAGCAATGCTTTAAGTTCTAGTACTCAGAGCCTCAGTGCATCTTTCTGTGTCCACAGAGTCTGCTCATTTTTAAGGACCTCAAACTTCGGGGCTTTTGGTTGTCCCAGTGGAAGAAGAACCACGGTCCAGGTGAGTGACTGATGGCCTTGATACCAAGAGGCATAGGAGCATAGAGCCTAGTGTGGCTGCAGAGTGACCAGCTACTCTAAAACCTGCAGAGTGACCATGTCCTCAGTCTTAACAGGACCTTACCATAGTTTACCATAGTCAGGTCAGCAAATCACTTGTAGATAGAGCCAGCTACTCCTTGGCACAGAGTCTAGTGAGATGGACCAGCCCTTATTCTGAGGAGCTGACTGGGTGCAATGGTATATACTTGTAATCCCAGCCCTCAAGAGGTTTAGGTGGGAGGGTTATGAGTTCAGGGCCATCCTTAGTTATATAACTAGATGCTGTTTCAAAAAAAGAAGGAAAAACAAAACAACTGGAAAATAAAATAAAAACCAAAACCTCACCAGATAGATTTAGGTGGGGCCTGGCCTAGCTGGGAACTGTGGTAAGTCACTGAATCTCTGCCTTGTTTCAAGCATTGTTGGTTTTAACACTTTGAGCCATTTGACAGAGGAGAAAAAGTGAAGTTCAGGGCCTCTAAGTCAGTTACTCAGCACTCTGCCATCTCTGGACTGGAACTGCTGAAATCAGCATAGGCCTCTGACTGCTCCAACCCAGCTCCCCAGATGAAGGCCAAGGCTGAGTGCAGACTGACATGGAGTTGATGAAGGGAAGTGGTGACATGCACTGGTGTTCTGAGTAGAAAAGCGCCTCAGGAGAGTGAGGGGAAGGGCTGTGGGTAACTTGGGTAAATGCTTGCCAAGCAAGCTTAGAACCTGAGTTCAGACCCCCAGTATCCACATAAAAAGCCTGTACCCCAGAACTACAAGGAGAGAGGAGAGGGGAAACGGTAGAGTAGCCCAGCCTATAGCCAAATCAAAGAGCATCATGTCCAGTGAGAGACTGTCTCAAAAAATAAAGGGATCCTGTGAATGAACCTTTAATGGTCCTTTAATCGCAGCACTGGAGAGGCAGAAGCAGGCAGTTCTCCATGATCTACACAGAGTTCCAGGCCACTCGGGACTATATGATTAAGATCTTGTCTATAAATAAGAAACCTGACTGAGGGAAGACACCTCCATCAGTGTGTGGTCTCACCTACATATATACACTTGGAAGTACATATACTACACCCAAAGTAAACATTTAAAGAGTGGAACCCACCACACAGGGTAGTGTCTAGCACCTGCAGGGTCAAGTCTAGTCTTGGACTGAGAGAGCAGGTTCTGACTGGACTACAAAAGGCCTAACAAGTTCATAATCTTGCCTTGAAGATGACTGGGGATCCAGCATGATAGTATTTTTTTTTGTTTGGTTTGTTTTATGTGGTTGTGTGTGTGTGTGTGTGTGTGTGTGTGTGTGTGTGTGTGTGTGTGTGTGTGTGTTTCAAGACAGCATCTCACTATGTAGCTCTGGCTGTCCTAGAATTCATTGTGTAGACCAGGCTAACTCAGAGATCCACCTGCATCTGCCTCCCGAGAGCTGGGAGTAAAGGCATGCACCACTATGCCTGCCAGCATAGTGTTTTAATCAGAAAGTAGGATTAAACTTGAAGACTGAGTTTATTTCCATGAAAAACACTTCTTAGGGCTAGAGAGATGGCTCAGTGGTTAAGAGCACTATCTGCTCTTCCAGAGCTCCTGAGTTCAATTCCCCACAACCAACCACATGGTGGCTCACAACCATCTGTAATGAGATCTATGCCCTCTTCTGGTGTGTCTGAAGACAGCTACAGAGTACTCACATACATAAAATAAATAAATCTTAAAAAAAAAAAAACACACAAAACAACAACAACAAAAAAAACCACTTCTCCAGGCTTCTCTCGATAGCTCAGCAGTTAAGAACACTGTTCTTCCATAGTTCCTGAGTTCAATTCCCAGCCACCATTACAGGGTGGCTCACAACCATCTCTAATAGGATCTGATGCCCTCTTCCTGTGTGTCTGAAGACAGCGACGGTGTGTATGTATATGTGATATACGTATAAATATATACACACATATATACATACACACACATACACACACACATATAATAAATCTTTTAAAAAAGAAATACACTTCACAGCTGAGGCCTTCACCTCTATTCCTACACTATATTTGGCCCTCAGCAAGAAGCAGACCCAGGAAGGGAAGGGATAGTGGTTGCCTCAGTTGAGGAGTCTAGTGGAAGCCCAGGGCTGTCAAAGAGAGCTTTTCCTCATCTGGTCTGTTGCCATCAAGCAGTGTGCCAGGTCTGGCATCCTCAGTTCAGTAATGCTGTCCTAATCACCACTTAGGGCCAGCTCTTCACCAGTCCTGTCCTGTGGACGAGCCTCTACAACCATCACTGAGAAGGGGAGCAGTCACTGCCCACGTGCAGTTCTTCATGATTCTGTCTTGTGTTGGCACTCGGCCGTCTCACGAGACCTCACCTGTTGTTCCTTGTTTGACTTGCATCTCCTGCAGATGAATTCAAGGAGCTGATTCTCACTCTCTGCAACCTCATCCACCAAGGCCAGCTCACAGCCCCTTCCTGCTCTGAGGTTCCACTGCAGGACTACCAGCAGGCTTTGGAAGCCTCCATGAAGCCTTTTGTGTCTTCGAAGCAGATTCTCACCATGTGATTATTCCAGAGGACCAGAAGGAAAGTAGGAGAGGCAGACTAGCATGGCTGGCTGCTGGCCCCTCCGTGAGGACCCCAGCCTTCCCAGAATGCCTCACCTCCACTGCCTCTTCCTACCAGGAGGGTGCAAGGCCAATAAATCCTCGGGTCCCTAATAAACCCTGAACTTCCCATGTAGAGGCTGAAGAGTACAGCCATGCATGTGGAGGGACGGCGTGCACTTCCCTGCCTCTCCACCTGTTGTCCAGAGGCTCTGCCTGACCTCCCTGAAAGCAGAGCCTAGGAGACTGCTGCCAAGTTCAGAAGTCACTCTGAGCAGTGTGAGCCCTAGAGTCTGGAAGAAAGGGAAAGGTTGTTAACCTCTCCTGGAGTGTGTGGCTCTGTCCAGGACAAGGAGGGAGATCTGCTGCCTAAGAAGGTGAGTGACAGGCTGAGATCATTAAAGTTAAGAGACACAGGATAGCAGGTGTCTAGGCCACCTTTTGGGAACTTCAGTTGTAACTAAAAGAATAAACATCACACCTGTGGTTCTCAGCCAGGGGCATTTTTAACCCAGAGGGACATTTTTTGTTATCACAGCTTGGGAAAAGAGTTATTTGCCTCAACTGGGCAGAGATCAATACTGTTAAATATTTTACAGCCAGTTATAATATACACATGCAATTCCAGCAGCTGGGAGGCTTAAGTCAGGTGGATTGCCACAAGTCCGAAGCCAGCTTGGGCTACAGCAAGACTGTGTCTCAAACAATTTTCTTACAAAGGCTGCCGGGGTATATCTTAGAGACAAGAGTGGTTATCTCTAAACATGCATCAGGCCTTGGGTTCCATCCCAATAGCTGTTAAAAGGCTCACACAAAGAATCATCCTGCCCAGATGTTCCTAGTGCAGCTGTTGAGAGCACCTGCATTAAGCCCCAAGTGGAGCCATCATGACTGCTAAGCACAAAGCATGGTGCAGAGCTGCAGACACCTGGGGCTGGGCAAGGCTTGCTTGAGGTACAAGTTGACTGGCTGGCTGAAAAATACGTTGCTTCCATCTGAGCAAGAAGTCCAACTTTCAGATGTTTGCTTCGTGGTCACTTTGCTCAAAGCACAACTTGAGATTGTCTCCTTTGTCAGCTGAGCCTCTGGACCTTCAACTGAGATCCTTATTCCAGGAGAATTTATAGAGTGCCCACGGGTAGCAATGAAGGATATGCTAATGCTCATGTGGTTTAGCCTCATAAGAAACCATTACAGTGGTCAGGGCAAAGCTGTGAAGGACAGAGGCTCTGTCAAGGGAGGGTGCCTAAACACAGCATCCTTCAAATTCACAGAATCCCGAAGTCCACGTAGGGAAACGTTGGCAAGCAAAGCTAGCTAGTGTGAATTTGCATGTGAGAAAGGCCTTGGGAACCTGCTACCAGAAGAGGGAAGCTATTGCCTAGAGCTGCAGCTTGCACAGAGGTGGGAACAGGAGCAGGGGTCAGATCGCAGAGATCCTGTGGGTTAGAACCTGCCTGAGAACATGAGATTTCAAGGCAAGGGTGATAATCACAGGCTGGGGGCCAGGAGGAGTATGGTTGCACACCAGAGTGTACACAGGATCTAGCTACTCGGCCTGCTTCTGGGAGCATTTGTGCTCTTTAGAGGAAAGGACTGCTTCAGGGGCTGGGGCAGGTCGGCAGGTGCCTGCTGGGCAAACTGTGCTACCTCGTGCACCTGGGCTCAGGGTCAGCTTCACCCTCTTCCTGTGCCCTGGTCTGTCCTCTAGGTTGCCAGTGTTTTGAACCAAAGGTCCATGTGGACAAGTGAGAAAGCCTAAGAGGACAGGGAGGCAGTCCAGAGGCAACAGGAATTGAAGGCAGGATTTGGGGGGTGGGAGGTCACAAAGTTGGAGATTAGAGCAAGCAGCCACAGTAAGGGAGGCCCTGTCCATTTGCAGAGGGCAGAGCAAAGGAGGGGACACCTTGGGGAGAGCAGTGAGAGGGGCTGCACTGTGCCTTTGTAACTACTCAGGAAGGGAAGGCCAACAGCAGGACTCCAGACCAGAGAAGCAGAGTAGAGCTGGAGCCTTCATGTCCTGAACCACCCATTCTGTTAAAACCTGAAGCCTTTAGGTGTGCACATAGTGGGCTACAACCAATGTCCTTGATTGTCTCCCATGCAACAAGGTTGTCAGTGTTGGGTGCCAGTATCTTAAAACCTTGTTCAAATATAGCTGCTATGCAGTCTTTCTCTCCTCTTCTACCTTCCCACTGGTTTTCAGACAAGACTCTTGGAGTGTACACAGCCGTGTTCGACCTTGGCACGAATGACCCAGGTCAGAGGAGCCTAGGATATGCACACAGAGACCCCAGATGCCTAACTCAGAACCTCAGCCCCTTGCCTTAGTGTTCAACTGAGCCTGATCATGAGTGATGACACCAGGGATTGACCTGGATCCGAGCCAGGCTGCAGTAAAGGCTGGTGTGGCAGGCAGCGTTCTCAGTCAAGAGATCTGAGGGAACGACAGACAAGTGAGCAGAGGCGCAGGTTTTGGAAAGCTCTGGCAGCATTGAGGGACAACTGCAAGGACAGAAGCTAAAGATGAATAAAGGAAAAATTCCCAAGCTTCTGAACTTCGGAGAAGTAAATCCCCCACCATATCCCTACACAGCTAAATTCTGAAGATGAGTTAATGGGTACTAACACTTCAGAAGCTAGAGGGAAAACAGATAAAAAGAGACCTGACTCCCATGCCTCATCCACTCTACATAAAAGCAGGACATGCTGTGGAACTTGGGGGTTACCCTTCAGGCCCACTGAGTAAAACACACCCTTTGTAAATGGGGCCCTAGGTTCCCAAGATAAAAGACAAATTGCTATGGCCGCCTAAAACCAAAGCTGAAGCACACCTGCTGCCTCCTTTGGTTCTATCTCCATGGCCTCTTCTGGGAACATCCACCCCACAACTCCACAGCCTCTGGCACAATATTGATGAGTGTCTGTGTCCTCATGGGAAGACAGGCCCAGGAGGACAGTGCTTGTACAGACTTGTGTGTTCTAGTCATCATTCTCCTTTTGTCCTGAAGGGATTAGCAATAACCACAATGCACTGCACAGCACCTGCTGAAACATGTTCGCTCAGACCTGTACTTCCAGCATTTGGGGAAGGCAATCTCAGCTACGGAGCAAGTTCCAGTCCAGCCTGGACTATGTGTGACCCTACTTCCCAACAACATCAAAAGAAACATAAGACCTTAAAGTGAGAAAGCCTTTGAATTATAACATAAAATTGGGGAGGGGGGGTCTCAATTTATTTAGGCAAAACACAATTGTGCCGTAAAAGTCCCTGTTCACTGGATCACACTGTGAAAGAAGTATTTCCTTAGAGTTGTCTGTCAATGCATTCACATACATGCACACACAAGAAACAAAGCAATGCCAAAATTCAACACGCTGGTGAAATATCTGCAATTCATTTGGCAAGCTACTGATTTTCCTAGTCTATAGTGAGCTATAAATCAAGTAAAATGGGCAAAGAATAAAACACAAAGGAAAACACAGTGTCAGGGTGTGCATGCGATGTATGTGCAGGTGCCCTGAAGCTACAAGAGAGCAGGAAGGACAAGAAGAGAGGCTCCCTTTCTCAAGGTAATTGCAAACCAAATGGCCTGGTGGATACCTTTCTCTCTCTCTCTCTTTCTCTCTTCCTCTCTCTCTTGGTTTTGGTTTTTTGGATTTGATTTTCCCGAGACAGGGTTTCTCTGTATACCCCTGGCTGTCCTGGAACTCACTCTGTAGACCATGCTTTTAATCCCAGCACCCTGCGGGCAGAAACAGGCCCAGGACAGCCTGGGCGACAGAGCTATTTCTAGGATGGTCAGAGGTTTTGTTTTGTTGGATTTGTTTTTTTTTTTTTTTCGAGACAGGGTTTCTCTGTATAGCCCTGACTGACCTGGAACTCACTCTGTAGACCAGGCTGGCCTCGAACTCAGAAATCCGCCTGCCTCTGCCTTCCAGAGTGCTGGGATTACAGGCATGGGCCCGGCTTGTTTTGTTTTAAGATTTATTTTATTTATATGAGTACACTGTAGCTGTCTTCAGACACACCATATCCGATCCCATTACAGATGGTTGTGACCCACCATATGATTGCTGGGAATTAAAACTCAAAACCTCTGGAAGAGCTCTTAACCGCTGAGCCATCTCTCCAGCCCGATGGTCAGAGCTTTAAAGAGACCTTGTATTAAAAAAAAAAAAAGTTAAATCTGAGATATAACTCAGAGGTAGGACACTTGTTAACATCCGTGTAGTCCTGGGTTCGATCCACAACACCACAAAATAATACCGAACCAGCTATTTGAACACTTTTACATACCTACAATCGACATTGTCCAGACAACCCTGAAAGTACAAGGAAAAGTTCAAAGACCCGAGAGAAAAGAAAATGGACCCAAGGTCATGGATCCACTAACTTCCCATAGACGTCTACCAAAAACCACTCGGAAACCCAAAGACTCCCGAGCAAAGGACAAAGGCGGGAACACCCGTTCGGCGCGAACCCGCAGGGGCACTTCCGGGGGAAGTGCCGAGTCCACGGCGAGCTCGCGAGAAGACTTGCAGCAGCTGTCGCTCACCCGGCCAGGTCCCGCCCTGCGCCGGCGCGCCTCCGGGAAAGCCCCGCCCCCGATCCTGGCCAGGCGGGAAGCGGGCGCGCGCTCCCTCCCGTTCCTCTCCGTCCGGAGTGGGGGAGGGACGGCGCGGGCCGCGGGGGCGCGCGTTCTTGAGCTGCGTGCTCGCGTACGTTGCCGGGCTTCGGCTACGTCCGTCCCGCCGCCCGCCCGTTACCGCCGCCGCGCTTTCCCTTCGCCGGCCGCCGCCTGAGGGGGGCCGGGGCCAGCAGCTGCCGCCGGAATGCCGCGGGTGTACATCGGCCGCCTGAGCTACCAGGCCCGGGAGCGCGATGTGGAGCGCTTCTTTAAGGGCTACGGGAAGATCCTGGAGGTGGATCTGAAGAACGGGTGAGGAGGGCGGCGGAGGGGCCGGCCGGGGGACTGACAGGGCCGCGGCAATGGTTGGGAGGCCGCGGGGACGCGAGCGCGGCGCTCGCTGGGCGGTAAGCCGCTGCCGGCCTCCTCCGCTCCGCCATGGCGGCGGCGCCTCGGGGGCGCGGGTAGGCCCGGCTCCCACTGCGCCTGCGCGGGCGGGGGTGGTGGCGGGATAATGGGGACGGAGGCCGGGGTTAGGCCGGGGCTCCGCGCGCGGGAGAGGCCTGGGTTTCCGTCGCTGCACCACGGGTCCGAGGCCTGGTTTGTCTCCGAAGAGAGGCGGGCCTTTCCCGCTCTGGGGCTGCCGGGAGCAGATGAGGGTTCCGGCTCTCTTCTCCTGTTTCCCAGCCTGGCCGGCCAGAGGCTTTCCGGCGTATATTTCTGAGGACAGGAACTCTGGCTTTTTCGTGTGCCACACTTTGGGCGGGAGACTCTAGTTTTAATAGTGCAGTGACAGTTTCGAAAGTACTGTGTTGCCGCGCTCAAAGCCTTGCTCGCTCCCCTTACGAGAGTAAATTAGTCCTAGCTCGCTATCTTGGGGGAGTCCTTAGAGTTTTCACGTTGTGGTTTCGGCTCCCCAACTTGCCAGAAAATGATTGCTGTCGTAGGATTGGTTGAGTGGGTAGGGGCCATCCTGGCGAGGTCTGCGTCGGCTGCTGGTGCAAGTGGAGACACATCGCCAAACTGCCTACTTAACAGCTGCCCCGTACGGTCTGGGCTTGTATTTTCTAATCTGCTTTGGCGAAACAGGGCTAGCAGAGGCTACCAGGTTCGGGGGAAACGGGTGAGTTGTTAGGCCTAGAGATTATAAGCATCTTTTGCTTGGGAGCTGAGAAATATTAGGTAGGACATGAAAGGTACTAAGCACCCGAACGGCATCGGAAGCACTAAACTTTGGCTGTTAGAGGAACCGTTGGTTTTGCTGTGTTTGTCTCTTGCTTGCTTTTTTTTTTTTTTTAACTTTGCGTTTGGTCCGATGAGACCGGTAGTAACTGACATTTGAGAAGAAATATACCTTAGTATGAGTTACATATGAGTTACGTTCTCAAAACTCAGGATTTCGAATAATTGACAGAAGAATCTCCTTGCTGAGAACATGACTTCGATAAAATGTTTGTGAATTTTGGACTCGATTCACATAGACAGTTTCTCATTTTGTTTGGTGAACATAACAGTTCTTACAGAACATACCAGACGACATGAGAGGATTGGTTTTGTGATACTTATATGTGAGAAATTAAACTCTCCCCTTTCCCCTCCCTGCTGCTCATTGAAGTTGACAGAATAACTTTGTGGGGAAAACATGGGGTTTGGAAGACGGATAAGTCTTGAGTCAAACCTGGCTCCTCAATTTTTAAGTTTCTTTGAGTAAGTAAGGGGCTTAGTTTCTCTGAACCTGTTTTCTCATTCATAAGAAGGAAGGTCAGGTAGAAAAAGTATAAAATCTTTGCCGTTTGCTGTAATAGAGTCAGAGGAAGCATCAGCCCAGTAGTGTTTGGTAACAGTATATTTGGCGAGGTCTCTTTTCACAAGGCCTGGGTGAGAGTTGAAAAAGGTACTGATGACTTGATCAGGTTACTGATGCACCAACGGGATACCCACGACTGCACTACATGAATTGAGGAAGGAGACAGAACTGTTCCTGACTAATCTGTTGTGAATTGACATGCACTTTGAATCAAGGAATGCTTGTTCTCACTTAAAACTCAGACAACTAAAATGTAGAATAATTTACTAAAATTGATTTTCTTTTTTTATTATTTTTACTTTTATGTGCATTGATGTTTTGCTTGCATGTATGTCTGTGTGAGGGTGTCATCCCCTGGAACTGAAGTTGCAGACAGTTGAGAACTGCCATTGGTTGCTGGGAATTGAACCCAGGTCCTCTGGAAGAGCAGCCAGTGCTCTTAACCACTGAGCCATCTCTCCAGCCCAGAATAGATTTTTCTTAAAATGAGCTTTGAAGTATGGATTTAGTGGTGCTTGAAATGAAGAAAGAAATGTCCAGAAATACATTATGTTGGAATTGGTGAAGTGGTCCAGAAAAGACCAATTGTAACAGTCTAGCTGGGATCAAACCTTAAGGACCTAGAAATTTAACACCAGTCCAGACACAACTATCAAAGGTTTTACACTAGGGGACTGGAGAAATTGCTCTATTGTCAGAGGCGCTGGCTGGTTTCCCAGAGGACCTGGATTCAATTCTCAGCACCTATATGGGAGCTCACAACTGTTGCTCCATCCAGTCCTGGGGAATTTGACAGCTTCTGTCCTCGAGCACTAGGCAGGCATGTGGTAAACAGTTAAACATGCAGGCAAAACATCCATACACACAAAATAAATTTAAAAGAATAAAAATAAAGATAAATAGTAAAGATTTTTTAAAGGAGTTTTACACCAAATTTTAAATCAAGAATTCAAAGACTCTGAGGGAAGCATGAAACAACCAGGGAAATCTAAGAGGGCAGATACTCTCAGAACTTTAGCCATCTTTTAGGAACTTTTGATTCTTATTTTGCAAAATAATGGATGGTGTGCTTGCAATCCATCATAGATCAAGGTTGAAATAAGGAATAGAAAGTTATTTCTGGGTTTAAGACAGGTGTGACAGACACTAATTCCATGCAATACAACCTAGCATTATTCTGAAATCTTTGCGAAGTAAAATGACTTCTGGGAAGAAGATGATAGAGGTGCCCAGAGAGAAGACAGGATGATGGAGGTGCTGAGAGGCTGATAGGAAGCAGTAGAACAAAAGGAAAGTGTAGCTGTGGGGGGAGGGGTGCAGATTTCCTTACAGGGATGTGTCTTTGAACATCTCTGGATTGAAATTCTAGAACAGATTTAGATGAATGCAGCTTTAAAGAATTGCTAGAGTTCACAGCTGTTAAGGTGAGGTATCTTAGGTGTTGGCAGATGGGTTGGGGGTAGAGTTGAAAATTAATTAGGTAGCATACTTTATACTTATAGAATAAAGATGTAATGTCCAGGAAAGGATTTTGTGGCCTCTCTGGATCTAGGGGAGGCATACATATGAGCAGTTCACATTTCCTTGCCTGCTACCTATTACCCTGCCAGGCAACCTGCTTCTGTTTCAGACAACCTGGAAACAGATGGTTCTTCTGGGGACTACAAGTGACATGCAAAGTCTCCCTGGGGTCATATGGAGCATGCATAATTGCACTAGAGTCTTCTACAATTCCTGCCTGCCTGATAAGCCTCCTGGAGCCACTTTGAGCAAGAGTGGACCAGAGAGGATTCTGGGAGTTTGAAGGAGCCAAAACTACTAGTACCTTTCAGCTTTATGGTAACTTTTGTTGGCTTTGATCACATGTGGATTGTATCGATTTTCTTTTTTATTAATAAATCATTCGCTTGTGATATGTGGAAGTTTTTTTTTTTTTATGTACAACAATTTTCTCTCTTGCCACAAACATCTTGTAAGTTTCAGTCATAGATCTTTTCATTTTCTGAGTAAAACTTACTCTAATCTTAAGTGATTTACCTGATAGTTTTTGTCTTTGCCTTTGTTTAAAATTAAAGTGATATAGAGCAAGGGGGGGTGTTTTAAAAACACTTGGAGTGAGTTAGATCCCTATTGTTTCCCCATCCCTGTCTTACTTGCTGAGAGGAATCCCTGCTACCTCCAGAACCTACGCAGGCATTTTCTCCATGGCATTCTCAGGAGCTTGTTCGTTGGAGGGAGAGTGAAGGAGGTCTAGGTAAGCTAATATTCCAGGTTATGGATTTCTGGTGAGCTAATGGCAGGTAAATGCGGCACTGTTTAGTGATGACACAGGGGTCCCCACTTGCCAAAAGATTCTTTATAGGCTGCACCATAGTGGCTCCTAGCACTCAGGAGGCAGAGATATGGGGATCTGTGGCCAGCCTGGTCTACAGAGGAGATCCAGGACAGCCATGGCCACACAGAGAAACCCTGTCCTAATAAGCAAAACAAGCAAAAAGATTCGTTATTCATATTTTACTTTTTCTTCAAAGTGCAGTATTTTTCCCATTATGACAGTTTTCCCTGTTTAACTTTTTTCTAACATAAAGAAAGGAGGGTGAAAGGTCATCCAGAGATGACCCTGCCTACAATTGGGGCACAGAGTCTTACAGTGTAGGCCAAGCTTGCCTACACCAGATCCTCCACCTGTCTTTGCTTTCTGAGTGCTGGCCTTAAAGGTATGTGCTTCCCAGCTATATATACATACGTTCCTTGTTTCTCTTTCCTCTTTTTTCTCCCCTTTTCAACCAACTTGGAGTCAGGTGGCACATTATTGCCTGTTTGCCTAATGGTTTTATCTGTCTTTGTGAGTATTCTCTTAACTCCAGCAACCTCTCTTGTATGAGGAATTGTGTTGTTCTAGGGATCCAACCCAGGCTTTATGCATGGTTCTACTACTGAGCCCACCTCCTACCTCTACAGTCTGACTTTATAGTGCTTAAATAGGGAATGCTGCATATAAATTTTATTTAATTTATGCAATGAAAGCTAGGATAGAAGACATTTAGATAATTTTTGGTTTTCACTATTTTATACATATTGTAGCACTGGAAAATATCCAGTAAAACTTCTTGCATATTTTTAGGATTTGGGCATAAAAATAAATATGCATTCTTATGTTTTCTGGTAGCCCTTGATTTCCAAACCAGTAGATTGTGTGCTTTATATAATTTTATGTATATGGGTGTTTTCCTACATGTATGTCTGTACCACATGGGTGTCTGGTGCCAGAAGAAGCTGTCAGATCTCCTGCACAGTGTTATAGACAGTTGTGAACCACCTTGTCATTGCTGGAGATTGAACCTAGATCCTCCGGAAAAGTAGCCAGTGTTAGTAACCACTGAACCATTTCTCCAGCTCCATTACCTCCCTTATTTAAGGACTCTTGATTTCTGAATTTTCTACTAAACTTCATTATACTGTTTTTAAGCACTGGGGGGGGGGGTGTTCCATTTAGTTAGATGAATTGAGAACTTCACAAAGTAACTTTTGACTTGGACAGTATGTATAGCTTGTACGTAATTTAATGTAAAAACCAGAAAGGAGATGCCAAAAAATTTTAGAGGTACTATGATAATCCTATCATTTAGCAGGCTGAGTCAAAATGATTGTGTGTTCAAGGTCTGTCAGGACTACATCTTACAGCTAGACCCTATCTGGACTTCATATTGCAGCCTGTTTGGTTGCCAGGGCTAACCTCAAACCTATTATGTAGCCAAAGATGACCTTGACTTTTTGATATTCATACCTCTCCAGTGCTGGAGTTGTAGGATGTGATCCACCTTTTCCATTTTATGCATTGCTAGGATTAACCCAGAGTTTCTTGTATGCCAAGCAGTTGAGGTACAGCCCATGTGTTGGGTGTCACTTTCTCTGTTTTGGCTTATATGATTTGTTGTTGTTGTTGTTGTGAAATCTTCATTGTTGGTTGTCTAAATTCCTTATCTAGCTGAGTTGTACTTTGCCTAGCCATTCCCCCTAGGTTGCCCCTAATACTAGCTGTTATAAATAGCCCTGTATTAGATGTCATGCATGAAAACCTTTCTGGCATTGTGTCTTAAGACACATTTCATGGAGCACAATTCATTAGTCCCACAGGAAATAAGCACACAAAGTTCTCAGTGCATGGTGGTATGCACTTTTAATCCCAACAGACAGAACAAAACAAATCTTTGTGGGTTCCAGGCCAGCTAGGACCACATAGTGAGACCCTGTCTCAAAAGCAGAAATAGCCATACCAGTTACAAGAAAGGCAGCGATGGCTGAGAATGCATGTGTCATGGCTACCCTGCTGGTATTGAGCCATGGTACTATTTAACATCTTTGCTGCTTGAAATGATACTTGGAACCAGGAGTTGAAGGCCAATCTGGGCAATGTAATGAATGTCAAAGAAAGAAAGGATGAGGGAGGGAGGGGGAGGATGGGAGGGAGGGAAAAAAATAAATCCTGACTAAAAAAAATCAACCAAGCTAGCCAGGTATAGTGGCTTTTTCTTGTCGTACTTTCTTGTAGCACTTGGGAGGTGGAAGCACAGAATCAGGAATACAACAAAGTCATCTTTGGCTACTCAAAGTTTGAGGATGGCCCGGATCACGTGAGACCTTGTCTTTAAAAAAAGGAAAGGAAAAGACAGGACCTTGAATGAAGTAATATTCTGTCATTGTTTTAATAGTTGTTTAACTATTACAAATGCAATCCATTTTATTATGTTACTTTTTCCCAAAGCATGGGAAATTTAAACTCTTCTGAGAAATCAATACTAAGAAACAAGACTATAAATTATATCTAAATATTTCTAACATAAATTACCCTGGCTCAAGTTCTTTCCTCTTGGGTGCTAAACCCTGGTTTGTGTCATGAATAAACATTACATGTAATTATTTAGTCAAGACATTTTAAAACTTCTTTGTTTAGTGACTTGTTCTTCCTTTTCTCTTTGAGATGAGCCACACGAGGTGCCTTTTCTTAAAACACAGAGTGTTGACTGGATAATATATGTGGTTTGGGTTCATGGAGATGTGAGGTGCTTCTAGGTAATTTTACACAGATGATTGTATTTTGCATTCTCAAAAGGAAAATGCTTCACATATCTGAGAAAATATTGGGAGTGGTACTAGTGTGTGAGCTAACACTGAACTCTAAAAACTAGAAAATATTAACAGCTTCATTGTATTTTTTTTAATCCATTTATGAGGGTGGTGGCACGCTATGGCACGTGTGGAAATCACAGGAAAATTTGCTGGAGTCAGTTCTCTCCTTCTACCTTGTGGTTTCCCAGGATTCACCTCAGGTTGTCAGGCTTGATTGACCTTTAGTCATTGTCCTGTCTAACCAGCTGTATAGTTTCTATTTCGACTAACTATATCAAAGCACTATAAACAGGTGGTATCCCTGATTGGTGCTAATATGAAAATGGAGGCATGTGGTTGACAGGCCAAGATTACAGGATGAATTTTTGAAAGCTCTGGAAACTGCGGATTATTTTCATTCACATGCCAGCCATAGCATTGCAGTGACAGGCTTTTCTCCTGTTGCTCCTTTCCTGCCTACAGGCGTAATCTGGGTTCCTTGGCCTGTTCTCCCTGTAGTCTTTTCTAGAGGCTTCTAATAGACTGATAAGCCTCTAGTGATATAGGTTGTATGTGCTTTTTATAAGGCTGGCCTTGGTAGAGAATGGATGGGGAGTGGTTAACTCTCAGGCTGTCATGGCTACCTGGAGTGGGATGTGACAGCTTGTCATCCCTGCAGCCTCTCATCTTAGAACATCCTTCAAGTAAGGCCTGGATTGTGCTCTGGATTTACTTAGCCATATTCTTTTTTTTGTTTTGTTTTTTGTTTGTTTGTTTTGTTTTTTAGTTTTTTTAGAGACAGGGTTTCTCTGTGTAGCCCTGGCTGTCCTGGAACTCACTCTGTAGACCAGGCTGGCTTCGAACTCAGAAATCCGCCTGCCTCTGCCTCCCAAATGCTGGGATTACAGGCGTGCGCCACCACCGCCCAGCCGCATAGCCATATTCTAAGGCAATCCCCTGGATAACTTTTCTGAGCTGAGGCGAAAGTCCCAGGCTAGAGGTGATAGCCAAAGACAACAGCTAGTGCCAGAAGAGACTCCAAGACCTAGAGAGAGGAGGGGCACTGAGGGAGCTTTGAAAGCAACCTGGCAAGGTAGGCAAGACTCAGGGCATGTATCATGTGGTGCAGTGAGGCAGTAGAGCTAAAAGAACTTGACATTTTTGTAAAAATAATGAAATGGCCAGTTGGGGGAAATCTATCTCCAAGAAATAGCATGCCATTGGCATCTTTAACAAAGTTGAGGTGGAAAAGAATAGACTAGATTGCTACCCAGGGCAGCTAAGAGGCTCATGTGAACAGCCAAGGTGGCCCGAGAGGCATGAGGTTTATTAAGCTTGTTAACGCCTGACAACCTGCTCCCTGTGTTGTTTAGAGCCAATTTTGTGTGGCTTTCTTGTGGATTTGGGTAGCACTCTTTGTTGAGTATATACTTGTTTTGATGAGTGGGTATAATGGACTTGGCAATGCATGTTATTTTGTGTCTCAAGAGATGTGTTCTGAATTAGTAATAATGAATACTGTATACTTATTTTTAGTTTGTGTTTGAGCTTTGTAAACTTTAGTGTAAGACTTTTAAGAGACAAAATTGAAAGAGACATAGGTGTAATTGTGAACCCCAACTACCTCAAACTTCTTTAAGGAAAGCAACTTTTTTTACTTTAAAATAACCATTTAGTTATGGCAGGGAGGTTATAATTAGTATAGTTTGATCCTCAAACTAAATAGTTTTGTGTTATTTTCTAGGTATCCTGTTCCTAGACTAAGAATATGGTAAGAGCTCAGGGAAGCAGCTTAGCGGACTTAGCTTTGTAACAATGTTGTTTCAAGATCCTGTGTGGACTTGCGTTTAATCCTGGTACTCAGGAGGTAGAGGCAGGTGACTCTCTACACTCAGGGACAGCCTGGTGGTCTGCAGAGTTCCCAGGGCAGCCAAGGCTACACAGCTCTAGGGCCGTGCACCACTGAACCATACCACCACCAGCCTGCTGAGTTTATAAACCCTTTGGGGTGATGGAAGTGACTTGGCAGACAAGCTGTCGGAACAGTTACAACACTTTAAAAATCTACTTCTTCTGGAGTAAGTTTTACTTTTTATAATGATTGTTCGTGTTTTCTCACCCCAGTGTGTGAATATTCCTTTAGAGCTGTTCTGGTATCTGCAGTGTGGTTTAAGACTCTCTGCTTGGGTTGAGGATTTAACTCGGTGGAGTGCTTGTCTGAGGCCCTTGCTTCAGTCTCCATTGAGTCTTGAATTTAGCTATGTATTGTTAGATTTTTTTTCTCCAATTAGATGATTTACTTCATGTAAATTTACTTCATTTTTCATTGCTGTGACTGAATTCCTGAGTAAATGAACCTAAAAGAAGAAAGACTTACTTTGACCTTTTCTTGATTCCAGTCCGTGCTCAGCTGGTGCCTTGGCTGTGGAGCTTTGTTAAGGAGAATGTCTTGTCAACTAGAACCTGTGGTAGCGCAGACTGCCCACCTTATGATGACCAAAAGACAGAGAAACGACAAATGACCTGTCTGTCCCCCAGATACACACTCATTATGTTCTCCAACTAGGCCACGCTCACATAAGTTTCTGGTACTTCCTAATAATTCCATCACATTATGTGCTTATTAGTAGATTGATCCATTGATGAGATCAGAGCCCTTGAACTGTTGAAATTTTTATAGTTATTTTTGTTTCCACTAGTAGCTTAGTAGAAAATAAACATTTGCAACTTATTAGTATTCACACACTCCAGTTGCAGAATCTGTCGGTGTCTCCGCCTTTACTGTGTTCACAGTAGTGGTCAGAACGTGGGCATTTGTCCTCCTTATGCCTGCGCTCCTGGAGCCCCTGTTTCTCCAGCCTCTCTTATTAAAGACTACTTTCCATTGGGTTTGGGAGGTGGCAGAGTCTTATGGGGTGCAGGTTGTAAGTTAGGATCCGAGTTTGAAGAAACTCAGAATCTTGAGTAGCCTTGGCCAGAGACCCAGCAACAACTCCAAGTCTTAATTCTCTATCTAGGAGCTGGCAATAGACCTCAGAGTTGGGAAGGCTGAGTGAAGCAATGAGTGCTTCCTATAATGCTTGACAAATAGCAATACAGAAAAATAGGAGTTGGTTATTATTACAGAGGAGCTTGAAGAAAGAGTCCTAGTGGGGTGGAGTTGCTTGGAATTAGTCAAGATAAATCAGGTCTTAGATCTGTGTCATCCATTGCTACTGAAGCCTTTGCATTTGGAAGTCTGTAAACCTAGTATTTGACTTCTGGCCCTTTTTATCCTCTCTTAATATTCACTTATAAATATAAAATATTTTGGTCCCAGTCACCATTCCTTTGCAAACTAATTAAATGTATCCTTAAGTATTCTCTTTGATAACCAGTCACATCGACACAACTAGCTCCAAGTAGCTTTATCCTGATCTAATTTTTGCTGAGCCTCAGAAGCAAAGACAGACTACAGGGGTTGATGCGGGACCTCTAGAATGGAGATTGCACAGAATAATCTTATTTTTCCTCTATTCTTCTAGTCTGTTATGTTCTGAACCCACACATGTTTTCGGAAGGACCAGATGGCTGACACTGGCTAATGGGAACCAAAAGACGAGTGAAAGTAACCGGGTTGTCTCATGCCCCCGCTTAGAGTGCTTCACCCTACCCTGAGACCAGTGTCCTTTTTCTCTGGAGACTTCACCCTGCTGTATCAAAAAACTGCTACCACCTGGCTTATCTGAGGTTAGATTATGGTTAAGTCAAGCAGCAGTGCTTATTAAATAGAAAAGGTTCTATTTGGGACTGTGGGAGAACAGGAGAAGCCATCTGCCTTTCATAGGCTTTGGGATCTGTGGCTTAAAGTAAAGCTGGAATTCAAGAGTCCTGAGCCTGGGTTCATTTTCTGCCCCACCACATAGAAACTCCCTGACTGGAAACAAGCTGCCTGGCTTCTCCAAGCCTTAGATATCTGTTTATGAATGAGAAGAATAATTCACTCTTCGCATTTGTTATGAGTAACAATTGAACTATTATAGATAATAAAAATATTTCTTTACTGTAAGCCAAGTGCTGTGCTAAATAACCAACAGGTGCTAGCTTTTGTTATGTGAAAGCCCTGGTGATGAAGTGGCAAGATTAGAACAGATGAAAGAAGCAAGGCTTTGCCTTGTAAGACAGAAAACTGAGGGGAGGGCCAGAGAGGTGGCTGGAGGAGCTTCAGGCATGCAAGGTGCCAAGGCCTCCTGAAGGAGGAGCTTCTCAGCCAGAAACAAGGAGGGCCGAAGGAGTCAGCTTGTGTAGTCAAGGTGTGTGGAAGGACAAAGATATGAGGAGGCATAGACGTCTCAGCAACAGAGTAAGTTAGCTGCTGGCTTTTCCCACCACAGTGTAGAGACAAGTTGCCTGAGTGAAAATAGCTGTAGTCTGGGATACAGTCCCAAGGGCCAGGACAGTGAGAAAACGATTGGACTTGGCAGTAGACATAGTGAGTGGATAGATAACCAGAGGAGAGCAGTCAAGATGATTGCGAGGTTGTTGGGAGTGAATCAAGTGATCAGGGGTTCTGGAAGAGAGAAATCATGAGGTAGGTTTTCTTCTTTGAAGGTGGGGAAAGATCAAGTGCAGACTGAGCTGTGGCCAACCGTTTGCAGACCAGGAATCCACACTAGCTCTAAGCAGAGAGCTCTTGGTGTGCGGGAACTGCCAGTTTGCCGACGTGAAAGAGCCCCAGGCTGGGTAATGGTGAGCCCTGAAGTCGCACCCCAGCTCTGCCACTGAGTGAGCACGGGTAAGTCTTCCACCTTCTCTGGGTGGCCTTGATGGCCCTCCCTCCTCTGAGACTAAGGAAAAAGGGAGGGCAGAAAGCCCAGAGCAGCCTCCTTCCTGTCTCAGAATAGGAAAGGATCTCAGGAACCTGCTTCTGGAGCAGCCGCTCACCACTGTGGGTTGTAAACTCCCTCAGTCACTGCGGAAGCCAACTCACACCCATGACCATTAATGCTAAGCAGTAAATGTGACACTGGTTAATGTGCTGTGAGGGCCTGGCTGCTGAGGCCCTGGAATGCTGCAGACCTGTGGAATCAGGGCAGTTGCACTGTTCTCATTCACAAGCTTCTCCAAGTAGGCCTCAGTGAGCACGAGAGTTGGCTGTGGAACGGTCTTAGTTCTACAGGCTTCTGTGCTCCCGATGCAGCACTCAAGAATTCCTCTCTCCTATCCTGACATTGTGCCCTTTTCACCTCTTAAGACCCAGTTGGTTGAAGCCTAGGATCTGCTGCTGAGTGCTTTGAAAGCTGTTTGATTCCTGTTCACTGAATACTATTTCTTTCAGGGAAGGTTTAAGGGCTCTGCCCTCAAAATACAATGCTACTGGCTCTAGATTGAGGGTTCAAGCCACCCTGAGGGTTTACTTCAACAGATGAAAATTTTTCCTTGGCTACAGCAACATCCCTAATCCTGACCAGCCATGGAGAGGTTCGGTTCTTACCAGGAAAATGAGTGAATGTGGGAATGGCTCACCACATTGGGAAAGCAAAACTCACATCCTGCTGATGCTTGGCTGAGGACTCTCATGTCCACATACAAAGAAAAGCATGTGGCACAGTTTTAGGACAAAGGTGAGCAGAGATCCACTGTGGAGAGGGGCACATTTCCTTATTGAGAGACCATCAAGGCCTGCTCCTCTGTGAGCAGTGTTGGTGGGTGTCCGCAGTTACGCATGGAGGCTTGCTTTCCCTGCTCCTGGTGCCCACTCCCCAGCAGCACCCTCTAGCCACCCCTGCTCAGTCAGTCTTGTAGCTCAGCTCCAGGCCAGCCGTGCTCATCACTCCTCCCCCAGGCCTGGTGTCAGTCTCCTTGCTGAGGGAGAGGGTCTGGAAGACAGTCAGCCCCGAAGCACTGTGAAGAGGGTGAGATAAGAGGAGGACCTGGCAGTGTTCAGAGCCTTTGGATTTACAAGTACCGGGGTCAGAGAAAGCCTGTGTGGCACACAGTGAGCTTAGTGAGGTGGGAACTCTTGCAAGAAATGTGATGAGCATTTCTAAATAGACATCTTTTTGTTGTTGTTTTTGTTTTTTGAGACAGGGTTTCTCTGTGTAGCCCTGGCTGTCCTGGAACTCACTCTGTAGACCAGGCTGGCCTCGAACTCAAAAATCCGCCTGCCTCTGCCTCCCAAGTGCTGGGATTAAAGGCATGCGCCACCACTGCCCAGCCTAAATGGACATCTTAAGGGGTCTTGGAGTGAAGACGCTGTCACTCCAGTGGTGCTTTTTCAGTCTGACCTGAGGAGTCCATCAGCTGTGGGTGAAGAAGACTAGAGCACGTAGGGTGCGAATGGACCAGAGATCTGAGCAGCTGTGGGTGCAACAACTTTGCCCTCTGCTTTCCAGGTACCCTGCTGGACTGAAAGGAGAAAGTGAGACCAGTTCTCCCTTCGCCCTCCTTCTTAGGACAGGATATGCCAGGGTCAGAGGGGACACTTTGGGAAGACACGGTAGAAAAAACACTAAGAAAAGGTTTCTTTGTTTTGTTTAATTGAAGTGTTCTGTGTGTGGCAATGCTTACACATAGATGAGGGAAAGCAAAAACTGCCACCCTTGAGTAAGCCAAGGTGTAGTCTCTGCTGGCTAGGGCCTGTACTGAAATCCTTCCCTCACGCTCACGCCTCACTCCCATGCAGGAGTCTCCTGACAGTGTTCCTAATGCAGCAGCAGAGGGTTTTATAGGTAGACCTGGAGAAAGCTATCTGTCCAAGTTGTGTTTTGTGAGGCTAACAGATCCCACCAAGTGCTGTGTCAAGTGGTAAAGTCACAAGTGTGCCTTAGATCCTTCCCTACCTGGACAGAAAATTCTTTTTTTTTTTAAGATTTATTGATTTATTATATGTAAGTACACCGTAGTTGTCTTCAGACACCCCAGAAGAGGGCATCAGATCTCATTACAGATGGTTGTGAGCCACCATGTGGATGCTGGGATTTGAACTCAGGACCTTCAGAAGAGCAGTCAGTGCTCTTAACCACTGAGCCATCTCTCCAGCCCTGGACAGAAAATTGTAAAGAGATTTGTTGTTTTGTTTTTTTTTTTTTTTGAAGATAGGTCAGTTTCGTTTTATTTGCTGTAAAGTACAAAGGGAATAGTGTTCAAGTCAATATTTAAATTTAAAAACATTTATTAGCCACGGTAAGGTAGCATACACCTTTAATCCCAGCACTTAGGAGGCAGAGGCAAGTCAGCCTTGAGTTCAAGGCCAGCCTGGTTTACTGGGTGGGAACCAGAAGGACACAGAGAAATCAGAGGCTGGGAGTGGGGGCGACAAAAATCATTTAAGAGGGATGCAGGTTGCTTTTTGAAGATGTGAAAGTTCAGCTGAAGGACTGCTAAGGTGTTTAAAAGTAATTTGGGATCCAGTTTTAAAAGATATCTCAGACAGTAAAAAGTTAAAGTTATCCCTGGAGTGGTATCCTGACCTTGGGCGCTATTCTTGATCTAGACCTGCCCAAAGGAATGCAGATTTTTACCTTTCTCATGCTCAGTGTTGAGACAAACCTTAGTTTAGTGTACACTCTCACTTGACAAGCACAAAGAAGATAAGTATGCTGTTGAGTTCATTCCTAACAGAACTAGGCTTACTGCCAGACCAGAGGCCAGGGCTTGCTGACCATCTTAATAGACGGGAGGCAGAGCTCTCGGCACACCAGCCCTGCTGAGTTTTTAGTGAGAGTTTTTTACTTTTGTGCCTCAGTTTCTCATTTGTAAAACAGGGTTACTGGTACCTGCCTCTTGAATGCTTTGAATATTAAATAAAGTCACATTGTTGAGAATAGAGAATGTTTAATGAATACTACTAGGTGACACTTTACTGCTGTTACCCAGGCTGCTGCTTATTCAGGGCCCATTCAGTGGCCTGCTTGGAGAATGCAAACAAAGCTGGATGGAGAGCATTTTGGTAGAAATACCTGATCCAGTGTCTGTTCCTCCTCAGAAGAGGAATCCCCACTGTTCTGCTTTTCCTCTATGGTATTATGGCATGCTCCATCCAGCATGCCAGTTCCAGAAGTGACGACAGTCTGATGCCCCAGTTGATCTTTAATCTGAACTTTGCCATTAAAATGCTCTTGATAGATTTTTAAAGCATTTCACAGAGAAGCCACCAAAGTTTTCCTGTTAAATAAATTGGACCTTAAGCCATCTGTTTGGTTTAGTCAAATAATGGCTAAGGGATCCCCTGGGGAGTTTTTAGGAGCAAATATTAGGAAAGGTTACATGGGTCGTTTTCCTCTGGCATCACAAATTGTCCTACGTCTTGCTTCAGCCTCAGCTGGTAGAGAGACTGGTCTGTCTGAGCACTGATTTATGTTTAAATGGCTGTGCCTCCCCTGATAGGCTAGCATGGGTTTCCCAGAAAGGTCTCCTTGGCTCTGCATGTAAGCCACAGAGTAGAGTGATCTCTGCTGAGAACTGCATCCCATGGAGTCTTAAGCTGAAGCCTCCTGAGCCCACCACAGCTGGGCTTCCTGCCTCTGGTGCCCTGTAGAGTTTAGGATCTTGGATTTTGTGATTCTGTGATTTGTAGTTATAAACCTTAACTGTTTTTTTGTTTTTTTGTTTTTTTTTAATTGTAATTTATTTGTTTAGTCTTTAGGTCACTGCTGTTATTAGTGACCTTATACTAAGTTTCTGCTCTTTGGTACTGGGCAGATGGGTACTGCTTAGAGTCATCTCCTTGGGCTCCTGGCAGGTGTTCTGCCCATCCTCACACTTGCTGTCTGCTTCTCCCCTGGTGGCAAGGGCAGCAGTGCGGAGAGCAGAGGAGAGCAGAGCAGACCCAGGACTGGTCTGCGGGTGCAGAGAGGACTGGACTTCGTTCTTTTTGGTGCTTTTGATCTCTCTAAATAGATCTAAACAAAGCCAAAGTAAAGTAGTGTTGGGTTTGCTGTTTTGTTTCATTTTTAATCTGCCTTTTGATAAACTTCACCTTGCCAGGGGTGATGGGGCAGGCCTTTGACCCCAGCACTGAAGGCAGAGGCAGGTGGATCTCTATTATGAGTTCAAGGCCAGCCAGGATTCTAGTAAGACTTTCACTTTTTCTTTCTTTCTTTTTTTTTTTTTTTAATTCTCTGTTAAATGTGATCACTTCCCCGATGACTCATTTTACCTAGGAAGGGGAAGAGGGCAGCTGTAGTGTCATATTCAGTAAGTGACTGAGGCAGTTCTGAGCACAGTGAGTGATTGGAAAGGTTTATTTTCCTTGACAAATGCAACAGCATGCTTGCTCAAGACCAATTCTTATTAAGCTGCTCCTAATTCCAGCCTGGGGAAGTCCTTTAAAAGACCCCACAGAGCTACATGGGCAGGTGTTCTGAAAACATGTCCTGTTAAGTAACTAGGTGTGTCTACTTTTATTTTGTTGGATTTGTTTTGTTTTGTTTATTTTTTTTTTAATGGAGAGTCGAGCCTCTTAAAGTTTGAATGCTATTCCGACATTTCAGCATAAAAGGTAGCTCTAAAACAAAAGGGGACCAGGACCACCAAGACAGCACCTTCTGCCAAGGCTGACCACCAGAGTCCAATCCTTGGGACAGATGTACTTGGTAAAAGAAGGGAACCAACTCCTACAGTTGCCCTCGGAGCCATGGTGTACACATACCCAAAAAATATAATTAAAAAAATTAACTCTCCAGGGGCTGAAGAGATGGCTCACAGGTTAAGAGCTGTTCTTCCAAAGGCCCTGAGTTCAATTCCTGGCAACCAGATGGTGGATTATAACCATCTTTAATGAGATCTGGTGCCCTTTTCTGGCATGCAGGCAGAACACTGTATAAATAATTTAGCTCTCCAAAGCTTAACCAACACATTGTTACCTTGAGGCCTCAATTACTGTCACCTTGAGAGATTTGTTTGGAAAGAACTCTTTAGTTAAGGTGAATTTTGGCAATTCTGAATTCTCACTTGACATATTAACCTAGTACATCACAAACTCAAGAAACTGAACTAGGTAGGCATAGTGGTACAGGCATACCTGTAATCCACTGGGGAGGCTGAGTAAGTTGAGAGAATGGGAAGTTCAAGGCCAGCCAGGGTTCCAGTGTGAACCCCTGCCTAACCACCCAACCCCACCCCCAAAAATTTCTTGAGGTTGTTGTTGTTGTTGTTGTTGTTGTTCCTGGCAAGTCTTGGGGCCTGTATCCAGTGTCAGTATGTTTCAGTGTCAGTATGTTTGAGCACAGAGGATCATCATTTGCCTGTGTGTGTACACGCTTGTTAGAGTCTAAAGAATTGGCTTGTAACTCCTTTGTGATTGGGCAGGATCCAAAGGATGGTTTTGGTTTTAAAATACAGACAGTACTCACCAAGCAGGCCTTTCATAGAGGAAACTAAAATTTATTCAAGAGAGTTTAACCTTGCTTGTAAGTATTTTACAGATTCTGTACTTAGCTTAACTAGTCTATAGCAGGCATTAAAAGGATTTAGGGGGTGGGGAGGGCTTCCCCCACATGTATTAAACCACCCTATCTGTTCAAAAGTACCTAGTAATATGATATAAATAAGCTGGTACAGTTGTATGTAGATCACGCCAGCCTTTCCTGACGTCATGGAAACAAACTTAGAATTACACAAGGAAGTAGGTAGCTAGTGATTTCTAGAAAAGTTAGTTCATTTGTGACTAGTTTGTTTAGGTAGGAAAACAGGAACCTTGAAAAGAACCTTAAACAAAAGAGACTAAGCTACTGTGACTTTGACCTACTTTATTCTGCACGTGACTCAGCAGTTACTGCAACAGTGCATCAGGAGCCCAGCTGCACCTAGGACAGACACCACCACTTGTAAAATGCAAGAGGATGAGTTATCATGTGGTGTTTGGAATGGCACACACTGATTCCTTAAAACAAGTAGCCCTTGGAAATATTTGCTGCTGCTTCATGCTAGACTTAACGTGGCCTTCTGACTCTTGCAGTTAGTTGCCTGTTGGCACAAAGACAAGGTGGGTTTGGCTACAGAAAAGAGAAAGTTAGCCCATAGTTTGCAACCCCCAGCCTGTGCAAGCATGAACCTCGTTGATTTCTGACACTAGCAAAGTGTCAGAAATCGTTGATTCTGACATTAGCAAAGCTGGATGCTACCGGTTCCAACCAGGTTTTGTTTGCTCTCTCGTAGGTATGGTTTTGTGGAGTTTGATGATCTGCGTGATGCAGATGATGCTGTTTATGAACTGAATGGCAAAGACCTCTGTGGTGAGCGAGTCATTGTTGAGCATGCCCGAGGCCCACGTCGGGATGGCAGTTACGGTTCTGGACGCAGTAAGCATTTGAAGTATATATTTGTATCAATGACATACCTTTGTTATAAATGCTAATTTTTAAAAGTATTTTAATGTTTTATTTAAAAGTAGATATTTAAGCTGTTTCTAAAAGAATATATCTTTTAAAATACAGAATTGTAATTAAAAAATTTAATATTCAATGTCATGAATTTGTTTTAATACTTTAAAACATTTTCTTCTGTAATGCAATTTGACGTATATTTAACAAAGACCTCAATTTTAATTAAAAGAATCCTTTGAGGCTAAGATGACCACCTGTTCCGTTTGCTGACCTTGGTTACCTTTCCATGGGTGGCCCTTGGCTGACCAAAAAGGAAGCCATGCGATGACCACAGTCATACCCCATTAACCTGTGTCAGACCTGCGTCACGGTGAGGCTCCCTCAGACACAGATGCATTAATTGAAATAGGTGCCTGCATCTTTTTCTTTCCATTAAAAAAAAAATCTCAAAAATTTTAATTATTATTAAGTAATAATAGTAACTGATTTAATAATTTGCTTTTTCTAAATTGATATGTTTCTTTATACATGCTAATTTAAAATATAAATATTAACTGGTGAATGCATATGCCTATAACTTATTGAAATTTTGTGTTTAAATTCAAATTAAAGGTGAGGCTTTAATTAAAATACACATGCTATTGTTTAGAAAGGGGGGGTTGAGTTACATATTTTAAGAGTGTGCTGTGTCATTTCCTCTTACACTATATGATGTTGTCTGTTTGAACCATCTAAAGGTGGATATGGTTATCGAAGAAGCGGCCGAGATAAATATGGTCCTCCTACCCGCACAGAATACAGACTTATTGTGGAGAATTTGTCAAGTCGGTGCAGCTGGCAAGACCTAAAGGTTTGGGCCTAGTTAACTTTCTAAGGTTGGGCATGCGTAAGAGTAGGAAGCAAGTATTAATTATTCCGACCTAGGAGTGTAAAAGACATTAAAACCTTACTCATATTCTATTTATGTAGTTGCCAACTGCGCTACATTTGTATTACGTGAATTTTCCACTGCGACAGTGTTCTAGAGAGATAATAGGGTGGAGCTGCATAGAAAAGACTAAAAGCCTGTTTCTGTAAATCCAAGCAGGACCATTACTGACTTTTAGCTTCCAGTGTGGGTCCGCACCGTGAGACTATCCAGCCTGTGTTGCTCTCAGTCAGGTATGGCTGAGTGCATAGACAAATGGTCAGGACAGGAAGACGGGGCGGCTTGCGCTGTATAGTGAGTTCCAAAAGTGACTTATCTCAGGAAGTAGGTGGGGGTCAACCCATCTTTTAAGGAATATTTATGCGCTGGACAAGGCAACACACACCTTTAATCCCAGCACTTGGGAGGCAGAGGCAGACGAGGCCCATAAGCTGGAGACCAGTCAGGACTGCATAGTGAGTGAGACTTGACCTAAAGAGAGAAAATAATTTTAAAAAGGAAGAGAAAGGGAGGAAAGAAAATTTTATTCAAAAATTCCCAAGAGCTAGGGGTTTGGGAGGGGCAGGGATGTGGGGTTCAATTCCCAGCATCTGTGTGGCAGCTCACAGCTCTCTGTAACTTCAGGACCTAACATTTGCACACAAGCAAAACACCAATGCAGAGAGATCATCATGATGGTGGAGGAGATGGAGATGATAGAGGACAGAGCTGGGCTGGGCTCCGACTTGGGGCTGAGCACTTAACCTGGCTGGTGTGCATAAGGCCCTGCACAGAAGCTCAGCACCCAGCAAGGAAGGCGTTAGGTCCTGCTGCTGCTGTGGCCATCCCAGACACTGAGGTCACTTCCTGAGAACAGCATTAGTTCCTAATCTTGGTGCAGAAGAAAGCTTGCTGGTGTCTCAGAACAAAGGAAAGGCAAGCTGTAAGGGCAGGGTTGAGGAGTGGCTAGGCATTCTCCACATTCACGCTAGGGTTGCTTGGCTGGTTTGTTTGGAGATTTTTTGTTTTTGTTTGTTGTGTTTTGAGGTTTTTGTTTGTTGTGTTTTGAGGTGTTTTGGAGGGGTGGTTTCAGAGAAAGGGTTTCTCTGTGTATCCTTGGCTGTCTTGGAACTCGCTCTGTAGACCAGATTGCCCTCTAAATCATTAGAGATCTGCCTGCCTCTGCCCCTGAATGCTGGGATTAAAGGCACTGCCTGGCCATTCATTTTATCTTTTTTTTATTATTTATTTATTGTATGTAAGATCACTGTAGCTATCTCAGACACTCCAGAAGAGGGCGTCAGATCTCATTACAGATGGTTGTGAGCCACCTTGTGGTTGCTGGGAATTGAACTCAGGACCTTTGGAAAAGCAGTCAGTGCTTTTAACTGCTGATCCATCTCTCCAGCTCCACATTAATTTTATCTTAAAGGGTCTTTTCCAAATTTGCTACAGACAGCCTTCAAGTTAACAAAAATGAGATGCAGAGACACTTAAGGCGTGATCGTGCGCACCGCCTTCCATCCCAGTACTTGGGGCAGAGGCTCAGGCAGGCAGATTTCCAAGAGTTGAGAATACTCTGGCACCTTGCAGGTGGACAGATATCTTAGCAATTGTGGACCTATCCTGGGAGCAGTGAGAAATACTTGCTGCTCTTACAGAAATCCCAAATTCAGTTCCCAACACTTGAGTGTGGAGGCTTACAGGCACCTGTAATCACATGTAAATTGGCACCCACAGATACACACATATGCAACTCTAGAGCCTGGAAAGATGGCTCAGCAGTTAACATTGGACGCTCTCTCAAAGGACAAGTACAGTTCCCAGCACTCATGGCTACTCACAGCCATCTATAACTGCAGTGTCATGGTCTCTGATGCCCTTTTCTGACCTCTGCTGGCACCACATGCATATGGTGCACAGACACTCATGCACATAAAAGAAAAAATTAAGAAAAAGACTAGCTCTTCCTGGCATGTGGCTACATGGAATATTTGAAAGTGTTGATGTTTTCTTTAACCCACTTAGCAAAGTCATTAGTTGGCTTTGCTTCTGTAGCTGGGCACTTTCTCTCTCAGGAAAACAAAAATAATAGATATTAAAGAAGATTGAGTCCCTTTGCCTCCTACCAGTTGTATGAATGGCCTTAGCAAGTCCCTTACCTCTGTCTTGGTTCCTCAACTACAAGATACTGTGTTATTGTAATTTTATTTAACATAAACTTCTTTTTGTAGAAGTTGAACCTTGCACATGCTGAGCAAGTGCTATACCAGTGAGCTGTATACACCCAGCCCTCCTCTTTCCCTTTTGTGCAAGGAAAGGAGAGTGTTGAGGCACGTCTGCTGTATAGACCAAGGCTATCCTTGAACTTCGTAGAGATCCCTTGCCTCTGCCTCCTGAGTGCTGGGATTAAAGGCTGCGTCACCATGCCTAAATGCTCATTGCTTTTTCTTAACGTTCATTCTAAATGCCTGGGCTGACCTTGAACTCACTCTTTATGCAGACCCAGACTTAACCTCTCTGAGTAGCTAAATCAGAGTCTTTCCTCACCAGGCTGTTTTAGAACTATTTACATATTTTTAAAAGTCAAAGGGTTCCTAGGTGTAGAAAATACTAGCTATAGCCAGATGGTGGCACACCCCTTTAATCCCAGTACTTCAGGCAGAAGTAGGCAGATCTGAGTTTGAGGCCAGCCTGGTATCCAGAGAGAGTTTTCGGACAGTCAGGGCTACACAGAGAAACCCTGTCTAGAAAAAAAGAAAGAAAATATTATCCATTAATAAGGAAACTTAAAACACTAAACAAATTAAAGGATCTTACTCTTTAAAATCCATAATTTGGAACTGGAGCCATAGCATGCAGTTAAGAGTAATGGCTGCTTGCTCTCCAGAGGACCTGAGCTTAATTCCCATGCCATACAGCAGCGCACAACCATGTGACTCTCAGCCAGGGGATTCGGTGCCCAATTCTGGCCTCCACAGACACCAGGCATGCACATGGTGCACAAACATATATACATGCCAAACACCATCTACATAAAGTAAAAATGAATAAATCTTTTCTTAAAGTCATAGATTTATATCACATTGTATAAATTGGGCTGGAAATGTAGCACACTGTTGGCGTGGAGAATTGGAAGTTTTACTTATATAGTGGACCAAGATTAAGAAGTTGGTTCCAGAGGGCTGGAGAGATGGCTCAGTGGTTAAGAATACTGGCTGCCCTTCCAGAGAATTTAGGATTACAAGGTGGCTCACAACTGTCTGTAACTCCAGGCACAGGGTATCTGATGCCCTGTTTTGGCTTTCAGGGGCTCTGTGTGCATGTGGTGCACCTGTACATACAGCATAATAAAAAAACTTTTTTAAAAAGAGTGTTTGCCAGGGGGCTGGAGAGATGGCTCAGCAGTTAAGAACACTGACTGCTCTTCCGAAAGTCCTGAGTTCAAGTCCCAGCAACCACATGGTGGCTCACAACCATCTGTAATGAGATCTGACGCCCTCTTCTGGTGTGTCTGACTGAAGACACCTGTAGTGTTACATATAATAAGTAACTGAATCTTTTTTAAAAAAAAATTTTAAAAAAGTGTTTGCCAGGCAGTAGAGGCAGGCACATGATCTCTGAATTCAAGGTCAATCAGGGCTATATCAGTTGATTTCAAAGATAATAATTTGTTCTTGATTTTTTTTTAAGACAAGGTTTCCCTGTATAGCCCTAGCTGTCCTGGAACTCATTCTATAGACCAGGTTGGCCTCCAATTCATAGATTTCCCTTTATCTGACTCGTGTGCTGGATCAAAGGTGTGTATTCCAATACTCAGATAACCTCTTGAAGGATTTACACACAATCTAGAGTACGTCTTTCTGGATTTCTATTAACTCCCCAACTTTGCTTCATAAAAAAATAATTCCATACTGGATTTTTCCTGCCTCTCTGCCCCAAATGAATACCTCACTGACTTTGAGCAATTAACAACTTTGTTGTAATTTACCATCCATATCTGTAAGATATGTGCAGTTATATCTGCCTATGTGGTTATAATAGAGTGAGCTCCTAAAACACTGTGGAACACTCACTGACGGCTGCTCTTAGGAGCTGTCTACTAGCATCACTACTTTGCAAGTGTGGCTACCTGAAATAAAGTCGTGGCACTGAGGGCTAAAGAGGCGGCTCAGCATTTAAGAGTACTTGCTGTTGTTCAGAGGAGCTAGATTTGAACCCACGTGGCAATTCAAACTCTAATCCCAACACTCAGGAGGCAGAGGCAGATGAATCTCTGAGTTTGAACAAAACCTCTAACTTTAGTTCTAGGGCATCCAATACTGTTTTCTGGCCTTGAGAGCAGCAGCAGGTGTGCATGGGGCATACAGACACATGCAAGGCAAACACTCATACACACAGGATGAAGATGTAAAGACAGTAGCCCTGGCCCAGCTCTCTGCAGGTCATCTTTACCCTAGTTTTGTCATGCCAAGCCTATTTTGGTCTAACTGTGACTGCACCTGTGTCACTTACGCATGTCCTAGTTTGAATGGCTACTAGCCTTTTATACAGAACCTATACTTCCTGCAAATAACTCAAATAAATTTTTGTACAAAGGTGTTCTTGATTGGATTGTGGATAATGATCACAGTCTAAGTATAGCTTGCACTCTGGACAATTGAGAAACCCTCAGAAGTGCAGGGATGGTGACTAGAAGATTGTGTATGTGGAGACATATTGGCAGATACACTTGCAATGTAGCAAATAAAGGAAATGACACAAAATGACATGCTCAGTGTTTACAAATGCAGAACAAAATTCATCAAAATGAACACAGACCACAGATGTCTATTCAGTGTGTGTCCGTACTACCACTGGGACATCAGGCCGACATCTTTACTAGATTTATCCCTAGCACTTACCTGTACTTGGACTCAGCCACACTGACAGATGAGCACAGGCTACAGCCTCTCTCACAGAGGGAGGACATGGGTTGTTTTTGCCACTTGCATCACAGCATTGCTTGCCTGCTGCATTTTAACTTGTATTTTTTTTTCTTTAGGATTACATGCGTCAGGCAGGAGAAGTGACATATGCAGATGCTCACAAGGGACGCAAAAATGAAGGAGTGATTGAATTTGTGTCTTACTCTGATATGAAAAGAGCTTTGGAAAAGTTGGACGGAACTGAAGTCAACGGCAGAAAAATCAGATTAGTTGAAGACAAGCCAGGTTCTAGACGGCGCCGGTCTTACTCCAGAAGCCGGAGTCACTCAAGGTACTGTTGACATATCATGAGTAGGGCACTCGACAGTACTGCACTGATCAGCACAGACGGCCCTCGTGGTCTCTTGTTGGCTTTCATAGCGTGATTTCATGTGCTTTAGTGGCTCGGAACTTTGAACTGAACAGTTTGTGAAACTCATGAACCTCTTACATCACAAATACAAACAGAAGCAAATCCTTTTCTGAGACAGGACTCGGTGGCTTCTCACCTTTCTCTGGGGAGCTGAGTCATAAACTGAGCTAGAAGCACAGAAGGCCAGGGCACCAGTTCTTATAAAGCAGCTGGAATAGAAGCTGGCAGTGCTGCACTGGGGGACAGAGGGAGGTAGATCTCTGGGTTCAGAGCTAGCCTGGTTTACAGAGAGAGTTCCAGGACAGTCAGGGCTGCACAGAGAAACCCTGTCTTTAAAGAACCTGGAAAAAAAGAGAAAAGGGAGAAAAGAGTGTAGAGAGCACCAGATTTGCGGGGGCGTGTGTCAACAGGACAGATCTGATCCCCGCCCTCACTGGAGAAAACTGGCAGTGAGCGAATGATGGCCATTGTGACCCAGCACAGCTGAGCTGGGTCAGTCAGGGTCCTCATGGAGACGGTGCTCATAAAGCTGGAGGTGGTGGGGAGACAGGGCTGTCTTCCTAGCAGAGAAGTGCTTCATAAAGGCCTGGGCTGTGGGGGCGAGTTTCCCAGGGTAGAGAAGGTGCTGACGTTCTCCCCCAGCTGGGGTTCTAGATCACACGGTGTGCTGCTGCTTATTTCCTATGGTCTCAGGCTAGGGTATGAGGGGTTAGAGAGGGCACATTTCAGCAAGGCTGTGGCATTACTAGTGCGCTGTACCTAACTCTTGTCACTTTTGTATGAGTTACTGTGCTGAGCAGTGTCCAGAAACAACAGAGCACTCTTTCCGTGTCTGGGAGACATGATTTTAGCACTTAGGCTGGTTCCCACAGCTGTCGTCAGAGCCCTGCCCTCCCCTGTTTGCTCCTCACACCTGTGCACTTGCCTGCTTCCCCACACCCTCTCCTGTGCTCATTGTCAGACAGACCTAGAAGTCGGAAGACCAGTGTGCAAATGTGTTTGCAGCATTCTCTCTCTTCTTTCCTTCGTGTGTATTCTATATTTATGTTCATCTGAAAGACATTGTAAGTTATAGCACTAATCTAAAAGTCCCCAAGAACATACTACATAACCGTCTTCAACTGTCCAAGCCATGTTTATTTCCCCAGGTGCGTAATGCTTCCTGGCCGGGATCCCACTCAGTCATGTAGTGGAAGGTTGTCAAGTCTCTAACCTGGAACATTCCACCAGTGCGCCACTACCCAACTACTATGTGGAGCAGGTGTTTTTTTCATTGAAGGAATGTCTTGGTTGACTCTAAACAGCCTTTTAATATTATTAGACAATTTTTTGTATAATTAAAATTTGGGGTTGGGGTGTTTTGCCTGCATGTATGTCTGTATTATGTGTGCACCTGCTACCTGCCAAGGCAAAATGAGGTATCAGTTCCCCTGGGGCTGGAGCTGTGAACCGCCATGTTGGTGCTGGGGGTCAAACCTGGGTCCTCTACAGGATCAGCAAGTAGTCTTTTGGATTTTTGGATTTTGGTTTTTTCAAGACAGGGTTTCTCTGTATAGCCCTGGCTGTCCTGGAACTCACTCTGTAGATCAAGCTGGCCTTGAACTCAGAAATCTGCCTGCCTCTAACTCCCAGAGTGCTGGGATTACAGGGTGCACTACCACCGCCCGGCGAGATTTATTTACTTTTATTTTTGTGTGTGAATGTACACTGTCACATCTTCAGACACCCCAGAAGAGGGCATCAGGTCTCATTACAGATGGTTGTGAGCTACCATGTGGTTGCTGGGATTTGAACTCAGGATCTCTGGAAGAGCAGTCAGTACTCTTAACTGCTGAGCCATGTCTCATATCATGTGCATGATATGTGCTGAGCTCAGAGTAGGATGTCGGACCCTGGAGCTGGAGTTCCAGATGATTGTGAGCCACCATGTGGGTACTGGGATTGAACCCAGGTCCCCTCCAAGAATAAGTGCTCTTAACCACTGGGCAAATCTACAGCCCCTTACTGGCAATTTTAAACTTTCTTTTTCTGACCTGTGTTTGGTTGTACATGCCTTTAACCCCAGGACCCAAGAGGTAGAAACAGGTGAATTTCTGTGAGTTCAGGCCAGCCAAGGTTAATGAGACCCTGTCTCAAAAAAAAAAAATTTTTTTTTCTCCACCACAGGTCTCGCTCTCGAAGCAGACATTCTCGGAAGAGCAGAAGCCGCAGTGGCAGCAGTAAAAGTAGCCATTCTAAGAGCCGGTCTCGATCCAGGTGGGCCTGCAGCCTCCCCACTTCCTCACCCCACGGGCCCCGTGCTCCCTCCTCCCCTGACTTGGAAAGGGTCTGGTCACCTGTTGCTCACGCGCACCTTGTCTTCCAGGTCAGGGTCCCACTCGCGCAGCAAGAGCCGCAGCCGCAGCCAGAGCCGCAGTCGCGGTAAGAAGGAGAAAAGCCGCAGCCCCAGCAAAGACAACAAGAGCCGCAGCCGCAGCCGCAGCCCCGTCAAGAGCCGCAGCAAGAGCAAAGACCACGCGGAGGACAAGCTCCAGAACAACGACAGTGCTGGCAAGGCCAAGAGCCACAGCCCCGGCCGCCGCGACAGCAAGAGTCGGAGCAGGAGCCAGGAGAGGAGAGCAGAGGAGGAGAGGCGGAGGAGCGTGAGCAGGGGCCGCAGCCAGGAGAAGAGCCTTCGCAAGAGCCGCAGCCGCAGCAAAGCGGGCAGTCGCAGCCGCAGCCGCAGCAAAAGCAGGGACAAGCGGAAGGGCAGAAAGAGAAGCAGGGAGGAGAGCCGCAGCCGTAGCCGCAGCAAGAGCGAGCGCAGCCGGAAACATAGCAGCAAGCGGGACAGCAAAGTCAGCAGCAGCAGCAGCAGCAAGAAAAAGAGGGACACCGACCACTCCCGGTCACCGTCCCGCTCAGTGTCAAAGGAGCGAGAACACGCCAAGGCGGAGTCTGGCCAGAGGGAAGGCCGTGCTGAGGGTGAGAGCGGGGCTCCCAATGCAGAGCCCCGGGCCAGGTCGAGATCCACCTCCAAATCCAAACCTAATCTCCCAGCAGAGTCGCGCTCCAGATCAAAGTCGGCGTCAAAAACACGCTCTCGGTCCAAGTCTCCATCCAGGTCTGCTTCCAGGTCGCCCTCCAGGTCCAGATCCAGGTCCCACTCACGGTCCTAAGTGGCTGCGCCACGCTGGAACTGCCGAGAAGTTTTTGTACATGTCGGTAGCCGTAGCGCAAGAGGAGTAGAACACCCGCCCGTCACTGCTGTACATAACTCCCAAAGGCGTGTCTCAGTTGTTCGGTCTCAGTGCTTCCTCAGCACGCCTCCAGCGGGCGCCAGGCCTTCCCGCTCCACTGAAAAGCACCTCCTCAAACCTCCCTTTTCTCACAGTAGGACACCCAAAAGCCTGGCTTTTAGGCCTGGCCACGGCTCCAGGGAGCTCGGCACCTGTGCAGCCTCTCAGGCTGGAGTGGTGGCGTGGGTAGGTGTGGTGAAGCAGCCGTTAGCCCTCGAATCGATGCCCTTTGATGTGTGCCACGTAGTGAAAGTGCAAGTCTTCAGTCTCCCACCACTTCGGTTTCCTGTTTCTGGACTTAACAGCGTTGTGAATAGCACAGTCAAGAGAAATGGATACCTGCATAGCCCATAGGAAGTAACACTGTAGAGCTCATATTCTGGTATTGTGATTATATTGTTTTATATTAAAGAAAAGAATTTTTTTTAATTTTATTTTTCCCCGTCTTGCAAAGTATAGTGACCCCTGTTTCCATTAAATTTGAA
This sequence comes from Apodemus sylvaticus, assembly GCF_947179515.1. NCBI lineage: Eukaryota > Metazoa > Chordata > Mammalia > Rodentia > Muridae > Apodemus > Apodemus sylvaticus. The sequence continues at coordinate 145,437,789 of NC_067474.1, forward strand.
TAAAGACTATTTTTGCTTGACAAAATTTCACCGTGCTTGAATCTAAATGGCATTTCCTGAGGTATCATCTGTCCTGCTGTTTTCCCTGTGGTGAAAAGCAATATTTCCCAAAGGACTTTCTCACCCAGCAGAGTGAAGGCAAGTCCCCAAGAGTTTGTGATTCTGGGGTTCTCTTGAGAAGCTTGTGGTCAAGCTGAGGAGAGAGGAGGCCATGTGGAAGCCGCGGCTGGCACCAGGGAGTTCTTCATAAGCAGAGGTTGTTCATTCTTGTGCCTGTTGGTCATGATCCTTTCATCACCGTAAAATCTGCACTGGAAACCAGGGGCGCTGCTGGAGTTCCTTGCCCCAGTCATTCCCACACAATTGTCACAAGCTCAGGAGGTGCCTGAGACGGTGGCTCACAGCTGGTGTTGAGGGGCTGCACGGCAAAGTGGACCCTGAGCTCTTTGGTCCCTGTGGCAAAGCTGGAGCGCAGCTGCCGTGCAGGCATCTGTCGGGATCTGTCCCTAGAGTTGAAGCTGCTTGTCCAAAACCAGCCTGCAGATAAAGAGCCAGACTGCTCTCTCCCTTCCTGGTTCATGACCTGTCTGTAAATGGTCAACACTAAGGGCAGCTGTGCGTTCTGCCTCAGGTTTGGAGACGTGGCTTCAGGACGCAGGCTGGTGAAAGACTGAGCAAAAGCCTTGGTGGTGAAGAGCATAGGCCACGTGGGTTTGAATAAGTGGTACTTAAGCCCAGCAGTGATGGCGCCCAGAAGACATATGGGAGGAGCTTGAGTGTAGGGCAGGGCCTGTCTTGGCAGCACAAGAACAGGAACATACTTAGCGGGCTGCTGGCTGGGAAGCAGCACCTCACCATGGAAGATGCCAGATAGGTGTCAAGCCAGGTGGTGGTGGTGCATGCCTTTAATCCCAGCAATTCGGAGGCTAGCCTGGTCTACAGAGTGAGTTCCAGGACAACCAGGGCTACACAGAGAAACTTTGTCAGAAAAAAATAGTTATGGAGTGTGTTCAGATGAGGGCGTAAGACCAGGGAGGCATGGCAGTCAGGGATTTGGATGGCTGTGGTGCTAAAGCCATTCCGAGCTCTGGGAGAAGAGGTAGGTGAATTGGCGCAGATTAGACCATGGAATCCCAGGACAGTCTTGGCAGCCAGACTAACCAGACCTCCCAGACTCCCTTGAACCCACCTTCAGTGTGTCATTATGACAAGGTAAGGAATCTACCCACCTCACAATATCATACACGCAATACTCCACACCTCCTGGAAGTGATGAAAGTGCAGTCTCCTCACTTTATCCTGTAAGAATGGGGGCGTGGGCATTTTAAATTTCCATTTTGTTTTTTGTACAAGTACTTTGCCTACGTGTGTGGCACTCATATGTGTGCCTGGTACCTGCAGAGGCCAGAAAATCCCTGGAACTGGAGTTACAGATGGTTGCAAGGCACACGTTCTGGGTCCTGAATTCAGGTCCTCAGTAAGAGCAGCAAGTTCTTTGAACCACTGAGCTATCTCTGCGACTCCTAAATTTTTTAAAAAATTCATTTATTTAACTCCTAACTTTCCCATCTCACAATGCAAGTTTTGTTCTTGTTTGGCTTTTAAACAAAGTTATGTTTCTACAGTAAGCTCTGTGGTAGACATGGGGAAGTTTTACTTAGATGTGAATTCTAACTGCTGATCCTGAGGTGCAACTATATGAAAATTGTGTATGCGCCCAGGTCGCTGGTGGTGGGTTTTGCTGGCATTCTTGTAATATGAAGCTCTGAATAAAGACACCCAAGGAAGGTGTGAGGTGTCCTGTCTACAGTGGAAGACAGATGCTCATGGACATTAACATCTCTGAAGCTGTGTTGTCGTCCCTGTTGCAGCCAAGGAAGCTACAGGCAGCCTACCATGCAGGGCCCAGTATTAGGGTCAGGTCTGGAGGTTAGGGAGACTGGTCCTCCTGTCCTGTCTGGGGTCCTGATGGCCATTGTGGAGACTGGACACCCTTGGTGGCCACGTGTTTGGTCATCACTTAGACAAAGATGGGAGCAGTGAAGGCTGAGATGGGGTAAGGTCCTGCCGTGCTGCTCTGCCCACTGAGTCCAGTGCATGAAAGACCCTGGCAGCTGAGAGGAAGGCCTGCTCTCCAGCACTAGTACTGTGGGGCAGCTGTGCACACGGGAGTCATTAAATAAAGGTGACAACCGCCTGGAGAGTGCTTCAGCTGGTGTGGCACGCACGGCGGGGAGGGCTGTAGAACTCTGGTTCTCTTGTAAACACTCATCTGTGAGAGCTACGTAAAGACGCCATATCACATCAACTGAGCAACAGCTGATTCAAGGCAGGACTGAATACGCTCTCCTTGGAAGACCTGGGACTGGCGAGATAGCCCAATGGGTTGGGATGCTTGTGTGCATCTTGGTTCAATCCCCAGATTCCCACAAGGTGGCAGGCGAGAGCCCACTCCGGAGCACGCTGTCCTCTGGTAACATGCTCTGAGCTGCATGCACACTCCTGCACTCTACCTTTTTCTAAGTTCTAAATCACTGAGCAACCTGGCTCACACCTGTAATACACACACACACAAACACATTTTAGAGGAAAAGGAGAACTGGTCTGAGACCTTGCCTTAAAATAAAGATAAGTTAACATACAGCACGACCACCCTGCTGTGCATATCTTACTACATTTACTAATTCTGTGTGAGGAGAACGGTGCGTGCCATGGGATCTGTTCCCAGGAAATCGCTTCTCCCCTCCTCGTTGAGTCTCATGGACTGAACTTTAGGTCTCACTGCTTGGTAGCGGTGCTTTGGCTCACCGAGCCATCTCTTAGCCCTGCTATGGAGATTTTAATTGCTCTGAGTGTTTAATACAAAAACAGCCTGCCCAGGGGTCCAACTGGCCAAGCCTAGGTCACCCCACATGGTAACAACAGAAAAAAGTTTGTCTTCATCTCAGTGGTGAAAGTTGCATTTGTGCTTCCCCTACCCCCAAAGATGCAATAGAGAACTTCCAGGAACCAAGGTCACCACACTTGCCTTCTTCCATACCCGGCCTCTGCTCCCCACACCCAGGGGGGCAGGGCTTAGAGAACAGAAGCCGAGAACAGCAAGCAGCCCTGACTCGCTGTTCCAACACTAGGCCCCATGGCGTAAGGTGAGCAGGGTGGACTGAAAAGGCAAAAGCCAGCAATGTGTTAGAAGAACTCTCCGTTGAGTAAAGCCAGGAGCTGCAGTGTGCCTGGTGGTCGAGTTCCTGCCTAGCCTGCGTGGGTCCTAGCCCTGTTCTCCTTTACCATGATACGTAGATAATTAAAACATAGGGACAGGGGATAGGGGAGTGTGACTTGACAAGCTGGGGGCTGGGCATCATGGTGCAGCCCTGCAATCCTAGTACTGGGACAGTGGAGGCAAGCAGATGACTGAATGAGTCCAGCCTGGTCTACACAAGTATGTTCCAGGCTAGCCAGGGCTATATAATGGATCCAAGTGGATCTGGCATTTTACAAAAGACTCCACACAGGGCTGGAAGGAAGGACTCTGCAGGTAATAGTACTCACTGCTGTTGCGCAGGAGTTTGGGTCCCGGCATCCCGGTTACGTGCACCAGCTGCTCTTCCAAAGGACCCAGGTTTGATGGCCAGCCTCCTCCCAGCAAATAACGATCTATAAAGCTAATTCCAGGGACTCTCCCTCTCTTCTGGCCTCTGCACACTTTCACATTAGCCGCTCTCAACCTGCATTGCAGGTCAACAACCCTTTGGGAGTTGGCCTAAGACCATCAGAAAACAAATTTACATTATGGTCCATAACTAGCAATACTTGAGTTGTGAAGTAGCAAAAAAAAAAAAAAGTATGGCTGAGGGGTCACCACAGCATGACACAGCATGAGGAACTGTGTTAAAGGGTCACAGCATTAGGAAGGGTGAGAACCACCAATATGCATACAGGTGTCCCAGAAAAACACCCATACACAAAAATGTAATCCCTGAAAAAATAATTCATAAATATGGACTATAAAATAGACCTTAAAACATTAGTAGAAATCATGAAAGGTTTCTGGAGAGACTGACCGTTCAACACTTAAGAATACTGGCTGTGGGGCTGGTGAGATGACTCAGTGGGTAAGAGCAACAACTGTTCTCCAAAGGTCCCGATTTCAAATCCCAGCACCCACATGGTGGCTCACAATCATCTGTAATGAGATTGGACACCCTCTCTTGGTGTCTAAAGACAGCTACAGTGTACTCACATATAATAAATACTTTTTTTAAAAAAACACCTGAATGGTGGTTCACAACCATCTGCAATTCCAGTTCCAGGAGATCTGATGCCCAAAATTGACCTTCATGGGCACCAGGCACACGAGTGATGCACAGACATACATGAAGGTAAAACAATCATATGCACAGAAGTTATTTAATCATGGAAGAGTCCAGCCAGTGAGAGGGCTCAGAGAAGGCCTGACAGTCCTGAGTTCAGTCCTTGCAATCGCTGCGTGAGAGAACGGGTCGGTGCAAGCTGGCCTTTGACCGTCACAATCCAAGCCCACAGGGCAGCTCAGGTTACAGAAATGAGCCACCAGGTGCTGAGGGACCTTGAGGGAAGGGACTGGGACTGGAGCCCAGTGAGTGGTGTGTTTACACTCACTGGTATGAAGTCCGGGCTCTGACCCCAGCACTGCATAGAACACTGGGCATGGTGGAGCATGCTGTGGTCCCAACAGAGACTGCTCCCACAACTTCTTGAGGCAAATGAAACTACAGCTTACCAAAACAGATGACACCGGGACAACGTAGTCCCTAGGTGAACTTTTTTTAAAAAAAGATTTATATATGTGAGTAACATTGTCTCTTCAGACACACCAGAAGTAAGCATCAGACCCCATTACAGATGGTTGTGAGCCACCATGTGTTTCCTGGGAACTGAACTCAGAACCTCTGGAAGAGCAGTCAGTGTTCTTAGCCACTGAGCTGTTTCTCCAGCCCCCTAGGTGAACTTTTATAGTATTGAATTCGTGTGAGACAAGAACAGGGCCGTGGTGGAGCCCACCTTTAATCCCAGCACTCAGGAGGTAGAAGCAGGTGGATCCCTGAGTTCGAGGCCAGCCTGCTTTACAGAGTGAATCCTAGGACAACCAGTGCTACACAGAGAAACCCTGCCTTCAAACTCCTCCCAAAACAGAAAAACCAACCAACCAACCAACCAAAAACAAAAAGACAAGGATGGGTAACGTCTGCCTTAGAAAACCTGCAGTGGGAATTGAACTAAAAGCAAGCACCAAAAGTGTAATTAAAATACAGGGGTATGAATGACGCTGAAAACAGGAAATCGAGAAAACCAAACACGAGTTTGGTTTGTTTTTTTTTTTCTTTCCTTTTTTAAAAAATTTATTTTATGTATGTGAGTGCACAGTCAATGTCTTCAGACACCCCAGAAGAGGGCATCAGATCCCATTACAGATGGTTGTGAGCCACCATGTGGTTGCTGGGATTTGAACTCAGGACTTCTGGAAGAGCAGTCAGTGCTCTTAACTGCTGAACCATCCCTCTAGCCCCCTGGTTTTTTTGTTTGTTTGGTTTGGTTTGTCAAGTCAGGGTTTCTCAGTGTGTGCAGCCCTGGCTGTCCTGGAACTGTGTAGCCCAGGCTGACCTCACACTCATCAAGACTGTCTGTCTCTGCCCCTTAAATGCTAGGATTGAAAAAATTTGCACTGCCACTACCCCACAGTTTTTTTTTATTAGAAGATCAATAATTTTTGATAAACTAACCAGGATGTGTGCAAGTGTCTACACAATAGTGTCAGAATTGACAACCGAAAGGACAGTTGAACTTCATGGGGAAGGACAGTTCAAGACCCTGTTAGTCTGATTCCTGGGTAAACTTGACCAAAACACACATATGCCAGAATAACTAAATTGTCACCGTAAGCCTCCACATTCAAAAACTTTAGTCAATTAACTTCTTGAAATGCTGCACCCAGTCACCTGGGCAGCTGGCTGGACATAAGCCCCATGGGTCAGACGCTTAAACTCAGGCTGGGGGCTTGGTCTTAGGACTGCTTGTCTCGAGTGCACAAAGCCCAGGGTTCAGTCCCTAGCACTTCAAAAGCCTAGCGTGATGGCATATACCTGTGGTCCCAGTCCCAGGAGGAGGAAACATGAGATCAGATTTCAAGCTCATTCCTAGTTACACAGCAAGCTCGCTGTCAGTGTCTCAAGATATGTCTGTGTGTGCAGTACCCACAGAAGCCAGGAGAGGGCATCAGATCCGCAGGACTGAAGGTACAGATGGTTGTGACCCACTATGTGGTTGCTGGGAATTGAACCCAAGCTGGTCTTAACTGCTGAGCCGTGGCTCCTACCTTAAGTTATTTTTCTTTTCTTTTTTTTTTTTTCTTTCTTTTTTAGTTTTTTTTTTTTTTTTTCGAAACAGGGTTTCTCTGTGTAGCCCTGGCTGTCCTGGACCTCACTCTATAGACCAGGCTGGCCTCGAACTCAGAAATCCGCCTGCCTCTGCCTCCCAAGTGCTGGGATTAAAGGCGTGCACCACCACCACCTGGCTTAAGTTATTTTCCTTAAAAGGGAATAATCCTAGATCCATTAGAGATGGATCGATCGTAAGAACACTGGCTTTTCCTCTGGACTAAATCTGAGGTGCATTATTAAGTGCAAGAGCGCATGCGCTCCTAACTGCTAAGGGTCACTTCATGCCCCTCTCTCGCTGCATTGTGAGAAGGAAGACCATTCTCAGCAGGCTGCGAGCACTCCAGAAAATGTAGCCATTGCTTTAAGGGAAACATAGTTACTCTGAAGGGCCCCAGCCGGACTTGAACTGCAGAGACCTAGGCTCAGCCTCTTAAGGAAAGGGAGAGACGAGGCTCTGGGTTGACAGATGTTGCAGGATGTTACAGAACACTCTTGAGGGTATTACACTCCAAGGGCCGGAAATGCTCTCTTCCAGATCCACGTGGTCATGGAAGAGAAAGTCACAAATCTATCCCCAGGGTGTGCATGAAGACAGGTGTTGCCTGATCAGCCCTCAGACCCAGAAGGATGAGGTGGTGAAGCTCAGTGGTTACAAACAGGGATGTCAGGACAGTCGGATTGTCAGTGGAGCCTCTGACCCGAGTTCACGTCCCAGAGCCTACATGGTGCCCACACAGATGAGGAAATGCTTCCAAAACTTTTTTTTTGTTTTGTTTTTGCTTTTTTTGTTTTTGTTTTTTGGTTTTTTGAGACAGGGTTTCTCTGTGTAGCCCTGACTGTCCTGGAACTCACTCTGTAGACCAGGCTGGCCTCGAACTCATAAATCTGCCTGCCTCTGCCTCCCGAGTGCTGGGATTAAAGATGTGTGCCACTACTGCACGGCTTTCAAAACATTTTTGGGGGGCTGGTAAGATGGCTCAGTGGTTAAGAGCACAGACTGCTCTTCTGAAGGCCCTGAGTTCAAATCCCAGCAACCACATGGTGGTTCACAACCATCTGTAAGGAGATCTGACTTTCTCTTCTGGAGTGTCAGAAGACAGCTACAGTGTACTTACATATAATAAATAAATAAACCTTAAAAAAAACATTTTTTAAGGAAAAGAAAAGGTATCACGAAGGAAAAAGTATGTTGTCTGAGTTAGGGTTTCTATTGCTGTGGGCTGGACCCTCCCATATTAACATTAATGAAAGAAAATGCCACGTGTACTGCCTGCAGGCCAAGCTGAGGGGGAATTTTCTCAATTGAGGTTTCTTCTTCCCAGATGACGCCAAAAACTACTCCACACACACACACACACACACACACACCAGGCAGTGAGGCCTGATGGTCCATGCCTGTAATGCCAGCACTTGAGAGGCACCTTGAATAACTAGGGTTCAGTGTTTTCCGCGTCTACAGAGAGAATTATCAAGTTAGAGGCCGACAGGCTACATAAGACCCTGTCTTTAAAGCGAGAAAAAAGTCTTGCTGGTCATGGAAGGCCACCAGGTCCAGCCAGTACTCCTCAGGGAATCTAAGTCAGTGTGTGGCAAACCAGCAGCAGGGTGTGGTCCCTGCTAGAAGTCCTTCACAGGGAGAAACAGCTTCTACCCCTTCCCTCTAAAGTCCCAGTGACAAACCCAGGCATGACTCTGCCAAAGTTCACTCTGAGGAGCCAGAGTGTTTATTGGCCTTGAAGAGAGTGGTTACCCACAGGATGTGGTGCCCCTCCCCCAACAGGCTGCACTCGGAAAGCCTTTGCCCAGCAGGCATGAGGGCTCCCTAGTAGAGCCGACAGGAATGGAGTGTCCCCTCCCCAAGTCTTCCTGGCCTTATACTCTAGCTCCTTCCCTAGATCCTGTACAGAACTGCATACAGTAGGTGGTAGCAAGAGATTGGATATGCAGGTGAGTCTCCAAGACCCTCCTGTAGGAATAATCTCTTGTGTACTCTGTGGAAATGTCACCTGTCAATAAAAGTCTGATGGACAAGAAGGTGGGAAGGGCTGGGGGTGGAGGGTAAACTCTGGGAAAGAGGCGGTGGGAAGATTCCCTGACTGGGCGCAGAGGAAGTCAGAAACATGAAACTGAGGAGAGGTGACCAGCCATGCGGCAGGCATAGAATAGCTAGTCGGGGGACAGGCCTCGCTTAAGGCCTAGGCAATTGTTCATAAATAATAACCCTCTGAGTCGTTATTTGGGAACTAGGGCACAGCTGGGAAAGCCTGCAGGGTGCTCCCTGCCCTTCCGACGGCCAGCCCCGGGGAGCCTGGGCTTCTTCGAGGGGCACAGCAGAGAACCCTGGGAGGGCAGTTGCTTGTCTCTGAGGACAACAGCTCACAAGCCTCTCCACCCCTCCCCCTTCCACAAGGGTCCCTGAGCCTGGCAGAGATGCCATAGTTGTCTGACTGTTCTCCAACTCAAGCTCGATACCAAACCTTCATGTCCGTCCTCCCGTGCCTGTCTCCAGGACAGGGCAGTTGGCAAGCCTGGGTTGAGGTTTTTTTTTTTTTTCTTCCTCTTCTTACAAAACACAAACGAGGAAACGGTCACAACCAGATGGCAACACGTCCCGAGGGACATGGGTAATAGACCTAAGTAAACACATGTGAGAAGCACTTTAGCCGCTACATCATTTACCCAGGCAACAGCAGCTGCCCCCCCACTGGAGCCTGGGACCCCCTGGTCTCGGGATTTTGTCTAATTTCCCTGAGCCAGATGGGATTCACCTCCTGTGGAGCGAGCCTGCAGTCCAGTCAGAAAGCCTCTTCCACCCACAACCACACCTGCACTAGCCTGCGCCTCTGCCTAGCACTTCCGCCGTGAGGAAAGCGGGACCCACAGCTGGATGCAACTTTAGGTCTAAATTCTTCCCCAGCACAGTTTGTGGCCACCATAGGAGGTAGGTAGCTCGCTGGGAGGAGACACTTTGGACCCATTCTAGATTGACTTCTCCAAGTCCCTCAGCTGAGCTCCCAACCTCGACAACAGGGTCTCACCATCAGCTCCGAATGTAACCAGACACTGTAGCTATGGCCTCTGTGTCCTACTGGCCTGGGGCTTCTGTGGCTGACAACTCCTAGGGGAATAACCCAGTCCTGATACTGAGATCCCCAATAAATCTCGGGAGAGTTCCACATCAACTCTGGGCTTTGCAGCCTCGGAGAACTGCCTGCCCCACCCCCACCTCGCCCCCACCCCCACCCCGGCTTGCTTCTTCTGGTGTCTCCAAGACACAAGTCTCTTAACTGAGTCTCCAAGTAAAGAACACACTCAAGGCTGAGGGTTTTTGCTACCTGGGCCTTCTCCACCTCTTGGCCCCACAGCGGGCCAACATCTGCAGTTTCCTTCTCTTTTGTCCAATTCAGCAGCTAAGTAGAGTACTGCACTAAAGCCACGGCAGAGCCACAGAGCCACAGAGCCAGCCCACAGCCCCTTCGGGCTCCTGTTCCTAACACCGGCACCCTCCCTCCTGACCCCTCCTCCATAGATCTCTGATTACCCACAGGAGCAGCCAAGCTCACCCCTCTCCCCTCCCCCATAGATGCTGACACCCTCCATGCCTCCCCCCCTCCCCGCCTTCTCCACCCCCCCTCCCAGATGCTGACACCTCCCTCCTGCCAAACCATTCCCAAGCTCCCAGAGCTTCTGAGAGCTGCTCAACACCTTCTGTTGTTTAAAACCCAACTCCGCACTTCCGGAACAGACCCCACCCATCAGGCAGGGGAGCCATTCCACGCTACCCGGAAGAAAACGACCCAGGCCCTCGCCACCATTCCCACAAACCCACCATGGCGAAACATCCTCTGCAAACACCGCATCTGCCTGCCTGCTCCTCCTTCCCCTCCCCCAACCCCACTCAACCTCATCTGTCTCACTCCCCACATCAGGTAAGACACCATTGCCCTTCCCAAACTCATCCTCAAGTGTTTCCTATCCTAACGACTACACCAAGTGCTGCTAAAATCTCTTCCCCAGGGGAGATAAGCAGCGTCTACCCTTCTCCCAAGGTCCCAGAGACAAACTGAGGCGTGACTCCACCGAAGCTGAAGCTGGATTTGTTGAGCTTCGTTAACCAGCACAGGTTGAGTGGCTGCTTACAGGAGTGTGGTGCTCCTCTCCAACAGGCAATACCTGGAAAGTGTTTACCCAGCAGCGATGAGGTCTGTCAACAAACAGCACAGCTGGGGTGATGATTGATTGATTGATTGATTGATTGTAAGGGCACACAGCTGAATGTCCCAAGATGGCAATTGTTTGGTTCAGGGGACAGAGCTGTGCAGCAGTGGCCTACTCGAGCTAGGAACAGAGCTGAGCTACTTAGGGGTCTCCTCTGACCGTGATGTTGGGGGTGGATAACCGTGACCTCAAAGCCAGGCCTTGCCAGGTGCAAACCAAACCCGCCCGCAGAGAGGTCTTTCCCTCTCCTAGCCTCAGAACTGCAGAACTGCTTCCTCTTGTTTTGAGACTGGGTCTCACTGTGTGGCCCTGGCTGGCCTGGACCCCACAGACCCACCTGCCTTACTTCTTGAGTGCTCGGATTTAAGGTATACACCCCATGCCTGGCTTTCAAAACTATTTACTTTTTCTTACTCATTTATTAGAGGCAGTTTCACATTCTGTAGCCCAGGCTGCCCCGTACTCACTATATAACCCAGATGACCTCTAACCCGTGACAACCTCCCGACCCAGCCTTCTGAGAGCTGGGATTCCAGGTGTGAGCCACCATGTCTGGCTCTTGTCACCTAACTGATAATTGCATAGAAGTACAGCTTTGGGGGGGATGAGGATGAGGGGTTTTGAGAAAAGTTCCTGGAGAGAGACAGCTCCCCCAGTGTGTGGTCAGAAGGGAGGCACCATGGCAGGGAGGTGGGGGAGTCTAAGGAATGAAGGAAACAGGGAAAGCGAGCTAAGTCCCCTCTCCGGCTTCCTGCCTGACAGACACAGCATAGCCTGCTGCCTCCCACTCTCGCCCTGAAAGACCACATCCTTAAATTGTGAACAAAGCAAGCCCTGCCGAAAATTGCTTCTGTTGGCATTTTGTCATGGCCGAGGGCAAGGCATAGTCTGTCCACTGTAACAGTCCGTAGTCTGAGATAGGGGCCGGCAAACCGTAGCCCATGGCCGAAGGAGCCTGCTTCCCTGCTGGCCTGTGGCCTGTGAGCTTAGAAGTGTTTCCGCAGTTTCCAATGGTTGGGGAGAAGTAAAAGCCTTACCAAGTCACGTCAGGTCCTCTCTGGGCCCAGCCACGCCTGTCTGCTCAGAGCTTGCCTGAGGCAGCAGAGCTAGGCTGGAAAATTCTTAAAGCCTAAAATATTTACTGAGCAGAGCTGGCAGCGTTGCATGGTTAGTCAGCCACAGCCTCTACACCACACTGAGGGCACAGGAAAGAAAAGGAGAAGGAAAAACTTAAAGTAGGGAAATTTACACCCAGAAAAGAACCACTTTTTTTTTTTTTTTAGATTTGCTTTTTTTTTCAAGACAGGATTTCTCTGTATAGTCCTGGCTGTCCTGGAACTCACTCTGTAGACCAGGCTGGCCTCGAACTCAGAAATCCTCCTGCCTCTGCCTCCCAGAGTGCTGGATTACAGGCGTGTACCACCATGGCTCGGCTAAGAACCACTTTATTACAATCAGCAGAGGCAGTGACACGCGGCGTTGATACCCTGATGAAGCTGGAAAAAAAAGTCTATGTATGTGTGCGCCTGGTGTCCAAAGAAGTCAGAAGAGGGTGTTGGAGCCCTTGGAAGTAGAGTTACAGACATGTGGGCCTCCATAGGGGCACTGTCTCTCTAATGGAGCTGAATTTTAAGTGAGAGGATCGTCTGTGGCACTGTGTGTGTATGTGTGTGTGTGTGTGTGTGTGTGTGTGTGTGTGTGTGTGTGTGGTACGTGAGAGAGAGACAGACTGGCAGGACTTTCCAATCTAGAGCTTAATGCAGACTAGGCAAATCTACCCCTCAGCTTCAACTCCAGGCTCTAGGACTTCTGTTTTATCCAGAATGGCAGCTGACAGCCTCTTTGGAAGATGGGCAAGATTGAAGCCATTCGTGAGGGCCAGGAGGAAGGTGAGCGAGCCCTCAGGTCATGGAAAAGGCTCTGGTTCCCTCATTGTCAGCAAAAAAAGGATGAGTCCTGGTGCCCTCCAAGAAGGGTAACCCCGAGACTGCAGGCATTACTGGGAGTCCAGAACTTAGCTTCTGCAAACCCTGAGGTCACATTCTGGGAGGGAGGAGCGCTAGGTGAGGGAGGCCCCAAACTGAAAGCCACACAGAAACCAGCTGACACTTTGAGAGGGGCTGGGGCTGGCCTTAGTCTCTGTTTGGTCGCTGAGTTCAGGGCTTTGCCTCAAGATGGCTTAAGGAGCTGGAAGGTGAGGTTCTGTCCACCTGAAGGGAATCGCTAGGAAGGAACCTCCCAAGGCAACTGAGAACTTCAGGGACCCCATTAGAATCACAGCTCTTTTCTTTATTAAGAGAATACATGTATCTTTAATCCTTATTTCCTAGGCAACCCCGGTACTTCTAGTCCACCAACGAACTCTGCTTTGCTCCTAAAGAAACGCAAATCACAACCCCCATACTGTGTGCGTTGTGCCTGATACTACCGGTTATGGGCGGGGGCTGCGGACCCGATTGTGAACTGCTGCCGGGAGGGAATTACGGACCACCCTGGGGGCAAGATGGAGATCCCCAGACATTAATCCCGAGAGGGTGAAGAAAAGTGCGCAGTACAAAGGCCTTTACACTGGCGTTATTTATAACTGACTTGGGGAGGGAGGCCAGCCAAGCCCCACCACGCGGCCAGCTCGTAAATCCAGGCACCATTCCGTAGTCGCAGCTGAGCGAGCGAAGCGATTCCCTCCCTCACAATCCGAGCGAGCGAGGCAGGCGCAGGTATCTTCGGTAGCTACAGGGGTCGGGGTGGGTGGGGGAAGGTAGGGTGAGGTGGGAGCGAGCCAGGCACCTACCATCCAACTTGACTGGAACTTTCACCGACTTCATTCATCTCCGGCCCTCCAGCATCTCTTGGCAAGAAAGGAATCACTGAAGATGTTTGGGGGAGGGGGAGGGGACACCCTCCTGGGGCATCATGGGTGATTCTTCCAAACCAGGAATTCGAACTGGAACCAATAACGCGGAAACATATATAGGTAGGGGAGTTTCGAACCATCCAGATGAGGCTCTAGGGAGAATCTTCTAGGACTTAGACGCTCCTCTCCCTTATAGTGATTTATAGGGGAGTGTGGTGGAGAGAGGTGATTGATCTGAGGTGCCTAAAGGCTGGGTGTGGTGCAGGGGTGAGGCCCTGCATAGGTGGTGTGCTGACTGCATTCTCCCAGGAAGGGCTTGAGACTGTTGCTGCCCTCGTGGGCCGTGGTTGTCTGCTAGCTCTGTGTAGAGAGGCCTCTGGATGCTCACAGACTTGAGGTCCAGACACTGAGACACCTCCTCTCCCCCTCTAACCCCGGCACCTGCAGGATCCGGCTTGGGGCTGAACAAAGGCGGCATCCTTCCCCACCACATCCCACACCGGAGGCCGCCCGAGGACCACCTCACGACTGAGGGTCTTGACAACTGTGGAGGCCCCACTGCAGCCTGCAGCCCTGAATGGTGTGACTGTGGACACAGAGGCTCACTAGGAAGCTAGCTGCGCACAGATGAGGGGGACTGACGAGTGGGCCCCTTGTCCCCTGTGCCGGTGGAAGTCACCACAAACCTCAAGAGAGGTATTCTGTCTGGCAAAGGGGCGCGCTTCTACAGGCCTGATGGATGCTCGACCTAGGGCTGCGTCCATGCAAGCCGACCAGGGCAGAATGTGTGCATGCATGGACCCATAGTACAGGATGGAGCGTAACTCTGTCGTTATGGAGTGATTTTTGCACCCCTTAACCGAGAGGACCTCGGGGGCGGGGGAGCGAGTGCTGCGGCCCTCTCTAGCCGCTAAGATCACCACACAGTCCAACATCAGCTGCAGTGGCAGGGACCAGAGTGGATATCTGCTCTGACCTGCCCAGGGAAGCAGGGTGGTTTGCAGGAAGTTCACACGTGAGCTCAGAGGGCGGTGCTCCTGCGGACACCAGCGAGGACACCAGCGAGGCCCGCGGGCACACTCGGGCATGGCTGCGCCCGGCCACCAGGGGGCGCCCCACACATTGTCCATTTCTTCCTAGGCTGGGAACCTCCTAAGAGGGTCGGGAGCCTATGAGACACGAAGCCCACTGACACATTGGCAGTGTAGTTTGTCACTAAGGGAATTGCCACATTCCTGTGGTGTCTGTGGTGGACTCCTAGTTGTCTCATAGGCCCCATTTCCCAGCTTCCCGCGAAATCCTGCCTGTGTTCTGGGGTCCCCAACTCTGCCCATTCTCTGGGATTAGGCTCCTGGAGACAAGAGAGACAAGGACAAGGCAAATGTCACCGCCTAGGGATGGTATAGCGACGAGCCTGCAGCCTCCCCAGTCACCCCAACAGCTAAAGGTTCAAGCTTGCTGTTTCTAGCCCAAGCGCAAAACACCCGGCAGGTAGGGGCTACTACACCAGGGTGGGTGGGTGGCCTGCCACCCTGCTCCTCTCCTGGGTTCATCTGTACACAACGATGCCATTTTCCAACCTTACTGCGCAGGGAGGCAAATGGGCAGACATTCCCCCAATGGGCACTTTTCTCTTGGGTGGGTGGGGGTGGGGGTTCCTGCTGTGCCCTACCAGCTGAAGTATGCAAGGGGAGGAGGGTGAGGATGACGGTCACAGGGCCGCACCTGTTGTGGAGAGGAAGACCACGTTCTAAGCCCTTGGCAGATACATCAGCAGCTCAAGTCCTTTGTGGGACTCTCCACACCCCACACCCCAGGATTTTGAGAGACTTCTAGCCCTCACACCTTTGGACTTCCTGGCTTGTCTGCCCCCTCCCCCCTCCCCGTCCCATTCCAGTTGACTGGACCATGGAAGATGTCTGCTCTGATAAGGCCTCGTTGGAACTTTTAGGAGGTAGGATGGAGCTAAAACAGCGGCAGCTAAGGTTTCGGGACACTTCTGGGCAGGGCTCCACCAGGCCTCCTCAAGTCTCCAGAGAAATAGCTGGGGCTTCCCTAGGGCAGCTGCTGCCTCCACAGCTTTTAAGTGGACAGGTCTGTTAGTCCAGGAAGGGAGCACCTGCAAGACCCCAGAGAGAACTGGCTAAAGGAAAGGACTGGTCGCTGGGAGATGGTGGCGCACGCCTGTAACCCCAGCACTCTGGGAGGCAGAGGCAGGCAGATCTCTGAGTTCAAGGCCAGCATGGTCTACAGAGTGAGTTCCAGGACAGCCAGGGCTACACAGAGAAACCCTGTCTCGAAAAAACCAAATCCAAAAAACAAAAACAAAAACAAAAAAGGACTGGTCTCTGCGTGTCACTTTACGGTGGGAGGGACTACTGGGTCCTTCAAGTAATTAATACCTTGTTCTTATTCTGTGTTCTTTTTTGTTTGTTTTTTTTTTTGAGACAGGGTTTCTCTGTGTAGCCCTGGCTGTCCTGGAACTCACTCTGTAGACCAGGCTGGCCTCAAACTCAGAAATCTGCCTGCCTCTGCCTCCCAAGTGCGGGGATTAAAGGCATGCGCCACCACTGCCCAGCTTTATTCTGTGTTCTTATTTTGCAGACAAGTAGGCATAAATGTGCCAGGGAAAGGCTGGATAGGGTACACCTGCCACAGAAGCTGGTTCCACATGGATATGGGCAAAAGCCCACCTCATAGGCCGTACAAAGAACTGGCTAGACCAGAGAGAGAAGTCTAGTAACCTTCCACCCAAGCACAGCTTGGGGAGGCTGCTCTGTCGTCACAAGGGCCTTGTTCCCTCTGTGGCTCCGGGGTCACCAAGTTCTGCCTTCCCCTCTCTATGCTCCAGAGAGCCATGGAGTCCACATTAATTTTCCTGTCAGCAGCCTAAGGACACCTAGAAAGAGCTCAGCATCATCCAGAGTAGAGCTTCCAGAGTGGGCACGGATTCAGCGGCCACAGCCACTATCCTCTAAGGACCTGAGCTCTTGGTGAGACCGGTTCAGAGGCCTGAATCCCAGCGTTGCCAGGTACTGACTGGCCGGGCCACCTGGGACAAGTAACTCTTCCTCTCTGGGACGCGGCCTTCAGGACATAGAGCCTGGCGTTGGGAGTCTGGGCTTGCCTTGTGGCTCACTAAGCTGCTCCCGGCCCAGCCCTGCCCTGCCATTCTGCTAGGATGGAGCAGAACCACACACTCTGCCCTTTGGACAACGCTAAAATCCTTTTTTTAAAAAATTATTTATTTATTTATTTATTTGTTTGGTTTTTTTTTTTTTTTACACAGGGTTTCTCTGTGTAGCCCTGGCTGTCCTGGAACTCACTCTGTAGACCAGGCTGGCCTCGAACTCAGAGATCTGCCCGCCTCTGCCTCCCAGAGTGCTGGGATTACAGGCGTGCGCCACCACCGCCCAGGCGACAACTTTAAAATCTTAGCTGACTGAGCTGATGCACCTCTAGGTTGAAGTCACTAGGGACAGGGTGTACAGACCACACTGCCACCAGCTGTCTCCTCTAGAGATGGCTCAGGCAGCGCACGCCCTCCTGGTTTAAAGAGAGATGAGGATTCCAGGCCCTGTGCGTGGTAGGATTGTGCCTGCCTAACAGTTCTCTCGCTCTATCTCTGTCTGTCTGCCTGTGTGTTTGAGAGAGAGAGAGAGAGAGAGAGAGAGACTGTACCCTCCCCCACGATGGCCTCAGGGTGACAGTGTCATATTTCTGGCTTCTACCCCATCCATCCAGGCTCCTCCCAGTTCAGAAGGGAAATCGGGTGTTTAGGTCACACAGAGGCCAGGGCAGAATGGAATGAGGTCCAGACTGCCTGGGAGTTAGCACTGTCCCAGCACAGAGGCCACTGGCCAGCCACACATCTGCAGAGACAGGATGAGCCCCCACCCCCACCCCCAGGCTGGGAGGTCCCTCTGCAGGGGAGGCCTGCGGACGGTGGCCTGCCTGCCGCTCCTGGTTTCCTATCTCTCAGCTTGTCACACTTTGTCTAAGCTCTCAGAGAGAACCAGAGCCAGGGCTTTATACCAGGGAAAGGGACCTGGGGTCACCGCTGCCTTCACAGCCCAGCCCAGCGCCTGAAGCAATAGTCAGAGGACCGCAGGCTGATGGAAAGTCAGGTGTTCGACATGTGTGCGGTCATTTCAACTCTGGGAACACACTGTGTTATTTGTTCTTATCGGGAAACTGAGTCACAGAGAGCTTAGGTGTATTCTCCTCTTCCCCTCTCTCCTTCCTCCCTCCTCCAGGGCCCGGGGGTGGGGTGGGGTGGGGTAGGGGTAGGAGTGGAGAACAGGAGTGGGTGGAGGAAGTCACAGGCCTCACACATGTCTCTCCAGCATGGAGGGCCAGCTAGGACACACAGTCCTCCAAGCACAAGGCTCCAGAAAGGAGCAAGTCAGAACCAGCCTTGGGCCTCAGACCTCAATGCTGGCCAGGGCCCCGGAACCAGGGCAATCCGCAAGAGCATTCTCAACTCAGCCGCTTGTAGAGAGGACAGGGGAGGGAAGACCTGGCCAGGGGCTGAAGCGAGGACCCAAGGCTCTGAGTGGAAAGGCAGAGGTTTTCCTGACAGAAAAGCCAGGAACTGGCTGAGCCTTGGAGCCAGAGCTCAGAGGGACTTGGGGACCCAGGCAGTTTCAGTCACACGGGCCAGGTGAGAAAGTCAGGGCCATGCTCGTGCTCAAACCCAACCACAACGGCTCTGAAACTATCTGGACAGCACCAGGGAGCGGTAGACGGTTTTCAGCAGGGGCAGATTCACAGTGGAATGGTGCTCTCGTGACGTTTGCAGACCAGTTAGCAGGGACAGGCGGCTGACAGACTACAGGGACTCTTAAGAACTGGAGTGGCCTAGAGAGGCAGTGACCACAGGGACGAGCTGGCTGATTCTGGATGAGGAGGGGAGGTGGGGCCTGAGGACCCGAGTGTGCTCTGGCGGTGAGTGTGGACCTCGCCAGTGGAGGTTTGGGTTCAGGGACCGATCAGGAGACCCAGGCTGCTGAGAGGGAAGCTTGTGTCCCGGGCTTGTGGTCTCCGTAGTGGGAGGGACACCCGGAAGGCAGGGGATCCACACACAGGCCCGGCAGTGACAGGGAGTCAACAACCGCAGAGGTCTCCGGCGTCAGCCCTCGAGAGTAGAGGGAATGCGAGGCGTCGGTGGGGCAGGGGCTCCTTCTCCAGATCGACTTGGGAGGCTCTGCGGCCGGGGGATGCCGATCTCTGGGGCCAGAGGGGCGAGGGCCGCGCGCACAGCCGGCTCTCATTAGCACGGGCCGCGGGCTAATCAATCCCAGGCGGGGGCTCCCGGGCCGCGTCCGCATCATGGAAACTGGCCGCACGCCCGGCGGAGCGAGCGGGGCCGTCGGCGGGGCCGGGCCGGGCGCCTCTCCGTCGAGGGCGCGGGCGGAGGCGGGTCGCGGGGTCCGGGGCGGGGCTCAGCCACCCCGCGCCCTTTCTGCAGCCGGTCCGGGGCGCGGCGAGGGCGCGGGGGTCCAGGCCGGGCCTGCAGGGCCTCGGGCGAGGGTCGCTCGGTGCTAGGCCCGGGACGGGGGCCGCTGCGGCTTCTCCCCGGGATCCCGGAGGCCGAGATCGGACGCTCGGACCCCGCTACCCGCGGCCTCCCGGCGCCGGGACCACGGTGCACGGCCTCCTGGAGCGGCTCCAGCGTGCAGCCCCGACCCCGGGGCGGTGCTGCTCTGGCCCGGACTCGGCCCACGGAGGCCTCGGGCGGAGGAGGCTGGAAAAGAGGCCAGGCGGCGGGAAAGGGGGGATGATTCATCCCCGGGAGCCCGAATCGGAAACACCGCAATCTGGGAACAGCCTTGCCTGGGCCGGCGAGCGATCCAGGAGGAGAGTCCGTCCGGCGAGGACCTGCGTCCCGCACTGGCAGTCCCCTGCCTCCAAGCCCGGCCGTGGGGGAGGGGGAGGCCTCTTCTGGAGGAGTGGAGAAGAATTCTGGACAAAGTCCGCCGCTGCCTCCTCTGCTCTGACTGGCTGGTCTCGGCCAGAGCGGTTTTTCCCAGAGTCTAGCTCAAGTCTCTCCTGCTGCAGCTCCAGTGCTGGCTGAGGAAGTCTGCAAGGAGGGGGCGAGCAAGGAGAAGCCGGAGTCAGAGACACCTCCGCCGGCCCTCGCTGCGGTATGTAAAGCGCAGTAGGGGGGAGGTGGGGCGCGCGCGCGCGAGCCCCGCAGCCCCGGGCGATCCGAGCACCCCCTCCCCTGGTTACTTCGGGGCTGCCACGTGCGGGGGGGTGGGGTCGAGCCCGGGAGGTACTTACCCCGGCCGCGATCGCAAGGGGGGCCCGCGCGGGCGGGCGGGCGGGCGAGCGGAGCGCGCGCAGGCTGCAGGAGCCCCGCAGCCCCGGCTGCACCCGAGCCCCGCAGCCCCCTCCCTGCGCACCGCCCGCGGGCCCGGCCAACGCTGGCTCCCAGCTCCGCTGCGGAAAACCCGAGCGGGGGCGGCTCCCTGCCTTGCGGCCCCAGGAAAATCCGGGGGTGGCCGCCAAGGATCTCCAAGCGGCCGGCCGAGGCGGCCCCGCGCATCCCTCCCCCGGAGCGCGGCCCGTCGGGTCAGAGTCTGCCTCTCTGCTCGTCCCCGCAGAGCGCCAGGACGACCGTGCGATGACGGCCGGGAGCCCCGGAGACGGCGGCGCGCGCAGGAGCCCCGAGGGCCGCGTCTCGCGCCTGGGCCGCCGCTTGGGCCGGCGCCGGCGGCCGCGCTCCCCGCCAGAGCCGCTGCGGGTGCGGGCGCGGCTGCGGCTGCGCTCGCCGTCGGGGGCGTTCGCGGCGCTGGGCGCGCTCGTGGTGCTGGTGGGCATGGGCATCGCCGTGGCGGGCTACTGGCCCGGCCGCGCCTCCCACGCCCACGGCCCGAGGACCGGCCGCGCGCACGGGCCGCACGAGCGCCTGCGGCTGCTGGGCCCGGTAATCATGGGTGTCGGCCTGTTCGTGTTCATCTGTGCCAACACGTTGCTCTACGAGAACCGCGACCTGGAGACCCGGCGTCTCCGCCGGGGCGTGCTGAGGGCGCAGGCGCTGCGGCCGCCCGACGGCCCTGGCTGGGACGCGCTGCTGCCCAGTCCCGCGCATGGGTCCCCGGGCGCCGTCGCAGAACCCGAGACTTGGGACCTGGCCCCGAGGAGGGGCCCCTCGCCCGTCCCGTCGGTGCGCAGCCTACGGTCCGAACCTGCCAACCCTCGCTCGGGGCTGCCTGCCCTGCTCCACAGCTACCCGTTGAAGGGCCCGGGGCTGCCACCACCCTGGGGCCCTCGGACTCAGACTGGACATGTGATTATCACGGTGCAGCCCTCTGGTTCCTGCATTGAGCACTCCAAGTCTCTGGACCTGGGCCTGGGGGAGCTTCTTCTGGGGGCTCCAGCAGCTCGGGACTGTGCCCACCGAAGCTGGCCACGGCTGGACCGACTCAGTTTGGGGGGCTATGCTAAATTAGGAGGGGATTTGGGGGCCCGGGTCTGAGGTGCAAGGTATAACCTGCTGTGAGGCTACCAGTGTGGACCATGGGACTGGGACACCAGAAGTCCAGTGCCCAGTAGCTGCTCCAGTCACCTCCGAGGCTAGGATGGATGCTATGTGGTGGCAGCAGCCGCTAAGGCTCCTACCTGCATGTGTAGCAGTGCTCCGGGGGCGTGTGTTAATGTGGACACCAGCATGATTCAGCCTCAGGAATTTCTTCAGCCCGTGTGGCCTTAGCCCAGGAGCGGCACCTGAAGGGCTGCTGGGTAGGCCAACAGCATCCTGAGATGCCCGGGGTACTTTGGCAAACAGCAGTGATAGGTTGGGATGTCTCAGGCCGAGACAGGCTCCAAGATGGCGGTCGTGATGGAAATGGGACCACGGGGGAAGGTGGGCAGTGAGGTGAATGAGACCTTCTGCAGCTGTCTGGGCAGTGACTGCACCTCTAACTGCCACCACCTCAGGTCAGTTCTTCCCTCAGCTAAGCCGGCTCTGTCCTGGCAGGGCTAACTACTGCCAAAGCCCTGACCCTGGGATCAAACTGCTCCCCTGGAGACAGGTCTGTCTGCCCGTGCCCCTGTGCCGCAGTTCCCCCAGCTGCCAGAGGTGCCCACCAGGTCTCAGCACGTCCGTCCTACTGTACCCTGGCCAGTGTGGGCGGCTCACTGTACAGGGGCCGACACTTCCCTTTCAGTCTCCCTTCCCAGGTTTAATTTCTCCACACTTTTGCTAGAAGAGAACTTTAAAAGTTGATCAATCCTCACAGTCAGGTTTTGTTTTTTTTTTTAAGTTTATTGAAAAATGCCATACAAGAAGCAAGACCAAACACTTACCTAAACACTACAGCCACATCTGTCACTACGAAAGGCGCAGACAGCAGGCCCAGGTACTGCCTATCTCACCTAAGGGGTTTTTCGGTTGGACTCTGCCGGCATAGTTCCTATTTTGTCAAATGTAAACAACTACTTGATATGATTCATAATTTTTAAAAAATTTACAAAGCTCCTTCATTTTTTTGTCATGAAAATAATATATCTGAGAGAGATTTGTAAAAACAAACAGCCTGGGGCTGATATTTCCCATGAACAGTGGGGGTGCTGGCCAGACCTTAGCAACAGCTCCATTTCTCAAAATGGGCCAGGGCCCCCAGACCCCAGAATCCATCCCCCAGAACTCCGCTGGCCTGGGGGAGGGCCCCGGAGTCAGCCTCCTTGGGCCCTTGGCTTAGGAATATAGGGCTTGCTTTGTGGGTGGGTGGCAGAGATCTCATGTGGTTTGAAGGAAATCTACTTCTGAAGTAAAAATAAAACTGCAGTTGGAATTGTTACTGTGGTGTGCCTGAGTCACTTTGGGAAAAGTCCTGCCAAGTCTCTGACCCTGGAGATGGGACTCCCCTCCCCCCTCACTCCTTCTACCTGGACAGAGCCTGTTCTTCACACACACACAACTGCAGAAAGAAAGAAAATCCAAACAATTACCATATCCCAGGATCTGTTGCCAGAGCCAGCAAAGGAGGGGGAGGAGCTGGAGGGACATCAGAATTCTGGTCCAATTTCCAGACAGGCGGCAGCAGAGGGGCAGAGTTCAGGTACCCGGGTATGAGGTCCTGAGTGGGATGGCGCAGTGCCAGTGGGCAGGCTCCTGCTGCTGCTCCTTTTCAGAGCTGGTGGCAGCTAGAGCCCGTGCTAATCCACCCCTGCAGCCCAGCCTTCTGTGGCTCAGTCCCAGTCTGCAGTTCACTTCTGAGAACGGAACCAAGCCTGTCCCTCTCCCATCTGGGCTCCCCTCCGTAAAGCAAGCTGCCATTGGTAACGGTCTCATGACAGCTAAAAGAAAACTGCACACTCAAAACCAGTTCAAAGTTGCTGAGTTCAGATGAAGGGCGAGCATTCAGCCGGAGGCTGCTGTGGCTTCCCGCTCTGCCCCTGCTCACGACCCTTCAGGCCCGCCATGGCTGCCCGGGACCCGCCGTCAGGCCTCGGAAAGTTCATTCCAGCCTAGAATTAGGATTCTACTAATCTTCCAGGCAGGTGTTTATAGGAAGTTAGCTGGAAGATTACAGAGGCCATGTTTGGGGGGGGGGGGGGGGGGGGGGGTGGGGGGGAAGGTCCCCAAATTCTCACTACCAATTGGGGATATCAGGCTCTCTTTCCAAAACCTTAAAAAAGGAAAAAGGACACTAAATCCAAAACCCACCATAAAATCAAGCTCTCAAAGCCCGACAGGCAGTGAGTGAGGGTGAGCAGAGCTGGCTCGTGCCCACCCTGACCAGGGATGGTCACCAGGAGATGGGAAAGACCCCAGTCCCAGAGGGTGCCCTCAGGCCTGTCACAGAAAGGTTCTAGAATGCACCACTTCCCTGAGCACTGTCCCTTAACACGCCCAGTGGGAGGGGCCCAGGCTGGGGCTGGAAGCACTCCTGACAGGATATGACTGAGGTAAAGGTGCCCCTCCCCTGGGTGAAGCAAGCTCCCAGAACGACAAGACCTGATTTTTAAAACCTCATTAACTTTTCTTCTCCAAACTACAACTAAAAATGTTCCATTGGCACTTTTAGCCAAAAGTGCCTAATTTTTCCATGAGTTCTGGTCTCCTGAGGTGGGAGCTAGGGAGCACTCGATGAAGAAGCTGCTGTTTCCGCCGAAGCTGCTGTTTCCGCAGAAACTGCTGTTTCCAACGAGGGACAGGGCAGCTGGGGAGGTGAAGGCCACAGATGCAGTCACACATTCACAGTATCAGCTCTATGGAAAGCAATTGGTGTCTTTGACCTAAGGAAGCTCCAAACAGATGAGGTGACATCACGTGCTCGGCGGAGGGCTCTCAGACACCCTGCAGTGGGAAGTCATGTTTCTGGGGTCTATGACCAGGGCACTTGCCCTGTTCCGCATTCACTGGTGCATGAAGTTTTTGTGTCATCCACGGGCATGAGGCTGGGGGAGGAGCAGGGGGCCCACTGAGCTGGCTCTGTCCTCTAACAGCTGACGGGTCTCTGGAGGGTCCTGACGTCTGTGGATCCTGTCACGGTTTGTGATGAAAATGAGTGAGGAGAGGCTAGGTTGAGAGGTCACCAACCACCCCGTAAAAACATCAAAGTGTCTTAAAAACAGTTCACAGAGTGAAAAGTTGACAGTTTCTGTATCACAATATAGAGAACATCTGCGGCATCTAGAAGAGTCTCTTGGTATAAATTCTGAGTAGAAAATGAAGTTGGTTTTCTGTGGTGTGGAACAGTCTTCAAAGTCTGAAGTCTGCTGCAGGCTGGCTCCTTTATCACATGCTGGCTTCTCTTGGATGGGGTCAGGTGGGGATGGGGCAGGACAGTCCCTGGGGTGAAGAAAAAACACGGGTTTAAACCCCCTGCAAAGGAGGCTCTCCTGGCTGTGCAGTGACACTGCACTGGCTGCCCAGCCCTGAGTTCCCTTTAGACATGTGTTTCTCCCTGTGTCCCAGCTCTCTGGTCTGACCCCTAGAGCTCCACACTTCCTTCCGCCCCTCCCCCTCGATGAGTTCTGCTAGAAGCCTCGTCCTGCTCCCCTCAGCTCTGTTCTCCAGCCTGCTTGGTTCTGGAGTTGCCAAGGGCAGAATAACAAGGCAGGGACTCCAGAGGTGGGGACAGTGCTGCTAGCACCACCAAGGCAGGACATACATGACGAGACTGCTCTGGCTGGAGCCACACAGTTAGCAACAGCCTATGCCTTTGCTCTGCTGAGTTCCAGGAGAGGCATCTCTTGAGGGCAGGAGCTCCCCAAGTGTCCAGAGTTCCTTAGAACTCTCCCTGGCTGAGATGGGGGCACTCCCCACCCCTGAAGGAACGCCCCTACCTGAGCTCACTCCTCAGAGATCTCGGTCTCCTGGTGGACAACCACCTTGGTCACTGACATGTCTGGGTGCTGCTCCTTGGCCTCCTTGATGGCTTGAACAAGGACCTGTGACATAGGCAGCGCTCATCAGGCAGAGAGCAACTGGCTGTTGAAAGGAACCTGGGGTGGCACACAACCCAGCCCAAGGGGACCAGTGCCTTGTCCTGTCTGAGCCTATCCTGCGGACTCAGACCACAGAAGCAGGGAAAGGCAGAGGTCCTCTTCAGAAAAACGGGCAACTTCAGGAGGGAGAAGTTCTGTTCACATGTGGAATCTAGCGCACAAACCGTTCAACACAGGAACGGGGTTGTCAGGCCAGGAAACACAGGTTTTAAAAAGGAAGAAGTGTCTTTGGCACCAGTGGAAGGAAGGCACAGACAGGCTGACCTACGACATGCGAGGTACCAGCCTAAGACATTCATTTCCATAACCTTCACAACAGAGGGAGTAGGACTGTGCTGTGTCCACTCTATAAACAAGGAAGCTGCACACAACACGACGTCAAGCTGCTTCTCAAATGGAAGGGCAACCGGGCTTTTGAATCTAAGCCTCTTCTTTCACATAGTCCATTAGGTTCCAGGGTGCTGGTCTGAGCCCCTGGAACAGCTACAGAACACAGAGGGACAGCCACAGCAGGAAGTGACACCGCCATACTAGTATCCTGTTAGAGCTAATGGTTCCTAAGAACAATTTCCAGCCAGGACCAGAGGGAGACAACTTCTGGCATCTAGACTTCCACAGGACCTGCTGTCTCTGCTGGCCCCGCTCCTCTCCCTGGACACAGCTGCCACAATGCAGGCCCAGCTCAAGCCCTCTCCCTGGAGGCCCCGCCTCCTTCTAGGAAAGCCCACAAGCCAGCTGCTTTCCTCAACAGTCCTTCCTAAAACACTTCCCCTGAAGCCAGAGCCTTGGGTTCCTAGAAGAGACAAGGGGCTTGAGCTGTCTCTGAGCCATCAAGTATCATTATGCCAACTCTGACCCATGCTGATCTTCATCTTACAGAATAAGGTTACTGCTCAGAGTCGCTCAAAAGTGCATAGGACAGGGCTGGAGAGATGGCTCAGTGGGTAAGAGCACCGACTGCTCTTCCAAAGGTCATGAGTTCAAATCCCAGCAACCACATGGTGGCTCACAACCACCCGAAAAGAGATCTGAGGCCCTCTTCCGGTGTCTGAAAACAGCTACAGTGTACTTACATATAATAAATAAATAAATCTTTAAAAAAAAAAAGTGCATAGGACAGATCAGGGGCAGAGGCAGGGTTCAGGCCTGTCTGCTCTAAAGACCTTCTCCCCACAGCTCTTGCTGTGAGATCACGACAACACACAGCAGGGTTCAAACCACAGGTTGTGGCTGATAGTAATGAGGACCCACTGAGCTCAGCACATGGGCTACACGACCCGACCTGGGCCTCCAGCCTTCTTCTGGGACCTTGAGCACAGTGTCCACAGCAGTGAGTTAGCTCAGCCCTCCAGCCTCCTCCTGTTCTCAGGCACATCAGCAGAGGCCAGCCGCAGGCCTACCCCCTCCACAACCTCTTCCACCCCCTCTCTGCAGCACCCAGCAGAGAACTAGGAACATTAACTCTGACCTTATTATTTTCTAATTGCCTATAGCACACAATTAGCACCTAATTAACATAAAAACATAGAATTTTAGCACCCAGAAGGGCCCAGGAATTATCTGGATCAAGCCACTCTTTTTTAGAGAGGAGACTATCAGATGTAAAGTGATCTACCCAAGGTCACATAGCAAGTTGGAGACAGATCCAGGACAAAGAATGAGTCCTACATCTCCTGGTGTCTCACCCCCTCCAGCTCTCTCCCCCTGTAACTGGCTCAGCTACTAAAGCACTCAGCAGCAGAGGACAGCACCTCCCCTTTGCCTCTGTGCATCCATCACCCCTGAACCATAGCCACAACACCACCACCACCACACACACACACACACACACACACACACACACACACACACACACACACTTCTTGTTATTTGAGACAGGGTCCCAGTGTAGCTCAGGCTGGCTGTGGTGAACTTCCTGCCTCAGTCACCATGCCTATCTACCCCACTAAGAGCCCCGCCCCCAGGCTTCCATGTTTTGAGGTCCCCTGTTTTCCCCCTCAAGAGCTAAGATAGCTGTGCCCACGAGGCCCCACCACATTCCCACCTGATCATGGTCGATATCCGCATCTCCTGTGATCACAATTCTCTTCTCGATCCGGGTCTCGGAAATCCCACCTTTTACAGTCTGTAACCAAAGGAAACCGCCCGGTGAGAGCCGTTCAGCAGGAAGAAGAGCAAGACAGCCCACACGGTTCTAAAAGCTCCTGACCAACAAGTTTTGTTTGTTTGTTATTTGAGGATGTAGCCCAGGCTGAGTACCCCAGTGCTGGCACTGACCAGGACAGTTTTTCCCACACCTCAGCACTGGGCATAGCCTGCCAAAAGGAGCGTCCTGCTCCCAGACCTTGGTCTGCTAGACACTGTAGTACAAGAATAAAAAGACACAATTTTGTTTTGTTTTGTTTTTGGATTTTGTTTTTTGAGACAGGGTTTCTCTGTGTAGCCCTGGCTGTCCTGGAACTCACTCTGTAGACCAGGCTGGCCTCAAACTCAGAAATCCGCCTGCCTCTGCCTCCCAGAGTGCTGGGATTACAGGCGTGCGCCACCCCCCACCCCCCAGCTCACAATTTGTTATTTACCTGCTTTTTTCTTTTTTCCAAAACTACAAACACCCAGCAAGAACAGCGGCATGCCACGTTGTTCTTATATTTTTACTTGATTGTTTTTAGGATAGGAACACAGCAGGAACACATAAATAGGGACCTCCTATTTATGACAAAGCCTAGCCAAATTTTGTTTTCTTTTTCTCTAAACTTCTTATAACAGATTGCAGGCCAGGTGTGGTGGTACACACCTATAATCCCAGTACTTTTTTTTTTGGGGGGGGGGGGTGTTTCGACAGGGTTTCTCTGTGTAGCCCTGGCCTGGAACTGACTGTACACCAGGCTGGCCTCGAACTCAGAAATCCGCCTGCCTATGAGTCTGAGTGCTGGGATTAAAGGCGTGTGTCACCACTGCCTGGCTACCCCAGTACTTCTTAGCCTAAGGTAGTACTCATGAGTTCCAGGTCAGCCTGGGCTATTGATATTGTATCATATCAATAATCCCTGTGCGCGCACATGTGTGTGTGTGTGTGTGTGTGTGTGTGATTGCATGTTGGGGATGGAACCCACAGCCTGTGTGTGCATGGTAGGTACATGCTTGCCACCAAACTATACCCCCATCCTCCACAGCAAGACAGATGTGTGATGAAAATGACTATGTGCCTTTCCCAGGTGTATTCTGGGGACGGCATCTTTCCACCTGTGATGCTTTGAGTAGCAATGCAATGGGGATGGAGCTGAGAGCCTTTGCTTATATAGGTCCCCCCTAGGGTACAGCACCAAGCTCGGCAGGCCACTGGCAGCTCCGTTACCTTGGTAATCTGTGTCGTGGTGGTACTGCTTGTGGTCTCAGATGTGATGGTCTGAGCTGTCAGCAAGACTCCAGGGTCTAAGTCCCCATTGCTGTCCTCAGTCTGCAGAAGAAAGGACAAGTCATCAGGCCCCTCAGGAGGCCTGGGGGTCAAACCCCCAGGTTTAAAATGGCTCTTCAGCTGTATTCTGCTTCAAAATCTAACCCTTACAGTGCCTCTCACTGGGTAAGCAGCTCCAGTCTTCTGGGAACAAGACTGTGGCTTAAAAAGCTGGATGAATGGGGCTGGAGAGATGGCTCAGTGGTTAGGAACACTGGCTGCTCTTCCAGAGGACCTAGGTCTGATAGGGTCCTCCTCCCTAGCACCTACATAACAGCTTATAAGCATCTGTAACTCCAATTCCAAACCCTATGACAGCCAGCCAGAGCTACATAGTGAGACCCTGTCTTGAAACAAACAAACACAAAACAAGTTGAATAAAGTCAGTGCACTGGCACACACATTTGATTCCAGAACTTGGGAGGCAGAGGCGGGCAGGCCTGAGTCCAAGGCCAGTATGGTTTATAAATTCTAGGACAGCCAGGCCTCCTGAGCGCCCTCCCTATACCCCAACATGGTGATGAGTACGACCTGGTCAGCTCTAGGTCAGTCACTGGCGTGGATCTGAAAGAGGCAGGAGTGTGGCAGCTTCAAGGGTGACTCCAGCGACACAGGGGCAACACGGTGCAGTTCACAAAGGGTCTCGGAAGCATCAGCACCTCTCTCCCCCAGTCAGAAAACTTGAAACTATGGAGGCAGGAGAGGCACTGACCAGCTC
The DNA here is from genome assembly GCF_947179515.1 of Apodemus sylvaticus. Taxonomy (NCBI): domain Eukaryota; kingdom Metazoa; phylum Chordata; class Mammalia; order Rodentia; family Muridae; genus Apodemus; species Apodemus sylvaticus. The sequence goes on from NC_067474.1 coordinate 145,466,912, forward strand.
TGGCTGACGTGTGAGTGTGGAATAGGAATCTCACACTTGTCAGTGAGGGAACAGTTCACTTCCAACTGAGTCAGGAACTGACCATGCAAGGCAGAAAGTGCCCACCCATGATAAAGCGGGGTACATGCATGGTAGGCTTTAGAGATTGTTATTTTAAGGGCTCCTCCTTGTGGATATTTTAAATGCCAGGCTTCAAAACAGGCTCAAACAAGGACTAAGCTGCTGGTTATGATTAACTAAGAAACGATGTTAACAGGAAGCTAAAGAATGGTGGCAGGGCCAGGGCAATCGTTATCAGCGGACATGTGGCCAGCAGAGGCAAGCAGACCTCCATGGCCAAGACAGAAGGAAACGGGAGGAAGACATAGCTCACCTCAGGGGTGTGCTTGCTAGTTAGCAGACCTGAAACACTGGGCCCTGGTGTCAGGGGTTCAAGAGAATGGACACAGACACTATCTCTATAAAGGGTACCGCATGACAGAGAATGGTCACCACACCAGACAAAAGTAAATCACCCCTCCTCCTCTTTATGTAAACAGCCAGAATGAGCAGTGTTGTCAACTTCAGTTTTTAAAACACATGGTCTCCGCTATGTTGCTCAGGCTAGCCTTGACTCCCGAGGCTCACGTAACTCTCCTGCCTCAGTTCCTGAATAATTTAGGCCACAGGTGTGGAACACTATGACTGGCTTTATTTCACTTATGAGCAGGGCCACGTTTCATCTGGACAAACAAATCTAGGAAGGGGAGGAGTGCTGGCAGAGGCCAGGTTCCAACCTTCACACCATGCATTGGTGGCTGGCCCACTAGTGTCTTCTGCTGAGACCATTTATCTACAGACGACTCAGACACATGTGTACTTTACACCTCCTACTATGTGCCAAGCACGCTGTGCGAATGCTGCCTCACATCTGAGGCACCCGAGGTAGAGGCTGTTTGATTCTCTGTGTAGTCAGGAGAACTGGCCTTCGGGGAGGTTGGTTTGTCCAAGGTCCTATAAGCTGACAGGTGTTCAAAATGACACAGAATGGGCAAGAAATTTGTTTGAAGGCTAGAATCGGAGTTTCCCAGCTATGGAGACAACTTACAGTCTGGGCTCCAAGTAGTTCACGCTGGCTTATAACTACCTATGTAGTCATGGCTGGACTTGAACTCAAGGTCCTGTCAAACAAGATCTGTTTCCTCACTTCCTCACAGAAGTGGAAGTGCTTCTTGTAGGAGTACAAATCAGCAGCCGGGCAGTGGTGGCACACACCTTTAATCCCAGCACTCAGGAGGCAGAGGAAGGCGGATCTCTGTGAGTTTGAGACCAGCCTGGTCTACAGAGCGAGTCCCTGCCTTGAAAAAGGCAGCCAGACAAAAGGCTATTCAATTTCATGCCAGGGAGGCAGGCCCTGAGCCCGGGGCTGTGACTGTTTCCACCTGCTGCCCACCCTGCAGTCTCTTCTGTCCGTCTCTGGAGGAGCAAAGGGAGGCCCTGTCATGGCTGCCCACTTCCAGCTATCCACCCCTCTCTCACCGGTCTCCTTTCCTGCACCCTCTCACCAATACTCCCTTAAGGCATCACAGTACCGATGGTCACCTATACACATCCACTTGTCCTGTAAGCCAGCCATTTCATTCTTAGGTGTTTATTCAAATAAAACATCTACAGAGACACGTAAGTGAGTGCTCACAGAGGTCTAGTCACATTTGCCCAACTCTAGATATACCTCAGGTGTCCATCAAAAAGTGAAATGAAAAGAACTGTGGCCTTGAGGCCTGGGAGATGACTCCTCAGGTAAAGCACTTGTCGTATAAGCTTGAGAAGCAGGTTCCTACTCTCAGAACCCAGTATGTGCTGAGTGGGTGTGAAGCCCGCTTGTAAGAAAATAATTAATGGTAAAATCACTAAGCTGGAGTTCCTGCCCAGGACCAAAACATAAACACTCAGGAGGCTGGTCATGGTCTACAGTAATTAGGAAGCATCGTGTGTGTGAGAAGCCGGAAGGGGTGGGAGAGACAGAGACAGTACACATTTCTGGCCGTCCTGCCTCCACAGCTAACAGGATGCCTGTCTTATAAGGCCCTGAGGGTGGAACTCAGGCTTCATGCAGGTGAGGCAGCCCACAACTGACTGAGCCCTACTACCCTGCATTTAAAAAAAAAATCTTCATAGGGTCTCAGTAGCCTGGGTTGGTCTTGAACTCATAACCCTAAGCCCTCAAGAACAGCTGGGTTATAAACCTGTACTGCCAAGCTTGGCCCCACCAAAATTTTACTGTATATGCTACAAAGTTTTAACACTTCAACATGACGTGTAAGGGTGTTCAGTGAGCTTCCCTCTCATTGCCAAGCAGGATCAGTTCCAGTCTTGCTTGTTTTTGAGACAGGGTTTCTCTGTGTAGCCCTGGCTGTTCATGAACTCCCTCTGTAGACCAGAATGGCTTTGAACTCAGAGATCCACCTATCTCTGCCTCCCAAGCGCTGGGGTTAAGGGTATGCACCACCACGCCTGGCTTCTAACTTAGTTTTGAATTGGGATCTCTCACTGAACCTGGAGCTCATGAATTTATAGTTTGGCTGGACAATGAGCTCCAGGGATCGCCCTGACCCCTCTCTCCTGACCCCGCCCACCAGCACTGAGGTCGCAGGTGCTTGCCCCATACCTGGCTTCTTCCATGGGAGGCGGGATCTGAACTCAGGTCTTCACACTTGTACAGCAAGCACTTTGCCAATGAGGCCATCTCCTCAGCCCTTCACTTTAAATTATCTGTCCAAGGAGAATGTATGCACCCCCCCCCTTTCTGCCCACGAACAAAAGAGAATATGATTCCCATGTTTGGTGTGGGCATGATGTTTTCATGTGCCATGTAAAGTTTACCCGTGTTATTCAAATGCTGATTTCTCTGCCCTCATACCTTGTTTCAATCCAGACACAGCACTGTAATGCTTATACCAAGAATCTCCTGTCTCAAGTTTGTGTAAATAATTCTTACCATTTATTCTCTGCCTTGCCAATAAATGCTGATCACCCAGTGGCTGGGCAGAAGAGAATAGGGTGGAAACTTCCACCAGCAGGAGGGAGAGGAATTCAGATTGGAGCCAGGAAGAGAGTGTTAGAGAAGAAGCCATGGGAAGAAACTTCTGAAGCAGAAAGAGCTAGAACAATATTAAACTGCAGGTATCATGGGGCAGGGCTGGGAGGTAGCCAGATTAGCATGGGAGGTGAAAGTAGATCATTTAACTACCCAGCTAGTGGGGTGCAGCCTGAAATAAATCACGGTTTCTCTATGTGGTTACTGGGGACTAGCAAGGGTGAGGAAATACAGCTGGCAGGCTAATTCACTCTATGCACTCAGATTAAAACAATTCATTTTACCGTTTGGCCATGTTGCTCACTCACACATTTAGTGTGAAGTCTGGTCCCCAGCAGCAGCCACACGAAGTTCCTCAACAGGACGCCCCATGACTTATTTAACCAACCCCCACCACTGAAGGCCATTTAGGTTGCTTCCAAGGCAGGGACAATTGAAAGCATGCATTCCTTTGCATATGTAAGTCATTCTTTTCCGAATCCTCAGGCTAACCAGATGTACAATCCGAACACTGTTTTTCTTTCCTTCTTCTTCCATCACCTCTAATGCCAAGGCCTACTGGATAGCTTTTCTCTGTCTCTCTTGACTGACAGGTCTTTCCCTTCACTTCCTAAGGCTATACTTACTTCTGTCCCTATGAACATCTCCCCAGATCTGCCCTGGTCATAACCCTGTCTCCAGGCCTGTCCCTACTTTAATACAGTCAACATGCAGCTCTGGGAATCATCTTAAAAAGGCCATTGCTTTAATGATGCTACTTTATTACCCACCACCCAGAACCTCGAAGGAACTTGTCACTCACCAAATTAACCCCACACTCTAGATCATACAGAGAGAGGGGAGGAGCGTACAGACACTGACTGAGCACCATGGAGATGCCAGTGCTCTGCAGAACCGTTTCACCTAAACTTCCTGCACATTCTGCAGCGGGATGCCATCCTGTGCCGCATCAGAGCCAGTGATGGAGAGGCTGGTGGCTGCTGGTCTAGGATTATCTATCAAGCAGTTACTCCTCTTAGGGGATACAATGCTGTGTCAAACTGCAAAGCACACACTCCAAGCCTCCTGAGAGTAAAGCATCATGTGGCTCATGGTGATGTGCAGACTGTCTGAAGAGATAGATCTTCAGGGCTGAGCCAGAGCTGCCCCGCTGCCCCTCTGCACTGTGCTCTACCCGTGAGCTGCAGTCCCAGCCCCTTGAATTACCTCTTTATCCCATCTGAGTTTCGTCATAGAGCTGTCTAGTACCTGATGTGTGCTTATGTAGGTTCCTCTCCTTTTTCATTTTTGCTTGTTAACTTTTCCATTCAAGGTCTTTCAGGCTAGCCCAGGGAGGGTCTCGAACCCCCAACCATCTGCCTCCACCCTCCATGTGAGGATTCCGCTATGGGCTGCTGTGTTTTACCCTTCTCTCCTTCCAGAACGTTCCCTAGAGGATAGAGACTGTCTACCCTTACACCACTTTGACTTAATACATAAAAGCTCAATAAACATCTGCGGTAGAAGTGAATTAAAAGCCCATCTTAGTATTAACTTCTTGCTGTCTGTGACAAAAAAAAAAATTCAACAGAATACAACTCTGATACATTCAAATTACCCAAAATTATCGATAAAGTTTCACTGTAGTTAGGAAATAAAAGATTTTTAAAAAATTTTAAACCCTCACAATAAGACCAAGACACGGAAAGTAACACCATTAGCAGGGCTGGCCAAGGCTTAATGACTTGTCCAAGTTAGGAAACAGAGGAGCAAGACCAAAGCACAGGTTTATCTGAGCCAAAGTTCATGTTTGCATCACACTAGAATAACTTTCCCAAATGACTTGGATGGATGGGCACAAGAGGACAGATTAGCGGTGATTTCTTTTGTTCTCTGGTGCTGGGATCTCATACATGTCAAGTACAATGTTATTCCACTGACATTTGGCACTGATTTACTTTTTAAGATAAATTATTTTGAGACAGGGTCTCATGTAGCCCAGGCTGGCCTCAAACTCACAATGTAATTGAGAATCCTGATCCATCTGCCTCTATATCCAAAGCGCTGGCATTATAGGTGTGCACCAGCACACCCAGTTTTTATATTTTAACTGTTTCTATGTGTCTATGCACACAAACAGGCGCTGCTTCACAGGCCAGAGGACAACTGACAGATATCAGTCCTCAGGTGTTTTTCATCTTTTCTTTGAGATATGGCCTCTCCCTGACACATAGGGCAGACTAGTGGACCTACAAGCTTCCATCTAAAGAATCTGGAGGTCCAAAGTCAGGTCTCCATACTTGTGAGGCAAGTACTTTACCAACTGAACCATTTCCCAGCCCAAACTAGATCTAGTTTTATGTGTTTCGGGTTGAACCCAGACTCCGCTCATGCTAGATGAGTACGCCTATCAGTTGAGCTGTCCAGTCTTTGCTTGGAAGCAGCAGACAGTGTCTTACCTGGGCAGCTTCGTAGGTGATGGTCTTGGTCTCAGTGTGGACAATGGGGACATCTTTGGTTGGGATTTCACTTTTCACAGCATTGGCAGTATCTGAGATGGTGACAGTTTGAGTCTTTACCAGAGGAGGCTGTAGACAGTAAAGAAACAGAGTTGGCCAATCTTCCTGTGGGCTGTGGAGAGCTGAACCTTCTGACCCTGATCTGATCAAAGCATTAGCTTGAATCAAGCAAAGGTTGGAGTCACTCTCCAAAGGACACGATTCCCCAAAAGCCCTGACAGGGTGCCACATCTTGAGAAGGGCATGGAAAGAGGTATTACTGCAGCCACTTCCAAAAGCTTAATGGAAAATTATAACGCCAGACACTTTATGACCGGCGATATAAAACACTTCAGACCAACCTTCAGAATTTAAATATAAAATTATTTGCCAAATAGAAATCACTTCTATTTGTCCTTGTGACTGGACATTATAATTAAGAAAACCAGGCACATTTCCCCACTAAGTACAAATGTATATGGAGCAGCAGAAGTCCTGGAACACATTTCCTTGGAATTCATTAACTTCTTTCAAATCAATGTCAGACGTTCACTTTGGATTTACCGAGAAGAAACAGTATTTGGAAAACCAGAAAGAAAAAAAAAATCAGTTTTCCCACCACCTGGTGATTAATTTCAGAATTCTGAAAGAATGAACATTAGTGGAACACCACAGCCCTTTTTGCTTATCTATTCACCTTCCCAGGATATCCATCACCCTAAGCGGCCATTCACCTTAGTGCAGAAGTTAGTGCCCGTGATCACGGAACCCCATGAGGAGGCAGTGGAAGTGGTGGACTGGACAACAGCGGTCACATGTCAGTGAGGAGTATTGGAAAATTCTTGAGCATGGTCTTAGGAATCTGAAGGCTCCTCCCCAGAGGAGTATTTCATCTCTCACCATAGCTCAGCCTTGAGAATGGAGAGAGGAACCAATTTACACCAGCTGCTCCAAGGTAAATAGCTGGAGTTTATTCCTAAGAGTTTTATTAAGTCATTATAAGAGAAAATGAGACTAGTCAGAGTTAATTCCTCTGACTGAGTTTCTTTATGCCAACAAGGGCTTCAGCTTTTAACTGTGACTCTGAGAACAGCACCTTTACCACCACTGCCGCCTCACCTCCTCCACCAGAGGCCGGCCCTCTCCCAAAGAGTGTCATTAGCTCTGCATTGTCAAAGCGGTTACTACCTGGAAACTTCGAATGAGGGTGGGGAACTGGTTACCCACAGGAGAGTCAAGAAGGGACCCGATCTGGGTCTCAAAGGTCTCTGCGGCTGCACCCAGCTCTTCGCTATTGTCTGCCTTTTTCCCACCGAGTTGCAGCTGGCAGGAAGCCGGAGTTACTGGGAAACTTAATGCACTGGCCTGTTCCTCCACTCCTAAACATTCCCCACTTGGGCCTGTTGGCATCTCTTCAGCATCAAGATAGCCAGCTGCCCCCTGCTCCTTCTCTTCCGCCTCCTTGCTGTTTATGGAGAGGGAGCCAGAACCAAAGCTCTGTGGCGACTCCGGCGGGGTGGTCATCAGGCTCTGACTAGGAACTACTGACTGCTTGGGGCACTCCCATTCAGAGGCAGGGTAGGTGGGTGGCCCTTTTGTCATGGTAGCCACCTCCTCTGTTCGAATGCCATTTATACTCTACAAATGAATGACACACACAAAGCAAGATCAGGGGTAAGTGGAGAAATCAGAGTGAAACTGAGACTCAGCAAGGATGGTCAGGAAGTCTCAAACGTATTAATGTTAATACCACCAAGTCTCTTAGCTCCAAAGATGGTCAAAAGAACAACTATTCATACAGGAGTCAGGAGCTTAAGCAGTTCCAACTTTGTTGGATCTCTTTCTGGACCCCGGTCAATAGGAGAACAACTTTAGTGCACCTCACATTACTATGCACGTTCATCTGCCTACAGCCCTAGAAATACAGCATCTATGTTCACACCTAAAGGAGGTACTGTCACTCCTTCTCGCTGGCTCAATTATGCAAAAGACAATGTAACTTGGGAGTTCATCAAAACATGTTCTTGATGAGTTCTCCTGTCTCCACACTGTATACATCACCTTGGTCCCTAAGATGAATCTAAGCTTTAAGTTTCTGTCAGCAGGGAGACAGGAGTAGAGCCCATGTCACATACAGGGCTGCAGACCTGATCCTGATGTCATGCCTGATGCCCGGGGAAGGGAAATGAGCAGCAGCCGCCACGCTTCTTCACAGACGAACTGCCCAACATGCCAGCCACAGAGGGAGGAAAGCCCAGGACAGTCTTCTCAGGCCACATGCCTCTCCTCATGGGACATGGGATGGGAATGTATACATACATACATACATAATACATATACACACATATATATATATATGCACACACATATACATACACATATATGTACATATTTATTTAGCTTTTACTACATTATTTTTAAAATCTATAGTTCTGAAGCAGTTCATCATGAAAAGTTAAGCATTCACATATATAAACTAATATGAACTTAAAATTCACCAGACATTCATTTCACTTTTAGCTTGACTTTCTAGCAATCTTCAGCAGTATTGATTCCGGCTGTTATGAGGAGATGCTTCCCTGTATGGGAGTTAAGAGCACTCAGGTCTCAAATCCAAGAAAGGTCATTTTACTGCTTCACATGCTATGTGGGAAAGGGGATCTTTTAGAAAGGTGTTCCTAGAGAAAATACACAGCTTGCACCAGCTGGCACATTTCAAGTCAGTCAGTTATCAGTCAGTCAATCAATCATCAATCATCTAGCTACCTACCATCTGTCTATCCACATATATTTAAAATCCCTGCTCTTTCCCTGTAAGCCAGCCCATTTTGTGATGAACATAAAATTCCCGAGTCATCTTAAAACAGGCAGCTGAAGCGTGTCTGGAACAGGCCCATGCTGAATCAGACAAGGAGTCTTTCACCAGCCCGTTATCCATATTATATAGGGCATGCAAGAGAGCTGGGGGGTTGGGAATCTAGTTCTCCACAGATCAGACACCTAACATATATTGGCTAAATACCACGTGAGTTTCCTCGTATTTAAAACGAGACTACCATTTAGCTGGGCTTGTAGAGGTCTTAGGATCAAGTAGAATAACATCTATGAAAACACTTTTCAATTCTAAGGTCCCAACCCTTCACATAATTCAACCAATCAGCAGGGCAGCTCTGATGTCTCGGCCTAGAGGACACAGAACTGGTTTGTCATCGCTATGAACACACTGAATTACTTTCTAGCACCCTTATCCCACAAACTTTTGGAATTTTTCACCCTAAAGAGTTGAGCAAAAAATAGCTCACAAATGGGCCTTCTCCCGATGTGCACCCACCCCAGCTCTGGGAAGTACTAAGCCCATTCACACGCGGGGGAGTAGCAAAACTTCTCTACATAACTTTCCTACAACTGGAAGGCTAGCTGATCTGACAACCAAACAATGGTCAACTTTGTTGGTGTTTGCTTTTTACTTTTTAAAGAACAGTGTCATTATGTGTCCCTGGCTGGCCTTGAACTTGTGATTCACCTTCCCAAGTACTGGTATTATAGGCATGCAACATACCTGGCAGGCCAGCTTTGTGTCAGTCCGCAGAAATGATGCGACAGACAGACTGCCATCAAGAAGTTATTTGTTCATTAAACATTGTGTAGTTTAATGAAATCTTTTTGATTTTGTTTTGTTTTATATGCCCCTGGGCAGGACTGATGGTTCTTCCTCCCCACTCAAAGGCCGTGGGGACTAAACTGAGGTCATTAGGCTTGGCAACAATTAAACAGATTGATTTTCCTCCCCTTAAAGTAAATATAGAAAAGACCAAAGGTTCAAACTGTAATGAGAGTAATATGCCAACTTCATAAGTACTCACAGCACCTTGCACGCATGAGCTGTCATAAATAGAGGGAAGACCGGCAGCGATTGGCTTGGTCAGCCACGTGCCACATTCTAAGACCAGGTCAACCTCTCTGGCTGGTGCCACTGTCTGATCTTGCGGGCAACATAGACAACTATTCACTGGACATCCTCTATCTGCCTTAGAAGGAATGTACCATGCATGCCCACTTCACCTTCCTATGTTGCTGCCCAGCTTCTCTGCTGATATATGGTAGCACCATCTGTCTAGCGGACAAGGTCTGAGTCTGTATCTGTGCTTTCTTATGCAATTGTGTACATGTGTGTGGGTGTGCACCTGCATATATGGAGGTCAGAGGACAACTTGTGGAAGCCAATCCTCTCCTTCCACCATGTGCGTCCCAGGGCTGGACTCTGGCGGTTGGGCTCAGCACCTTTACTGAGAGTCACCTCACTAACCCAGGCCAATTTCATTTTGGAATACTTACCCTAGCCAATTGTCTCTGTTTTCACATTTACTAGCTTCACTTAAGCACCACCTATTTTTTTGTTTGTTTTGTTTTGTTTTGTTTTAAGAGAGCAAGGTTTTCACTGGTGTGGAGTGTGCTAATTTCTGGTGGGTGAGCGAGCCTTGGGATCCTCCTGTCTCCATCTCTCTAGCACTGGGATTAAGCATGTGCCACCACACCTAGCATTTTTACTTGGTTTCTGGGGTCCACTAGACTAGCTCCCTAGTCCCTCATTTAATTCTTTGTTATCTCACTTGATATAATCACTATCCTGGTTTTATAAATGGAGGAACAGAAAGCTTAAGCAAGTTAGAACTAGGGTTTAGATTCAGCTCTGTCCCTGGTTCTGAGGCTCCTCTCTTCCCACAGAGCTAGGCAGATTCTGAGCAGACGAACACACATGTCCAACTATGCTAAGAAGAACGGCCATCACAACAGCCGAATCTGGAGAAGCACATGACTGTCCAAAGAACTCATCGAAGGACATATTTTAGTGGCTGACGTTACATTTTTAAACCTAAGACATTTGAAAAGACACAAGACTGGCCAGGGGATATAAAGTCTCATGACAAGAGAAACCCATAATTTGGCAGCTAATGTCCGTGAAGAATTCTAACTGACAACGCTGTTGCCTTTGGCCATGACCATCAGCATAGGCCATGGTATTATATAATACTGCACAACTGCATGATACCAAATTAGCCTAGAGACTACGAAGGGATCTTGCCAGAAATACGACTTGACATATGGCTATGTCTAAACCATCCACAGCGAAAGGCAAAATTGAGGCTTTATGTGACTCTGAGGTATTTGTTGATTTAGCTGTTGCTTATCTGGACTGTTGGAAGACTCAAGGAAGAAGCAGGCTACAATAACAAACCAGATACCTGTATAAGGCACAATGGCAATACGTTGGTTTCAAGGATATAAGAAGACCCAGGTATGGGGGTACAGACCTCTAATCCCACACTTAATATAGACAGGCAGAGCTTAGTGAGTCCAAGCCAGCCTGCTGGCCTACACAGTGAATATAGTGAGTTCCAGGCTATCCAGGACTACATAACAACAGAATGAAACACACACACACACACACACACACAAAGAAAGTCTATTAGAAAATATTAGAAACCATTTAGTTGAACAGGAAAATCATTTGAAGATTCAATCTCATTTAAAAAAGATATAAAGATAATAGCTTCTGAGGCAGACACAAGAGACCAAGAGTTAAGGCTACCCTTGGTTATATATTGAGTTTGAGGTCCTGGAATATGTGAGATCCTATCTTAAAAATACAACTCCATTACCTCCCAAAAAGTTCACGGTGCATGCTAAGCATCAGATTCAATATATTTTGTGGAAAAAAACAAATCCCCGCCCCACCAAAGGCTTTCTACATGTTCAATGAAATTGTATCTTCAACATTTCTCAGGTAGCACTGGGAGCTTGCTCTAAGTGTTAGGTATCTGCTGCCACGCATTAAATCCGATCTAGTCTTTTCTTTTAGGTTACTTTGGAAAGACTCACACATTTGAAGAGACTATAGAAACAGCCACAGTTGTGCCTAAAAGTCTAAAGTAAGAGATAACAGTAAAAACACATTTTGGAAAGCCTTTCTAAGATATTTTTTTTCGAAACAGGGTTTCTCTGTATAGCTCTGGCTGTCCTGGAACTCACTCTGTAGACCAGGCTGGCCTCGAACTCAGAAATCTGCCTGTCCCTGCCTCCCAAGTGCTGGGATTAAAGGCATGTGCCACCACTGCTCAGTTGTTATTTTTGTTTTGTTTTGTTGTTGTTGTTTTTTAATTTAATACAAGTTCGCTGCCACTGTCTTTAGACACTCCAGAAGTGGGCATCAGATCCCATTACAGATGGTTGTGAGCCACCATGTGGTTGCTGGGAGTTGAACTCAGGACCTCTGGAAAAGCAGCCAGTGCTCTTAACCACTGAGCCATCTCCCCAGCCCTACAGACAAGTTTATAAGAAAGGGGTGTGGCAGAGGTGGCCATAGGATTGGGAGCATAAGGCTCACACAGACACAATACCTCCAAAAGGACATTACCCTTGATTTGCAAACCCAGTTAGAAATGTAGTGCACTGCACTGTAAAGGCCCCCAGAGCCAGCAAGAATCTCAGTTATCTTGCTAAGCACAGAAGGAAGACACCAGCAGAAGAGTCCAGCTCCTGGTCCTTAGCTAGAGTGAACAATAAATATTACAGTCACATGTATTAGCAACATTGCAATATTCCCAGATGTTCTGCAACATGCAAGGGGAAAAAACCGTCAACCCCAACCCTGATATCTGTTAACTGCGAGTGCTGTCTCTACATTCTTTTCTTTAAAAAAAAAGGGGGGGGGCAAAGTTTCATGTCTCAGGAAAGAATGCTTTAACTGCCCCATGAAAAGGCTTTAAAAAAAACCCAACATATATCAGTATATGTTAACATGAAAAATATTTTGAAAAACTATAAATGTCAGTGTTTTCCTTGATTGTATAATAACCAGTAGGAACATCAACCTGGTAATTAACAAAACAACATTTACTTTCAAAATCGCTTTTAAATGGGCACTTGCAATAAAAGATAAATCAGCTGTGGTAACGGCTTCTTCGGTAAAGGCCATGTGTAAACAGCACATAAAGATGACAAGGCAGGCAGCAGTAGCCCATTCTTCAGCCAAAAAAGGAAACAAATGAAGAAAGAACCAAAATTACTGAAAAGAAAAACATCCCTAGCCTTCAGCCCCCAAAGCCTGTAAACAATAGCTCCCACCACTTTAAAACTCAGGCCTCTAGCAGCTTCCAAAGGGACAGAGCAATGGGGATAAACTAACAACACTTGCCCGGAAGGGGAAAATATAATCCTTCCGTCTTTACCACAATGCACTTCTCCTCGGCATCCTTCTTCCCTGGGTCATTCATACCTCCTATCTTTTTTGGTTTGTGTGCTGGAAATAACTCTGGTCCTAACTAGAGTCCCCATGAGACGCAGTCCTGTTGGGTTTCCTGGTATGCAGAGCTTCTTTCTATCTGGGTGAATGTTTTCAGGATAAGAACACACAACACGGCCTTTCTTTTCCAGTGAGGCAGTGAACCTTGCCAATAACGGCAATTCTTCAAATAGTTTTGACTTTTTTTTTTTTTTTAAAGAGCTGGAGATTGAACCCAGCACCCCGCACATGCTAGGCATGCTTCTGAGCTAGCCTCTGCCTCCTCAGGTGTAGTCTGAACGGTCCTGTTATTAGATTATCCCCAAATACTTGACGGTAAAAGCAAGCAGCTTCAAGACCCATGCCCGATGCAAAATTCTGACTATTAGCTAATAGAAAATTTTGCCTTAGCACTGCACTCACCCTCGAGGACTCCACAGATCAAAGGGGCATCGCACACCTGAGCAGATCTGCAGAAGTCAGAGTGCTTAAGCAATGTTAGAGGTAATGCAGAACACAGCTGAGAGAACAGAAAACTTAGGTGGTCAGTTTTACTTTAGCACACTGTGAAGGGTCAAGTAAAGCAATGGAGGAGGAACCACAGAGGAGCACAAAAATTCTAGTCATTCCAGGAGGAACATTAAGTTTGTAAGTCAAACTTCACAGAAACCTCATTTTCAAAACGTATTAAAGCTCTGCCTCTCTCTCTTTTCTTTTAAGAGATGGGGACCCACAAGGGACTCATTGTGTAGACAAAGCTGACCTTAGATTCCTGATTCTCCTGCCTCCACCTCCCAAGTACTGGATTACAAATGCAGGCCATAACTCCCAGCCTCATTCAAGTCTTAAAAACCACTTAAAAATTATACTCCAACTTGATGTTTAGAAAACAAACCTTGATTCCACAGAACTACATGCAATATAAAAGAAAATCCTACAGTAATGAAATGGCTTTCTGTGCTAACATTTTCAACAAATTCTGAAAAGGAGCATGGCTTAGAGAGACACAACAGCATTTTTCTATTACTTAGACATTACTACAAGTATATATCTTGAGCCAGGAAACAGACCACTTCAAAGTGTGGAGTGTTTGGTGGTCTAAACCATCAACAGCGAAATACAATAAACTCTGGAGCTGTGACACTGAGAGGGTTTACTCAAGGTGGAGTAAGTGGAGTCCCTCTTATTCCACACGGCAGGAATAAGCTCTTTTCACACCCACATATTCACACCCACTCCACTCTTCAATCTGATCAGAACGCCAATAACGGATGGTTAATAACTACTAATTTATTCAGTGCTCTTAAAAAACACAAAAGACAAGTTAGCATAATAAAATGTGACAATTACACGTTACTGTGACTGGTTAAATTGGTTAGAAAAAGTTATTTTTAAAACTTGACACAAATAAGTCAAATGAATACAAAGTTGATTTAAGACAATGTTTTGAGAACCAAACATATGCAAAGGGATGCCTCTGTGAGGACTAAGCAATCACTGCGTGCAGACAGTATGTTCTAGCAATCACTGCGTGCAGACAGTATGTTTTAGACAGGCATCTCAAGCCAACCAGCTGAAGTACAAGTCCCCCCTCTCCCCACTCCCATCTCTTTTGGATCTGCCTGTGTCCAGTATTACCAGTTCTAACTTCCTTAACTAGCAACCAGAGGCTGACTGCACTGAGAGGTGGTCACCATAAATATATACAATAATAAAGCAATTAATGTGAGAAAAATATCAAAGTAAATGTCCCCAAAGAGAAATTCTGTAGCAGGTTTCTATAAGCTTCATACCATGCTAAGATGCTAATGGATAAACAGTTTATTTAAGTAAGTTTAACAGCCAAAGGATCCTGAACAGGAGACTGAAAGGAAAAGGGGTTTGGGGCTTATTAAGAAATACTCCTAATAAGCAATAACATAAGGTCCAAAAAGGAAGCAAAGCCAGTTTTAAAAGGACATTATTTTCTGCTAACTTACCAAAAACAAGTCCCCCACCCCACCCCCAGTGGATTCTCTGACCCAGGGACTTCTCAAAGATGTTTTTTAATTTTTTAAATTTTTTTTTATTTTGACAAGAATAATTAGAAAAGCAAATGAGTCCCTTAAATGCCTAATCTTAAATTTATGCAACTGACTGAAACACAGACATGCACTAAGTGCTCAATGGAAAATCACTTCCCTTAGAAAGGGGTTATTTTTAATTATGCACATGTGTGTGTGGGAGTGGCATATGCACCTGAGAGCTGGTGCTTGCAGAGGCTGAGGCACCGCATCCCTCCTAGAGCTGGAGTTATAGGCAGGTAAGAGCCACTCAGCATGAGCACACAATTGAGCTGGGAATTGAACTCCAGTCCTCTGAAGGACAGCAAGCACTTTTAAGTGCTAAGCCATCTCTCCAGCCTCATTTAAAAAACAAAAAACAAAACAAAAAAAAATGCTTATTACATAATTTTAGAATCTGGTTAAAGAGAAGGTATTTAGGAATTACTATTGCTTTATTCTGTATGAGAAAATGGAGACAGATCTTTTAAATCCAAACAAAACAAAGTGGGTAGATAGCAGTCAGCAAGTTCTATTAAGACCACAGTCAACGCACAGAAGGCGCATAAAGACCATGTGTCAGTCATGGGATCTCATGTTCCAGTGAAGATCCACCTGATGCTGTTTTCCAATTTCCATAAACAAAATAGTACCAAAGCCAGGGTGGGGGTGGGGAGTAACCAATCAGCTTTCTACTCTATGAGGGAAAGCTGAGAACTAGTCCCCACAGGCCAAATTCCAGTCTATCTTTGTTTTTATATGGCCATGAGCTAAGAATAGATGGTTTTTAAATGGGTAGGGAAAAATATGTAGTGGCATAAGAATTGTACAAAAATCAAATGTTGTGTCTAGTAATGAGTTGCGGCCACCCCGAGCCCCACCCATCTTGTCGCTTGCTGTGGCAGAGCTGAGCAGTTGTGAGAAGCCTGACATCTTACTGTGTCACTCCTCAGAGAAGCTGTGCCAGCCACTCACCCACCTGAGGCACAAAACTCTTGAAAGCGTGATAGGTTCTGTTTTTATGGCATGTAAAACAAACCGTTATCAGATTGATGTCAGCAGTGCGTTTTAGATAAACGGACATTCCATTAATGACATCATACTTCAAGATGAACTTACACATATGAACACTTACACCAGTATCGATAATATATTCTGGAGTGAAAACAGTTGATCAATAGCTATGGTAAAGGAAAACCAAACCAAATCACAAGATGTTAACAAGAGAGACCAGCATTTACTATAGTGGCATCCCACCTGAGGTCCTCAGTAAGGCAGGGACTGAAGACCATTAACTGCATACATTTCCCTGCACGGGCTTTCTTGGCCGCCTGCACATAGGGATTAGGCAGATGGGGATCAAATTTATCTCAGTACAAGAGAGTCCATGTAAAAGTTAGAGGTTATCCATTACCATCTGTTATTAGTAATTTAGTTCACACAGTGATTATTTGTTATATACAAGGCAAGGTGGTACCTGGGATCCACAGGTGGCAGGCGGCAAACAAAGAGCAAACCAAAGGCTCGCTTGCCATTGATACAGACAGCAATTCTCAAAGGCTAAGAACTAAGATTAACCCCACAAGAGAGCTGCTCATGAAGAGGTCAGAGATTTAGTTCTTTCTTTTTTGAAACGTGGTCTTCAGAGTGTAATCTAGTCTGGCTTCAATGGCTCTCCTGTAAAAGTCAGCATTACCAATTCTGCACAACCACACCCAACTCAAACAAACTCTTTACAATCCCTGCATTCAAGATAGATATGCAAAGCTATGGAGAAGCTCCCCAACTTAATGGACGAGTGAGTTATCCAGTTATCAGTTGTCCAATCAACACCATCATCTATCTTGGGAGGTATTCAAGCACAAGTGGCAATGCCAGCTTCTAAATCTCTAAATGATGTACCAAGAATCGAATGTCAGAGGCAAGAGGACTTAGATCTTGTCAGACCCTAGCATCAGAAGTGCTATCTTTCTGCATCCTTGCAGAGTGCAGGAAGTAAGCATGTTTTCCTGTTCACCCCTCTCTCCTTTCCCTCTCACCTCTTCCTACCTTCCACCTCCTTCCACCACCCACTTCTCCTTTTGGCTCTTCATTATGCTGGGGATCAAACTAGGGCCTCATGAATATTAAACACATACTCGATAACTGAGCTATAACCCCTTTCTTTAAGACAGCAGGGAATGAAGCAAGAAGCTAGCTGCTTTTGTTGATTTAGGGACCAGAAAAGATAGCTGGGATTTTGTTTTTCCCCTTTTAGTCTTATCTATTAATTACCCCAATGAGGATTGTAACCATGGTAACAGGAAGGACACTATAACCACCCAGTCACAAAAAATGAGGAAAACCATTTCAACAAGCTGCCGTCTATTCATATATATGAACTGTTATTAAAGTTATTTCGTTTTTAGCCTGTATTTCTGACCTGTGGAAATAATGAGCAATGGTAACGGGAATTTTATTTACCAAATAAAATCCCCTAAATTTAACCCTGAGGGCCATAGCCACTGCTGTCCTGGCCTGACCTAACTCCAGAGGCTCCCTAACCACAAGAGCAGACCTTCCTAACCATCCAGCTGCCTCTTCCCAGCCAGTTCTATCTGCTCTGGTACAAGGGGATCCTGAGGTGTGAGAGGTGACAGCAGCGCCCAGGAGAGCAGCTCACTGATATTTACTAGTATAGAAGTATAGAGGATGCAGCTGCAGGAATCCCACAGAGCAGACAACAGAATAGAAGGACTTGTCTTGGGTTCTGGTGTCAAGGTCAGAAAGAGCAGGGAGTGAGGAGTCCAGTGTGATGAGAAAGGGGAGATTCCATGTGGGGAGAACTGTGACATTTACAACATGAAGGATAAAGGGGGAGGAGGGATGCGCTGCAGAGCTCCTCAAGGGAGGAGCAGTGAGACAGAAGCTCCTCTTGTTTTTCTGTTTTCTAAGCAAAGGACCACTGGGTGAGGTGTAAGCACACGTTCTTACTGGTGATAACCCCTCAAAGTAACCGAGTGTCAGTGATATAGAGTGGGTTTATCACAGAAACCGCCACAGAAGTGACTTAGAAGCCCCTGGGTTCTCCAAGAACAGCAGGACAGCTCCAGAGGTGACTCTAGTCTACTTCTGATCAACAGTCAGTTTCCTCCACAAAGTTTTTACTAACCATGTAAACAAAGTTGTAAAACTTGCAAATGGAATCTACTTCATACTACAAATGCTAGCAATAAGCAAACAGCTGAAACACAGGTAAAATATAGAAACTGGGCTTGTTCCCAAGTGTGCGCTGCTCAGAGAACACCATCTGAATTTATTAAGACCTGGATAAATTTGGAAATGCATTTTTTAACTTGACTAGTTTTAAGTGCTTTGTCAAATATCAGCTAGGATCAGACAGAAATAAAACATGGCTGTTTGTTAGTACAAGAAGAATCTCAAGAGGTTCACATGTGTTTGCTTTTTAAAAATTCTATCTTCCTAGCTCCTCAGGGACTAAGGACTGAACATCCTCTCTTCCTGAAACATGGTGCAGAGTTGCTCTCATGAGGCAGGTTTGTCTGTAAGGAACCAGGTGGAAAGATGGGCACCAGACAGTTAAGACCTCCTCAACTCACTCTGGAAATGATTGACAGGAAAACAAGGCAACATCCCAACCTCGACAAAGATCAATATCCTGAGTCCAAATTACTTCTGGACCTGCCATCAAGAAGCTGGCCCAGGGTAAAGTGGTCCCCAGTACTGGAATGCCCATAACACTGAGAATGGAGGGAGGCTGGACGAGAAGGAGATGCTGTCTGCAGCTTCCTGTATTGGCAGCACCAACTAGAGCTCATAAGGGGCTGGAACAGCTGCTGTTTGTCTCCCGGGTAACTACGACATACATCTTTTGAGCCCGTGCTTATCAGCTCTGTTCAATGTAAGGACTTGGTGTCCACCTATCTGCAGCTTGATTAAGAAGTGGCTTCTTTGTTAGCAAAGATCTCTGAAGATTCTGCTAAGCTTCAGAACACTGAACAGTACCATTGGCTCACACTAAACTTTTAATGGATTTGAAATAACTCCACTATAAAAGGAAACAAAATTCAGGGTGATGTTTACAATAATTAATAAAAAGCTGTGTACAATGATGAAAACTGGAACTGTAGGAAATATAATTTGAGAGTTACAAAAGTACTGATAAAATTTTAAGCTTAATTTTTAATTCCTAAAAAAAACTTATAATAACATAAAGAATATTATTTTCAGTTGTTACTTCATTAAGGAAATCTTACATCTGTTTCACAGATAAAGAGGCATCCTTATGGTTATCATGTTTTTCCTTGCAAAGCAGTTCTGCAGCACTTCAGAGGGCTTCACAATCCCTTTTCTTATGAGTGAATCAATAAATATGCTTATTTACAAAATGTTTGCTATAAATAGACATAACTTGTAACACAGACCATATATCTAGATTTTTTTTTTTTAAATCTAACCTGGGCCTTGCTTCTTTTTCCAGTTTTTTTCTCCCTAAGTCCAATAATGACAAAGTATAACATAGCAGCTTTCAGTAAATATCAGACAATCCTATCTGTCAAAACAACAGATCAATATCGCTGAGCACTGAGAAACAACAACAAATTCTTGGTTTTACTGTTTTACTCTCTCTCCCTCCCCCTCCATCTTTTCAAAGGCAAAAACCTTCTTTAGAAATTTTGTTGACAAAAAGCACTAAGAAATAATATAAAAGATAATAGTCTCAACGTGATGACTCTAACTCAGAGTCCAAAATAGTATTTGAGAAGTTAACAACTCATCCAGATTGATGCGTTCAAATGCCACAGAAAGCAAGCGACATCATGCAAGGTTAATATAGTAAGGTGAGAAACCACCAATTTAGCATCGAAGCAGTGTAGAGGAGGGCGTGCTCACCTCTACATCAGGGAAACCTCATAATCAACATGCAAACTGGACACACTGCACAGGAAAGCCTAGATCCAAGGCTACTGATTAGAAACAATTGATTTTAACACAAGTGGGAAAATAGATCTGAAGTACAAGGAAACAAAGTATCATTTAAGCTTATTATAACAGTTAAACATTGTTTCTAGCAATAATTACTAATGTCATAAGGAAATAACAATATTTTAGAGAAAAGTGTGTTTACATACAGATCTCGAGTTAATCTGTATTCCAGGACTTTTAAAGGTAGGTAGTCTGAAATTTTCTGCCCTGGCTATAGGCCAAGGGACACCAGCACCATTTCCCTAGAACTAAATCAGCTCTCTATACATGAAAAGACAGCATTTAACCTCTGCAGGATTCTTCTGCACACCAGGCAGTACAAAGTTACCTATTCTGTACAGCTCATAAACAGTCAGAAAAAGGCCACAGGTGTCAAAGCCCCTTCCAGAAAAGGCATTTGTATGTACTGATTAGACACTCTAAGAAAAGGAGTGGTTATGGATTTTTTTTTGGATTAAAACTTTCATTTTAAGGCTTTTCAAAGGTTGGGAAGTAGAATTTGATCTTAAACTACAGAGTCCATGCCACAAAAATGGCTATAGAAGACTGGGAAAATAGCCCATAAATTTTTTCAGAGTGTCCCAGTCTGTGTGAGACACTGAGAGGGGGACACAGCATGTCAGCAGTAAAAGCATGCAGGGTAGGTCTGGGGCGAGCGCCATCTGCCATGCACCTCCATCTGATGTGCCTAAACAAGTTAACTTTGGGGTAGGAGCACTGGCGGGCCAATCCATTGCTACTCCTTTTTCCTCACAATGTATACCCTGCAGAGATTCACATTTTATTATTGACAGGAAAAGGAACCTCCAGAGGTCCCTATGACAGTGAACGCTCAAGATCCGAGGCATGATGTAAGCAATCAGACATTCGAAGCCAGAGACAGAGTTCAGTGGTTTTAGTCTTGACATGTCAGAAGAGCACCCTGTTTTCCAATCACAGAAAGATCAACCACCAAACAGCCAGGGCAAGGACCAGGAGAAAAGACATCATGAAAGGAATACGAGGCGACGGAAAAGCACTAGAGTAGAGGTGGCACTTTTTGAGAGCCTTGTGTTCCTCGGGGATTGGAATAGAAACCTTGGGAGCAATCTCTTCATTTTCTCGCTGGGGCAAGGTTCTCTCAGTGGGTCTCTCTGGCCTTTTACTGTTCTCTTCACCCTGTACTAACAGAGCACGGTCCTGTGTCTGCTTTCACAGTAGAAGATCAAGAAAGACAGAGAGATGAACAAACCGACAGATGGAAAATGCTTAAGAGTGATACTTGGGGATGTGCAAAGGCGTGGGAAGATCTGGATACTCTTGAGGTTCTAGCTCCTCTCTACTTTGGCAATTTACCCTGCAGGGTTAACTATGTGACTAAATTAAAATTTAATAAATCAGTGTTGGAACACTTGGAAGTTTAAGCAGTCACTGGCTTCCCCTCTCTCTGTCACTTACTGAGGCTATTCGTGCATGAATGTTTTTCCACATATGGATTCCAGGTCATTTTTAATTGCTTTGATGCCGCCAATCATCAATGCATCAGACAGTGTCAATGACAAAGCATTCTGCTTGTCATGAATGAAGTTACTCTTACTAACAAATAGAATGGTAGAATAGAAAGATCAATTTTCATATCTCTTCAAAAAAAGACTCTGGCTGCCATAGCTCAGTATGAGAATTCAATTTTGCTCAGTGGAATAGAAGTAAAGGCTGCAAGATAAGAACAAAATTATAAATTATATAACATGTCTCCAGGATCTACCCTGGAGTGGGGGCAGCCACAGAGAAGAACAAGAAAGGCAAATATAGTCCCACAAGACCTCAGTGATTGCATGGCCTGGGAACCCTGACTGAAATGCTTATGGTCATCCTGAAGGTTTATATACTTAGCATATACGTTTGATAACTTTTAAGGGAAGTTTCCCTCTGCTCCACAATTGGTCAACTTGGAGTTTTTCTCTCCTGCATCTCTGTATCCTGCTATCCATGGTCAAGGCAGATAGTATCTATGAGAGGAAAAACTTGGCTCTGAGTTCTTTAAGCTGAGCTAGCCTTCTCTGGTCAGTTTGGAAGCTGAATACTGGTTCTTTGCACACCCCTAAGTAATATGTATCAGGGATAAAGTAGCTAGGGGACTGGTCAGCAAAAAGAATAAAAGGAAAGACACAGGATGCAAAATTATAATGATTTTTAAATGAAAATAAGGTGGGAGAAGAAAGACAACATAAAAAGAATAGGGTATAATTAACTTCATTTTCTCTCTGAGTACATATAAACAACTTCATGCAGTTTTTTCAACCAGCCATGCGCTGAAATAAGCAAACTGAGGACTGCAGATGCTGCAGCAGTGGAGATGTGGTGTGTGAGGCAAAGGCTGTGGGTGCAGATTTACTGGTGTAGCCAAAAGAAAAACATGATTCAGCCGCTGTGGTTGAGTCTGGGGGTGCTCTGGTTAGTGACATGACAAGAGCAAGTTCTGCGTGAGCAGCACAGTCACAGCAGCCGCGTTACCTCTGGCCCACCAACCTTTCTTTCCGAGGGGAGGATAGAAGTTTTCTTCACCTGGTCATACACAAATTATATAAGTTCAGTGGCTTTGCAACGCAACGACAAAGCTGCCAAATGTAGGAGAGGTATCCCCAGAGAGCAGACACGTTAGCCTAACCATAACAAGATATGCCAGGAAGCGGAGCTGTCCAGGCACAAATGATTAATAAGACAGTACAGTTATTTATTCCTTCATTCATTCAGAGGGAGTGTGAGTGTGTGTGTGTCCCTGCATCTCTCATGGATCAATTCGAGTTTATAAGAATTCATTTCTTTCACGTTCAAAGAATCTTTTACGTTCAAAGAATGGTACTGCCATTCACAAACCAGCCCTTGGATGATTTCTACAGGGTTTCTAATCAAAGACATAAAACTATTTTCTGAAAATGGAGACCAATACAAATTTACCAATGCCATCCAAGAAAGCATCAAGTTAGTTTTTCAAGTTACCCTCAGAGTTCAAATCAAAACTTCAAGAAAAAAATGTAGTTATAGTTTGTGTGTGTGTGTGTGTTAAAAGATGAGATAGCCACAGCCATTCACATGAAGAACACCAGGTAAGCAAGGATGTTTAAGATCCTCTAGTCTATAAACAGGTCCAACAAGGCAAACAGCGTGTTCAGAGCATTTATTAGGCTTTGGTTGGCTAGGTCTTCTCAGTCAATTCAAACCACAACTATCCTTGGACCTTTTTGAGTCTTATTTCTAAGTATATATCAAAATGAATTATCTGACTTTCAGAGTGATAGTCTCACCCAGAAAGAAGGGTTATTTTACCAGTTCTAAATACATACTATAGACTTAGAACACAAAACTAATGCACATGTATGTCTGGGAATGGGGTCTGAGGGGACAATGCAGGGCAACAACTGATCTATCCAACCACTCTGGTAGCTATTCAGCTGCCTGTTACAGAGGTAGCCTCACTTGTGAAACTGTTAGCTAATTTTAATCCAAATTTGAAAACCACAAAAGGTATTCTTGGAAGACTTTTTTATCCCTGTCTGCAGTTCTAGAAATTAAGTAATAAATGATATATCTGACTAGATTACCAAGAATCCTAAAACAAAATTTAAACCCAATTTTTGTTTTGTTTTGAGAAAGAGTCTATATACAGCCCAGCCTCAAAATCCTATACTCAGATGATCCTTCTGCCTCAGCCCCACAAGGATTGAAACTGCAGGTGTGTGCCTGGTTACCTCAGGATGTTATTGGAGACATTGCTTTGCCTTTCTCAGTTAGAGCTGCTATTGTTTGGGGGCCAAAGTGAGCACATATTACATCAGTCACTAAGTCACAGTGACTGTTGATACAGATGGCACACTGGCTAAAGATAAAGACATTTTAGATGTAAATTCGACAAGATAGTACCTTTAAACAGATTTATTTATTCTGTAGTAGTATTTCTAAAGTAGGAAATGGTAACAATAATATAGAACAACCCCTAAAAGGTGTCTCTGGCCTCTTCTGATTGTAACTGTCTCATAAAACAGCTGGTTGAAGGTCTGATGTTATGCAAGATCAGTCATCAGTTGTTTTTCTGAAATTGAACGTTCTACATTCTCTGGCTTCAGGGCCTCTTTTGTTTCTTATATAACTGTGAGCCATCATTCCAGACATTTCTAAGTTGTACAAATATTCAAATAAAGTTTTAAAAAGATGTACTCCCTTCCGACCGTGACCTCACTAAGTTTAGCAAACTCTCTGGTCCTGAAAGGCAGTGTTTGAATATAAACAAGGCTTTACTGGCTGAAGCCAGTTTATAAACACAAACCAGCCAGAAGCAGGGAGCTCTGAGCACTTTCCTGAGCCTAGCTGCCCACTAGTAATTCTAAAGGACTCGTACAACTGAACTGAGCTACCTAAATAGTCAGGAGCATCTTATAGCAACAAACTGTTAAGGTATCAAAGCCAAATTTCAGCTCTCAACTTTCAGATCCAGACTATTAACATACATAATTAACATACTTATTGCACTCAGACTCAACGGTCACGTGGACACAGTACTCACTCCATCTCCAGTAGGGACCTGCCCATTGATGTTAAGAGTCCGGAAGGGTGAGTGTGTGGACAAGCGCTTGTCCCACTCGCTGGGCCGTGGCTCGGGTACTGATTCCATAAAGTTCTTTTTCAGTTCACTGATGCTGGCATGATGTTTTTTGATCTCTTCTTGACTCTTGTCTAAATCCTACAGTTGAAAGGATAAAGACACAAAACAATAAATACTTGGGACAAAAAAACACACCTAGGGCAACCCATCAGAGAGTGGGCACTGGTAGAAAACACCACACTCAGGACAGGTGTTACTGGCCCGTATTTTGCATTTAGATTGTAAGTATACAATATTATTATTTCTTTGCCTTTTTTTTTTTAACAAAGTGCTGTACTTGGAAGCAGTGAAGCGTCACAGCCCCATAGCTCCTGCAGTGAAGTGCCTGTGAAGTGCTTGCTCCTTAACTGTGTCTCCTCTTCCACCAAGGATGCGAACCAGATCTCCACCTCCTCATCCGAGAAGGCAGCCCCACCGTTCCATTAGCCTCAGCTTGAGGAGAGCTGATTTAGGCTCAGCTCAGGCAGGATGGAGATAGCCATAGGGAAACTGCCGAATGAGGAACATGGTGCATGGCCTCAGCTCCCACTAGCTGCTGTCCTTGGTGAGCTGCAACACTGAGAATCCTTCCCTCACTGTAATACTTTTGCTTCTCTATTATTAAGCCCTGTTTTGATTCAAGAATTTATTACTAAAATTCTTATTTTCAGACTCCAGCCCCTAGTATTGCTCTGAGGACACGGTCCACCTCTTTGGAAGCAGCGTCTCCTGTTGACCTGGAGCTGACAGAGGGCTAGGCTGGCTAGCCACCAAGGCACAGGGATGTTCTGGGCTCATTGTCCCAGCTCTGGGATCACAAGTGTGCACGACCACACCTAGCACTTTTACATGGGCTTCGGGGATTAAACTCAGGTCCTCACACTTTTACAACTAACCTATCACCCTCCCCACTCCCCCCCCCCCCCCCCCCCCCCCCGTTTTCAGTGTTTTCCCTAGTGGGTAAACCCTGTGGTTCTCTTAATACAATGCAAAGTAGAGCCTTCCTGGGACCTATAGTGGGGGAGTGGCTCAGTGGCAGTGTTTGTTATCAAGCACAGGGCCCTGGCTTTAATGGCCAGCACCACACACAAAGGACTTCCAGTGTCAGTCAATAGAGTCTCCTATCTCTCCTTGATAATTTAAAACAATCCAATTGTTCCAGCAGTTTGAATATTAGGCAACTGGAGGTTGCCTAATACATGAAAGGTTCTTCAAGGTAACACTCTAGGGAGAGACCATCAAAAAGAAAACAAAAACAAAAAAACCCTAAGGCTAATAAAGTATAGGCTAAGACATATACAGATTGTTGTTGTTGTTGTTAAAGAGATGGGTAATTTTACAAGGGGCATCAGAAGAAAAAGAGTTTGAAAAATTTAACTTCAAAGACTCAAGTGCTCTTTGTCTAACAATACACGTATACATACACATAAAAGGGTTGAGGGTCACAAAGTTGGAGCCTGTAGCTCTAATACAATCTTGCATTTACTTCCCATTGAGGCAGCAATAGTATCTAAGAAAAGCATGATGCTGCATAGATCTCTAGCAGGCTGTGTGAACTTTGGGATTTGTCTATTTTTAGCACTGTGGGAAATAATTTCGATTTGGAAAACAAAAATAAAAACAAAACAATATGGATTTTTTTTATCAAATGTTTTTTTTTTTTCTTCCCTGAAGGCAAGAAAGACCTTAATTAAATAAAACTTTCTCCAAATTGCTATCTAGGAGAAAACAATACAAAACCCAGGGACTCACATCTGGGGCCCGCTCCTTCAGAAACTCATGAACTAACTTCTCTCTCTCTCTTTCTCTCTCTCTCCTTGCACGAGACCTATGTGCATTTGCTTTGAGAGCAAAGAGAAACTAAGCCCAAAAGGTGACTGCAGCTTTCCATTAACAAGCACCTCTCCCTAAGAAGAAGTGTGAGCCCATCCTAGGAATGTGAGCGTCTCTGGGGAAACGCCTGCGCTGCAGCTGACAGCAAGGAAGAGACACATGTACCAGCTCAAGACTTGGTCTTGGGCTGAGCAGCTGAGACCTGTCAGGTATGCGAGTCTGTGACCCAGGTTCCCACTTGGTGTTAAATCTGTTTGGGCCAAGAACAACCTAACACATTTGGGATGATTAAAAGTGCAAGCAAGGCAAAACAAAACTGACCATGAGATACTGAGATAAACCCTGCCTGAGCTGCACCTGCTGATTTGTGACTCTTCTTGCCTAGCTTTTGATTGGTTTGGAACCTGAGAAAATATATTTTTCAATAAAACAGGTAGCTTCTGAGGGAGCTTTCTCCATCCTTCTTAGCTGTTTTATTGGAAACCCGTGGGGGCATAGAATAAAATTAAGATCTCAAAGGGACCTGTGCCAGATAGAATTTGTCACAGACATTTGTTACAGGTTCTCTCTGGAGATGGAGGAGGAGGCGGTAGATCTAAAAATGAACTCGACCTTATTTGTGCCAGCACAAAGCATTATGGGGGTGTGGTAAGGGAAGGTAGGAGGGTGCTTTAAAAAAAAAAAAAACCCTCCAGAGTGACAGAGAACTTGAGAGAACTTCCTTGGGGTCACTTTTTATAATTACTAAGGAATGATGGTCAAATTATGCCAGGTTATGATCAGGTTAGATAATTTTTAAGGCCTATCATCCTAGGATTTTAGCAGCAATAAAACTGAACACTTCATTAGATATAAAATGTTCTCGAAAGGCAGTTAGTAGTTTTAAATTTCAAACACACACTTAATCAAAAATCCCCTCTCAGGGCTCTCAGTAAAATGCCACAGAAGAACACACAGACGACAGAGGAATTTTGTGAGTCTCAGAAGCCACAGCATACCTCATGGAAGAAATGATAAATATATGATTGGCACGGCAGGTTCAGGGACTACTCGAGGTGGGGAGACGCTACCCTGAGAAGAGGAGACCACTGGACATGTCTTGTCCTTCCTAATCTCCAAACAAAAAAGGTCTCAGGTCTCAGATACAGGCTAAGACAGTGATCCAGTTTCCAAGTTTGAAATATAGAAGAGTCTGCCCTTAGAGGGCTTATGTTATATGAGACAAACAGATGTAAAGCACTTGGCATTGTGCTATCATTCAGGACACAATTAATGAAGGCCATCCATAATCTTTAATATTTCTATTAAAGTGCCTTATACAGCAGATATTCAAAATATAGCTATTGACAAAAAAAGAATAAATAATCCTTACAAGCCATATATTAACGAGAAAATTTTTTTAAATTTTTTTTTTGACACTAGATCTCATGTAGTCCAGACTGGTCTTAAAATATAGAGTTAAGAATACCTTGACCCCTGATCTTCCTTTTCACCCTCCCAGGTGTGGGGATTAAAGATGTGCTACCCTGCCTGGCCAGAGAGCTACTTTTTAAAGTTTCTTCAAACTTTCACATTGGAGATATTTAACGCATGACCCTTCTCTCGGGTCTCAGCCGCAGGCTAGCTCACACCTGCAATGCCCACATTCAGGAGGCCGAGGCAAGGAGACTACAGAAGCGTTAGCCTCCTAGAGACTCGCCTGTTTTAGAGTAGTTCCCCTGCAGCAAAGCAAGGTTTAGCTCCCACAAGTTTCCTACTAGCTTGCAGCTATGGTGCCGCTGTCAGCTACAGTGAAGCTCTTCCTTTTTCTCCCCCTCAGCGCCCCACACTGTAAGCTTCCTGCAACCCTCCCTAGGGAAGCTACACCCCTGATGCAAGTTTATACTCACTTCTTTTGGTTCTGCCTTGTTATATATATAATATAGTCTTCCCCTTCTATTTAGGAGACTTTCTGATGTACAAATTACACTGGTCCCACTTTCTTCCACAGAGAATAATCCCAATTTCCTTCATTTTTCTCATGGAATTTCTTTAATCTCCAACTTGGTTTTACATTTCATACCCAATGTGGAGCTCCAGACTAGGAAAAGTCTATGAACTGAGGTAAAAATCTGGTCACTACTGAATGGATTAGAAAAAGGACTTTAGGATGCGTACACATTACTCTTTTGGGGAAGAAAATGGTCCTTAAAAACCAGAAAACTCCTCAGTCAGACTCCAGCTTTACCAACTTATCAGCTCTGTGGCCTTGGAGAAACTACTTAAATTTCTTAGCTTCAATGTTTTCATTTTAAAAATAAAAGGCCTACTGAGGAGCTTGCTTCTACAGTTGAGCCTGTGGTCACCACCCCTCAACCACTAGGCTCCCTCCCAACCTCTCTTCAGTACGGAAGCCCATGGGAATTGTGATCACTTTCCCTCTTTTTTTTTTTTTTTTTTTTTTTTTTTAAATACTTGTTAAACAGTGCAAATTTGTTTGTTTCTTGGGACACTTACAGTTTATACCCTTGAAAAATTCAAGAAATTTTTAGCAATGCTATTTGAATGTTCTGAAAGGGTTAAAACAGCAGAACTGTGAATGGGAGAAGCAGCTCCAATCATATATTTCTCTAGATAGTATGAGAGATGCAAACTAAAAGTTAGGAGAGGTGATTGCTTATCCTCACGATTACCAACATGCAAAAGCACTTTAGACCTGAACGTCTCTCATGCAGTAGCATGCAAACCCAAACGCAGCGCAGAGTGAAGGGGTCAGCACAGAATGCGGAAGGGTCCAGGCCACCAACTGAAATAAGCTTCAAGTTCATACAAACCTCCAACATTAAATTGCTATGTCTGATATAAATGTTTTCACCATCTAGTCTCTCTCTCTTTTTCTGTGAAAACGAAAAGGGAGAAAAACAGAAGCATAAAAAAATTAAAATGTTGTTCTTGCGGAGAAACAAACTGCAAATTGGCAAACAAACAAACAAAAAAAAAACCAATTAAATGTGTGCGATGCAGCAAACGCCAACATGAAATGGTCACGGAAGCACGGGACACAGAGAGCATGGTTACCAGAGGGAATGGATGACCTTGTTTACAAACGATGGGAAGCCATGACGATGGTATTTAAAAAGACAGTGTTGCTCCTTCATTGCTTCTAACACAATACGCTGTTATTTAAAATTGAACTATTTGAATATTACCTTGAAATAACATATAACTCTAAAAGGTTTGAATGCCATGTACCGTGGAGAGGAGAGATGCTGTAAAAACACTTAGCCTTCTGTAGAGTTTTATACTTCTGAATACTGAATATCTGAATGTCCACAGTGTTCTGGATTTAATCAGAGAACAAGTACATCCAGTAAGAACTGGTTCATTCCACTCTGAGGCTGGGAAATAAGTATGCAGCAGTTAAACGCACACTGTTAATGCAGTTCCTGCTATGGTGGCTTTTGTGATAAATAAGTATAAAATGCTAATAGGTATACTGATATGATGACACTGGGAAAGTACTTGTAAAGTCTGAACTGTGTGTGTGTGTGTGTGTGTGTGTGTAAATACACATCTATACTCCTTGATGCTTCCCCACATACTGCCTCTCTTTAGAGTAATTTCTGATGAAGAAGAATCAAAGGCTGTAGCACTGTCTTTTTAATGCACTGTAGTGGGCATGGATGAAATGGTGGCCTAGCTGTGAAAGTGAAAATAGGCTAACCTTCCTCATTCTTATCAGGTCTTCACCTTTTCCTGCAAGCTTCTGTTTTGCCACAATTCAATAAAGAAAATAAAAAGGTAAAATATTGGTCCATTGAAGTTTATTTGAACCTTTTATTTTTAAGGTAAAGAGGAGCAGGGTGTATTAAAAACTGACAGGGGTGGGGAGGGGAAAGGAACAAATGGCCTGTTGGCACAAACCTGTGTTTGGTCACCATTTGAGGTAGGTACTATGACCTCGGTGTGGGTTTTGTCCACCTACATTTAAGAAATAAAACAGTGAAACATTTCAGGTTAGCAGGCTTCTGTGGGTGGTTAAGCTGCTTCATGAAGCTGGGGGTGAAATATACTGAAAATGATGGCCACAACAGGGAAGGTTCTATTCCCAGTATCATCTGCTAGGTCATCACGACAGTTTCAAGGCTGGAGAGGTAATACAGGTAGCCAGATGACCAAAAAGAAAACTGAGTTAATCATCCTATTGATAACATGGCATTTTAATGCTTGTTTATAAAAAAGGAACTCACAAAAGCAGTAATCTAGACTTAATACTAAGTTATATGTTCTTGTTTATAACTTAGAAGTGAGTGTGAGTGTGTGTCTGTGTGTGTGTGTGTGTGTGTGTGTGTATACACATGAACATCACAGCACTCATGTAGAGGTCAGAAGACAATCTCAGGTGTCAGCCTTCACCTTCTACCTTGTTTAAGACAGGGTCTCTCTCGTCCACTGAGGTGCATGTGTATTTTCCTGATTCTGTCCCCCGCCCCTTTTCCCAGTAAGGGGTGTGGTGAGATTACAGACACAAGTGCTCCCGAGTGTTCTGAGGATCTGAACTCAGGAAAACACTTTATCTTCCAAGCCCTACAGTACTTTAACTCATATTTAAGAACAGATTTGCAAATATATACATGTGTAATATACATTATAGAAACAAACATAATTTTTATAGAAAAGGCACATGTCAGAAAGCACAGAAGACACTAAATAAGTAAACGCAAAAGACTCTGTTAGTTGATCAATATGTTTAAGGAGACAGTTTACTCTTCATTCATTGAAAGAGAACATCAGAATAAATTACATGCAAATTGTAACCCACACATGCAACTAACTACCTTCCACAGCTGCAGCTTCCAACACTGCATCTCCTCTCTAAGAACCCACATGCTTGGCAGACAGGCAAGATTTATCCTTAGTAGTAGCAGAAGAATACTATCCCAAGGATGCTGTGTGTATCTTTAGAATACAGCTAGAAATAACCATCTTATATTCAGAGGCTGGAGTAATTACTTAAAACCCTGATTATGACAAGGAAATGCTATGCAGTGAGTACTGCACAAAGCATTGAGTATTTCTCATTTAGAGACTGACTTGTCTTTTCAAAGGGTTGAACAGTTGTATTATATTACTCATTTTTTTACAGAACCTCATCAACTTATGATTTTTTTTTTTTTTTTTTTTTTTTTTTTTGGTTTTTCAAGACAGGGTTTCTCTGCATAGCCCTGGCTGTCCTGGAATTCACTCTGTAGACCAGGCTGGCCTCAAACTCAGAATCCACCTGCCTCTGCCTCCCAAGTGCTGAGATTAAAGGCATGCGCCACCCCCACCGGGTCAACTTGTGATTTTTGACATATTCCTTTAACTTGCATAAAGCAGCATTGCTCTGGAGAACAATGTCACAGTGCTATTTTCTCTAGGTTGAATATAAAAAAACATAAGATAATAACAGATTCTGCAATACTGCCAAACACATATGGACATCTAACCAGGGCACTTTTGAACTACCAGGAGTAATTAACAATTGGGTTGTCTCTGTTCTAGATCCCAGTTAGCAAGCTAATTCACTTGTCTGAGCTTAACTTTTCTTCAGTAATAGAGATAAGGTATTAGTTTCTGGTACAGTTTAAGGTATTAGTTTGTTTTTGAGATAGAGTATTACTATGTAGCCTGGGCTGGCCTCTAACTCCATTTCCCAAGATCTGGAATTAGAGACATGTGCCATCATGCCCAACTTAAAACAGATATAATGTCTTCATAGAATTATGTATACTCTGCAAATACTAGCTTTAAATTAGTTCATAAAGCTTAAGTTTCTTGTTTAAACAATTGCGTCTTTTGGGTCCTTAGTGATCTAGCAGCAGAAATGGAGAGCCGCTACTTCAGCTGAAGAGCGGAGAGGCCAGTAATCCAGCCCTGACGAGAGACTACATGCCTGGTCTAACTGTAGCTTGCTGTACCATATTTGGTTGATGTCCCTGGAGGTATGGGGAGGTGGGAGGTGGGTCTGAGGGAAAAGGGAAGGGGGGAAGAGGATGGGGGAGGGGAGAGAGGGGACACTGCAGTCAGGATGTAATGACATAAGAATAAATAAAAAGAAAAAAAAGAGAGAGAGCTATGGAGCTGGAGAGATGGCTCAGCAGTTGAGAGCACTGTCTGCTCTTCCAGAGGTCCTCAGTTCAAATCCCAGCAACCACATAGTGACTCACAACCATCTGTAATGAGATCTGACGCCCTCTTCTGGTGTCTAAAGACAGCTACAGTGTACTTATAGATAATAAATAAATAAATCTTAAAAAAAAAAAAACTGCAGGTTGATACATTCCAGAATTTAAAACTGAGCAAGTATACAAAAACCACACGGAACCACTGAAGGCCAATGTCACGGATACCAGGCAAATGTCACTCAAGACTGAGAGCCTGTATGTCATATTTAACAGCTAAAATAACAGTTGCTCACTGTTCTTCATTGAGTCAGATATTGACCAGGCTCCAAAAGAACAACCTGGTCCATATATACACTATCAGTATGCAAGTGAGAAGGCACTCTCCTGGGTCTTAACATAAAGCGTCATTCTCAGGAATGCCATCTCTCATACCCATTCACAAAAGTGAGACCTGCATCTAGTTTAACAGACCTGAACTAGCACTGTGTAAATGTTATTTAAAAGCTTGAACATATATAAATGATTAGTCCAGTTATGATTTCTGGGGGATTGCTAACTAGTGATTTTTCAACTCAGCACAGTGACTATGGGTATACTCAAAACTCAGAATGATCAACTCGGAAGCATAATTTTCCCCATGAAATAGATCTTCCCTTATCTAGCTGTTTGCTGTTTAAATATCTGGGCTGGAGAGATGGCTCAGCAGTTAAGAGCACTGACTGTTCTTGCAGAGTACCTGGGTTTGACTCTCAGCCCCTACATGGTGCCTAACAACAATCTATAACTCCAGTTGCAGAGGATCTGATGCTCTCTTCTGACCTCTGCAGGCACCAGGCATGCACATGGTACACAGACATAAATTCAGGCAAAACACTCATACACATCAAATAAAAAAAAAAAATCCTAAAAAAAAAAATTGGGAAAGATTTAAATAGCTCTATAAATGTGCTTTATGCAAATCTATTCTTTGAAAATCAAATTCTAGAAAACTATACAGATTTCTTGACATTTCTCGTCAAGAAAACTTGACGAGAAATGATTCTTCTTTTAGAAACAATAAAAACTGGCAGCTTGGTTGGGAACCTGTAAGACTCAGTTGCTCGGAGAGCATGTGTAACCCGGAGTGTGGGCCAGCTGACCTCGGTCTCTAAGACATACCTTCCATGCTTCTGTGGGCTCCGGCTCAGCTGGCTCAGACGGCTCTTCTCCCCTCTTCTCTTCAACCTTCACGGCTTCCTTTGGTGTTTTTTTGACAGGTGCCCCTGGCCCTTCTGTGACCTGACTCTGAGCGATGGCTGGGGCAGAGGTGGGCCGAGGACTTCTGTCTGTAGACTCGGCAGCTGCTGCTGTGTGAGGAAAAGAGGAAAAGGCAGATGAAGGCAGGTGTCCGTCTCCTGATCGTAAAGTCACAGGGTGAAACTGCAAATCCAGGACACTCGTGAATGTTGTAACCTCCTGTATCTGGCATATAGAGGGGAATGGGAACTGTTAATGCTTTTCAAGGGAAAGATGATGGTAATGAGACAAAACATCCTCAGCAGAGGAACCAGGACATCCTAATCACTGTTTCATAAATGCTGAATTTGAATAAAGACTGAAAAAAGAAATCAAAACCCACTTAACTTATAGTCTGTTTAAAACAACAACAACAACAACAACAAAAAACCAACAGCTTGCAATAAAGCATGGATTCAGGATAGCTCTCCCAATAAGCTGATTTGAAATAAATGTTTACTTTTAGATAGTTTCAGGAACATCTGATTTGGTAGGGTGGATAAAGCCTGTTGCCTTGTTTTGGTTTTTTGTTTTCTAAGAAGCTTCTACAAAATGATTACTTTAAAAAAAAAAAAAAGCTGGGTGGTGGTGGTGGTGGTGGTGGTGGTGGCGGCGGCGGCGGCGGCGCACGCCTGTAATCCCAGCACTTGGGAGGCAGAGGCAGGCGGATTTCTGAGTTTGAGGCAAGCCTAGTCTACAGAGTGAGTTCCAGGACAGCCAGGGCTATACAGAGAAACCCTGTCTTGAAAAAACAAACTCTCCCCCAACCCCCCAAATAAACTTCTACTGTTTGATATGTATAAAGGTAAATCTCTACCTCACCAATGTTTTACAGCCCGCTCTCTAAGTGCTTAGAGCACTGCTCTCAACCAGGGTTGATTCCCCCCAGGGTACATT
Source organism: Apodemus sylvaticus (assembly GCF_947179515.1). Taxonomy (NCBI): domain Eukaryota; kingdom Metazoa; phylum Chordata; class Mammalia; order Rodentia; family Muridae; genus Apodemus; species Apodemus sylvaticus. Next base: position 145,501,544 of record NC_067474.1, read on the forward strand.
TGACAATGTCTGGAGATGTTCTGGTGTCACAGCTGGGGCAGGGAGCGAAAGGAGGTGCTGACATCTTGTGCACAGAGGCTGAGAGGAGAAGCCTGCTGGTCTGCTCTGGAGAGACTAAACCAGGCTGACTATAAAAACCTCTGCACAGAATTAACTGTTGCTTGGATTTGAAGTATTTGGCATCTGCTGTAGGTAACTTAATTCAAAACAGAGATTGGGGCTATTGCTCAGTGACGGACTGCTTGCCTTGCAGGCAGGAGGCCCTGGGTTCCACCGTCAATATCACAAAATAAAGCAAGAAATGGTCCTTATCTTTAGTTTTTAATCTTTGTTCTTTTCTTTCAGGGTTAAAAAAAGAAAATGTCGATACATTTTGTAGTAAATCTTACTAAAGTTTAATGTCAAAACTAAACCGTTGTTTGTTTTTTGTTTGTTTGAGAGAGGATTTTTCTCTACATATCCCTGGCTGTTCTGGAACTTAGCATGTAGATCAGGTTGGCCTTGAACTCTCAGAGATTTGCCCGCCTTTGCTTCATAAATGCTGGGATTAAAGGTAAGTATGTGTCATTCCATTCCATTTTAAAATTGTACTTAATTGTTATTATCTGTGTGTCTTCTTGTGTGCATGCTAGCTGTGTGTGTGAGAGAGCACACACACATGCCAGAACATGTGTGTGCAGGTCAGAGGATAACCCTGGGCAACTGAGTCTTTCTTTCCACTTTGGGATCAGGGATTGAGTTCAAGCTCTTGGATTTATGTGCCAAAAAAGAGCTCTGATTTAGAATTTCAGATAGCAGGCCATTCTTTCTTGTACTGAGACTTTTATTAGATTTGAATACTCGTTTATGAAAACATACAATTTTATTATGTACTTTCCTTAGGATTACTGAACATAATTTATTCTGATACATTTAGATTTATAAACTGTAAAGAATGAAGCAAAACAAAGGAATTCTTTAAGCCAGAACAGACCGACAAACTCTTCCACAGAGGTCTTCCACAGAAAGGCTTCTCAGAGGATGCCTAGCAAAAGCAGAACCGTAGAGCCTATCTCATCTTGAAATGATGGATCTGTGGCCGCTTGCGAGTCCCTGTTGCTAATGGGTGCGCTCAGCTAGTCAGCCCGAGAGTGGCAGATGGCAGAGCAAGCCTAACAAAACAAGGGAACTGACAAAATATTTTTCTCACAGTTGTATTAATGCCTCGGATTACATGTGTATTCACACCTCCTCTCAAAAAATTAATTCAACTCCGCCTGAAATCATAGACACATAGCCCTCGCTTTCACCATGTGTTATTTTGCTACTTGAATTTGGTTCTATTCCAATACTAATACTGAAGAGGCAAATGATTTATGTCTTCAGCATTCCTACTGTGCATGGAAAAGTAGATACAAATGTAAAAACTAATGCTTAGATACAGAAGTGGTAACAGTTCACAAACTGGAAAATACCAGTTATAATGGACTAGGAAAAGTAACAAGAAACAAGCAAATCCTAACCCTCACCACATGTGACCCCTGAACCTCAAACACAGTGGTGCTAGGAAGAGACCTGAGTCTCCGTGGAATGTGGAGGATACTAACTGTCGAAGAGTTGGGGAAAGACTACTCAAAAGAAAAATATTTAATTCTAAATATTAGCAACATCTAACACCAGTCCTTATATTTAACTCCAGTCCTTATATTTATTTTGTTATGAACTAATACTATTTCAAGAACACATTGGGCAAAAATTAATTATTCAGGTTGGAGAGATGGCTCAGTGGTTAAGAGCTCTGACTGCTCTTCCAGAGGTCCTGAGTTCAATTCCCAGCAACCACATGGTGGCTCACAACCATCTGAAATGGGGTTCGATGCCCTCTTCTGGTGTATCTGAAGACAGCAACAGTGTACTCCCATACATAAAATAAATAAATCTTTAAAAAATTAATTAGGCACACAGTGGCATATAACTCAACGAAAGGATACCACTTAGGAGCCCTGGGAAAAGCAAATTCCCTTTAGTTTTGCAGTAAGAAGACTACAAACTACAGGTCACAATAAATAAGGTCAGCATTATCTTATGTTTTCAACAGCTTTATTGTGATATAATTTGTATTTTGTACAATTTGCTCATTTGAAGTAATTCTGTGTTTACTAGTATATTAGTTATTTGTATTTAAGATGTTTCTGCTTGGGCCAGGAGGGTGACTCAGCTGATAATGTAGGAAAGTGTGAGCCCTGCTTTCTGACTCTCAGCACTCACACACTGGCTAAGTACACGTCTGTAAAGTTAGCTGTGGGCTGAGGAAGAGATCCCTGCAGCTTTCCAGCAAGCCAACCTAGCACACTGGCGAGTTCCAGGTTCAATGAGTGACCCTGAAAAACTAGCTAGAATCTTCTCACAGAAACACTTGATGTCGACCTCTGATCTCCATGTGCACACACCTCCATGCACACACGTGTACGGCACACCCACTCAGCCCAAACGCTCATGTGCACACACTCATACACTGCTTTAATCCAAGGCTAGAATACAGCTCAATGGCAGAAAACTTGTCTAACATGCCTAAGTTCCTGGCTTTGATCATTATTACTCCATTTCCTTAGCAATTACAAGATCCTGGAGTCTGTATAGAGAGCACTCAACTTTAAAGTCAGTGTCTTCCATTCCTGAAGATTTCGATCCACGTGCTGGTGCTGACACAGAACCACTGAAGTCAGCCACATGCCATCGTTGGCTGACAAGAACAGAGTCGACTTAGATGAGGTATAGTGATGAGTGTTTGGGGTAGGGGTGGGGGTACATGAGTGCAGGTACCTGCAGAGTCCAGGAAAAAGCTTAGGAATCCCCTAAAGCTAGAGCTTCAGGCAGTGGTGAGCTGTCCGATGTGGATGCTGGGAGCTAAACTCAGATTCTTTGCAATAGCAACACATGCTCTTAACCACCAAGACATCTCTCCAGCATTTTCAAGAAAAGTGATGGGCTGGAAAAATGGTTTGCTGTATAAATAGCTTGCTACCCAAATGTGAAGACTTGAGTTCAAATCTCTAGACTCCACATAAGGCTGGCACAATAGTGTGCTTCTATAATCTTAGTGCTCCCTGGAAACAGAGACCAAATCCTTAGAAGCTCATGTGCCAGCGAGCCTGCTGTATACAGCAGCAGCCTTCTGATGTCCACATACGTGCTCCTGCATAAGCGGCCATACCTGCCCACCCCCACCCACACACCAACAAGGACAGAAGTCAAACAAGAGGAAAGGGGCATGAACCCAGTTGGAAAATTCTTTAACTACTTAGAGCAGTGGTTCCCAACCTATGGGCAGCAACTCCAGAACTATTGATGTTATGATTCCTAGCAGAAGCAGAATTACAGCTATGAAGTAGCAACAAAAATGATTTCATGGTAGGGGTCACCACTACATGGGGATCCCAGCATCAGGAAGGGTGAGCACCACTGGCTTAAAGTAACACCCAGTAATTAATACTAAGTACTTAATGAATATTATTAACTCTTGCAGCTTTCATTTTCTCTTTTCTAAAAGTGAAAGGGTGAAAGGCATACCCAGGGCTAGAGGGACGGCTCAGCAGTTCAGACTCAGCTGGTTCTTGCTGAGGGACCCTATCTTCGTTCCCAGCACCCGCAGTGGGCGGCTCACCTGTAACTCAGATCCAGAGGACAGAACACCCTCTTCTAACATGGAAGAGCACGCACACTCCTGCACATATACCCACACACAAATACAACTCAATTTGATTGAATTTAAAAATAAAATAAAGCACACATCTCAGAGGACAGTGCTGGCTTCTGCTGCCACTTCTAACTAGGTTTCTGACTTTGGTAAACTGCTTACGTTCTCAAGTTAAGTAAGGGTCTGGAGAGATGGCTCAGTGGTCAAGAGCACTGGCTGTTTTTCCAAAGGACCCAGGTTCAATTCCTTCATGGCAGCTCAAAATTGTCTGTAACTCCAGTTCCAGGAGACTTGATACCGGCATACAGACATATATGCAAGGCAAAACACCAATGCACATAAAATAAAAATAAGTAATAAGAATGATAAATATCAGTAGAAAACTATCTGAACAAGCCAGAAAAAGAATGGATAAGAGTGGAGAGAAAAGTTGCCAGGAGTGGCGGTGCACACATTTATAAAGTCCCAGTGCTCAGGAGGCAGAGGCAGGTGGATTTCTGAGTTCAAGGCCAGCCTGGTCTACAGAGTGAGTTCCAGGACAGCCGGGGCTACTCAGAGAAACCCTGTCTCGGAAAAAAAACAAAAACAAAAACAAAAACAAGCAAACAAAAATGGCATCACACTAAAGTTCAAGTGGAGGTCAGGTGACTGACTAGTAAGGGACGAGCCAGCTAATGGTGTCACAGGAACATGGGAAAGGCATGCAGGCGGAATGACAACACAGAACAGAAACCTTGTTCCTCTACACCCCAGACAGACTCTGGAGCCTCCTTCCACTAAATGACCAAACTCAGAAATAAAACTTGATTTCCTTTTCTTTGCCACTGCCAATACTTATTACAATGTTGTCAGCCGTACTTCCAAACGAATGTCTAACTGCTTTCCACTGTCCACCACAAGCTGGCACTGTCTGGCACTGACTCCCCAGGTCAGCCTCCGGCCTGTTTCCGGTTTAATCTTCAGTGCAGGTGAGGTGACAGCAGTCAGGATGTCACTCTTTCCAATAGTTTCCCACCGTAATGAAGAGAAAATCTTAACTCATTACTGTGGCCTACAAGCCCCTCTAAGGCTGGCCCTGCCTGCAGCTGCTCTGACCACACTTTGTGTCCCTCTCCTCTAGGCTTACTGAAGTCCACCCGGTGCTGTCCAGTCAGTCCTCACATGCAGTTGTTTGTAATGAGATGCTCATTCCTCTGCAGCAGCCACATTTCAGGTTCCTATCAACCAGAGGGATTCTGAATCAAATCACAACATATATTTCCACCGGCAGAGAGTTCTGTGGAACATGGCAGACTCGCGCCGCACTTCAGGGATGCGTGCTGGCCACTCTTTCATCTGGAGTGTTTCTTCTAGACTCTGGGATGGCTGGTTACTTCTCATAGTTCAGGTTTAACTAAATGACGTGTTCTGGGAGCCTTCTGACTGTAACCAGGTTACCTGATCTGAAGCACTCCTCCATCTCCCCACCTGAGATACTTGGCACCTCGTTTTCCCATTCTATTATATTCAAAGCACTCACAACTAGCTTAAGCTATTTTTATTTGTTTCTGTTTTTAACCTATGGATTGAAAATTCCGTGAAGATCATGCCTGATGCCCACAGCAGTGTCTCCAGGGAACAATAGTGCGTGCAGAAGACATGCAAAACAAGTGACTGAACAACGTAAAAAGTGAGTGAAATACTTGTAGAATCTCTTGGTGTTCAGCTATTACTGCCCTGCAGTGAGCTTCGCTTCTTATTCTTTAGACTTTTTTTTTTGTTTGTGTGCTTGGAGACAGGGTCTCACTATGGCTGGCCTGGAACTCCGGTGTCGGATAGGTCAGCACTGACTGATAGCCACCCCCCTCTGCCTCCCAAGAGCTGGGAGTGCTAGGATTAAGCGTCTGCACCACCACACCCAGCCTTAAGTCCTTACAACTGAATTAGCCAGCAGCACCCCTTTCACTCAACCAATGAGGTTCTTGTAAATCAGAGATAGTAGGATTCTTATAAATAATCATACTTCCAAGTTGGGCATGGTGCCATGTTTGTAACCCCAGCACTCAGGAGGTCAGAGCAGGAAGTGAGAGAGCTTGAGGCCAGTCTCAGATATAGTAAGTTCTTACTTCAAAACAATACAAAATAACAGCAATAAACATCCCTTCTGCTTCCTTTCTCTCTCTCCAAAGATCATGGCAACATCAGTAATATCCAATACAAACCTCCGTCGAGGCTCCGGGATGCCCGTTTGCTTGCTGTCCGCTCAAAGTGTGGGGCAGGCCTGTCAATCAGGGCACTGGCTTGCCTGGTCTGAGCCTGAGTCCGGCCACTGTATCGAAATTTGGATCCCAGGGCAAGAAACTTGCTTTTGGGAATGGTGTCTGTAGAGGTCAGTCTGGGAGAGAAAAATGATGATAATTCTCCTGTTTTATTATTTTATTGCATTACTTTATTACTGTGACTATAAAACTAAAAATCAAACCAAGAATAAAGATGTTTCCAAACTCTTGTGGAGATTCTAGTCAACCAATACTTATTGTAAGTCTGGGTCATATCTCAAGCAAGCAGAAGTAATTTAATTGTGAGATATAATATTAAAAACGTTAAGTTTCTATAGTAAGGTCTCATGGTTTACAAAATGCCTGATACACCACGCCCTTGAAATGTATTCATCATTTTAGAGATATAGGAAACTGACACATCCCATGAAGAAGTTACTCGCTTAAAGCCAGAAAGCTATTAGGGGGCAGGTCTGTAGCAACCTGTATCCAGGACCGAGTTCAGCTGCTGTGAAAGCAACCAGAGCCCCTAGCAAGAAAGCGCTAGGTCTCATTTCTTACTTCTGCATGAAAAGGCACCCTGGGAATACTGAGCTACTGTTTTCAGCCAAAAGAGGAAGAACTAGCTTCACACTGTCTTGATTAAGTTGCTCTCACCTGAGCTAAATGAAAGGCCAGCTCTACAGAGACTCAACAGCAGGTTCAAAACAGGAGCAGGTACAAAGAATGCAGTCTCGAGAAATGCTTGAGCAGAACAATACCTGAAAAATGTGTGATGCTCCACACAGACTTTCCATAGTTTCTTAGCTGCTCGGTAACTGGGAAGCTTGAAGCCAATGGTACTTTCATAATGTTCTTGCTACAGAGATACAAATAAACATAAAATATAAGCATTATTCAATTATAGTGACACAGAGTCAGAGAAGTATGATACCACCAAAGAGATACCATAAAAAGAATGTCTCGGGATTGGAGAGATGGCTCAGTGGTTCCAGAGGACTGGGGTTCAGTTCCTAGAACCCACATGGCAGCTCATAGCCATTCATTACCACCTCGCCACCATTTGTTTCCCAGGCACCCAACACCCTCTTCTGACCTCCATGGGTACTAGGCATGCATGTGGTGCACACACATATGCAGGCAAAGCATCCATACACACAATATTTTTTAAATTAAAAAAAACCCTTACATTAATATTGTTTTCTTATTAAAAGAAATTTGTTCAGCGACGAGGTTTTGTTCAAAGCAATAAGATCAGGAAATAGGTCTTCTATTACTTATGCATCTTATTTGTTTAGAACACACACACACAGTACGCAGGTATTGCCCTGAGACACACTTTAGTCAACCTTTGACTGTCTAAAACTGCTTTTTGTTAGTCACAGACCTGCATTTGTAACTTTAGATTACTCAATGGTCAGGGAATAATTATGGGAATAACATCCCATAATTGCTCCAGCCCGCCACTATTATTACACAATAGAAATTAGTATTAGGAATTAAACATTGGTCTCAAACCAGATGACTGTTTTCTTAATCACAGAGCTCTGGAAAAGGCGTGTGTTTCCTTGTCCAGCTCAGATTCTTTTAATTTTTAAAACTGACAAGTGAAAATTGACACACACTGACTTGTTGAGAATGTCTGGTGTATGCATATGTTGCAGAATAACCAAATGAGGCTACCTGGCCTATGGAGGAACTCAGGAGTCTTTTAAGAATATTTAAAACTCATCCTCTTGGTCATGTGGGGAAGAGTCAGTGCTGACGACTAAACCCTGGACTCACACATGCTAGGGTACCTCTCAGTCACCTTCTCATAACCTACAGCCACCACGTTGTACAGTAAGTCTCTGGGACTGACTTCCTTATCCTCGAATGGTTACAAGCTTTCTTTCCCGGCACTGCCAGAGCGACTAGAAACCCATGCCCAGTCTGCCTCTTTGCTTCCACCTCAAGCATACTTTGTAAGCCAGGAAAGGAAGCAGGTTTGTTTGAATGCTCTTATTTCCAGCAACGGTCTGACTAGATCCAATTATAATTTTATACACGGAGAAACTGAGGTCAGAGAAGTTATCCACTCACTCAGCTATGAAATGGTACAGCCTTCTGAAATAGTCATAGCACCCCACTTTTCAGAATCCCACTGTTCTCCGATGATTTGAGGAAGAATTACATATTTTTAATTATATATTGGATAGTTCAGACTTCAAGCCAAGGACTTCCCATAATATCCATTAATATTTCATTCTGTGCATGTACTTCTTTATGCCTTCCTATATTAAAATGCAAGCTGGCTGAAGAATAGCATCCTTTTACTTACTGTTATATTTCTAGCCCCTAGAATAGTCACTGGTACAAAGAAACTGTTTAATAAATATTTTGTGGCACTACATGCTTTTCAATGTCAGCACTAGAGACAGGGCAAGCCAATCTTCTTAATTTCTAGGCCATATTGAGGGGCTGCATACTGAGACACCGTTTCAAAAATTTCTTTCTTGTTGAGTGACAGCCATGGATTTGAAACGTGGAGGGAAGATACTGATAGGTGCTTGCAACACATGATTATGGAATGAAACAGTGCTTCAAAGCACAGCCAGTATTTCCAGGTTGAGACAGTACCACTTTTTACCAGCAGATGGTGATAGATACACACACACAAAGCCACCTTAGGCCAGCATGGGCTTCTCTGGGACAGAAAAGTTACTATTGAATATAAGGACGTTCAGCTTCTGCTCTTTCCAGACTCACTTCTCTAGGAAGTGGCAGAGAATAATTTGGAGCTTTTTAAAAAATGTCCTGGGCAGGAAAGAACTCAGGGGCTAAAAGCACATACTGCTCTTGTACAGGACCTAAGTTCTGTTCCCATACCCTCATCAATCCCCAGAATCAACATGGCAGAGTGAAAAAACTCCACGTTTTCCTTGGATCTCCACACGCCCACTGTGACATGTATGTGTTCACTATTGTATAAAGTTTCCAGAAGATCTGACAAAAAAAAAATGCTCAGCTCCAGGGGAGTCAATGTCTCTTATGTCCTGAGATACCTGTATTCATGTGCACATTCCCAGACATATAACCCCCTACACACACACATACCACACACACACACAAACAACACACAACACACACAGAGACACACACACATACACCCAGACACATACAGACAAGACACATACACACATACCACACCACAGACACACATAACACACCCTACACACAATACATACAACATACATACAATACACACATACACCCCACACACAACACACACAAACACACAACATATACAACACCCACAACACACACAATCTTAAATAAATCTCCAGGACATTGAAGGCTACACAGACAGACCTCTGTAAAAAAACCAAACAATAACTTAAAAAAAAATTAACTCCTATTTAAACAATTTTCTGTTGTATTATATGGGTATATACTGAAATTTGACAACTTAGGAGGTTGATTGTTTACTTTTGTTTTGTAGGTGTTAGTGACAGTTCTCATGTGGCCAGAGTTAGAAGACTGCTCCCCCTCTCTCCTTCTCACAAGTGCTAAGATTAGCTGCATGAGGACTTCAGGCTCACCCTGAACTTGCAATTCTTCTCCTCCTTCAGCCTCCAGGATTACCAGTCCGGAGATTACAAGCACTGGCTACCGTGCCCAGCTAGAAGGGACATTTCAGTCCATGTTTGGTTTGAGTGAAAAGAAATTTAAGTTATGTACCTCTCCAGGCCGGATCTTGATGAAAAAGCTGCTACGTTTGTAAGAAATCTTTAGCACTTTGGGCCAAGGAAAGCGGTTAATTCTCAACTTATCTTTGTAAACCAAAAGGCCACTAGAGCAGACTCCTAGGATGATGTCCACTCCCTCCAAGTCCTGAAAAAGAGAAGCAAAGTGTTCAACACAGTATTGACTATTATTAAATAATCTAAAGAGATCAACAACTAGAACAAGTTATGAAGCACACAATAAAACCAAAACTTAAACGGTCAGCACCCACTGGAGCATTATGTCTGAGTCGGGAGACAGCCTCAGCAAGCCAGTGAGGCATGAGCTACCGCTATTAGGTCTGTGAGATGGCCCAGCAGAGAAAGGCATTTGCTACCAAGTCTGACAGCCTGAGTTAAATCCTCAGACTCTACATAACTGGAGTGAAAAACTCCCATGTTGCCCTCCACACACCCTCTGTGATATACACATGTTTATTACTGCATAAGGTTTCCATAAGAGATCTGACAGTAAAAAAAAAATGATGTTAAGTATAATAAATTATAAGAACTATTCCTAAGCCTAGAAAGAACACTAAAGAAAATGGCATTATAAGAATGTACCTAATTATTAAGAAAAATTAAAATATTAATCACCACATAATTTAAGAAATACCAACTGCACCTGAATTAATCATATGACTATTTATCCAGCTATCAAACCCAAATGCTTCCAAAACTAAATGCTTCCTGACTACTTTTTCCTAAAAATGACTATATATTTCATATGTATATGAAAATCATCAGCACCTAAATGTATTATATACAAGAACTACAGAGATAAGTCACACACAGCTGCAATTCAATGACTAAGTAGCTGAAATTTTACCAGAAGATGCCCTCTTACATTCTTAAAGCCCACAGATTACAACCATCGTCTCTTTTTTAAATTCTAAAAACCTTAACTAGTTCATTACGGGTGGGCACATACCTGCCACAACTTAAGTGCTTGTGGAGGTTGGGGGACAACCTGCGGGAGCTGCCTCTCTCCAACCAAGCGGAACTGGGGCCCAAACAGCTCAGCAGGCTTAGCACCAGGTACCTTTACTACTGAACCAGCCTGTCAGCTTCCTTTCTCTTTTGCTGACATTATTTGGAGGGACACTTTGTTTTGCAGCATTTAGAAAAGGTGCATGCTATCTGGCTCCATCCAATTCTGACACCAGCCTCCATCAGGAGGCAAGACGTAATCTGAACAGACTTGTCCTGCAAGTGCTCCTGAGCCGAGGCCCTGATGTCCTAACAGCACTTCACAGGGTCATGGGAGCCAGTGTCAAGTGCAGAATGATCCAGAGTATGAAATTTTACTAGAATAAGCAGAACCTAAACATGAACTCCTAAGACATTCAGGCAAGGAGAATCCTGAAAAATCACCCATAGGTCCAAAAGAGACCAGATGCTTGAACGGCTGTTTCTAAGTTTCTACCAAGTGAGCTTTCTGAGTATTCAAGAATAAGAGTGAAAGAATTAGTTCATCATCCTCGAGATAAGCCTATCATATCTTTGAAGAACTCTACTAAACAACTTGTCATATTGAGCTAAAGAGTAGATTTCCCTGTAGTTTCCATAGATATAGTTTCTATTTTTCTAGTTCTGGTTTATGCCTATACTCCATGACAAAATATCTTCAGTTTTAAAATTTTATTTATTTGAAACAGGGTCTTAGGTATCCTAGGCTATCCTGAAATTCCCTATTTAGCCAGGAGTGATACTGACTTTTTGATTCTCCCACCTCTCCTTTCCAAGGGCTGGAATTATAGGTATGCACCAACACATCTAATTTATGTGCTAGGGATTGACCCAGGATACAATCATGTATTCTTGCCATGCATGCTAGGCAAGAACTCTATTTAGCCTTTGAACTTATCTCTAGTCCCATTTCCCTTTTGTGGCTACGTATTTTCTCCTTTATTTTTTACTGGATGTGGTTCTGTGTACATCACAGATACTAGTTAAGTTCCTCTAAATGAGTCTGGGACCATTCCTTGAATCCTTTCCCTGTACCTTCCAACACTCCTCCATTTTAGTGGCCTTTTAGTAACCAAGCAACTTGCATTAAGTAGGCAGGTCTGTGATTAAAGCTCATGCTTCCGATTTCCTAAGCCAGTAAGTAATTCTCAACAGCGCTATCTATGGTCTATCCAGTGCACATGAGTCATTCAGAGAGCTTGTCACACAGACTTCTGAGCTCCTACCCACTTGATTATTAACTCTGGGAGAGACCTGAAATATTTATTTCTAACAAGTTTCTAGGTGGTGCTAACTGCCGCTGACTCAGACCACACTTGGAATTGCTGGCCTTGGGGAATGGTTCTGACTCAGGCATCATCAGCATCATTAGGAATGGCCATTATATCTGAAGCTAGAGCCTCTTTGGAGCCAGCCTATCACTCTGGGCAGAGCTCTGAGTCTGCACGTTTAACAGACACCCAGGTGATTCTTAGGTGAATGACGCTCCCTGGGAAACTGAAATGCAACATGCCGCCTCTCTGTATTTTCAAACGTAATTTTATTTTAGAAAATACAATTTATTTTCCTCTAGATGTTCATGTTTTTATCTTTACAATGTTTTGGTTATAAAATTTTGATGGTGAAAGTGGTAAGGGATAACTGGATTGATACCTAGAATTCTAAAAAGAAAAGAACAAGTATCAATTCAAGCTGGGCATGATGGCACAGGCCTGTAAACCTAGCACCTGGAAGGCAGATGTATTTCTCTAAGTTCAAGACCACCCTGGTCTACATAGTAAGTTATAGGCAGGCCAGGGCTACAAAGTAAGGTTCTGTCTGAAAATATAAGCAAACAAACAAATTTGACTCTGTCAAATTTCTCTCTGTGTAGCCCAGGCTTGTCTTAAACAATCCTCTTGCCTCCAGAGAACTGGTATCACAGGTGTAATTTGCCACACCAAGCTCCCTCCCTGTTCTTCTCTCATAGCCCTTTGCTTCTTTCCTTTCTTCCCCCTCTCTTCTTTTCCTTTTACCCTCACGGAGGAAGCCTTGCTATGTAGCCCAGGCTAGCTCTCAGTTTTTAGATTTATTTTATGTCTATGGGTGTTTTGGCTGATGTATGTCTGTGTACCACATGCTTGCAGGGCCCAGGAAAGCCAGAAGAAGGTCTCCTGGAACTAGAGTTAATGATGGCTTGAGCTGCTGTGTGATAATCAAACCCAAGTCTGTCCTCTGGAGGAGCAGCCAAAGCGGTTAACCACTGAGCATGCTCAGACTACATTTGAACTCAGAACCCTCCTGCCTCCCCCTTCTGTCATATAGTGCTAAGATTATAGGCATGTTCTACCATGTCAAGAACTGTTTCTCAGGAAAGTTTTAAAATAGCATAAATAGCCAGGCAGTATTGGTATGTGCCTTTGATCCAGCACTCAGGAGGTAGAGGCAGGTGAATCTGAGTTCAAGGCCAGCCTGGTCTACAGAGTGAGTTTCAGGATGGCAAAAAGCTACACTGAAAAATCCTGTCTCAAAAAACAAAAAACAAAAAACTAAATAGCCAGGCAGTGGTGGCGCACACCTTTAATCCCAGCACTTGGGAGGCAGAGGCAGGTGGATTTCTGAGTTCAAGGCCAGCCTGGTCTACAGAGTGAGTTCCAGGACAGCCAGGGCTACACAGAGAAAACCTGTCTTGAAAAAACCAAAATAAGTAAATAAATAGGCATAGGATAAAACAAATTTGCCATATACATTAACAGGTCTATGTCATGTGCATATCCATACATGTTAATAAAAGTCAAAGTTATCACTACCTTTGCTTTATGAAGATCAACTCCATACATGGACAGCTTTTTGGCATTCTCAAGAAATTCCAAGTCAGCCTGAGCTGGAGTCATGGACCTTTGACAGAATAAAAATAGAAAATTCAGTGCTATAGCAGAAGAATTTATGGTAATAACAATAGAATATTCATTGTACTTTATAAACACACACATTTTTTGAATCCTCAACATAATTACGGGATGAGACTCTTCCTACTACCTGACCCTAAATAACTGAAATATGACTTAGAAAACAAAAAGAAACAAACAAACAAACAAAAGACACCAAAATTTCTCGGAAAAGCGAGCTCTTAATCCAACCATTTCCTCCAAGCTGTCTCACCCAGCACGAGCTCTGCATGCCTCTTTAGCCTTTTTCTGTGTCACACATGAGCCCCTCCTCCTAATTTTCTGGCCAAAGTAATGACCAAATTAAATCCTCAGTACAATTTACAAGATCCTCTTAGCTGCCTTTTCTTCTCTATACCCTGAATTGAGTTATTATGGAAATTAAACTGGAGGGCAGCTGATGGTACTTAACTGAGACTCTTATTGGGGGCAGATTTGATGAAAAGCAACTTTCTGGTAACAGATGGGGTCCTGCCCACTGATCTCAACAGATAAATTGGCTAATAGAAGCACACTGATAATAGGACTGTCTTGTTATTAAGATGTCTTCACTGCCAGGCATATAATGAGGTAGACTTGTTTGAAAACAGCCAGTCTCACTGTCTAAACATCCACTGTACCAGTCTCTCATGTTTCTTCTCTTTTGAAGAATGTTCTTGAGCTGTTCTGTTAGCTTTCAAGACAAAGACATCACTCATAATGCTGCACAATTTGGACCAATTACAACAGTCCACAGTAATAAGGCAGCAGATCCCTAAGGAAAAACCCAGGGACAAGAAACTTTCCCCTAAGACTGCCTGGGGCCATAGAAGCAGCAGGCGTCTCTTCGCTTGGGAGGAAAAGTCTCTGCCAAACCCATCTGTCTTTACCCTCATTAAAAAGAACAAAGGATTTCTTGGAACAATAACCACCAAAAGGAGAAAAACAATCCTATCAGCTTTCCTGAATAAATGTTTCACCAGCTCTAAAGCATCTCACTTAATTTAGTAATTGAAATGAAAACAAAGGGGGATGAGGAGACCGAGAAGCAAGCTATCCAAAGCACCTCTGGCAATTCTCACAATGATGTATCTCTCTCTCTACATAAGTGATATGCCCTTCCACTTGAGGTTGCTGTCAGTTATTTTATGTTTTTGTTGTTCCTACTCTTATGTGTTGATAAACAGGTCCAGATCACCAGCAGGTTAGACATCAGACAGAGGCAGCAGGTTCAAGCCACATTCGGTGGGCCAGAACCCTGATTCCTGCGCCTACAGTCACGTCTCCGTCTCCTTTAGTCTCCCCTATGAGGGAAGAATCATAATATCTATTGTACATTATATGGATAACAATGAGGGTTTTTTTGGGGGGGGGTGAATACATAAAATGTGATTATCAAGATCAAATTAGATTATAGTTATAAAACTGCTTTGTAAACTATAAATGTTTACTATTATTGAATTTTAGATTTCTAATAGTTCAGTGGTCCATCTACATACAGATCATAAAAAAAATTACAAAAACCAATATGGTGCTAGGTCTAGTGGCATACACCTGTAACGCCAACACTTGGGAGGCAGGAGCTGGAGGATAAGGTGTTGGGGTTAGCTTTAGGTTATATGAGAAGCTGTCTCAAGCCCTACCCTCACCCCCAGACATTTTTAAAAGAGAAAAACAATTAAATTTTCCCCCATATTAATTTTCAACCTTAAGGGACATCAGATTGAATATACATATTCATACTGCGTATCTAGGTAAGTTTATCACCTTTAACACTGTAGTATGAGGAAGATGTAAAAGGAGATGTTTAAACCTTCCTTCTTGAAACTATTGATTCCTGAAGTTTGGCTGATGCTTTTTATGTTACTTTTGAAACGATTGTGGCTTATTTGGGGGGTGGGGAGTTATTTTATTTTGTTTGAGACAGGTTTTCTCTATGTAGCTGTGGCTGTCCTGAAACTCACTCTATAGACAAGGCTAGCCTCGATCTCAGAGATCTGACTGTCTCTGCCTCCTGAGTGCTGGGATTAAAGGAGTGTCACTGTGCCTAGAAACAATTATGATTTTTAAGTCATATATAATGCAAATGATTTTCCTCCAAGCCACAGTAAATGGCCAATCTAGTGATACCATGATTCCTGAACACTTTTGTATGTACTTCCTACAAAATAAGGTCATCTTTCTACATAGTGTCAAAACCAGGAAATTAACACTGACGCATGCTGCCACATGGTTCTCAAACCCCATTCACCAAGCTTGGCCAGTTGTTACAGAACGTTTAAGTCAGCTGCAGATTGAGTGTCTGTAGTCTAACCTGGAACGGTCCTGATTCTTAGGCTCCAAGCAAGTGCTTCACAGTGAGGTATATCCCCAGCCCCAGGTCGTGTGTCTTTACCAGGAGTTTCATGGAAGCAGCTGTGCCTTCACTGTATCTTATCAGTGTTCATAACTTCAATTTGTCCCTTACAGATGACGTCTACTGGATCACTGATGTCATAACTTCAATTTGTCCCTTACAGATGATGTCCACTGGATCACTGATGTCATAACTTCAATTTGTTCCTTACAGATGATGTCCACTGGATCACTGATGTCATAACATCAATTTGTCCCTTACAGATGATGTCCACTGGATCACTGATGTCATAACTTCAATTTGTCCCTTACAGATGATGTCCACTGGATCACTGATGTCATAACTTCAATTTGTCCCTTACAGATGATGTCCACTGGATCACTGATGTCATAACTTCAATTTGTCCCTTACAGATGATGTCTAATGGATCACTGATGTCATAACTTCAATTTGTCCCTTACAGATGACGTCCACTGGATCACTGATGTCTGCCAGGCTTGTCTCAAATTCTTTATCTCTTCGTAGGAATTCTTTTCAAAAATTTTGAGTACCCGTCCATCAAACTATTTATTTATGTATGTCACTAGGGACTTGTAGACTCCTGGTTGGATTCATTTGTTTTGGTGCTCTGCATGAGAGGCAAGTGCTGTGCCACTGAGCAACAGCCCCAATCCAGACTCTCATTTTTCTCAATGTAATATATCATTTATTTTGCATACCTATTTTCTTGCTTAAGTCACCCGAGATTTGGTCACTGGGAGCTTCTCCAAGGACAATTTGTGTCCTTTGAAACATTTCTCATCTGGTTTTTGAGCATCTCTTCAGAGCACAGTATAAAGTATGGCAGTATTTATGTATGTACTGTTTATGTCTGTGTCTGTAACCACCTATCTATATACTGGGAACCATGAGTGTGCACTGAAACCTCCAGCTGTAATGTAATGCCATCAGGTTCTTTTCCCCCTTTCCATTACGTGTACCATTTGTAACCTTTCCTTACAAACTACTCTAAGTATTTTGATCAACTTGATCAATCTTTCCTTTCTTTCACCCAATATAAGCAAGCTCTCCCTGCAGCCTCTGAACTCTCCCCCTTTTTACACCCATCCTCTTATTACTGGGACTCTGAATGCACCACCCTGGGCTGCTATCTACATAGAGATGACAAGGGTTTTGCCTCGCCATGTTAGACCACCTGGAACTCCTTCCCTCTGATCATTGATTTAGCTGCTGCCAATATTCTCCCCTCCCAGGCCTTACCACACATGGATACCTGCCTGTTCTCCTTGGACTCTGAATCCCACTGCCAGGGCCTATGCCCTGTGTGGTAGTTGGAATGAAAATGGCCCCATAGGCTCACATATTTAAATGCTTAGTCACCAATTAGTTGAACTGCTTGGGAAGGAATAGTAGGTGTGGCCTCATGGGGGGGAGGGGGTCACTGGGAGTGGGCTTTGTGGTTTCAAAAGGCCATGCCAGACCCGGTTTCACTCTACTTCTCAGCTACTTCTCCAGCACCATGCCTGCCTGCTCCCTCTGAAACTGTAAGCCAGCTCCAAATTAAATATTTTCTTTTGAAAGAGTTGTCTTGGTCTCTTCATGCCTCTTCCAGTTATAGAATAAGAAACTACGATACCCCAAGAGCTCCTCCAGCCAGACTGCCTTCTAACCCAGAAACACTGCCCACACCGTGCTGAGACCTGGATGTCCTAAGCCAGAGGCCTTGGCAGCATGGGTGACTGACTTAATCAGATCCTCCCACTGTTCCAGAAAGGTTTTTCCAATTAAAAGAATCATATATATTCACGTATAAAATTAGGAAAATACCATACAAATATGGGGAAAATATCCCAGAACCATGCCACCCACAGACATCTGTCTATGTCAGTACAACGTATATATTTTCTAAATTAAAACAGTAAGTTAGGAGTAGCATTTAGCAGTTGCTACTCTTGCAGGCTCAGCACTTCCACAGCACTCACATGGTGGCCTACAACCATGTCTATCTAACTCTGGCTTCAGATAATCAGACGTCCTCTTCTGGCATCCAAGGCGCTGCATACATGTGCTGTGCAGACACACAGGAGAGGAGACCATCCATACACATAGGAAATAAAAATGCTTATAAACCATAAATTATCCTTCACCATAGAAATATAATGATTAAGGTTTGTGCTAAGATTTACAAGACCTCTGAAAGTCATTAACAAACCTGCTAGGAAGAAGTTAGGTATTCTAGACCATGAAGCATGCTTGGTCTAGAATATATTCAGGAGCAAACAACAGTTTACCACTTGGAAGTCCTGCAGCTTACAATGTACCAGCCACAGAGCCCCGGCACCAGCCAACCCCTGCTGATAACACAAAGACGTCACAGCACACTTCTCCTATGTTGTCTCATGCAGCAAAGGTGTCACTGTCGATCGAGTGAGCGCCAGTGTTCCTTGGCAGCCTCCTAACAATGTCTGTTGCCTTTCCTGACACAGGACTGTGATTTCAAATAATTAAGTAGGGACAACTGACAAGTCTGCATGCCTCCTTGGTTCCCAAAAGCGGAGGGCAATTACTTTTAAAGCTTGATTTGCTAGTGTTAATTCAAAGAGGTAATTATTGTTGTCAAAGGGTCACTACACCAGTTTCCTCATGTGAAGGCTGTCTTCCCATGTGAAGGCTGTCTTCCGTTTGTCTGAGGAGTAGAGTGATATTGACTTGTACCTTTCAACACATTTTAAGCTTACGCCTCAGCAGAAGTTTCTTTGGTTAAAGCACCATGTTTTTGGGTATATTAACAACTTCCATTTGGGTTTTGTCACTAAGATTGGTAAATTTGTCCAGAATGGGACAAGTAAATCCCATGATGGCCAACATCTATGTTCTCTAGTCTGGAAGATCTGATTGCTCAGTTTCTATTCTTTATCTAACAGAGCAGCAACAAGACCACACCCATCATTCTTTTAAGATTGTTCTATGTAAGTTCTGGTAAGTATGAAGAGTGGTCTCTAGACCCAAACTCACACACTCTATAAAACAATGATTAAAAATTATACTGTTATGGTTGATGATTTTGATTTTTTTGGGACAGAGTCTCATGTAGTCCCAGTTAGCCTTGAACTTACTATTGTAGCCGAGGTTACCCTTTATTCCTGAGCCTTCTGCCTCCAATTCCCAAGAGCTTAGATAATAGATGTGTGTAACCAGAGATGTCTAAGAGTTACTGTCCTACAAGTATAATCATTTGCTAAGTGCTTTAGGTGCATTTTCTGACTTAACTATAAAATTTACCTGATAAGCCTTATTTTTCAGATAAGAAAATCAACCCCAGGGGACTTAGGTAACTTAAAAAGAGGCACAGAGCCAGAAAGGAATGGGAGATTCCTATTCTCACTAAATTCCAAGTGAGAAGCGCTACTTCATCTATGTGCCCAGTGCATAACCAGCGGGTTCCCAAACTCTTCTAGCCTTAGGAATGCTCTATCGCCTCAATTATTGAAGACTACAAAGCACTTTTCTTTACATGTTATACTGTTCTATAAATTTTAAAACTAAGCAAAGATGAAGTGTTCATTTACTAGATCTTAAAGAACAACAATAAATCCACCAGATTTTTAAAAATAATAACATGAAAAATAATACCAAGGGATGAAATTTTAAGTCTTTTTTGATGCTGTACTGATATTTTTGACACTATATTGAAACAAGAGCAGTTTCTCCTGTGTGTGTGTGTGTGTGTGTGTTCATGTATGGAGTTGGGGGAACATGCATATATGAGAGTGATGTGTGTGTGAGAGGCTAAAGGCCACCCTTGGGTGACATTCCTCAGGCTCCTTGCACCTTGTCTGTTGAAATGGGTCTCTCCATTGACTCAGTAGTAATGCAGGGCTGGCTCGCCAGTGAGCCCCCAATCCACCTTCCCCTGCCCCCCACCCCCAGAGCATCTACCTTCCTGCAAGGCTTTTTATGAGGGTTCTATATAGGCTCTAGGAGCTTGAACTTGGGCCTCATACTTTCAAGGCGAGCACTCTACTGACTGAGCTATCTCCAGTCTAAGAGCAGTTTCTTAAAGAGCAATGAAGTGTGAAATATGAAAACAAATCAATGAAATGTTTGTTAACTTACATGTTGGAGAATTCATTGGTCTGCCTAGTTTTTTTTTTTTTTTTTTTTTTTTTTTCCTCCGAGACAGGGTTTCTCTGTGTAGCCCTGGCTGTCCTGGAACTCACTCTGTAGACCAGGCTGGCCTCGAACTCAGAAATCCGCCTGCCTCTGCCTCCCAAGTGCTGGGATTAAAGGCATGTGCCACCACTACCTGGCCTGCCTAGTATTTTTTAGTGGATCTTTTTACTCGTGTATTATTTTACTTATTTATGTCAAGATGCGGTTTGTACTGGCTGGTTTTGTGTGTCAAATTGACACACAAAGTGCCTCCATGAGATCCAACTGTGAGGCATTCTCTCAATTAGTGACCAAGGGTGGGAGGGGCCCCTTGTGGGTGGTACCATCCCTGGGCTGGTAGTCTTGGGTTCTATAAGAGAGCAGGCTGAGCAAGCCAGGGGAAGCAAGCCAGTAAGAAACATCCCTCCATGGCCTCTGCATCAGCTCCTGCTTCCTAACCTGCTTGAGTTCCAGTCCTGACTTCCTTTTGTGAAGAACAGCAATGCAGAAGTGTAAGCTGAATAAACCCTTCCCTCCCCAACTTGCTTCTTGGTCATGATGTTTGTGCAGGAATAGAAACCCTAACTAAGACACGGTTTTTCAGTGTAGCCCCGGCTATCCTGGAACTGGCTCTATACTCCAGGGTGGCCTCAGACTCAGAGATCCACCTGCCTCTTCCTCCTGAGTGGTGGGATTAAAGGTGTGCACCACCACACCTGGCCAGCATTATTTTAAAAGATCATGTATTTCATATATCATTGGCTGCATTAATTCATCCAAATATTGACACATTTCAGCATACATTTATTTTTAAAACCACATTGGTTAAAACACTACTAATCTCAGCTGGACAGTGGTGGTGTGCTCATAATGCCTACACTGAGAAGGTGGAGGCAGGAGGATCAAGAGTTGCAGCCATGCATATTAGTGAAGAATATAAAAGGAAGCAGGGGTGAGGGTGAGAGAGCAAAGGATGGAGTTTCTGTTTTGTTTTAATCCATTTGATTACACAAATGCATGCTATAGCACATGTGATGGGGGTCGCAAGAATTGGTTATCTCCTACCATGTGGGTTCTGGGGACTGAAGTCAGGTTTACCAAATTTGGTAGCAAATGTCTTTGCCCACTGAACCATCATCTCCCAGGTCCCTGGAAGAAAACTCTTAAATGAACACACCTTTTTATTTACTTTTTAAATGCACTTTTTGGGTCTGTGTGTTTGTTATGAATGTGTACACGGGTGCTCACGTGTGAGTGACGAGTGACCTTCTTTATGCTCTCCACACACTGATCCCATCAGAGCTGGGTAACTCAGTGTAAACCAACGCCAAGATCAGACTCAATCAGCTTGCGAAATTTAGCCACAGTAAATCATTCAAATAAAAAAAAAATGAGTATATGGAGAAAAATACAATGAGGGGGGTCATCTCAGTGACGTTGCAAGATTATTATATGTTACACACACATTTTCTTTTCTAAACTTACCCATCACCTCATTTCTTCCAAGTTAATAATCTCAATCAGACACTCGAGGAACCAGATAAGAAAAAATTTCAATGCATCATCTAAGGTCACAGGGCCAGGACAAGACAGAGGCAACCTGCCTCAAACAAAGCATAAGCCCTGCTCGTGACGGTGATTGCACCTCCTCCCAGTGTTACTAATTATCTTCATAAAAAGCAGTAAAGTCAGTAAATTTGATGAAGATTTTACAAAATACTCTCTAAAGTAACAAGACCTCTGAATCCACTGTGTGCACAGAACCCAAGTTAGAATCTCCTATTCTCAAAATTTTAAGGCATCTAACATAGTATACATTTAAAACCTGAAATCAAAAAGTTAAGGCAATAATAGCAATAGCTACCATTTACCAAGCATCTGTGTGCAAGGCTTTGTGCTAAGTAGCCCACACACACACATATTATCTCATTTAGTTAATTTAGTTTTTACCTTACTCTGATGACTAACAAAACCAAATTTCAATAAACCTAGAAATAATAAAAAATTTCAATTAAACTGGAAACAAAAATGGAAATAAAAAAAATGCCCATTGCCCTGATAAGAAAACTGAGGTTCAGGGGTTTGATTGACTCTCCCAAAGTTAAACAATAAAGAGAAATGAACTCAGGGTGACTCTTCCCATGGCAAACAATGAAATCAATAACAAGTCAAGGATCAAAATTCATGGCCAAAATAAATACAGAATATCTGGAGACATGTTCACCTGTATGATTTATGCAATTCCATGACCTTCTCTTCAAGTTCCTTGGTCTGATTTGGAGCCAGTTTAAAATCACTAACATAATCCACGCCATGGAGTTCTGGGTCGTAGTCTCCCAGCTCAGACTGGATGGTGTAAGACCCGAGTAGGGCTAAAGTTGCAAAGGAACAAGGCAGACGTCCAGCAACAATGTCCTGCCGAAGCTGAAGACACAAATAGTATCTACATCCAAAAAAGAAAAGATGCAGATGTCTCAGTAACAACAACAGAACAGAATACACACAGACAAAAAGGAAGAAGGCGGGCTGGGGAAGACGGGAGAAGGAAAGGGGCAAAGAAGGTATGACAGGTAATTGTTCAGTAGAGGATAGCAGCATGTGACTAGTCATTGTTACAGTTTCTTCCTTTTGTTTGAAACAGTTTCATAAAACAAAAATACTGTAACTATGTTGAACAGAGTTGGAAAGCAGTTTAAAAACCGGGGAAAGCAGGAAATATCTGAAGGAGGTAAAGAAACTAATATCTTATTGAGCACATTCTATTACGTATTATACACATACATGTATAAAATGAATGAAACAATCTCTCAGAGAGAATCGGCATCTCAGCTGAGAACGACTTTACAACAAAGTAACCTTAGACAATGCTCCAAGCTTTTCACAGTACTTAATAAACAGATTTTAAGAGTTTACTCTCTCGTTTAAATTTTTCCCTATATTTTTATTTTGTATATAAGTGTTCTACCTGCATGTATGCCTCTGTACCATCTGCATACATTATCCATGAAAGTCAGAGGAGGGTGTTGGATCCTCTGGTACTGGCATTACTGATAGGTAGGTGTGAGCTATCATGTGGGTACTGGGAATTGAACTTGGATCCTCTGGAAGAGGAGCCAGCATTCTTAATCACTGAGCTATTGTTAAAATCCAAAAAAGATAATTTTCTTTTAAAATGCAATGGGTTATTCTTATGTAAGATTTGTGCTATAAATTAAATGGGCTCAAAAGGCAGGTCAGTTCATGAGGATAGTTTAAAAGGGAGATTATAATTATAATAATTATCATGAAATTTTGCTTTTTCCAACTCTAAGAGGAATGCAGTAGGACAATTTGGTCTTGCCCTCAGAGACTGGCTTAAGGGAAGCCCTGCTCACCATGAGGGTGTGGTATGACCACGTGGTATATAACATGTGTTATTAAGTTCCAGACTTTTAGGCTCACTTCGCATTTGTAAGCCTGCTTTAAACGGATCAGAAACTTTGTATTTTAGACTAACCATTTAACATTTTTCTTCTGTTCAAAGTAGGGAAATTCCTAGAGCTTATAACAATAATTACAGTTATTTATTTATATAGCTACTGATCAAGTATTTACCTTGTTATGTCTTCTGTTAACTGTGCTGGGTCAGGTGGATAAAACTTCACATTAAATGTGAAATTCCAAGGAACACCTATAAAGAAAAAGACAGGAATTTTGTTTTTATGCCTAAATTTTTGATTGAAAGTACTGTTTTCTTTTTCTTTCCTTAAATCTTTCAACACTTCATGTTTGGTGCTTAGAAACCACCTAGGAAAGATAAACAACTTCTTTTTTTAACCTTAGCACACAGTCTTGACTATTGTGGATCATAGTGGATTAGAAGCATAAAGGCAAAAGCCAATGAAGGAACAATCCTGCAGGTAAATGTGTTCACAGGTTTTGGTTTGGAAATGTGAGCCATCAGGTCAGTGGGTGCTCTTCTACAATTCTGACAATATTTATATGTGATGTCATATGTCACATAACATTATCTAAAATAAAAGCTCATATGCACATATGCACACACAATTAAATGGTTGTAAAAGAAACAAAAAATTAAGATAAAATAAGTTCAGCAAAATAATATTATTTGAGGAATCTGGGTAAAGGCTTCCTATGAATTTTTATACTAGTCTCTTTTAAATTCTCCGAAGTTTGAAATTGTATTAAAATTTTTATTAATACCTTATTTCTCTCCTTTCTCCATTTATTTTTTCTCCTCCCTCTCTCTCTGTGTGTATGTGTGTGTGTGCGTGTGCATACACGCACACCACATGTATATGCAGCTGCTCATGAAGGCCAATATAGGTTATTGGATCCCCTGAAGCTGAAATTACACGTGGTTGTGAGCTGCCAGATATGGGAGTTGGGAATCAAACTCAGGTCCTCTGGAAGAGCAGCAAGTGTCCTCAACTGCTGCCATCTCTCCAGTCCCCTTAGTTAATGATTTTTTAATTAACTTTTTTTACTTTTATGTACACTGGTGTTTCGCCTTCATGTCCGTATGAGAGAGTCAGATTCACTGGAACCTGAGTTACAGACAGCTGTGAGCTGCATGTGGGTGCTGGGAATTGCTCTTCCTCTGGAAGTGAGCCTTAACTCTTAACTGTTGAGCCATCTCTCCAGCCCCCATGCTTAGTTAATGATTTTTTAACAGGACCTTCTGGGGCTCAAGAAATGGCTTGGCAAGTATGAAGACCTGAATTCAAATCTCCAGAACCCATGCTAAATAAAAAGCTGGTCATGGTCACGTATGCCATAACCCCAGCACTGTGGAAGGGTGAGACAGAAATCACTGGAGCTTGCTGCCTCCTATCCTAGTTACAACTTCAGTGACAAGACCCTGTCTCAATAGAGCAAGATGGTCAGCAACAGAGCAAGGCCCAACATGTTCCTCTGGCCTCTGCTGGCAAGCACCACTGCCAACGCACATGTACACTCACACCACACACATACAAGAATGGCTTTCTTCTGAGAGCACAGGGGAGAACGTTTTAAGTGGCTGCACCCATTTAAAGGAGACACAGTGCCAACACCTTACAAAGGTGAGAAGAAACAACTCACATTTTACCTCCAAATGTTCTACTAAACCCTATTTCCAGACACACATCCTGAATCAGGATTTTTTTTTTTTTAAGCTATAGGTTAGGATCCACTGTAAACCTTTTTGATGGAGGAAATATCTGCACTTGAAAATATGAAACAGGCATAAAAGAAAACATCAGGATGTCACCCACATAAGGGTTAGTAATTGGTGAAGTTTTCTTTCTGATCAGAGTAAGTTCCAAAAATGATGTTGAGTAAGAAAAGTCACATAATTTATATGTCATTCAAAGGTCAAAATAAAGCCATATTTTTTTTAATAATAAAGATGCAGAAGTAATTAAAAACACTCCCAAAAATTCAATGGAATAATTATCAAAGTTCAAGGCATGGTGACATTTGGAAGTGGAGGAGGGTGCATGGGCTAAAGGTTTTTTAAAACATAATTTGAGTAAATTACACATAATTTTCTGCATACTGAAAAGGTGTAATATATCTCATCTATAGAGTATCTCTGGTTTAAATTTTGTAAATGTCTGAAGTTGTGTTAAAACACACATACATACATTCTCTTTCTGTGTGTGTGTGTGTGTGAGAGAGAGAGAGAGAGAGAGAGAGAGAGAAAGAGAGAGAGATGTATATAGCTGCTCAGATGTCAGAATAAGTTACTGGATGCCCTGGTGCTGAAATTATAAGTAGCTATGAGCTACCTAACTGGCCACAGGACGACTAGCCTGACTCAGCAAGAGAGAGCCCTCTTCCGGAAGTTAGAAAATAAAGACCTGAAAGAAAGCTGGCAAGAGAAAATAAGACAGATAAACTCAGAAGAAGATACAAAAGACTGACTCTAAGGAAATGTCAACATAAAAGATAAAAGATCTACTGTATGTTGTAGGCAGGAATGTTATATGCAAACATTGAGGGATGGTTTTGTACACTGTGTATTCTGATGCAGGATTTCTGTGCCCAGACATCTGGCTGCCATCCAGTATCAAGCATCTCCGGTGTCAATGTTATGTAAAAGTTGTTTTCCATCACCTCTGACTGGTTAGTAAAGAGCTGATCAGCCAGTTAACTGCGCAAAGTAGGGCAGGACTTCTGACCACAGTCTAGGGGGGGTCCCAAGGGTCCAGAGAAAGGGTGGTAGGGGAGGGAGAAAGTAGAGAGACCTTGTGGACGGACCAGGATTCTCCATGAGGTCGAAATGAGAAAACAGCCACGGGGACACACATGGAGCAGAGTGAGCCAGGGCAAGACCAGATGGCAAGTAATGGGCATATGGCTAGGTAATAAACAGCACAGTCAAGTTAGAATAGTTCAGAACCTGCAGCTTTAGTGCTTGAAGCTTGTTAATAAAAATACCACATCTTGCTGGGCAGTGGTGGTACACACCTTTAATCCCAGCACTTGGGAGGCAGAGGCAGGTGGAATTCTGAGTTCGAGGCCAGCCTGGTCTACAGAGTGAGTTCTAGGACAGCCAAGGCTATACAGAGAAACCCTGTTTCGAAAAATAACAACAACAAAAAAATGTCACATCTCTGTTGTCTTTTATTTGGGAGCTAAAATAGACTAGAGCTGATGTAGAAACACACTACAGCTTTTTGGGGAACAAAAGGGGTATAAGACACCCCCCCAAAAAAATTACATTTACATGAAAAGCCTAACAACAAAACTGTAAACTGCCAGGCAGTGGTGGCACATGCCTGTAATCCCAGCACTTAGGAGGCAGAAGCAGGCAGATTTCTGAGTTCAAGGCCAGCCTGGTCTACAGAATGAGTTCCAGGACAGCCAGGGCTACACAGAGAAACCCTGTCTCAAAAAACAAACAAACAAACAAACAAACAAACCGGAAGTACTCCTGATGGACAACAGAAGGAGTGCCCCCAGTGGACAAGGGAAGGAGTGCCCCCAGTAGAAAGCAGACTTCCATGGATAGGAAGAGATGTGACTGAAGAGAAAGATGAAGAGCTCAACCTCTGTGGTCTAAACAAAACACTAACACACATTAACACATGTTAATTCTGGGTGGACGGGGATATGGGTTTTGTTACACAGTCTTCATACTTTGTCCAGTTCCCAATACAATTTAAATTTTTGGTGTTTTGTTTTGTCTATGGCAAATGCTAGGTAGGTGCTCTACCACTGCCACACAACCCATCCTAAGCTTTACCCTACTTTTAAGAATCTGGGTTGGAGATAGCTCAGTTCTCAAAGCAGTTGCCTTGTAAGGATGAAAACCTCATCCTGGTTCCAAAGATCCACAGTAAAGAAAAAAGTCAAGGCACAGTGATACACCAAAATAAACAAACAAACAAACAAAATGTATCTATAAACACTTAGCAAGTACAGAGATATATTCATGAATGAAATAGGAAATTAATAACTTGAGGATTAATTCAAAACACACAGATATATGATTGCTTACATATGGTATGGGTGATTTTTTTTTAAAATCAGTGAAATACAGATAGATGGAGGAGTGGATAGATGGGAAGGAAGGAAGGAAGAAAGGAAGGAAGGAAGGAAGGAAGGAAGGAAGGAAGGAAGGAAGGAAGGAAGGAAGGCAGAAAGAAGGAAAGAAAGAAGAGAGGCAGACAAAAGATGTGGCAATACTCTGTTATATAAAAAAAGGCGCTGCATATTTAGACAGACACAACCATGGTATGTGTTTATATACACTCAGACCTGTCTAGAAGGAAGACAAGAAATTAGTTACCATGGTTGCCTCCAGAAAAAGAAACTGTGTGACTAAGACAGGGTGGGAGGATTCACCTTGTGCTATTTTCGTCTGCACCTTTTAATGTCATACTGTCTACCTGTAGCATTTACTTTTAAAATTGGATTTTAAAACCATGTATAGCATAATTGCTTTTGTCTTATTTGTTTTGAGACAGGATCAAGTAGCTAAAACCCAGGACTTGGAGTTTCAGATTTGTATGAAATTTTGAAAAAATCATATTTGCCTAGAAATACCTTGCAGATTATACTAGTTTAAGAGATTAGATTTAATGATGCTTACATTTTTCTGGAATAAAAGTTCCCACAAGAACACACCAAATGATGAAAAGGTTAAAAAATGAAACACCTTTTTAACACATAAAGATCACTTCCTGATATTATATACTGGATTTAATAGAAAAGTTTTCATTAGGAACATGCATTTCACACCACCACCACCATCCCCAAAAAGTAAGGAGGGTTTCATTATTATTATTTTAATAGAATCTTGCTATGTAGATTTACAGCTTGTGAGACCTGTCTGAAAAACAAAAATAGCAATTATAAACTAATAAATTTAAGCTTTTATTAGTGAAGAACAAATGTAGAAAGTTACCAGTCCAAAAGAAAGTTTTTATTTTATTTCTATTTTAAGAATGCTAAAACAAAACCAAAACAAAACAAACCCACTCTAAAACAGTCATGTATAAGATCTAAAGAAAAACATTTCATGGTAACAGAAATGTTTCAAGAAACAATTCTGCTTGGGTGACAGAATTAAAATCTGCTAATCAGGAATAGCAACCATTGTATTTCCTGGAAGTTTCTTCAAAAATAAATGAAACTAAAGTGACAGCTAGCTGTCCTTAATCAAGACAAGCCATCCTAACAGGCCCATTGGGTCTGCGGCTGTGAAATGCCAATCTACACATTTTTCATCCCAGAACAGCAGTCGGAACAGGGCATGCAACACTAAGGCACGCTCAAGCTAGAAGAGAAGTCCCATTGCCAGAAAGCCAGTAACAAACAAGTCTTTCTTCATTTTTCTTCTTTATATTTGCAAAAGGACGGCAAACAAATAACCCTCCATCTCAGGGCATGTGCTCTGGGGTAAGTCCATGGAACCCTGAAATCTTGAATAGTATTGAACTCTATAAATATTTCATATATTTTCACATATGCACACACACACACACCTCTCACAATGTTGAGAACACACCTTTTCACCTAAAGGACATACTTGGTAGCTTCTCTTCTGCCTAACCAAATTGCCAACACGACAACTCTTGTACTTTGCAGTCATTATTAAATGAAGAAAGGCTTATTTCTCCAGAGCCTATGCTAGTCTATCTGATAACCTCACAGCTACCAAGAGATGGGTGTGCACTCACATGATACAGCGTGGGTACACTAGACAAAGGGTGACTCATGGCCTAGACATGGTGGTGCAGGGCCACACAAGGTTTTATCTCCACCCAGAAAAGCACACAACTCAGAGGTTCCCAGACCACAATTACATGGAATTACAAAAAGGAGAAGCTACTCCACAGAGAGAAAAGCATGGAGAAAGCTAAAACACAGGAATGTGGTTGTAGCTCATGTCTAAGGCCCTGAGTCCCTAACACCAAAAAGAGAAAGGGAGGGAAACAAACAGCATGAAGAACCCAACGGTCTAGAACACTGCAGGAACAGTCTAGAACACCGCGGGAACAGCCTAGAACACTGTGGGAACAAGACCCCGCAGCAGCTCCTGCCGGCAGCTAGTACAGTCTCTGTCTCTGCCATTCTGAGGGCTGACTCTCAATCGGTCTCTCGTCTTTGTTTTTTCCCAGCCTTGTTACTCTCCTCCATTCTACCTGTTACAAGTTTGCTGAGCTGCTTTGTTTATTTTGTTTTTTTAAAGTAAAAATCTGACCCATATCTCAATAGTGCCAACCTTTACTATATTTTTCTACTATGGAATCTGCCCTCTGTTCCAGGGAAAAGCTTTATCTTTATTTCAAAGCAGTCTGCAACAGTCAGGACTCTCAGTGCCTGATGCACAGCCAGTGATGGCTGGAGATCCTCTGGCCCAAATAGAAAGAGAACCATCAAAGGGTCGTGTCTACTTACCTCGAACCTGCTTTTTTATTTCTTTGGCAGAATCCAGCCATGTCTGTAAAAAAGAAGAAAAGGCATTCACACAGAGCTCCAGACACACAAACAATTCAGCATGGAGGCAGCTCACTGGCTGCCTTGGGGAAAACGCCTCCAGATGAGCCTATATTTCCCCTGGAGGCCTTTGTGTTAGTTTTACAAAGCACAGTGGATCTCCACACCAAAAAAGGAAACCAGAGGTTGGTTGGAATCCACACTCCGGTATGTCCTGGCTGAGTAACTAGAGCCTCTCTACCTAAGTTCCTTCATCTCTAAAATGTGAATTCTGTCATCGTATCTATCTTACATAGCTGTTCATATATGTAGGTCTGCTTATAACAGCAAATGTGAAATAAGTGTGTGCTATTTATAGTAAATAGGAAAGATCAGTAAAAATATAGAATTAGAATAACTGACAACTTCCCAATCGTATTTTCTCCTCTAAGCTCTGGTCTTCTTCAAATTTTCTATGTCAACACAGCCTCTGGTGCATGATGCACTACCCAGTTAATGTTTACTGAATGAATATATCTTGCCCTCTCCCCAATCTCTCCCTTCTATGTTCTTACACCCAACTTAAGAGTCTATACATCACTAGAGCAGGCCTCTTCAACCTACAATATCACTTGCAACATAATGGCACTTTAAAAAGCCTCACAACCCTTCACAGGCCTCTATGAGAGATGTTTAAAGACAAAAACTGCTAAATTTCTAGTATTATTTAGAACGTTTTGTTTTGTTTTGTGATAGGGTCTCATTAAATGGATGGTCTAGAACTCAGTATGTAAACCAGGATAGCCTTGAACTCACAGAAATCTATCTGCCTCTGTCTCCCAAGGGCTGGAATTAAGGTATGTACTACCACGCTCAGCATATTTACATTAGATCTTAAACTATATTAAACTGTTTAAAACTAATATATATATATAGTTATACACACACATTTTGGATAAAACCTGTTGGAAGAATACAAGCTGCTTACATGTGCAAGGTTCCCAGGCTTAATAATTCACATACACACATACTCACACACATACTTATTCACACATACATGTACATATTACACATACTCTCTCACACATGTATATATTATGCACACACTCACATACAATATACACATTACACACCCACACACATATGTACATATTACACATACTCTCACACACATGCACACATTACACACCCACACACATATTCACACACATACACATTATACACTCACACACAGCACATACACACTCATACACACACACACAGCACATACACACTCACCTAAAAATTAAGCACACACTTGTTCGAGCCCTGTCATAGAGGAAGAACCTGAGTGCTTTTCCCTTGCCTCTCATCTGGTTAGAGGCAAGGGAATTTAAACACAAATGCTCAAACTGGTGGAACCCCTGCAAAGCCTTGGCTTGACTGCTTCCCGATGGCACCCATAGCAGGGTGTTCCATAGTCTCCACTGTTTTAAGAGACTTTCCAGCTCTTCATTCCAGTGATCCCATAAGCAATTCTGACTCTGGGGCTAAAATCCCCACCAAGCTGACACAGAAAAAGGCAAATCCAGATTTGTGTCAGTCACATGGGAGCTTCAAAGACTAAGCTATCTTACAGAAGCAGTTACTGGGTAGGGGTGAGATGGCTAAGCAGGTAAAATCACCCACTGCCAACCAAGCCTGAGTCTAATCCCCAAGCTCTGTGGTAGAAGGAGGCCACCAACTCCCAAAAGTTGTCCTCTGATCACCATCCACGTGTTACCCCTAATCCCAATCCCCACACAAATAAATTAATATAATTTATAATTTTTTGAACAAGATTAAAGGCCAATGTTAAAATCAGATCAAAAGCAGAAACAAACCTTGTAGTAATAATATAATCGGCATGTATGCTTCTTTGCTCAATTTAAAACATTCAATTCTCGGTACTGTACTCAGCCAACAAACATTTGAGGAATGATCCGATGTGGACAGCATTGTGGTTATGAAGAAAAGACTAGGGCTGAAGAGATGGCTTAGCAGTTAAGAGCACTGGCTGCTCTTCTAAAGGATCCAGGTTCAATTCTCAGCACCCACATGGCAGCTCACAACTGTCTATAAGTCAAGTTTCAAGGGATCTGGTACCCTCATAAATATGCAGGCAAAACACCAATGCACATAACATTTTAAAACAAACAAAGACTAACACTTAAGGAGCCAAGCCATCACTAATAAGAGATGAGTGGTGAGCAACCATTCGCTCGCCCTGGGTGTGACTGCCGCAGTGCTGTACTGAAGCCCAGAGCATCTCAGAACACAGATCTGAAGAAACTGTAGGAAACGGATCTGGGGAGTCTGAGTCTTGAAATGCAGATGTCAGTCAGACAAAGAAAAAACGAGATCAGATAGGTACAGAAACACAAAATAGCTGCTGTGCATAGTTCAGCACAACTTGAACACAGGTAATCATGAAAGACAGAGGTACAGCTGGAAGTACAGTCAGGGCTAGAACGCGGAGACAGCACTCTGTGCTGAGAAACCTGGGCCACATCAAGCTCTAGGCAAGTGGGAGCTGCTGACAGGTTTAAAATAAAGGAATGGCAGTCATAGGAAGTGTGACTCTAGTCACAGGCTATACTGAGAGCGCATACTGAGGTCTAATAAGAATAAGGGATAAGGCTCAGGGTCTTAACCTTCCCACTCCCCACGGTTCATTAGCTGTATAACCTTGATATGGGGCAATCTTGCTGAATTTCAGTTTCTCTTGAAGATGAGAAAAAGCACTTTAGTAATAATGCATGCTCTCTCTCTCTCTCTCTCTCTCTCTCTCTCTCTCTCTCTCTCTCTCTCTCTCTCTCTCTCTCTCAGTAAATTCTAGGAGGAAATCTGAGAATAAGAGAGACTGCAGGCATGGATGTCCTGGAGAGGCAGGTATAAACACTGTCACCAACATGAGAAGGGGAATTTGCCAGCAGCTTACACTGCAGTCTCCTTACCTTAGAGGTTGCGCTGTCCCACACAGCTAAACCAAAGTAATCTTCTTCTAACAGGTTGAGGTGCTCACATACTCGCTTAAGCAAATCTTGTCCCTTAGCATGTTTCTGTGAAGATACACAAATGCTACTTAAGGTTCTTGTATTTATCACAAAAAAATTTCAAAAAGTGTTATTTTCCAATTTCCTTTTTTACCTTTTATAACAAATATATTCTCAGATAACTGCACAATGAAACATGATTTATAAAATCTCTCTTTTTTGATATATCAGTTTATAAATGCAACATATTATAGCACTTTGGAAATGGCAACAATGCTGAGTAAAATCCCATCTCCCCTGTTCTCCATCTCCATCCAAAGCATCACATACACCCTCAATGCAGGACCCCACTATGTGACCCTCCAGTGTGAGAATCTTAGCTGCTAGGACTACAGGCAAGCAAGGCCACAGCCAACTAAGCACACTCATTTACTCAGATTCTCAGTCACATTCTACTCTTCCCCTCCCCACCCCAGCTCACTCATAATTTTTTGTACAGTGTTTCATGAATTATGCAATGGGTCACAACCCATGCAGTTACCATAATCAGTTGAGGTTTGGTCTGTTGCTATGTATTATAATGCTAAATCCCAAGGTCTAATTGCCTCAAGACAAGGAGACCCTCACATATATCAGCTTTTATTGCATAATCTTGCCCCCCCCCCAGGTTATCTGTGACTGGTTAATAAAGATGCCTACACCATAGTTGGGCAGAAGAGAGGTAGGAGGGGCTTCGTTCCCCAGGCTTGGGGACTGAGGGTATGGGGGGAGGAGGAGGACAGGGAGGGAGAGAGAAAGATAAGGAGGAAGAGAGGAGAGGAAGAAGTCGTCAAGGTATAAGTAAATCTTGAGCCCACGGCCATGAGGGCCAGCCTGCTGGTGTAGGAGCAGGTCAGGCAGAACATGGTAAGTGATATCTCCAGGTTACTGACAGGGAAGTAAATAAAATAGCATAGAGGGCTGATAGTTCTGGTGCTTTTAAGGCTTATTATAAATATAAAGGTTTTGTGTCTTTTATTTTGGAGCTAAGTGATCTAAGGTGGGGTAGAAACCCCCAAATAATATTTACTGCAGCATTCATCAACTAAATTACTGGCTCAACCTGTCAACAGAGATAACTGGCTGTGGAAATCATTTTCACAATAAGTATCCATGAGCATGACCTGACTCCATACAATCTCTTTGAGAAGTAAATAGACATCCTATAGACACTGGCGGTTACAGTGGCTAGTCAACAGTGTTAAGAAGCATTTTCCTTGCAAATTCAAACCACTTCTAAAGTTGGGCACTTAGACTCTTGCCTCTAAGAAAGAATGAATGCCCTAATTTGCAGGCCGTGAATTAAAGTTAAAACACGCTGGCCTCCTCTATTTACTAGCTAATCAACTGTGTCACTTCAATTAACAATAGCTAGCTCAGCTGTGAAATAAGAATTTAATACCTAGTTTACTGAAAAACAAACCAGAAATATGTGAATGTCTTCTGAGAAATTAACATAAAAATACTTCAAAAATTAGATATCCTTTTTTTTCCTGTTCTGGGGACTGAACCTGGTGTGTGTCATGAATCTGTACTATTACTGAGCTATATCCTAGCTGTATAGATCTTTGACATAGCCTCTTCCTAATGAATCAATTTAAATGACTATTTGTAATTTTCATAATTGTTCATTCAGTATTAACTCATTTATATCGCATCATTTTCTTCCCCCTTTTTTCTGATTTCATCCTAAATGACTGTCAATAATTTGAAAAATCGAGTGCATTTCCCTAACTCCTTTTATTCATAATTCCAAAATCCAGGAGTTCTAAAAAAAAAAAAAATCCAAAATTCAACTTAAAGGAGTCAACTTATTTTATTATTAAAGGTCATTTGTTGAAAAATTCTGGCAATTTATAACCTTCATTTATCCATCTTAGAACAAATTTTATATTTTTGCCATAGAAACAGTATATTTGAGTCAGGTATAGTAAGTAGCACATGCCTGTAATCCTTGCATTTGGTGACAGAGGTAGGAGACAGGAGTTAGGAGTTCAAGATCATCCTGGGCTACATAACAACTTGAAGACCAGCCTGAGCTACTTGAGTCCCTATGTGGTGTCTCAACAACACCACAATTACAAAATTAAAGATACTATGTATTATATATATGTATTATATATATAATATTTTAGAATGCTTGCGGTTGGATAAATTTACATATGTACAAAATTTGACCCGGTAATAATGAAGTCCAAACACATGAATCACACATTTTATTCATAAAGCTATTAGCACTTGCAATAATTGCACATACAGCAACCAGAGCATAGCCGGCAAGATCTAGTTAAAGCTCCAGTCAACAGATGTTTTAGTTTGTCCTGAAGGAACAAAGACATTTATTTAACTGACATTTATTCAATCCTGACTCAATTACTGATTCTTTCATAGAAATTAGAGATTTTGAGATTTCATCATGATACATATATACATGATGTATATATGTATATTCTCCAGCTGGAAAAAGAGAAACAGCAGGATATAATTTTTACTTCTACATTCTATCTCCTGAGACTAAAGGCATATCAGATACAACAAATGACTGAGGCTTAGATCTGGAGGAACGGAAATGTTAGAAACAGAGAGCCTGTGTGTGTATGTCTGTCTGTCCACATGAATTTGTGTGCATCGCCTGTTTGCAGGTGCCTGAGGAGGCTGTAAGCGGATGTCCAATCCCCCAGAACAGTTGTAGGCCATTGGATGGGTACTAGGAACCAACTCAGTTCTCAGCGAGGGAAACAAACGTTCTAAGTCATCTCTCCAGCCATGTAACATCTTTTTAAATTAATTAATCCATTTAATCTCTGTCTCTTTCTGTGTATGTGTATATATGTACACATAACACGTATGTGTGAATGTGTGAGTTCACAGCATGCATGTGAGCCAGAGAACGATCTCACATATCAGTCCCTTGCCCTGTAACTTATTTGAAAGAGGGAATCACCACTTCCTGCACCAGGCTACCTGCTCACCAACTTAATGGAACACTTCTGTCTCTGCATTCACCTCCTTGCAAGAGGACAGGGATCACAGATGCTAATTTTGTGTGGGTTCTGGGCATATGAACTCACAGTTACATGGTAGGTGCTAGACATTTCCTAGTAATTTCTTTTTCAAACATAATTACAGGATAGCTGAAAATTCAGACTATTTTGGAAAATCTGGTCATTGAGAAGCCCAAACATAATACATACATACATATTACATACATATATACATATTACCTTTTGAAAAACAAAATGACTTTAAGTCCTAAGATCTTGACAGATTAAGGGAAGAAAAAATAAGACTCACAATTTTCCTGTCCCTTCATTCTCAGAAAGCCACCATCAACATTTCCACACACAGAATGTCCTCAGGGTGGGCCTTGTCTGTAGCACAGGAAGTGACTGAGTGCTCTGACCTCTGGGATTAAAACGACTCACCTCCACCACACATTCGTAGACTGTGTCATCCAACAAGGAGACCTTGCAATGCATGTTTCTGTGTCTTCTGACGGGCTTCTGCGAGGCTTCAGGCTCCCTTTCTGCTCTGGACTCTGGGTCCTCTTTCACTTCTGTTCCAGAGCACTCTTCAATCCCTTCCCCTTCCTTCGTTTCAGAATCTGGGTCCTCTCTGTGTTCTTCCTGAGCTGGCTACACATCCATGACAGCAAGTCATTGAAAAGGTACTCACAAACAAACCACACACTCCTACCTTTAGTAAATAATATAGTACCAATAAAGATACGAACAGGAAAAAAACTATTAAAGCAAAAAATAATTTGAATTATATTAACTATATTATATTTTTCTAAAAGGTATTATGATTTCCCTAAAGATGTTCAACGTTACTATTCTTAATTTTTTTTTCAGGTAGAATCCTATCAAATCAATAAGTAACAGTGGGACACCAATCTACTGCTCTCACATTATATAATATAATGCTCATCAAATTTTTGCTGTCTCTATTCTATGATCATCAGCTTTAGCAAGGTCACTTTGTGAACTGAATATTAAATGTTTTGTCATAGGCTTAACATTTTATAAACAGTGAAAAGTTCTTAAGGCCTACATATCATGTACATATCTGCACTAAGCAAATAACTAAAAGCTGTGACTACACCCTCATGCCTCTCTGCCTTGGAACATTCATACAAAGCTGAAGGAAAGGAGAGGAAGACTAAAGCTGGCCTCTCCCAGCAACCATTAAGTCCCTATGCAACACAGGAAAGCCAGAATAAATATATTTTATTTATGTGAGTACACTGTAGCTGTCTTCGACCAGAAAAAGGGCATCATATCTCATTACAAATGGTTGTGAGCCACCATGTGGTTGCTGAGAACTGAACTCATGACCTCTGGAAAAGCAGCCAGTGCTCTTAAGAGCTGAGCCATCTCTCCAGTCCCGAAAGTCAGAGAATGTTTTGACCCACGTTTTCTTACTGATTTTTTTTATAGCTGTTTTGTTTTTTAAAATATGGCTACTAGCCTCAAATTTGTATTCTCTTGCTTCTGTCTACTAAATGCTAGAATTAGGGGCCACACTGGACTATTTTCTTACTTTTAACACAACAAATCTATTGAGAGTTTTAACTAAATTTTATGAATTTTTTATCTTCCAAAACAATACATGAGCTGGGCAGTGGTGGCACACGCCTGTAATCCCAGCACTCTGGGAGGCAGAGGCAGGTAGATTTCTGAGTTCAAAGCCAGCCTGGTCTACAGAGTGAGTTCCAGGACAGCCAGGGCTACACAGAGAAACCTTGTCTCAAACAACAACAAAACATTTACATATAAAAATGAAAAGACTGAAATGTCTGCTGTACTAGATTCAGGAGTGGCTGACAGGTTTGTAGTAGCCTCCACAACCATCTGACATCTCAGAGAGGCCTTTGTGAGCTATCATATTTGTCCCAGCCCACTGGACTATTTCTTACATCAACAAGCAGTCTGTTGCTCCTCCCACCTTCACGTGGTTGGTCATCAGGCTTGCAGCAGTGAACACTTCACCCTCCCAGCCACCATACTGCCCCACCACTTACAGAGTGTAACTTCTCAAGGTATGTCCTATCCTAGAACCTGGTGTACACAGTAGGTTTTCAATAGTTATTTTTGAATAGATAAATGAATGAACAAATGAACAAACAAGCATTAAAACTAATAGATGAGTGCTGGGGCATGGGCGCACACCTTTAATCTCTAGCACTCAGGAGGCAAAGACAGGTAGACCTCTGTGAGTTAGAGGCCAGCCTGGTCTACAGAGCTAGTTCCAGTCTACCCAGGCCTATATTATAATACCTTCTCTCAAAGATAGATAGATAGATAGGTAGGTAGGTAGATAGATAGATAGATAGATAGATAGATAGATAGATAGACAGACAGATAATAGCAAACAAACAAGCCTAACGGATGAAGTTGGAGAAATGGATCAGTCAGTAAAATGCTTGTCATGCAAGCATGAGGGCCTATCACTTTTCTGTGATTTCTCAGTCCCTAGCTTGATTCCATAGATCTCATTCACAAATATTACATAGTGAATCTTTACTCTGTGTGTGTGTGTGTGTGTGTGTGTGTGCATGTGTAAGTCAGAGGACAACTTTAAGGAGCTGGCTCTTGGTATCTCCCTCAGAGGCAGGGTCTTTCATGTTTCTCCCACTGCTCTGTTCACGCTAAGCTAACTAACCCATGAGCTTCCAGGTGAGTCTCCTGTCTTCACTTCCCATCCTGCCAGAGGAATGCTGGGATTACAGGTTTGTTCTACCACACTGATCTTCTTAAGAGGGCTTTAGGGATTTGAATCAGGTCACCAGACTAGTGCAGAAAGCCTTTCGCCCACTGAGCCATCTACGCAACCCTGGATCTTGTTCATAATATTGTTTCACTAACAGTCAGTACCTATTATGATTTCATACTAAAGTCGGTCTTTGGCACTCTGAATATACAGAAATATATATACAGAAATAGTAATATTTCTGGAAATACATTTAATAGTTTTAGAAGCCTAATGAAACTATATACCCCAAACTTCAGGCCTTTCACTGAAGCACACACAGGACTTAAACTTTAATAATCCAGATAACATTTTATACACACTAAGGCTAGAAAGCATAAGATTCCTAGAAAACAGCTTAAGTTACACTACTAGTGCTTTCGCATGTGTTTTGGACAAAGGAACATCATCTGCTTAATTACACTGTGACAAAGTTAAAACCCTGTGTGAATAAATACTACAGAAGGAGCCGATGAGATGGTTCATCAGCTAACAGTACCTGCTGCCAGGCCTGGCTACCTGAGCTTGATTCCTGAAGGTCACACAGTGGGAAAAAGGGGACTGACTTCCCAAAGTGGTACTCTGATTTCCACATGTACACGGTGATGCATGCACACACAGAAATAAATAAATGTAATAAAAATTAAAACTATTACACAAAGAATACAATTAACATTGTTATCTACATCTCCCAGTAATGTGTGTGCTCCCTACAGGTTAGTAAGGCAGGCATGGCTCAGATCTCTCACATACCCTGGGATGGCCCAAATCCATCACATGGATTAATGAAGATTGTCATTGAAGGGCCACACTGGCTGATAACTCTTCTGTTCCTAATTCCACCAAAATGAATTCTAAACTACCTCACTCTTCTCTTACTCTCTCAATAAAACTCAAATTTGTTCCACTGTTGCGGCAAGATGATATATGGACTGAATAAACTCATTTGAAAGTTTTCTCTTATTTCTTTGACTTATATTTTTTTAAGTCAAGTTTTAACTGATGACAATTTCTTTAGAGAAGAAACTCTTCGTGCTATTTATCTTTATCAATGCCTAAGTCAACTGGTTCATAAGAAACAAAAACCAAATATTCTTCTATGAAAAGTATAGCATATAATATATCTTCATTATCTTCTCCCCAGTCACATGCCTTACCTGTGTTTCTATACTGCTTAATGAATGAAGATCCAAAGACGGGTCTGTTTTGAGCTCAGGTTCAGGGGCCGCAATGGGGGCCTTTAAAATGATGTCTTCATCAAGGCTGGTTCCAAGTTCTATCTCCTTCTGACCTCCTTCACCTTTCTCTTTCTCTGACTCTACTTCTCTGCCTTCTTCTTCAGAGACCTGAGACTTGGGCCTCTTGAGGAATGAAGAGAGCAGTCGTGACAAGCCCCTGCCTTCTGATGTCCGCTCCTTATTCTTGGTCAAGTCTTCATGTGTTGGAGTGTCCCCATTGGATGCTGTCAGCTTCTGCTCACCCTGATTACTGCCCTCAGCCACTGCCTGGGACGCCTCCTCCA
This sequence comes from Apodemus sylvaticus, assembly GCF_947179515.1. Taxonomy (NCBI): domain Eukaryota; kingdom Metazoa; phylum Chordata; class Mammalia; order Rodentia; family Muridae; genus Apodemus; species Apodemus sylvaticus. Next base: position 145,541,860 of record NC_067474.1, read on the forward strand.
ACTGAGTTTCTCCTTGGCCTGAGTTTGTGGCTCCCTCACCTTCTTCCTTCTGTTGCTGGTGCTGAGAATTCTCACCTTCAGCCACTAAACTCTTCTCTGTTGTCATGATGTTCCTATTAAAAGTAAGAAGAAAAGGGAACTATTATAAGCAAAACACATTGCTCCAGGCAAACCCCTAAAACCTCAAAAAGCTAATATATTTGGATTTAATCACTAATAGAATTCTAATCCATTAAACAGAAGATCTTGCATTAAAGCACAAAAAAGAATTTACCTACACATCCTGAATAAATTATTAATGCCTTAAGTCATGAAAGATATGCACATTGAGAGACTAGCTTAAGACAATAGCTAGGGCAGCTGGAGAGATGGCTCAGTGGTTAAGAACACGGGCTGCTCTTCCAGAGGTCAAGTTTAATTCCCAGCATCCACATGGTAGCTCACAACCATCTGTAATGGGGTATGATGCTCTCTTCTGGTGTGTCTGAAGACAGTTACAGTGTACTCATAAAAATAAAATAAACTTAAAAAAAAAAAGAAAAAAATCTACCAAGGCCATGTAATAAAATAACCATAATTAAATTAAAGGTTCAGAACTGTACATAGCAAATACACCTTCATGCTTCCTAAAACAGGGTATCTGGGTACTGTCCTTTCAAGATGTCAGTCAGTCAAAACTGCAAGATTTGCAGGAATTCCATTCCTAGAGATGATTACATTTAAAAGTTCTGAGAATCTCTTTTGCTTTCCTTCATTGTATTTCTTAGGGTGAAAACTTCTCCATTAGGAAGAACAAACACAGAATTCTGATCAGTTGCTATCAGAGTTGACAACAGCAAGGACAAGTATACAGTCAAACTAACCACACACAATATGTCCTAAGGGTTCATGACCTAATACCAAGTTTTATCCTCATTCAGAGGCATCCCATTTTAAGCTCTTCAAAAGAAATTTTCTTCTAAGAAATAAGATTTTGAATGCTCAGCATTTTTAAAAGTAGGAAATGAAACCATTATACTAGGAGGGGAAACCAGAGAAATGCTATCGGGCACATTTTAGAAAACCAATGCTGATTAATGCTGATTTATGTAGTGTTTACGTGAGCCGAGAGGGCAGGCTATAAACTCCCGTCTGTGAAGCTTGATGTCAAGGTTCCAGCACCCCTACTAAAGCAGTGGCCCTGCTCCCACAGATGCCCTCTCAGGCCTACAACACTCAGATCTTCTGGGCAAACCCCTCCTCCATTTAAAATACAAGGTTTTATGAGAATAAGATCTTGAGTCTTTTTTAAGAGATTCATTTTATTTTTTAATTTCTCTCTCTCTCTCTCTCACTCACAGAGAGAGAGAGAGAGAGAGAGAGAGAAAGTGTGTGTGTGTGTGTGTGTGTGTGTGAGAGAGAGAGAGAGAGAGAGAGAGAGAGAGAGAGTGAGTGAGTGTATATGTGGGTTCAGGTGCCTGAGGAGGTCAGGGAGGGTGTCTGATCTCCTGGGGCTGGAGTTACAGGCAGTTGTAAGCCCCATATTCCCCAGTATGGGTGCTGGGAATAATCAGACTTTCTTGCTCTGTACACAAAGGAAGTACATTTGTGTGTGGTATATATGTATAGGTGTGTATGTGCATGGGGTAGGGCAGAGGCCCACGTTGGGTGTCTTCCTCGATTACTCTCTCCTTTACAGTTCTGAGACAGGGTTCAGAGCTCTCCCAGGACCTGGAGTTCACTGATTTGGCTAAATTGACTGTTCAATGCATTCCAGGGATCGATCTCTCTCTGCTTTCTCAGTGCTGTGGATTACAGACATGTGACACTAAGCTCAGTGTTTTACATGGGTGCTGACAATCTAAACTCAGATCCTCATGCTTGCAGGGTAGCAGGCACTTTTCTGACAGACCCATCTCCTCAGCCCCTTAATAAAAGTTTGGGGTTTTGTTTGTTTGTTTGTTTGTATTTTGTTGTTTTTATTAGAGACAGGGGCTCATTATGTAGCCCTGGCTGTCCTGGGACTCACTCTGTAGACCAAGCTGGCCTCAAACTCACAGAAATCCACCTGTCTCTGCCTCCCAGGGCTGGGATTTGACATGAACACCACTCTGCCCAGTTTGGTTTTTTGTTTTATTAGGATTACATGTGAAAGACAGAAGGCAACCTGTAGAGACCAGTTCTCTCCTTTCACTTTATGGGCTCTGAGGATCAAACTCAGGTCAGGCTTGACTTTACCCACTGGGCCATCTCAATGACCCAATATATATTTTTTAATGATTTAATTTCACCTGAGTTCATCTGATATCTATAAACATCAAAGGCACCCTCTAAATTTATTCTAGCAAATTCATCTATCCATTAAATACACCATTTGAAGCATTAGCACAGGTCCAAAGCTTAATGCCAATGATATCACAGTAAACAAACAAGAGGGATCTCCATCCCAGAGAAGTTTACTCTGGATTCAACTCTGATACAATGAAACAAACGTGCAGCAGAAGTCCTACTTAAGCAGGAGGCACTCCTAGAACAACCGCATACCCCAGAACAGAGCAACGAAAGCGGGAAGGCCCTAACGCTTGCACTGGGCACTTGCACTGTTTCCCTGTCAGGCCCCATGTCAGTTACATTACCTCAACCAAACCTTTCAATAACCCCACAGTGGGGGCGGGAAGTATCATCTGATCTTGTACTTGAGGACACTTCAATTCCAGAACTACTCTGTCTCACAGGATTCTAGACTGGGTCAGGACTGGTTGATATATGGCTAGGACACGGTAACCTGCCCAAGTCAATACTGCTCATAGGTTGCAAGCCACTAAAAATGGTCTCAAAATAAATGGAGGCATAGTAAAAAGAAAGCCCTTAGACCTCTAATCTAGTTTTAAATATTAAGAGTATTTTTTAAAATGATGATATTTAAAGTACACCTTCTAACCTCATTTACTAAGTCATTGAAACAACTCTGCCAATATAATACAACTGTGGTCTCTGTAAATACTGCACCAACCACCTACCAACCAAAACTCAGGTTTAATTTTTGCTCTTGAGGCATACTTGTACTCAAGAGAAATAAAATGGTTGTTACCTTCATATCAGGAGTAGAAAACACATGTCTGAAATTACCTTTCATTAAACCCCAAAGCAATTAAAGAACACAAGAAGAAAACCTCTATGAAACCTCTGTTGCTATGCAGAAATGACAAAAGCACCCACCACAGGACTCCCTGTGTAAAACTAAGCACGGGAAATTGAGGATGGCACATGATGTCCATGGATGGCACACAGATCTTCACATCTGCCCAACCAGAGGGGAACAGAAATCATCTCTGCACTAACATTTCCCAACATGAAAGATTTTACACCAGCTTCTCTCATAAAGACTTCAAAATCTGTCGTGAAAGTTTTAGCAAGAAAATAACTTAGTGTCTGATAATCCTGAACATGCATCTTTAGTAGACAGACAGTATTTATCCTTGTGTTTTAGTTTTAAAGACAGAAGCATCTTCTAAGCAGCAAAGAGCTGCTTCTAGAAAGTGGAACATGAACATTGAGAAAACCTTTACTCAACAAATGCTTGCTAAATTAATGCAAGTAGCACACAAAGGCCCACGTTATTAAGTGTGCAAGCGAACCATTAACATCCTTTAGGACTCAAAATCAGACCTTAGAATTTGGCTAACCACTGAAGTGTGCCAATGCCACATTTCCCATGCAGACATGACACCTGCCCAGATTCAGCACTCTGGATATCTCCTTTCATAAAATCTCTGCCAAAATTAGAACACAAAGATTGAGATACACATAGAATTATAAAACAACAAAACAATCAGTATACTTTGCCAACTTTAAACATTAGAAAAAAATGAAAGTGGGGCATGAGGGCATACACCTTTAATCTTAGCACTCAGGAGACTTGAGACTGGCTAGATAAACAGAGAGGGTTTCAGGACAGTCGAAGCTACACAGAGAAACCCTATCTTGAAAAACAAAAATACAAAACAAAAAATAGAAAATAAATAAGTAAATAAATAATTGGTTTTAACTTTTTGAGACAAAGTCTCATATAGTCCATGCTAAACAACTTCAAACTGCCTATGTAGCCAAGGCTAACCTTGAACTTCTGATCCTCCTGCTTCTACCCCTTGAATACTGGGACTACCAGTGCATACCACCAGTTAAGCTCAATAAATAATTATTATTTTTTAGTAGCTCAAACGTGTCCTGGCAAGTCAGTGGTGCACGCAATCAAGTTCCTCAAGTTACAGATGACAGCATGGATATGCAGAGGAAGATACAAAGCCACAGTGGAACCAGGACACCCACTACAGACAGATGCTCACTGCTGAATGATGCTATTCTCAACCTAGTACAAAGCCCAAAGGAAAGTATCTATTTACTTAATGTCACAAAGAGGTCTTTTGATTGTTGTAAAGAAAAAAATCAGCACTGAAGACAAAGAGATGCACTCCCATTCAGAGTCAATCTTAATCCTCCGAGTCCTGAGAACTGGACAGCATTTGGAATCAGAGATACATCTGTCCTAACAGTGTGCATCTGCTATCTGGAGGCAAATCAGATCATTAAAGGCCCCATACTAAGCCGATTGAGAAGGCCAAATGAGGTCTTTCTTTTTATTTTTCTTTAAATCTTTCTTAAATTAACAGAGTTGATGCTCCATTAAAACTTGTTAGGTGGAAACTTAATGAGAACAGTCAATTTGGTAATATTATAAAAACTTTGCTTGCTATCCACATTTAAGAATAAAGTCTAAAGACATAATTATCCATTTTACTCTTCAAATTGGCTCAGAGTATCTATATTCATGTTTATTGGGTGCTAACCAGGTGTAAGGTTTTGGCTTGGGTCCCTAATACACAAATCTCAAGTAGAGGAGAAATACATAAATAACTAAGACTAAAAAGCAAAGCCCATTAGTTCATCTGACAAGGTGTTCTAGGTGAAATCAGGACCACAGAGTAATAGAGAACACTCAAAGAGCATTCAACCAGAACAACCAGGAAAAGCTCCTGAAAGGGTGGCTTTTAAGTTAAGGATGAATACAGATTTCAGTAGAAAGAAACTTGAGGCTCATGAGCAAATGAAATTCCAGGCAAGGGAATTAGCATTACTAAGAACATTGCAGGCACTTAGGAACCAGCATCACCCCAGACTGACTAGAGTCAGATCATGAGGAGAAGTAGGAGGTGGTGCAGTTAGAATAGAGCATTCCTTTAAAATTAGATTTCAATTGAAATAATAGCATCGAGTATCTATTAAATATCTACTTGATGGCACACATTGTTTCTAATGTTTAATACATTATCTTGTAACCATTCTGTATACATGCATATTCCCCACATAAATAGTCTCTTCAGAGGTTAAAAAAAAAAGCCTCAATACAGAGTCAACATGTACTTTAATAAAAATTTTAATAAACAATGGAGTGATAATTCGATTGTAATACTCAGGGTAATAATGTCTGTAATAATAAACCTGGCTGTTACAGAACCTTGATTGTTGGAACAGTTTATTTTGGCTAAACAGCATCATTTTTAGCACCTTCAGTTTGAGGCTCCACACTAGTTTCTCTTCCTATGAGATCTACTTGAAGATGGAATAAGTAGACAAGGAGGTAACAGTTTAGAAAGACTTGATTACTAAACTGTTTGTTCTGAAAGCAAGAGAGTCACTGAAGGTTTCTAAATAGGAAGTGAATAAAAACTGGAGACAGAAAGAAACTCCACAAACGGCCAGGTAAATTCAGGTTATCAGTACACAGCCACAATGGGAATCCTTAGGGAAGCTGAAACTTATACTGGGTAGAGAATGTGTGAAGCTGAAATCAGCCTTAAGAGTAACTGTTACCCTAGTCTCCCTGGCTTATTCCAATTTCTGTGTTACTCCTTAGCACAAGCATTTGCAGGTCTAACCTGTAATGCCTTCTATCACATTGGTCCACTCTAATAAATGACTTAGTAAGACACAGCTCACTGAGCCCAGAGGTACAGGTCCATAATCCCAGCACTAGGGAAACTGAGGCAGAAGACCATGAGTGTAAGTTCAGCTTTGCCTACAAAGTAAAAGGGTCTGTCTCAAACCAAACACAAAACAAATGGAACCAACTAGAAGAGAGGTATCTTACAGCCATCTAAAAACACAATGGAAATCAACTTGATTCTGCTCTTCCTAGTTCAGTAAGTCACTTAATCAAATCATAAACGTAAGTGCTGTTCACAGTGTTCCTTTTGTCCTCTCTAGCTCAGTCACATGTGACACAGAGTGGCTCAGCTCCACTGTCATCATGATGGTCAAATCTACACTTCTAGATCAGTCTACAGCCCCTTAAAGGATCTGGCTTTCACCCACCTCACCAATTTCTAACATGACAACAGTTCACAAGAAAAAGATCTAAGGTCTTGACTGAACATTCCACAAGAGAAATACAATTCGTGCTTGGTTTGTTTTTCAAGACAGGGTTTCTCTGTGTAGCCCTGCTATCCTGGAACTCTCTGTTCACCAGGCTGGCCTTGAACTCACTGAAATCAGCCTACCTGTTATCACGGCTTGGCTGAGAAATAGAATTATAAGACAGAGATCTTTAGCTGTATTTCTAAGGCTGAAGAATCAGAGTTCTTATGTGACAATTCACTGTGTATTTTGAGAATGTTACAATGTTACGGGTACATCTTAAATAGAAAGCTACAGGAGTGAGACTGGACTTCACTCTCCAGCCAGAATTCTCTGTAAATAATCCCTCGGTAGCAATTACATTGTGACTTAAAACTTCCATTCAGTTCTGGTAGTTCAAAGAGAATGCATTTGTCAAAGAAGACAAAATAACGCAATTTAAGTTGACACAATGTGATTCCTACAGGAAGAATTCACAGTCCCTGGAAAATTTAAAGTTTCACGTACACAAAAACCAAAATAAATTCCTAATACTCAAAGACATTTAATAATTAAATGGTCTGCTTTGGAACTCAGCTTATTAAAACCATCCTTTGTTAGTCATAGGGGACTGGATCTAGGATCCCCAAGGATACCAAAATCCACAGATGCTCAAATCTCTCATTCAAAACAGCACAGTATTTAACACACACACACACCTAATGTTTTATATTATCACATTTAATGTTTGAGTCTTTAAGAAGACTTATTTGCCATACTGCATGAATCAAGGGATACTCAGGATGAACAGGCTGTTTTCAACAACTTGACTTTAAGTCATTTCTATGATGACTAATACCGTTGGTTCAACTCATTCAAGATATTTTTTTAAATAAACAGATTCTTACTCATCTCCTTCTAAAAGCCAGAGAGAGAGAGAGAGAGAGAGAGAGAGAGAGAGAGAGAGAGAGAGAGAGAGAGATCTCCAATACATCTCTGAGGATTCTAGCTTGGACTTAGAAAATGTCTATGTACATTCTAGATATATTAATACTCTGGAATTCCAAGCAAAATATCACTGAGACGGAAGTGAGATGAAACCCAAATGCCAAAAGCCATTTTCCACAGAACGGCTTCTCAACTATTAAGTCTCAAAATGTGTTATTTTTAGCCATTTTCGATGGAAATCTTTTAAAAATGAGCTATGTGCTTTGTTTTAGATTTTTTTTTAATCTACAGAACATAATAAAACTTTATTGATTTAGTCATCACTATGAGCATCAATTACTATGAAGAACTGATATCCTAGCGAGAGAACAAAGTCCTTGGAGTGGCTGTCTCTCTTCCAGTCTTGAAGTCTGCCTTTGATAGTTCCGTGCAGTAGCAGTCAACTCATACACTGCTGCTCTAGAGGCCTGTCAACAAGCAGCTTGCAACATCATCTATTCTAATGAACTAATTAGCCGTTAGCAAAGTCAAATAGCCAACCATGTTAAAATTGTGTCCAAATTAAGAATAAATCCTAAGAACAGAAAGACTGAGTCACATTACTGGAAAGCCTCCAGTAATTTTTATGAAATTGATTTTAGTTCTTCAAATACCTTTTAAGTCCACTCTGAAGTTTCCTTTATATGGTGACTGGCTGAGACTATCGGATAAGTGACCTTCAAGAAAACCACATCAATATAATGACTGGTCTCTTTCTTTCCAGAGTATTCTAGTTTGCTTCTCTGTTGTTATGATAATCACCATGACCAAAATCAACTAGGGGGTGAAAAAGGCTTATTGCATCTTACAGGTTATAGTCCATGATGGAGGGAAAGCAAGGCAGAAGCTGGAAGCAGACCTGAAGCCAACCTTGGAGACTGGCTTGCTCCATGGCTTGCTCAGTCAGTTTTCTCATACAGGCAGGGGCCAGAGGTAATGAATGCTGCACCTGCTCACTTCAATCACTGATCAGGAAAATGTACCCACAGATAAGCACGTAGACCAATCTGAAGGAGGCAGTTCCTCAGGCAAGGCTCCTCTTCCCAGCTGACTCTTAGTTTATGTCAAGTTGACAAATGTGTGTATGTGCGTGTATGTATATATACGTGTGTGTGTGTGTGTGTGTGTGTGTGTGTGTGGTGTGTGGTGCGTGTGTGTGTGTGTGTGTAGGCTTTTTTTATTAAAATGAAGAAATGGAGAAATGGTTCAGCAGTTAAAAGCACTTGCTGCTTTTGCAGAGGACCCAAGTTCAGTTTGCAGCACCCACATGGAGGCTCACAGCCCTCTGTAACTAAGTTCCAGGAGATCCAATGCCTTCTTCTGGCATATGTATTAGTTTTTTAAGACAGGGTTTCTCGGTGTACCTCTAGCTATCCTGGAACTTACTATGTAGAGTAGGCTGGCCTTGAACTCGAGATATCTACATGCCCCTGCCTCTCAGAGTGCTGGGATTAAAGAGTGCACCACTAGCACCTGGCAAAAATAAATATTTTTAAAAAGAAAAAAACACCCTGGTGTGCATGTTGAGTTCCAGGGTAGCCAGATCTCTGTATAGAGACGCTGTCTCAAAAACAAATGCCAAAAAGAAAAACCTACCTGCTAAAGATGGCAGAGGGGAGAGGGAAATGAGGACAGGATGGAGCCAGGGAGGGACAGGGAAAATAAAGGAAGGTCAAGTGTGCTACATTGTGAGAGACAGAGACAAAGCCAGCTGTCCTCTTTCAAACCCAGCAATAAAGAGCAACTGCAACCAGAGACAGAGCAAGCTAGTATAATTACCCTAAAGTTAAAATGTAGTTTACTCTTAGAAAACTGTTATTTCAGAGTTCAGGAGTAGGAAAAGGTTACCTCCAGTTCACTGATGTACTTCGGACTCCTACTAAATGTGTAGTTAGTAGAATTGAGTCATAATCCCAGGCCATCTTGAGACAGAAAGACAGAACCAAAACCAGCAAGGCAGAATTTAAGGAAACCCAAAGTTTATACACTGAAGTTTTTAAAAATAACAACAAAAGAGTGGGGGGTGGGAGAGAAGGGAAAGTGAACTATGTACTTCTGAAGCTTTTTAGAGGCATACATAATTCACTATTCTAAATAAAAATGTGTGCTCATAGAAGAACGCTTTTAAAATTTTAATTACAATAATAATTTGTTAATTTATTGTGTAGCATCAAAAGGACATTAACTAATATGTCATCCCACACAGAAGCACAATACTTGACATACTTAAGTTCATGCCAAATATTTTCTCATGTAGCTTATCCTTTGGCAAAGATGGTTGACAGAGTAAAGTGAAGCGCATGTCCTCAAAACTCAGCAACATTTGACTCCCCAAGGATGTGGCTCTGGGTCATCGGCCTGGAACCTGAGTCCAGAGGGAGGCAGGCAGGCCAGCCATCCCAGCTAACCTCCAGGTCACTCTGAAAACATGAGGCTGTTCAGTTCTGCTAAGATCGCCCAGAAACCCTGGTACCTCATTCCACACCTAACTGACTTGTCTTCTTTCTATTTTACAGTTTCCTGATGAACACATTACTCTCTTAACTAGTATTACATTAAACTAAATCCTGGCAGAAAATAAGTTTCAAATTTTTCTTTAAAAATAATTATAAAATGTCATTTTAAGTTACTCAAAGTTTTTTTTTTTTGGCAAAAATCTTTTAAATAATAAAGTAATACTCTTATGAGTGGCCAATGAGATTAACAATATCAATATAAGTTTTTATTCTTCATAAGTAAAAATCTGAATATTTTCCTTTTCTTTCCTTTGAGGAAAAGAAAAATTAAAGTTTTAATCATAATTACAAGAAATATTTCAAAATGTATTCACTAATTCAAACACACATATGCACTGACACAAGGAACATTTATTGAACATATCGGAATAGCCAAGTCATTCTGCTGAGAGCCAACATAGCTAAACAAGATCCCAGCTTCTACCCTCCAAGCCTATAGTCTATTTTAAAACTGAGGCTAAAACAATAATATGTTCAGAAAGTAAGAGCCTGGCCGGGCGGTGGTGGCGCACGCCTGTAATCCCAGCACTCTGGGAGGCAGAGGCAGGCGGATTTCTGAGTTCGAGGCCAGCCTGGTCTACAGAGTGAGTTCCAGGACAGCCAGAGCTATACAGAGAAACCCTGTCTCAAACAAACCAAATCCAAAAAACCAAAAAAAGAAAAAAGAAAAAGAAAGTAAGAGCCTATTTAAGCCAATCGGTTTTTTATTTAAAAAAAAAAAAAAAAAAAAAAGGTTTGCGATGTGCACGGTGACACATGCCTTTAGCCCAAGCATTTGGGAGGCAGAGGCAGGCAGAGCTCTTTGAGCTTAAGGCCAACCTGGTCTACACAGTGAGTTCCAGGACAGCCAGAGCTATGCAGAGAGACTCTGTCTCCAAAAATAAAATAATAAATAAATAGATAAATAAAAAAGAATTTGGGGAGTCCTAGAGAGATGGCTTGGTGGTTAAAGCTAGGTTCAGTTCTTGCAGAGGATCCAGGCTCAGTTGCTAAATGACGTGGCTCCAACTGCCTCTAAGTCCTCCAGCTCTAGATCTGACAACCTTCTGTTGCCTATGTGGGCACCCCACAAACACAACTAGAAATAACACAAAATCCTCAAAGAGTTTTGACAGACAACCTGAGCTAAGCAATGAGGTAGGCTGGGTGAAGAACACAGGGCAGGGCTTGGCTTGGGGATGGTAGCGTCTAGAAAGAAGGCTCAGTGTGCAAGCAGGAAATAAACCTTTACAGAAAGCCCAGCACAGCAGAAAAGGGGAGCAGGACTCTCAAGGCTAAGCGGGCACAGACTGTGAAAGGCTGTCTTGTGGAATGGCCAAAAATTTATATTTCACGTTCTGGGCCATGAAAATATTGAAATATCAAAATACCACTGCAAATTCTGCACTGGGAATTTTTTCCTCATGAGCAGATACAGGAAATAGAAGGAAATTGAAACAAAGAGACTGAATGTTGGTAGGCAGAGCAGGTGGGTCTCTGTGAGCTGGAGGCCAGCCTGGTGTACAGAGTTCCAGGACAGCAAAGGCTGCACAAAGAAACCTGCCTCAGAAAAACCAAGCAAACTCTTCTCTTGTGCTGTTAATTTTGATGGTTCTCCTGACTGGGTTGAGAGGCACCTAGGAGGCTGGTAAAGCACATCTCTGGGAGAGTTTGAAGGATGAGTCCAAAGAGGAATAACCAGAGGTGGGGAAGACCTGTCCTGCATTGGAATCCAACCGTAGGCTGGGGTACACATGGTAGAGGGAAAAGCCAACTACCACAGAAACTCTCTTCTTTCCCTCCTCTCCACGGCCACCCTGGCTCCTACCTGCTGTAACATAAGTGAGTCTGCTCTGCCACACTGGCCTGAAACTATGAATAAACAAGGAATAAATGAAGCTCTGAATAAAAAAACTGAAATAAATCCTTTCTGCCTTAAGTTGACTGCCCTAGGTTTGAGACAGCTTCTTCAAAAACTTCTATTTTTTTTTTATTTTTTTTTTTTTAGTTTCAAAAACAGTATTGTACTTTTAGAGGACTGTTGTTGTGATTAAATTATCATTCTGACAGAAAAAAATTAAGGTTTTTTTTTTACAGACTATATTAAGAAATGACAAATGTATGTTTCAGTTAGTAACTTCATTCTGCCCCATTAATATATATTTGTTTCTCTATTTTCTATATTTAACAAATCTTATGGTACTGGCAAAAATATACTTTCTCTTTAAAATATGTTGCTTTAGAATTCAGATTTGTAGTACAGCTTGGACAGATTAGGTATCAAAATATATAGATTTGATACCAGATAAAAAGTAAGTTAGCAGAATTGTTTTTTTGGTTTTTTAGATAATGTCTCCAGCCTGGCAGTGGTGGCACATTCCTTTAATCCCAGCACTTGGGAGGCAAAGGCAGGCAGATTTCTGAGTTCAAGGCCAGCCTGGTCTACAGAGTGAGAGTTCCAGGACAGCCAGGGCTACACAGAGAGAAACCCTGTCTCAAAAAACAAAAAACAAACAAAAAAAGTCTCCTACGTCTCAGTGTGGCCTTGAACTCATAGAAATCTATCTACTGAATGCTGGGATTAAAGGCATGAGCTATGAAGTCTGGTTTTTCTCTTCTGATTAGAATATAATAGAATGTAGTCATCTGCCTTTGATTATTTATGTCCATAAATGCCCCATTTTAAAATATCTTCTTTATATTATTGGGGTTGGAGAAATTGGCAGCAGTTTAGCTTGCTGCTCTTGCAAAGGACCTGAGCTCAGATCCCAAAGCCAGCATTGGGCAGCACTGCCTGTAACTCTAGCTCCTGCAGATCAGATGCCCTCTGCTGGGATCTGTGAGCACCTGCACTCATGTGCATATGTACAGAGAAACATACATATGTATAAATAAATAATAAAATTAATCTAAGATCCAGATCAAGGGCACCCAACACTTTCACACAGATATACATGTAGGCAAAATATCAATGAACACATTTTTTAAAATATGAGTCTAGCTCCTTCAATCCATACAGATATTAACTGGAAAAGCATCAAATCCTAAATATAGAACAAACCTTAAATACAAAAGATAAAAATTATTATATGAAGCTCTCAGAGAATTAAGATGACTCAGTGTAAAACACATTTGTCACACAGGCCTGATGACCTGAGTCATCAGTCAGACTCTAGAGCACAAGTGCTTCTAATCCCAAGGTGGCTATAGAAAATGGGAGAATCTCCAGAGGCTTAGGGCCACCTTGCCGGGTTTATGCAGCAGTGAAGAAACCATGTTTCAGACAAGGCAGAAAGGCAAGACTGACACTGGAAGGCACTCAGTTACTGCAGCACACGTGCTGGACTACCTTCACACACAAATACCCATAACACCCTCCACGCGCACACACCCTCAGATGCAAACCTAAGTATACCCCGAATGACTTGAATGTAGGCAACAGTTTCTCAGACTGACATGACAGCCAAGCACAAATCACCAAGCAAAGCCAGGAATGGTGGAGCATGCTTGTAAGCCCAGAACTCAAAAAACTGACACAGGAGAACCACCAGCAATTTGAGGCCAACCTAAGCTACCTAGTCAAACCTTGTTTGGGAAGAAAGGAGCAAAGGAGAGAAAAGAAAACATATCTTTAGTTCTTCGGGAAATGTAATTGGTGACTGTAATTTAAATAAAACATTCAGAAAAACAAGGGCTGATAAGGTTGGCTGGGCTCTCTTACACTCAATGCTGGTAGGACTATAAAGGTACAGCCATTATGAAGAATGCAATAATTCCTCAAAAACAAAGAGTAACTATATTACCCAGAACTTTTACTCCTACAATTATATTCAAGAACTGAAAATATATTCACACAAAATTTGTACGTATTGAGTTCTAGGCCAGCCAAGGCTACATAAAAGGTCTTCCCCCACCCCCAAAAAAATAAAGAAAAGAAAAATATGTACACTAAAGTCTTCTTGCCAAAAAGCCAAAAAGCTTTATAAGCACAGAGGGAGTCAGAGTGTTCTCCTCACAAAAGGGAAAATAAACTTAATTTTCCTTCCTAAAAGATGTACCAAACTCCTGCATCTCCTGGAAGAACCAAACTTGACTGATGATACTAATTTGCATTGTTATAATGTTGCATGTTAAACCTTTTCTTTTGTAAAAGTATTAGTCTCGTTAACCTATATATTCCTGAGAAATGTATTACCTGCTAATTACTCACGGGAAGAACAAAATGCAGTAACTTGGTCAATAGTTACTTCACTGCTGAAAAGGCAGCTATTATCCCCTTCATCCATAACTGCAGAGGAGGAGGAGGAGCTGGCCACAGTCCTAGAGCAACGGGACTGGGAGGATGGTGCAGGCTATCTGATTCCTGGTCTCCTTTCATCAAATCCATGTTCTTTATGAAGCTAGAGAGCTGGCAGTTACGAGCACTAGTTGCTCTTACAGAGAACTTGGGTTTGGTTCCCAGCACCCACATGGTGGCTCACAAGCATAGTTAACTAGTTCCCAGGAATCCAATGCCCTCTTCTGACCTCTACCAGGCACACACATGGTATACGCATGCATCAGGCAAAACATTTATGTACATGAAGCAAAATAAATCTAAAACTGCCTTTAAATCGATGTTCGCTCTGTAGAGTACCATTTTCTCCTCCATTCACATGTCTGCCACTTAACACCTTTTTTTTTTCAGAATAAACCAATTTATTTAATTTTTTAACTCACAATCACTTTGTTACTTCAAAGAGGCCAAACACTTGCCCAGTAACCAACACTACAAGTCTCAGTAAACACCTATAGTTCGATCTCTTTCCTGGCCATTCCGAAGCAATGGAGCTGTTAGAAGTAAGGGTCCACACTTGTACTTATTGATTATACAGAACCAATTGTACATCTCTTCAGCTTGAATTTCCTGATTACATTAAACCATTTGCCATCCTGCACTGCCGCAGCACCTCGTTGAAGCCCTCACAGAGCTTCACATCACTTTGGTTCTGAGTACACTCCAGGAACTGCTTGATCTCTAGAGAGCAAGGTCCAAAAGACTGCTGGTTCTGCAGCGGGGCTCCCTGGGGCTCCTGGTCAGTGATGTCGGGCTTTGCAGGCTCAGCACTACCACCTCTGCTGAAGCCCCCAGTGATGGCGTGGCCCAGGGTGTGCCCCACTACAGAGCCCACAGCCACACCGGCTGCAGTGGAGGCCATCTGGGCCATCAGGCCTGGCTGCCGGGGTGCAGCGGCAGGTGAGCCAACTGCAGATGGTGCAGCTGCTGCTGGAGGCTGAGCTGCAGGTGCTCTTCTGGGAGCAGCCCTCATCTGAGGGGCCCGGCTGGCCGGAGGAGTCACCCGGGAAGTGCGGCTTCGGCTTCCACGCGGCATCCTAACTGCTTATAGTCTCAGCGTTCAGAGAAGACAAACTGCCTTAACAACTTTTTTTAAAAAGATATGTTTATTTTTCTTTATGTATACGAGTGTTCTGCCATCGTGTATGCCTGTGCCAGAAAAGGGTGTCAGATCCTCTGGACCTGGAGTTACAGTTTTTCACTGTCATGTGAGTCCTGGAATTGAACCTGGGTCCTCTGGAAGAGCAGCTAATGTTCGTAACCATGGAGCTGTCTCTCAAGCTACAGTTCTTAATGCAATGCTTAAAGGAAAACACAGCCAATGGGCATACCCTTGTCTTATCAGTGCTTACTCAAGGGCAGCTTCTTTCAGACTGGATACTCTCCAAGATCAAGAGTACTCTAAGCGTGCTTGCTACTGTATTCACTTAAGGTCATTTGTCTTAAAAGTGAAAATGTCATAGGAATTACTGTATTTACTAATTTTAGCCTTAGTCCATTTACCTTTATTTTATGCCTAATTCTCACACATTTTTATATGTGTGTATGAGATGGGGTCTGGAGGAGGAGTCAGGCTCTCACTGGAGCCTATGCTGGGCCTGAGACTCAATATGTAGTTCCGTCTCCTGCCTCTCATTAGTGCTGGGGTTACAGGTGTGCCACCACAGTTGACTTTTGTCTAATTTAGCAGATAAATCTAAAGTAGAAATGGGTCCAATTCCCAGCACCACATGGCGACTGACAAGCACGTCTAACTCAATTCCAGGAGCTCTGCTGCCCTCTGCTGGCCTCTATGTGCACTGTACATGGTACACAGACATTTATGCAGGCAAAAACATCCATACACATAAAAATAAAAACAAAATGAAAAATTTAAGTAGAAATGACATTAATTAGTTACACAGCATTTAAAGAAATGACAAGGAAAAAAGAGATACAGAAATCCGAATGCAAGCAATCCTAACCATTTATTTCAGAGATAATAAAAACTTAAAGGGTTCAAGGTCTTTATTAGTAGATATAATAAGGATGATTTGGTTATATACACTTCATTCAGAACTGAGGAAGAATGAAGCCCCATTTCCCAACCCTGCGTTCTTTTACCCTTTTCCTCCCCCGCCTCAAGACTTCTCCAAATAACCTGTTGACAATCCTTTCTACAACAAATATTTAATCAGCACAGTAAACCACAACTTATAATTTATTATGCATCTTATAAAGAACTAGAAGAATTCAAAAGTTCCCAACTTAAATCACCATTCATTCCCCTTCCTTGACAATATGTAGCCTAGGTTAGCCCTGAATTTCTAATCCTCTGCCCTCTGTCTGCTGGATTACAGGGGTGCACCATCTCATCTAATATGTTCCCAACATAATAAACAATATATAAGGAAGCAGAAATGCTAATTATCTTAACTGGGTCATTACATATTGTACCTAACTATCACAGTCTGATCCCATCGTGCCCCATACATATATACAACTGCTATTTCAGCTAAAAAAGGGTTAGGCCACTCACTGGTAGAGTACTTACTTAGTATGAATACCATCCCTAGCAGTGGGAAAATGGTTTTTTTGTTTGTTTTTAATTTTAGGTTAAAAAATAAATACAATTAAGATTTTAGGCAGACATGGTAGAACACACCTTTAACCCAAGCATTCAGGAAGCAGAGGCAAGAAGATTTCCTTGAGGCTAGTTTGGTAACAGGTCTATCTGCATAGAGTATTCTAGGACAACTAGGACTATGTAGAAAGACCCTGTGTGGTGGTTTGAATAGATTTGGCCCCCATAGATTCATGTGTTTGAACGCTTGGCCATAGGGACTATTAGGAGGTGTGGCCTTGTTGGAATAGGTGTGACCTTGTTGGAGGAAGTGTGTCACAGTGAAGGTGGGCTTTGAGGTCTCCTGTGCTCAAGCTGCACCTAGTCTGGCACACAGTCTCCTTCTGCTGTCTGGGGTCAGGATGTGGAACTCTCAGCACCTGCTCTAACATCATGTCTGCCTGCATGTCTCCATGCTTCTCACCATGACAACAATGGACTGAGCCTCTGAAAGTGTAAGCCAGCCCCAGTTAAGTATTTTCCTTTAAAGAGTTGCCTTGGTCATGGTGTCTCTTCACAGCAATAAAACTCTAAGACACCATGTCTCAAAAAATAATAATAATAAAGATTTTATTTTTATTAACATGCATGATGAGTGTATGAGGCGGGGTGGAGGTGGGGTGCTGCAGATAGAGGTCAGAAGAGGGCTTCAGATTCACAGGTGGTTGTGAGCCACCCAATGTGAAGGCTAAGAATTACTCCTACCACTGAACCATTTTTTCAGCACCCTGTGTTACTCTTTTATTTAGTTAGCCAGTATATGTTAAAAGATCAAAATCTAAAGACCTTGCAGCAGTTACAGCTAAGATCCCAGTTCTTTCCCCTCTGCTGGGATTAATTTACTAATGTATTCTCGTTTGCCTCCGTCCCTAGCTAGAACTACTTGCTTCCTAAAGGAGGCTGTATGTCCCTGATTCTGCTCTGCACTTGTGACACCCATACCAGCAGCTCCCTCAGGAGTTAGACAGGCTATCTCCTTCAAGGCTTAACCAGAATGCTGTTTTCCAAGAAACCTATAATCCTTCCTTTCAGAATGAATCCCTCCTCTTAAGTCGTTATTTACTTAAGACAAGTGAACATCTTTTCATAAATATTCACCTCATATTTTTCGGTAGTCTTTTACAGGATTCCACTGTCTAAATACCATAGGTTTTACTTGAATATGACAGTTTTTCAAAAGCATCAAACTTTAAAATAAAGGGTATTTTAAAGTCTTATGCTCAAAGACAAAAAAGTTGGCTCAGAGGTTAAGAGAACTCATTGCGCCTACAGAAGACCTGGATTCCACTCCCGGCACCCACATGGCAGCTCACAGCTGTGTAACAGTTGAGGTTTGGTCTTTTGCTATGTATTATAAATACTAAATACTGGCCCCCAAGGCCTGGTTGTCCCCAGGGATGAGAGAGTCTGCACAAACACAAGTGACACTATGTAACCTTGCCCCCCAAGTTATCCCTGATTGGTGAATAAAGACGCCCATAGCCAATAGCTGGGTAGAAGAGACAGGTGGGGGGCAGGGGTTCTTGGGCTTGGGGTCTGAGAAGAAGCCTAGAGAGGAGAGGAGAGACACCATGAGTTAGGGGAATCATGAAAACATGGCCACGCAGGCTGGCCAATTGGAGTTAAGAGCTGCCCAGACGGAACCTGGAGAATTATAAAATGGAGTTATAGATGTGGAAATAGAGTCTAATAGCATAGAGAGTAGACATCTGCCCAGCTCTAGTGCTGATTAAGGGTTATTATAAAGATAAAGGTTGTGTCTCTTTTATCTGGTAACTGAATAATCAAAGGTGGGGTAGACGCCCCTGAACATCCATACAAATAAAATAATAATCTTTTTAAAGAACACTAATCACTTAAAATAATAATTTGTCAAGCAACTTTCTAAGAGAGAAATCAACCTATGACAATTCTTTAGGAATTTAAGGGAGGCATTAAGTATTTATCTGCTGAGTGAACTGGCAGTTCCTTCCTCCAATTCTTAAAAACTAATTTTCCATACAGCTGTGTTTACTCACGCATGTCTCATTTATGCTGGAGGTGTAAAACAGCAGAGCCTGATCTCTCCCTTCTCCATTTTCCTTTGCCTTTATTATTTGCCTTTCTGCAGTTTCCTAGCCAGAGCTGTAATTAGTGCCCCACAGGGATCTATACTTTTCTAATAAAGAGCAGTCTACTGAACAATGGCATGTGTGCACACACAGCCATGTGTGTTCCTAACAAATTAGGAATATTTTGTGCATGCAAGCCTTCAAAGGATTTTAATAACTTAATGGGGGCACTTTATATAGCAGCTGCAACTGGCTCATAACACCGACTGGATTGATTCAGCCCTTTCTCTTACTGCATATGCATCTAATTGCAAGAAAGAAAACAACTCATTTGAGACTGAGTAAAATAAAAAATTCAGCCCCAAAGCAAACCTTAATAAGTAAACCACATTTGTCAAGGAAAAATTTCCTTCAATTGGTTCAAAAACTCATGTTTGTTTCATAACCATTTACTATAATTTTTTTTTTTTTGCAATGTCACTGTTTATAGGCAATTGAAAGTGCTTCCAGGGCTGGCAAGATAGCTTAATTCCTGGAACCCACAGGTGGAAGAAGAGAACCGATCATCACCAAGTTGTTTTCTGACCTTCAGAGGTGCCACAGGCTATGCTGGCACACACACACACACACACACACACACACACAGATAAAGTAGACGTTTTTAAAATATGCTTCAAAAGATAGTTAAACAAGCAGCAAGACTGTGGATTTTGCTCAGAAGTGAGATGCTGAATTCAATCCCCAATACTGCCAAAAACAATAAAACAAACAAGATGCATATAGATGCGCCTGACTATGCATGCATGTGCATGCACCAGATCCTGCCTCACATTCCCTTTACTGTGCAGTCTCTTCTGACTCTCGATCAACATCAAGCTTTTCCAAGCTTGCCAATAGTAAAGACCTAATCTATATTCATTCAATAACCAGTGGACAGTTAATTAGAATAATCATCAGGTTATAAAGAGAAAACAACCAACAACTTACTTACCAAATATCTAATTTATAGGAAGAATTCAGATGGGAAAACAAGATTTGCCCTTCACAAGAGAAAAGTAAATCAAACTTCCTTCATTTGTATACAAAGTCCGCTGTCACCTTCCTCTGTAAAACTATTGGCAGTGTATCATGAGTAACACTAACAACCAATCTGTTTCACTGCAAGTAAAGATTACTGATCCTTAGAGATTTTTCAATTTATAACAAAGGGTTCAAAAAGTCATTTGCACAATACTGCTTGTAGCCTGAATATCAATTTCAATATATACAGATGAGTACCCACTATCCAAAATGTTTAGGGCCATAAGTTTTCAGATTTGAAAGGGTGGGATATTTGCAGCTAGATGCATGGATGAACGGGTGGGCGGGTGGGCAGGCAGGCTAACTGACTGATGGCAAACAGACATACATTACCTTTGGATGGAACCCAAGTTTAAACATGAAATTCATTTTACATATAACTTTATATATTAAGGGTAATGTTACACAATATTTTTAGTGTGCCTACATTTTGACTGTAATATGCCATGTGTAGTTGGGGTAGATTTTCCATAGGTCACGTTAAAATGTATTATTCAGTAAGTTGTAGATTTTAAATCATTTTAGATTTTTATTTTTGGGTTAGAGATGTTCAATCTACAAAACTATTGTTTAAATACATGTAGATGCTGCTGTGACTAATAAACTCAAAATATACTTACAAAGTTTACTGACACCAGTTCTATCATAGATTATATTAATCAGCAATTTCTAAAATTATTACAATCACATGAAGATCCACTAAAATATTTTACTTTTTATAAAGCAATCTGCATAATTAATGCTTGTTAATTAAGGTTGGAAATCCCTTCCTGAGATGGGGCCCTTTGAATTAGAGCAGGGTCTAATTTGCTGAATGAAGAGCTTTCTAACTGGTCTGTGTTTTTATGTTGGCAAAAAATTTTAAACTCTTAAAACGGGGGTGGGGGGTGGGGGGGGAGTGCATAAAGTGTAAAGTATAAGTATGAAAGGCGACTTGCAGATGGCTCTGTGGGTAAAAGCACTTGCCATCAATTCTGACAGCCTGAGTTCAGGCCCTAAAATCCACATGGTGGAGAGAACGCCCATAAGCTATATCTTCTGACATAAACCTGGCACTCAATCAATCAATCAATAAATAAATAAGTGCAATGAAAATATCTCTAATTGGGTGTGGTAGAGCACATTTTTTGTTGTTGTTGTTTTGTTTTTTCCAAGACAGGGTTTCTCTGTGTAGCCCTGGCTGTCCTGGAACTCACTCTGTAGACCAGGCTGACCTCAAACTCAGAAATCCGACTACTTCTGTCTCCCAAGTGCTGGGATTAAAGGCATGCACCACCACTGCCCGGCTGGTAGAGCATATTTTTAATTCCAACACTCAAAAGTCAGAGACAAGAACCCTAGGAGGAGTTTGAGGCCAGCCTGATCTACATAGTGAGTTCAGGCCAACAGGGTTACAAAGTGAGACTTTGCCTCAAAAAGTTTAAGAAGTAGGATTAACGGTTATACCGAAGTGAAATTAGAAATTCTCCTTAGAAATTGGCTGTCCTGGAACTCACTCTGTAGACCAGGCTGGCTTTCAACTCAGAAATCCACCTGCTTCTGACTCCCAAGTGCTGGGATTAAAGGTGTGCGCCACCACTGCCTGAGCTGTAGCCCAATCTGGCCGAGTAACCAGGAGCCTCTTGGCTCAAGCTCTAGAGTGCCGGGATTACAGACACCACCATGTGGGAAGAACGTAAAACTTACCACACACACATGCCAGGTAAAATCCGTAAGATTCTACTTTATTCAGGATTGAATGCCATTCATACTCCAATTGGCTGGTCAAAGAAGTTCAAGTTCTCAGGCAAGACAAAGGGTTTCTTTGCTTTGAGGAAAAGCAACCTCAGACTAAACTAATTTTAATTTTCCTTTGGGAATAATTACTAATCTTAAAATAGCAATTGTGCTTTGCAGCAAACAAGAACATTAACACTGGCTGTACAGGTGCCAAGAGCTCTTTGTTCTTTTGCATTTTCACTTTGCCTCTTACAGCAGTGATAAAGAATAGCGCAATGTAAAACAATGAATCCTCCCTAACCATATGTCCCATTTATGACAGTATCAAAAGTCTATAATCTTTCTAAATGGATAGAGAATGCACTTTTCTTGGAAATTATTGAGGGAAAAACTATAACAATAACAGTGATTCTCACCCTGAAATATGTATTAGAATCATTATGGAACGTGTTAAAAATACAGGTGCCTGGGCCCCAGCCTAGCGTCTTTAAGAATGTTTTTGTTGGGCTGGAGAGATGGCTCAGCTGTTAAGAGCTCTGACTGCTCTTCCGAAGGTCCTGAGTTCAAATCCCACATGGTGGCTCACAACCATCTGTAATGAGATCTGACGCCCTCTTCTGGTATGTCTAAAAACGACTATAGTGTAGTTACATAAAATAAATAAAGAAATCTTAAAAAAAAAAAAAAAAGAATGTTTTTGTTAAAAGATGATTCTAAAGCCCACACTGTGAGTCCCCTACCTAACCAGTACCACCAACATCACCTGGGAGCCTGTTAAAGATAAAAATGTTATACTAGCCCCTCAGAAACAGAATGATCCTGGGGATGATGCTCAGAGACCCACTCCACAACCACAACAGTGTACTGGCTGGTTTTGTGTGTCAACTTGACACAAGCTGGAGTTATCACAGAGAAAGGAGCCTCCCTTGAGGAGATGCCTCCATGAGACCCAGCTGTAAGGCATTTTCTCAAATTAGTGATCAAGGGGGAGGGCCCCTTGTGGGTGATACCATCCCTGGGCTGGTGTTCTTAGGTTCTATAAGAGAGCAGACTGAGCAAG
This sequence comes from Apodemus sylvaticus, assembly GCF_947179515.1. Classification (NCBI taxonomy): domain Eukaryota; kingdom Metazoa; phylum Chordata; class Mammalia; order Rodentia; family Muridae; genus Apodemus; species Apodemus sylvaticus. The sequence continues at coordinate 145,564,562 of NC_067474.1, forward strand.
TCAGGGGAAGCAAGCCAGTAAGAAACATCCCTCCATGGTCTCTGTATCAGCTCCTGCTTCCTGACCTGCTTGTGTTCCAGTCGTGACTTCCTTTGGTGATCAGTGTGGAAATGTAAGCTGAATAAACCCTTTCCTCCCCAACTTGCTTCTTGTCATGATGTTTGTACAGGAACAGAAACCCTGACTAAGACAAACAGTGAGCCTGACTCAAGAGGATTAGCAAGAGGTCAAGGCCAGCCTGGGCTATGGAGTAAGACCCTGTCACAAAGTCAACAACAAAAAACTGAACTATACCTCAATTCAATCATCTATTTACAGGAAATGCAAAGAAGCAGCCCTGAGCTAGGCAGGCGCTGAGCTATATCACCGTATTTATGGTCTCAATAAACATAAACAAAGGAAAAAATCCAAGTAAGGGTATATTTTCAGACTAAGATAAACTTAAAAAGTGTGTCAGCTATCAGCCACCTGCCACAGGAGACCTTATTTGAATTGTAGCTCAAACATACTACACACAAAGTTGTGAGACAACTGGAAATTTGAACTCCATTTGATGATGGTTATCTTTTTTAAAAGATGGTAATAGTGATACAATAGGATTTGTTTTATTTTGTTTTCAGCCAGGGTCTGGTTGCTCAGGCTGGTCTCTCTGTTCCTAAGAAGCCAAGAATAATCTTGAATTTCTAATCTTCGTGCCCCCACCTCCTGCCACAATCAGTTTTTATGTGGTGCTAGAATCAAACCCAGTGCTTCATACATGCCCGGATAACACTCTACCACACAAGCTGCATCTCCACCTCTGTATGTTTGTTTTTAGAGCAATTATCAGACTGGATATGGTGCTGCACATCTTTAATTCCAGCTCTTGAGAGGCAGAGCCAGGCTGATCTCTGTGTAAGTTCCAGGCTAGTCGAGGCTACATAATGAGACCTTCTTGTCTCACCAAAAAAGGGAAGGGAGGGAGGGAGGGAGGGAGGGAGGGAGGAAGGAAGGAAGGAAGGAAGGAAGGAAGGAAGGAAGGAAAATAATTACCTGTAGAGAACTAGCAAATTATTTACAGCTAAATTTGTATGATATCTAAGATTTGCTTCCAAAATATACAAGAAAAGCAGCTGGTTAGAAAAGTGTGAGTAGCCAGGAGCTAATCACTGTCTGAGCTGGTGTTGGGAACATGTGGCTGATTACAGTATATAGGCAACTACTCCGTACATGTTTAAAATTATCACAACCTTTACAAGTTTTAAAATACAAGAAATTAAAGGAGACTGACAAGTCAGTGATGCATTCATTTCATGTGTCTCAGGAAATATTTGAGTCAGGAAAGGTTTAAAATAAAGTTATTTAAGACATTTAAAGTTTAAAACTACAAGTCTGAGTTAAGAAAGGAGACAACTATAGTACAACGCTTGCAAGCTGTTCAGTTTTCCTGTCTTTTTGTTCTCTATGAAAATAAATGTATGATGTGTGTTCCACGGTCCTAGTACCTTGGCTGGTACTAATTATGTTGATGGCCTCGGCTGCCCAGCCCACTAAGTGATTGTGCATCCTACACATATGCTCAGTCCTCCCTGAGCTGCTCCCACCAATTCCTAACCAAGATGACAAGGAAAGCCCAGCTGAGGTCCTGAGTGGACTCGAAGAGTTCCTTTATCTCTGTCTCACTTCACATAAAATATCCTTTGTCTATCTGCTTGTTTTTCCAGACAGGGTTTATCTGTGTAGCCCTGGCTGTTCTGGAAGTCACTCTATAGACCAGGCTGGCCTCGAACTCTCAGAGATCCACCTGCTTCTGCCTCCTGAGTGCTGGGATTAAACTCGTGCGCTACCACCACCTGGCTCACACAAAAAATTTTACAAAGTAGGAAAAATTTCTACAGAAACAGTCTTTACTAGGAAATATCTTTCTTCCACATGTTCTTTATGGACATGATTCATAACCTGACACCATCACTATGGAGACAGCATGTACATTCAAAAAAGGTAGCCCAGTAGTAGAATGCATGTTTAACATGAAAGAGATCCTGCTGCCGTGCCCAGTACCCCACCTCCCTGCAAATACTCTACTGATGTAACACCAAGATAGCACTGGTTAGCTTCTGTGCAAAGATAGTTTTCTCTTTCTGTATTTTTCAGAGTTACAATGATCATTAATTATCTTGATAAATTAAAAAAGATACTGCTCATGAGAAATGAATTTTTAACAATTTTTATCACATTTTATTACACACGTGGAAGTCAGAGGACAACTAGGCTGAATTCAAGACTTAGTTTTTAATTCTAATCACTTCCTTAACTCCTACCTCCCAATATGATCTAGATGTCTTTTTCTGCTTCCCGTCATCAGTGAGGACACAAGGGATGCAATCACTAATTCTCCAGCTCTCTCCTAGATTTTAAGCACAGTCCCTGTTAGACTTTTTTCAGTCACATTCATAGCATTTTTTCTTGAATGGAGGCCTCCTGACGTGACCAAGCCTCATCACGTTAATGGGCATCCACTCTGCGGAGCCTCTTGATTTGCTTCTGCTGTGGCTGTGCTCTTCAGTCTAACGCTTCAATCCCCCAACACACATCAAACCACTTCACGTTGGGAGAGTTCTCCTGCTCAATCTGTGCCTATATCTAAGCACTGGGATAGCAAATAAATGAAATTTCATATAGGTCAGCCTCACGTTCGATCCAGTATCAGGTTCAACCCGATTATAACTCACATAACTTGGTTCCTCAAGAATTAAAACCAGTAACTCTAATGCCATCCAGAGCAAACGGAAGAGTTGCTTCTTCACTCAGACTTGCAATAATTGTACAGAAAATGTGCGATGCCTATCCAAGACAAGGCTCCCTCTCTCCTAACAAAATTCTCATATAATTAAGGGCAGAGCCTTACCAACTAAAAGGCTGTCCTTAATGAGAGGCAGCCGGTAGGATATAATGGAAGTCACTGCCCTTTGCCATCTACCCCATCCCTTAAGGTCTTCTTGTCTAGAGCACATATGGCCCTCTGGATATGAGCATCCATCCTGGGACCTTCAGAAGTGAAGCCATATGTTAAGGTTCATAATGTATAAATTTAGAAGACTACAGTCTTCTTGTTTCCAAGAAAGCTTTCTGCTAATCTAGTTACATAGATTTGCTCTCTAAAGTATCTATGACCCAAACACTCTCAATAAAAAGCACCCCAGTTTCTCTCTCTTTTTTTTAATCCCAAAACACACTTATAACAAACAAGCATGGATCTGATGTACAGCCACTTGTCACTCTCATGGTCCCTTGGATACATAACATCTTTAAGCCAGTTGCTTTATTAAACTGCTAATGGTATGAGTTGTTCTGAATACCAAGTAGAGTACTAATACATAGTACCCTTCTTTTAAAAATGTATTTATTTATGTATATGAGTGTTCTATTTGCCTGTATGCCTGTATGACAGAAGGCAGCATCAGATCCCATTACAGATGGTTGTGAACTTAGGACCTCTGGAAGAGCAGCCAATGATCTTAACCACTGAACCATCTCTCCAGCTCCTATAGTACCATTCTTAAGATGATCTAGTAAGGCTGAGCATACACTCTGTGACACAACTAGATTAAGTATCACCTTAGAGAAACTTGAAATCCAACATACACTTACACACATAAGCAAGCATGTCTGAAAGACGACATTATACAGATGCAGAACGTCATATACAGAGGACTGAAAAGACAGCTCAGCAGTTAAGAGCTCTGGCTGCTCTTCCAGAGGAGTCACATTTGATTCTCAGAACCTATATTGGGCCATTCGCAACTGGCTATAGCTCATTTCTGGGGATCTGATTGTCACTTCTGACGTCTAAGGGTACCTACATGCACAATGTATGCAGACATAACTCAGGAATACTACACATATATACATAAAATGAATAAATATTTTTAAATAAAAACTAGACAGCAGTTTTACATTTAGTTGTGTGTGTACATGCACACACATGAACATGTATAAGCACCATATTATACATATGGAGGTCCAAGAACACCTTGTTGGGGCTGATTCTCCCAGGGACTGAACTTAGGTCCTCAGGCTTGATGGCAAACACCTTTAGATGATGATCCATCTCACTGGCTCCTGGATAACATGTTTTTAAGGTTCTATTATATGTCCACATGTAATAATACATAGCACTTTTTTTTGTTGGAATCAAATTATTACCCATGATGGCCTAAAAGTCTTGGGATCCAGTAATCCTGCCTCAGAAAAAATAATAATGTAAAATATATAGTGCTTTTAAGCAGGTTTTTTTTTTTTGAGGTTTATTTATTATGTATACAGCATACTGCCTGCATGTATTCCTGCAGGCCAGAAGAGGGCACCAGATCTCATTATAGTTGTAATGAGCCACCATGTTGCTGGGAATTGAACTCAGGACCCCGGGAAGAGCAATCAGAGCTCTTAACCTCTGAGCTATCTCTGCAGCCCCCTTGAGTAGTTGTTTCTAATAGGAAAACACCAGAATAGTTACAAGACAGGACACCAGCAGTGTTGAGTACTGAGGAAACTCCCCAGGCTTAGGTTAGATGTAGGCTTATGCGGTTCTCTTTTGTTACTGTACTTGCTAAGTTATACCTTATATTCCATTTGTTCTTTGTTTAAAACAAGCTTAGATAGACAGCTCAGGCTGATTTTGAACTCCAGTCCTTGTGTAACCGCCTCCAGAACACTGTGACTACATGCACGTACCTACTCTCAGTTTTGTTCCTTGTCAGTATAGTAACTGTCACATAATAAGGATATAAGAAACAGTATAAAGGGCATTGTCACTTAAACCACAAGAAATAACACCCCGTTCTTGAAACCATCAATTTGCTGCTTCAGAGGCTCAATAATCCATTTCTCACCACTTAGCAGCAGACAGTACTGTCCTCAGCAGCTTTCCAAGAAGTATTGACTTTTCCTGTTTTCTGATGATACATTAATTTTCTTGGGGGAATAAAATGTCCACATAATTTGAGATATAGTAAATATAACTTCTATGAAAGTATGAATAGTACATGTGACATGAGGAACCTGGGAACATGAAAAATACATTTCCATTTGTAAATCGTAAACAATGCTTGCTTACATTTGTAGCCTACCAAAATGCATTCTACTTGGTGAACTAACACATTGAAACAAATTAGCCACTTAGCAAAAATTAGTAGGAAATATCCTAAATTAACCATTAAGACTCCCAACCTATTCTGTGTGTGTCTACAGTAACTGTTATTTTTAACGGCATTCAAATGCTGGAAGAATTCCCCAGTTGCATCTACCAAGAAGAAAGCCATTCATCCTTAAGGGACTAAGGAGGCCTACTTAAGATTCATAATTAAGCAAAGAATCTCAAGTTACACTGACCCATTAATGTGGCCTCCCCTTCGCATGCCCGCAGCTGCTCCATTCCCACTCCCGAATAATGAGGCTTTCTCCCTTGTCCCTCACGCAGCCCCACCTCACCCACACACCCCGCTCCACACACAGGATCTTTTAGCTGAGAAAGAGCTTTGGTCTCTTCTCTCCTTTCACCAAGTTTCATTCCACATCAAAAATATAAATATCTAAGGTAAGTGCTAAACACTCTATCCCCTTATAGATGTATTCATCCATGCTGTTTTAAGCCAATGAGCCTTAGAACAGTTCTGTGAGATTTAAATGAGTCACCTATATTCACACTGTATTTTTATTGGCTAAAGTTACATATTGAGAAGCAGAAGCATGATACAAAATATGCTTGCTACAGAAATTTAAAAAACTGAGCTTCAATTATTATTCAAACTGCAATCATTTATATACTATAGTAATTCTAAAATATCATCTACTGGACATCAATAGACCAAAAGAAGTAGGGTCTAAACTGTCAAATATTCTAAAGTTTCATAATATGCCTAGTTATCCTAAATTATGTCCACACTGTAAACAAACATACAGTAAGATCCATGTCTTGAATGATAAGTTGAAATACACATATCTTAAGGTTTTTCCAATCATAATCATGTTATAGCTATTAGTTAAGTGCAACAATCACTTATTAAAGAAATAAAATTTTACAAGTTAACAAAAACCCTAATCTGTGTGGCAACATTTTATTCACAGAGTCATTCACAATATCTACATAAAGATAGGAACAAATCTCCTTCAATGATGAACTATCTGGCACACAGTATCAATTTTCTTGTTGCAGCTTGGACCCTGACTCACAAATACAACAAGGAAGCACTCAGCAGCACCGCTCCAGCTGTTCTAGTAAATCCCGACTAAATAGGTACCAATCTAATCCAGGATTTTTGTAGCTCTGAAAGGAAACTTATTTTCTAGTTTTGATGATAAATCTAGTTAAGGAGCCTACAAAACAATTAAACTGGAAAATATTAAGCTATCAACATATATTACATTCTAATATTATGTATACTGGTTTTGTGTATCAATTTGACACAGGCTGGAGTTATCACAGAGAAAGGAGCCTCCCTTGAGGAGATGCCTCTATGAGATCCAGCTGTAAGGCATTTTCTCAATTAGTGATCAAGGTGGGAAGGCCCCTTGTGGGTGGTGCCATCCCTGGACTGGTAGTCCTGGGTTCTATAAGAAAGCAAACTGAGCAAACCAGGGGAAGCAAGCCAGTAAGTAACATCCCTCCATGGCTTCTGCATCAGCTCCTGCCTCCAGGTTCCTGCCCCATGTGAGTTCCTGTCCTGACTTCCTTTGGTGATGAACAGCAATGTGGAAGTATAAGCTGAATAAATCCTTTTCTCCCCAACTTGCTTCTTGGTTATGATGTTTGTGCCGGAATAGAGACCCTGACTAAGACAGTACTCAACATGTAGACTGTTTTCTAAGTCAAAGAAAAGCAAAATATTAAATAAACTAACATACATAATTAAAACTAACATATTTCACTGACCCTCAAAACCTTTCTTCATTAGAGTTCCTTACTTCAATTCTTAAAACTAATTTTTCATCTTTCCTTATGTACACTGTGTCTGATACAGCTCCTTTAAAAGTCACCAATTTGCTGGGCGGTGGTGGCTCATGACTTTAATCCCAGGATTGGGGAGGCAGAGGTAGGTGGATCTTTGTGAATTTGAGACCAGCCTGGTCTACAGAGCTAGTTCCAAGACAGTCAAGGCTACACAAAGAAAACCTGTCTGGAAAAACCGAAAAAGAAGAACTGAGGGACTGGAGAGATGGTCCAATGGTTAAAAGCACCTGTTGTTCTTATAGCAAGCGAGGTTCAATTCCCAGCACACATATAGTGGCTCACCACCATCTGCTCACAACTCCAGTTCGAAAGATCTGACATCCTCCTCTGGTCTTCCTGAACTCCAGGCATTTTATCTTGTGCCATACATTCATGCAGACTGTGGTAGTTTGAAAGAGAATAGGCCCCCTAGGTCCTAGAGCCTGTGCCATACATGCATGCAGACTGTGGTAGTTTGAAAGAGAATAGGCCCCCTAGGTCCTAGAGCCCCAGTAAGTGGATCTGTTTCAGAAGGATTGGAAGGTATAGCCTTGTTGGAGGAGATGTCTCTGGGGTGGGCTTTAAGGTTTCATAAGTCCACGCCTGGCCCAGTCTTATTCTCTCTCTGCCGCTGTTTAGCACCTTGCCTGCCTCTGCCCACCACCCAGCTCCTGACCATGATGATCATGGACTAACCCTCTGAAACTGTCAAATGATATTGATTAGTAACTGTCATAAATAAAAATTAACTGAACTCCTTTATATGAGAGGGAAATCCTTAAAGAGATATACATTATCACCTTAATCAATATGGTAAAAATACAAGTCAGGGCAAACAAGTGGATGAAGAACTCAAGGTCATCCTGGCTACATAATGAGTTTGGAGTCAACCTGAATACCATGATATCCTGTCTCAAAAAGAAAGGAAATATACATCTATACATATACATGTGTGTATGTGTATATATATCTTAGATTCTCCTCAGAAATACACAGCATCTAAAATATTAGCTGCATATGTTTTTCACCAGACAGCTAAGTACTAAGAGGGACTTCATCTTAGGGACAATACAGTACTTACTATCAGAGCCAATTTAGTTCACAGCATTAATAGTTAGAACTATTTTAAATAGCAAACTATCACATGGAAATTTGAAGATCTAAAAATAGAAAGTCAGGTGTAGTGGTGCACACCTTTAATCATAACACTTGGGAGGCAGGAACAGGTGGATCTCTGTGAGTTCAAGGCCATCCTCATCTGGTCTAGAGTGAGTTCCGAGATAGCCAGGGCTACACAGAGAAACGCTGTCTCGAAAAACCAAAGCAAGGCGGGGTGGGGGGGGGGGGAGATTTAAAAATAGAGTTATATTCTCATTTTTAAAGTTAGTTTTTAAATTATTAATCCTTTCCAAAGTAACATCTTAATTTGCTTCCTCCACTGATCAGAGGTGAAACTTACACTCACTTAAGTACAGAAGGGGTGCTTTTCTGCTAGTCAACTGCACTGATATTCCTATGACATTTAAAGAAACTTACAGTGAAACGAACATAAGAAAGGTCGGCAGGATGAAATCCATAAAGCTATGTGTTCCCTAATGTGGGGCTGTGATAAAAAGAAATAAGCATCTGCCCTCTGTTTCAGTTCCTAAAACTTGAGATCACCAGTAGTAAGTGCCTTTTCTATGCCTCAGAAACAACGGATGGCCAGGCCTCCTGGAAACGCCTGGGATGGGGGCTACTTTCCAGTCTCATCCCTCAACCTCCAGGGAGAGGAAAACACCTGAAGACCCGAGTTAACTGTCAGTGACCAATGGTATAATTAATCACAGCTATGTAATGAAGCTGCCTGTCTAGTGTTGGAGTCACAAGGCAAGACACTTGACATGAAGACAAGGCTATAGTGGATGCTCCAGCTTCAGGTCAGCCACTGAAACAGACACCCTTGCCTGTGCCACACAGGAGAAATGAGCCGTTTCACAAAACTGTTTTGTGATTGACTACAGATCATGAAAAAGTTTTAAGTGACTATGTTGGAGTTGATTGACTGTACAGTAATGGTAACTGTTGTGGACTTGTGGTACAAAGGAAAAAATGTTAAGGTCTTCACGAAGCTCCTACATACAGAGACAGCAAGGGGGAGTTGGGGGGACCAGCAAACTAATCAACAAAAAGCACAGGAGATAGGAAACAGCAGCAGATAGGTAAATCCTACCTTATCCGAAAGAAAGGACCTTAAATGCAGATAGACTTGGCAGGATATGTGGCTCAGTGATAAGGTGATAGTTTACCAGTTTGAGGCTCTGAATTCAATCCCTGGCCTTGGGGAAGGGGGTTTTCCCATCAAAGAAGTAAAAAGCCACAGAAGAGAAGAGAATTTTATCGGATATCTGAAAAAGATCTATTTTACAGAATATAGAAAACTCCTGGTTAGGTATGGTAGCACAGGCCTATAACTAAGCATGTGGAAAGCTAAGACAGGAAGATCAAGGGAAAAGAGAGGGGTTCATGTAAAAGGGAGAAGATGATTTCTCCATCAGAAAGCAGATATGTGTTGCAGGCCAAGAAAAGGATATATCCCAAACATGACAACATCCTGAAGGAGGGCGGCTGTTATCTTCTAAGTTACATTACACAGAACTGTACTAGTAACTGCACACACTTCTCTGTTAAATCTCTAAAGTCTAAGGCTGTAAGATGGGGACAGAATGTTCCAGGCTGGTCTCAGCTGTGTTCTGTGTATTAAGAGAAGACTCTCCTCTGGGACAGAAAATGAAAGAGAAAGCCACACTCCCTGAGGTCAACAAGAAAATCCCCAGAGGAAAGAGGCTCTTTAGGAACAAAAGTCCTTCCTATGATCTCCAATTACTCTGTCCCACATACAAAAATTCTTTCTACACCAAGTCTGGACAATTCATTTTATTTAGTATGATAAAAAATGGTTTTCCCTAGCAAAACATAACATCACTGAAAACCTAGGTCTGGCTCCAACATCACATTGCCCTCATAATACTGGTGGGCATGGTGCATACGCCTTTAACCACAGCAGTCTGGAGGCAGAGGCAGGTGGGCCCCTGGTCAATAGTGAGTTCCAGGACAGCCAGAGATGCATAGAGAGGTCCTGTCTCAACAAACAAGACAACAAGTGTATCCTCAAAGGACTACACTAATTGGAAAGTATGGGAGTAAGTCAGCCTAAGAAGATAAAGGAGAAGAAAGGAGGAAAGGGGAAGGGAGATTTTCAATAAGCCAACCACAAATTCTTTGTGGGACTGGAGAGATGGCTCAGTGGACGAAGTGCTTGCCATGTAAGCATGAGAACGTGAGTTCAGATCCCTAGAACCCATGTAAAAGTCTGGCAAGGCAGGTGTGACAGCCACCTGTAATTTAAGCACCAGGTGGCAGGCACAAGGAATCTCTACAATGGCTAGCTAGCTAGAACTGGCTAGCTCTGGGTTCAACAAGAGACTCTGCCTCAACAAAAGAAGTAGCTTATTATCAAAGATGTGCAAAGTCAACCTCTTTTGGCCTCCATACACACATGCACGCACAGACATATACACAAACACACATACACACCCCATACTCATGAAAATCTTTGGCTGGGCGTGGTGGCTGGCACAAACCTTTCATCCCAGAACTGGGGAGGCAGAGGCAGAAAGATCTATATGATTTTGAGGCCAGCCTGGTCTACAAAGCATTTATGGGTTGGTCCCTATCTTAAGAATTTAAGACCCAAAGTGGAATGTTACTAGAATAGATGTCCTAAAGAGCCAAAAAAAAATTTCACATTTCCCTGTTGAAAGTTCCTCCAAACGCCTTTAATCCCAATACTTGGGAGGCAGAGGCAGGCGGATTTCTGAGTTCAAATCTAGCCTGGTCTACAAAGTCAATTTCAGGACAGCAGAGGCTACACAGAAATACCCTATCTCGAAAAAAACAAACAAACAAACAAACAACAGAAAGTTCCTCCAAATAGAATGAGAAGCCAGGATGAGGGTGGCTCTAACATCACTGAGGGCTCACTCAGGTCCTGCTCAGTGAAGGCCTGCACTTGATACTCAACACTGTGAAGAAAAACATTCGTCAGTTCTCTGTTTCAAAGAAAAACAGGAACATAACACTTCTCCAAAAATGTGGGAAAAGCACAAATATATGTACACTCATCATTTTGGTTAAGTGCATTTTTAAAGTATATACTTCGCAAAAATGAGGTACTATATCTTTCTGAAAAGATTCAAGGCTCTTCAGATTTTGGGTGGCTTGTCTAGAGGCCTTGAAAATCACCCTCCAGAAGCAAACCCCTTCCTGTTTCTCAAGTATGTGTTTACTTTCACATTTGCTTCAAAAGATAAAAGCAACAATGGGGACACCAACCAGGAAATGAAGCTATAAACCCAGACTTGCTGTGAAATGGGTCTTCAGAATACTCACACACAGGCTAACACTCAAATGAAAGCTTAAAAAATGTACAGTATGAGGCTGAATCAAACCCAAAGACTCACAATGGACAAAACTGAATTACATATTTACATTCAACTATTATACAGATACAAAGATACCCAACTTCAGTAGACAAGGGTACAGGTAAGGTATAAAATTATGATAGCCCAGAACCTGAGTTCAATCCTCAGAACCATATAAAGAAGAAAACTGATGCCACAGTTTGCCTCTGGCCTACACACACACACACACACACACACACACACACACACACACACACACACACACGAGAGAGAGACTACAATAAGAGAAATTATTCAGAAATATTTAGCCAGAGCTGGGTGGTGGTGGTGCATGGGTGCATGCCTTTAATCCCAGCACTGGGAAGGCAGAGGCAGGTAGATCTCTGTGAGCTGGAGGCTAGCCTGATTTACAGAATGAATTCCAAGACACAAGGCTACACAAACAAAACCTACAAAACAAGTCCAGCACAGCCAGGACTGTGTTACACAAAGAAACCCTGCCTCAAAAAAAAAAAAAATTATATAAAAGAGTCTAGAGTGACTATAAATACCTGCAATCCCAACATTTCAAAGATGTAGGCAAGAGAGTCATAAGTTCAAAATCACCCTCAACTACATAGCAAGTTTCAAGGCTAGCCAGAGAGGCACATGACACTCTGTTAGGAAAGAAGGAAGGAAGGAAAGAAGGAAGAGAAGAAGGGGGAAAAAGAGGCAGCCAATTAAAAAAAAAGATTATTTTCCTTCATATCCACAAGGTCAGATTTTATCAACGGGAAAAGAGAAATAACATTTATTTAATATCTCTGTATGATAGGCACATATTGTGCATGTATTACCTAAAATATGATTATCCTCATTTTACACACACAAAAAAAAATACAGTTATAGAGAAGCACTTTTGCAAGACAACAATTATTAAACTTGTCAGCTTTGACCGGAGTTTTGTTTTGTTTGTTTTTTTTTTTTATTTTCTCAATTCTTTGTTTACATTCCAAACGCTTTCCCCTTTCCCAGTTCTCCCCTCCCCATATGTCCCATAAGCCTTCTCTACACCCATACTCCAATCACCTCCCTCCTTTTTCTCTGTCCTGTTACTCCACTACCATGCTGGATCAGGCCTTTCCAGGATCAGGGCCCTCTCCGTACTTCTTCATGGGAGTCATTTGATATGCTATTTGTGTCTTGGGTATTCAGAGCTTCTGGGCTAGTTAATATCCACTTATCAGTGATTGCATTCCATGTATATTCTTTTGTGATTGGGTTACCTCACTTAGGATGATATTTTCCAGTTCTAACCATTTGCCTACAAATTTCATGAATTCATTGTTTTTAATTGCTGAGTAGTATTCCATTGTGTAAATATACCACATTTATGCTCCACTATGTTCATAGCAGCCTTATTTATAATAATAGCCAGAAGCCGGAAAGGACCAGAGTTTTACATTCAACGCTTCTACCCTCTACTTGCTCATGAACATGTTGAGCAAGCAAAAAGGACTCAGTAAGGATTTCACTCTTAATGCCAATTTTCAATTGTGTAATTCTGGACAAGTTACTTAACTTTTAACTTGTTACCTAAACTGTGAACTGAGATTAATAACACTCCAATAATCTGTAGTGAGGCTTAACTATGAAAAATCATCATGACAGCCAGGCATCTGGTGCCTAAGTATTTCATAGACACCTAAGGATTGTGGCTCACAGTGGGGTGCTAGCCTAGCATGCGCCAGCAACTCAAGGAAAAAAAAAAGTAAATACATTTAACTTCCTATATTTAACTGGTTTAATCATAATATTAAAGGTATAGAATTCTATATTTCTATATTATAGAATGAATAAAATGTTACAGATGTGAATTAACTTGCCCATGGCCAGACTTGGCGTGATGGGGGTGGGGGGGAAGGATTTAAAACAAAGCGTTCCATCCCAAAGCGGATACTCTAAAGCGTACATGATATCTACAAAGTATAAAGCACTGAGCCTGGACCATGTGAACAGTCAATGAGCAGTTACATCATTTACCTGGCACACTAAGCAGGCCACAGTAAATACTGCTGGTGATGTACTGAATGAGCAGAAGAACTAAGATGTTACCACAGGTTGACTCCGCTTTCTCCATAAGTCTGTGCCTTTCCACAACAAAGTCACTCTTATACTTCTGTGCACATGCCTGATTAGTCCTACTAATGACAGACCACTAACCTCCTTTCGGGCAGGGTCTCACCTTCCACATTCTTTTATGATCACATATACTCACAGGACCTTGCTCATCGTAGATAATACGTAGTAAATGAATGAGTATACCATTCCTCCTCTCAAAACCCTTCTGAGAGCCCAGTCAAACCCCTTCCAGGGACCCCAGCCTCTTGTCACATCTTGAGACCATTTAGGCCTGCCCACACATTAGGAGTCCCAGTGGTTATGTTCCACCCCAAATAAAATATAATACTGTAAACCTAATTTTAGGAACAAATCAGGGGGAGAAATATAAGAAATCAGATTTAGCACAAATGGGAAAACCTGAGCATTAGACCAGCAACAACCAGGGCTCATTATCTTTCTTTTCTTTCCTAATTTAAATCTTCAGATCCATTTTCAAGAGCTAACAACATGTGTAACCCCCAAGGATCCATGGATGGCTAAAGCCAATGGGAAAAGGTAATTGGAAACAGGATAGTCACAATGTCAAAGTTTCTCCACAAATGCTAAAAACACAAACCACGACACAGAAATCTGTTGGCTACTACTTTAACTAGGTGACCAAAATTAGCAGTATTTATTGTGGTTCTGCCTGACATTAAGAACTTCCCAATGTGGTTCAAAATGAGGAACACAACATCACACAGAAGTCTTGCCAAAATGTTTAACCTATGTCTAATCAAACCTACAGAGATAAATTTCCAGTTTATAGGAAACAAAACAAAGAGAAGAACAAATTAAATAAAACCTCCAGGGAACAATCAAGTACATTCAGAATAGAACATTCTACAACCAGCTGCCACCAAGACTTATCAAAGTACACAGGTAAATCCTGTTCCAGATTAAAGGAAATGTGACCAGATATTTGCATTTTAAAAAGTCTAATGACCACTGTTGATGGCTCAGGGAAAAAGGTATTTGCACGCAAGTCTAGCGATATGAGTTCAATCCCTCGAAACTACATAAAGGTGGGAAAAGGAGAGACCTGACTCCACAATGTTGTCTTAGACAACCCACACACACAATTATATATAAGCACATCACTAATAAAATAAATAAACATCACTGTGGAATCTGAATGTGGGTAGTGACTGGTATTATGGAATACTGTGACTGTCTTAGACACAGACATGTTATCCTTACGTAGGATAACACCTTATTCTTCAGAAATGTATCCCAAAATGTTTTGGGAGTATAAAGTGCCATAACTTCTCCAACTTTCTTTCTAAGAAGATATATAGGGCAGAGGAAGGAAGGAAGGAAGGAAGGGAGGGAGGGAGGAACAAAGGGAGGGAGGGAGGAAGGAAATATGAATCTAGAAACAGAATTATAGCACAGACTTAAATCTTAATTATCCTAACATTCACATCATCACATGCACTCTGTTGTAGGTCTAGCTAATACACTAAACCTTATGGGGGGGGGGGGGAGTAGTACTAACCTGTGCTTTCTAGAAGCGGACAGCCTTACTATGAGTACCAGTATCATATGATATATCTGGCAAAGAACAAGAGTTCAAAAGAACAAGAGTTCAAAAGAACACCAATAAACCTTCAAAGAAAAAAAAATCTCTGGAATATCTCCTTGCCCTAAGTATATCTCCTTTAATTTTATCTACTTGGTAACAACTGACTTTTTTCTACCTAACAAAATTATCAGAGACTATGGAAACATAAAACACATTTTGCCTGTATGGAACACAGGGTATGATTTTAAAAATAAAATACTGCTTCCATTTCCACTGAAAAAGCTACTAATAGACTATGTGGATGCTCTCGCCTC
Source organism: Apodemus sylvaticus (assembly GCF_947179515.1). Classification (NCBI taxonomy): domain Eukaryota; kingdom Metazoa; phylum Chordata; class Mammalia; order Rodentia; family Muridae; genus Apodemus; species Apodemus sylvaticus. Next base: position 145,579,973 of record NC_067474.1, read on the forward strand.
CCAGAGCAATTGTGTTATTTTGAGTGTTGAGGATGCCAAGAAAGCTGGAAGATTTAAAAATAGCCTAACAAAGAGCTCATTCCAATACCAGATGGAAAGAAACTACTCTAAAGACATGTGAGTGGGAGGACATATATACAATATCATAAGACACCATGCAAAAAAAAAAAAGGTTTATGTTAATTACGTAATACTACTAGGACTGGCAGGACTCTGCAGGTAGGAAGCTAGCAACAGTGTCACTTCTCTGATTTTTTTATTTTAAGAGAGAATAGGCAAGAAACAGCAAGTGGGTGGCAGAAAGAAAGCAAAAAGGAAAGAGAAAGGCTTCACCGTAAGGCGGCGTTCATGTGTCCCTCTTAAATGAAATGACTGCCAGGTAAAATTTGAGGACTTAAATCTCTGGAGCCCATGACAGTTCTGCCTGTGTGTCCATATGGCCAAAAACAAAGGGTGGGAGGGGTGAGTATCAACAACACATACCTAGTGCATTAGCAAGGTAAAATACCCTTCACGTGAATGCATGTAGCACTTCAAATTGGCAAATTAAAACACACAAAAAAAAACTCTACTGAAATGCACACACACACATAACTCACTTGCCATGTAAGTTAAAAGAGCATTTCTTTATAAAATGATATACTTAAACACACCCTTATGGTTTCACTGTGAGTACCAGTTTCATATGGCATTTCTGGTAATTAAGAAAACACTCCAAGGCTGGGAGAAGGCCCCCTGGGTACACCCCTCACCATTAGCGTGAGGACCTGAGTTTGGATGAGGGGCCATAGGAGAGCGAGTAACAATTATGAGGCTGGTTACTTTCTAGTTTATTAACATAAACTCATGGTCATAGTACTTACCCATTTAGTCAGCCCCTCATTCCTCCCCTTCCAATTCCCTTGGCGAAGACTCCTGTAACCATGCCTAAGCTCCATGCTCCACAGCTAAAAACAATCCTTATCTTTCTAAACAGATCACACTGGGAATCAAGAATGACTGGAGTCTAGATTAACTAAAAGGAAGTGGTTCAAAGAACCCACAGACACGGAAGTTTAAGAATAAGAATTCAGTAAACAACGTCTAATCCACATGGATTTATCTTGGAGCCAATGGAGAAACAACTAAAAACACAGAAGTGGTTTTCATAAATGAAATACTAGAATAAAAAATAGAAAAATGAGGGGCTGGAGAGATAGCTCGGTAATTAAAAGTGCTAACTGCTCGTACAGTGGACTATGGCTTGGTTCCCGGCACCCACTCAGCAGCTCACAAACACATTACTCTAGTTCCAGGGGATCTGATACCCTCTTCTGTGGACACCAGGCATACGTGTGGTGCGCACACATACATACATGCAGGCAAACACTCACACACATGAAATAAAAACAAAATTTAAACTCTAATAAAGTGAGCACAATGCTAGAATTTCTATAATGAAAGGACATTAAAGGTAACAATCAATTATAAAGAGAAAGGGAGTATTTGCACATCATTTCCCCAGTTTCTCTATTCAGGCTGCATATTTACTTTCAATTACTTTGGGGGGCATTATTGATGATTAATAAGAGACGTTAAAGTCCTCTCAAGACATTCTTAGCATTAGACTAGTCATACAGTGTTTTCCTTATTCTCAAATAATTACCCTTGTTTCCCTAAACACTTCAAGGTGTTTGAAATCTTATTTAAATAAAAATAATTCAGAGAAATAAGTGTAAAAGAACTTTAACCATAATCTAATTCCCTCACTACATTCTCCTAGAACTGGTATCTGAAGCATCAGCAAGCTTGCTCTGCTGAGATCACTTGTCTTTCCCACTCTAATGCCTTCAAATTCTGAACAGTACTCGTTGCTATAGTTTTTCCTTTATCCTTCTCACTCTGCATTCACTAAATAGCAGCAGAGAAAACCAAAATACTAATCTAACTCAGTGTGCTCTCCACAGTATTTGTTATAGTGCGTTTTACCAAACACACCATGAACTTGCTCATAAAAAATGAACACATGGCAAAGCTATGGCGCAGGTGAAACATCAAGAAATATAACTGACAACAAAGAATAACACATACACTTGGCATCTGGCTTCCCCTCTAGCTAAAAGCTATCACAAACGCATCAAAGAACAACCTTCTAGTACTCTGGATTATGTTATAAATAATGTCTGTAATTCATCAACAAAATGGGGAAATCCTTGTAAAAATTTCATCTTTGCAGATTTTACTCAGACAAAAAACATTCATAAGAGTAGTTGAAACTGTTCTTACTTAGCTCACAGACAAAATAACGTGACTGATGTCACGCCCAAGCAGTTGGAGGGGGGACATGTCCTATAGAAGTAGTGATGAATCCACATCTGAATATGCATTCGAAAATTACAAACCCAGTAAAACTTCTGGGAAAGTACACTGGCAGTTCTATCAGTGAGAACTAGCCTGTTCCTTAGATAACAAGGAAACAGACTGAGTTTAAACATACTGATTTCAGAACCACACTCAGGCCCTGATGGCCACTGATATTTTCAAGTCATGAAATCAGGCCATGATCATCAATTTTATATATTCAAAAAATAATGAGAATGGCATTGGAGAGACTTATCTGTTATAAGCACTGGTCACTCTCCCAGAGGATATGGGTTCAATTCCCACTACCCACATAGGAGCTAACAACTGTCTGTAACTCCATTTCTGAGGATCTGACACCCTCCCACAGACATACATGCAGGCAGAGCAAACACCAATGATATAAATTAAAAATAAAAATAATGAGAAAACTCTACCCATCCCAAGAAAATTTAAGATCCCAATCTGTTGACAAGATGACACCCCTATAATGACCTCCAAAGGTACTAGGCATACATAATCTGTTATCAAGGTAATCTGCAGAAAATCCAAGAATCTCGTGGCTTTTAGACAGTATCTGGAACAATTTAACTCTGAAGCTTTCTTAGGAACACGAGGAAGGAAAACAAATAGCATCTTAAGTGCACTGCCTCTCAAGAGTTGGAAATAAAGACCATGAACTCTGGGATTGGAAAGATGGCTCAGCAGTTAAGCGCACTTGTGGCTCTTGCAGAGGACATAAGTTCAAGTCCCAGAACCCACATGATAGCTAACAACCATCTGTAACTCCAGTGCCATAGATACCCCTCTTTTGACATCCAAAGTCATCAGGCATACGCAGGGTTCACAGACATCCATGGAGGCAAAATATTTACAGATATAAAATTAAATAAAAATAATTTTAAAGACCATAACCCCCTAGGTGGTAATGGCCTCTGCCTATAATCCTAACATTCGGGAGCCCGAGGCCAGGGGATCAGCAGTTTAAGACCACTGTATGTAACATAATGAATTGGAGATCAGCCTGAACGATATGACCATACCCTGTTTCAAAACAGACAGACAGCATACACATTGGCCAACCATGAACTAAGGAATGAGAAAGCCAGATACGAAATGTCAAGTCTGTTAAAGTTGAGCCAGGTGTAACAGCATATAGAAAAGGACAGTGGTCAGCAATGGTGCTATATGTCTTTAATCCCAATACTCAGGAGGAAAAGGCAGGCTATCTCCAGCCTGGTTTATAGAGTGAGTTCCAGGGCAGTCAAGGCTGTTCCTTGGAACAGACTTCTTAGACTACAGACTAGATCCACCTGGTAATGAAACTAGAGGGTGAGCCTAGCTCCAGAATCTCCACAGGTACAGGCAGTCCAGCAAGTCAGGGAAAGATTTCCAAGCCGACAGAAGAGAGATCCTGTCTCAAAACAAAACCAGAAAAGAAACAAACAAACAAAAACCAAATAGGGAGAAAGAAAGAAGAAAAAAAAAAACTTCTTCAAAAAGGAGCAAATAAAGATGAAAAGAATTACATAAAGGATATGTATATCCTGCTTCAATAAAAGGACCAAACCAACTGAAAATCTTTTGCCAGGACTAAGAATAGGAAAACAGTAATGGAGTTCAGTTTATCCCCAAGAGTGTATAAACTCACTATAATAACACTCAAGACACAAATGTAACCATTTCTTGCAACTTTCCCTAAAAACAGAAGGAACAAAATAGCAGCTGTGAAATCACCCAGACTAAAATTAAAAAATAAAAACCAGCCTCCAGCATCTCTGAAAAACACAGAAAACAAACAAAAATCTTAGTCTCTACAGACTAGTCATTTATGTCTGGGTATAGTTCAAGAATGGAACAGGATGGCAATTGCAGCCCTGTGGCCAGAAACCAGCCTGTCAGCGATTTGCTTCACGTGAGATCACTTTCCCTCTAGAGACCGCCAATGTCCAGGGAGGACGACCCTGCTGGGGCAGAAGCTCCCTCCAGGAGGATCCACCTGGTAATGAAACGAGAGGGTGAGCCTAGCTCCAGAATCTCCACAGGTACAGGCAGCCCAGCAAGCCAGGGAAAGATTTCCAAGCCGACAGATGCGCGAACTGAAAAAGGAGGTCAGGGAGCTGAGAGAATAGCATTAACCCTTGGCTCGCTGGGACCCCTGAAGATCGCGGAGCAAGACACTGGATCCGGAGGGTTCTGAGATTTGATCTGATTTCTCTAAGATGCAGAGTCTATGGCGGGAAGGCCTGGGAGCGCGGCGAAGCTCCCCACGCCCTCGGATTCCGCCTGACTTCTCGGGTCTGCCCGGCCTCTCCGTCACCGGGGACTCGCTCCGCTCCGCAGCGGCACCCAGCACCTTCGCCGTCCACCGCACCGCGCGCTGCCCACCTGGTTTCCTGCCAGGGCTCCCGCCCACCGCACGGTGACTGACAGGCCGGCGCGGTCTCAGGACCCCTCCGCAGGAAGACGCCCCACGCCTAACTTTGAGACGCGGCCCCCCGCGCTCTCCTCAGCGGCGCCCGGACCGCTGCCCCCTCCCCGGGCTCCTCAGGCCGCGTCCCACCTCCAGCCCCCGGCTCCCCGCGTGAGCTGGCGCCCGGGCTCCCCGGCCTGCAAGGGGGCTGGAGACAAAGGCTGCGGCGGCGGCGCGGCGGCCGCCCGGACCGTCCCCTCGGGGCCAGCGCCGCCCCCACCCCACCGGCTCGCGCGCCGCGGCTTCGCCTCGCCTCACCCGGGGTTCCCGGCCGGGGCTCCCGCGCCAGCCGCAGCTTCAGCCGGATGAACAATGGCAGGAGGCGGCGCCCGCGTCCGAGGCTCCGGCCCTCTGCGGCTCCCGGGCTGGCGGGCTGCAGGCTAGCTGACTAACCCGCCGGCGGAGGGAGGGAGCGAGGAAGAGAGCGAGCGAGCGTGCGAGCAGCCCCGGCGCGCGCCCTCCCGCCTTTCCTCCGCCAGACGAGGCCAGCGCGGCCCGCGGCCCGCCCGCGCCCCTCCCCCCGGCTCGCCACAACATTGTAGTAAATTCCTATTGGGCCGTGCGGGAGGGAAGGAGGGGGCCGGGCCCGCGGCCCGCCAGAGCATTGGCTGAGGCCCTGTTTGGGCTCCCCGCGTCTTACCTCCCCCTCCCCTTACAGCGGTAAGGAGAGGGGAGGGGAAGGAAAAAGAGAAGGGGAGGGGAGAGCAAGGGGCTAGCTGCTGCGCGCATGCGCAACTCGAACCCAGGATGGAGCTGGAGACCCCGGGTTCTGGTCTCCAGAAGCACGCGCATAAAGAATGGGGTAGCTAGTGCCTAGAACCAAGGTGAGACCTTTCTCCCCTTGGAGGGCTTGGGAAGAAGCCGTGATCTTGGGGAAAGCGGAATTCACATAGATGCTACTCACCAGGCTACCCCAAAGGAAACCTTTAGTTTAGTAACCTCAGGTAAGTCACTGATTCTCTGAGCCTCAGTTTACCTGTCTACTAGTATGACCATCTCTAAGGCTCCCTTCCAACCCTGACATTCAATATGACTTTACCTCTCCTGGCAGCTATGTAAGACCTGAAATGGAATCTTAAGTGTTGAGACCATTGCCAAAGATTTCACCTGTCTTGTGTCTTCATTTAAGAGTCTCCTATTTCTGCCTGCCATCCACGAAATTATAAGTATAGCCTCCACAATCTGGTCTCCAGATGAATTTAGGGTTGCTCTGAGAAGTACACACGAGTATGTTTCTCTCTAGAAGTTTCAGAGGCGTTTTGACCCTTCTACTTCCTGCCAGGCTGATGTCTGAACAGGCAGCCTTCCGACAGAGCAGAAAGAAGGTTCTGTTGTAAGGACATCCTTAGAAGATAAGACAGGTTCTGCTATTTCTTTTGAGAGATGAGGAAACCAAAGCAGAGAGGCTTAGCCCTGCCAGGATCAGAAACCAAGCCATGGGACATCAGAGCCTGCGCACTCCAGGTGGACTGCCTGCTGGTATAAAATCAAAGCAGGTTCACAATCTCAGCCCGGCCTCAGGAATCAGATTGCTCAAGTTCAGTGCTCCGTCTCAGCCCTCTCTAATTGTCTGACCTTCTTTGTGCCTGGTTTCTGACCCCATAAAAATAGAATCAAGACTGGGGGTGGTGGCACACACCAGTATCCCTAGCACTCGGGCTGTGACAGCAGAAGTAACACAAATCCAAGGCCACAGAGTAAGTTTGAAGCCAGTCTGGGCCACATGGGACCCTGCCTCAAAAAAAGAGGGAAAATAGCAGTCCCACCTCATGTCATAGAGTTACTGTAACAATTAATTAATTTGTTAATTAACAAATGGATCAGCAGGGCTTAGAGCAATGCCTAGAACATAGCAAGATCTTAGTTAGATGTTAATGCTGTTACTACTACTTAGACTAAAATATCTATCGACAAAGAAGTACATGGCAGGCAGAGAAACACTCAACTGTTGTCAAGTCTGAGAACATTTATAGAATACCAGAAGTCATAAAGCCCCGTGAGGACCACCTGACTACCTAAAACAGCCCGACGCACAGCCTTCCTCTGTGTCACTGCACTGTTCGCAGCGTTTGCCCTGCCAGACTGCCTCCTATTTACTGATGACTGACTGAATTTCTCAAATTGTTGCAGTCTGGATCTAGGAGACTGTAAACTGGGGAGGATAGGAACTTTGTCCTTTTCACACAGAGCAATGCTGGCATATTAAATATTTATTGAACCAGTGAATGGACTGTCCTCGTTTTATTAATAAGAGACTCAAACAGTTTAAGTGGCCTGCACCAAGGAGCACCCATTCATTTGTTCTTAAATACCCTGGTTCCCTGCTTTGAGCCCTCAGGTTCAGCAGTGCTTTTGATTGGCAAGTTCTAATGCTGCCACTTCTGGGCTCTCAGGCAGGGAAATCTGGCACCATGCAGGATGGATACAGAAAATTCATCACCAGACAGATCACTTCCTCGATATTATCCAGGAAATTCAGACATGTGGAGCTATTTGCGCTGTGTGCTAGCCAGTGGCACGTCATCCCTGGGATGCTTATAGAATTTGTAATATTTAGTAATCATCACCCTGAATAGAAGTATAGGTCTTAGGCTAGCAGAAAGCATGAAAAACAAGGCAGATGTAAATCACGCCTAGATTCAAAGTGTTGTGCAACCAACCACACACCAAATCTGTCAGTCTAAGTTTTAAAATCCCAACGTCCTGGATTCCAGTGCTGGCCTTCCATTCTTAGCCTGGGGTTGGAAGCATGTATACTGCATTGTCTGTGCAGAAGAGATTCTCCTCTCCGTGTACACCACCACCTGTTACATATCTTATCTCTGAGCATGGCTGAGCTCAGCCGATAATGAGGATATAAATAACACCCACTAAGAAGACAAAGAAACTGCCCTTACTCCTGGACCCATCTGCCGAACCAGCCAGCCAGCCAGTCCCAGCTCACCCTGCAGAAGCTCTCATTAGGAACCAAGGGTAAAGGTCCCAAGCACAATCTCTCAGGCTAATTTCCTAGGCAGAAACACTTTGGCTCCATGCTTACATCTGGGTGATGACTGTGCCATGCTGCAGGCCCAGCACAGGGTCCCTTAGGACCGCCTCTATCCCATCTGCCAGCTGAGCCCCGTCACTACCTCCCCACTACATCCCTCCTGCTTCTTTCTAGGGAATATAGACCCTGCTAGCTGTCTGTTAGCCCCTGGAGCGGTCAAGAGCCCTAAGATTTAAAATAAATAAATAAATAAATAAAGGCATGAAAAGGGTCTTAATCCTTCCCCACTGCACACTGAGCTCCCTCGCACGCAAACACCAGCTGCATGAAACAGGATGAAATGAGACAGTGAAATTGGGGTAACTGGTGTGGAGAGTCACGGAGGGGAGACAAGGCCACCAGGGACCTGGAAGGGACAGGATTGGAAGAAAGAGGGAGGGAGACAAATAGAGTCTAACCCATGCTCAGATCTGGGTCGGGGGCGGATTAGGGGCACAGCTGGCCTCAAGCCCCAGAGATAGGGCTCATGGAGAATGCTCATCTGCAGCGGGCTTTGAAAAGCTGGGCACATCAGCAAAATGTTCTGAACGGTCATTATGGAACGGAAACCAGCCCTGCACTAACTGCACAGAGAGAACAGAACAAGCCTCTCATGTTCTCCTCACCATCAAACTTACACTGTAAGCTAGTTTTTGAAACTAGGAACTCGCAAATGCCAGGCAACCATCCTGCCGCTGACCTACTATGACTAACTCTGTAGCCCAGGTTGGCCTGTAACTCAGTGTAATACTCCTGCCTCAGCCTCATAAGTAGCTTGGAGTACAAGCCTGGCTACTTTAGGCCTTTTAAACAAAAATGATGAATCAAAGGATATGGGGATGGAAATTACTATAAATAAAAGGGAACGCCTTTCTAAGGGGATATTTTTTATTAAGAGTACTTGAATTTTAAAGAATAAATGTAGTTAAATAGAAATATAAATCACATAAAGTCACTAATCAGAAATACCCATACCCACACACAAACACATACACAGAATTTTCAAATAAAGTAAATCTTGGGCTAGAGAAATGACTCTGTGGTTAAGAGCACTTGCTGCTCTTGCAGAGGACTTGGGCTCAGTTCCCAGAACCCACAAGGCAGCTCACAAATTCCAGTTCCAGGAGATCTGATGCCCACTTTGTCCACCTCAGAGAATAATCATACATACACACACACATACATGCATGCATGCATGCAAACAAAACACTTATACACACATACTTTTTTAATCTAAAAAATAAAGTAAATATTTTTTAAAATCCTCTTTAAAAGTTTTCTATAGCCAGAAAAAGTTTTCTATAGCACCTGCCTTTAATCCCAGCATTCAGGAGGCAGAAGCCAGTGGATCTCTATCAAGGCCAGCCTAGTCTACACAGGGAGTTCCAGGACAGCCAAAGCTATATAATGAGATCCTATCTTTAAAAAGCAAAAGAAAACCAAGGTTTCTCTGTATAGGCCTAGATGTCCTGGAACTCACCCTAAAGACCAGGCTAGCCTTGAGAACTCAGAGATCCACCTACCTCCCAAGTGCTGGAATTAAAGGTGTGGACCTCCATGACTGGCTGAGGAAATTTATTTTAAGAAAATTCTTTTGTATTTAAATAAATTTACCACTTATTAAAAGAAAATAACTACCAGAAAGGTATGCTTACTTATTTTTACATAAATCTATTTTGGCAGAATATTTGATACTGCAGAATACAGATCATCCTCAACGTTTTTTCATAGTTGATACACAGTTTGATTTTATAATCACTAATTATGAGGACACTGCTTCATATAGATATATGGTACAAGATAGTAGAAGCATGTTTAGGGCCATTGCAGAAATTCTGTCCTAATCTCAAGCCAAATTCATTGAAGGATTTTTTTAAAAAAATAAAGCTCAAATCAGAAAGGCAAACAGCAGTGGTATACGTGTGTGTGTGTGTGTGTGTGTGTGTGTGAGAGAGAGAGAGAGAGAGAGAGAGAGAGAGAGATTTTCATATGCGTGTAGAGGCCCAAAATTGGCATTCAATGTTTTCCCTGACTACTCCTCCCACCTTATATATTTCTTTGTTGAGGCAGAGTCTCTCACACCGAGCCCAGCACTTACCAGTCCAGCCAGCCATGCTAGCCAGCCTGTTCCAAGGAGTCTCTGTCTCTGCCTCCCAGGAGCTGGGATTCTGTGTGCAACAAGCCTGCCTGGTTTTCATGTGGGTTCTGGGAATCTAAACTCCATTCCTCACCCTTGCAGGACAGGTGCTTTATCCACAGAGCCATGTCTCCAGTCCCTTAACTAGCAATTTTAAAATTCAAATTTTATAACATAGTACAGTCCTAATAGGTACTGATTTGGAGGAGCTTGGGAGACCACGCTGGGCTCAGACTTGCTGGGATCCACTGGGATCCGCTTGCCTCGGCCTCCAGGTGCTGGAATTACAAGCACATGCTGCCACACCCTCAGCTGTCCTACTGATTTGATCTTTACAAGCTGAGGAAGGTTGTGGGAAAATACTAAAAGTCTTTGTTTTCTGTAACCAAACCAGAATGTTTTTGTAAGAACAGGAAACTTGGTACAGCGAATTCAAAACACTGCAGTTTATCTCCCGAGGACGAAGTCTCCAGTCTGAACCCTGGCAGCTCAGTCAGCACTCACTGACATCGAATGGACAAAGTGACCCTGCTAAATGTTCAGAGCTGAGACTAAGGTGAATTTGCACAATGCTACACAGGCAAGTAGTCCCAAAAGCCACCCTGATTCCTGACACATCGGATTTTGAAACTGATTTGGTTGTTAGGGGTTCAGAAATCTACCATTGTCAAATTTTTGGTGACACTTATTTAATTATACAGGGGTTGCAATCAACAGTCTAAGGACATGGCTCAGCAGTTAAAAGGTGTTTGCCACCAGGTCTAAGGACCTCTGTGTGATCCCCAAGACCCACATGGTGGAAGTAAGCAACTTCCACAGGTTGTCCTCTGCCCTCCCTACTGCACCATGGCGCGCGCACACACACCCACACACATAAAGAAATAGAATTTTTAAAAGCTGTGGTGGTCTAGGGTCACCTAATGTTAACTTGATTCTGCCATTGGAGACCACCAACCCCAACCCCAAGCTACTAACTTCTTCTTCTTCTTTTTTTTTTTTTTTTTTTTTTTTTTTTTTTTGGTTTTTTGGATTTGATTTTTTCGAGACAGGGTTTCTCTGTATAGCCCTGGCTGTCCTGGAACTCACTCTGTAGACCAGGCTGACCTCAAACTCAGAAATCTGCCTGCCTCTGCCTCCCAAGTGCTGGGATTACAGGCGTGCGCCACGACTGCCCAGCCCCAAGCTACTAACTTCTTAGCAAATTGAGAAATACCAGACACTGGTCTGAGGTCACCCAACACAATAACAAAGGAGCCCAAGCTCAATCCCTCATTTTCCAGCCCATACCATAGGGTGCTGCTCACAGCCTTTTTCTCCCCAAGGCCATCTAGATTTACTCTATGAAACTAGAGGCCAAATTAAGTTCTACAGCCAGCCAGGCTTGGTGACATCTACTTGTAATCCTGAGACGGGAAGATACTGAGTTTGAGACCCACTAAGCTATAGAGTGATAACTGTCTCAAAACATAAGTAAAACGTCTGGAGCCAGAAATCCTAGGAATATCTGAGCTGCAAGAAACCTTTATAAATAATTTACTGTAGGGGGATGGGCGGGGAGACTGAGAGGAGGTGGGAACATCGATCGGGATGTAAAAAAGAATAAATAAATTAATGGGAAAAATTATTGTAAGAAAGAATTGGTGGAGGAAAAAAAAGAAAGAATTGGTGGTACAGATCTATAATCAATGTCTACACAGGTGGCTAAGGCATGAAGATCAACATTTCAAGATCTACCTGGGCTACAAAGTGAATTCAAAACCAGCCTGGGCAACTTACTGAACCCTTATCTCAAAATATAAAAACAGCATACGGGCAAAAACTCAGCGATAAAGTACTTAGACAGCATGCACAAGGCCCTTAGCACAATTAAAATAATACTAATACTTTAGCATTGAAAAGTAGTAACAGCCAGGCAGTAGAGGCACACACCTGTAATCCCAGCACTTGGGAGGCAGAGGCAGGCAGATTTCTGAGTTCGAGGGCAGACTGGTCTACAGAGTGAGTTCCAGGCCAGCCAGGGATATACAGAGAAACCCTGTCTGGAAAAAAAAAAAAAAAAAAAAAAAAAAACCCAACCCCCCCCAAAAAAAACTATGTGTGTGAGGGATTTAGAATGTATTTGATATATGCTAAAAGTGTGTGTGTGTGTGTGTGTGTGTGTGTTATTGTGTTTAGCCCAATAGCAACTCTTTGAAGTATTATGAGTGTCAGTTACATATGAGGAAACTGCAGCCTAGGATGTTAGGTGACTTGCCTGACACAATTCAACCAGTACTGTCTGGTGCCACCATCCTCATATTGCTCTCCAAAAAGCCACTAAGATGACATGAATGGGAAATACCAACTTCTGTCCAACACCCTAGAGAAAGGCTCTTGGAGCTGCCTCTGAGACAGCTGAAGAAGGGACCAAGATCTGACTGACCTCCCATGACCCTCCTCAATCCTCTTCTCCCAAAGCCAGAATGAGCCCTGTGACCCTGATCCAGCAAAGCCTTCAGCTCACTCAGGCTTAACCCACTATATCTCTGCCAAGAGCAGGGAACTCCCTTGACAAGAGGTCTTCCAGGGACAAAGAGAGGGGCCACATGACACCTGCTCAAAGGGGCCTTTCTAAATCTGGTAAAGTCAGCCTGGCCCAGCCCTCAACTGGGAGAAGAACAAGAGAGAGAAGATAGAAGGAGCAGAGGGGATTGATTGGGTATCCAGAAATGGCTGTTCGACCTAAGAGCTTCCAGCACTGAGGGCAAGCAGGACAGTCCTTGAGCCACCCAGAGGACATCCAGGTAACTTCAGTTTCCAAGCTATTCCACGGTGTAGCTGAGGTGTGTCAGTAAGGGAGACAGATGCAATAAGAAAGCCTGCAAATGAGCTACAGGTTGAAATCTGCCTGTGTGACTCTGGGAAGTCACCTCCCCAGTATTGGCAGTCACCACACAGTGGTAACAAACTCAAAGGACATTGTCCACTCCTTACTGCAGATTCTAGTCATGGCTTTTTTTTTTCCAAGTCCATCTACATTCGTTCTCCAGAGCTGGAGAAGAACCTAATTCTATAACCATGAAGTGTAGGAATACCTGAGCTGGAAGCTGTAGCGTCTTTGCTACTTTGTGTCTCTTCTTTTCCCACCCTGTATCCTCCCAGTTTTTTCCCCATCACTAGATAAGAGAAAAAGAAGGATAGAGGGGGAGATAGAGAGATCCCTAAATCTAATTTCTTTCTTCTTGTTTCTTCTTTGAGCACAACTACTAACAAACCTCAACCAACCCGCCCCCCTCCCCAGACAATGAACCACCAACCTCACTTCTGGGAGGCTCTAGCATTTGTATACTCTCTGAAAAGTTCCCAGAATCCCAAACTACAGGAAATTACAGAAACTAGCTGCAGCTGGCAAAAACCTGCCTCTGCTAGAGCATTTGTCAAATCATAGTCAGCTGCTCCAAAGCAGCCCCACGTTCCCATACCTTGGATCAAAATGAAAACATAGTCTTATATTTCTGTGTTTTTTAAAGAAACCAAAATTTCAGAAATCTCAAAAATGTCACCACAGTAAGAGGCTTAGCGATGAGCCCGTGAGAGGCTCTGCGGGTAAAGATGCTTGTAGCCAAACCTGACCTCCCTACTCAGATCCCCAGAGTTCAGAATCAACTCCTACAAAATTTCCTCTGACCTCCACAGGAGCAAGCAGGAGTAAATAAATAGATAAATGTTTAGAAAAAATCTAAAAAAAAAATAAAAATAAGGTATTAATTATAAGCATCGAGGAAGGGCGGGAAGTGTCGCCCAGTTGCCTGGCACTTGCCAGGCACATTCACCACCCTGGGACATCCAATTCCAGTACCAAAACCAGAAAGGGAGGGGGCAGGGGAGGCAGAACAGCAGGATGAGTGTCCTCACAGTTGCTGGCACTCTGGGTCCTGGTGAAGACCCTCTTCCTAGCTTGCAGTTACCCTCCTCCTGAGTCCCCACATGGTGGGGACCTTTCTAATATGTGTTCTCCTGTCATAAGGGCCTCGCGTTCATGATCTTCAACCCTCCCTACCATCTGCAAACACCATTACCTGAGAATTCTGTGGAGACACAGACATCCAGTGTCTCTGATCCCTGGCTCCCTCAACAGTCAGCAGGAGGTGGCTTTGATTACCAGGCTGCCTCACTGGGTGGCTAAAAGGATCAAATGAGACCTGCAGGGTCTCTGCAGATTACACTGCAACAAGCTGGGCTGGGGTTTTTTGAGACTAGGTCTTGCTGATCTCAGACTCTGATTTGCCTACCTCCACCTCCCAAGTGCTAGGATTATAGGTATATACTGTGGCTTTGCCCTAAGTAAAGCTTTTAAATTTTTTTAGTTTTCTTTTTCTTTTTTTTTTTTTTTTTTTTTGAGGGGGAGGAATTGGAAAGATAGCTTAACAGTTAAGAGCATTTGCTAGTAGGGTGGTGGTGGCACACGCCTGTAATCCCAGCACTTTAGGAGGCAGAGGCAGGCAGATTTCTGAGTTGGAGGCCAGCCTGGTCTACAGAGTGAGTTTCAGGACAGCCAGGGCTACACAGAGAAACCCTCTCTCAAAACAAACAAACAAACAAACAAATCAAAACAAAAAAAAAAACAAAAAAACAAAGAGCATTTGCTGCTCTTACTGAGGACCTGGGATCAGTTCCCAGCACCCACATAGCAGCTTACAACCATCTGTAACTCCAGTTCTAGGAGACCCAACACCTTCTTCTGGACCCTGTGTGGCACAGTATGTATGTGGACAAAATAGTCACACTTTATAAAAATAATTTTTAAAATATATTTATGTGTATGTTTGTACATATGTGTGCCTGCATGTGTTTATGTGCATCGCATGCATGTGGAAGCCTGTAGAGGCCAGAAGAGGGTGTCATCAGCCCTGGAGTTACAGGCAGTTTGGGGCCACCTGATATGGGTGCTGGAAACTCAACCCTGGTTCTCTACAAGAACAGTAAGTAAGCAGTCTCAACTACTGATGCATTGCTGCAACCCCAGGACTTCTGTTTGGATAGATGGGGGATGTTGCTTTTTGAGACAAGGTTTCTGCATAGAGTCTTTTCAGGCCTGGAACTTGCTCTGTAGATCAGTCTGGCCCCAAACTCCTAGAGATCCACCTGTTTCTGGGTCCTGAGAGCTGGGCTCCACCTGCCTTGACTTTTAATTTAAATCTGTTATTGGCCACATGGAAAGAAGCCTCCAGTCAAGGCTGCACTGCAGCATGAGCAGTGGAAAGGAGCTCTTCTTCTGTGCAGGTTTAGGGATGCCAGCAGGAGCAAGATGACTAAATACAGTAACAGCCACCAGCAAAGTCATTCCCACGTGGGTGACAAAAGGAAGGGGTAAAAAAACGATTGTGGGGGACTGGAGAGATGGCTCCGTGGATAAGAGCACTGACTGCTCTTCCAAAGGTCCTGAGTTCAAATCCCAGCAACCACATGGTGGCTCACAACAACCACCCATAAAGAGATCTGACACCCTTTTCTGGTATGTCTGAGACAGCTACAGTGTACTTAGATATAATAATAAATCTAAAAAAAACCAAAAACGATTGTGGCGTCTGGAGGAGAGGAAACCTGGGTTCCAACCAAAGCTCCATCACCACTGTGCTGTGTCACACCCCCCCCTTATCTCTAAGAGGAGAAGGCATGTGTCAGCCTCTTATATGCAGTGTCACCCCACCTCAGCAGCAGCCTCCTGAGGATGGCAGACTGTCTCCTGTTTACAGATGAAGCAGAATTTCAGAGAAGTAGGAAATTTGCTCAAGTTCCCCGGGCCAGTAAAAGCCACTCAGCCTAGGCCTGCTGCTAGCCATTCCCACGAAGGGCTGTCACGATTCCAGCAAGAACAAGCAAGCCTCAGTACTGTTCACAGGCTCCTAGAACGCTCCACGCCCAGCCCACGGCGAGGGCATAAATAACCACATTTGCTAATTTTAGGATATGAAATCAGAGAGGTAGTTTGCCCAATGCCACACAGCAGGAAGGAAGGTAACTGCATATCTGACTTATCCAGTCTCTTGACCATGACATTACCGTCTCTTTCCCAGTAAAGCCAAGCAGGCTTACTTATCCTGCTTGACAAATGAAGACCAGTAGGAAGCACTGTTGTACCTAAGATTGCCACCAAGTCAACAACTTAGAAGGGCCTTAAGCTAGGTTCTTAATCTTTGTGTTTCTTTAGATTTGTGTGTGTGTCTGTGTGTGTCTGTGTGTGTTTGTGTCTGTGTTTGTACGCTAAGGTTGGTCTTGTGTGCTGTGTATTCAGATGCTGAGTTCTCTGCCCCAAGATCAGTTTGCAGTCTGGACATGGGCATTTTATTGACCAATGTGCTGTAAAGAATGCTCCCCATAATCTCTGATTGGAAAATAAAAGACTAGAGCCTGTGACTGGGCAGGGGAGAGCAAGGTGGGACTGGAGATCAGGTAGGAGGGTCTCAGGTCGGGGCTGTGAGAGAAGGAAGAAGGGAGGGGAAGGGGGACATGAGGCAGGATGGACCATGAGAAAATCATTCCAAGGACGCACAGGGAGCACAGCAAAAGAGCAAGACTCAGTTAGCCAAGTAACACAGGGCCTATAGTTGAGATGTAGGTTAGAATAGCCCAGAACCTGTCCAGTTTAGGCTTACAGCTTAACAAAAAGGCCAGGTTGTTGTGTCTTTAATTCAGAAACTATATGGGCTAGAGTGGGGCCGATCCGCCCCCACATACACCTATAAAATTATACAATAGTTGTGTTTGTGTGTGTATGTGTGTGTGTGTACACAAGTGCCTTTGGAAACCAGAACAGAATGCTGGACCAGAACTGGGAATTCTGGAGTCACAGGAGGTTATAAACTGCTGGAAATGGGTGCTAGCAACCAAATTCTGGTCTTCTGTGAGACCAGCATGCACTGTCAACACACGCCAAAGCTAGCACATGCCAGTCTTTTTAACATGCTGGGGATTCGCCCCAGGGCTTTCTGGATACAAGGGCTCCACCAAGCTACACTCCCAGCCCCATATTCCTGCTTTTAAACCCTGGGTTATTTTCTCCTCTCATACTTGCTGAGTTCTGGGCATCTGAACATGGCACTTGGAAGCCCCACAGCCAATCCCCTGGAAGTGTGAGAGCCCCTACTACACCAGGCTAGCCTAGAAATCAGAGTGCTGGGGAGAAATGATGCAGGATGCTGTCCAGGAAGACAGCGGCTAAACCTCTCTTGCTTTGGAAACCCCAGTCTTCATTTCCCTAAGTTGTTGGCTCAGACTGGAAACTGGGTATCCACTCAGTAGCACAGCTGTCTGCTATGATTTCTGCTGAAAAAACAAAAACAAAACAAAAAAAAAACTCCATCGTATGGGCCTACGTGCTAATTATCAATAATGACATAATAGCCATTGTGGGCCCAACAGCCAAACAGCCCCAACTAGAAATTCCGCATAGCTCAGATTTAGGAACAAAAGACTCAGGCACTGCAACTGAAACTGATGCCCTAGCAGAAAATACCAGGAGCAAAGGGGCCTCGGAGTGGACCCAGCCACAGTACCATCTGGCAAATGGACAGGGGAATGAGCACTCAGTTTCTCGGATCATTAACTGAGAATCTACTACACACCCAGCACCTATGAAGCCTACATGGGAGGCCTTCACTTACTCATCAATGCATGCAGACACTTATTAAGCACCTACTATGCGCCATACATGCTGTTTTAGGTACAAAGGACAAAACACTGAATTAACAAAACCCACCAGCATCACCAAACTTACATGAGAGAAAACAGACAATAAGTAATCCATAAAAGACCTTAAAAGAAGTGACACAGAGAAGAACAGACGAGGGAGGGGTGAAGTGGCACGAGGGACCAGGGAAAGAACAGAGTTAGGTGGATGTGGTGGCTCACGCCTTTAATCCTGGAGCTTGGAGAGTGGAGTTGAGGCCTTGAGAGATCTCTTTGAGTTCAAGGCCAACCTGGTCTACATAGTGAGTTTCAGGACAGCCAGGGTAACATAGAAATATCCCATCTCAAAAACTGTGTTTAAATTATGTGTAACTGATGATGGGGGTGGGGAGTTGGGGTAATGTGCATGTGAGTGCAGTACCCAGAGGTCGGCAGAGCCCTGGAGCTGGACTTAAGGCTGAGTCACCTGATGTGAGTGCTGGGAACTGAATTCAGGTCCTCTGCAAGAGCACCACATTCTTAACTGCTGAGCTGTCTCTCCTGCCCACTGTTCCAACTTTTAATAAGTTAATCGGAACAAGCCTTACTAAGAAGGGGATGTTGAAACGAAAATTTTACGATGAGACAATAAGACAAAAGGTATTTATAGAAGGTTGAATGTTCCCCGAGCAAAAGCCCCAGGGTGGAAGTCTGCCTGAGAAGATATGCCAGTCATGAACAGAGCCGGGGGAAGAGGGCGGGCACAGACTAATCACCAGTGTGTGCTTCGACACCCCTAAGTGCACAACGAGCATGGACTTGGGTAACTGAGTGGACAAATACCGTCAAGGGGTTACTCCCTGGGGCTGGAGACATGGCTCTGCGGTTAAGAGCACTGACTGTTCTTCCAAAGGTCATGAGTTCAAATCCCAGCAACCACATGGTGGCTCACAACCATCCATAATGAGATCTGACGCCCTCTTCCAGAGTGTCTAGACAGCTAGTGTAATTACAAAATAGTAAATAAATATTTTTTTAAAAAGGGGGGGTTACTCCCTGAACTCAATGAACTGTTTTCTGACTAGACTTTTCTTCTCCTGGTATCGACTGACCATAGAGGAGCCACAGTACTCACCCCAGAGCGTCAACTCTGGATTAACCACTTCACACGGATTATACAATGTGGTGCCCAAGTCATTTGTGGAAAGGCGCTAATCTGCTTCCCCTTGATAACAGGATATGCCGGAGATTACTGAGGTCCAGTAACAGCTAGAGGCCGGGCCAGTGAGTGGTGGGGCTCAGATGATTACCATCAGCAGCAGCATCTTTCTATTTATTCCTTTCACTCTATGTGTTAAGTGTTTTGCCTGAGTGGATGTGTACCACATGGGTGCTTGGTGCCCACAGAGATCAAAAGAGGGCATCAGATCCCCTGGAACTGGAGTTGTGAACCACCATAAGGGTTCTGGAAGTCTCGAACCCAGGTACTCTACAAAAGCAACAAGAGCTCTTATCCACTGAGCCATCTCTTTGGCCCTGAGACTAGTATTTAAACAGGGTCTCTTGTAGCCCAGGATGGCATCAAACTCACTATATAAGTGAAGTTAACCCTTGAACTTCCGATCCTCCTGCCTGCACCTCCTGAGTGCTGGGGTTACAGCTGTGTGCCACTATGCCATGCTGAAGTCATGTGATGTTGGAGATGCTGGAAATCCAACCAGAGGCCTCAGGCATGCCAGGCACAGTACCCTACCCACTAGCTATACCTCCAAGCCCTAGGACCCCACTTTTAAACCTGTCATATAACTCGAACCTATGATTTCTGCAGACCCTCCTTTTATAAATCAATGCAGAAGCAGAGAAGATAGTGACCACCTCCCCCCAAAGCCTGCCAGCTTCAAACTCAGAGTGAGAGAGGTTGGGGCTGCTTCCACACTGCTACAGTCTGGGCCACTGGCCAGGTTTCCTCTTTGAAGCCTTTCTGGCCTCTGCAGAAGTCTGCATCATCCTTATTGAGTTCCAAGGAACTCACAGCCCATCTCTGTCCCTTTGGCCTAGACTTGGGAAGGGCGGATCCTCTCTACTATCTGCCTCTCCAGAGAGTGTGCACAGTGATATCTAATCAGGGGAAACTGCAGAAGCGAAACTATCTTAGGTGAGGCTAAGGCTAGGATGCTGAGCCTCTGCCTTCAAAACTGGTTTATCAGGTTCCATTTCTTCCATCAGAAACCTATCAAACAGGCATGGTGGCACACACCTGTAATCTCAGCACTCAGGAGACTGAGGCAGGAGTGTGTGAGCTTACGGATAGCATGGGCTCTGTAGAAAGGACCAAACCAGCCTGGAATACAGATCAAGATCCTACTTCAAAATTCCAAAAAGAGGGAGGGACTGGAAAGAGGGCTCAGTGGCTAAAAGAATTTGCTGCCCAACCGTGCAGATCTGAGTTCATATCCAGTACCCACAGAATAAGGTGGATGTGGTCTGAGTACTGCTCTAACTCAGGCACTGTATGATATGGGACAGAGGCAGGAGGATTGCTGAGCCCTGCTGGTTGCCAGCCTAGAAGAACAACAGGAGCTTCGAACTCAGAGAGAGAACCTGATTCAAAGATGTAATACGGAGAATGATATAGAGTACCCAGTGCCTTACTCTGGTCTTCACATACAGGCATGCACATATACTACTACTACATATATACTACACAACTACACACACACATACACGATATGCACACACTAAATCCAAAAAGAGAAAAGGAATTATATTAAACTCCAGGTGGGATAGGGCAGACATTTAAGAGGCAGCAGTTTGTGATCCTAGAACTCAAGAGACTGAGGCAGGAGGATTGCTATGAGTTGAAGGGAAGCCTGTACTACATCATCAGACCGTATGTCAAATAGACAGACAAAGCAGTTGCAGTGACAACAGCTGCCTACGCTTGGGGAGTTACTGGAGCTTCCTTTTTCCTATCAGCATCCTCACAGCAAGACCAACCCCATCCACACCAGGGGAAACTGAGGCTCACAGAAGTGAAGCCAGCACCAGACCATACACACGCACTGAGGGGCCAGAGCAGGGGGTCCAGAGAGTCATATCCCTCTAGCGACACTGACTACCAAAGGGTCCTGCTTCTGCATGGAAAGATATCCAGAACAGATCTGGGTCTGCACTGGCCGTGGCCTTCAAGATACAGACCTTCATGCCTAACACCTGTCTCCACGCCAGAAGGAAGGGAGCCTGATCATCAATTTCCAGGGGAAAAGAAAGCTACAACTTTCCCAAATGTTTGTCCCTGTTTCCGGATCACTGTTGGCTTTGGCCTCCAACCAGAGAGTCATCTAGGGTAAGGGACAGAGGGTGCCTAAGCCTCAGGACTGGGAGTCCTTGGGCCCGAGGCCAAGGGGGTCAAGGGGCAGGAGACGAGCTAGTTCTAGTTCGGCAGAGGGCCAGGACCCCCCTGGAGAATTAAGCTTGTTTCTTACTCTTTTCCTTCCTTTGCAACCGGTGTGGCTGCCAGGACAGGCAGGGGAACCTTGGACGGGGACGAGGAGGAGGAGAGGTTTCATGATCGTCTCATTAGAGCTCCAGGGTGTGGATACTGGGCTAGTTTCTGGGGATCACATCCCTGACACTTCTGACTGGCTCTCTGAGGAAAGCCAGCGTGTCCCCTTTCCCCTGAGGTGGAAACTAAGGTACAGAGAGAGCAATGGTGCCTGAAGGCCACATAGCTTGTCAGTAACAGAGCTGGCAGACAACCCAAACTGTTGGCCTCTAAAAGGGTCACGTGGGTCACCTGGGGTGGGGATGAGATGGAAAAAGGCAGGGAAATGAAGGAACCGTGTCCAAAAGGCCCAGGCCATCTCAGGGCGCACAGCAAACAAGTGCTAGGGTTCAGCAAGGTGTGGGGAGTCAGAAGTCAGTCCCCAAACCACACACAGTGTGACCCCACTCCCTGTTAGGCTTCATCTCCCTCTCATCTCTACCACTCCCCAACCACACCACAGTGTTTATCCACCCTGAGCGCATTATATGGGCTGAAGCCTTTTGCGTATGCTGTGACCAGCGTCTAAAAGGTTGTTCCCTCCACGGTGCACCCATTGGCCGGCTCTTGGTCCTTTCCTCTGACTCCTAGGGGTTGTCTGGATGCTCTGGGCTCACTTGCACCCAAGGGACAGGAACCTGTGGGAGTCACCTGTGCCCCTCGAGTCTAACCCAAGCCGATGCTTTATAAACATGTATCGCTAGTTGACTTTCATTGCTGAATCGGAGAGACAGCAAAATGGGTTTCTATATCTGCGTGTGCAAGGAACATAGACAGGCCAGGACCCCAGGGTTTCTCTGAACTACACAGACCTTGCTGGGCACCCACACCAAAGAGTGCTTATCCCGGCCAGACCCACCAGAGTCACACAAAGGAGTCCCTAAAATAGGAGAAGGAGTCCTGATGACCATAAACTTGAGAGCCTTGAAGACATGGCAGTTGAAGAGGGAAGGTAGTGAGACGCAGATAAATGGCTTCCTCCCCCCACGCTGCTCTGTCTCTTCTGCTCCGGTGTACCCTCAGCCCACGTTTCCACTGGATCCAGTCACCCCCAGCCCCACGGCCTCACTTTCACCTCGGTCCTCTCTCTCACCTGTCCACTGCAGTCCATCCTTATGTTCCCATGGCCCTGCCTCCCACACAGACCTAACATCTCCCACTGCTGCAAGGCACAGTTCCCAGCCCAAAATCTCAGCATTCGTGCCCTAAACAGGTGGCCCTGCTTCCGCTCTCCCTGTGTAATAAGCAATGGCTCCCCGCTGCTCTGGGGTCAGGCTTCACCTTTTCCTCAGCCTGTCTTTGCAGGCTCATTTCCCCAGGTGCTGGACCTGGTTCTACATCTTGGAATGTACAGTTCCTTCCGGTAGGAACGGCCTTTCTCTTAGTCTCTGCCTAAGAACACCTATTCACCTGGGAACACAAACACAAGGCGGGGTAGAAAGCTACACACAACGCCTATTCATACTTCAGTCTCGGTCAAAGTTGGACTTGGTGGTTTCAGGGCTGGTCGGCACAGTTAGATACTGAGCTTTCCCAGGGGCAGAGTCAGCTCTAGCCCCGTGCCAGCATAAGCCTGGCACAGAATGGGCACCAGAAAAAGCAGATGGCTAGGAAATGAAGGTACATTCTTACTTCCACGAAGCCACCTCCCTCCCTTTACCCTACCAGTACCTTTTGGAACCTGTCAAACTAGATCGCTGTTCACCTGCTTGCTCCCAGCAGTGCCCTCCCAGACCCGATTTCCACTGTCCCAAGAGGGACATCTTTTCATTCCCAGAACGATGCCCATAATCATAATTAGGGTAATAACAGCCATCGCCACGTTTACTGTTTGTTGTGTGACTGTTGTGAGGTAATTTAATCCTCACAAGAACCCTAGAAGGATTTTTTTTTTTATTGTCTTCATTTTACAGATAAGGAAATTGAGGCTCCAAGAAGCTATCTGGCCTAAGGTCACACAGCTACTGAGCAAACAGCACTGGGGTCACAGCCAGGTCTGCCTGACCTGTAAGCCACCCTGCTGCCCAGCTGCTTCCGGCTTTCTATAATCTCACCTCTCAGAGTTTAGAGCAGCTGCCCCCAGCAGCCTGGAGCTAGGTATCAAAGATGGACAGAGGGGACACTGACACCATCCCGCTGCTTTAGGATGGCTCAAGGGTTAAGAGCATCCACGAGTCTGGAACTCCGGTTTCCAGAGGATCTGACACCCTCTGCTGGCTTCTGAGAGCAGCAGGCACACATGATGTGCTAACACATACATGCAAGCAAAACACACATACACATAAAATAAAAACAAATATTCTGTGTAGGAAAACAGAGTCATTGCTCAGAAGGTCACTGGGAAGAAGACGAGAGATAACGTGTCTGGAAAAGTACACAGGGCTAGCTGAGAGACTGAGATGGCTCAGTGAGGAAGGCTGGACGAGGACTTGAGCTTAATGCACAGGGAAAGGAACCAACTCCCAAAATGTGTGCTCTAGCTTCCCCACGTGTGCAGTGTTACATAAGCGTCCAACCTATCCACTACCTAGCTGTCTACCTACCTTTCTTTTTTCCTTCCTTTCTTTCTTTCTTTCTTTCTTTCTTTCTTTCTCTCTTTCTTTCTTTCTGATACACACGCAAATAATAATAACAATACAATTTAGGACTGGGCTCAGTGGTTAAGAGCACTGACTGCTCTTCCACAAGTCCTGAGTTCAATTCCCAGCAAGCAACCACATAGTGGCTCACAATCACCTGTAATGGGATCTGATGCCCTCTTCTGGTATGTACTCACATACAGAAAATAAAAAAAATAAATCTACAACAACAACAACAACAACAACAACAACAATAATAAATTTTAAAACTTAGATAAAATTTTAAAAATAAGTTAAAGGGATTAAAATAAAACAGCAGACTATGGAAAACAAGATAAATGGCATGAACACGTATGACGTGAACTTCTGAGGTCACTTACACCTAAGAGGACAAATTCTCCAGGGCCCTTCTCCCAGATAAAGCCAAGTGACCAATGATGCTAATTTGCTGCTTACCTACCTGTTTGAGTTAAACAACTCTCCAAGGGAAGAGCCCTTTATTAACACTATTCCACAGGTCAGGCAACCAAGATTAAGAAGGGCAACTAAGCCAAGTTACACAGCAAATTACACTGGACAGAGTCCAGTGTGTGTCCCAGTGCTGGGGCATCCAGGGGTTCCTGACTCCTGTATTCTAAAGATTTATTTATTTATTTATTATTTATGTATTTATTTATTTAATGTATATGAGTATGCTGTAGCTGTACAGGGAATTTGAATTCAGGACTTCTGCTCGCTCTGGTCGGCCCTCTTGCTCTGGTTGGCCCCTCTTGCTTTGGCCTAAATACACTGTAGCTGTCTTCAGACACACCAGATCTCTTTTACTGATGATTGTAAGCCACCATCTGGTTTCTGGGCTATGAACTCAGGACCTTCGGAAGAGCAGACAGTGCTCTTAACCATTGAGCCATCCATCTCTCCAGCCCGACTCCTGTATTCTAGTCCAGCTAATAAGAATTAAAATTAGGAGGAAGGAGTCAAAAAAAAAAAAATGAACGCTTCCCTGAGCCCTCTTCCAGAAGGAACCTAGGGCTAGAGGAAGCCAAAAATTACAGATCAGCCCCATGCTGGGCTGCTTCTAGCTGCTGGGGGGAAGATCCTGTGATGTGGATGTCACAGGGAAGGTCACAAGATCCAGAGGAGTTTACTACTTGTCCAAGATCACACCATTAAGGATGTGACTATATCTGGAAACACTTTGGATTTCTGCTCACGCCTCCCAGCTTCACAGCAAACGTTCCTGCCTGCCCCTTGGGAAGTTTCCCATCAGAGAAAAGCTAAAGGCTCTGCCATGCCCTCCCAGGAGGTCCAACTGCTTAGCTCCTCCACCTGCCTGATGGATACCCCACTCAGGTCCTGGGACCCATGATTCACAACTGGATGGTGAGATAAGGGTCTTACATTTTCTGAGCCTCAAAGATAATGTATACTTTGTATCCATCTTGCATTTTCTGAACCTCAGTGATACTGGTTACTTTGTATCCATTAACTGTTTATTTAGTCCAACACAAAGCACAAGGCTGGGTGCCGAACGTCTTCATCCAGAAACGTTCACTGGGCGCTATTACATACCACTCTATCCTCCGAGATATAGCCGGAACAGATTAAACAAAAACCCTTGCCCTCCATGGGGCCATATAGAGGAGCAAATATACATCAATATTCTCATTTGCAGAAGTGCAAGGGTGATACAAAGAGGCATTTGTAAGTAGCTGAGGAAGGTTTCTATTCCAAGCCATCTGTCCTAAAGACCCCTGGGCTTTGTCAAAAGCCCAGCCCAAAATCAGTACCCATCATGTCAAGTATCAAGAAAGAACCGACTCAGCATCTTAACTCCAGATGCCCTGACCCCTTGTGCTTCCCAGTGGCCTCAGGCACATACACCCTTCAGAATGGCATGGTACAGCCAGTTACATCAAAGCAGTACTCACCCAGAAGTAGCCGTTGTGGTCACACAGCCAGTCAGGGAAGGACAGCGCAGCCATCGTCACAGTGGCACATGGAAGCAAAGAACAGAAGTGAGACACAGCACAGCTATCAAACTCGGGGGTCCTGACCAGCTGCCTCTGGGCCAGTGGGGAACCTGTCCCCTCTTCCACCCTCACCCCTACCCAGAGTGCCTGTGGCACTCTGATGACCAGATACCACCCAGGCAGCTATCATCTGAAAATCCACGCTGAGTCCATCAGGCTGCCCTGGGCCCAGTCTCCTATGGGTGTCCACAGCAGCACCAGACGCCTGGTGCTGAGGATGCAGTCTGAAGTCAGACAGGGCCTTGCCCATGTGAGCTACAGGGCAGCATGGAGACGGTGGTGTAAATTTACTGAATTACTTCTGTGATGCATGCATTAAGTAGACCGTAGGTACCTGGGGTCAAATCCTGCCTCCACTTACAGCTCTACCACTGGTGCCACTCAGGCGGTCCCCTACCTTCTCCTTCCTTTGCTTACCTGTAATATAGAGGGCAGCATTCAGATCCATTGCTTAGGGTTACATAGGAGTCTAAGAGTTGACATATGTAAGACTTTCTGAACAGTGGTTGGCATTTAATTTGTTCATAAGTTAGAGTTACGATAACTACAAGAGGCTGTGGACAGGGACTTTGGAGGGACCTGGTGTGGGTGAGACCACCATCTTCTCAACAAGAACGCTGCTGCTGGGACTGAGGGAGATAATGAAAAATGAAGTCCCAGCGCAACGCCTGGTCGCAGCAATGAGCCACTAAGCACTGCTGTGACCTTCGGGTGTCCTCCAGCACATCATCACCATGCGGTCTCATCAGGGCTATGCAAACGCCCCTCCCCACAAACACACCCAGTACTGCAGCTTTGTATTGAACAATGACCAGCCACCATAGTCTCCCAATTTTACAGATGTTCCAGTTTATTCTTCACAGTCACCCGAACTCTGTGAAGGTGAAATTATTACTGTTCCCACTTGACAGACAAGGGCAGGGGGTGAAGGGACTCCCTTCTGTGTCCTTGGTGGCATCATATGGTTCTCCAAGTCTAGTGACTGTGACCAAAGTTCATGTCTGATTGAATTCTGTTCTCTAAACGTTTCTTCATTTCTTCTCTTGGTCTCTGCAGTACTAGCCGCACCACCAGACAAGCCTTTGAGTGCTTGCATCTGAAACTCTTCTTGTCAAACAGCAAGCTTAGGGTGCAAGCTGTTCCTGAAGGCACCTCTCCTGGCTCAGTCATTGGCACCTTGAGCCCTGGTCTATTCCTAAAGCTGACCTCGGCCACTAATCACACAAACATCCAGGGACATCTGCATTCACTCAAATCCATCTTTTATAGATGAGGGAACCAAGGCCCAAAGTGGACTCAATATCTATTACCTTTCAATGCCCAGCTCTTGCATGTGGACGCTTTAGTAGAGATGGCCCTCTGGATAAAGATCAGTGGGCTCCAGGTGTCCCCTGTCTCTTTCTCCAGCCTGTTTCCAGCTTCCCAGATTAAACATCCCAGAACTCAGAGCTCAATCCAGAATCATTAGGCATCTCTACAGGTTAGGACTAGGGAATGAGCACTCAGTATGGGTAGAGTACTGGGAAAGGAAGGCTTCATGTCTTAAGGAAGATGGGGCTCAGAGCTGGCTGTAAGTTCAAATCCCAAGTCAGCCTCTTCACAGCTGTGTGACTTTGGTCAAGTCAATTCGAACCCATGAATGCCTAAGACACAAGGATGGTGCTTCATGGGGTGCTGAAGATTAATTAACTGAGTTACTGTCACACACAAACCTAGAACAGCACATGGGCAAGGGCCGTAAGTAATTAAAAAACAAGGCCAAAAATTGGTCTGCGGGCTTGAGACAGGCAAGGACAACTTAAGGGCATTCCAGCTCCTCACACAGTCTGAGTCTGCTCTAAACCAGGTCGTGAGGTATGATCGTTTCTGCTGTCAAAGGTCACCAATACAGGAAGCAATGACAGTGAGAGTGGGTAATAGAAAGACACAGACTCAGAGCTCATTTCCCTCTTGATATTGTAGAGGGAAATTGAGATTCAGGAAGAAAAGTACCTGGCCCACAGACTATGGAAGGATTGAGTCCTGCCCTGTGACACACACACATACCCATGCGCACATGCACCTGTCTTTTTTTTAAAATTAATTCATTTATTATATGTAAGTACACTGTAGCTGTCTTCAGACACCCCAGAAGAGGGCGTCAGATCTCATTACCAATGGTTGTGAGCCACCATGTGGGTGCTGGGATTTGCACTCAGGATCTTTGGAAGAGCAGTCAGTGCTCTTAACCGCTGAGCCATCTCTCCAGCCCCCCACCCACCTACCTGTCTTATAAACCCATTCTGCAAACCCAACAGGTCTCAGCCACCACAACCTTGGCAATGAGGCCTACATGAGTATCTTCTCCAGTTCTGTTCCTGGGAAACCTGTATGGCACATAGTAGATGCTCAGGAGGCTTAAGAAATGACCAAATGAGGTTTTTCTGGCTTCAGCCTAAGGGGTCCCCTCCAGGGCTCTCTCTTTGTAGCTTCCTCCTGACTCCCACCCTAGTGTCTGTCTCACCCTACGCCCAGGTCCTAACAGCTGGGCCTAGCTCCAGCTCACAGAACGCTGGGCCTGCCCCTGCGTCAGCATCTTCCCAGCCAACCCGGGATATTCCTGTTCAATGCAGCCAGCCAGGCTCCTGGCCAGGGTCCACTCTGCAGAGAAGGTGCTGGCTCAGCCAGAGCCTTATCCCCACTGGCCGATAGGTGGGGCAACCTGGGAGTCCTGGAGCTTCTACTGGCACCCAGAGCCTATAGAGGAAAGCCAGCTTGGGCTAGACAGTGTGACAATGTGTTGATCAGAAGACAGTGGGGTGTGGGGTGCCACCCACACCTCCAGCCAGTCCACCCAACCACCTTGCTGCTGGGACCTGGAAGGCCTTGGCTGACTCTCCTATATATACAGGGAAATCTTGGGGTTCCCCCATTTCATTCCCTTCCTAAAACACCCCCCCCCCCACACACACACACACTAACACAATCTCACAGCAGCTATCAATCTGGCCATTGCATACTTAATGTTTCACTTGATTCTGCTAGTGCCTATAAGGTCCAGATTATTAGCCAGGGGCTGAGAGGTGAAGTGAGTCGTGGAAGGTTACACAGTAACAGCTGGGCTGAGATTCAAACCTAGTTCTCTTCTGAGTGCAAAATCTGTGTGGTAACTATACTGCCCTCCCGCTCCTGCCCTCCTGCTCCATTCCCCAGCCTCTGGTTCCCTTTCTTCCCAGACCTTGCATCTCCTTCGGCAGCCTCCCTCCCTCCCCCAATCCCACCGTTAATAATTCCCACCCGACAACTGCAGTAACACCTTGCTTCTGCGCACCCATCAGCAGCAGATACCACAGGCTGCCACTGAAAGTTATTTCTGAGGTGTCTGCCTTAGGAAGGCCTTGATGGCAAGGTGTCACTCCAGCAGGTGTTTCTATCTCTCTTCTTCCTCCTCCATTCCCAAGCAAGTCTCCCTGGCCTCCCTTCCCGCCAGCCTCCTGTCAGCATTGACCTCTAGAATACATGTAGACAAGAGCTTACAAAAGTGTGGGGGAGGAGAGGTTCTGCGACAGCGCTCTGGCTTCTCCCTGGCCCCTTCAGTAGCTGAAGATCCGACCCTGACTTGGCCCCAAGCAACTATCCCTGGAACTTCCAGCTGCCTTAAAGCCTGCCCAAAAGCAGACATTCCCCTAGAGCCTCTACGTTTAAAAGAAGGGAGGAGAAGGGTCTGCCTTCTCCCTATTGCAGGAATTTAAGGGGTCAGTTAAAAGCAGCCATTGTCTCCCCGGGAACCCGAGAGCCCTGGAATAACTGTACACAACCCTTGAGGGAGAGTGCTCCCTTGTCCTTTCAGGGCAGATTCCACCAGGGATCCAGCGGAATTAAGTCTCCGCCTCCAGCCAGCAAAGCTGCAGAGGTCCGGTCCTCCCCCAAAGAGGTGGGGCCCCCGGGAAAGTGCGGCTTGAAGACCAAGACAACTCTTGAGGAAACACTGAGGGCAGACAGGGAAATGTGTGAGACAGGGAACCCAAAGTAGGAGTAGGAGCCAGACCCAGAGCAGATCCAAGAGACCCTGAGGCAGAGGAAGTCCCAGTCTGGACGCCAGTGCGTGCGTCCGGGCGGTGACTCAAGGGCCACCCTGACCGGCAGAGCTAGGGCCGCAGTTCGCGGGTCCCGAGTCCGGAAACTCCGTGTCAGTTACGTAAGGACCCCAGTAGGGCGATCGGGGTCCCCCTCCTACCACCCTCTGGGTCCCCAGGAGCACGCGGGCACGCAGGGTGGGGCTGGCGGGTCGGCCTGGGGCTGCGCCGCGGCGCAGAGACCTGCTGCGGACGAACACCCACGACAGGACTCCAGATCCGGAGCGAGCTCCTGCACGCCGTCTCCCGAGCTCCGCACACCCTCGACTTTGAGACTCCAGAACCCCTGGGGACCTCAAGTTTGGAGCATGTACCTCAGGACCTCCAGCACCCGGGCCGGGATCCTCTGACCCTCGGCTCGCAGCTCCCGGGACGGCCCGGGTCCCTGGGAGCGGGCTTCTGGGTCCTGCACCTTGTCCCTCCCAGGCACCGGGGCCACCCCCTAAGGCGGTCCAGGCTCACCTGGGCTGCACAGGACAGGGACCTGGCAGGGACCTGGCCGGGCCGGGCCGGGCCGCGTCCTCGCTCTCCGCGGCTCTCTCCCTTTAAGAGGTTCCTGCCACTTTGCCCCGCCGGGGGCCTCCACCTGCACTGACAGGGCAACTCTGATGCGAGGCCCCGCCCTCTCCTCGGGAGGTCCTCTAATTGGTACAGGCAACTGCCAATCTTTGGGTGCGGGCAGGACCCGGCACAGCAGCCCGACTGTCGCAACCGGGAAGGGGCGGGGGCTGCAGGTGCGGCCAAGCCGGGACGCCCAGCCTAGAGCAGCTCCTGATAGACCCAGAGCAGTCAGGGGAGGGGAAACATGGAGTTCCTGTATTGGCTAGTGTGGGCGCTGACGTCATGTTGCAAAAGTATAAAGCAATTTGCCACGTGGTGCTGACCCTAAGGCGTTAGGTTGGGATGGGGGTTGTTCTTGGAGAGTTAGGGAAGTGACCTTGACGATTTAGACTTACGTGGATCACCTGTCTCGCTAATTAGTTCTGTGTGACCTTGAGCAATCCACTTCTTGGAATCTGAAATTTCCCCAACTAGAAATCCTCTGATGTTTTCTTGAGGATAAGTGACATTTGTTATATACCAAACGCAAGTCTGGAACCCAAAGAGATGTCCATAAACTGGAGTTCTGGTTTCTCTTATGCCTGCTTTATCTCTCTTCTCAGTGGCTTCCTCTCTGCTAATGATCTGCCCCCATCAACCTGGAAGAGCTGTACGTAGTCACTGACCTAAGACCCCTCCTCTTCCTCTCATTTCAGACCTGCCCTTGCGCACACAGTGCCAAGGTCAGGAAACTGGCTGACTCCCAGCATGGACTCATCCTAACTAAACTACCCCAGAATTTCAAAAGCTCTTCATGAGATTAAGGCCAAATCTGCCTTTGGATTCCCACCTACAGACAACAAACATAATCCCCCTTTTAAGCAGAGGAATCAGAGTCAAATTGTAAAACCATAAAATATTCCCCAAACCAGGGAACCCTGGAAAGTGAGTCTCTTCTTTGGACAAATGGAGAAACTGAGGATCACTGGGGGCAAATAACTTCCTGAGTTTTTGTCATGGGGGTGCATGACCTGCATTTTTGTCATGGGGGTGTGTGGGGGGGCCACTCGGGGGACACCAGAGAAGCCTTTTGATCCCTTTAACCAGAAATCTGGATGTTTCAGGACTGGCTCTATGAACCCAGTACAAAAATCTGGGACATATGCCCAGGCTCCCAAGCCAACCAAAACTCCTCTCTCCTAACTCCCCAGGGCAGGGTTGGCCATTGGTCAAAACTAGAAACTCACATGTAGACTGCTTACACTCAGGTTTGAGCGGGTGGGTGGGTGGGGTGGGTAAGCTTGTTCCCCTGGGGATAAAATACACCACGACGCTGACGCTGCACCAACCTTATGTAGAATTACTGTGCTGATTAACTGAGAGTGGAAACTACAAATGCAAATAATCAATCATGGATCCAGTATTATTTTTTAATTGCTCTCACGTGTATTCATTCATGCTTGTCAGAGAGAGCAGACTATGAATTCTTTAATTCGGCCTCAGTAAACAAGGGCTCCCCTGCCAACTGCCTCCTTTCCCCGGACTCAATCTAAGGCTGCCAAGAGGAAAACCCCAGCCCTGGTTGCACAGAGTTATTCTAAAAGGCTGAAGAGGCCCCACCTCTCAGCTCTGCGGCACGAGGCTCCAGCTCTGTTGCGTTTTTTTTTTTTTTTTTTTTTTTTTTTTTTTGCTGAGTGGGTGACTCAGCAATGCCCGAGCCTGGCCCTGCCTGATAAGCCTGTGTGCTTATGTGTGAGTTTGTACTTCAGAATACATCTGAGAAAGTGTTTGTGAACTTCTGTGTGGGCTGTCAACATACTGGGGCCAGGATCGGGCTGGGGGAGGGTGGGTATGAGTTTATGTACAGAGGATAAATGTTTGTGCCCTAGAGTCAGACTGCCTGGCCCTGAGCTATCTGCGCCTAGAGAATTTTGTCCTGTCCCTGGAACCTCTGTGCACAGGCACCTGCGTGTGTTTCCCACTGTGTGGATGGACATCCAATGCCTTCTTGGATACAGGTTACTGAACTGCCTCTGTCAGGAAATCCTTAGTGTTCCTGCCTAAGAGGCTCCCTGGGAGAAGCAATGTCCTGAAGGAACAGTTCACATTTACTCACCGCTAGTATTTTGTATACATCTGCTCATTTTTGTATCAAATTCTTCCAGTCAGAAATGCTTGACGCTCAGAGAGCTAATGTGACAGCCACACAGTTCTGAAATAACTTCGAAGGCGACAGGCAGGGCACAGCTTTCTTCCTCTGAAGGCCGAAGGCTCAGTTTGCTGGGGCCTGTGGGCAACTGATAAACTGGGGGGGGAGGGGAAGGGACCTGTTTGTGTCAGCCGCCCTCCCCTTCTGAGGACGTCTGAGCCTCCTTATCCTGTCAGAGCCTGGGTGCTGTCCTCAGCTTCAAGTGGGCGTGAGCTGAGAGATAAAGTACCCAGGGAATAGATGGGGGAGGGGCTGTGACATGTGGGTGCACATATGTGGGCACATCTGTTTCTTTAACTGAACTTCATTTAGGACTTTATTGGAAGTTAACACCCTTCCCCTCAAAAGAAAAAAAAAAGGCATGATCGCATATCTACAATATCAGCACTTGGGAGGTTGAGGCAGGAAAATCTGTCCAAGGCCAGCCCGGGGCACATGAAATCCCGTCTCAAAAACAAAGCAAACAAAGAGTTAATCCTTCAGAGCAGGGTAGGGGGGTAGGGAAGGGATGAATTCTCAATGCCCTGACTGTCTAGTCATACTATCTCAGGAGGCTGAGGCAAGAGACTTAACTAAGAGAACGTCATAGCCTCTGCTACCCTGTCTCAAAACAAACAAATTAAAAACAAAACAAAACAAAACAGAACACAACCGAAATAAATAAACAAGATTTACAATCTGCCAGGTGGTCTGGCAAGATAGCTTATTAGGTAAAGGCTCCAGGATCAAGCCTGAGTTAGATCCCCAGACCCAATGTGATGGAGGGCACCAACCCCCACACGCTGATCTCTGACCTACCCGCAGGGTGGGGGTGGGGGTGGGGTAAAAAACATTTCTATATTCAAAACCTGCCAGATGTGTGGCATCACCTACAATCCTAGCACTTAGAAGGCAGAGGCAGAAGGATCAGGAGTTCAAGGTCATCACTGGCTACACATTGAATTCAGGATAAAGCAGAGAAGTCCCCGTAAAAACCAGTCTCCAAAACACACTAAAACCCAGGAGTTCAACAATCAGAAATACTGACCAATACCTGGCTAAGTCCAGGGGTAGAAAGAGGAACTCGACCAGACCAAAGGCATGATGGGAAAGAGGAACCACAGGCCTGAGGCAGCCGGGTATCTCTAATCAGCTGCAGTGTGAATCCTGCTTCTGCCTCTCTGAGGAATCGTTTTTTTTTTTTTCTTTCTTTTTTTTTCTTTTGGTTTTTTCGAGGTTTCTTTGTGTAGCCCTGGCTCTGTAGACCAGGCTGGCCTCAAACTCAGAAATCCGCCTGCCTCTGCCTCCGAAGTGCTGGGGTTACAGGTGTGCGCCACCACCGCCCGGCTTCTCTAAGGAATCTTAGCTTGTTTCAGTCAAAAGATGTATTAGATGTATTGGCTCTCACGCCCTGTTTCTCTTTCCCACCGGAGCTGAGCTGCTGGAAGAGAAAGCATTTGTGTGTTACTCTGTAGGGGGGGGGGGGGGGAAGGGGAAGGCAGGGGAGGGGTGGAGGGGTGGGGGAATGGTAGGGGGTGGAGCACACCCCTGCTGTGATTCACAGCTCCTTAGAGGACTAACATGAACTAATGTGTACTCAGAGCCACGTGACTCCATGTGGCTCCATCGGCAACGTGAAGAATATTTTCTGGAGGAGGTAATCTTCCAGCTGGATTCTGTAGGATGAATTTACGACATAGGGATGGGAAAGTACCTTCCACATGGAGGAGCAGCCTGGGTAACGACTCAAAGATAGGAAAATAGTAAAAATATGCGTCCCAGGAGCAAAACACACGGGCCGGCACAGCTTTAAAACAGAGGGAGGCATGAGACCAATGTATTGAAGTCCTCGGATGCCAGGTCCAGGCACGGAAAGACCGATTTGAGGCTATCTGGGGAGCCGGACTGTGCATAGTATATGGGGTGTGGCAGTCAGCCTATTGGGGGAAGGAGACTTGGTGGTGGGTAAGGGGTCAATTATCTCAGAAGGACACATTGGGGACATGGGACAAATCTCCAGACTGAAGGGTGGGAGTTGACCTAAAAAGAGAAAAATTAAGTGTCTTTTGCTCCAGGCTGAGATTGGGGTGGGAGGATTGGGTGGGAGATTGGGGGGGTGTCCCCAGACAAATTGTGTTTAGTGTATCTGTAACCCTACCACCAAACGCTGAAGAGTTCTGAAAGTCCCCACGCTCAAGAGTTCCTCTGGTTTGGTTGCAGTATGGGGCCGCTGGGAGAATCCGGCTGGGAGAATCTCTGCCCAAGAAGAGTCCTGGGTGTTGGGAGATGCCTAGCGCCTCGTCTCCTTATTTCCTCGCTTTATAGATGAATAAAATAGAGCTCAGTGACGTGTTCACGAAGCAGCCCGAGCAGGACTTGAAGACGCCACCTTAATTTGCTGGGGAACAGGAAAGATTTGATCGTGTTTGGGAAAGAGCTGAGATAATAACCCTTCAAAATCCATTGGGAAGGAAAGACGGTGTTTGGCGCCCCCTAGTGTTATAGAGCTGAGAGGGCCGAGGCACTGAGTTGAGCCGTCTAGGCTGCCAGAGATTAGCAGCCAGCCAGTATCTCATCCCTGTAGTTTATGCGTAGGGGTTATAGAAAGGGGACCTTCAGACAAGACTGTCCTGGATTGCATAGGCAGGTCACCCAACTCGCTAAGAGTCACCAAATATGCTCTTCCTTAGCTCTCCCTAAGTGCCCTTAGTTGCTTTAGCTCAGTGACAGCACATGCATGGTTGGCAAGAAAGAGGCTTTAAGTTTGGGCTTTATTCAGCATCACAACACGAGAGAGATAGGAAGAGGCAGGACAAACTGGGCTGGGAGAATGACCAGTTACACAAAGTCTAGACTGTAGGGCAGGCAGTTTGTTTAGGGGCCCGTTTAAGAGAAAAATTCGGCCAGGTGCAGAGTAATCCCAGAACTCAGGAGGCAATGACAGGAGGATCAAAGCAAGTTCAAAGCCAGCCTGGTCTAGCCGGTGCGTTCCAGGCCAGACAAGACTACAGTGAGTCTCTGTCTCAAACAAAGACAAAGGAGAAAAAAATCAGCCAGGCAGTGCTTCAGGCCTGTGATCTCAGCACCTGTGGATGCGGAGGCAGGGGGACTGTCATGAAGTTAACATCAGTCTAAACTACACTCTGCACTTCCTCTCCCTAAGAAAGAGTGCAACTGGACCCAGTGGGGCACAGACCCATATTTCTTTGCACCCAGAACCCTGAGGCAGAAAGACCTTGAGGCCAGCCTAAGCTACACAGTAGGATTCTGTCCTAAGAAGGGTGGGTGCTGAGAGATGGCATAGTCTATGGAAAGCTTGTCTTGCAAGTTTAGGACCTGAGGGGTTTTGTTAACATCTATTTTTATTGGGCTGGAGAGTCAGGCTCAGTGGTTAAGAGTATTTCTTTTTTTTTTTTTTAAAGATTTACTTATTTATTGTATGTATATGAGTACAATGTAGCTGTCTTCAGTCACACCAGAAGGCATCTGATCCTATTACAGATGGTTGTGAGTCACCATGTGGTTGCTGGGATTTGAACTCAGGACCTCTGGAAGAACAGTCAGTGCTCTTAACCACTGAGCCTTCTCTCCAGCCCCCAAGAGTATTTCTTCTTCTTGCAGCAGACCCGTGTTCAATTCCCAGTGACTAACAGTGATTCGAAGACATCTGTAACTACAGTTGCAGGAAATCTAACTCCCTCTTCTGAATTCCCAGGGCGCCGTGCATACATGCAAGCAAAACACTCATTCATTATAAAAAAAATAAATCTTAGGAAAAAGAAAGCCTCTAAAATTATAAGGGTTATAAAAGATAAATATAAGCCTTTAACATGCCTGGCTCAGAGTACACGAGAAACCAATCAGTTATGGATGTTATTGTTACTATAAAGGAAGTTTATAGATTTGAGAGAGACACTAATATCTTCCACAAAAAATCTATAATAAAATACTAAACATTAAGCCATTAAAAATACTTATTTTTATTATTTTTAAGTGTGTGTGTGTGTGTGTGTGTGTGTGTCAGATGCCAGAAAAATCCAAAGGCAAGCATGCTGTGGTTCCTGGGAATCAAACCTGGGTTCTCAGCAGAACAGCCAGCATTCTAACTGCTGTGGCATAAAACCCAAAGGCTGTGGCTGCTGCTGCTGTTTGGAGACAGGGTTTCTCTGTGTAGCTCTGGCTGTCCTGAAAGTTTCTCTGTAGACCCAGATGGCCTTGAACTCAGAGGTCGGCCTGCCTCTGCCTCCCAAGTGTGGGATTAAAGGCTTGCCAGTTCCTACATAAAAAGCTGGGTGGTTTGTG
Organism: Apodemus sylvaticus; assembly: GCF_947179515.1. Classification (NCBI taxonomy): domain Eukaryota; kingdom Metazoa; phylum Chordata; class Mammalia; order Rodentia; family Muridae; genus Apodemus; species Apodemus sylvaticus. Next base: position 145,616,899 of record NC_067474.1, read on the forward strand.
GATATCCAGAACTGGAAAGCAGAGACTGACAGATCCCTGGAGCTCCATGGGCAGCCTGACTTAACCAGCCAGCCCTTGCTCCCAGGGGGAGACCCCTGTCTCAAAAAACAAAAACAAAACAAAATAAAACAAAAAGCAAAACAAAACAAAAAACAAAACAAAACAAAACCAAAAAACCCTGCTGGCCTGAGTGCAATCTCTGGTACTCAAAGAGGGCAGGAGAAAATCAGCTTCAACAAGTTGTCCCCTGACTTTCACATGTGTACCACAGCACAAGTACTAATGGTAATACATTTAAAAAATAATTAAAAAAAAAAAAAAACATACCAAGGTGAATGGCTCCTGACACACAACACCTGAACTTGACCTCTGACCTCTACATGTATCTGTATATGTGTAGAAGACAGATATCCCCCTGGAGCTGAAGTAATAGGGGTTTTAAAATGCTGAACATAGGACTGGAGAGAAGACTCAGCAGTTGAGAGCATTGGCTACTTTTCCAGAGGTCCTGAGTTCAATTCCCAGCAACCACATGGTGGCTCACAACCATCTGTAATGGGATCTGATGCCCTCTTCTGGTGTGCTTGAATGCAGAGCAGTAATATACATAAAATAGGTAAATAAATAAATCACACACACATACACACACACACATTTAAAAAAATAAGATACTGGAAGAGGAGGGCTGGAGAGATGGCTCAGCGGTTAAGAGCACCAACTGCTCTTCCAGAGGTCCTGAGTTCAATTCCCAGCAACTACATGGTGGCTCACAACCATCTGTAAGGGGATCCCATGCTGTCTTCTGATGTGTCTGAAGACAGTGACAGTGTACCCACATATATGAAATAAATATGGCCGGAGGGAGTGGGGGCTGGGTGTGAAAATAAAAAGATGCCTGATATACGTGCTGGGAACACTGTCAGCAGACCTCATAAACCTGAAGCCAAGCTCCTCGCTGGGACCCATGACAAGTATTGAAGAGATTCAGAAGCTAGAGCAGGAAGCAGGTCTGGGTTTCACAACCATGCCCCCAGGCAGGGGTCCCCTCTCCCCCTCTCCCCAACTCTGGGCTTCTTTGGTGCTATCCTCTGCTTAGAGGCAGGTTGGCAGGTGCCATGTGGGAAGAGCTACAGTGGGCGGGTGTCAGAAGCCATCTCGGAAAGGCTGTGGCGAGCAAGTACATTTTGTGGAGACAGCCCACAGTTTTGTATGGCTGCAATGGGTGAGCTCTGAGAGGCAAGGTGCCAAGGGACCTCATCCTAGGACTGCTTCTCACTGCTGATACGCCTTTCCTGTCACTATTACATAGCCTAATGATTCCTGGGCATCAGCCCACACTACTGGGCAAATTTCTTGCAGATCAACATGAAGAGCATGAATTAATGCTAGATGAATTAATTATAGCATTCCTGATTTGATTCAAATAACTATAAGAAGAAAGTTTAAGGCCGCGCAATGGTGGCGCATGCCTTTAATCCCAGCACTTGGGAGGCAGAGGCAGGCAGATTTCTGAGTTCGAGGCCAACCTGGTCTACAGAGTGAGTTCCAGGTCAGCCAGGGCTATACAGAGAAACCCTGTCTTGAAAAAACCAAAATAAAAAAAAAAAAAAAAAGAAAGAAAAGTTTAAGGAAATGGTCTTAACTGTTTTGCCAGAAAGATGTAATAAAGAATCAAGAATAAAATGTGCTCCTCTTCATAATTAAAGCTGCGTAATAAGGAATACAATGAGCTTTCATAAATTGCACCAAGAAGAGAATTAGGCTTGGGGCAGATTCATGATCAAGGGGAAACATTCATCCTAGGTCAGGGCCGAGGATGAACCACAGGTGTGCACCATGATAAAGCAAGGCCACGGGAGACTGTGGCTTTGAACTTGTAATGAGCTTATGGAATGAAACGCTGCTATGAACTTACTATCCACATCCTTCTGTAACTCCCCTTTGTGTAACGTTTTGTCTGTGAGGAACTTTTGTCTAAGAAGGTATAAATTGCCAGAGAGGAAAAAAATGTGGCATATACCAAACGTATATATGTATATATGTCTGTCTGTCTACATATATGTACATACATACGTGTGTAGGTGTATGTATGTATATATGTATATATGCATGCATGAACACTTGTGGAATTGATGAAACATGTTGTCAGGCCTGGCTAAAGTGTGTGTGTGTGTGTGTGTGTGTGTGTTTGGGTTTTGTGTGTGTGTATGTGTGTTTGGATTGTGTGTGTGTGTGTGTGTGTGTGTTTGGGTTTTGTGTGTGTGTATGTGTGTTTGGGTTTTGTGTGTGTGTGTGTGTGTGTGTTTGGGTTTTGTGTGTGTGTGTGTGTGTTTGGGTTTTGTGTGTGTGTGTGTGTGTTTGGGTTTTGTGTGTGTGTATGTGTGCGTGTGTGTTTGGGTTTTGTGTGTGTGTGTGTGTGTGTGTTTGGGTTGTGTGTGTGTGTTTGGGTTTTGTGTGTGTGTGTGTGTGTGTGTTGTTCTTTTGTTTTTAAGTCTCATATAGCCCATGCTAGCCTCAGACTTACTATTTAGCCTGGAACTCCTGGCCCTCTTGCTTCCACCTCAAATGCTGAGCATATTTTGAGAGTGAATGGATGGTAGGTGTAGGTATAGAGGTCAGAACTCCCAAGAGTCCGTTCTCTTCTCCCACCACGTGGATTCCAGGAACTCACTCTGTAGACCATGCAGGCTCCGAACTCAGAGGTGTGCACCACCTCAGCCTGCTGATCCACTGAGCCATCTTACTGGCCCTGCCTGTCCAATTCCAAACCACCAAGGCCCTGAGCAGGAAGCAGGGAAGTAGTGTGTTCTGAATGGAGCAGCAGGCATGCAGGCACGCAGGGGTGGGTAGTGAGGGGCCCCCGTCCTCCACCGGCCCCTTTCTTCTCTCCTGCCCCTGCAGAGACACAGAAGCTGGGACTGCTGCTCTGTGCCGGCTCTTTGCTTTAACAATTGAAAAGAGTAAACTGAAGAGAAGGCTCAGGGATGGAGAGCACCTGCTGCTCTCACATCAGACTCCGGGCTCAGTGCGCAGCACCCTCATGGTGGTCCAACGCCGTCTGTAACTCTGGTTCCCAGAGATCTGATGTCCTTAAGGACCAAGCGCACATGTGATGCACAAAAAAAAATAAATAAATAAAAAAAATTAAATTAAATTAAAAAGCCGAGCGGTGGTGGTGCACACCTTTGATTCCAGCACTCAGGAGGCAGAGAGAGGAGGATCTCTGAGTTAGAGGCTATCCTGGTCTACAGAGTAAGTTCCAGGACAGCCAGGGCTACACAGAGAATCTCTGATTCAGAAAAACCAAAGAATAAAATAAAATAAATACATTTTTAAAAATTTCTAAGATTTATTTATTTTATATGTGAGTACACTGTCGCCATCTTCAGACACACCAGAAGAGAGCATCAGATCCCATTACAGAGGGTTGTGAGCCACCAAGTGTGGTTCCTGGGAATTGAACTCAGGACCTCTGGAAGAGCAGTCAGTGCCCTTAACCACTGAGTCATCTCTCCAGATCTAAAAAAAAAAAAAAAAAAAAAAAATGTTTTTAATGAGAAAAGTGAGGGGAGGCAAGAGAAGAAAACTGGACCAAGCTCACAGATGATGTTGTGCCCGAGGCTGGAGTCAGTCTGCTGGACTTCAGGTCTGAGGTTCTCTTTGCTCGGTTTTCATGCTGATGGTGGGGACTGAACCGTTGCTGCCCATCCCTAGTCCGTCTCGCCCTACCCTTTCATCCGGACCCTCCTCCCCCTCTGCAAAGCCAGGTGGCAAAGAGAAATCCAAGGGGTCCCGAAAGGCCCTGAGAGCAGGGCACGGAGGAAGGGGCCCATCTGCAGCCCTAACATTGGCTGGAGGACAGGGGCGAGGCTTCGTCGGTCGCTGTTTCCCTTTAGTCCGCGAACAGTCCGTTGCACCGTTACACCGTTGCACTGTAAGCTATGCCCACGGTTGAATGAGTAAGTTGGAGGAAGCAGTCTAGGAGAAGGAGGCCCTGTTGGGAAACCATCCCTCCCTCCCGGGTGCTCTCACCCTCCTGCAAGTGTGTCTCCTGACCTTCTAGGAGAGACGGTCTCGGCTGTGTTCCACGCGTGTCTTCGCAAAAGTTCTTAGCTTGGCCTCTTTCTGTTCAGAGCACCATCCTATCAGAAACAACAGTGTGACTTTGGGCAAGTCGCTTCCTCTCTTTGTTTCCTCCATTTCCCCACTTGTTACAAACACTCGGTTTGGGGCTGGGAAGTAGCTCAGTTGGTAGAATGCTTCGCTAGAACGCGCTAAAGTCCATGACTGATCACCGGCATCAAATAAAGCCAGGCGTGGTGGTATACGCCTACAGTCTTAGAATTAAGGAGATAGAGGCAGCAGGATCAGCACTTCCGGGCTATCCTCAGCTACTTAACAAGCTGGAGGCCCAGCTGGGATCCATAAGGCCTTGTCTCAAAAACCAACAGCAATGTGAATCCTTGTCTGGTCCGCCTCAGCGGGAGAGGATGCACGAGGTCCAGCAGTGACTTGATATGCAGGGAGAGGGAGCGGGGGAGGGGAAGACACCCACAGAGGGGCTCCCCATTCTCAAAAGAGTAGGTAGGGGAGGGTGGAGCGGGGAGAGGATCTGCATGAGGGAGTACAGGGAAGAGAAGGGGCTGATACGGGGGTGTAATGTGAATGAATAAAATAAACCCCACTTTTTCACTTTAAAATTTCCATTTAAAGTAGAATACAAAGTAATGAGCTTTAGGGGCTGGAGAGGCAGATCAGCAGATAGACAGATAGATAGACAGGCAATTTAAAAAATAGTGTGTTAGCCGGGCAGTGGTGGTACACGCCTGTAACCCCAGCACTCTGGGAGGCAGAGGCAGGCGGATTTCTGAGTTGGAGGCCAGCCTGGTCTACAGAGTGAGTTCCAGGACAGCCAGGGCTATACAGAGAAACCCTGTCTCAAAAATGCCAAATCCAAAAAAACAAAAAAAATAAAAAATAAAAATAAAAATAGTGTTTTGCTGAGGGTGGTGGGTCATGCCTGTAATCTCGGTATTAGGGATACAGGAGAATCAAAAGTTCAAGGTTAGTCTTGGCTACACTCAAATTAACTGGAGGACACATGAGACCCTGCCATCAAAAAACAGGGAAAAGTTAAAATTTTTTGGTTCATTCAATTAACATGCTTATTAGGAGCCAACAGATCTAGGGATTGATTGGGCCACCAGTCTGGGAAAGGGGCTGAAATCTGTGGACAGACGGAACAGAAAAGCTGAAAAGGGGCGCGAGTGCAAGATGTGGCCTGTAGGTGGCAGCAGTGTCTGTGAAGTTAGGCACCATCTGGCAGCGCCTCCTAAATTTCAAGTCAAGCTGTTGGACTGTTTAAGTGTACCAATGGTGCACCTGGAGAGAAGGGGTGTGCAAAGTGCACTATGTGTCTACAGCATCGACACACGTGGGCAGGTGTAAATGAGAAAAAGCAAATCCTGGAGCCAAGAGTGAATTTTTGCATGAGAACAAAATGTACCCAAAGTATGTCCCCATACTTTGTATGTGCATAGCCTGGACTGTGTGCTCGAGTGTCTATATTTTTTATGTGATGTAAAGAGGTGTAGTGTGGCACTTCTTGGATTTTTTGATCCCTGCAACCTTGGAACATGTGATGAAGGATCATGGTCCTGAGGTAAGATGCAGGTAATGCCCCATTCCAGAGGGTTCTAAGGTACCCTGGAGACATCTGGGCGAATCTGGCAAGGAAACACACGCAAATATTAAGGGACTAGTGCCATACCAACCCCAGTGGAATCTGTGCAACAAGTTCCACAGACTGAGGCGAAAACTTCAAAAGAAGGAGGCCGTCTGGAACCGGTTGTAGAACTCTTGTTCAGAACAAAATATTGAACTGTAGTTCTCATGGCAGTCTGTCTGTTTTTGTTTTCTTTTATTCTTTTTCTTATTTACATGTTCCTGATAGCCTAGGCCAATATCTTAATCGAGATTAATGGGTAAGAAACATCCTTTGAGGGGGCTGGAGAGATGGCTCAGGGGTTAAGAGCACTGACTGCTCTCCCAAAGGTCCTGAGTTCAAATCCCTGCACCCACATGGTGGCTCACAACCATCTGTAATGAGATCTGACTTTCTGTTCTGGAGTTTCTGAAGACAGCTACAGTGTACTTGCATATAATAAATAACTAAATCTTTAAAAAAAAAAAGAAAGAAAGAAACATCCTTTGAGATGGGATCACTAACAGGACCTTCTCTCTGAGGAAACCAACACTTTACTTTATAAATCATTTACAAAATTATATAATAATATTATGATAGATAAAAACTTTCCCAACAATAACATTTCATATGGCTACACATGTGTCATTGGAGGTGGGCTTTGGTATATGGTAAAGAAAGCCTCAAATTGAAAGAATTACAATAGTTTAAATTTATATGTTCAAGATTTATAAAAAAAAAAAAAATCAGAGGCAGGCGGATTTCTGAGTTCGAGGCCAGCCTGGTCTACAGAGGGAGTTCCAGGACAGCCACGGCTACACAGAGAAACCCTGTCTCGGAAAAACCAAATCCAAAAAAACCAAATCCAACCCCCCCCCCCAAAAAAAAAATCAGGCATTAGATGTTAAACAATAATTGACCATAAAGATTTATTAACCTGTTCTTGGAAATATGCCACTAACCTTGGATGACTGCCCCACTTAGTACACCCTTTCAGAGTTGTAAAACTTGGATGATTTCTATTAAGAGAGATGTTAGCCGGGCGGTGGTGGCGCACGCCTGTTATCCCAGCACTATGGGAGGCAGAGGCAGGCGGATTTCTGAGTTGGAGACCAGCCTGGTCTACAGAGTGAGTTCCAGGACAGCCAGGGCTATACAGAGAAACCCTGTCTCGAAAAGACCAAATCCAAAAAACCTAAAAAAAAAGGAGTGATGTTACCTGTTGTACTTTTGATCCACTGAATTCATCTTTTCAGAGTTGTAATGTTTGCTTGATTCTTGTGCTTTACTGTGCCAAATGATATTTGTGATTGCTTCACTGAACACATCTTCTAAGAGTTGTAATATTTGCTTTTTTAAAAAATGTATAAAAACCCTTGCTTGAGAGCTGCAAAATACACTCAGATTCAAAGTGCCTCTATGTTTGTTTCTGTTTGTCACCACTGAATCCTTACCCACCTAGCCTTCGAGGACCCTCATCCCAGGGACCCCCATACCCTACTGGGGTGGTCCGTGGCAGACTAGTGAATGGCTTATACACCCCTCTCTTTATTTTCCATTTTATCAGGTTTCTCATTTTTATAATGAGCACATCGCATATATATATTTAAATATAGATGAATGCTTTGCCTTCCATGTCTGCCTGTTTGCCACATGTGTGCCTGGTTCCTGTGGAGGTCAGAAGAGGGAATCAAATCTCCTGACACAGGAGTTACAGGTGGCCATGAGCCCTGGGTTGGTGCTGGGATTGAACCCAGCTTCTCTGCAAGACCAATCAAAGCTGTTAACTGCTAAGCCATTTCACACCAACACACACACACACGCACACAGGCGCACACACAGGCGGTGGTGGCGCACGCCTGTAATCCCAGCACTCCGGGAGGCAGAGGCAGGCGGATTTCTGAGTTCGAGGCCAGCCTGCTCTACAGAGTGAGTTCCAGGACAGCCAGGGCTATACAGAGAAACCCTGTCTCGAAAAAAACAAATACAAAACAAAAAAAAATTAAAAATCAAGTAAACTAGGCTAGCCTTGAACTCCCAGAGATCTATCTGCCTGACTCTGCCTCCCAGATCCTGAGATTAAAGGCATGCGCTACTATGCCTAGCTTTAAGTCTTTTAGAAAGTCTATGTATATGTTTTCAGTTTTCAATTTAAACATTTCAAGATTAATGTTATGTGTATGAATGCTTTGCCAATGTGTATGTTTGAACACCACATGTGTGCTTGCTGACTGAGGAGGCCAAAAGGGGTGGTCAGATCCCCTAGAACTGAAGACATGGATGGTTATGAACTACCACATGGGTGCTCGGAACTCAACCCAGGTCCTCTGCAAAAGTCACAATTGCTCTTAACCACTGCGCCATCTCTCCAGATCCTCTTAAGCTTATATTTTATTTTTATTTGCTTATTTACTTGTTATGGGACAGGGACATACCATGGTACATAAGTGGATGTCAGAGGACAACTTGTGAGAGTCCATTCTCTCTACCACGCCAGTCCCAGGGATTAAATCAGGTTTTAGATGTGGTAACTGAACTACTACACTAGCCCTTGTGTGTGTGTGTGTGTGTGTGTGTGTGTGTGTGAGAGAGAGAGAGAGAGAGAGAGAGAGAGAGAGAGTCTGTATGCATGCGTGCATGTGTGTGAGCCTGTATGCATGTGTGTGTATGAGTCTGTATGTGTGCATGTGTGTGTGTGTGTGTGTGTGTGTGTGTGTGTGTTGACATATAATCTCACTATGCAGCCTAGGCTGGCTTGACCTGTCTCTCAGCGCTCTGAGTGCTGGGATAACAAGTACACGCCACTGTGTCTGACCCAAGCACAGATTACTTTAAAATGGGACCACGGAACATGACACATGTTATTCAAAGGAGAAATAAGTCCTAGAGTTTGTCTGTCTGCCTGTTTCTCTCTCTCTCTCTCTCTCTCTCTCTCTCTCTCTCTCTCTCTCTCTCTGTGTGTGTGTGTGTGTGTGTGAGTGTGTGTGTGTATATGTGTGTGTGTGTGTCACTCTAGTTTTTTGGGACAGGGTTTCTCTGTGTAGCCCTGGCTATCCTGGAACTCACTCTGTAGATCAGACCAGCCTGGAACTCGTGGAGATCCACCTGCCTCTCCCTCATGAGTGCTGGGATTAAGGGCACCCAGCTTCCTATTTCTCTTGGCAAAAGCAGGCACTATGTTCCTAGTGCTGGTCAGGAGGTCAGGTGGGGACCCTGACCGCAGGGTGGGGCAGCTGACCGCAGAAGGCGGTGAAGCTGGTTTAAGGCAGGAGTCTGCATACCTTGTCGCACTTCTCTGAGCAGGGTTTGCAGTCCTCTCCCTACAGTGGGTCCCTCCATGAAAGCCTGCAGATGGAGGCAGAGAGCTTCAAACTTAGATCTCTGGAGCTCACTCACCCCAAAGGGCCTATGAGGTCATTGTTAAAGACAGAATGTACTGCAGGTATCATGGGCAGCTGCTGTCCCACTGCGTCCACAGCAGAGGCTTCCTCGTAATAGTTATTTATTCAGTTTTACAAAAGAGAAACAGGCTCAGACTCAGCACACAGACATCTTCCTCAGGGCACACAAAAGAAATTACTCGACACACACACGTGTGTGAACCGGCACACGGTCTCCCGCCTGCTATGCAAACGTGCACTGATTCACACGCACCTTCGGAGTTATCCTTCCCAGCCTTGGCGGGAAATGACAGCCTCCAGAAAGAGCTAACAGGCCCCCGTGACTTCTCCTTGGTCAGGGTGTGCAGGGTGAGGCCACGGAAACGGCCCCACCCCACCCTGGGCATCTGCTGGCCCTCCTGCAGTCTGCACCGAGGGCTCCTGACATCTGCCTGGATGTTCGTGTCGAGGCCCCTAAGGCTGAGTCAGGAGCGGTGGAAAGGTAGATCTGGGTCAAGGAGGGAGTCTTTCCCAGAGTTACTTAGTAACCAGCAAGGCTAGCAAGAACTCCAGGAGATAGAATTGTGTTCCCCCCCAGCTCCCCCACTCTCCCAAGCCCCACCCCGCTTTCTGGCAAACCAGAACAGAAGCCAACTTGTTACTAAGTCTCCATACCTTGCAAGAAATAACCTTGTTTCCTAAACCTAACGCACCCTAAAAACCATGCCTTCCAATCTGCCCTGAACTTGCCACCCCATGATGTACGGCCACCCTTTGCCTTGTTGAACTTATGACCACATGATATATGATTGTCCTTTGTCTTACAAAATGTGTTTTCAGGGACTGGAGAGATGACTCAGCAGTTAAGCACACTGGCTTCTCCTTCAGAGAACCCAGGTTTGATTCCCAGCATCCACACGGTAGCTCACAACTGTCTGTTACTCCAGTCCCAGGAGATCTGAAGCCCTTTCCCTGCCTTCTCTGGAACCTAGCATGCTATGCACAGATAGACATGCAGGCAAAACATTCCTCCCCTTACAACATTTGGGGGCGGGGTGTGGGGGTGGGGAGTCCAGCTGCTCGCTGTTGAAATGGGCCTCCATGAAGTCTGGTCCTGGCTAGACGCTACTCTGAGTGCAAAGCTGTCATTGTGAAGAGCATTGAAGATGGCACCTCGGACCTTACAGTGATGCCCTGGTGGCTGGACCTGACCAGTGACAGCTGCAGTGAGCTAGAAGAAAATCACCAAGAGATCAAAGATGAAGTAAGTCCTTTGTGAAAGTGTATAATTCAATCCCCTCCTGCACACAAGGTACTCTGTGGATTTCCCCCTTGGACAAAACTGTAGTCAACAGGGATGTCTTTTTTTTTTTTTTTTGATTTATTTATTTAGTATGTGTAAGTACACTGTGGCTGTCTTCAGACACACCAGAAGAGGGCTTCAGATCTCATTATAGATGGTTGTGAGCCACCATGTGGTTGCTGGGATTTGAACTCAGGACCTTCGGAAGAGCAGTCAGTGCTCTTAACCGCTGCTCCATCTCACCAGCCCCAGGGATGTCTTTAGAGACTCAGCTCTAAATGCGAGGCCAGGCAGGAGGCCAAGGTCAAGTTTGATGAATGATTCAAGGCAGAGTAGAACAAATGTTTTTTCTAGAAGCTTTGCTTTTAGGTATTTTTGTTTGTTTGTTTGTTTGTTTCCATCATTAAAAAGGTAAAAATAGGGAGCTGAAGAGATGACTCAGCAGTTAGGAGCACTGACTGCTCTTCCAGAGGTCCTGAGTTCAATTCCCAGCAACTGCTTGGCAGTTCACAACCATCTGTAATGGGATCTGATCCTCTCTTCTGGTGTGTCTGAAGACAGCAACAGTGTACTCACATAAAATAAATAAGTAAATCTTTTTTTAAAAAAATAAAAATAAAGAAATATTTTTAAAAACAAAATAAAAATGTCTTCGAGATACCTTGATCTATACTTGTGACTACCTGCCCCACAATATATGACTCCTCTTTCACATGATATATATTTTCTCTTTTATTTTTACCTTTCATTGTATTTTTTCTTTCTTTTTTTAAAAGATTTATTTATTTATTTTATATATACGAGTACACTGTCTCTGTCTTCAGATGCATCGGATCCCATTACAGACCTCTACAATTGGAAAAACCAGAACCCCACTTTCTGTGTCTGTGACCACCCCAACTCCCTGATTTCTCTAATTCTTTTTCAATAACCTCCCCCATTTGGGGTGACACTCTACAGATTCCCCGCAGAGGAGAGAGCTGATTCTCACAAAGGCTGCTGAGGCAATCCCTGGAAACGCCTCAGTGTCTAACAACTTCACCGAGGGAAGTCGGGGTCACACCGTGATACCCCCAGGCTCTGAGAGGAGGATGAAAAGGGTGATGAACCTGTCTGAGGCAGCTCCAGCAGGGCCCAGAATCACCTTCAGCTCCCCCAGAGCGCCTCCTGGAAGCTTACCCGCTATATACTCCTGGAGATACGAAGGGCACAGCAAATCAAAGTGATTAACTTGGCCTTTGCTGCCCAGTCTGCCCTGATATATGTAGAATTTGAAATAGAAACATTTGCAAGGAAGACTAGATCAAAGCTGTTAGAAATAGCCCAAAAGGTATTTGACCACTGAGGCGGTAAAGAAGACTGTCTTAGTTAAGAGTTTCCATTGCTGTGAAGAGACACTGTTCACAGTCACACAAGTCCAAGAAGCAGGAAGCAGTCTAAAGGGCACGACACCCGCACTCCTGCCCCACCCTCACCCCTTCCTAGCTCCTCATTTTTAACTTAACAGAAAGGGAGGAATGTTAGCTTATGGGTGATTCCACTAGGCTGCCCTCAGGGAATTAGTAATTGCTTAAGTCACTAATGGCCACCCTCCAGGTGTGGGCTGTGTATAAAAGGATTGCCCGCCACTCATTGCAGCGCTCTCTCTCTCTCTCTCTCTCTCTCTCTCTCTCTCAGTTCTTGTGTGTTCCTGGCTAGTCTCTTTCTGTCCCTTTCTGTCCTTCTCTGTCCCCTGTCTCACCCTTCTGTCCTCCTGGCTCTGCTCCTGTCTATCTGTCCATCTACATATCTTCTTGTCTGCCTCTACCCCTTCTCCAAGCCCTCACTCCTCTCCCGTCTGCCAGCAAACTCCCTTTATGTCGTATCTGTCACATGGCATAATTACGCAGGGGTATACTTTGGCACAGGCCCGCCGGGTACCCCCTCACTGCATTATATTTCATAATAACCACGACCACTGCAGCTCTTATAAAGAAAACATTTCATTGGGGCTGGCTTATGGTTTCAGAGGTTGAGTCCATTATCTTCATAGCAGGAAGTGTGGCAGCACGCAGGCCGACACGGTGCTGGAGAAGGAGCTGAGAGTTCTACATCTTGCTCCACATGCAGCAGAAGGGGACTGTGAGCCACACTGGGCTTGAATATATGAGACTTCAAAGTCCACCCCCACAATGACACACTTCCTCCAGCAAGGCCACACCTCCTAATAGTACCACTCCCTTTGGGCCTATTGAGACCAATTACATTTAAACTACCACAAAGACCAAATGGCCAAAATGTTGGGGAGGCCACCTTGACCACACTCTATGACTTAGCCACTCTCAACAAGAAAAAGTCACTACTGGTCTACAGAGTGAGTTCCAGGACAGCCAGGGCTATACCTGAAACCCTGTCTCGAAAAACCGAAAAAAAAAAAAAAAAAAAAAAAAAAGTCACTACAAAGAAATCATCAATGTGCCCACTGCAAAGCGATGGGGCAAAGGAAGAGTGAATGTCGCCGCAGAAATAAATGGCAGGCATCAGAAAGATGGAGGCCCACCTCAGAGTTAGGTACCCCCCATATCTAAACAGCCCTGGCTGGCTATGGAAAACCAGCAGGGCAGAGGCTCCTTTGAATTGGGCCCCTGGAAACTTATGGTAACCATTAATGTCAGGGACCAACATGTAGACTTCCTGGTTGACACTGGGGTCACTTAGGCCTGCAGGGCCCCTGGGACCTCTCACTACACAATGAAGATACAAGGGACAACAGGAGATGTAAGACACTACAAATATATCACTGATCAAACTGTTGACTTGGGTCAAGGGACTGTAACCCACTCCTTTAATGTCACCTCTGAATGCCACCCCTGATCTTTGGAGCAGACTTCAGGCTACAATTTCATTCTCAGGGGACACCCTCAAGTTACAGTTAGGAGAGCCTGCAAAAGTCTTGTCTATAACCTGCCCACCAAGTGAGGAATATCTGCTTCTCCGAAGTTACACCCATCCTCCAGAACGAAAAGCTTTGTTAACCCGAGAAGTCCACACAGTGTGGGCAGAGGACAATCCTCCCGGCTTGGCAAAGCACATGTCACCTGTCATAGTACAGGTTACCTATGGGACTATGCCCATTTGAGCCAAGCAGAACCTAACGGCTCAGAAGCCAGGTGTTAGGGTAACCTACCCGCACGTTATTGTATTAACTGGCTATGAAGATGTGGCCTGTATTGTCAGTGGTTAATTGCGGTGCCAGCAGCAGCTCCAGGCAGGTAGGATATGTAAATATTTGTTGCTTCCTCACCTGCCCAAAACGGAAAGGCAAGCTACCATGGGGGAGATAGCAAAGCCCTCAGTCTGGCCAAAAGGCAACACTGGGAACATAGTCTGCCTGCTGATTGGTTTAGAGCAAGTAGCTGTAGAAGCTCTCCTACTATGTGATAGCTTCTTTATGAGAAAGGAGCATGGCGTTTGAGGAATAGGAGCTAGCCACTGGAGGAGAGAGGGCAGAGAGACAAGGGGGCAGGACAGGAGAGAAGCAGGGAGGTGAAGCAGAGAGAGAGACAGAGAGAGAGAGAGAGAGAGAGAGAGAGAGAGAAAGAGAGAGAGAGATTAAAAGAGGCTCCACCTTGAATCTCCCTGCCATCTCCAAGCCCCTTCACCTCTATGTCCACGAAAGAAAGGCCATTGCCGTGGGGACCCTAACACAGACTCTGCATCCTTGGAAGAGGCCAATGGCCTCTATCTCAAAGAGACTGGACCCTGTGGCCCTGTTCGAGAGCTACCACAGCCACTGCAGTCCTTGTAAAGGGGGTAGACAACCTCACACTAGGATAGTCTCTGACTATAACAGCTGTGGAAACCTTGCTGAGGGACGGCTATCAGCTGGTGGATGTCAAATGTGCAGCTGACGCAGTATTAGGCCCTTCTGCTACATAAGGACAGACTGACCTTCAATAAATCTTTGGGCATTAACCCTGCCAGCCTGCTGTCAAACAATGGCCCAGACCATGGCTGCCTGGAAACGCTGGACATCAGCCAAGGTGCACAACCTGACCGGACAGACATCCCTCTCCCTCTCACCACCAGACATGCAGGTCTCTATACAGATGGCAGGAACTTCATTTGGAAAGGGACCAAGTATCGGGTGGTGGTGGTCACAGGTCAAAAGAAAGTCACCTGAGCACAAGCCCTGCCTAGAGGCACATTCACCCAAAGAGCAGAAATAATTGCTCTCAGAGAAGCCTTAAGATGAGCTAAAGAGAAAAGGGTGATCGTGCGCACTGACAGCCGGCATGCCTTTGCTACGGCTTATGTTCACTGACAGATTTCTAGACAGAAGGAGTCACTCACTTTAGAATGAAGGACTATTAATAATAAACAAGAAATCGTTCCGTTGGTGGAGGCCATCTGGCTGCCAGCTGAACTGGCCATAACACACAGAACACCAACAAGACAAAAGCCCCAAACTCAGAGTAACAACTATACAAACCAGGTTGCCAAGAGGCTGTACTTGGGAACCCACTCCCCAAAACATCATACAGCTCTCTGCTGCTCCAGAGCCCACTCAGCTTCAATGGAGATGTTCCTAAGTATGATCAAAGAGAAGTCAAGCCATATTCTGATTTGGGAGTCCAAGGAAAACTGTGTGGGTGGTGGATCTTGACAGACAGAAAGAAATACTTCAAAGCATTTCAGACCATTCGTTGCCTGACCTGCTCTCGGGTAAACACAAAAATGAGTCAAGGTATGGTGCCTGGTGAATTTGGGAATTAGATATCACAGAAGTCAAGCCAGGACTATATGGATACAAGTATCTGCTGGTCCTTGTTGATACCATCACCAGCTGGGTAGAGGCCTTTCTGTCCTGGACAGAAATGGCCCTGGTAGTAACAAAGAAATCGGTAAGGGAGATTATCCCCAGGTTTGGCCTCCCTCTGTCTTTGGGGTCTGACAATGGCCTGGCCTCCACAGCCAGGTTGTCTCAATTACTCTCTAAGACTCTTTTTGTTTTGTTTTGTTTTGTTTTGTTTTTGTTTTTCGAGACAGGGTTTCTCTGTGTAGCCCTGGCTGTCCTGGAACTCACTCTGTAGACCAAGCTGGCCTCGAACTCAGAAATCCGCCTGCCTCTGCCTCCCAAGTGCTGGGATTACAGGCGTGCACCACCACTGCCCGGCTCTCTCTAAGACTCTTAATATAGAACCGACACTTTGTCACTTCAGAATTCAGGGAAGGTAGAAAAGATGAATGGGACTTCAAAGGAGAATTTTAACTACATATAGCTCTAGAGACTGGTGGTAACTGGGCTGGTCTCTTGCCTTATGACCTTCTCAGGATCCGCTGAGCTCCTTGTCTGCCCCATATGAAATCGTCTATGAAAGACCAATCCCCATGGTCCCTCGGGTGCATGCTGGACTGTTATCGGATTGTCCCATTCTAATCTCTGAGTCCTTGTAAAGAGTGTAACTAAATTTGGATAAGATTCCCCAGGCAGTCAGCCTGTTGAGTGCCAGCTCCCTGCACCCCCATCATTTGTTCCAGCCCAAAGAAGCTGTGTTGATCCCGTTTCTGATTTGATGGGCTTGGGGCTAGGAGAGATGGCTCAGTGGTGAAGAGTACTGACTCCTCTCCCAAAGGTCCTGAGTTCAATTCCCAGCAACGACATGGTGGCTCACAACCATCTGTAATGGGATCTGATGCCTTCTTCTGGTGTGTCCGAAGACAGCTGCAGTGTACTCATATACATAAAATGAATACATAATGCTAAAACAACAAACAAACAAGAAAAAAATAAAAAAGCTGATGGGCTTGAGCCAGGTGGAAAGGACATTATAATTTTCCGGACTCCCACTGCTGTGAAAGTTGCCAATTTTCCTGTCTGGATTCATCACTCTCACCCTAAGAAGGCACCAGAGGACCAAGAAGACTGGAAGGAGAATGTGAAGAAGGAAGGATGGATTGTGACTGAGCATGGCCCCCTAAAAGTTAAGATTTCTAGAATTTAAGATTATTTCCGCCAGGTGGTGGTGGCGCACGCCTGTAATCCCAGCACTCTGGGAGATTTCTGAGTTTGAGGCCAGCCTGGTCTACAGAGTGAGTTCCAGGACAGCCAGGGCTACACAGAGAAACCCTGGGGGGGGGGGGAGAAGAAGAAGAAGAAAGAAGTATTTCCTTACAGCTGGAGTGAATGCTCGGCGGTTAAGAGCAATGACTGTTCTTCCAAAAGTCCTGAGTTCAAATCCCAGCAACCACATGGTGGCTCATAACCATCCATAAGGAAATCTGACACCCTCTTCTGGTTCATCTGAGGACAGCTACAGTGTACTTAGATATAACAATAAATAAGTCTTTTTTTAAAAAGGCATTTTCAAGATTGTTTCCTATGATCACTCTCTAATGATCAATTATGCTCCAATTTGCCTTAAGATCTGATCCTGAGTGTCTTTTAACAGGGAGGGGGAGAATAGAAGGTACATCTGTCCTAGGAAATACGTGGGGTTTTTTTTTGTTTGTTTGTTTTTTTGTTTTTTTGGATTTTTTTTTTTTTTTTTTTTTTTTTTTTTTTTTTTTTTTTGAGACAGGGTTTCTCTGTATAGTCCTGGCTATCCTGGAACTCTGTAGACCAGGCTGGCCTCCAACTCAGAAATCCGTCTGCCTCTGCCTCCCAGAGTGCTGGGATTACAGGCGTGTGCCACTACCGCCTGGCTAGGAAATACTTTAATATTATTTTGTAAGACCTAAGACCAGAAGACTGTCCCCACCCACTAGGTCCCATTATTTGGCTGAAGGAAAACGAATCGTTTCTACCCAAATGAATAGGGCAGATGAGATGAATTAATTTGACTGACCAGTCATAGTAACAATGTGGACTTCAGCGTAATTAAATATTCTTCAACAAATTCCGACAATGGAAATTACAAATGTATTTAAATGGTAAAGGGAAAACAGGACTCCTTAGGTGTTTCCATTGAAATTAACATAACCCAAAATGCCCCTGTCTGTAGCTAATAGATTTGATACCAATCTTTGGCTCCACCTAGCGTCAAACAGCAGACAGACACGTTCTTTTTGTGTCAAAGGGGATTCTTCAATTCCTGGGCTCTGAAAAAAAACTTTTTTTTTTTTTTTTTTTTTTTTTTTTTGGTTTTTTCGAGACAGGGTTTCTCTGTATAGCCCTGGCTGTCCTGGAACTCACTCTGTAGACCAGGCTGGCCTCGAACTCAGAAATCTGCCTGCCTTTGCTTCCCAAGTGCTGGGATTAAAGGCGTGTGCCACCACCGCCTGGCCATCTGAAAAATTTATACAGAACAGGGATCACATATAAACATTATAGCAACTTAACATGGGACTCAATGGAACGTGCCCTCATAAACACTTGTGATCCATAGCCAATATTCTGGAAAATAATGCCCTTTTCCTTCATTGCTCGTGTTTTGATTGGACTGATGTCCCTCCCCACTGCAACACTTCTTCCAATCCTGCACTCCTAAAGGAAAAAAAAAAAACTATTACCCCTGAGGTAGTTTAGGAAACAGAGACTTGTTTGTGTAAGGAATAGAGACTTAGTAACAATGTATAACAATATGTTTCCTTAACAACAATGAGGTTCCTTTTTGGTTTCACATCCCCCCATGGCCTGTGTAACCCATTTTTGTAGGAATAACACTCTGCCCTCCCCAGGGTATAAGTGCATGTGTGGAGTAGGATGCATCACGCTTACTTTACTTAATAAGCACTAGAGTCTCTTAACCTATTAAGCCTATTTCAAGGTTTCTCCCTGAACACCATGATGACTCCCTACATCTCCTGCACCCTGCCTCGGTAGCATTCACAGCTGCCTTTGTATTATTTGTCCCTGGATTCCTGTGGGGGCTGCAAAAAGAGATTTCTAATATAGACTGTTTAATAACTAAAGTTGCCAATACTACAACAAAGATATTTTAATCCAGAAAGGGGAGAATTAAGAGCAATGGTTTTACAAAATAGAGCTACCATAGACTTTCGATTGCTTAAACATAATCTTGTATGTCAACAGTTCCCTGCAATGTGTGTTAATGTATAAGATTTCCCCCACACCATTGATAACCAAATCAATGACTTACATAGGAATTAAATAAAATCTCTCAGCCATAGGTCAAATGTCCATTCTGGCTGAGATGGCTCTCTCTTCCTCAGCTCCTTGATAGAACTCACAGAGATCTACCTGGCTCTCCCCGCCTCCTGAATGCTCTGTGATTTTCAACATATCACTAGCCTTATCATCTGCCAGACATTCAATGCCAGAATCCTGTTCACCCAACAACATCAAACCATGCTTGCTCTCTTCTCAAAGATTTGAAAGCCTTAAGCAAGCCAAGAGGGGATGGATGTGAACAGGATTCACAGAACAGGAGGCACATTGTTGTTAAGGAGACACATTGTTATACATTGTTGCTAAGTCTCCATTCCTTTCAAGAACAAGTCTGTTTTCTAAATCTAAAGTATCCTGAAAACTGTGTTTTTCAACCTGCACTGAACTTGTGACCCCATGATGTATGACCCCCCTTTGCTGAACTCATGACCCAGTGACGTATGATTGGCCTTTGTCTTACAAAAGATGCTTTCAAGATACCGTGGTCTACACTCGGGACCGCCTTGTCCACACTGTGTAACTCCCTTCCATATGGCATGCACTCTTGCTTTTATTCTTACCTTTCACTGTGTTTTTTTCTAACACCCAATCATTATGCTCCCGTAATCACACTTACAGCGGTTTTCTATTAACTTTATTCTTTTCCTATAAAAACAGATCTCAAAAAGCCAGTAAGGGGGTGCTCTCTAAAAAATCCAGACTCAGGGTGGCGAGAGAGCCGGCAGGCCAGTCCCAGGTGCATCTCTGAAATAAAGCTTGCTTTAATTGGACTGTTGTGGATTTGGTCTTTCTCCTAGTGTATTCAAGTTTAATGTTTCTGGTGCCCACACTGCCCTCAAATGCAGAGGATGCAGTCTGTGGCCAGGAGACAAAAGGGTAGGAGGCCAGGAGGAAGAGGGAGGGGGTTGGGAGAAGAGAAGCCCCTGAAGCTTGGGGACTGGGCAGGGCTCTAAAGAAAGAGGTCTAGACTAGCATGGGAGGAGCTGGGGAAGGGGCGGGGCACAGAGTCCGAGGGAGGCTCTTGGGAGTGTCTACAAACAGCCGGGTTGTATCTGACTCTTCCATCAGCTAAGTTCCTGAGGGCCACTTCTCCTGCAGCTGATCTGGCGCTCTCACCGGAAGCTTGGTCATAAAGGGATCACGGAAGAACAAAAGAAGTCAGCAGAGGCCGGCAAGAGTCCTCTCCACACTGACAACCTGAGCTCATTTCCCAGAGTCCACACGTCCTATTCTACTTTCAATCATTGTGATAAGCAGGAGAGGAAAGCCTCTCTGTCTCCCTCTCCCTCTCCTCTTCTTTTCTTTCCTTACAAGTTCCAGGTCACACTCCATCACTAAGGGAACTCAGGTTTGCAATCTAGAGGCAGGGACTGGAGCGGAAGTTATGAAGGAATAAGGAGTACTGCTCACCAGCTTGCTCCCTGTGGCTTGCTCAGCCTGTGTTCTTATAAAACCCAGGACCATTTGCCGCGGGATGGTACCACCCACAGTAAGCTGCACCCTCCCACATCAAGAAAATGCCCCCCCCCCCAATCTTGCCTATAGGCCAATCTGATGGAGAAGTTTCTCACTCGAGGTTCCCTCTTCCCACATGACTCTGTCTTGTGTCAAGTTGACCAAACACTAACACCATATAAAGGTAGAAAGTGAGAATCGGCTCTACAAAGTTGTCCTCTGATCTCTACATGTGTACCATGGTACAAGTGCCCATCCCCCACACACAAACACTAGTAATAGATAATTAACTAGAAAAAGAAAAGCCAGCACTCAGGAGGCAGAGGCAGGCAGGTTCCTGTGGATTCCAGGCTGGCAAGGGCTACATAATGAGACCTTGTTTCACACACCTACACACACACACACACACACACAGGAAAAAGGAAGAAAGAAAAATCAAGATGCAAGTGCGGAGAACCAAGCTCACTTTATTTGAAAATAGAAGTTGGATATTAGTACCAGGATGGGATCTGAGGTGGACCAAAAACCAAGTGTGTGAGGCAGGTTCCGTTGGACCATGTCTGCCTCTTTTACCCCCAAACAGGACAACACTAATGACAAACATCACCCCACCCCTTCTCACCCCACCACCCCACCACCCCTCACCCACCCCCCACAAGCTCTTCCATCTCTGGATAAGTATGCCATGGGTTTTAACCATTAGATGTCTGGGTTGTTTTTTGGGGGTGGTGGTGGTCAAGGAACAGGAAGCAACAAATCTCTTCTCTTTAAGGATGGCAAATCCCTCGGAAGCCATCAGCTCCCACCTCTGCCCCTCCATCGTGCAGAGGCCCAAGGAGAGCCGGACACTGAACACAGAGGGCGAGGTGTCAAATGCGTGTTCCCTGCCTTTATCTTAGGAGGAGACTCCAGAAGATGCGTCTCAGGAGGATGTTACCTGCAGAGACACCCATACAGAGACTCCATCTCTGTGACCAAGCTGTTCAGCTAAAGGTCACCACTGACTTCTCTTGCCTCCTAGGTTGTCCCCCATTCTTGGGTTCCAGAGAGGGACAAAAGAAGACAACCACATGTAAGGAATGAAGGAGAGGAAATCCTTTTGTAAATTGCCTTCTCAAACCCAAGAACACAGTTACAAGAAAAAGTCCTTTGCGGCTGACTCGCCCAAAGCATGAAGAAACAGAGAGGGTGGGCCACGAGGTGGCGGCTCATGCCAGTGATCCCAGCATTTGGGAGGAAGAGGCAGGAGGATCTTGAATTCTGGCCAGCCTGGGCTACACAGAGACCTCATCAAAAAACCAGAAGGGGTGGGGCATGAGAAAGAGAGAAGCAAGGGTCGATAATGAAAACCTAAACACAAGGTAATAAAAGCTCCCACTTGTGCTGGAAGCTTCCATGACCAAATCATGTAAGGCCTCTCATTCCCAGCTTCTTTCTAAACTTTCTCAATGTCTCAACAAGTAAGCTTTATCTTTTGTAATTATTGTCTGTTTGTAGGCTGTTGTCTTTTTGTTTATTTGGGTTTTTTCCCAATACAGGGTCTCAGTCTATCCTCAAACTCATGGTTATTCTCCTGCTCCAGTGAGTGCTAGGATTACAGGCATGAATTACTGTATTCAGCCTCTTTTTCCTTTACTGTCTCTGTCTGTCTGTCTGTCTGTCTTGTCTGTCTCTGTCTTGTGTCTTTCTTTCTCTCTCCTGTGTTCTTGAGACATTATCACACCATGAAGCCCAGGCTATCCTTGAATGAGACATCCTCCTGCCTCAACTTTCTGCTTGTGCCACCCCACCCATCCAGCCTCTAAAGTCTGAAGGCAATGGGCTGAGACTCTTTCCCAAGATGATGTAACAAAGACCTAGCAGGTAATCAGGTATCACAGACCAGTCGGCCTTCACGGTAGGAGGAGATGGATGTGAGACAGGCCTGCCACATCACGGTAGGGTTTTAGATGGTTCATATGTGATACCAATGTTGAAAGGCACAGATCCTGGCACAGGAAACACCACCGAGGTCTCTCTGAGTAATCAGTGTTCCCTCTTGGAAGGTGGAGAGCAGAAATAGAGATAAAATATGTTCTTCCTGGAATGATTACAGAGAGGCCATCTTCTCCCCTGAACCTCACAATGATGCCTGCCTCCTAGTCAGTTTGGGAGCAGTCATGGAGTGGGTACAAGTGAGAGGTCCTTGTTGGTTGTGCATCCTCCTGGTGCTGATGCTGGGACTAGATCCTGGACAAGGTCTCCTAGAGCTGCCTGTGGACCACACATAACCCAAAACAAAAATCATAAACTTCACTTAAACATTTTTTTTGAAACAGGTTTTCTCTATGAAGTTCTGTGTCTTGGAACTCAGTCTGTAGACCAGGCTGCCCTCAGACTCTGTCTGCCTCTGCCTCCCCAGGGCTGGGATTAAAGGCGCATACTACCATCACCCCGCAGCCTAACTTTGTTTTGTTTTGTTTTTTGTAACTGGATTGTGCAGCTATCCAGTACGAACTTCATAGATGGCAGCATCATAATGTGACATCAAAGCTTGGACACGACTGACAGCGTCTTCAGTGTGCTCATCCTGTGGTCCCTCATCAGCTACTGAACTGCTCCAGCTGCCTGCATCTGGAGCCTCGAACGTCTTGGTCTCCGGAGCCCATTCACAAGCTCAGAGTGAGAGACCAGGTCCTAACTCTGTTTGCATCACTCGTAGTAATGCGCGTTGAGAAGTAACATAAAAGAATAGTCAGTGCGTCACTGAGAGCTGGCATGGTGGTGCATCCCTATAATTCTAGCACTTGGGAGGTGGAGGAAAGAGGGACAGAAATTAATGGACACCCTTGGCTACATTGTGAGCTTGATACTAGCCTGGGCTACGTGAGACTGTGACACATCTGGGGGTACCTGCAGAGGACAGAGGAGTGAGATTCCTTAAAACTACAGGCAGCTGTACCCTGCCTGATTTGGGTGCTGGGAACTGAACTCAGATTCTCTGGATGAGCAGCAGTTCCTGCTCTTAACTGCTGAGCCACACTCCAGGCTCTGTCCACACATGGTTTATATATAATTACCAAAGCCAGGACCTAATAAGGAACCGCACTGCCTAGGGTTTAGAATCTCCGGAGCTGGCTCTGTGTGCCTCCGAAGCTCTAATTTCAGGATCTGCCGCAGATACTGAGAGTTGGAAAATGACCTTTAGACTGGGACCTGGCAGTCAGGTGTTCAACCAGGACACTCACTGCTCCAGTAACCCTCCAGATGCCAAATGCCCATCTCCCAACGTGCCAGGCACGTCAGATTCCAAGCCAAGCAACTTCCTTACAACAGCCAGCTTTGGAACCCACATAATTACTAGGGAAGAACCACTGTATTGAGGCCCACTATGTGCCAGGATTTCTGCATACTCTGAGAGGACTCTTGGAGTGCCACAACTTGCCTGAGATCCAGCTGCTAAGTGACCACGAATCCACTCAACTCAAGAACCTGGTTAGACATTGGCCATCGTATTAGAGACTGTCTCATCGTACATCTAGGAGGAAACAGATGTCTGGTGAGGGCAAATCCTTTGCCAGATCATGTGCCTATTTAACTTCAGGGATGAGTTGAAGCCAGGTTTGGGGGCTCTCAGGGCAGGTAGGAGACTAAACGTGAGGTCTCTGGTTTGCTGTCATTGCCCTCCTGCCCCTGCACCTCCACTCTATTATACATGACATTATCCATCACTCTCTCTCCCTGGGAACGCCCCCCTCCTCCTGTTTCCATGACAGCACATGCTCCTCTTCCCCCTGCTGCTCCAGTGGTTTCTCACTCACTGTGGGGGGCTTGGAGGTCCCCAGGCCAGATTCCCTGACTCCTCTCTCCTCATTGCACACCAGAAAACTATCCACATTTCCCTCTGGGTCTCGTGCTCTGACCCTGCACTCTGGCTATTTTCCAATCACAGCTACTTGCTGAGTGACAAACCCTATGGCTATACATACATTACCTAATTAATCCTCACAGCTATTCTACAAAGAAAGTCCACTCTACAGGAAGGGAAACTGGGAATCAGAGAGGAAGCCAACGTCAGATTCTAACATTCATCCAGAGCTCTGGGACTTCAAGAAGAGATTGGAAACTGTAGGGCATTTTTAAACCAAAGGCACAATCTTCCCTCCCACCTCGTAGAGAGAATGGAATGGAAATTTTGGGGAGGAAGAGAGACCTGTGATAGTCTAGAATTACGCTGTCAATTTGGAGCTTTAAAAATGCACCGTGCAAAATGCACAGTACATTTTGAAAGGCAAAGATTTGGAGAACTTAAGGAGGAACAAAAGTTCACGGAAAATTGCCCTTTTCTCCCATTTTGTTAAGTCTTCAAAAGCCTCATCCCAGGAACCAGCAGCAGCTGGGATGCCTTTTTGCCTTACTGATGCTCACAAAAAACACGGACCCAGGAATTTCTCTAGAATTCCTCTGTCCACTCCCGACAAGGTCTGTAACTCAAGGAAAAGCTTCTTAACCTCTGAGCTCAGCTTTCGCATCTGAAACAGGGATACGAGCCAGGCATGGCACACACCGTTAATCCCAGCACTCGGGAAGCAGAAGCAGGTGGATTTCTGTGAATTCGGGGCCAGCCTGGTCTACAGAGCAAGTTCCAGGACAGCCAAGGTGACACAAAGAAACTCTGTCCCGAAAAACCAAATATACACACATACATACACACATGTATACACACACACACACACACACATACATACTAAAATAAAATGGGGATACTAGGCAGGTGAGGCCCCACACCTTTAATCCCAGCACTCAGGAGGCAGAGGGAGACTGATCTCTATATTCAAAACTAGCATGGTCTATATAGCAAGTTCCCCGTCAGCCAGAATTACATAGTGAGACATTGTCTCAAAAATAGATAGATAGATAGATAGATAGATAGATAGATCAAGATAGTTAGATGATAGATGTTAGATAAATGACAGACAGACAGACAGACAGACAGACAGGGATACTGCTACTTTGGCCCAGGGGCTGTCTAGAGGATGAACTA
The DNA here is from genome assembly GCF_947179515.1 of Apodemus sylvaticus. Lineage (NCBI taxonomy): Eukaryota > Metazoa > Chordata > Mammalia > Rodentia > Muridae > Apodemus > Apodemus sylvaticus. The sequence goes on from NC_067474.1 coordinate 145,641,874, forward strand.
AGATAATGAGCACCAGGCCTGGTGCACCGCAGTACTCAGTTAAGCTCCGTGTCTCTACTGTTTACAACTGTTGGGTTTGCTATGCACTTGGACATACACTTTTCTACACACTCTTCTGCTTTCCCAGTGGCCAACTCCTATGCATCCTTTAAAACCCCCAGCCCTTTGTCGCCTCTTATAGAGTTGCTGCAAGCATGTTTTTTAATTAAAAGGTACATCTGGGACATCCACTCTGGAGCTTTCTGCCACTGTATCTGTCGCATTGGCATGCAACCACCTGCGTATGTATGTTATATGTGTATGTATGTGATCGGCTGAGGCTGATCCTAGGACAACGGTCTATCAGTATCAGAAAGGGTTAAAAAAATCCACCAGGCTGGGCGGTGCCTGTAATCCCAGCACTCTGAGAGGCAGAGACAGGCAGATTTCTGAGTTCGAGGCCAGCCTGGTCTACAGAGTGAGTTCCAGGACAGCCAGGGCTACACAGAGAAACCCTGTCTCAAAAAAAACCAAATCCCCCCCCCCCAAAAAAAAACCAAAAAATCCACCAGATCATACTGGATGTGGTAACACATGCCTATGGGAGGTGCCATGGCATGCCAGTGTATACACACACACACAAACATACGCATGCGCGCGCAAATAAGCAAACAGATAAATATTTTTTTAATTGGACTTGGTGGATAAAGGTCCTGTCAAACCTGCTGAGTGAGTGGCATTCAGCACTATATACTCACAAGGCAGGAGAGACACACCTCTCCCAAACTCCCGACCTCCTCATGTGCACAGTGGCAGGAGCATGCCCCATTTGCCACAAAATCAATCAGCATTTAAACAATTTTGAAATCACACCTGTAATAGCTATACTCAGTACACTCAGGAGGCTCCCAGCTGGGAGGTCAGGAGTTCAAGGCCAGCCTGGGCTCCAAGAGACTATCTCAAAAACAAAACAAAACAAAACAAAACAAAACAAAAACAAAACAAAACAAAACAAAAAAAACCCTCAGTTCTTATCCCTCCAGGAAAGGACCGGACCAGATCAGCTCTAATACAGCTCTGCCCTAGATGGGGCACAAGGCCACAGTCCTTGCAAGGAGGACGCACAACACTATGTCCCGTGTCACCTGCTTCAGGAGTCGGCTGTCTGCTACCTCCCTAGTAGAGTAGCAGGACTTTCCAGTGGCGAGTGTCTAGGGATGTCTTCGGTGGTGGTGACTGCCTCACCACCACCACACTCCACAGAAATCTCCATGCTCACAGTGTCCATTTAGGTGGCAAGGGTCAGTAAGAGGCTGGGTTCCAGGCTACAGTGGCTGGGCAGGCCTGATGTCAGCTGTGACCATCACACATCCAGGGTACAGAGATCCCAAGGTCCTAGGCTTTTAGGGGCGTCACATGGAGAAAAGGACTGTCCTTTGTCCATCAAAGGAAGCCTTTCTGCTAGCTAGTCTAGCTCCTGCCTCCCTGAAGGCTGGTTAGGTCCCTGCTGGAGTGACAGCCTGCAGCTTTTGTTCCAAAGAAATGGCTGTCAAGAAGAAAAGAGGTATATTGTCTCTCTCGCTCCTTTCTTTTTTTGTTTGAGACAAAGGCGTCAATTTCTTTCCATCTGTCCCAAAAAAGGAAGAGAATTAAATTTGTTTTTACAAGGATGTCATCAGACTGCTTCAATAGGGAGTCAGGGACAGGTTGCTCAGGCAGTGGGGGAGGCACGGGGATAGGCAAACGGTGACGTCCAGGGGAGCTGAGATCCGGGAGAGCCTGTGCCTACCCTCTGCAGTGAGAGCAAATGAGGGACCCAGGGGCAACGGGGGGGGGGGGGGGGGGGGAACGGGAGAGCCAAGAGCCACACCAGCATCACTGCTAGAAAAGCCTTCTTCCCCTCAGTGCCTTCAAAGTAGAGTCTGACCTGGGCAGCTGCAGTCCCTGAGAGTCACAAGACTGAAGGGCAGCCAGGTGCTGGAGAAGGGGCAAGAGATTTCTTCCAGATCGTGAGATATGGAGAGTATGTGGTAACTCAGGTTACCACAGATGAGGTTCTCAAACAAAGTGCCTCTGTGCTCTAGTACTGAATCACATACACTAGTGCCCCAGGAACCCCCCAAAGCATACACGTTCAAGCTTCAGGATTTAGCCTGTAAGCAGACGCCCTGCCTCACGATTTACTCTCCCTACAACACACTCACCATGTAGACCTGACTGTCCTGGAACTCACTTTAGACCAGGCTGGCCTCTGCCCCCAGGTGCTGGAATTAGAAGGCATACACCACCTTGCATTTTATTTTATGTGTCTGAGTGTTTCGCCTGCATGTATGTATGTGTACCATGTTCATGCCTGGTGCCCACAGTTGTTGGAAGACATTGTATCGACTGTGATTGGGGTGATGGATGGTTACGAGACACTGTGTGGCTGCTGGGAATCAAACCTATGTCCTCTGTAGGAGAGACACGTGTCTTTAACCACTGAGCTATCTCTCTGGTTCTACCACTTCTTGACACAAAGGTTTACTTGGTTTTGGAGCTCTGGAACCTTCTCACCCCTTCCTGGGCCTCAGGGATCCCTTTAGAACTTGCTTCTGGGGCCTTGTTCGGTAACCAGGGAGCCTCTGCTTCTGCCCACTGTCCCCAGCCCCACAGGGATGCAGGGCTGGGGCTGTTCTTCAATTCAGACTCAGAGACAACCAGATAGTTTTTTGGTTTGGGTGTTGGTTTTGTTGTTTGGGGGTTTTTTGGTTGGTTGGTTGCTTTGTCTTGTTGATCCCAGAACCTCACGCAAACACCCCACCACTGAGCTGCAGTTCCAGCCCTCTTTACATTTTATTTTGAGACACTAGGTTGTCCAGGCTGCTGGTCCTTAACTTTCCAGCCTCAACCTCTAACATGACTGGGATTACCCAGGCCTGCCCCATCAAACAAGGCTTGTATCCTCTCTGCAGACAAGTCACATTGGACCTAGCCTCAGTGAGTAGTTAGCCGGTAGTCAGAACGTAGTGAGAACTTTGATTCTTCTCCAAAGTTGACCGTCCCCGCCCGTCCCCACCTCCACCCCCCACGCACTGGGGAGGGGAGAAGGTACTTATCGCCTGACCAAACCCCAAGCTGCCTTACCTGACTGCCCTGTCACTTCCCCTCACTTCCCCTAAGATGAGAGGCTCCTCCCCATAGCACAAAAGCCCGGCCTCTCAGTCAGACCAAGTCATCATCGACCCCATCACTGCCCCTCCCGGTTCCTGGAACTGGAATCCTCGGGTCTTGGACTGGAGCTGGGTGTTTAAAAGGCCGGAATCCATGTTATCCTAAGGCAGAAGCTCTGTCCCCTTGGAGAGGCCTTACTAATGGATCCAGTTTAGGAGTCAGTCACCAGCTCTGCTTCTCCTCACCAGCTCTCCTCACCCCACCCCTCCAATCGGGAGCCTTTGGTCCCTCAGGCCCCGTCCCCACGGGACGCCTCCCCTCTGTGCAGGCCTTATTCTAGCTGTCCGGTTGGTAGCCTCGGCCTCCCAGGGAGCATGGTGTGGCCGCTGGATCACTTCACTTGGAGGGGCGCTTAAGGAGAGGGTCGGGTAGGTCAGGCGGCAGCGCCGCCGCCTGGGCCGTCGGAGGCAGTGCAGGCGGTGACACGCTCACGCGCGGTGGCCTGGCGGGGACGGCGGAGGCTGCCAGGTTCTTGGCGACCGCAGGGCGTGCGACAGATCTGGCGGAAGCAGCGCTTGAAGTTCTCGTCCAGGAAGGCGTAGAGAACCGGGTTGAGGCTGCTGTTGGCGTAGCCCAGCGCAATGCACAGATGCAGCGCGGCCACCACAAGTGGGTCGCGCCGATTGATGTCCACCAGCGTCCAGACGATGACGAAGATGTGGATGGGCGCCCAGCACACCACGAAGGCGCCCACCACCACCAGCACCATGCGTGTGATGCGCCGCAGGCTGCGGTCCTTCTCCTTGGAGCCGGACAGCAGGCGCACGCTGCGCAGGCGCAGCAGCATGAGGCCATAGCACACCGTGATGATGAGGATCGGCACCACGAAGGCAAAGAGGAACACGCAGATCTTGGTCACAGTGTCCCAGTACCAGCTGGGGCTGGGGAACTGCAGCATGCATACCACTGCACCATCTGAGTCCGGGAAAACAAGAAAAAACAGGGGTCAGAGGTCTGTGTGTCTATGGGGCGCTGTCTGCCTGTCCTCTTTCAAAATGACTAGCTGGGTGGAGGAGATTCTGATGTCTAGTATGTCCCTTTTCTTGGTGAATTCCTTCTTAGGCGTAAAGACCCCAGAATTGGTCCTCATCTGGGAGGTCCCCTTCTGTGTCCTCTCCCAGGTCTTTTGTAAGCCTCTACGTCCAGGCAGGAATGACAGTAATAATTTATCCCGGTAATGGCTGTCACAGTGTTAACTCAACAGTCCTCCTACCCATTTCCAGAATTGCTCCAGTAGATTGATCAGTACTGAAGATCGATTTAAACGGTGGATTAGGGCTGGCGATATAATTCAGTTGCTAGAGTGCCCCTGGTTCAATTCCCAGCACTGTATAAACTTGGGCCTGTTGGCACATGAATGTAACCCAAGCAATCAGGGAGCAGAAGTTCAAGGTCATCTTTGACTACGTTAACTTCTAGGCTAGCCTGAGCTATAAGAGATCCTATCCTAAAAAAAAAAGTTTGATTGTCTTCCAATTTCCTTATGATGGGACCAATAATCTATACACATTTCTTTAGTTACATTTAGATTTATTTGCAGAGTGTGTGTGTGTGTGTGTGTGTGTGTGTGTACCCTCACACATGTGAAGGCTAAAGGACAAACAAACCCACAGGAGTCTGTGTGGAGGTTAAAGAACAATATATAGTTGTCCATTCTCTCCTCCAACCATTCCTGTTTCAAGAATCAAACTCAAAACTGTCGGGCTTGGTGGCAAGCGCCTCTGAGCCATCTAGCCAGCCCTACCTTCCCCAAGGACATTTCTTAAGACAGTTGTGAAACAGACTCAGATACATAAGGTATTTAGCTCAATGGGCTCAAATGGTTGATGCCCTCACAGGAAAGATGTATATATTGGAGCCTAGAGATCAGGGCTAGGGCCTGTGTCTCAGGCAGATATCAGCTAATGTAGAGAACAACTTTGTACCAGGTGGGGTACCACACACCTACAATCCCACCACTCAGGAGGCTGAGATAGGAGGCTCTCATGTGTAAAGACTAGACAAAATTACATGTTGAGACCATATCCAAAAGGAAACTAAAAAAGCAAAGTCCTTCCCAACAGCCAACCCTGTTGGAAAAGGAAAGGGGAGCTTCCTGTCCTGGAGACAGGCTTGGACCAGATAAACATCTCAGGATACTGAAGGACTCTGACGCGGGCTGGAGGCTGGCCCAGGGACGCTCGAGATCTCTAGGAACCACACAGGAGACTTGCAGGCTGCGAGTCATGAGAAAGGGGCTGGAGAGCCACACAACATCTGGGGTGGTTCACGCTGGCAGGACCCCAGGGATGACTGAGGATCAGCGTGCCTATGGGTGGTGGTACGCAGAGGGAGGAGGGAGGGAAGCCTCCTTGGCTTGCTCCCAGCAGTTAATGACTTCTAAACTCAAGGCTCACGGTGAGCCTTGGATCCCTGCTGCTCAGTCAAAACCAATCGCTCAAAGGTTGTATAACGGCCCTGCGGATCTTCCCCTGAGGGTCAAGGTGTCTAAGAGGTCTCCTATCAGTCATCTTCCCCTATGCTACCCGGAGCATCAAGCAGGGGCCAAAAGGAAGGAGGACCTAAGGCCTGGAGCCTTGGGTCGAAGGCCGGGTCCCATCAAAAGCCCGCCAGTGAGGCTAGAACTAAACTGCCTGACTTGATTCTGTTTTCTTTTTTCTTTTGATAATATATAATTATATATAATATTATCATATTATATTATTACAATATTATATTATTATAATATTATATTATACATAATATTATAGTATTATATTATATACAACATTATATTATATATTATAATATTGTGTATGTTATATTATATTATGTTTTATTTTATTTTATAATATTATATATTATAATATATAATATAAAGCGGCCTTGAATTCAAGATCCTTCTGCCCCAGTCTCCTTGGTAACTAATGTATAGGCATCCTTCCATGCTTCTTTACATCGAGGTGGGGCCATGTGAACAGTTGACACTAGGAAGGGATAAGCAATAACATTGAAAAACAGTTATGATTTCTCCCAACTTCCTTTCTGTGTTTATGTGCTGGCCAGATGCCAACAGTGGATGATTTGGGGGCACGTCCTCTGGGAGTCTGGTACCCCCAAACTAACCTCCTACCCAATAGATTGTAGTGACGTGAGAAATACACTTTTTAAAGATAGTCATTTATTTTATTTATGTGAGCACTGTATCTTTATGTCAGAAGAGGGCATCAGATCACCTTACAGATGGTTGTGAGCCACCGTGTGGTTGCCGGAAACCTCTGGAAGAGCAGATAATGAGCCTCTCTCCAGCCTGAGAAGTAAACTTTTATTGTAAGCCCCTGAACTCTGAGGATGTTTGGTACTGCGGCTTTAGTGACTAATACAGATGCCCTGGGAAGTGCGAGTGTCGGCCACCCCCTCAGGATATTCCCTGGGCCCCCGCTTTGGTCATTTGGCCAATGGTATTTTTTTTCCTCCTTATTTTTCTTTCTTTGTTTTTGAGGCATGGTTTCATGGTTCATGGCCTCAAATTCATTATCAAACTAAGGCTAGCCCTGAACTCCTGATCCTCTTGCAGGGCTAATAAGTGTGCAGTACCACACCTGGTTTATGAAATGCTGGGGACTGATCCCAGGGCTCTGTGCATGCTGGGTAAGCAGTCTACCAGCATAATTACATCCTCAGGTAGAGCAGAATGTGCTCTTAACCACGGGACCAGCTCTCCTGCTCCTCCAGTGGTTTTCAAAGTGGGATAAAGGGGAATTTGGGATGGGTCTTCAGATCCTGTAGCCTCTGCTGCTCACTGGTCAGTGACAATCACACCCTGGCCATTTATCCATCTCCCTGTAATCTACACTGTCCTGGCCAGCCAGGTAATAATCCTATTATAAATTCCTTTTGGCTAGCAACCTTTCAACTGGTCATTTACCCTCATGACAGTTGACCACCCACACCCCCCACTGGCTGACCACCTACACCCCTCTTGGCTAACCCTCCCCCAGACTGACCTCCCACCCCCCACTGGCTGACCATCCGTACCCCCCACTGACTAACCACCCACCCACACCACCACTGGCAACCACTCCCACTTGCCCGAATAAATGCTTTGGAAATCCACAGAGGCCAGCAGATGGCCGGGCCCTCCTGTGGTCAGAGAGCCATGCCACAGCTCCCTCTCTCACTCACCCCGGGGCTGGGTCACTGCCATGACCATGATGGGTACCCCGACTCCTGAAGCCAAGACCCAGATGCATATGTTGATCAGCTTGGCCTTGGCCGGCGTCCGGAAGTCCAGGGCCTTGACAGGATGGCAGACAGCAATGTAGCGGTCCACACTCATCATCGTGAGTGTGAAGATGCTGGTGAACATGTTGTAGTAGTCAATGGAGAGCACAGCCTTACACAGCAGCTCTCCAAACGGCCATGTTTCCATCAAGTACTTGGCGCTCTGGAAGGGCAGCGTGCTGGTGGCCAGCGCATCAGCCAAGGCCAGATTGAAGATGTAGATGTTGGTGGCGGTCTTCAGCTTGGTGTACCTTGGAAGGGAGAGCACGGGTAACTGCCACTTCATTGACTTCAGCTGCTGTAAGACTGGGTGAGTGAAGGGACTTGCTCAAAGATCTACAAAGGGCGGGACCAATGGGGTGTCACATGCCTGCAGTCCCAGCCCTCAGAAGGCTAACCTGGGAAGACCGGGAATTTAGGACCAGCCTGGGCTACATGAGGCCTTAGATTGGGAGCCAAGGTGGGATTGGATCCTTGAATCACCCAATCAGCCACTACTTCTGCTCCCTGAAAGGGAAGGATCTCTGGAGCCTATGAGCCCAGCACCAGGGAGGCAGAAGCAAGAGGAAGATCATGAGTTTAAAGTTTAAAGCCAGTCTTAGCTTTAAAGATAATGGCACCTTGCAAAAAAAAAAAAAAAAAAAGATGGAAAGAGTTATGGAAACATAGTTTATGTAGAATGTAGCCCTGAGCCCAGTCAGGACAAAGGCAGGGTTATATAGTTCAGCTGCTGGAGGGCTTGCCCAGCAGAGGTCAGAGACAACTCTCACCAGCCCGAGATGATCATACTTCATCTATACAGAATGAAGTTGGGAGTTTGACCATTCACCTGGCCTCTGGGGAATATGATTGGTCAGCTCTGAGTGACAGGCTCTGCTGGGACCTTACACCTTCTGAAGTGTCCTCTGCGGTAGCCCAGGGGTTGGGTTCTGGTCGCGTTTGGTTCCACCCAGGCCTCCTAACCCCCACAGAACTAGACCCAACCTCTGTGAAAGCCATGGTTCCCTCCCTTTCCTGTCCCCATGCTGTGAGGAAGGTGAGCCACGTTCACTGTCACACTTAGGGTGTGAGCCCGGGTATCAGGCTGGAGGTATGCAACCAAACTGCCCCTAACACCCCCAGCATCCTCCACGCGCTGTGCTGCACACAGCCAACCACAGCACTGCTTGCAGGGCTAGTACACATACAGCCATGGTCCCTTCTGTACAGGGCCTGGGCTGAGCAGGGGAGGTATGGAGACAACTGTCCCAGAGCAGAGACATAAAGACACAGCCACACTGGAGCAAGGTAAGGTTCTTTCTCACATCCTAGACCGGTAAGAAAGTCCAGAGAAGAGGCCAGTCTGGTCTACAAATCGAGATACAGGACAGTCGGGGCTGTTACACAGAGAAACCCTGTCTCAAACAAAACAAACAAACCTGATGTTTACGGGGCTGGAGAGTTGGCTGGGTGGTTAAGAGTGTTTGTTGTTCTTGCAAAGGACCTGGGTTCAATTCCCAGCACTTGTATGGAGTCCCACTACTTCCACAGGCACCACAGATCCATATAGCGGACAGATATGCATGCAGGCAAAGCCCTCATACACACAAAATAAATCTAAATAAAAAGCAACCAAATAACCAACCAACAAATCAACCAGCCAAAATGTCCCGAGAAGGGCAGGCAGGCAGGCAGGCAGGAGAATGCAGGTTACAGCTGGAGAACTCTGAGGGTGGAGAAAGCAGAGACCAATTGCAGGGTGTGGAAGGGAAATTGTGCACCCATAATCATAAACCTAGCACTCAGGAAGCTGAGGCAGGAACATTACAAATTTGAGGTTAGCCTGGGTTTCATATTGAAACCCTGTCTTGGAAAGACAAACAAATCTTTGGGTGTGGTGGTACACACCTGCAAATCCAGCTTGTCACACTTCTTTTTTCTTTTTTTCTTTTTTCTTTTGACTTTTTGAGACAGGGTTTCTCTGTGTAGTCCTGGCTGTCCTGGAACTCACTCTGTAGACCAGGCTGGCCTCGAACTCAGAAATCCACCTGCCTCTGCCTCCCAAGTGCTGGGATTATAGGCGTGCACCACCACCGCCCGGCTTGCTTGTCACACTTCTAAAGAGAATACTGAACTCTGTTTTTTTTTTTGAGAAAGGATCCTTCTACATAGCCCCGGCCGTCCTATAACTCACTATGTAGATCAGGCTAACCTCTAACTCACAGAGATCTGCCTATCTCTGCTTCCCAATTGCTGGGATTAAAGGCATGCATGCTCCCACGAAGCCCAGCCAACCAAACTGTTAAAGCCTTTCCTCCAGTATGGATCAGAGGTTTGGGATTTTTGGTGTTAGTTTTGTTTGTTTGTTAGAGAAGTAGGAGAAGGTGAAGAAGGAGAAGAAGAGGAAGAAGGAAGAAGAAGAAAGAAGGAGGAGGAGGAGAAGGAGGACTCTCTCACTGTCCTTCCAGACCAGCATCTGTCCCACTCCCTCCCAAAATAACTAGGAGCAAAAGTTTCACTTGGAGCCAGTCTCGGGAAGTGCGTCGTCTTCAGCGGGGTGTGGATTGCAGCTGTGTGGGAGGCGGTCTCGAGCCCACAGCTGACTCTTCTAATTTCTCTGCTCTTACACAGAACAATTCGAGGCTGTTCTTTGCCTGCTATTTTGATTTGTGACAGCTCCTTCCATCCCAAGAGGGAGCTCGGCTGCTGCTGAGTGGGAGCTGAGGCTTCTGGGGCTGGTCCCTGTCGGGCTGAGAGTCTGGCTGGCTCTCTTGCTCTCCACAGCCACGCAGGACCCTGATGGCTTCCTCAGGGCCCCTGCGCTCCAGCTGCAGGAGAAAACCACAGGCCCATTCTGCTCTCAACCCCCCCAGGACCTCTCCAAAAGCACCCTCTGTGTTCCCTAAGTTATCTCCGACCTCCTCTGGGATCCAGGCCTTCCAAGTCTACTCTCCTGACTAATGTCCTTCACCATATGGCCTTTCTGTCATTCCTTAAACACATGAAGCCCAGCCCTCCTGAGGATTTCCGGACTTACTGCCACCCTCAACCTCCAAATTTGTTATGGCTTGCCATTTCACTTAACCAAGCCTCTATTTGGACATCTCTTCCAAGAGGCCCTCTCCGATCGCCTTCTCTCAGGCCACGTCTGTATCTCTAGCACGTGCCAATGCCAGTGTCCTCCCTGAGGAACTCACTTTCTCCCAGGACTCTGGCCCCTGTATGCTCCCCAAGTTAGAGGGCTTTGTGACCATCTGGTTCCCTCCCAGCCCAGCCCGCTCACCCCCCAGCAAGCAGTGGGTCCCTTTGACATGCGTCACAGTGATATCTTATTCCAGGGCTCATGAGCTCTCATGGATGTTTTCCTTTCCATAATTTTATTTATGTTTTTATTCACTTTACATCCCAATCGCAGCCCCCTCCCTCCCTCCTCTCCTCTCCTCTCAGTCCCGCCCTTGCAAATTCCTACCCCCCCCCGTTACCCCTCCCCTTCTTGAAGGAGAGGGGGTTAGCCCCACTTGGGTATCACCCCACCCTGGGACATCTAGTCCCAGCAGGACTAAACACATCCTCTCCCACTGAGGCCCAACCAGGCAATCTAGGTAGGGAAAGGAGATTCAAACAGACAACAGAGTCAGAGGCAGTCCCCACTCCAATTATTAGGGGACTCACATGAAGACCAAGCTACACATCTGCTACAAATGTGGGGGTGGGGGTGGGGGTGGAACTAGGTCCAGCCCCTGCATGCTGTTTGGTTGGTTGGTTTGAATTTTTGAAAGCACATTTTGGTCTAGGTTGGGGTGGAACTTGATGTAACTGAGGATGACCTTGAACCCCTGATCCTCCCCCCCACACACACACCATTTCCTGAGTTCTGGGATTGTAGGTGTGTGCCTCCACTCCTGGCCTCAAATACCGGCCCCCCTTTTTCATTTGCTTATTTCTATGTACACATTGTTAAACTTCATCAGACCTTTAAAATACTTTCCTATTTAGCTACATTATTTATGTGTTCCTCTGTTTTTATAGTGATCTCCTTTCTAGAGCCTTCCTCTTTCCTTCTGCCTGTGAGGCTGGATGCTGTCTCGGGCTGGCTGCACAGCTCTCCTGTCTCCTGGTTTCAGAGTCTCCCTGCCCCTGGGTTTACAGCCTCACTACAGTGGAGCACACCCCGTAGCCACTCCCTGAGAAAAGGCTTATGGGAGCAAAGTTATTATCACCTTCTCTGAAAATGTCTTCATTCTAACTTCTGGTTCCTTTGATAGTAAATATGATCATGGATGGAAATAATTTTCCATCAGAACATTTAGGAGGATATGGTCTCCTCATCGCCTTCCTGGCAACACCTGGTGGTACCAGAACCAATCCCGATTCTTGATGCAAGCTGTCCCCCTCACCCTAAAATTGTTCCTTTATGCTTAGCCATCTGGTAACAGGGGTGACACTGCTTTGGAGTGACTTTTTTTATTTGCAGTTTGCTGGCTCGATCCTTCTGTATGGAACAGGTTTCCTGGACAGCTTCTGACGTCTTTTATTTTTTATATATTTTTAGTGCAAGGTGTGCTCTCATATATATATATATATATATATATATATATATATATATATATATACACGTCTGTGTGGAGACCACAGGTGACCTCGGGTGACCTTCCCATCATTTTCCATCTTTGGGGATTTTGGTTAGGTTTGGTTTGGTTTGGTTTGGCTTGGACAGGGTTTCTCACTGAACCTGATGCTTGTCGCTTCAGCTAGACAAGCTGCCCAGAGAGCACTGGAACCTGTTTGTCCCCACCGCCCTCCTCCCTACATGTACTTACTATAGCACCCTGCTTTTTCCAGAGTCCAAGGCCCACACTTGGGTCCCCTGCGAATGTAGCTTACTCTGCTACCTGTTCAGTCAAACAGGGTCTTTTTGATATAATCTCCAGAGAACTGCCATTTCATTACCCTTGGGCCGTTCTGTTTACTTTAGGGGGGCGTTGTTTTTTTGTTTTGGTTTTGAGACAGGGTTTCTCTGTGTAGTCCTGGCTGTCCTGGAACTCACTCTGTAGACCAGGCTGATCTCAAACTCAGAAATCCGCCTGCCTCTGCCTCCCAGAGTGCTGGGATTACAGGCGTGCGCCACCACTGCCTCGCTGTTTACTTTTTAAAACTTACTTAGCTGCTTGTGATTTGTTTGCCCCAGGCTTTCTTCTCCCATGAATCCTTCTCTAAAAGCTACAGCTTCTTGTTTTTCGGTTCCACTGTCCGCTCCCGACTCTGAGGACACCAGTCATGTTGGTTTTATATTTTCTTCTGTTCTTTGTTATCAGCTTCGCTATCTTGGCCGCTCTCTTTGATCCTGGAGAGTCCCTTCAACTAATGGTGGGAGTGTGACTAAAATTCAGTCTTTAAAATAAGGCCTGAGTAATGAGCTGGCAGTTGTGTCTGTGAGGACCCACGGGAGGAGGGCCAGCGTGAGGACCCATGAGGGCCCACATGATGGTCCTGACAACTACTCGGGGGATTTGCTACAAGGGACTTTCACACTGAGAATATGTAAGTATCCATTTCTAGAGCTAGGCACGGAAGCACATGACTCTAATACTTCTACTTTGGAGGTAGAGGCAGAAAGATTAGGAGTTCAGGGTCATCCTCTGCTATATAGTGAGGATGAGGCCAACCTGGGCTCCATGAGACCCTGTCTCAAAGGAAAAAAAAATAGATCTTTAATTTTGTTCTGTTTTACAAGGTAAGGTTTCTCTGTGTAGCCCCAGCTGCCCTGGAACTCACTCTATAAACCAGAATGGCCTGGAACTCACAGAGATCCTCCTGCCTCTGCCTCCTAAGTGCTGGGATTAAAAGCATTTGCCACCACTGCCCTGCACTTGATTGAAGCAATGTTCTTGGAGTGACTGGGTAGTGCATTGCTTTGATCCTAGCATTTCAGAGGGAGAAGCAGGTAGCAGAGGGAGAAGCGAGTAGCAGAGGGAGAAGCCGGTAGCAGAGGGAGAAGCAGGTAGTCTCAATGAATTTGAGAGCAGGCTGATCTACAAAGCAAGCTCCAGGTGAGCTGAGGCTGCATTAGCAAGACCTTGCCTCAAAATAAATGAATAAATAACATTCATGGAGTATGATTTCTTGCATGAGGCAGGCACTATCTCTGCTCATCCTCACGGCAACTTTGGGTTGATACCATTCTACTGGGTTGGCACTACATGCCTACAATTCCAGCACTTGGATGACTGAAGCAGGAGGATTGCCAAGAGTTCAAGGCCAGCTGGTTACGGAGTAAAACCCTGTCCAGTTTGTCAGTCTGTCACCTGGACTCTCCCTGCCCTGGTGATGGGTCCAGACAGGAGGCCACAGCACTCAGATGGTCTCCACATGTTCCAAGTCCCTCTGGGAGGCAACCTGCTCGTGGTTCGGGTATGACCAGACTTATTACTAACATCACAGGCATAGCGACAGGCCCAGGGGACAAGGTGGAGAAGGCCCACTCATGACTAAAGTGCTCACCTCTGTCTAGGCTTTCTGGACAGCTGGAGTGCCTCTGCTTCAGTTTGTTTCCCTGGCTAATAACAACTATTGGACATTTACCGTGTGCAGGCTCACAGAAGAGCCATTTACATCATTTAATCTCCACAGCACACCATGGGAGCGCTAGCAATTATAGACCTCAATTTATCAAGTGTGGTAATGAACTTGTCGAGATGGCAGTCGGGGAGAGGCGTGGTGAGATCCTGGTGGCCTACCCCGAACGCCGCCGCATTCCCTCTGGATTCCTCTTAGCTTCTCCCCTGCGAACGCAGTGGGCTGTGTGTGTCCCTCACACATCCGAGAGCAAGGATGACATTTGTCTTGCTCTCCTAGAAGCCTGGCGCCTGACAGCAGAACCAAGCACAGAGCAGGTCCAAGCAGGCGCCCAGGACACGTCTGTGGAAGGGGATGTATGTCAAGTTGCCTGTCCTCCACATCAGGAAGGGACCGTGACCTCTGCTCTCCCATTCCCAGCCGTCTGGGTAAGGACAGGTAGAGGGGGCACACTGACGGGTACCAGTGGATGGCATCCATCAAGTATCCTAATCTTCAGAAGTAAGCAGCCACAGCCCAAAGGGCTCAAATCAGGGCGTCTGTTCTTTATCATTCCTCCGTGTCTCTCCTCCCTCCTCCCGTCCCTTGGCCAGGTCCCCGGAAGGATGCCTGGACCTGATCCTCTTTGCCCTGTCTGAAGTGAATCAGCCCTGCAGGTGGTGAGAGAAATCTTCCCTCATTTATCCGATGGAGCTAATTTGATTTTAACTAAATGGAAGTGGTAATGATGTTGTTTTTCTCCAAAACAAGGGCGTGAGACCTAAAATCAAGAGCAGGCGCAGCAGCAGGAGCGACAGTGCAGTCGACCTTGTGGGACCTCAGGATGCAAAATGTAACACGGCCACTTCAGCCTGCACAAAACATAGCTTCGGTGCCCAACCAAACCCACTGTAGATCGCTGAAGTATTTACAGTTAATATTCCCCCTAAATGCCTTCTCAACTCTGACATGTAACAGCTATTTACTGGAGAATATTCAAACACAGAGTTGCAGGAGGTAGAAAGATCTTCATTTCTGGTATTGTGCCAACATGCAAATGCCATTTTCCATGAAAGGGAGCATGTTCAAAGACTGTCATAACCTCTTAGCAAAACGTGGTAGCCATTTCTCTGTATTCGTATACGAATTAATATAATTTTTGATGGTCACTTTACAGTCCAGAGGTCATTAAGCTTTTTCTCCATGGGGCCATCCTCCTCCCCCCCCCCCTCTCCTTCTTCTGTGTGTATGAGTGCTTTTTGCCTGTGTGTATATCTATGTACCATCTGTGTGACTGGTACCTGATGAGTCCAAGAAAAGATCATCACATTCCTAGAACTGGCATTACAGACATTTGTGAGACACAGTGTGGGTATTAGAAATTGAACCCAGCACTCTAGGAAGCAGAGGCAAGTAGATTTCTGAGTTTGAGGCCAGCCTGGTCTACAGAGTGAGTTCCAGGACAGCCAGGGCTATACAGAGAAACCCTGTCTGGAAAAAAACAAACGCAAAAAACAAAAACGAAAGAAAGAAAGAAAGAAAGAAAGAAAGAAAGAAAGAAAGAAAGAAAGAAAGAAAGAAAGAAAGAAAGAAAGAAAGAAAGAGAGAGAGGGGGGAAGGGAGGGAGGGAGGGAGGGAGGAAGGAAGGAAGGAAGGAAAGAAAGAAAGAAAGAAAAAGAAAGAAAGAAAGAAAGAAAGAAAGAAAGAAAGAAAGAAAGAAAGAAAGAAAGAAAGAAGGAAAGAAAGAAAGAAAGAAATTGAACCTGGGTTTTCTGGAAGAGAAGCCAGTGTGTTCTTAACTGCTGAGCCATCTCTCTAGGCCCCATTTATGTAAAGACATAAAAAAGAAAATTTTAGCTCAAGGACTATACGGAAACAGATAGTGGGTCACACCTGGCAGTACAGGTGTGCAATCCCAACACTTGAAGCTGAAGCAAGAACGTCATGAGTTCAAGGCCAGAGTGAAGCTGCACAGTGAGACCCTGTCTCACAAAGGTGTAGGCTGGGAGAGTGTTTGCCTGGCATGCTGGAAGTCTTGTGTTCAAGCCCCAAGACTGACAAAGCCAGGTGTGGTAGCACCGGCCTGTAGTCCCAGCACTCAGGGGTTCAGAGTCATCCTCAGATACATAGGGAGTTTGAGGCCAACCAGAAGCAGAAGATCCTGTCTCAATAAATGACAGACAGATGACTGGGATAAACTACTCTTACTCTGAGTCCGGAATAAAGTCAACTGGAAATCCTCCACTGAAGGATGTGAAGGTCCTTTCCACTCTCCTGCTGTCATAAATAATACTGTAATCAAACCTCTGTGGTTCCTTGGGATAAAATCCCTAGAGCCTCAGAGCCAAAGGAATATTCAAAGTGGGAACAGCAGGTGCTCCAGACAAGTTCTGTGCGGAGACTTGGGGACGGGCTTGCATGCTGGGAACACAGGTCACTAATTCTCCTGCTGAACCGGCATAACCACACAAGAGAGGAGCATCACTATGCCCGTGGAGAAGGCTGAGGGGAGGAGAGGTGAAACTGACCAGCAGGCCTTAAATTAGGTCTCGGTTCCTGGGATTCTAAACTCCTAGCCATTGCCCTTACATTCTCCCAGAGGTCAAGTTCAACCCCTTTGTTTTACAAATGAAGGCTCTGAGGCTTCTGAGTTACAGCAGTGGCCCCAGAGGCTGGGTGAACTAAGAGGGAATGGAGACTCTTCAAACAAGTCCAGCCGGTGCCAGCAGCCCGGTGTGGTGTGTGGTGTGTGTGTGTGTGTGTGTGTGTGTCCTGTGTGTGTGTCCAGCCGGAGCTCCCTCTATTTGCAGACAAAGGGTGATTACGCTCCCAGAGGACCAAAAACAAGCCTGGCTGGGCTGCGAGGACTGTGAGCTGAGTCCCTACCCACCACTTAAGAGGGGTGGCACTTGGCCAGAAATTAATTAGCTGTCTCAGTTCTGGCAGAACCTGGGAAGGAAAGTGGTTAATTATAATGAAGCCCAGAGAGCTTATCAAGGGGAAGATTATGTCTAGGTCACGGAAGCAAAAGGCCCCTGGGTTGACCGTGAGTGGCGAAACCTGCCAGGCTATACCTAGCAATAACCAGGCCAAAGGCCTAGCTTCCATCGAAAACCCAGAGCACACTCAGAGTTCTCCATTCCCTGATCCTGACCCTGCTTAAGGATGGCTGGATTGTGGGGTGAACTGTATCCAGATACCATGGAAGCTCCAAGAGTGTAGAATCGGGGGCTGGCAACATGGCTCAGTCAGTAAAGTGGGCTCTGTGTAAGCATGGGGACCTGAGATCAATCCCCAGGAGCCACAGAAACAAGCCAGGTGTGGTGGTGCTGAGGAAGCAAGACAGACAGACAGACAGATTTGCTGGGACGTGCTGGCTGGGTACCTAGCCTGCCCAAGCTAAGGCTTTGCACCCCAGGATCCAGTGAAAGATCTTATCTCAAACAGCAAGGTAGGTAGTTCCTGAGGCACGACACCCTGAAGCTGATACTGGGGTGTGTGTGTGTGTATGTGTGTGTGTGTGCGCGCGCGCGTGTGTGTGTGTGTGTGTGTGTGTATGTCTATATATGTGTGTGTATATGTCTGTGTCTCTGAATGTCTGTGTGTCTCTCTGTGTGTATGTATATGTCTGTGGGGTGTTGGAGGGAGGAAGAGAGAGAGTTCTTCAGTGTGGTAGTCAGGGCCTGGGTTTCCAGAAACAGGCCCTGACCCTCCTACAAACCATATGTGCCAGACTCCCCCACCCCACACCTACTCATAGAAACAGAGATGAGTAGTCGAGTGTTTGAAAAAGAACATGGAGGCTCGTGTGTGCTTCAGTGGTAGGACAATTGCTTAGTATGCACAATGCCCATCGTTAGATAGACCGCACACAGAAGGAAGGGGTTAAGGGGGCGGGGGAAGAACAGTATCGTCCCAGCTTTGATGGGACACAGGGGTCACTGTTGCCAACCATCAGAGAAAAGCTCCTGGAGGAGAAAGTCACTTACTAAAGTAAGTGAAAAGGGCCCATCATCCTAGCACCCGGTCCTGTCCCTTTAATCTGGTGGCTAGTGGGTTTCTTTTGTAGAGCCCAGCACCTCTATCAATGGAACCCAGTCCCCTTTAGAGAGCTAAGAACTATTTAGTGAGGCTTCTTAGGGCTAAGGCCTGCGTGAGCAGGGAACAGGGTAAGAATGGAGGGAACAGTTTCTGCTCTAAGAGAAGCCAGGAACAGAGGAGGGGCCAGAAAGGGCCAGAAAGGGGGGAGAAGCCAGAGAGAGGGGGAGAGAGAGAGAGAGAAGAGAGGGGGAGAGAGAGGGAGAAGAGGGAGAGAGAGGACAAACTGTGGCGATGCCACTGCCATAAAGCCTCGCTTACCGATCATCTCTCATCTCTGTGGTCAAGACGCCTATGCAGAGGGCAGAGGTCAGAGGTCAGCTTGCAGCTGCCCACCCTAGGTTTTGAGACAGGGACTCTCAGGAAGCCTGCAGTTCGCCTTTCAGCTGGGCTGGCTGGCCTGCGAGCCCCTGGGATGTGCCTGTCTCTGTCTCTGCCCCTGCCTGGCACTGGGGTCACAGAGGCATGTTGTGACACGGTTCTGTGGGGTCTGAACCATCTCCGCAACCTGATAAACAGAGTTTTGTCTCTGCCTCTGCTATCGTTTGAAGGAATCTCAAATTTCCCATGGTGAGTGAGGTAGTAAGAAGAAACAACCAAATATGGGGTTGGGGAAGGGGCCTTAAGAAGTGACCAGGGTTAGATAAAGCCAGGAGGGGCTCCCAAGATGGATCTGTGTGGCACCCACCTATAGTCCTAGAAAAGTGGGAAGCCAGTCAGGTGGATGGCATACCCCTTTAGTCCCAGCTCTCAGGAAGCAGAGGCAGGTGAGTTTGAGGCTATCCTGGTCTACATGGAGAGTTTTAAGGCAACCAAGGCTATATAATAAGATCCTGTCTCAAAAAAAAAAAAGTTTTTTTTTTTTTCTGGCTACAAGTCTATTCAACACTAAACAATGTCCTCCCGTTTTATTGAGGTGGCTGATGACATCCACGGCTGTATCTCTGACCTGGAAGTCAGCAGCTGACCCAGGCCCAGCCTTGGCTCTGGTCTCAGGATGGCTGTGGCCAGCACGGTGTCGGGTGTGGTCTCCAGAAGCAGGCAATCACGGACATATTGGGGAATTTGTGGGTAAGATACTAGTAGAAATGTCTGAGGAAAACCTTTCCTGGAGCCTGGAGACCTGAGGGGATACATAGCTTCATGCTATTAGAGCTGAGCTCACTGTGGTCTGCCTGCTCTGGGTGAGCGGGCATGCGAGAAAGCGTGTCTTGGCTACTAACACTCCCTCCATAAAACGTTCATCACTAAGTACATGGAGATTTGCCATTTATACAGCGTGGAGGCCTCACCAAAGGTTTATCTGCTCACACCTGAATGGGCTTCCTTCCTGGACATCATGGGAAAACTAGCAGTCTTGTTCCAAGATACAATATTTCCCTGATCTTAGGACCAAGTCCCAATTGAGAAAAGGTTCCTAAGGTCTCCAGAAGGCAGTCTTCACCTGGCACCTACCACGCTGAAGTGCTAACAAACTACGAATTCTGAACTTCTTTTATGAAGGGGACAGAGTTCCTTCATACAATGAAGCTCTTCTCCGGCATCGGCATGATGGCAGCCTGGTCTGACAAGATTAGAAAGTTCTTTATCACTCTTTGTCACACAGCCCCCCTCCTCTAAGTGATGGGAACCAGGAGGCACTTGAATATCGTCATCGCACTCAATCCTGACAAGAATCAGCAGCTAGCAGGGACCCTCAGCACTGCCCCAGAACTAGGCAGCTGGGAGAGTAAAGCTCTGAGAGGCAAAGGAGTCTGCCCAGGCTCCACAACCCTGTCTAACCTTTGCCTTTGTATGTCAACTCAGCTAAACGACTGTACACAGCTATCAAACTCAGGGATGGCTGGGAGGGAGTTTTATAATCAGCTGAGTTTAAATGAAGGAGATTAACCTCGATCACCTGTGGGAGCCCTATCTGAAGAGTCACAAGGCCTTCAGAATAACTCTGAGGGCCTCTGAGATGGCTCAGAAGGCAAAGGTGACTGGCACCTAACAACAGAAGCCTGGTAACCTGAGCTTGATTCTTGGAACCCGGGTAAAGGTGGAAAAGAGAACTGATTTCTCCAAGTTGTCCTTTGACTCACGCTGTGGAATGTGCCACCCCACTCCCCAAAGCTAAACTGAATGAAGTATTGCTTTAGGACACTGAGACCTTCCCCTTCTGGAAGAAGAATCAGTCTCCTATGGAATCTGACAGCTTTACTGGAGGGTTTCTGGACCGGCTGGTTTTGTGTGTCAACTTGACATAAGCTGGAGTTATCACAGAGAAAGGAGCCTCCCTTGAGGAAATGCCTCCATGAGATCCAGCTGTAAGGCATTTTCTCAATTAGTGATCAAGGGTGGGAAGGCCCCTTGTGAGTGGTACCATCCCTGGGCTGGGGGTCCTGGGTTCTATAAGAATGCAAGCTGAGCAAGTCAGGAGAAGCAAGCACCCTTCCATGGCTTCTGCATCAGCTCCTGCCTCCAAGTTCCTGCCCTGTGTGAATTCCTGTCCTGACTTCCTTTGGTGATGAACAGCAATGTGGACATGTAAGCTGTGTAAACCCTTTCCTCCCCAATTTGCTTCTTGGTCATGATGTTTTGTGCAGGAATACAAACCCTGACCAATCTGGAGACTCTTGTACCAATATCAGATTTACCTATATCAGACCCCCGGAATGGTAACCCACTGGCTCGTTTTTCAGTGATAAAAATAGAATTAATAAAGACTCAGGCTAAGCTCAGGGTCAGCGAATAAGGGTCTCGTCACCCCTTATCCAGAAAAGGACATGACCTGACATTGGATCGTGAGGGTCAAGGTTATAAAAGCCATCATGGCCAGGCGGCAGTGATACACATCATTAATCCCAGTACTGGGGAGGCAGGGGCAGGCAGATTCTGTGAATTTGAGGCCGGCCTGGTCTACAGAGAGAGTTCCGGGACAGCTAGGGATACACAGAGAAACCCTGTCTTAAAGGCAGGTTGTGGGGCTGGAGAGATGGCTCAGCAGTTAAGAGCAATGACTACTCTTCCAAAGGTCCTGAGTTCAAATCCCAGAAACCACATGGTGGCTCACAACCATCCATAATGAGATCTGACACCCTCTTCTGGTGTGCCTGAAGACAGCTACAAGTGTACTTACATATAATAATAAATAAATCTTCAGGAAAAAAAACCACCATAGGCGAGTAGTGAAGATTACGTGAGAATTTGTGTCTTGGATCTTCTAAGGATAGCATGGCTGCTCCACACGCTAGGCTTTGCCAGGCTGCCCTGGGGTGACCTTCCTAAGGAAGCAGGTGGAGCACCGCATGGCTACCTGCCCATCCAGCAGCTCTGCTTGCTCCCCCAAGGACTGATGGAAAACCACCAGACACTGGGCACTCTGGCAGGATACACATTTGTAACCAAGGGAAGCAGATGCTGCCCCACAGGTCCTGCAGGGTTATCTGGCTCAGCCAGAGCAGCAGTTTCTCTCCTGACTTAACCTTTCTCCCGGGGGCCCAAGTGCTAGGCAGCCAGGCCACAGCATCATAGCACCGACTCTTCTGTAGGAGCCACACAAGCCTCATCAGGGCACACAGGCCTAAAACGCTTCCTCCCAAGCCCGCCTCTGCTCAGCTGTCACTTCTCATATACATCTGCATTCCCTCCACCCCATCTTCTTTGCCTGTTTAGTTTTCTTAATTGCCTGTGGATAGTGTGTGTGTGTGTTTAGCCCCCCTCCTTGAATTTCAGAACCTCTGCCTTTCAAGAGCTGAAACTTCAATTGTACACCACCACTCATTTGCTGAGTCAGGACTGGGAATTGAACCCAGGGCCTCCCAGCACAGTAGGCAAGCCCCTCCTCCTCCAACCGGATCACGCTCTCAACCATGTGTCTGTCTTCTGCTGACTAACTTATTGCCTATCCTTTCTCCATTAAAAAACGGCAGCTCCCAGAGGATAGGGACTGCGTCTCTGCTGTTGCTTTGTGCAGGTTTCTGGAAGTGTGTCTCAAGTTCAGGAAGAGCCACCGGTAGGAAGGTGCCACCTGCTGCTATGCGGTAATTTAGTGCCTCCCAGGTCACAGACCAGAAAGCAGGCTCAGCAAGGGACTTGGATCTGAGCCCATTTAGCCACGTCTCCAGCGGCTCTGCTCACACTGCCCCCAGGAAACCTGGGGTTCTGTAGGTCTGGATGACAGTGACCACAGTCCCCAGAACTGCCCTATGCAGTCCCAACACGACTGGCAGGGGTGGGACATAGCTGTAGTCGCAGGACTTCCACTTTAAAGGAGGAGTCAAGTCATCCTGTGACGTAGGGAGTCAGGGGACAGTCTGGCCTAAGTCAGTCTCTGTCTCAAGTAAATTTTAAAAAGAACCCCTTTCTTTTACATTTTAAATCTTTTGGTTATTGTTTTAAAATTAACTCAGTTATTTATTTTTATTTTGGGTATAGGCAGGGTTTTAGTTTGGGTGGTTTTCCAAGACAGGATTTCTCTGCATGCCCTAGAACTCATTCTGTAGACCAAGATAGCTTCAAACCAGAGATCCACCTGCCTCTGCCTCCAGAGTGCAGGGATTAAGGCATGTGCTGCCACTGCCTGGTGTGTATATCGAGTAGCCTGCATGTGTGTTTGCACACCACGTGCATGCCTGGTGCCCGTGGAGGCCAGAAGAGAGCATCTGATCTCCTGGAATTAGAGTTACAAACAACTGTGAGGCAACTGTGGGTGTTGCCAATTGAAACCAAGTTCTCTGGACAACAGTTGATTTCCTGAGCTGTTGGGCCATCTCCATCCCAAGAGCAGGCCCTTCCCGCTCAGTGCCCCCCCCCCGCCCCCCCCCCCATGCCTCCACATTCTTTTTTCATGCACACTACTGTTGTAGTAAATATTTAATCTCAATCTGGGCTTTCTACCCTGCCTTTGATCATTCACTTCCCAGATAAAAGACATACAACCTTTATATTCATAATAAACCTTTCAAGCTCTTAGACCTGGGCAGAGACTGGCCTCTAAGCTATGACGATCTACTTCCCAATCAATAACTTCGAGTTATAACTTGCCATGTTCTATCTGGGCAGGTTTTAATTCCAACTGGCCAGCCCTCAAGGCCATGTGTTCAAGATTCTTATACTGAGATGTCTTCTCCTCTCTCCACTTTCTTCTCTCTCTTCCTTGTGGTCCTGCTTCTGACCGAAAGCCCAGCCAAAACTCTACCTACCCCTCTTCTGCCCAGCTATTGGCCGTCTGCATCTTTATTCAACTAGTAGTTTGGTTTTTTTTTTTTTTTTTTGTTTTGTTTGTTTTTTTGTTTTTTTGTTTTTTTTTGGTTTTTTGGATTTTGGTTTTTTTCGAGACAGGGTTTCTCTGTATAGCCCTGCCTGTCCTGGAACTCACTCTGTAGACCAGGCTGGCCTCGAACTCAGAAATCCGCCTGCCTCTGCCTCCCAGAGTGCTGGGATTACAGGCTTACAGGCGTGCGCCACCACCGCCCAGCTCAACTAGTAGTTTTTGATTAAGGAGAAAGGTCACATAGTATCACTTTTTGTGCACAACCAGGCTTTGGGCAAGTAACCATACACATAAATAAAAATAACATTTTTTTTTCTTTTTTGGTTTTTTTCAAGACAGGGTTTCTCTGTGTAGCCCTGGCTGTCCTGGAACTCACTCTGTAGACCAGGCTGGCCTCAAACTCAGAAATCTGCCTGCCTCTGCCTCCCAAGGGCTGGGATTAAAGATAATACATTTTAAAAAAATTATTTGTGTGTATGTATGTGTGTGTGTGCTAACACGTGTGAACTGAGGACCTCTGGAAGAGCAGTCTCTGAGATTTCTCCAGCCCTGACCGCCCCCTGCTGCCTGTGCTACAAGGGTTCTTGTACTGAGCTCTGGCATCTCCTGAGTAGGAAATCTTCTGACCTTGTTGGACTTTGAAGTTGAGGCTCTGTCTTTTCCCTCATCACAGAGGCTAGGAAAGCTGCCGAGGACAAGCTTCTTCCCTGCCCTTCCAGGCCTGAGACAAAGCCACTGATTTCTGCAGCTGTGCTGGAGAAGCTATAAATCAGGAGAACACAGCCAGATACCCCACCCCACCCTGCAGCCCGCAACTGGAAACGGGGCCGCGTCAGCCTGCGTGTTGGTAACTTGCTAATTTAAGCCAGGCTTTCTATTCTACCCTGCGATTACCCTCCTTCCTGTGCATGTGACGATATTCTGGGTGGGCAATTTGATTTCAAAGTCCCAGGATCCTGAGTTTAATGAAATCATGCCTTCCCTTGCCTCTCAAAGTCTAGATATCTGGCAGGGGTGTGTGTGTGTGTGTGTGTGTGTGTGTGTGTGTGTGTGTGTGTGCAGGGGTTGAGTCCTTGGGTCACAGGGCTTGAGACTTATTCTTGTGATCCCAGCTGGAGGTGAGGAAGTCTGAATTTTTGCCAGTCTTATCTTTTCTCCATCTATTTTATTTTTAAGATTTATTTATTTTATGCATATGAGTACACCACCATTGCTCTCTTCACACACACCAGAAGAGGACATCAGACCCCATTACAGATGGTTGGGAGCCACCACGTGGTTGCTGGGAATTGAACTCAGGACCTCTGGAAGACCAGTTGGTGCTCTTTTTTCTTTCTTTTCTTTTTTTCTTTTCTTTTCTCTTCTCTTCTCTTCTTTTCTTTCTTTCTTTCTTTTTTTTTTTTTTTTTTGATTTGTTTTTTTCGAGACAGGATTTTTCTGTGTAGCCCCGGCTGTTCTGGAACTCCTCTGTAAGCCAGGCTGGCCTCGAACTCAGAAATCCACCTGCCTCTGCCTCCCAGAGTGCTGGGATTACAGGCATGCGCCACCACCGCCCGGCTGCAGTTGGTGCCCTTGACCACTGAGCCATCTCTCCAACCCCACTGTTGGCTTTCTAGTGTCTGCTTTATCCCTTCAGCAACAGGACGCTCTCCATACAGGATGGCAGCCAGTTCTTCCTTAAAGAGGTTTGACTGCAGGAAAGGACTATACAGAAATCGTAGGAGATGTCTACAACCACAAACATTCAAAATAATCATAGAAGCCAGGCAGGGTGGCACACACCTACAGTCTTAGCACTCAAGAGGCAGAGGCCGTCAGATCCCCAAGTTTGAGGCTAGTATGGTCAACAGAGTGAGTCCCAGGACAGCCAGGGATTCACAACGAAATCTGTCTTTAATGCCCTCCCCAACAAGAAAGAATACTCCAACTAGTCCACTCTACACTGAGGAGATGACTCAGCATTTAAGAGCACAATAGTTCCTACAGAGGCTCCAGGCTCAACTCCCAGCACCCACTGGTTGGTTCTCAACCACCTACAACTCCAGTTTCTTGGGATGTGATGACCTCTCCTGGCCTCAACAAGAACCAGGCATGCATGGGTACATGTCCAAACACACACACAAGGCATGCATGGGTACATGTCCAAACAAACACACAAGAAAAAAATCCACACATAAAATTAAGTAAATAAATCTAATTTAAAAATTAAAAGAAGCCAGGCAGTGGTGACACATGTCTGTAATCCCAGCACTCTGGGAGGCAGAGGCAGGTGGATTTCTGAGTTCGAGGCCAGCCTGGTCTACAGAGTGAGTTCCAGGACAGCCAGGGCTATACAGAGAAACCCTGTCTCGAAAAAAACAAAATCCAAACAAAAACAAAAACCAAATTAAAAGAAAAGGGCGATGACAGGCCTGGAAAATGACTCCGAGGTTGGGAACACTTGTTGGCGATGCTGAGGACCCAGGCTTGAGTCCCAGCGTCCACATGAAGGCCCACAACATCCATTAGCTCCAGTTCTGAGAGATTTGTCGCCCTCTTCTGACCAACTTGGACATCAGGCATGCACATGGTATACATATATACATGAAGGCAAAATACTTATATAAAATAAAATAAATAGAGCCCAAAAAAATAAAAATAGCAAATACGTTTTAAGAATACAAGTTGCTCAATAGAAGAATACACTCACAATATAGCTATCAAAATCCATGGACTTTTAAAAATATTTATGTATGTATGTATGTATGTATCCATCTATCTATCTATCTATTTATCTATCTATTTATTTATTTATTTGGTTTTTCGAGACAGGGTTTCTCTGTGTAGTCCTGGCTCTCCTGGAACTTACTCTGTAGACCAGGCTGGCCTCAAACTCAGAAATCCGCCTGACTCTGCCTCCCAAGTGCTGGGATTAAAGGCATGTTCCACCACTGCCCAGCCTATAAGAATATTTTTTTTCATTTTTTTATTCGATTTATTTTTTATTTACATTTCAAATTATTTCCCCTTTCCTAGCCCCCCTCCCACAAGAATATTTATTTTTATCTTATGTGTGTATGAATGCTTTGCCAGCTACTTTGTCTATGCACCATATTCATGCAGTACCCTCAGAAGCCAGAAGAGGGCGTCAGCCTGGAGTTACAGAAGATTAAGCTGCCATACCTGTCTGTACTGGGGTTTGAACCTGGGTTCTCTGGAAGAGCAGGAAGTGCTGTCTACACCTGAGCCATCTCTCTAACCCTAAACCAGCTTTTAAAAAACTGTTTCCCTTATCCCTTTGGTTTTGTTATTTTGAAACAAGGTTTCAGTTTTGTATCTCAGGCTTGCTAGAAGGCAGGATGATCAGAAACTGAAGCCCAGTGTGGGCTAGAGTAAAATCTTGCTATTATCATCATTCACACAATCTTACAAAATCCATAGAACTGGATCCTGATTTCCCTATGCAATCCTAATTTCATAAAGACGTGTGTGTGTGTGTGTGTGTGTGTGTGTGTGTGTGTGTGTGTGTTTAGAAACAAAGATGGGGGAAAACCCCGTAAATGACTAAGCTTTCCTCTGCAGTAGGATTATGGATAATATCAACTTCTGCTGAAAGGTCTCCGGAAGTAACTATCTAGTTATCTTTATTATGAAAGGAAGCTTCTAATATGGACCTGATAAAGTTTCCCTGTAGCATCCAGCCAGAGCTCCCGCACAGTTTAATAAATGTTGGCTGAGTGAAGGCGAGGGAGCCTCACCCCTCCCCTTCACGGCCAGCTTTACGCATACTGCTTCTGAACAGCTACTGAACACCTGGAGCTGGTTTGCACCTCATGACTTCTTTACTCTTATCCCATAAGGGTCTACCACCCTCCCATTCCACAGAGCAGGCCACCGAGGCACAGAGAGATCATAGATGTATTGTTTAAGCACACTTAGAAAACATCACTGTCTGATGATGGCCACTGTTTGATAGTCATTGTATAACAGTCACTGTGATGGCCACTGTATGATAGTCACCATGTGATGGTGACTATGTGATGACCATTGAGGGATGGGCTCAGTGTTATGGCCCCTGTGTGGCTCTAATGTCCAGGTTTGCAGCTGCTGGTATCAATTACTGAGACCTTGAGATTTGCATAAACCTAGCCTCCTTCTCTCCCTGCCTCTCAAGCCTAGCACAGGCAGAGTGATTAAGGTGGTTTGGGGGCTCAGAAAGACCAGGACTAAGTCTGTAACCCTACAACTTGAGCAGTAGATGAGACAGGAAGAGGGGAAGTTAACATTCATCCTCAATAATACAGCAAGTTGGGACCAGCCTTGGCTACAGGAGACCCTGTCTCAGAACAAAAGCTGAACTTCCACTCCTTTGCAGTGAGAGGCACTTGCTGCCTCTGAGCCCATGTCCTGGTCTATGAATGAGAAAAGGTCCCACTGTAGGACTGAAGTGCAGGTTGGAGAATCCCTAGAATCCAGGAGAAGCTCAGGAGAGACTCTGTGTCCTTGGTGACTCCTCCTACTCACTCCACTGTGTCTGTGACTCACACACTCCTCGGGGAATGATCCTAAGACCTAGGAAATGGCAGATTCTGGGCAAGACCAGCAGGCCCTGCCTCGGCTCACTCTCCACTCCTCTGTTTTGCTTCATCCAAAGTCACTGGGCTAGTTTCTGCCTTCCTATTAGGTCTAGTGGGCTTGAGTTTCAGAGAGAGGCTAAGAAGGCTGGAGGCAGGGGTTCCGGTTACCTGTCCAGGGCTCCTCCCATTGCCTGGTACTGGCCTCTGATTCCGTAACAGCTGCTCTCTGTCTGTCTGGTCCACCCCTTTACGAGACCCACTCCTGGACCATCATTCTTCACAGATGGCTCTCCTAACAATCCTGACACACAAAGCCCCTTGACTTCCCAGCATGGAAGGCCCGAGCTTGGGGCCAAGAACCTGTCCAGACTCCGATTCCACATCCAGACTAGCAGCCAGAGAGAGCCCCAGCACACAGCCTGTCCCGACCACCCAGGCCTGTCTCCAAGCTTCCCCTTAGGGTCTCACTCCTTTCCCCCTGATCGCCCCTTGTCCCTATGCTCTATGGCACTCCTCCAACATCTATCTGCAACTTCTTGGGATTTCTAAACAGCAAAGACTTAAGTGGGTAGACTCAGACTGGCTCCAGGCACTACTGAAGCTCAGAACAGAGCCGACGCCTCCGCTTCCAGCAATCCCAACAGCCCTTGCGCTTCGGACAATCCCGACCACCCCAGGGAGAAGGACACCACTTTTATGGTTCTCATGCCTTTGTCCTGCAGCCTCTCTGCCTTCATGGTCACCCAGGCCCCAGTGAAACCCTCTGCTCCCTACTGTACCTCGACATGCTATTCTCTCTGCCTGAGATGCCTCACCCCACCTCTCCATTAAGCCAACTACAGCATCCAGGACAACTACTTCTCAGTCCAAGGATCACCTCCTCTGGCTAAATCAAGTCCCTGCTCTGAATCCCACAGCCCTAGGATCCTGCATTTGATCCTAGAGTTGCAACAAACCTTGGGTTCCTGGAGTGTGGCTGTAAGGGGCCAAAGGCCATGTGAGGCTTGTGGCTGGGCATCAAGGGCTCTCATGCCTTTAGTTTCAGTACGTGGGGGGTGCGGTTGGGGGGGCAAGGCAGGTGGATCTCTATCAGATGACTTCAAGGCCAGCCTGGTTCTACACAGTGAACACAGCCAAGGCTGTGCACTGCCCTCCCTCAACCCCCACCCCCCCAAAAAGAAGGAAGCCTGAGGCTGGGCAGGTGTGTTGATGATGAACATCAGCAAGTATTATTGTTCTATTTGTTGACTGACAAAATGTGTGCCCTTGCAGGATGGGAGACAGGGCCCTCTGTGGAAACTATAGACAACTAAGCCCCAGCTACCCACTCTGCACACCTGCAGCAGCTGCAGAAATGCTGGTTGATCCAGACCCCCAACACTCACCAAAGGCCTAGGATGCTTCCAGGTGCCTGCTATGAGGCCACTACCTGCATGCCTCCGTTAAATCTTCCCAACAGCCTGTTGTGGGGTTTTGGGGGAGAGGGGGCGTGACAGGGAGGTTGGGGAGGGTTGGTTTCTCTGTGTAGCCTTGGCTGTCTTGGAACTCGCTCTATAGACCAGAGTGGTCTTGAACTACACACAGAGATCTGCCTGCCTTTGCCTCCCAAGTGCTGGGATTAGAGGCATGCGCCACCACTGTCTGTCCCCAACAGACTATTCTAAGTGTTGTATATTTCCAAATGAGGTAAATGAGGCTCAGGGAAGTTGAGCTGTTTGGCCAAAGCCACATTGTTAGGACATGTTGAAGTTGGGATAGAAACTGGGTACAATCTGCCCCACAGCCATGACCTTTACCTCTGCACTGTGCCATCTTTATGGAATGTCTTCTGCATGAGAGTCCAGAATCTGAACCCCTAATCTGAGCAAGAGAGGGGACAGAGGCAAGAGATACATGCAGTCTAAACAAGACAGGGTCTTAGTGCTCCCAAATCTCAAAGGTGTGGCTTGAGAACTCATCTCAGCCCGGGGCACCTAGGCAGCAAACAGGGGGAAAGCAAAACCTTTCATTTACATACTGCAAGTTGTGGAGCCTGCTGTGAGCCCTTACCTTAGTACAGGGTCTGGAGGGGACACTTTACTTACCTCAGTGTGCTCACAGATATGGATGAGTGGGAAACATTTTGCTTTGTTAATTCAGGCAGTTCTCAGCCTTACGTGTCTGTAGGCAAGTACTCTGCCATTTAACTATATCCCAAGCCTCAAATTCTCTATGTAACCAAATGTGACTTTGAACTTCTGAGCCTTCTGCTTCAACACTCCCCAGGGCTGAGGTTACAGCCATGGACCACCATGTCCAGTTTATAGTGTGCTAGGGACTGAACCCAGGCATTCATGCATGCTGCAAAAGCTATCAATCAAGCTACATTCTGTGTCCCCTAAAGGTCCTATTAATAATCTCATTCTACTTATCTATCTATCTATCTATCTATCCATCCATCCATCTATCCATCCATCCATCCATCTTTCTTTCTCATCTATCTATCTATCTATCTATCATCTATCTATCTTTCTTTCTTTCTCATCCTCTCTTCTTTTACTTTGAGAAGGGGGGCAGTGTCTTGGTATATTCTCTAACTGGCCTTAAACCCACTCTGTAGCCCAGGCCTCAAGGAGGATAAACCTGCCCTGAATCATGTCCTGAGTTCCTGACCACATGGCCACCGGGGAAGGGAAGAGAAAACCCAAGGCCAGTCCACAGGAACTATAGGTCTCTTCATCAGAGAACATGCAGCACAAAGACTGGCGTTCAAAGCCATCCTGGGTGTCTCCATCACCTAGGACCTCTAGAGGTTCAACAAGAAAGGATGCAAATACACTCTCAGTTTCATGCAGAATCACAAACGGATGTTTTGGGACAAGCACTCACAGAGCAAGCACAGAAGATGCCTGCTAAATGTGATTTGGGTAGTGTCCCCATAGCTCGAAGCAGACAGCATGCTCCAGAGACCTAAGGTATCGTGTAGAGCACCTCAGCTCACCCCTGTAAGGTTTCAGAGGACCAAACACACATGCTCCTGTCAAATTGCCCAATCACCAACTGTGTGTGTGGCAGACACATAAAGTGATGCCAAACTGTCCCACCTCTGTGATGCAGAAGTAGAGATGTCAAGGATCATTAAATGTTATGTTGTTAGGTTAAGCTAGTGCAAACACACACACACACACACACACACACACACACACACACACACACACACGCGCGCGCGCGCGCGCGCCCTGTCCTCATAATCCCAGAACACCTGGCCTCTATGCAGGGCTTTCAGGAACCTGGGAAGTCGGGGTTGGGTATCCTGATCTACAGACAGAAGTGTCCACTCTGACCCTGGGACCAAACCATGCGACACCCTCTGCCGACTCACCGGACGATGCCAAACATGACGAGCACGTTGCCCAGCAGCCCCACGGCGCACACAGCCGAGTAGAGCGCGGTGATAGCGATGGCCAAGGCGAGGGACGAGGCACTCCGGGCGCCCGGCGACCCCGAAGCATTGGCGCCCGCGCTGGGGAAGGCGCTGGGAAAGGCGTCCGAGACGTTGGTGAGGAGCGAGAACTGCAGCTCCGCACGGGCAGAGGGCACCGGCTCCATGGCGCCGCCGCGTCCGTCTCCACCGTGCGCCCTGGGCGCAGGGACCCAGCGAGTGGCGCGCGGAAAACGAGGCCACCGCCCCGACGCCGCAAGCTGCAGCGCTCGCTCCCGCCTCCTCCGCCCGGCCGGCCGCCCGCAGCGCTCGCCCAAGCCCCGGGAGCCCCGAGCCGCGCGCACCACGTGGTCCGGAGGCGGCCGCCAGTCTGCGCCCGCGATCGGGGGCGGGCGCTGCACCACCGGGCTCTGAGCTGGGCCGGAGAGGCCTCCTGCACGCTCCCTGTTCGGGCTCCACTGACTCCAGGCGCCCCCAGCCCGGCCCGGCCTCCCGCCCTGCCCCGGTAACACTTTGGAGTCAGAAGAACCTGGATGCGAATCCCGCCTCCCGCCTCTTCACGGACGACGGGAGTAACCTTGAGCGAGCCGCTTAAGCGCTCTCAAGTTCATTCTCTGTGTCTGCATGATGAAGAAAATCTCCTGCCACCTTCAGAGGGTTTGGGGGAGTTGAAGACAACAGAGTAAAGAACTCAGATTTTTCCCCCTGTGACTCCGCGCTGTGTGCGCT
Source organism: Apodemus sylvaticus (assembly GCF_947179515.1). Classification (NCBI taxonomy): domain Eukaryota; kingdom Metazoa; phylum Chordata; class Mammalia; order Rodentia; family Muridae; genus Apodemus; species Apodemus sylvaticus. Next base: position 145,673,924 of record NC_067474.1, read on the forward strand.
CTGCTCCTTGCCATGTCTTCTAAAACTGTCAAGTGAGTGATTTCTGACCAAGAAACACAAACAAAACCGTCCCGTTCCCCCAAAGGCTTCCAGTGAAAACTGGAAATATGATTGGCTACAACGCCCAAGGGGTAACACTGGAAATAAACCCACCTGGGTCTGTACGGCTTGGCACAGGAGATGGAATACATAAACCGCCATCAAGGTCACTAGCCATCTCACCATATCAAGCTGAAAAGGTCACGACTATCTGGACAGATGCGTGTGTGTTACTAGAGACACAACTTTCCTGCCTGGATCTATGCTCTGAGCTAGCAGGCTGCTTCTGCTATAAGTAAAACCACAAACATCTGTTATCAGCCATGCTTTTCTGCGCCCCATTCATTAGCTCCACATTCACACTGACGGTGCCTAACGAAAGAGCCAGGTACATTGGTGTGCATAATCAGATGGAGGCCCGGCTCCCAAGGGCTTACAGCTCACACGGAAAGAGATACATCGATTCTGAAAATCACAATGAGGTCCATTTCGAGGAATGTGGGGACAGGGTAGGGTCAGGATAGCATTCGTAAAGGAAATGGCACTTGACACTAATTCAGGAGTGGAGAGACTAGGGAAGAAATAGGAAGGGCACTCTAGAAAAAAAAGAAAAACATATATAAAGATCCTACAACTGAAAAGGACTGAAAACCGGGGTGACAGCAGGGAGCTCGGTGGGCGGGTTTTAAAGACCAGTGGGCTGGATTTGTTTGCTTCCCTCACCTTGCCTAAATGTATCTGGGAAGAGGGAATCTTAACTAAGAAAATGCCCCGTAATATTAACCCATAGGCAAGTCTGTGCGCCATTTTCTTGATCAATGACTGATGGGGAGGAGCACCCAGCCCACTGTGGGAGGTGCCACCCCTGGGCAGGTGATCCCACCAGGGTTGTATAAGAAAGCAAGTTGAGCAGACCTGTAAGGAGTGTTCCTCCGCGGCTTCTGCTGCAGTTCTTCTTGGAGTTCCTTAGAGGACAGATTGTGATGTGGAAGTGTAAGTCAAATAAACCCTTCCCTCCCTAGTTGCTTTTGATCCTGGTGTTTGATCACAGCAATAGAAACCCTGACTAAGGCAAGCAACTTAAGCAGGGCTGGAGAGATGGCTGAATGGTTAAGAGTACTTGCTGCTCTTGCAGAGGCCTGGAGTTCAGCTCCCAGCACCCACACGGTGGCTCTCAACAGTCCGTACTCCGGTTCTAGGGGCTCTGACGCCCTCTATAGACACTACATACACATGGTACACAGAGACATTCATGCAGGCAGACACACATAAAGTAAAAATTAACAACAACCAGGCATGGTGGCACACATCTTTAATCCTAGCACTTGTGAGGCAGGGACAGGTGGAACTCTGTGAGTTCAAAGCCAGCCTGGTCTACAGAGGCAGTTCCAAACCAATCAGGCCTTCGTAGTGAGACCTTTCTCTTAAAAAATTATAATAGCCGGGTAGTGGTGGCACAAGCCTTTAATCCCAGCACTCGGGAGGCAGAGGCAGGCGGATTCCTGAGTTCAAGGCCAGCCTGATCTACAGAGTGAGTTCCAGGACAGCCAGAGCTACACAGAGAAACCCTGTCTTGAAAAACCAAAATAAAATAATAATAAATTAAATTAAATTAAAAACCAAGGACATCCTTATGGGCCAGTTGTGCTGTTAGAGTAGCAAATAAAGGGAGATCATAGCCGGGCGGTGGTGGCACACACCTGTAATCCCAGCACTCTGAGAAGCAGAGGTAGGCAGATTTTGGAGTTGAGGCCAACCTGGTCTACAGAGTGAGTTCCAGGACAGCCAGGGCTATACAGAGAAACCCTGTCTCGAAAAAAACAAATAAAAAAACCCCAAAACAAACAAACAAGCAAAAAACAAAAGGTAGATCATGTGACTGGCTCTCCCTTCTTCTCCAGCCAAGATCCTGAGCCATCCTTTTCCTTAAGGTCCCCAGCTGTTCCAGAACATTCTCTCTCTCAAGCTGTCGCATGCCTGGGAATTCTTTGTCTAGTCAGATAGAGAGGGCAAGGGTCAAAGAATAAAATCTTACAGGTCTGGTCTGGTTATTTGTTTTCCTTACAGGAGCAGGTTACCTCCTGGGTTGTGAAAGTCTAACGCCACATCTACTTATAGATGACAGTTTAGGGGACAATTCCAGGCAGAACTTGCAGGGATCTCCAACACTGAAAAGTTTACTCTCCCCAGCAGTTCTTTGCTGTTCATGTGACCTAAGCCAAGAAGCCCGGAGTGTGGAGTGAGTCTGCTGAGCCTCCTAATGGTTTATTTCTTGTGAGTTCACAAGCCTTCCCACTCAATCCCTCCAGAGGATCTTTTTTCTTCTCTTTTTAAATAAGATCATACCATACAGCCCTGGGACTCACTATGTAGACTAGGTTAGTCTCAAACCTGTGGTGATCCTCTTGACTGTGCCTCTTGACTGTGCTAGAATTGCAGATAGGAGCCACCATGCCTGACAGTCAGGCCTGTGGTGGTTGAATAAGAATGGCTTGCATAGGCTCAACTATTTGAATGCTCAGTCATGGGAGAGGCACTACTTGGTAGGATTAGGAGGTGTGGCCTCTTTGTTGGAGTAGGTGTGGCCTTGTTGGAGGAAGTGTGTCACTGGGGGGTGGGGGAAGGCTTTGAGGTTTTAGAAGCCAGGCCCAGTCTCTCTCTTTCTCTCTCTCTCTCTCTCTCTGCCTGCTGCCTGCAGATCCAGATGTAGAATTCCAAGCTACTTCCCCATGATCATATCTACCTACATGCCGCCGCCACCGTATTCTCCACCATGATAATATGGACTAAACCTCTGAACTGTAATCCATCCCTAATTAAATACTTTCCTTTATAAGAGCTGATGTGGTCATGGTGTCTCTTCACAGCAATAGAACAGTGACTAAAACACAACAGAAGTGTTGCTGTGCTCCAGGCACTGCGATGGGTATCTTATCCATGGCTCAGCATTGAACAACATAGTCTTTTTATTGTCCCATTTTACAGATAAGAAAACTGAGAGTTAGCACTAAATTATCCCATATGTTAACTATTCTTATAAGATCTTTTCATCATCTTAAAGATACCAGGTCTGACTGATCCTTGAAGCCAGGAGAGGCCTGGTCACACTGGGTGCTCGGGGCATGTCATTTGAAATACTAAAGATGCCAAAGCAGGTTAGAACAGGCCATATTGGTGCTTCGCAGTTCTGTGCTCTTGGGTAATGACCCGGGTTCTGAGAGTAGGCTGGCAAGGAAAATCCCTTCCTGACCCCCAGCATGAGTCGTATATCAAGACATTTATTCTTTCCCAGAAAGAACAGAACCAGGGGCTGGAGAGATGGCTCAGCAGTCAAAAGCCGGTATTGGTCTTGCAAAAGACCCAAATTTGCTTCCTAGCATCCATGTTGGGAAGTTCACAACTGCCTGTAGCTCTAGCCAGGGGGATCAAACACCTCCATCATCCTCCAGCACCTGCACTCCCATGCGCGAGTGTGCACATGTCGTGTGTGTGTGTGTGTGTGTGTGCATGCATGCATGCACACACCAGCAAGAGCACACACACCCACACACAAACACACACGCCTGAAAAAGAATCAATTTTTTAAAACACTTCTCATATCTTTTTAAGAGAACACACCAGAAGACCCCCAGCTCATTCTCCTTTTCTTTCACCCTCCCCATTCACACCCAGTGGCCACCTGAGCTCCACCCTCAGCTGGAGAACCCCACCCCCACCGACCTGCACCCCAGGCTTTCCCACTCAACCATCAGAGGACTTGTGAAACAAGATTTTTTTACTGTGATCATATAGGTGGCTAGATACCACCCTCATCTCAAATGCTCTGAAGTACTCAGAGACTTTGGTGCAAAGGGAGAAACTAGGATATGGGAGGAAAAAAAGGGCTCTTCCGGCTTCTGGACTCCTCCCAACCCATCCAACAAAACCTGCCCCTTTTTCTCCCTCCTATATTAGGACTTTTAAAAATTCTTTTCCCTCTACTTGAAAAGTTAAGTCACTACCTGAGGCTCTTAATATGCATTCTTAATGTGTGTGATGGTTTGTATATGCTTGGTCTAGGGAGTGGCACTACTAGGAGGTATGACCTTTTTGGAGTAGGTGTGTCACTGTGGGTGTGGTCTTTGAGACCCTCATCCTAACTTCACGGAAGCCAGTATCCTCCTAGTAGCCTCCAGATGAAGGTGTAGAACTTTCAGCATCTCCTGCACCATGCCCACCTGGACTCTGCCATGCTCCCACCTCGATGATAATGAACGGAACCTCTAAACCTGTAAGCCAGCCCCACTTAAATGTTGCATTTGTTATGGTGTCTTTTCACAGCAGTAAAACCCTAGGACAACGTGTAATTCATTAATGGTTTGTTTCTATAATTCAGCAATAGAATGCTTGCTTAGCAGGTATGTCCCAAGGTTTGACCTGTAGTATATCATACTAAATAAATTAATAATACAAGTTCCTTTGTAAACTCTTTACTGACCCTCTTACACCTATACACACCCCAACTAGGTCAGGCTTTATCAGTCAGGTTCTCTAGAGGAGGGAAACCAACAGAAAGATTATGTATTAAAAGGAGACTAAACCGGGAGTTGTGGCACATAACTTTAATCCAGTATTCTGGAGACAGAGGCAGACAGATCTCTAACTTCAAGGCCAGCCTGGTCTACAAAGTGAGTTCCAGGGCAGTCAGGGCTACACAAAACTCAAAACACATGTGCATGCGCACACATACACACACACACACACACACACACACACACACACACAGGAAATTGATCCTATTAGCTAACCCCATGAGCCTGCGGTACAAGGAGACTGATCTGACTGGCTACAGAAGGCTGCAGTACTTGGACAATGACTGGTTCACACCAGTAAGACCAAGAACAGTGAATAAGGCTGAGGAGTCCTCATCTGCTGCCAATGGCGGAGTCCCGAAGACCTGCAGGCCTTCAGTCCCTGTTGAAAGCAGGAAGAAGCTGGCTCTGATGTCGGCGAAGGTGGCAGGTGCATTAGCAGCCGGGTAGATGAACTCCCCAGGAGAGTAAAGGTCATGCGAGCAAAGCGCTCTTCCTTCCGCATCCTTGTGTTGGACGCTGTCAGAAGACCACACTCACATTTAGAGTGGGACCTCCTCATTGGCTAAGACAATCAAGACACTCCTTCACAAATCAGTCCCTCACAGAGACTCCCCCAGATGACTCTAGAACATAAGTTAACAGGGTATGTCAAGCTGACAGAGCTAACATCACACAGGCTTTGCTATCTGTCCTAGCATCTCATACTACTTCTTCCTGTAACTTCACGTGCATTTCCTCCTCCTCCTCCTCCACCTCCTCTTCCCCCTCTTCCTCCTCTTCCTCTTCCTCCTGCTCCTCCTCCTCCTCCTCCTCCTCCTTCTTCTTCTTCTTTTCCTTTATGTAACAGCCCTGGCTGTCCTAGACTCAATTTGTAGACCAGGCTGCTCTCAAACTCACAGAGATCCGCCTGCCTCTGCTTCTCTAAGCACTGGGATCAAAGGCATGGGCTTCTCATGTCTTTTTTTGTTGTCAGCATGGACAACAAAGGATTGTGTAGCACCTTAACAGCTCTTACAGTGTAGCCTAGGCTGGCCTAAAGTTTAAAGTGTAGTCGGAGCTACCCTTGAACGTATGATCTTCCTGCAGCAGCCTCCTACAGGCTGGGATTACAGCATGCACCTTGTTTGACTCACAGGGCTGTTCTTCTACCTTGGCATGCCCTGACTCTTGGGCACTCTCCTGATAATAGATGAACCTGGGCAAAGCAGACGTAGCTTAATGCAGACCTGAGACTTCTCAGCAGATAGAACTTTCTGCTTACTGTAACTTCACATGCATTTCCTCCTCCTCCTCCTCCTCCTCCTCTTCTTCTTTTTTTCCTCTATGTAACAGCCCTGGCTGTCCTGGACTCAATTTCTAGACCAGGCTGCTCTCAAACTCTGTATCACAGAGTGGATTGTCCTCCAAAAGCCCGTATGCTGACAACTCAGTTTCCATGTGAGAGACCAGACCAACTCCATCTTGGGTTCAGGCTTCATCTTAGAGAATCTGACCTAAGGTTGAACTCCAGTTAACCACCATGACTGCACCTAACACTGGTCTCCAGGCCTCTCCTAACAACTGCCAGTCAGGAGGAAAGCAGAAGTTACGGTTGTACCTAAAGATATTTATTTATGAAAGTTTATGGTTTGGCTCCCAGCACCAGCCAATCATTTTAAAGGGCAACAAATTCCGTAATAGCCCCCAATGTGCCAGGCTAGATACCCCCTGCTTATTTGTTTTCCTCTATAAATACTTGCTTGACACCAGGCTCCAGGCTTCACCTTGTTCTGCTGAGTCAGTGAACGCTGTGGTCTGAGCTCCAGTGAGAACTCACGTGCCGTGGGATAATTGCACTAGGGAAAAAAATAGGCTTGGAACAAATTTACAATCAAGGAACACATTCCTTCTACTCTAGGAATGAGGCTACTATCTGGTAACTAAAGGTTATAAGCTGGGAATGGACAATTGATTGTAGGTGCAAAAAATAATAATAAATGAACAACAATAATAATAAAGGAACAATAAATGATGGATTAGATTTTTTGTTTGTTTGTTTTTTGCTTTTTCAGAAACAATGGTAACTCAATCTCTGGACACAGCAACTAAAACCTTATCTTGTTAAAACCAGATCTACTAAATCTGATTCCTCCAGTAGTGAATCCTGACAGATCTGCCATGATATCAGGGAAACTCTAGCATGATATCAGGAAAACTCTACATCTTGCCCTGCTCCAAAAGCCTCTAACCATCTCCCCCTTCTCTTCCTCCATTCAACCCAGAAGTCCTGCCTGCTCACCCAGTGATTGGTTCCTTTATTCTAGGGGATTGGGTCACAAGAAGTCACCTGAGTCACTCACACTTTCTCTGCAGCCCCTCTCAGGAGAGTAGAATTAGCATCAAAATACAAACAGCACTAGGCCCATCCACAACACTTTCCCCTTTCTGTTCTAATAAAAAACCTTTCTCTCAAATATAAATAGAGCACAACTATTACCATTTTGTAATTTATAGGCTATAAGATAGACCTAGCATCCAATCATGATGTTTTATCCATGCCAGACTGTGGGGCAGCCTGCTCCTGAATTCAACTAAAGGCTTTGAAGCCCTGGGGACCCTGAAGGGACAATAGGAGCTTCGCCTGCTCCTGGGCACCAGGCTCCTGTCACTAGCCACAGTCCCTCATAGATTTGTGGCCATCAGTCACATAAGGGCAATGCCCTAAGCCTTCTACACTTAGATGAGGCATCCATAACATCTCAGACCAAGGCAAAAGGAAAAGAGATGCGGCCTATGGTCACATAGGCTCAAGACAAAGATCTTCATTCTAATGAGGTGCCTAGAGGCCTGGAGGGCACGGCCATCAAGCTTCCCTTCCCAGACTTTCCTCCCTGAAAAAGGTATTTAATCTCAGGTCCACCCTGAGAAGTGGAATATGGTTTTACACATCCACTTTCCACCAAGACAATAAATGATTTGGAACCATAGACTGTCTCTTTTCATTGGGATCCATCATGGAGAAGGTCTTTACCTACAGAACTGCTGTCTAATCTCCAATAGAAGGACTCTCTGTACTCCCAGCCACGAGCCAGAGCCCACCTTCTCATCCCCACCCTGGGCTAGATCCAGCACTCAGGCCCAGATTCCATTCTCAGCTCTTCTGTGACTTCCAGTGGCCCCGGGGTGTCCAAGAACCTGGGAACTCCATGACCCCAGCCTCTTTGCAGGCCTGGGGACTCCCCCCCCCCCCCTGCACCCCAGCCAGCTCCTGCTGTCCAACTGTCCTACACCTCAGACTGTGCTTTCCCACCCCAGCAGTGCCTTGGCACTTCCCTATGACCCAGCACCAGTCAAACTCCCAGTATTCTGCCTCCCAAGCAGCTGTGCCCTGTGGAGGATCAGACAAGACTTCAAAATAAGACACAAAGCAGAAGATTTGTCTCTTTTCAAAACTGTGCTAACTTATGACACAAAAATTATTGCCTTAAACTTATAATGAACTAATGGGGGGCTAGTAACAAATACTGACTGTTTAGTCAGATACTAGTTTTATTGGAAAGACATGTAAACAATTCTGCTGTAACTCTGTAAGTTTTATCAATCTATAACATGAACTATTGCCTTAAACTTACTATGAACTTATGGAATGTAAACATTTTTAGAAAACCCTGTGATCAGTTATCCTGAGAAAGTATAAAAACTAAGAACTATAATGAAGCAAGCCTTCAGCTTCATCTGGTGTGTGTCTCTCTGTGTGCCTGTGTAAGACCCCCAAAAACTGAGGGTGCCCCAGCACCCCACGCCTCAGAAGGCGACACACAAATCACTCGCAAGAAACGGTCTCGATGCAATAGCATGAGGATTTCTTTATTCCAGAATTCTGGGTTCCACAGCCGTACACCATGCAGGGGTAGAGGACTGAGGACCCTGTGCCTCTGAAGTCAGGGGTATTTAAAGGGGAAAAATCACAAGACAAGGGTTGGAGGACATAATTCACAAGGCATAATTCACATTTACGGAATGGGGAAGTTCAGAATGAGGAAGTAAGGAAGGTTAGAGATTATCTGGAGCATACGTCCTTGGGGCACTGTATAGTTAAACATTGGAACTAGAACAGGGTGGACTATCTTTCTCAAGCGGAAAGCAGAAAAACAAGTTACTCTGTGCTGGGCTAGTTGTTTAGAGGTCTAAAAACATTGAGTTGGGGTCTCTCACCTGAGCTTTCTCTCTTTTCCTTTCTTTTCTGTTCTCGCTGGCTCACAAAGAGTTAAGGAACTCCAAGCTTCTAGCCTGGCCAGTGAGAGACCTCAGTCTCAGAGAGAGAACCCAAGTAATTATTTTCCCCTGCTGCTAGCAGCAGAAGTTAATTGCCAGGAGCCAGCTACTTTGGGCCCTGGAATAGCAAGAAAGAGTTAATTGCCAGAAGCCTTCAGCTTCTGGCTCTAGAGATAGAAAAGTCAACGGCTTTGGCCCTGATCACTAATGCCCCCACTAGCTACCTTCCCCGGGTACCCGAACTAGATGCTGGGCTGGACCCCAGAAGTGCTGGCCAGCAAAGGAGAGATTTTTGGCCCCAGTCTACTTAGCATCTTTCTGCAGCCCAGCGACCCTGAGGTGAGCAGCTTTGCTCCTCACACACTGCCCACCATCACCACACTCTGTCACAGATGATAGGACCTTCTGAAACCAGACGCTGAAACAGATAAACAGTTTTTGGTGTGGGTTTGAAGCTCGCCGTCAGTCCTGTAGGCACGAGAGTCTGCTATTATCAGTCACGTTGGCAGAGGTTGGGTGTCCTGCCTGCCCAAGCCAACTTCTACAGATATCTTGCACCTGAGCCATGGATATATTACATAGCACCTCTCTGGCATTCGTCAGGCCCTGAGTTCAATCCCTTGTACCAGGAGGAGGAGGAGGAGGAGGAATGGGTGAGTGAACTCTTCTCATCTCCAGGTTTACCTGAATGGCTGTGAAGATTTTGGCCTTATCAGGTTGACTGGAATCTCAGCTCTTGACAGAGGTGCCAAGATATGTGTGACCCACACCTAGGCTCCTGCCTCCCAGAGCAAAGCCAGTTGCCTCTGACCACCCTCTCCCCCCAGTATATAGGGGCTCACTCCCTTGGAAATCAGAAAATCCTGTGTTTATTCCCACTCTTTTTTGGGGGGAGGGTAGGGAGTTCTGACTATGTAGTCAAGGCTGGCCTCGAACTCACATTCCCCCTGCCTTTGCCTCCTAAGTGCTGGGATTTAAGGCATGAATATCACATGTCCACCTCTGCGACAGTACAGAACAGACAAAAGGCCTCCAAATCTAACTGTAAACTGTGGGCTGGGCTTGGTGTTTAACACCATCCCTGACTTCAGGGGCAAAAACTGGATGGGAAATCCGGGGCCAGCCCAGGGCATCAGAAGGCGTCAGCCATGGGAGCAACAGAAATCACTGCAGGAGTCAGAGCTGAAAGGAAACTCCCCGGGGAAGCTATTAGCAATTTAGTACGTGGGAATGTGGCTCCCACCTGCCAGAAAGACAGATCTGCCTGGTGCAAACTACAGCAGCTGGCTTGCCTCTTGGCAGCTCCCCTGGGCTGCCTTTCAGTCCAGCTCCATCTGTGAGCCCCTGGAGGGAAGAGGAACGTGAAGATGACCATAAAATAATAACCACTTTCACTTGCAAAGGACTTCCGGCTGGCTGCCCAGAGCCCTTGCACATTAGCAGCTTCTCCCCATACCGAGGTCAGATTTCCTTATTTCATCCTGTAGCCAGAAAGGCGGACATCTTCAGAGCCTCAATGAGATCCGGAAAGCATCCAACAAACGAGAGAAAAATGTAAGATTGGCGCCCACCATCTGGTTGCTGACGGTAAGATTTGAGACTCAGAGAAAATGATCAAAATCCACAGTATGTATGAAATGTTTAAAGAATTAATAAAAACACTGTATTAAAAACAAAACTAGGTGGGTGATGGTGGCGCATGCCTTTAATCCAAGCACTTGGGGAGAGAGAGATAGGTGGATCTCTAAGGAGCACAACTAGTCTACAGGGTGAATCCCAGGACAGCCAAAGCTACACAAAGAGACCCTGTCTCAAGAGGCTCATTCTTCCCTTTTACAGTTATGGGTGCTTTGCCTGCGTGAGTTCCTACACACCATGTGTGTCCATGATGTCCAGTGGAGGGCATCAGATTCCCTGAAACTCGAGTTACAAACAGCTGTGAGCTGCCATGTGGGTGCTGGGAATTGAACCTGGGTCCTCTGGAAGAGCAGCCAGTGTTCTTGACCATGACCATTGTGCCATCTCTGTAACCCCTGAAATTAATTCTTGACTATGCTCTTTTTCTATCTTAAAAAATTGTTTTACTTATATCTTATGTGTTTGTATATGTATGTAGTGTGTGTATGTGTATGTAGTATGAGTATGTGTGGGTATATGTGTGTAGTGTGTGTATCTGTGTGTAATGTATTTGCGTTTGTGTGTTATGTACTTGTGTGTGTGTGTATGGTATATTGTTGGGAACCAGCGAGCTTGGCTCATTGCCCCCAGCTAAGCTGTTTGCACAGGTTTCCTGAGAGCAAAACATCGAGGCTTAGCTTGATTCCTACCTTCCTGCCCGGTGTAGTAGGGACTTCCCAGGTGCCTGACCTATGACTATAATTGTTTTTTCCTGTTCCCTTCCCTGGCCTCTAGTATATATATTGCTGGTCTCTCAGTAAAGCTTTGGCATTCTCCTTACAGAATGACCCATGTCTGTGTTCTCTATTAATCCCCCAGGCCTACGCCCGATACTTGGTACCGTGGCAGCGCCGGCACTGTCAGTATATGTGTGTAGTGTGTGTATATGTGTAATGTATTTGTGTTTGTGTGTTATGTACTTGTGTGTTTGTGTGTGGTATATGTGTGTAGTGTGTATATGTGTGTATGTGTGTGTGTTGTGTGTGTGTAGTATGTGTATGTGTGTGTTGTGTGTGTATGTGTGTGTAATGTATTTGTGTGTTATGTACTTGTGTGTGTGTGTGTGTGTGTGTAGCCCAGGTCAGAGGACAACTTGTGGGAATTGGTTCTCTCCTTCCACCATGTGAGACCCAGGGTTCAAACTCAGGTTGTCAGCCTTTTCTGCTGAGCCATCTGCTGGACCTGTTTCTGCCTTTCAATAGCTGCCAATTCCATAGTGACCTCTAACCTTCATTTCTTGCTGAATCTGTAGACGTGGCTGTTGCCCCTACATGCAGTCCTGCAGCCTTGCGGCCTGTAGGCAGTCTGGCTTCAGGCGCCCCCGGGGTTTCAGCTCTTTCTGCCTTTAATGTGTGACACTTTTCCAGAGGACATCGTTAAACAGCCACCTACTCACCCCAGATTGGCAACCAACTGACAGCAGACCAAAGTAACTGTACAACAGAAACCCATCTGGATGAACCAGTGAGTTTATTGGGGTTACTGAGAGGAATATGGGCGAAGGGTTACTTACAGGAGCACAGATAACCCCGAGGCAGGCTCATCACTGAAAGGCAACACAGCATGATTTAAGGTCAGCGAGCATTTCCCAAGGCGCTGGTCTCAGGATCTGCCTGCCTATATAACCTGGGAGGAGTTGCCACAGTGCAGTATGGAGAAGCTGGAGTTCTTGGGGGTCACAGGAATCAGAACCCTATCGTTAGGCTTGGCAGGGATCACCTCTACACCAACCAAGTTTGTTGACTTGGTTGAGAGAGTTGTTGACTCATTTGTTTAGGGCAGAGGTGATAGGGCTTGCAAGGAAGGGACAATCTGGGACTGGGACAGTCAGACAATCTCAGACCTGCCAGCCCTATGACTTACTGGAACTCTAGGGGTGGAGGCCTGGGTGCTGTGTACAGAAGGTAAGGAACCCTGAGCTTGCGCCCAGCAACTCTGGCTGCCAGGGAGAAGAGCCTTCTCTAGATTTCTCCATTAACACGGTGTCCTGAGTCCAGGTAACAGCCCTGCAGCTAACAGTCCCCTGGAGCAGCAGTCTGATGGTGGCAGTTAGAAAACCTCCATCTGGCTTTTTGACCAAGCTGTTGGTTTTTTTCTTCAACAGAAATCAGTTCTCTCCTGTATTTATTTAATCTCAGTCAGGGCTTTTTACCCCTCCTTTGATCATTCAGTTCCCAGATAAAAGACACAAAACCTTTATATTTATATCAAGCCTTTAATGCACTAAAGCTGGGCCAATATCTTCCCTCTAAGCTATGATTATCTACTTCCAATCGATAACCCCCAGTTATAACTTGCCATGTTTCATCTGGGCTGCTCTTAACTCCAACTGGCCAGCCCTTGTGGCCATGTTTTCAAGATTCTTACCCCATGGCGTCTTCTCTCTCCACCTTCTCTCTCTCCCTTGTGGTCCTGCCTCAGACCCAAAGCCCAGGAACCAAAACTCTACCTAACTCTCTTCTGCCCAGCTATCGGCTGTCTGCATCTTTATTCAATCAATAGTTTTAAATTAAGGAACAAGGTCGCATAGCATCACTCTGTGCATGCAACCAGGCCTTGGGGGGCCAGTATTTAGCATTAGGATACACTTTCCCTTCCCGGGTTTTCTTGTTCCCCCTTGGCTTCCAGACCCTCCCTGCCATACTTGGGGATTCCTGTCTCCTCTGTTGGAATCCTACAGGCAAGCCACGTCCTTCTTTCTTTCCTTCTTTCAACCAGAGTAGAGGGTAGGATGTGCTCAACCTCTGATGTCCACCCTCTCCTGCCTGAGGTATGCAGAAAGTTCTGGCTGTTGACCTTGTCAGCCAAGGTGTCCCCAAGGTGCTCCCTCTTCTTCCCTTCTTTCCTCTCTCTCAGCCCCTCCCAACAGAGCATGCTCAGGGCCCTAGGCCTGAAGCAAACACTAAAGAGCTAGGTGATGCCCCAAGTTCCTGCCCTTGGTTAGTTTCTCCATCCCTGTGAAGGGCCAGTCAGGCAGTGAGCCAGGGTGGCGTGTTGAAGCGGAAACTTAAGGGTTCTTTGGGAAATTGGTTGGATGGTGTTTCGCTGGGGCAAACACATGAAGGAACATTTCATTAAAGTGGACACAAGCGTGAAAGGCTAAGGCCGACTCATGCGGGAACATTTTTCTGAAGCAGACACAGGCAAGAGGAGATTCTGCTAAAGCAAACACGTGAAAGGACACGTGATGAAGGATTCTTTGCTAACAACACACGTACATTGGTCCACCTTACATTGTGTAGTTGAGCTGCATTTGTCAGGACTCCGTAGAGAGAAACGCACCAAAAAACTTCTGGTTGTGTGCTGCAGTTTCTTGCTGCTTCCAAGGATTTGGGCTGATTGGATGTACGTGTTGAGGCAAGGCAGATGGAGGACACACCATGTGTGGAGGGAATAAATAGGACTCCACAGAGTGACGGAGACAGAGCTTGGCTTGCTGGTACAGCTCACTGTGCAAGGCTGTGGGTCTTGTGTCTTCACTAATCTTCACTTCCCTGAGAGAGGCACAGCTAAGAATTACTCCTGGTGTCCCTCTGGGTCCTTCCTGCTGGCTTGTGCTGAGGCTGAGGCCTGGCTGTCTCTGCTAGGTCATGTCACCATTGTTGCTAACCCAACTCTACCAAAATAGACTGCTGGTATATGTGTCAAGTGTTTGCAAGTGGATTGAGCTGCCACTGCCTGCTGATCTGTGAACGGAACTGCTGGTTTCCAGACAACACAGATAGGAGTTGCTCCAAAGAACCTTTCTAAACCTTCTCCTCCCACCCACCCCCACCCCCGTATCCTTTCTTTTCCACTACCTCTGGTGGGTGGTGGGCTGCTAGGGAGGTTAAAGCATTTAAGAACCATTATTTTAAAAAATGTTTGAAAAAAATTAAAGTTACAGGTGGCACCCAATGCGGCTTAGGCATAATGGGTAACTGCTTCTCATGGAAAGAAGTGACAGATGATGAGGGGGTAACAATGTTCTTAAGGAGATTAGCAAAATAGCAGCTACTACTACAGGGTGGTCTCCTACCTTGCTCCCAGAGGGCTTTTATTTTGTTTTGGTTTTTGTTTTTTTGGTTTTTGTTTTTTTGTTTTGTTTTGGTTTTTGGGTGAACACTTAAGTTCTAGTCCTGACTTCCTTTGGTGATGAACAGCAATGTGGAAGTGTAACCTGAATAAACCCTTTGCTCCCCAACTTGCTTCTTGGTCATGATGTTTGTGCATGAATAGAAACCCTGACTAAGATATGTGGCTTACATTCTTTGTCAAAGAAATGTTAAATAACTGGGCCATATGGCATAGGGTGATTCCCCCAAGACTGGAAGGGATTGGTGTCAAATGTTCTAGAAGCTGGTCAACAGTTACAATGGTTGTCGTGGCAGAAGCACAAAGCCACAAACCTAGCACAACATAATTTAGCAAGGGGAATAAATGTTACTGAAGACCAGCTGCTTGATGAGGTGTTCTGCTGATTTACAGGAACAAATCCAATCTGATGACGCTGTAATTGAACAATAGCATATTACAGCTTTGAAAGCTTGGGGTTCGGTTGAGGAACCTGGAAAATAATCGACTTCATTTACTAAAATAATACAGGGTTCTGGAGACGCTGTCCCAGAATTCTTTCAGAGGTTGAGTTCAGTTGTGAATAGAGCCATAACAGACCCTGAAACCAGTCATCGGTAGAAATTTTGGCATTTGAAAATGCAAATACAAAATGTAAGAGAGTAATCAGACTGTGAAAGTATGTGGAGCCCTTATAGATGAATGAATAAGGGAAACAACGGATATTGGTTCTCAGGAGTATAATGCCAGTATCTAGGACAAATCATAGCTAGAAGCATCAGGAATCAAAATGTATGATGTTTTAATTGTGGTAAATTTGGTCATTTCCAAAGAAACTGTAAGGCTAAAAGATTCAGAACTCAAAATAACAGGTACAATGACGCTATAGAATACAGTAATCATAGGAGAGAACAATCAGACTCTGGTCTATAAGCCACAGAGACTTCTGGGGTATTATAGCCACTAAGTAAAGGGCAAACATTGGTCAATGGACTGTCCTTCTAAAAGAGATATAAGAGGTAACCTCTTGCCATAGGGAAATGAACAGAGGGACCTGTCAGCACTCAGGCAGAAGGTACTGAATAGGCAAGAAAATCAAAATTAAGTATTTCTTTTCTTTTTTCTTTTTTTGGGGGGGGATTTTGGGTTTTGGGGGGTTTTTTGTTGTTTTTTTTCCAAGACAGGGTTTCTCTGTGTAGCCCTAGCTGTCCTGGAACTCACTCTGTAGACCAGGCTGGCCTTGAACTCAGAAATCCACCTGCCTCTGCCTCCCAGAGTTCTGGGATTACAGGCATGCACCACCACCGCCCAACAAAATTAAGTATTTCTGATCTTAGGCATGCTATAGAAGGAAATGTAGCTTTGGATCTGACTATAGATACCCCTCTTACATTATCCCCAAAAGTGGAATGTTACAAGTTAGCCACTGGTGTGTGGGATCCCTTACCTTCAGGGACAGTTACAATAATCTTGGGATGAAGTGGATTAACTTCCCAAGGATTTATTGTGCATCCGGGTATAATAGATGGGGAAATCAAGGAAGAAATAAAATTATGGCATATGTGACAAAGGAAATGCAAATTGATGCAGGGAATAGAACTGCTCAACTGTGTTGTTTCCTTATATCAAGGCCAAGGCTGATCCAGTAGAAAGGATGGAGGCTTACGGGAGTACTGGAAACTGTGTTCTGGCAAACAATGGTCAATGATTGGAGACCCAAATTAATGGTAAAAATGAATGGTGTTGACACAGAAGATTTGGTGGATACAGGAACTGATGTTAGTACACATCAAAAGTCTTGGAATCCAGACTGGCCACTTCAGAAGGTTTACACACAATTTATAGGAACTGGTAAATTATCGTGAATAAGACTGTATGCAGGACAGGTTAAGAACAATAACTGCTCTTTCAGAGGTCCTGAGTTCAATTCCCAGCAACCACATGGTGGCTCACAACCATCTGTAATGGCCCTCTTCTGATCTGTCTGAAGACAGCAACAGTGTACTCACATACACGAAATAAATAAATCTTTAAAAAAGAAAAAAAAAGCCAATAGTGTCCAATGGATTACCTGTGTTGGACCAAAAGGGCAAACAGGGAAGTTGAGACCTTGCGTACCTGGCATGCCCATAAACTTATGGGGAAAGAATCTTTTACAACAATGGAGTACTCAGATTAATAATATTCCTGCAGTTCTGGGGACAACCAATGAGATTAGTGGTGATATGGCAGATGCTCCTGGAGAAGGTATGGATTCAGGGGACAGAGAACAATCCCAGGCTGTACCCAAGGTAAAGAATCAGCATGTCACAGGGACTGAGTTTCCAAATTTATAAAGGGGACCACTGCTGTCCTATCAACAGCTTTGGCCCTAAAATGGTTGTCAAACCAGCCTCCTTCGTAAGAGCAGTGGCCCAAAACAAAAGACAAATTGCAGGCACTTGAACAACTGGTACAAGAACTGCTGGAGGCTCAGCATGTAGAAGAGTCTGCCAGCCATGGAATCCCCCTGTGCTTGTTATAAAAAAGAAATCGGGTAAATGGAGGATGATAACAGACTTAAGAACAATTAATAAGGTAATTCAACCAATGGGTCCTTTACAGCCTGGACTTCCTTTACCATCTTTGTCACCAAAATCATGGCCTATAAAAGTAATTGACTTGAAATAGTGTTTTTTTTTCTCAATACCATTGCATGAGAAAAACAGGAAAAGGTTTGCTTTCTCAGTACCTATTTTGAATAATAGTCACTAAAGAGATACCACTGGAAGGTACTTCCACAGGGAATGTAAAATAGTCCAACTTTATGTCAGTATGTACAACCATTAGAAATAATTCCTAAGCAATTCCCTCGATCAATCATTATGTGGATGACATTCTGTTGGCTGATTCTGACAAAGATGTTTTAGAGAATATGTTTTAGGTAACACAAAGAATTCTGCCATGCTGGGGGTTACAGATAGCTCCTGAAAAAAATACAAAGAGGAGAGCCACTTAGTTACTTGGGTTATAAAATCAGTCAACAAAAAAATTCAACCACACAAGGTACAGACCCATAGGGACCAATTGCAAACTCTTGATGATTTTCATAAATTATTGGGAGATATTAATTGGCTGAGGCCTACAATAGGCTAAGTACTTATGAGTTAAGTAATTTGTTTCAAACGTTACAAGGAGATTTGAATTCAAACCGTCCAAGATGGCCGGGCAGTGGTGGAGCATGCCTTTAATCCCAGCACTTAGGAGGCAGAGGCAGGCGGATTTCTGAGTTTGAGGCCAGCCTGGTCTACAGAGTGAGTTCCAGGACAGCCAGGGCTACACAGAGAAACCCTGTCTCGGAAAAAAAAAAAAAAAAAACAAAAAACAAACCGTCCAAGATGTCTAACAGCTAAAGAAGAAAAAAAGTTAACCCTTGTAGAACACAGACTGCAAGAGGATTGAATAGATTCTAAACTTGATTGTATCCTGGTCATTTTACCTTCAACTCATTCTCCTATTGGGCTCATTATATAAAGAAAAGACAGTATTATGGAATGGATTTTCTTAGTTCATAAAGTAAAAAATTGAAGACAGCCGGGCGGTGGTGGCGCATGCCTGTAATCCCAGAACTTGGGAGGCAGAGGCAGGCCAATTTCTGAGTTTGAGGCCAGTTTGGTCTACAGAGTGAGTTCCAGGACAGCCAGGGCTACACAGAAAAACCCTGTCTCAACCCCCCCCACCCCCACAAAAAAAATTGAAGACATATATAGAAAAGATTTTTGAATGAATTATAAAAGGTAGAATAAGATAACATCAATTGTCAGGAACAGATCCAGCTGAGATTGTAGTAGCTCTTACAAATGCTGAGATTGTGGCATTAGGGGTGATTAATGGGGA
Organism: Apodemus sylvaticus; assembly: GCF_947179515.1. NCBI lineage: Eukaryota > Metazoa > Chordata > Mammalia > Rodentia > Muridae > Apodemus > Apodemus sylvaticus. The sequence continues at coordinate 145,692,397 of NC_067474.1, forward strand.
TTAGTGAAAAGTTTGTAGTAATTTCTTGGGTGAAATTAATAACAGCTGAAAAGCAAACATATGCAGTTTATAAAATCTAATTGGATTATTTCATGTATAGTAAAGAGAACACCAAGTCCAGAGGCACCAACACTTTATACTGATGCAAAAAAAAAAAAAAAAAAGGGGATGGCAGGTTATAAGTCATATAAAATAAGCAAGGTTGCCGGGCGGTGGTGGCGCACGCCTGTAATCCCAGCACTCTGGGAGGCAGAGGCAGGTGGATTTCTGAGTTCGAGGCCAGCCTGGTCTACAGAGTGAGCTCCAGGACAGCCAGGGATATACAGAGAAACCCTGTCTTGAAAAAACCAAATCCAAAAAAAAAAAAAAAAAATAAGCAAGGTGATCAAAAGTTCATATATATCAGTTCAGAAATCAGAATTGTATGAAATCTTTATGGTATTATTAGATTATCCTGACCCTCTTAACATAATTACTGAGTCTTTATATGCAGAGTCATTTTGTATATAGAAACTGCTGAATTTGTACCTGATAACTTGGAATTAACTTTGCTACTTGTACAATTACAAGTCATCAGAAGTAGAAACTATCCATTATATATTACTCATAATTGGTCTCATACAGGTTTACCAGCTATTAGCTCAAAGAAATGACAAAATTGACCAATTACTAATAGGAAATGTGTTAGAAGCCCCCAAATTTCACAAGAAGTATCATTTTAATGGGGAAGGGTTAAAGAAAATTTTTCCATCACTTGGTAATAACTCCAAGAAATAAAAAAAAAAAAAATGTCCCACATGTTCTCTATACAATCAAACTCCATTAACTGCTGGTGGTACCAAAAGAAATGACACCTGGCAGATGTTTTCCATTTGCATAATTTGGAAAGGGAGGGTATATATACCATACCATTGACACATTCTCAAGATTTCAAGGCAACTGCTTTGAGTTCTGAACAGGCTGATTGTGTACTTACACATTAATTGAAAATAATGTCAATTACGAGGCTATCTGCACAAATTAAAACTGCATATATATTCAGTAAGATGAAGCAATTCTTTGCATTTTATGATATAAAGCATGTCACTGGTATACCACACAATCCCACAGGACAGGCAGTTACAGAAAGAGCCAATTGTACCTTAAAAGAGATGCTTATTAAACAAAAAGGGAGAATGGAAACCCCGGGCACGGACTAAATAATGCATTATTAACTCTGAATTTTCTTAATGTTGGTGAAAGAGGGGCAGCAGCTGAGAGACACTGGGTTATCGAAAAAACTGAGACTCTAAGCCAACCAATACACTATGAAGCTGCGTTGACATTAGCATGGAAACCGCAACAGTGTTAAGATGGGGACAAGGTCCTGCTTATGTGTCCACAGGGAATGAGAAAATATGGCTGCCAGCAAAACTTATGAAGTATAGATCACACCAACAAAACTTATAAAAATCAGATCTGACCAAGGAAAACCTCTTATCCCCTGAGATATGAATGTTATCACAAAGCACATAGCCCAAAGAATTCAGATGGTCTCAATTACTGATTTCTTTAAAAAAAAAATGCATGCAAATCAACCTCAAAGGGGCTAGCCCAAGTGATCGATCACAAAGAGACAGACTGGACAGATGAGGCAGAGACTGCATAAATAGAGGCTGGGTGATAAATGCTACAGCTAGCTTTTTTTTTCAAGCTAATCATTTCTTTTCCTGGGGGCCCAAAACAAATTCTTCACCCCAATTCATCAAGAAATAAATATATAGAAGAAGACCATTGTCTTAATCCCTTAAGTTGAGGTGGGTGGTTTTGGTCACTTGATGTATTATAGTTAATGTCATTTAGGATTTTAGGTTATTGTACTGGCTGGTTTTGTGTGCCAACTTGACACAGGCTGGAGTTATAACAGAGAAAGGAACTTCCATTGTAAAAAATACCTCCATGAGATCCAGCTATAAGGCATTTTTTTCAATTAGTGATCAAGGGGGAAGGGCCCCCTTGTGGGTGGTACAATATCTGGGCTGGTAGTCTTGGGTTCTATAAGAGAGCAGGCTGAGCAAGCCAGGAGAAGCAAGCCAGTAAGAAACATCCCTCCATGGCCTCTGCATCAGTTTCTGCTTCCTGACCTGCTTGAGTTCCTGTCCTGACTTCCTTTGGTGATGAACAGCAGTATGGAAGTGTAAGCTGAATAAACCCTTTCCTCCCCAACTTGCATATTGGTCATGATGTTTGTGCAGGAATAGAAACCCTAAGACAGTTATTTTGCTTAATTATTGTTTATTGGTAAAAATTTAAGTTTTTTTGTTTAATTATTGTATATCGATAGAAATTTCAGGTGTTTCTTTATTGTATCCTATTTTGAGAGAAATATAAGGTTTTTGCTTAATTATTCTATATTATTAGATGTTTAATATTTGTTCAATTATTGTATATTAATAGATGCTTAAGGTTTTTTGTTGCTGGGCAGTGGTGGTACACACTTTAATCCCCACACTTGGGAGGCAGGAGGCAGAGTTGGAGGCCACTGTGAGTTCCAGGACAGCCAGGGCTACACAGAGAAACTCTTTTTTTTTTTTTTTTTTGGTTTTTTTTTTTTTTTTTGGTTTTTTGGATTTGGTTTTTTTCGAGACAGGGTTTCTCTGTATAGCCCTGGCTGTCCTGGAGCTCACTCTGTAGACCAGGCTGGCCTTGAACTTAGAAATCCTCCTGCCTCTGCCTTCCAGAGTGCTGGGATTACAGGCATGTGCCACCACCACCCAGCTAGAAACCTTGTCTTGAAAAACAAAAAAAAAGAAAAAAAAAGGTTTTTGTTTAATTATTGTATGTTAATAGAAATTAAAGTTTCTTTAATTACTGTATAGTAATAGAAATTTAAGTTTTTTTCTTTAATTGAATATTTATAGAAATTTAAGAGGTTTTCCTTTAAGGATTGTATATTGATAGATATATAGGGTTTTTTATCATTGTATATGGCTAGAAATTTAAGGTTGTTACACTGTTGTTTGACTGTATTGTACATTAGCAATTTATTAAAAATGTGATGGTTCTTATTTCTATTCTGTGTAGATTGTTAATGTTACAGAAAAGGACAATTCTTAAACAGAAAGGGAAATATGAAGTGGAAACCTAAGGGTTCTTTGGAAAGTCAGTTGGTTGGTGTTTTGCTGGGGCAAACATGTGAAGGAACATTTTGTTAAAATGGGCACAGGTGTGAAAGGCTAAGGCAGACTCATAAGGAGCCTTTTGCTGAAGCAGACACAGGAGAGAGGATGTTCTGCTAAAGCAAGCACGTGAAAGGACACATGATGAGGGATTCTTTGTCAATGACACGAATGTATTGATGTGCCTCACGCTGCGTAATTGATCTGCATTTGTTGGGACGCCATAGAGAGAAAAGCACCAAAAAAACTTCCAGTGGAGTGCCACAGTGTCTTGTAGTTTCTGCGGACTCAGGCTGATTGGGTGCAAGTGCTGAGGCAAGACACGTGGAGGACACGTGGAGGACACGTGGAGGGCACGTGGAGGACACTGGAGGACACTGGAGGACACGTGGAGGACAAGTGGTATTGGAGGGCGTATAAAAAAGGACAGTGGTGGGTGTGGCTTGCTGGTACAGTTAGCTTGCAAGGCTTGTGGGTCTTCACCAGAGTCTTCACTGATCTTCGTTTTCCTGAGAGAGACACAGCTAAGACCTACTCCTGATGTTCCTGTTGGTCCCTCTTACTGACTTGCACCAAGGCTGAGGCCTGGCTGTCTCTGCTAGATCGTGTCACCACTTTTGCTAACCCAACTCTACCAAACTGAACTACTGATGTGTCGGGAGCCGCCCGAACGGTCCTACGTCCTCCATTACAAGATGGCGCCTACTTCCTGTTCTTGCTGAGCCGTAAACAGGCCGAGTGCGCATGCCCGAGCGGAATTTCCCGCCACTGAGTCTCTGCCTACCTCGTGGCGTCATATGGGGTAATGAGCCGCAGCCAACCAGGGTACGCCACATCCAAGGCGGGAGGACTTGCCTATATAAGACTTGGGTCCCCGCTCCCTCGGGGTCTCCGCCCTGTAAGCTTATGCTCTCCCTCTCAAGATGCATTAAAGCTTTCTACAGAAGGATCCTAAGTGTGCCGCGTCGTTCTTGCTGGCGAGACGGTAGCGCGGGACAACTGGTAAGAGAACAGATCCCTGCATTTAGCAGGAAGCTTTTGCTTCCACATTAAGGAAGATGGCTTCAATGGTCCATGCATCATACTAAGCAATTCCTCTTCTGCATGGCTGAAGGAAGCCACAGTAGGCGGCCCCAGTTCTAAGATTGTCGCAAATGCCACGGTTCTCTATGGGTGGTGGCCACAATTCAATATGACCAGGAAAGCATCCTCCCCGCCAATCCAACCCAAGCTTGCTCCCTTCTGCACTGGACGGCAGGATGTTAAATTAGCCCTGCCTTGGACTGGATGTCAATCCAGAGATGCTGGCTGGGCTATAGAAGGTTTGTTCTCCTTCTCTCCCTTCATTGGGCAGGGACACAATTTCACAAACATGGATCCCAGCCAGGCTAATGCTAACCCCTTTGACCAATGGTTGTTGTGCGGGATTAATGGTAGCTGCACGGACCTCTCACCTTTAGCTATGATAAAAGGAGGCCGAGGGGAGATGGGCCGGTTGGAATTTGATTGGAAAGGGACCGTAGGCGAGTCTAGCTCAGGACAACGGACTATGAGTGGTGTGAAGTATAAGGCTTTTGCCCATGAGGAATTTCCAGCCGCCCCTGTCTGTGTGTGGCCGCCCTTCATTTGGATAGTTAGCAACCTGAGTCGGGTGACGGAAGTGTTAGACTGTGGTCATGGGGGCTGTTTTTACACTCTGTGCTGGGATGCGCAGCGATTCCCCATGTCCGTGGTCACCCGAATGCCCCGCTTTGTGCCCATCCCCGTGAATGCACCCAACAGCATGACTCTGTTCAGGCAGAAAAGAGACTTTGGCATCTCAGCTATTATTGTAGCAGTGATAGCCGCCACAGCAGTTACCGCCTCAGCCACTGCCGCGGCCCTTGCGCTCTCTGGATCTGTCCAAGCGGCCCAGAGCACTAATGATTTATCAGCCAATGTGTCATTGGCGATTGACAAACAGAATTCAGCCAATACCCAGATACAGGGAGGCCTTATGCTGGTCAACCAGCACATTGATTTAGTTCAGGAACAATTGGATATCCTTTGGCAGATGGCTCAACTAGGCTGCGAGCAGAAGCTCCCTGGCCTATGCATTACCTTCATCCCTTATGAAAAATTTACCAGAGCTGCTAATCTTTCTAAGAGTTTGTCTCAGTTCATGTTACAGAATTGGATCTCCGAGTTCGAGCAGACGCTTCGCAAGCTTCGAACTGCAGTACTCCAGATTAATTCCACACGACTTGATCTATCCTTCACCAGAGGATTGTCCTCCTGGGTCTCATCGGCTGTTTCCTACTTCAAGGAATGGGTGGGGGTGGGAATGTTTGGCATGGCTGTCTGCTGCGGGCTGGTGTTACTGTTATGGTTAGTCTGTAGGCTCAGAACCCAAAGTAAACGAGACAAAGTGGTCATTGCGCAGGCACTTGAGGCTCTGGAGAATGGAACCTCCACGGAGGTATGGCTGTCAGTCCTGAGGCAATAGAAGGCCGGCCCAAACAGCTCTTGCACGCCTGGAGTTAAGCTCATTGCACATGGCAGAGTGGTGGACTGGCGCCTGGGGAAGGTTGTTGAACGAGGTATCGCATGGAGGCTAAATCACCTCCAGGAGGCATATCGCCCAGCATGGGGGTTACCTGCCCAAGTCTCCCCTCTCCCAAAAAACGGCAGAGGACAGGTCGAGGATACCCCGGACGTAGCAAGGAGTCTAGGGGATATCCCCGTACATGGTCTGATTTCTCACAGGGAGGGACGATCACTGTCTCCACCTTCTAACCAGGTTATCTGTTAGCCCTCATAGTAAATCAAAAAGGGTGAGATGTCGGGAGCCGCCCGAACGCTCCTACGTCCTCCATTACAAGATGGCACCTACTTCCTGTTCTTGCTGAGCCATAAACAGGCCAAGTGCGCATGCCCGAGCGGAATTTCCCACCACTGAGTCTCTGCCTACCTCGTGGCGTCATATGGGGTAATGAGCCGCAGCCAACCAGGGTACGCCACGTCCAAGGCGGGAGGACTTGCCTATATAAGACTTGGGTTCGCGCTCCCTCGGGGTCTCCGCCCTGTAAGCTTATGCTCTCCCTCTCAAGATGCATTAAAGCTTTCTACAGAAGGATCCTAAGTGTGCCGCGTCGTTCTTGCTGGCGAGACGGTAGCGCGGGACACTGATGTATGTGTGAAGTGTTTGCAAATGGATAGATCTGTCGCTGCCTGCTGACATGTGAACTGAACTGCTGATTTCCAGACAACACATTTAGGAGTGTTGTCCAAAGAACCTTTATAAACAGGTCTACTCCCCCCATATCCTTTCTTTTCCACCACCTCTGGTGGGTGGTGGGCTACAAGGGAGGTTAAAGCATTTAAGAACCATCATTAAAAACAAGGTTTGAGGAGTACACATGGAGGGACCCTTGGCTCCAGCCATGTATGTAGCAGAGGATGGTTTTGTCGGGCATCAATGGGAGAAGAGATCCTTGGTCCTGTCATGGCTCGATGCCCCAGTGTAGGGGAATGTGAGGGTGGGGAAGTGGGAGTGGGTGAGTGGGCTGGGGAACACTCTCATAGAAGCAGGGGGAGGGGGAGGGGATAACATCTGAAATGTAAATAAAGATAATATCCAATTTTAAAAAAAAGAAAAAAAAATAAGGTTTGAAAAAATTAAAAGTTACAGTGTGTCAATATCCACAGTGCTTGGAACGCTGGGATCTGCATCCTGTCCCCTGACAGGGAATGACACCGCAGGCATTGGAAGCAAGCTCAGGCCCCACCCAGCCCCACGTTCCTTCTGTCTACAGTAAAAGGACTGAGGTCCAGGCTGGAAGAGGGGCGCAGTACACAGGGATTAGCGGACTGTGGAAGCCAAGTCCCCTGGGTCCAGTAGCATCTAGCCTCACACAGAGTGAGGCGACTGCGGGAGGCGAGGCAACTGCGGCTTACCTGTAACAAAGCTGCAGCTGCAGGCGCTCAGCAAAGACCGTGGTCCTTGTGGTCCTCGGTTAGAGCGGAGGAACCCTGGACCCAGAGCTTACCACTTCTTTTTGCTCTGCAGCAGAAAAGTGAAAAGGTCCTCAATACACCTAAAGAATGCTCATGCATGTGCGTGTGTGCGTGTGTGCGTGTGTGCGTGTGTGCGTGTGTGCGTGTGTGTGTGTGTGTGTGTGTGTGTGTGTGTGTAAGCATACAGCAGTTGAACTGAGGGTTTCCAATGGGCTTGGCCGTCATATGATCCTTACAAGGCCTGGATTAGAACCCAGATCTCCAACTCCATAGATCCTCTAGGCCAAAGCATAAACCACTTGGAGAAGCGTTGACTACCCTGGGCCTCATTTTCCTCATGTGTGGAATGACCGCATCTGGACCCCACCCCCGGAGGGCCCCCAGAGGCACACCCGCACAGCTTTGGGAGAGGTTTGAGAAGAAGCTGGCTGTGCGCTGCTGGGAGCTAACATCAGTGGGAGAATTTTTCTGTTTTCCAGTTTGCTTCCAAACAGCTCGCCCCCAGGTTTACAAACGGAGAAGCGCCCAGGAAGGTACCATGGCAACCATAGCGACTCCAGGGAGCTGAATTTGCCTGACTTGTCCAGACTGACAAAGCATGTCACCACCCACGGCCTGCCCTCTTGCAAGTGTGTCAGGATAGATCCCCAGGCTGGTCCAGAGGAGGAGAACAAGACTGTCGGTGCAGCTTGAGCAAACCACTTTCTCTGAACCTCCCGCCCTGCGCGCACCCAGCATGGAAAATATGGACAAAAGAAAATATCCGATATTATGGTTACCGAATTCCAAATTCTGAAGAATTAGATATCCAGAAGATAATGGTTTTGAATGGGGCTTTCTGTGAGGGTGTTCGGTTGCTTAGTAAGAAGTTTTACTGCCCTCGGGTATGAAGAGCCCTTTATACGTGTAGACTAACTGACCCTAGCACTCCCTATAGAAAGGGTGTGTTAGACACCACGAGGACCAGTACAGTGAACCATGTGTGGATTTGCGTCACCCAGAAGACATGATGTGGCGGTTATATTAAGAGACCCCTTGTGAACGCTGCTGGAACTCAGGAGACTGAGACCGACCACGGATTGAGTCAAACAGTTTCAGGGAGGGTTTGCCTGGGGATGAGCCAAGTGGGGAGGAAATTGATCTCTGTGCCACAGCTGTACCCCCACTGCAGACGCCTCTGGGCAGGCATACACTTCCTGGATTCCAGTTATTTATGGACATTGTCAACTGGGACTCTGGTTACAGAAACCAGAAATCCATGCTGCTAATTTAAACAGACAAAGGGATGTCTGTGAATTGCCAGCAAGGATACAGACCCAGAACAAGGAAGACCAAGAACAATGTCCAAGGGGCAGGCTCCCAGCTGCCACCTGCCCTCGCCAGCTCTGCCCAACCGCACCCTTTCCATAACCCAGGCCCCTCTGTACTGTAGACACTGATGGATGATGGATCTGACACCCCAAAACCCTTACTCCCAGTCAGCCCTCACTCAGGAGGTAGGATAACTCACAGTCTTTGATGGTGGCTTTCCTGGGGTTCCCACTTTAACTTCTCAGGCCCTGAAAAACTGGGACAGTCAGCCATCCTGTCAGCGCTCGGGAAACGGTTTAACCAATAAGTATTCAGGGCAGCATTTGAACAGCCACTTCAGCAAGCCTGGGTCCAAACTAAATCCCACCCACTGAGCTCTAAGCTGTCTTCTTTGCTCTGTAGTTTCCTTCTCAACATGAGTTACCCCCTGAGATTATCCTGGTCACGTACTAGTCTCAATTGTTTCCCCAACACTATAATGTGTACCCCAAAAAGACAGAGGCCTCACCTCTCTTATCCGTCACTGTGTCACCAACACAAAGATAGAGACTGCCTCCTCGCAGGTATTTAAGAAATACTTGTTAGAGGAGCCAGGTGTGGTGGCACATGCCCATAATCCCAGCACTTGGGAGGCAGAGGCAGGTGGATTCAAAGATTTACACTATTCTGGGCTACATAATCTGCTTGAGACCAGCCTGAGCAATAGAACAAAGGCCCATTTAAAAAAAAGAAGAGAGAGTGACTGGAGAGATGGCTCAGTGGATTAAGAGCCCTGGCTGTTCTTCTAAGAGACCCAGGTTCAATTCCCAGCACCTTCGTGGGTGCTAACAATCATCTCTATATCTCTAATCCCAGGGAATCCAGTGACCGCTTCTGCCTCCTCAGGCAACAGGCCTGCAAGTGGACATAGACATTATAAGTAGGCAAAAAACCCAAATATATATAAATTTTTTTAAAAAGGGGGGTTCAGGCTTGGTAGCACATGTATTTAATCTCAGAATCTGGGAGGCAGAGCAGGTATTTGAGGATAGTCTGATCCACATAGTGAGCTCCAGGACAGTCAGGGCTATGAAGAGAAACCCTGTATAAAAAAAAAAAGGTAGGCTCTCCGCCAGATCGCTGCCATCATGGACACGAGTCGCGTGCAGCCCATCAAGCTGGCTAGGGTAACCAAAGTGCTGGGCAGGACCGGTTCCCAGGGACAGTGCACGCAGGTGTGAGTGGAATTCATGGATGACACCAGCCGTTCTATCATCCGAAACGTCAAAGGCCCCGTTCGAGAGGGTGACGTGCTCACCCTCTTGGAGTCAGAAAGAGAAGCTCGGAGGTTGCGCTGACCTTGGCCACTGGGTCCTGGATATCCACCACTTAGCCCACGAAATGACCTGCAACTGTTGAATAAAGCATTTCTATTAAAAAAAAAAAAAAGGTAGGTAGGTAGGTAGGTAGATAGATATAATACATATATTAGATTTTCTGAGACAGTGTTTGTCTGTGCAACAGCCCTGATTGTCCTAGAACTCACTCCGTAAACCAGGCTGACCTAGGGCTCACAGAGATTCGCCTGCTTCTGCCTCCTGAGTGCTGGGATTAAAGGCATGTGCCACCATGACCAGCTTAAAATATTTTTTAAAAGCTACATTGCAGACATAATTATTGTATAATGATTTAGGTGCTATTGCAGACTTTTATTTTTTTAAAACATATTTATTTATTTTTATTTATACGAGTATACTGTAGCTGTCTTCAGACACACCAGAAGAGGGCATCAGATCCCATTACAGACGTTTGTGAGCCACCGTGTGGTTGCTGGGAATTGAACTTAGGACCTCTGGAAGAGCAGTCAGTGCTCTTAACCGCCGAGTCATCTCTCCAGCCTGCAGACTTTTAAAAAAGAGTTATTTTTATTTTGTTTGCATGAATGTTTTACTTACATGTATGTAAGTGCACTATGTATGTGTGTGTCTTCACTAAAAAATATTAATATGAAATAATATTAATTTATGTGGCAACCTGGCTAGTGCCCAGAAATGGGGAAATCCCACCCCCACTCCTACCCCCACCCTTAGCTTTTTGAAATAAGGCCTCACTGTGTTGCTAAGACTGGCCTTAAACTGTGTATCCTCCTGCCTCAGCCTTCCAAATTCTGGGATTGCAGGCATGCTCTCTGCCCTGCCTGTCCTAGAAGATGCTATGTATCAGATGAGATTAGCATTCGAAGCGTAGGCTTCTGGGTAAAGCCGAATGCCGCGTAGGCTGTGGGGGGTCTCACCCATCAGACAAAGGCTATGCGAGCCAATGAGCTCTGTCTCAGACACACTGCTCTCCTCTGGACTTGAACTTCGATATCAGCTCTTCTTGAGATCTCCAGCCTGCTGGTCTACTATACAGATTTGAGTTTTGGCAGATTCTTTGATCCCATGTATCAATTTTTTAAAAAAAAGATTTATTATGCATATGTAAAGCATGTGCTTGCATTGGTTTATGTGCACCGCATGTATGCAAGAGTCCATGGAGGCCAGAAGAGGAGGTCAGATCTCCTAACCCTGGAGTTACAGGTGAGCCTCCATATAAGTGCGGGAACTGAACCCAGGTCCTCTGAAAGAACAGCAAGTACTCTTAACCACTGAGCCATCTTCCCCGCCCCCTGAGCAGTTCTGTTTCTCTAGGAAGCCATGCCTGCGGGATTTACTATGCACTCAATTTCCAAGACAGGACAGCAAGCATGACAAATGTGAGTGATCCCACAGTAAAAACACTAGTGGTGACTGTTGGCAAGCACGCTGTAGGGGGGCGTGGCGCGCTGAGGGGGCATGGCGCGATGAAGGGGCGTGGCTGTTGAGGGGGCGTGGCGCGCTGAGGGGGCGTGGCGCGCTGAGGGGGCTTGCCTTTGCCTAAACTGAAGCCAGGAAGAGGAACCGGGCAGGGAGGCCTTGAGGAAGACCTAAGATTTTTGGTTCAGTTTCCTCTTTTTCTCTTCTCTCTTTCTTTTTCCTCCTCCTCCTCCTCCTTCTCTTCCTCCTCCTTCTTTTCTTTTCTGGAGACAGGATCTCCCTATGTAGCCTTGGCTATCCTGGAACTCACTCTGTAGACCAGGCTGGCTTTGAACTCACACCTGTCTGTACCTCCCAAATACTGGGATTTAAGGCCTGCACCGGCACCTCCTGGCTCAGTTTCCTCCTTCTTAAGAATAGAGAGAAAGAAAATGACCTCCGTTGTCACAGAGAGAGCATGGAATGAGCCCTTTTTTTTTTTTTAAATTAAGGGGTGGGGAGGACCGAAGATTCAGCTCAGTTAGTAGAACACTTACCATGTGCACAAAGCCCAGGGTTCAATCCCCAGCATCACCTAAACGGGGTCTGGTGGCACATTCCAGTAATTCCAGAAGTGAAGGCAGGGACAGTCACAATTTCAAGGTCATCCTGTCAAGAGTCTAGTCTATGTAAGATCCTGTCTTGGAGGGGAAAAAAGTGTGTGGAAGGAAGGAACTGTGGTAGAAACTGCTTAGTACACTGCAGGTGTCAGGCTCTATCCCCAGTGCTGATATAAACACACAGAACCCAAATAAATGTGTGAAGGATGTGCCTGGTGAGCTAGAAGGACATGGGAACTTACATTTTTAAAAACTCATTTATTGTTGGAGGGATAGGGGTGTGTGCAGTATTCCCTAAACCCCCCAGCATGCCATGGACACACATGGAGGTCAGAGGGCTACTCCTCTGACATGGAAACTTCTGGTTTCTTTGGAAAGTAAGCTATGTCAAATGAAGTTTTCCTGAAGCAGACACAGGTGAAAGGATGTCTTGCTCTAGCAAACACGTGAAAAAGACATGTGATGCTCAGAAGAAATAGAAACATGACCCCACAGACAGTGGGAGGCGAGCATTGGTTTGCTTTGCTCCACCTCGCTAATCTTTGCTAACTACATGTATATATTGGTTCGCCTTATATTGTGTTGCTGGGCTCCGCTTGTGTTGGCACTAGAGAGAAACTCAGCAAAGAACTTCTTGTAAGGTTCCTGCAGCTTCCATGGCCTTGGGCAGGTTGGTGAGTCTTGTAGTTTCTGCAGCTGCTGGTTCATGTGTGGTGTCTGCTGGTTTGTATTTGGTGTTTGCTATGGGCCTGAACTGCTGATATCCTGATAACAAAGAATGGTCTCACCCTCAAAGAACTATTTCTAAACATGTCTACTTCCCCTGTGTCCTAATAACTTTCTCTTCTACTACCTCTGGTGGACAGAGGGCTAGAGGAGAGGTTGAACATTTATTAAAATAGGCTGCAAATTTTTTGCCTATACTCCCCAGAAGTCAGTTCCCTCCTTCTACCAGGTGAGTCCCTGGGAATGAACTCCAGTGGTCAGACGTTCAGCATGCACTTTTAAAAACCTGTAGGTCAGGCTGGTGTCCCCAGGAAGGAGGCTTCTCTGTCCTCCCTGAACTCAGGACCCAGGGTCAGCTAAGATTAATGAAGGGGTGGGAGGAGTCTAGGTCTGAGTGTGGAGCTGAGATCTCATTTACTCATCTGTCCTTGAGGGCGGGCTCAGGCACCTCTGAGCCTTGCTATGGAAGTTAGCTTTGTGGAGGGGAGGACTGGGCAGTCTGCATTCTCACTGAAGAGACAGAAGGGAAGAAATGAGCAATCTGTGAGCCTCCTTGGGAGCCTGCTTTCATGTCCTATTTATTATATTTTTTCTTTGCCTTTTCTCGTTTATATTAAAATGTATTTTTATTTGTGTGTATGTGTACTCGAGTATATATATATGTGCATGGGTGTGCATGGGTGCGCTTGAGTGTATGTGCATGTGTGTGTGTGCTTAAAGTAAGTGCTTGTATATGCTTGGGTATATGTGCATGTATGTGCTTCAGTATATGCACACATGTGTCTTTGTGCTTGAGTATGTGTGCACGTGTGTGCTCCAGTGCATATACATCTGTGTATGCTGATGCACCTGAGGACATGGGATTCCCCAGGACCAGAAGTTACAGGAGTTTTCGTGACACATAGTTGTTATGTGGAGGCTGGGCTCTGAATTCCGGTCCTCGTGATTGTACAGAAGCGCTCTTACCCCATGAGCCATCTCTCTAGGATGCTTTATTTTGCTCCCACTGTGTCTTTGAAACAGGCTCTCACATAGCCCAGGATGGCCTCAAACTTGCTAAGTCAGAAAGGATGACCTCGAACTGCCGGCCTTCACCTCCCCAAATCTGGGATTATACATTGCTGAGGTATGTGATGCTGGGGATAGAGCCCAGGACTCCATACATGCTAGACAGGCCTCCACCAACTCATCTGCACCCCCAAATCCATTTTATTTTCAATCTGCAGCAATCCAAGTGTGAGAGAAAACTCCGAATTTCTTCCCCTTATTCTCTTATCCTTCCTCCCCCGAAGTTTCCCCCCTTCCTGAGAAGATTCCTACTGAACAGCAGCAGTAAAGGCAGTGTGTGGAGTTATTAAGGCCCAGTGACTCAGGAACCCCAGTACCAACCCTAAGAGAAAGAAGTGTTGTGAGCCACCACTAAGCTGCCAGCACACGCCTTCTGGACAAAGCGACTGTATGTTACTTGTTTATTTTTTATGACTTTATGCAACTGTCTAAATCTTGTAAAAATAAATAGGGAAAAATCCAACGAAGTTCTTTTCATCCTTTAAAGTTATAAATGCATAAACCTTCACATGGCAGCATCTTGTAGAAGATCTGAGATGCAGGCCCTCCTTACCAGGAGCAGATGGCAGAGGGCTGAGCAGAGTCTGGGCTGCTGTCCTTCCTGCATTTGGAAGCGTGACTCACTTCAGCCTTCAGACTTCTCCGAAAAAGAGAAGCAGGCTCCCAAGGAGGCTCTCAGATTGCTCATCCCTTCCCTTCTGTCTCTCCAGTGAGAATGCAGACTGCCCAGTCCTCCCCTCCACAAAGCTAACTCCATTGCGAGGCTCAAGCTGCCTGAGCCCGCCCTCAAGGCCAGGCAAGTTGGCAAGATTGCAGGTCCACGCCCAAGCCTGGGCTCCTCCCACCCCTCCATTAATCTTTGCTGACCCTGGGTCCTGAGTTCAGGAAGGACAGAGAAGCCTCCGTCTGGAGCCATCAGCCTGACCTTTAGCAAGGTCCCGGCCACAGTCAGGTTCTTGAGACGCCCTCTTACAGTCTGCACGGGCACCGCTTCAGCCCCAAGATCTTGAATTTCTGGTGTCCACTCCCCGGTGATCTTTCTTGTGCTTGCGTTGGATAATCAGAGCCGGATAGGTGTGTGGTCTGGAAAAGGCAGGCTCCCTTTCACTGTAGAGGGTGCTGCCAGAGCTCCTCCTCCTCTTCCTCTTTCTCCTCCTCTTTCCTTCTTTCTTTTTTCTTTCTTTCTTTTTTCTTTTTCTTTCTTTCTTTTTTTTTTTTTTTGATTTTTTGAGACAGGGTTTCTCTGTGTAGTTCTGGTTGTCCTTGAACTCTGTAGACCAGGCTAGCCTCTGCTTCCCAAGTTCTGTGTGTCTAAAGAGCTATGCCACCACACCCGTGGTTGTTGTTGTTGTTCTTCTTCTTCTTCTTCTTTAAATTTATTTTTATTTATTTTTACTTCATGTGCATTGGTGTTTTGTCTGCACGTATGTCTGTATGACGGTGTCAGATCCCCTGCAACTGGAGTTACAGACAGTTGTGAGCTGCCATGTGGGTGCTGAGAATCGAACCAGGGTCCTCTGGAAAAGCAGCCTGTTAACCTCTGAGCCTCTGAGCCTCTGAGCATCCTCTGAGGTGCTTCTTTTATAAAGTCAACAGATTTACCACTTCAGGCAGCTTTTGAAAATCACGTTCTTCCTGTCTGCATTAGCTCACTGCCTGTTGCCAATGGTGCAGTAGCAGCCGAGTGAGTTTTAGAGAAAAGGTTTGTTTTGTCTCACAGTTCTGAATGTGTGAGATTGAGAAGCTGTGTCTAGGGGTGACCTTCAAGCTTGCAGGCTCCATTATCATGTTTTTATCTTTATATCTGTGACTGAACTCACACACATATTCCAACTCGCACACACATGCCAGGGTGCCCACATGCAAGTCAGGAGACAACCTTAGGTGTTAGTCCTCACTACCTTATTTGGGACAGGTGCTGCGACCCTGTGCCTGATCCTGAAGGCTTGATTTTCCCTCTGCAGATGCCAGGCTAGCTGATCCCCAAGCTGCCGGGGAGTCTCATGTCTCTGCCTCTCATCTTCCCATAGGAATCCTGGGATTCTGGATGCAGTGGCTCCTGCTGCTTCTTCCAGCTTTGCTTGGGTTTTAGGGAATCAAACTCCATCTTGCCAGCCTACCTGCAGCCTCTGTGTGCCGTGTAAGGCATTATGTAAAGGAAGATGCTAGTGTGTGTGTGTGTGTGTGTGTGTGTGTGTGTGTGTGTGTTCTGGTCTCTCTATCAGGATCATCAGGCCCTGCCCCCACAGCCATGTATAATTCCTCTCATCTCCCAAGGACACGGCTCTAAAGCCCACATTCATATTTGATTTCTACTCCCACACAATGGGGATTAATTTTCAACTCATGAAGCCTTGAGGGACACACTCAAACCATATCCAGACCACAGCTCCTTTCCTGTTACAGTGTGAACAAACAAGAACTAGGAAGTCTAAGCAGAACACAAATGCCAGCCAGGGCTGGGGCCGGAGGCACTGCTTCGCCAGGCAGGCAGTTCTCAGTGCCCTAGAGGTGCAAACTCTTCTCCTTAGTACTTCCCCGAGTTACTAATTTTTCAATTCAGCCTCCACTGGTATTTGCATATTAGGGAAAACAAAAGAACCAATACACATCAGGTGTGTTGCTCTGGCTTCAGGCAGTCTGGGAATGGGGGGGGGGGGGGAGGCTGCATTCACAGGATCGTCAACAGCTCTAGCTAGCTGCTGCTGAGCTGGAATTCTCCCAGAGAGATGCAAGGGCCCAAGGGGACCAACCATCTGAGCTTTGTGCTTTCCCAGAGTAGGGGCCTCCTGCTGAGCACAGCAGGGTCTTGGGGTCTGGCACAGGGTCACTACTCTGCCACAAGGTGTGGGGGGGAGGCAATGGGGTGTCACTCTGTAGCAGGGGTACTTGCATTGCAAGCTGAGAGAGAGAGAGGGAGAGAGAGAATGAATACACAATACAACAGACTATAGACACATCAGTGCACTGTAAACCAACAAAGGAAATGAGCCAAGGATGGCATCTCAGAAGAGATGTGTCCCCTGCAGGGTCATCCTGAACCCCCAGGATCATAGGGAACTGAGCATCACTGGTTGTAGGTCCTTGTCAACCCCTGTGCTGACCAGAGCCTCCTCTTTCACATTCCGGAGGCAGAGGCAGGTGGATCTCTGAGTTTAAGGCCAGCCTGGTCTACAGAGTGAGTTTCAGGACAGCCAGGGCTACAGAGAAACCCTGACTCTATAAAAAGATAGATAGATAGATAGATAGATAGATAGATAGATAGATAGATAGATAGATAGATAGATAGTATAAAGATGTTATGTGTATGGCTGCTATGTATATATGTATGTATGTATGTATGTATGTATGCATGTATGCATGTATGTATGTATGCCTGTGCACCACATGCATGCCTGGTACTCCTGAAAGCCAGAAGAGGCCCTTGGAATCCCTGGAGTTGGAGTTAGACTCGGCTGTGAGGTGCCATGTGGGTGCTGGGAATTGAACCTGGGTCCTTTAGAAGATCAGTCAGTGCTCTTAACCGCACAGCCATCTCTCCAGCTTTCCTCCTTCACATTAATGTCTTTTCAGAGCTAAGCTTCAGTGTCAGGCTTGGGGAGATGGCTCCCCCTGCAGAGCTCAGCTTTGAGGAAGGGCAGCCATGCCGGAGGCAGGAAAACAAGAAGGAGAAGGGCGGTAACAGGTGACAGGGGGAGCTTGTCTTTGGCACCTTGGTCTCATGCCCCTGGAACTCGGCTGTTTTGTGCTACCCACGCAGTCTCTAGCCCTTGCGAATGGACTGCAGCCAGAGGACACTCCTCTGTGGATGACCAGAGTCTACTCCACAGCAGCTTCCTCTGTGGATGACCCAGTCACCAAAGCCCTTACTCCTGAGTCTCTCAGGAGCAGCTGATGCTTACAAAATCATCACTTCCCAAGAGTAATTCAGCGACAGTGGCACCAAACTGTGATCCATCACTCAGGAGGCTAAGGCAAAAGGAAGTCAAGTTTGAGGCTAGCCTGTGCTATAGAGTTCCTGGCCAACCCACGCTACAGAATGCTAAAAAAACAAACAAACAAACAAAACAAAACCCTTAATTTAGGATCTGGAGAAATGGCTCAGAGATTAAAAACATGTAATGGCAGCCAGATGGTGGTGGTAATGGTGGCGCACACCTTAATCCCAGCACTATAGAGGCAGAGGCAGGCAGATCTCTGAGTTTAAGGCCAGCCTGGTCTACAAAGTGAGTTCCGGAACAGCCAGGGCTACACAGAGAAACCCTGTCTCAAAAACAAAACAAAATAAAAACGAAAACAAAAAAGGAGGAAGGTGTTCTGCCTATTGATGGTTCGGTTCAGGGACTAAAAACACGTGTGTGTAGGTGGCTAAAGAAATGGCCCCAAGGTAAGAACACTGGCTGACCTTCTCAAGGACCTGGGTTCAATTCCCAGCAGTCACATGGCCGCTCACTGCAGCCCGCAATTCCAGTTCCAGGGGACCTGACACCCTCACACAGACTTACATGCAGGCAGAACATAAATAAATTATTTAAGAAAAAAAATCAAGTGCCCAGAATCATGAACCCTGGGATTTAGATCCCAGCACCCATGAGGCGGGCAGGGTCCCCGGGTCTCCTGCTACTCAGCTGAGCAGAAACAAGAGGATCAATTGGGCTTCTTAGCTTTCAGCCTAGGGAGGAAACTGGAGTTCCAAGTTCAGGGAAGCCCCTGCCTCACTGGAATAGGCACTGGGAGAAGAGGACACCTGATACCCTCCTCTGGTCTCCATGTGAGGAGTCCAGATACATGCATACATGCACATATGCACATGTACTCACTTAGGTATACATACATACATACTTACATACATACATGTATGCACATATGCATATGTACTCACTTAGGTATACATACATACATACTTACATGCATACATGCACATATGCACATGTACTCACTTAGGTATACATACATACATACTTACATACATACATGCACATATGCACATGTACTCACTTAGGTATACATACATACATACTTACATACATACATGCATGCACATATGCACATGTACTCACTTAGGTATACATACATGCATGCACATATGCACATGTACTAACTTAGGTATACATACATGCATGCACATATACACATGTACTCACTTAGGTATACATACATGCATGCACATATACACATGTACTCACTTAGGTATACATACATACATACTTACATACATACATGCATGCACATATGCACATATGCTCACTTAGGTAGGTATATATACATACATCCATATAGATAAATGCATATACATATACTCACTTAGGTATACATACATACAGATACATACATACACATATGCATGTATATTCAGGTAAGTATGTATACATACATACATGCATATACATACATAATTACATAAATGCACAGGCAGGTGGGGTGGTATAGGCCACCTGGCTCACCTGTAGTTCTAAAAGTGACTGGTAGCCTTGGAGAGTGGGTGTCCAGCCATCAGGCATGCTGGGTTTTGTAAGGCACAGAAAGTGTTTGTGTTCAGGACACCGCTGTGGCCTCACTCCTGAGCCCCTCAAGGCATGGTGCCAGGAGATGATAGATGACAGACAGACAGACAGACATATATGTCATGGATATTTTTCTACAGGTCCTGGATTCATTTCCAGCACCTACATGGCAGCTCACAATATCTATAACTGGAGTTCCATAAGATCTGATGTCCTCTTCATAGACATAGTCGTGCAGGCAAACAAAACACCCATACAAATAAATCCTTTAAAAATTTAAAGTCATGATCATATTCAAATGTAACTGTAAAATAGGTAACTTGGGGGTGTGACCAGGGCACAGTAATAGAGTGCCAGCCTAGCATACATGGGGCCCGGGGTTTCATTCCTAATATGAGAGAAAATAAAATTAAGGCTGGAGAGTTGGCTTAGAGGTAAGAGCACTGGCTGCTCTTTCAGAGAACCCAGGCTCAGCTCCCAGCACCTCACAACCTTCCGTAACTCCACTTCTGGGGATGGGAGACCCTCTTCTGGCCTCTGCAGGCTCCTGTATGCACAGTACACATACACATAAAATATAATAAAAAAAATCTTAGCCAAGCATGATGAGTACACCATTAATCCCAGAACTAGGGAGGCAGAGGCAGGTGGATCTCTGTGAGTTCAAGGCCAGTCTGGTCTACAAAGCAAATCCAGGACAGCCACAGCTACACAGAGAAACCCTGTCTTGGGGAGGGGGGTTCAAGACAGATAGATAGATAGATAGATAGATAGATAGATAGATAGATAGATAGATAGGTAAAAACAGGTAAGTGCTGCAGAAACACACCCTACAGTACAGGGGCTTAGAGAAGCCTGTTTTTTGGACATCAGTTTTCTCCCTGTTTTTGTGAGCTGGATAACAGCCTCCCTCCAGAGGCTCAGTTAGTTCTTGAATCTTTTATGTTGCAGCCATCTTATTGGTGGCCCCGATGGCTGCCTCGCCTCCCTCCTACATGCTCTCCTGTGAGGTCCAGTACACAGGGCACTCTGGTGAGGTCCTGTACATGGGGCGCTCTGTGAACCCCACAGCCTGCTGGCAGAAGAGCGATTCATCATTCCACATCTCCCGGTTGGTGCCCCTCCCATCATGTAGCCACCTCCCACAGAAAGGAACCAGCAAAACAACCCGCAATCCCATTAGCTGAAGGGGATGAAGGGCCAGAGAGCCAGCAGTAAGGCCCCTAAATAGAACACTCACGGTACACTTCTAATCACCTCGCTCACCATGACTTGTGCCATTATGTAATCCCAACTTTTTTTTTTCCTTTTTTCTGCATTGTAAACAGACAGCAAATACTCTGCAAAGCCATTTACCAGTGATTCCCGACTCCATCCCAGGGCGTTTAAATGCACACAGCACACTGTTAGCCGCTTTGCCCCAGCTCTCCCCTGCGGTTCCTCCTCCCGCTAGCGCTCTGCCCTGCCATTCTCGATGCTGAGCTAGAAGAAATCTTCCCTTTCTAGAAATATCTCTAGCATTTTTCTCCCCAACATAATTTCCAAGAAGTAAATTATATACACCCTCAACAAACTTTTTTTTTTTTGCCTTCCAAATGATGGGGACTGAACTCAAGGCCTGCAGCATATGTTAGGTGAGCAATCGCTCACACTTTGCCATCTCAGATCAAGACCCCGGAGAGGTCCCTCTACCCCATCCCCCACCCACTGTCTGGCTGGAATCAATCTTCTGTCTTCTATCACCATAGATTGCTTCTGTCCATTCTAGAGCACCATAAAAACGAACTGTGTAGCAGCAGAGTGCTCAGGACTGGGGCAGGAGGATTACCTGATGTAGGGGGCCAGCTTGGACCCTTGGGGCTCCCTAGCTCCAAGTGAGACACCCTGTTTCAAGGAAATAAAGTGGAATA
Source organism: Apodemus sylvaticus (assembly GCF_947179515.1). Lineage (NCBI taxonomy): Eukaryota > Metazoa > Chordata > Mammalia > Rodentia > Muridae > Apodemus > Apodemus sylvaticus. The sequence goes on from NC_067474.1 coordinate 145,713,443, forward strand.
AGACAGAGCGAGATGGAGCAGGACACCCAGTGCCCTACTCTGTTCCATGAGTACCCACAGGTGCACATCACACACACACACACACACAAGTACACATAACACACAAGTGCACACAATACACACACAGAGTGCACATAAAACACACACACACACGTACACATAACACATACCAGTGCATATAACACACACACACACATGTACACATAACACACAAATGCATACAATACACACACAGAGTGCACATAAAACACACAAACACACACACACACATACACATAACACACACCAGTGCACATAACACACACACAAGTGCACACAATACATACAGAGTGCACATAAAACACACACATACACACACACGTACACATAACACACACCAGTGCACATAACACACACACACACAAGTGCACACAATACACACACACAGTGCACATAAAACACACACACACTAAATTCTCGCCAGTAGGGCTTTTTCTCCATTCCTCTTTCTCGACCACCAAATTCAGGCTAAACAAGGCTTCTTGCCAATTCCCCAGTTTCTCATGAGTATGTTCTCTCGACCTACAATACCCCTCCAGCCAGATAAGGCCTCCCAAAGTCCCTTAAGCACTATGCTATATCCCTAGCCCATTTCTAGGTCCAGTTCCAAAGCCACCTCTGTGAACCTTCCCCGACTGCCTCAAGCAAGTGGAATCTACCTTTCCTCCGCTCCCACTGGCAGAACAGCGTGTGTTATCTTTTAGAGAGTTGATCTCCCGTTGGGGTTACAGTCTTCCTGGCCCATTTGCGTCTCTTCTTAAAAGTCCCTGAGCCAGGCAATGGTGGTGCACGCCTTTAATCCCAGCACTTGGGAGGCAGAGACAGGCAGATTTCTGAGTTCGAAGCCAGCCTGGTCTACAGAGAGAGTTCCTGGACAGCCAGGGCTACAGAGAAATCCTGTCTAGAAAAACAGACAAACAGTCCCTGAACAGGAGGAGGCTAAGGATTTGTATGATTATTGGTTAAAAACACTTCCTCGGGGGCTGAAGAGATGGCTCAGCGGTTAAGAGCATTGACTGTTCTTCCGAAGGTCCTGAGCTCAAATCCCAGCAACCACATGGTAGCTCAAAACCATCTGTAATGGGATCCGATGCCCTCTTCGGATGTGTCTGAGGACAACTATAATGTATTCATATAAATAAAATAAATCTTAAAAAAAAAAAAAAAAAAAAAAAAAACACTTCCTCATGGGGCTGAGAGCCGGCTCAGCAGTTAAGAGCACTGGCTGCTCTTCCAGAGGTCCTGAGTTCAGTTCCCAGCAACCACATGGTGGCTCACAACCATCTGTAATGACATCCGACTCCCGCTTCTGATGTGTCTGAAGACAGCTAGAGTGTACTCATACATAAATATAATAAACAAATCTTTAAAAAAAAAAACCCACTTCCTAAGAACGTTGACTGCCTGAATTACATGCCTGGATCCCATGGTGGCAGAGAGAACCTCCCCACCCCCAAAAATTGCATGCCTGCACTCAGGGACACAATACACAATAATGACGTCAGTAAATGAAAATTTGCTATAGCAAGTGTTTACACTGGTCAAGCTATGTATGACACCTCAGATTACAAAGTCTAGGCTGAGAGCCAGTTCAGAAATAATACTTTAGTGCCACCTACTGGCGTGGTGGAGTATGACAGCTCTCAGTTTCTCAAGTTCGGGGAAACTCAAAATCGTGTGTGTGTGTGTGTGTGTGTGTGTGTGTGTGTGTGTGTGTGTGTGTGACTGTGGATGGCACCATTCCTCCGTGCTGAGCTCCGAGACTATAAAAAACAGGGAGGGGCTGACCAGAAGCAGTCGTTACTCTCTGCTTCCTGCACGGTAACCAGCCAGCTGTCTCAAGTTCCTGCGGCCCAGACAACCCACCATAGTGGATTGGACCCTGAAACTGTGAGTCACAATAACATCTCCCTCAAGCTGCTTTTGCTGGGTGTCTCTGCAGCATTGGGGAAAGTAAAACATTTACTGATTGAGCTAACCCGGCCCCACCCCAGTCCTTTCTCTTGCCTTTTGAGACACGGTCATAATGCCCAGGTTGGCCTCGAAAAGAACTATGTAGCTGAGGGTAACTTTGAACTCTGACCCTCAGGCCTTCACTTCCCAAATACTGAGGGGAGAGTGGGAATCGGGATGAATGGCTTAAAGTTTTGTGGGCACCATGTAAGGCTTTGGCTTTTACTGAGAGCAGAGACAAGATGGTGAATTAAGAGACATCCTCCGATGCCCACACTCAAAGGACCCTTCTGCTGCTGTGTGGAGGGAGCAGGGGCCACAGCAGGCAAAGAGAGAAGCAGGCACCAGCCGAGAGACTGCTGCAGTCCCCACGGTGAGGGAACACAGGAACTATGGCCAGTTGTGGTCAGAAATAATGCACTAAAGAGCATGGTCCAGTGTCGGAGAGAGCCCATCATCCACCAGATACGGCCTTAGGAAGCCGTCCTAGTCAGGGTTGCTATTTATCTTAGTCAGGGTTTCTATTCCTGCACAAACATCATGACCAAGAAGCAAGTTGGGGAGGAAAGGGTTTACTCAGCTTACACTTCCACATTGCTGTTCATCACCAAAGGAAGTCAGGGCAGGAACTCAAACAGGTCAGGAAGCAGGAGCTGATGCAGAGGCCATGGAGGGATGTTTCTTACTGGCTTGCTTCCCCTGGCTTGCTCAGCCTGCTCTCTTATAGAACCCAAGATTACCAACCCAGGGATGGTACCACCCACAAGGGGCCCTCCCCACTTGATCACTAATTGAGAAAATGCCCCACAGCTGGATCTCATGGAGGCATTTCCCCAACTGAAACTCCTTTCTTTGTGATAGCTCCAGCCTGTGTCAAGTTGACACACAAAACCAGCCAGTACACTATTGCTGTCATGATATGACCAATGGTGTGACCAAAGCAACTTGGGGAGTGTGGTGTTTGAATGAAAACTGTCTTTATAGACCCACAGGGAGTGGCACTATTAGGAGGTATGGTCTTGTAGAAGTAAGAGTGGCCTTATGGGAGGAAGGGGTGGGGGGAAAGGCTTTGAGGTTTCAGAGACTCAAGTCAGGCCAAGTGTGTCTGTCTGCTGTCTGTCTGTCTGTCTCTCCCTGTTACCATATCCAGATGTAGAACTCTCAGCTATTTCTCCAGTACCATGTCTGCCTTCCTGCCATGAGTATAATTCATGGAACCTTTCCAGCTGTAAGGCAGCCCCCATTTTCTATTAGAAGGGTTGCCGTGGTCATATTTATTCACAGCAATAAAACCCTAAGGCTTACACTTCCACATCACAGTTCACCATTGATGGAAGTCAGAGCAGGAACCCAACAGGGCAGGAACCTGGAGGTAGGAGGTGATGTAGAATAGAATCCAGGACCACCAGCCAGGGACAGCATCACCCACAATGAGCTAGACCCTCCATCAATCACTAGTTAAGAAAACTGCCTTACAGGCATGCCTACAGCCTGACCTTAGGGGGGCATTTTTTTTCTATTGAGGTTCTCAGATGACTCTAGCTTGTGTCTAGTTGGCATAACAGTGGCATCACTGAAGTGGATGGACAAATTGGTTATTAATGAGGTGGAACAGCTCAGGGAAAAGTTTGGGTTTGGGCCACAGACATGGATAAAATGGCTAATGACAGCCTTGCTGACAGTGGGGCACTGCAGTGTTCAAGAGACAGACTTGGTTTGTCTGAATGTATTGACCTGTGATGGTGTACGTATGCTTGGCCCAGGGAGCAGGACTAGTAGCAGGTGTGGCCTTGCTGGAGTGTGACACTGTGGGCATGGGCTTGTCATAGCTGCCTGGAAACCAGTTTTCTAGCAGCCTTCAGATGAAGATGTAGAACTCTCAGCTCCTCCTGCCCGCACCACGCCTGCCTGCATGCCGCCATGGTCCTACCTTGATGATAATGGACTGAACCTCTGAACCTGTATACCTCCAATTAAATGTTGTCCTTATGGTGTCTGTTCACAGCAGGGAAACCCTAACTAAGACAAGACCCAACGCTAGATGAAATTGCCTCAGGCTGTGGTTTATCTATTTTGTGTGTCTGCTTGTGGAGGTCAGAGGATAACCTTTAGGAGTCAGGTCTCTTCTACCATGTCGGTTCCCGGATGGTACTTAGGTTACTAGGTTTGGTAGCCAGCACTCTTATCCTCTGAACCACCTTGCCGTTGCCCTGGTTTAGTTTTTTTTTTTTTTTGTTTTGTTTTAATTTTTGTTTTTGAGACAAGTCTTCATTATGTAGCCCAGGCTTGCTTCCGTCAAATTCATGATCCCTCTGCTTACAGCTCCCAAGGACTAGGGCTACAGTGCCCCTCCATGTTAAGAACCCTGCCTTGCCAGGGTTCAAGTACATAAAGGATCAATGTACCAGCAACATCACCCACCGCAGCTGGGCCAGCAGACTGGGAATCAGCACTGGGAGGAGCTGGAGAGCTCACTGGGGAACCAACCGGAGAGGACTGAGTAAGAGCAAAGAACAAGGTGGGTAGATAAGTGAACAAGACTCTAGCACGCCACCTAAGTCCCAGCTACAGTTAATTCGTACGACACGGCCTCCCAGGCTGCCAAGATGGCGAGGAGAGGTGCTTGCCCGCCAGCCTGCCTGCCTGAGTTAGATACCTGGGACCCACATGGTGAAGGAACAGAAACAACTTTTACAGGTTGTCCTCTGCACACACATGTACTAAATTAATAAATGTGATATTTATGTATGTTTACTCTACCCATTTATTCATTTTGGTTTTTCAAGACAGGGTTTCTATATGTACTCCTGGTTTTCTGAAACTCGTTGGGTAGCCCACTCTGAGATCTACCTACTTCTGTCTCCTGAGTGCTGAGGCTAGAGGCATGTGGCACCACCACTCTTGCTGACAAATGTATTTTTTTTTTTTTTTTTTTTTTAGCTTTTAGGAACTTTATTTTCCTTCCATCTTTTTTCCCTGTGCTCGGCTGTGTGCGGAGCAGCTCAGGACCACTCAGTGGTGGCTCCGACCCACTCGGTGGCCTGCGCTGTGGGAGCTGCTGACCAGTCCTCAGTGGCTGGCTGGGCGCTCCAGTCTTCCGTGGGGAACTGCTGGATGGGCACAGAGGGCACCTGCACACCCTCAGACCAATCGGCCACCTCAGGCTGGGCAGCAGTGAACTCAGGAGCTGGTGCGGTCCATTCTCCCTGGAATTCCTCCTTGGTCACAGCCTTCTCGGCAGCAGCCTGCTCCTCCTTCTCAATCTCCTCTGGGTCTCGGTAGAAGTAAAGATCAGGCATAACCTCCCATGGGTGCTCACGCGAGATAGTACCTCGCATGCGGAGTACTTCCCGGGCCAGCATCCACCACATCAACCCCACCGAGTGAGCTCCCTTGTTGTTGCATGGGATGGCAATGTCCACATAGCGCAGGGGAGAATCTGTGTTACACAGAGCAATGGTGGGCAGGTTGACGTAAGAGGCCTCTGTGAGCGGCTGGTGGTCAGCCCTGGGATCAGTCACCACTAGAAGCCGTGGCTCCCTGAAGGCAGCTTGGATCTGGTTAGTGAAGGTCCCGGGTGTGAAGCGGCCAGCAATTGGAGTAGCTCCTGTGGCAGCAGCAAACTTCAACACAGCTCGCTGGCCAGTGTTCCTGGAGGAGATGACGCTGACGTCAGCAGGGTTCTCAATGGCAACAATAGCTCGAGCTGCCAGCAACAGCTTCTCCCAGGTCCTCTTCAGATTTATAATGTAGATACCGTCACTTTTCCTTTTGTAGATGTACTGCTCCATCTGAAAGTCGAGGTTTGTGCCACCTAAGTGGGTTCCTGCAGCAAGGAATTTGAGGACATCCTCCTCCTTCATCTGCAGGACGTCGAGGGCTCCGGACATTGTGTAAGTTTCCCTTTAAGTTACGATGGGAATCAAGAACAACGCCGTATGGACCCGTCCCCGGGTAGCGCGGAAAGCGACAAATGTATTTTTAAAAAGGAATATTTGGACTGTTTGTATGCCTATGTACAGTATGCATGTAGTATCCGCAGAAACCAGAAGAGGGCGCTGCCAGACCCCCTGGAACTGGAGTTAATAGGGTGGCGGCTAGGAATAGAATCCAGGTCCTCTGGAAGTGCAGTCAGTGCTCTTAAACATGAAGCCATCTCTCCACCCCACTGAAAAGCAAGTTTTAAAAGACAGTCTCAAGGAACCCTCCAGTCCTTACCTCCCCAAAGCAGGGATCCAGCTTTTTACAGGTGCTGAGGACTCTAACTCAGGTCCTCCACCAGCCCATCAAGTAATTCACTAAAGCAATTGTTCCAGGCCCTAAAATTAATTTAAAGCTCTATAAAAGAATATCACTGCCTTCAGCATCCATTTTTTCTTTGCAATGGTGAAATTTACACAGAAGCTTGCCCAAGATCCCACAACGGGGTAAGAGGATGGAGCGGAACACCAAGAAAGGTGAGGCTGTGAAAAATAAAAAGCAAAAGAGAAGCCACACTGGGAAGTCCAACTGTGACAATTTTATAGGTCGGACACCATCCGGCTTGCCAAGACGGCACATGCACAGTACTGGGACTCAGTCATTGTTTGCTGAAAGGCTAGAAAGTGTTCTACTGCTGAGGTTTTTACATTCTGAGACTTGGGAGGTAGGTGACCTTTGAACTTGTCACCTGCCTGCTTCCATTCTGCGATCAGCTGGGTTCCAGCGCTGCACCACTTTCTGATCTCACTCAGCATTCTCTCCCAAAACTCTAAACTCAGCGCATTCATCTCTTCCTTCTCTCCCCTGTGCCCGGCAGGGGCAACAGGTGTTCGCAAAACGGTTGATGTCAACCGTTTCCTTTCTTCAGGAAGAAAGAAAGCAGACAGAGAAGCAAAATTGGGAGTTTCCTGCGGGAGGTGCTGACCGTTTACAGGACAACTTGGCCAGCAGGCGGGACTTTCCAGCTTTCAGCATTGAGAATTCCTATCTAATTTAGGAGCCTTGAGGTCAATCCCGGGACTCACACGGTGGAGGAAAAGAACCAGCTCCCACAAATTGATCTATACATACAATAAACAAAGGGATAAAAGGCAAGCGCCATTGGCTAGGAAGCAGATCTGAAGCAGAACACACTGAAGCCCCAGAGCGGTCCTGGCTAGGGTTAAGTGGACCTGAAGAGCGGCAGAGTGCAGGGCAAGAGAAAACTGGACCAGCATCGAGGCAACCACCAGAACACGGCGGGAGTTCCGGAGTCGGTCCAGAAGCAGCCTCCAGACGCAAGCGGGTGGAAGCATCATCCCAATTAGCCTTTACAGAAAAGCACCTTTTGCACCTGCAAAGCCTCCAACAGCTATTCCTAAAGCCTCGGGGTTAAGGAGTTTCACTGCCTGTGGTGATTCAACTCCCAACGCAGGAAAAAAACTTGGACTATTACTCCTCAGATCTTAGGCCTAAGGACCTATCCTACTACCTACATTCTCATCTTCAGGGCATTTTTGAATTTTTGAAAGTGTATTCCCATGCTCTCCAAGCATTAAAGAAGGTGTGGGGCAAAAAAAAAAAAAGTGTGGGGCGGTGGTGGCGCACGCTTCTAATCCCAGCACTTGGGAGGCAGAGGTAGGTGGATTTCTGAGTTTGAGGCCAGCCTGGTCTATAGAGTGAGTTCCAGGACAACCAGGGCTACACAGAGAAACACTGTCTCAAAAAAACAAAACAAAACAAAAAACAAACAAAAAATAAAGGAAGGAACAGAAAACTAGTCTGCTGCCATTTTCCATGGGAGGAATGGAAAGGACAACTTGCAACATGTTAAAGGTTAAAAAAAAAATTAAGATGAAAACCAATCCATGTCTCCTAAGCCCCAGTTTAGAATAAATAAGGACAAATAAAAGTGCCCTTCAATTCAAAGACCCCTTCTTCACACAGCTAGGGAGGGGAGAAGTGAAATGTTCAAGTCTTCATTACGTTAATTCTCTACCTAGATTGGATCATCTTGTTTTAAAAGGCTGGGCGAGACCAGCCTGGTCTACAGAGTTCTAAAACAACGAGGGCTGAACAAAGAAACCCTGTCTCAAAAGAAAAAAAAAAAAAAAAGGATAAACTAGCCAGGCAGGGGTGGTGGTACAGATCTTTAATACCAGCACTTGGGAGGCAGAAGCAAGTGGATCTCTCTGTGATTGAGGCCAGCCTGGTCTACAGAGGACTGCCAGGGACTACAAAGAAACCCTGTCTTAGAAAAAAAAAAAAATCCGCCAGAGCGAAAAGGCAGGGTGGGGAGTTGGGGGTTGGGGGTATGGGATGGGGCTTGGTGGGAATCCACTGCACTGTCACAACACACATGGGTAGCTAGGGACATAGCTCAGTGGGAGAGCTACAGTAGTTTTGGATTCAATCACCAACACTTAAGTAAAAAAAAAAAAAAAAAAAACCTCTGGAGTCACCTTATGGGACAGTTCAACAATATAAACTACAGGTGGAGGTGGCTCAGCGGTTAAGAGCACTGACTGCTCTTGCAGAGGTCCTGAGTTCAATTCCCAGCAACCACATAATGGATGGCTCACAACCATCCATAATGAGATCTGATGGCCTCTTGTGGTGTGTCTGAAGACAGCAACAGTGTACTCACAAACATAAAAAAATATATAAACTACAGAACTGATATTAATCCATAATGATATACCCGAATAAATGCAGAGACACGCCACATCCTTCTGATTATAATTAGTAAATGAAGGAACTGAGGTAGTGAATTAACATTTGACCAAATCCACAGTAATATTTGCTGCAGTCAGTAGCAGTCCATTGATGCAGAAATTAGGGTCAGAGAGCATAACCTCAATTACATGCCTGCATGTGACTACAAAGGGAAAACCGTGCAGTGCAGAGGTCTGGCAGACACTGCTCTAACCTAGTGGTGTGGGTGTGCCGTTGCTAGTCATAGCATCACATAATGGATACAATACACTGAAAGACAAGGAACTGTGAGTCTCTGGTCAAACTAGTAAGAGTTATCAAGTGAATAGGCCATTCTGTGACTGGCTAGCACTCTTAAGGTGTCAATCTAGAAATAATGTGTAAAGCCAGGTGTGGTGCCACCAATCTGTGTACTCCCAACTACTGGGGAAGCCATGACAGGTTTACAGATTCAATGTCAGGCTTCAGTTTCAGCCAAACTGCCTCAGATAAAGGTCAGAGACAACTCTGTGGCAGGGTACTTTATACACATAAGGCCCAAGTTCAGCTAGGACTAAAGAACTGAATGTTCAGGCTGGAGAGATGGCTCAGCCATTAAGGGCACTGACTGCTCTTCCAAAGGTCCTGAGTTCAAATCCCAGCAACCACATGGTGGCTCACAACCATCTGTAATGAGATCTGATACCCTCTTCTGGTGTGTCTGAAGACAGCTACAGTGTACTTACATAGAATAAATAAATAAATAAATCTTAAAACAAAACAAAACTGAATGTTCTAAAATGCAGAGGAAGTGGGATGCACTGGAGGATTCTGGGTAGTATGCCGAACCAGAAAAAAGACAAAAGGCACACACAATTCAAGTCTGTAGATTAGCTCATAGTGCTTCATGGATATTTACTGGTTTGGGTAACTTTATTATGGTTATGCAGAATGTTAACATTTAAAGGGAAGTTGAGTGAATAGAAGAAAGTTCTATTATTTTTGAAAAAATAAGTTTTAAAAATAGGACATGCTGGGAGTAGACAGCAATCAAATACAACTAAAAATAAAGTGAGGAGACTTGAGAGATTCATGCACTTTGTTAATATTCAAAATTTGAAATTCTCTGAACTCTTGACACCGATGTAAGATTGTTTCTTCTCATTTCAACACAGGAAAGTATCCAATGTTATGACACTCGTAAATGACAAAGTGAGCCAAGCTGAGAGACTAGTCAGAGCAGGAGAAAGGGCTTAGCTGTTGCCCGAGGTCTTCAGCCAGCAGGAAGCAGGAAGCAGCATTACCTGCTCCCTAGAGTCTCGCATAGCCCAGGTTGGCCCAGAACTCACTATGGAACCAAGACCAACTTCCTGCTCTCCCTGCCCCCAGCGCTGGGATTACAGGTGTCGCTACCATGTTCTCTTATGTGGTATTAGGAACCAACCGCAGGGTTTTGTGCACACTAGGCTAGTACCGTACCAACTGGGTTGCAACTCCATCCTGAGTCTAACATTAGAAAAAAGGGGGGGGGGGCCAACACAGGGTTTGTGTAATTTTTTTAACAGACCAAATCCAAGATTCTTAATGCCTCCAATATTCAGGAAGGTTACAGCTCCTGCTCCCATTGGTCTGTTCCCAAAGTCACGACAGTGTCTATGTGATATGAAGAGATTGGGAAGAAACAGTTTTAATCACTATGGTGCTAAACTGCAAAAAAAAAAAAAAATTTCAATAACCTCAATAAAGTATGAAAAAACAGAGGTAAACCTGCTTTTCTCTGGATATTTTTCCACTTAAAGGCAAATTACTAAACAAAGTGACCTATGAGAATACTGTTAAACCTGGAGATGGCTCAGTGGTTGAGTGCCTGGACTGCTCTTCCAGAGGACTAAGGTTTAGTTCCCAGCATCCAAAGCAGCTCACAACTGCCTACAACTCAAGTTCCAGTGGATCTAACACTCACACAAATGTACATGCAGGCCAAACACCAATGCACATAAAAAACTTTTTAAAAATTAAATGTGAAAATTTTGTGTATTTAAACTAACAAAATCATTGAGAACTCCAATATGGGGGAAGATATATTTTATAATAAAAAGTTTGGCAGAGGTGACTGGAGAGAGAGGTGGCTCAGTGGTTAGGAGCACCAACTGCTCTTCAGAGGTTCTGAGTTCAATTCCCAGCAACCTCATGGTGGCTCACAACCATCTGTAATGGGACCTGCTACCCTTCTGGTGTCTAAGAGAGCATGCTCATATGCATAAATAATTCTTATGCATAAGTCTTCCCTGTGCCTTGATACACAGTGCTGACTCCAAAGCTAGAGACTGACACTGATTTCTCACTAGCACCAGGAAGCACCAGCTGACTGAGACAGACATCCCAGCATCCTTGAGCTCTCTTACATAACAGCCTGTGGATCATGGCCCTAAATTCCAGTGTAACACTGTCCACAGTATTAAACTTTATTTCCAGAATCTCTTCGTACTGAGTTTTTGAACAATTAACTCTCTAGAATTAGGACATCTTAAGAGCAAAGACTCTCTAAAGCAGAAAAGCCTTTTAAGCCTTAGGGAAAAAAACAAATTCCTCTGTGATTAAAGTTTGCAAAGAGCAAACCACTAGAATTTCACCTTTGGGACCTACATCTTTGGGGCTAATCAGACACTTACATACTAGGATCCTGGGTGCGACCTCTTTTTATCGGGCCCTATGGAATTAACACAGTACCTTGGCACCATAAAGCACAAATACTGTTGAGTGGTTTAGCAGTGCTTTTTTCTCTATGAAGAACCAGAAACGAGCATTATGAATATTGTCACAGCCTGGTTTACAGAAGTCAGGGTTTCTAGTCCTTAGGAACAAAGCAAGCCCAAACAATGAATGTCCTTCCAATGCAACCTTTTTGTTGACAGGGTCTCATGTCAACTGGCCTTAAACTTGCTAAGTTGTGAGGATAACCTCTCACCTTATCCATCCTGCTCCTGTCTCTGAAGTGCAAGGTACAGGCATGCAACACCATGCAGGGTCTTTAACACAAACCTTCTAAAATGAGTCGCTATTTCACCTCTCAAAACTCCTTGTACTCCACAATCTCTCCCCAGAACATAGCAGACTCAAATAATACTAAATGGCACTACAAGTGATGCTCAACAGGATCTCACGTTTATTGAGAAGTGATTAATGGTAAAAAGAAAGGCAATGCCCTTTCCTCATTGGCTGAACAAGAAACTGAAGAAACATTCACTACATGTTTTACAATATTTTCTCTTCCAAAATGCATTTCTGAAAACAAGTTTTTACCACTGTTCTTAGCTTTGAAATCAAATTAATCCTGACTTAATCAGTATAATACACAAGAACAGAACTTTCTTAGGACTCCTAGTACTTTACTTTCAGTAACAAAGGGTCAGAGAAAATGAACCACCCTTACAGACACAACCTTGGGTAACACTGGTATTAAACTTTCCTAGACAAAAATTCTTCATAAAAATTTTCTTCCAGTTCGGAAGGGAAAAATCAAATTCCCACTTTCTGGGGTGGACACCCAAAATCTGCGCAACTCAAGTGTTCTCCAAGTGCAAATGTCAAAATGGGAGGAGGAAAGGGTTTAAAAATGAGAGAAAATTGTATGCACTTACGGACTTAAAAATCCGAAAATATAGTAAAAAGACACACACACACACACACACACACACACACCCCAAAACAAAAAAAACAAAAACAAAAAACAAACAAACAAACCCAAAGCATTATGCTCTGAATCACAACCAAAGCCAAAATAAAAGGGACATTTTTTTACCTAAACTACCTAGAGGGAATTTTTGTTTAGGTTTTTCTTTTTTTTTTTCTTTTTTCCCCCCCATTTTCCAGTTAAGTCCTATGTCTTTTGTGAAATTCCAATACTTAAACTGCAAGTTTGCAATTGTCTCTGAAGTCAATGAAATTAAGAAAAAAAGTCCTAATTTTCTTGCAGGTCATCGTGTCCTCTTAGGATAAGCAGATGCAACCGTTGCTGCAGTCTATGCAGAACCGCTTTCTATTTCCCACGACCTTGACGTTCCTAAGGAGGCAAGAAAAAAAAGAGTTAAATTAGCTAAAAATTATCTAAATTAAAAATTTATTGAACAGAACCTCTAACTCCTTATCCCAAATAAAAATGAGTAATTTTGTACATAATTTTTACAAAACTTAATGATTAGCCAGTGTGATTACATACAACTATAATCCCAGTATTTGAGAATGCTGAGGCAGAAAGATCATAAGTTTGAAACTAGCCTGGACTATGAAATAAGACCTGTCTAAGGAAATAACATACATACAAACTCAAACGACAAGGTTTTTAAAAGGAAAAAGGGAGCCGGGCAGTGGTGGCGCATGCCTGTAATCCCAGCTCCATGGGAGGCAGAGGCAGAGGTAGATTTCTGAGTTCGAGGCCAGCCTGGTCCACAGAGTGAGTTCCAGGACAGCCAGGGCTATACAGAAAAACCCTGTCTCGAAATGGGAAAAAAAAAAAAAAAAAAAAAAAAAAAAACCAAAAACATTTCTAAAACAAAAGGAAAAAGGGCTGTCCAGCTGTAGTGTACCCATCTTTGACCCCAGTTCTGAGGAGGAAAGGCAGATGATCTCTATGAGTTCCAGGCCAGCCTGGGAGGTCTACAAAGTGAATTCTAGAAGAACCAGAGCTATGTAGAGACTTTGTCTCAAAATACAATAAAGAAGTGCAGGGTCCTAAACTTACCTATTTTCTTCCAGTGACCTTACAACTATGGTTCTGATGTTAGTATGAGTCTTCTAAAAACTATAGCAACCCCAATAGTTAGTGCTAGTTAGTTTCCATGTCCCAGATAACAATTAACAATATTAACAATCTCCTACTTTCACTCCAAGACTCTAAGTACTTCTGAGGCTTATTTTGTTATTGTTGCTGTTGTTATTTAAGAGTCACAACCTGATGGTGGTGGTGCACGCCTTTAATCCCAGCGCCTGGGAGGCAGAGGCAGAGGCAGGCAGATTTCTGAGTTCGAGGCCAGCCTGGTCCACAGAGTGAGTTCCAGGACAGCCAGGGCTACACAGAGAAACCCTGTGGGGGGGGGGGGGGGGGAACAAAAACAAAACAAAGAGTCACAACCCAAGCTGGTCTCAACTTGGGAATCCTCTCCCCTGCCTCGAACTCAGTGTGCTGGTATTACACCACAACAAACCATTATTTCCATCTTAAACTACTCAAATCTCAAAGTTACTTACCTGCCTGAGTCTATCTACCCAAGATGAAAAAGAACCAAAATTAATAACAAGGATCAAATCTCTTTCTACAACGTGTTAATCTTTGAGAGAAACTAAACAATTTTACTCGTCATTACTCGGAAGGTAGAGGGGATTCCCAGGGCAAACTGGATAAATCCTAGAACTGGGAAAATCTAGGACCAGCAAGAGATCCTGCCTCGATACATAAATTAGAGAGCAACCAAAGAAGAGACCGATGTCACCTTTAGCCCCCTATAATATTGTATGCATCAAAAATTTAAATACAAAGTAACTTATATACACGTGTGAAAATGTCACAAGGGCCTACTTATCACAACAGTAAACATTGTAACTAACCCATATATTCCAATCTCTAGAAATCAGCTGCCATTCAGAAAGGGAAAGAAGTTCCATCAATGTAACAGAATCATAAGTTTTAATGTTCTTAGAAGTTTTCTATTAGACTCTCCTACAATCTCAATAATGGATATTATGATGGTATGCATGATAACAGCTCGCAGGGTTAGGGTTAGTAGATTAGATGTTCCTACTTTAGTCTCCTGAGTGCTGGGGGGGGGGTGCTGTGCTGATGCCATTATGCCTGACAGTTTTGTTTACTTTTTAAAACCGTTTTCCAACTGTTTTCATTACTTTTCTTTGCTGTGATGTAACACCATGACAAAGCAATTTCTAAAAGAATTCATTTAATTTAGGTTTCAGATGGTTAGAATCCTTGATGGTGGAACAAAAAAAGCATGATGACAGGAACATCTGAGAGCAAATGTGTGTGTTCAAATATTTGGTCCCCAGTTGCTACAACTATTTGGAAAGGATTAGGAGGTTAGCTTTTTGAGATGCTAATTGTAGGAGAAGGCTTTGAGGCTTCCTTCCCTCTCTGTGTGTGTCACACACACACACACACACACACACACACCAGTTCAGGTCAACCTATTAGAATATGACCCTGTTTCAAAAAATAAATAATCCTGAAGTCAAATAATCTTTCAGTAGTGCCTTTTATCAGTCTTTCTTCAGAGGTAGGAAGTAGCTCAGTGGGAGAATGCTTCACTGCCTGGCAGGGCTCTGGTTAATCTCCAGCACTAACAATAACAACCAATTAGCTGGCACATGTCTGTAATCTCAGCACTTGAGAGGCTGAGACAGGACAGGGAGTTCAGGGGTGGCCTGAATTTTAAAAACTAACTAGTTCACTAGTTCATCCCGAAGTACCATTAAAATCTTAAGAAGAAAAATCCAAAAGCAAACAAAAAAATACATCTTCATTTACCTAATAGGTGATTAACTATTAAATAAAATGGTGCTTGTCATATCTTAACATAAACCCAGAAATAGTTTTAACCTGTTTTCCTTATATTGTAAGAGATTAAACCCTAACACATATCTAATTTTATCAAAATTGTTTAGTTATAGCACTTAAAGCTCAGTATGTGACACATGCTTGTAATCCCAGCACTTGGGAGACAGAGGCAGATGGATCTCTGAGTTTGAGGCCAGCCCTGTTTACATACTGTGTTCCAGGAGAGCCAGGGCTACAGTGAAATACTGCTTCAAACTACAAACAAAAAGAAATCAAAAAATCAGAACTCAGTGGTAGGATCTCAAGTACCAGGCAAGCATTTTTCAGTATTAAAATTCAAAGAGCCATCTTAAATGTTCTATTTCCAAACACAGTTGTTTTTAATATATATACCAAATGATGATGATGGTAATAATAACAACAAAGTCCTTAAAGACTATACAGATGGGCTGGAGAGATGGCTCAGAGGTTGAGAGCACTGGCTGCTCTTCTGAAGGTCATGAGTTCAATTCCCAGCAATCACATGGAGGCTCACAAACCATCTGTAATTGGATCTAATGCCCTCTTCTGGTGTGTCTGAAGACAGTGACAGCATACTCATATATACAGAGAATAAATAAATCTTTAAAACAAAACAAAACAGCTGGGGGGGGGGGGTGCAGTGCACACCTTTAATCCCAGCACTTGGGAGGCAGAGGCAGGCAGATTTCTGAGTTCGAGGCCAGCCTGGTCTACAGAGTGAGTTCCAGGACAACCAGGGCTACACAGAGAAACCCTGTCTCAAAAAAACCAAACCAAACCAAACAAACAAACAAACTATACAGACACTTTAGCATTTACACCAAAGCACCTTAAAAAAAAGTAAATCATTTGGAAACTAGTAAATAAGTCACATCTTACATACTAAATTAGGTTTTTAAATAGTTTTGAGGGGCTAGATAGAAATGGCTCTGTGTTTAAGAGTACTGGCTACTCTTCCAGAGGACTAGAGAACTATGGTTCAATTCCCAGCACCAACAAGGCAGTTCACAACAATCTCTAATTCTAGTTCCAGGAGATCCAACCCAACACCCTCTTTTGACCTCTTTAGGTCAATATACACATAATACACAACACAACACATACACACACAAATTAACAAAGCTAATTATTATATGACCAAGGCAAGATTTATTAATTAGTATCTAAAGGGGTAAAACTCTAAGGAACAAGATATTCATAATCTCCTGCTTGTGGAAAAACAAAACAAAAAGCCAGGATTTTAACACAATTTTTAAGATTTTAATTTATGTGTGTGTATATATATGTGCATGCCTGTGGAGGACAGAAGAGGGGTGTCAGACCCCTGGAGCCAGAGCTATAAGATGTTGTTAACTGCCCAACACAGGTGCTGGGAACTCAATTCAGGTCCTCTGAAAGTTTAGCAAGTTCTCTTAACTGCTGAGCCATTTCTCCAACACCTTAACACAGGGTTTTATGTAACTCAATGTGCTTTGAAATTACAATTCTCTCACCTCAGTCTCCCAAGTGCTGAAATTACAGGCACACACCATTACATCTACTAAAAATAGTAAAGTGGAAATCCTGGAAGGTTAATACCTTATACGAAATTACCAAAATTAGTATTCCCAATAATGGCATAAACTCTCTTGAAATCACTAAGATTAAAGCACATGAAACCAAATAATCCTGGACAAAAGAAACTTGCTATATGACATTAAGAAAATTGGAACCACGGGGCTGGAGGGATGGCTCAGCAGTTAGGAGCACTGACTGCTCTTCCGGAGGTCCTGAGTTCAATTCCCGGCAACCACATGGTAGTTCACAACCATCCATGATGAGATTTGATGCCATCTTCTGGGGTGTCTAAAGACAACTGCAGTGTACTTACATATAATAAATAAATAAATCTTAAAAAAAAAAAAAAAAAGAAAATTGGAACCAGGCACTGTGGCCAGCACCTATAGTGCCATTTACTCGGTGGGCACCGGAACCAAGGTGTTCTCAGCCAGCATAGTCACTACGCTAAAGCCAGACAACTGCAAAAGGCTGTGTGTGGGTAATAAAACTATACTGCCAATGTAGAATTTCCTGATTTGGATAACACTGTGGCTATATTAGAGCTGATTTGGCTAGTCTTAGCAAGCCAGCTTGCTTCAGGAATCTTTTCTCTCTGCCTGAGGGATCCTAAAAACCACAAGGTGGCAGTGTTCACTTCTTTTTTATCTTTTTTTTTTTTTTTTTTTTTTTTTGTTTGTTTGTTTGTTTGAGACAGGGTTTCTCTTTTAGCCCTGGCTGTCCTGGAACTCACTCTGTAGACCAGGTGCGCCACCACCGCCCGGCTTTTTTTTTTTTATCTTTTTTTTTTTTTTTTTGGATAGTGTTCACTTCTATTCTTTGAAATGTCCTACGAAATCTCAAACACACAGACCCAACTCTCCTGCCCCTTACCTCAATGGATGCCTCAAAGAGCAGCACCTCAAGCAAGACTATGACATATAAACATATAGACAGACAGACAGACACACACACACACGTACAAGTACATGTTAGGTTGTACCTGCACAAATATAATTTGCAATCTAGGTTAGTATCAAAATGGCTGAAAACTCTTTGCCTTAGCCTCAGCCTCCTAAAGGCTGATTAGAAGATTAGCCCAACATTCTTTTTTTTTTTTTTAAGGATTTATCTATTTATCTTATGTTTGTGAGTACATTGTTGCTGTCTTCAGACACACCACAAGAGGCCATCAGATCTCATTACGGATGGTTGTGAGCCACCATGTGGTTGCTGGGAATTGAACTCAGGACCTCTGCAAGAGCAGTCAGTGCTCTTAACCGCTGAGCCACCTCAGCCCAACATTCTTGCCTTTAATGTAATACCCTTTCTTCTTTAAAGATATCCGTTCCATAGGCTGGAGAGAGGGCTCAGTTGTTAAGAGCACTGGCTGTTCTTTCAGAGGTCCTGAGTTCAATTCCCAGAAACCACATGGTAGCTCACAAACCCGACACCCTTTACTGGTGTGTCTGAAAACAGCTACAGCATAGTCACATACATAAAATACTTCTTTAAAAATAAAATCCTTTCCAGCCTCTGAGACACAAAGGCAGGTGGAGCTCATGAGTTCAAGGACAGCCTGGTCTACAGATGGAGTCCTGCAGAATCATGGAGCTCTGAGCTTAGATTACAAGAATCATGTGAAAACCCAACCAGATGGTGGTGCATCTCTATAATCCTAGAGGGAAAGAAAAGTTAGGACAGACATGCAGATCCCAGAGAGCTCTCACTGACCAGTCACTTAAACTCCAGAAAGAAACTCTCAAAAATAAGCAGATCAAGAGGAAGACACCTGACAAAGTGCACACACAAGCAAGTCAACCCATACGAAATATTCTCTCATTTTCTATTTATTCTTTGTATTCTGCCTGCTTATCTGTGTGTTACATGCACATTGAGACCCTTCAGAGGCCACAAGAGAGCATTAGATCACCTGAAACTAGTTACAGATAGCTATGAGCTGCCATGTGGGTGCTGGGACTTGAACCTGAATCCTTTGAAAGAGCAGCCCATTTCTCTTAATCACAGAGCCAAATTTCCAGACTCTCTTCTCGCTTTTTAGTTTTCATATTATTTTAAATATGCATGCAAGTGTCCACGGAGTCCAAGAATTAAAGGTAACCGGTTGTCAGCAGCCTGACTTTTTTTTTTAACCAGGAAACAAATTTCAGTCCTCTGCAAGAGATCCAAGTGCTAAGACATCTCTCCAGGCCCAGTTCTCATTTTTAAAGACAGTGTTGGTGACACAGGCTGAGTTTCAACCTCCTAGATAGTGTACTACCTTTCCCAATTCTATATTTGCTTATTCTTTCTTCCTTCACTTCTTTTTCTTTTTTGTGGTACTAGAGATTGAGCCCTATGCTTTCTGCATACTAGGCAGGCTCTCCCACTAATCTATACTCCCTGGGCCTCTTTCTATTTCTAAGTGTTCATAAAACACAACTGAGTCATATTCACGGTCTTTGGATATAATTTTATTAATGCTAAAAATGTGATAATACACCCCATAAATCTGAATAGTTCTGAATAGTATTTAAATTGTACTCAGTGCTGTGAATAAGCCTAACAGTGTTGACTGGATGAATCTAACAGAATGACCAAACTACTACTAAGCTTCCCTACCATAGGCCAAGGAGTACAGCTCTATCAGTTTCCAGCTTTAAAAGAAGGCTGAAATAGTTTATGAAAATCATCTTTTAACTTCCCATCCCCTCTTCAGTCACGTAACTGGCTAAAGTTTTGGGAACACCAGAATGAAATACATTCGTTAATAACTTTTATTTATAGCATGCTGGCTCAACCTATAATCCCAGCATTATGAAGCTAAGGCAGGAAAAAAATGCTGTGAGTTCAAGGCCAGCCTATGCTAAACAACACAGCCAGTACAAAACATACATATAAACCCCCTCACTTTCTTATTGTCTCATTATTTTCCAAGACTAGTATTTGGTAGCCAACTCCTGTATACATTTAATTGAAACAAGCTTGAAAGCCCCAAATCTATTCAAGTCCCTGAGTAAACTTGACAATTTCTCAGGTGTGTGATAAAGCAGAACTTTTTTTTTTTAAAGATTTATTTATTTATTATATGTAAGTACACTGTAGCTGTCTTCAGACACACCAGAAGAGGGTGTCAGATCTCATTACGGGTGGTTGTGAGCCACCATGTGGTTGCTGGGATTTGAACTCAGGACCTTCCTAAGAGCAGTCGGTAACCACTGAGTCATCTCTCCAGCTCCAAAGCAGAACTTTTTTAAGTGAAACTAAAAGTAAAAATTTTAAGTACTATTTCTAAACTGAATGAAAGAAACTGTTTGCAAGCTGGACTATTCCCAGAATCATTATTTGACCCTCTACTAACAAAGAGCTACATGTGAACTGCCAACATCTCACAAACGATTTTATCAGGCAAGGCACAATGGCACAATCCTAGAATCCCAATAGTTGGGAAGTGGAGGCAGGATCATGTATGTTCAAGATCATCCTCAAACTATAAAGTGAACTAAAGGCTATGCTGAGCTAGAAAGCTACATGCTTTCTCAAGCAAATGAACATCCCCACAACGGCTAAAATCACATATTTAAGTCACAAGATATCTAAAAGGCACTCAATTTTCAAGTTTAAAACTTTTAAGTGAAATGGGGACTGGAGAAATGGCTCAGCAGTTAAGAGCACTGAATGTTCTTCCAGAGGTCCTGAGTTCAATTCCCAGCAACCACATAGCGGCTCGCAACCGTCTGTAATAGGATCTGATGCCCTCTTCTGGTGCATCTGAAGACAGCTACAGTTTACTCACATACATACAATAAATAAATCTTAAAAAAAAAAAATACATGTGGAAGGGAGGGACAAGACACTGGAAAGATGAAAGATGGTTCCTAATACCTACAGGGGTGGCTTACAACCATTTATAACTCTGCCTCCAGATCTAACACTTCCTTTGGCTTCTTCAGGTACTCACAAACATGTGGCATATAATCTCTCACAGACACACTTTTAAAAAATTAATTAAAAGACATTTCAGAGCCAGAGGCAATGGTACTACCCACCCACAGCCTCACTTGTTCTGGAGACTGAAGCAGGCTGATCATTTGAGACCTAGACAATGGGAGGAGAGGGAGAGGAAAGACAGACAACTAACTCTCTCCATACTTGCCTCAAACTCCTGAGCTCAAGCCTTTTCTATCTGTACCTCAGCCACTGAAGTGACAGGAACTACAGATTTCTATCACCACACATGACTCTTCACTTATAATCTCTAAGAGATGCCTAGAATGCTTTTCTAGTAAAGAGCCTAAGTCACTCTAGCCTAAGTCACTTTGGAGGTAGAACCTAGCTATAGAAATAGTGTTAAACCCTTTCAGACAACTCAGATGATATCCTGGGTTGTAATCCCAGCATAGGCTACAACAAAACCCTGTCTCAAGGATAAGAGCCTGGTATGGTGAAAGGCACGCCTTTTCCCAGGGCTCAGGAGACAGAGGCAGACTGATCTGGCCAGTGAGTTCCAGGACAGCCAGGACTACATAATCCAACCCTGAGAGGAAGAGAGGGAAAGAGAGGGAGAAGGGGAGAAGAGGGGGAAAGAGGGGGACGGAAGGAGAGGAACCAGGAAAGAGTATTAATATTCTTCAGTAGATAAGAACACTGGCTGTGGCTACTCTTCCAGAGGACCTGGGTTCGACACACGGCTGATTGCAACCATAGGGGACTAACAAACACCCTATTTTATCCTCTACAGGCACTGCACATACTTGGTGCAGACATACATGCAAGCAAAACATTCATACACATAAAACAAAAATAAAGCTTAAGGACACACACAAGAGGACCATAAGACGAGCACAGCAAGTGAAGGTCCTTGCTTCAGAAATCTCCTAGAATGGCTGGGTGTGGTGGCGCATACCTTTGGTTGCACTCAGCACTTGGGAGGCAGAGGCAGGTAGGTGGACCTCTGAGTCCAAGTTCAGCCTGGTGTACAGAGAAAAACAAAACAAAGCCTGACAACCAAATCCAATCTCCAAAGCCTACATAACAGTGGAAGAGCCAAGCTCAAAGGCTTGTTCTCTGACCTGCATGGGTGCTGTAGTATACTCCTCGAATACCCACATCAACGCTTTTCCTCAAATTAAAAAAAATCAGTAGCTGTAGGAGACTGATTGGGAGGATTTATACTCTGAAGCTTTCTCCACTTCTACCCAGTGCCCACCTCCTTATCCCTTTGCTGGATAGGCCCTAAGGAATTGTTTATATAAATTATCCAAGAACTTGTCTATGTTTTTACGAGAACTCTGCCAATGAGATGATGTAACCTTTAATTTGTGTGTAAACTAGGAATAGACTACAGCCTTCCACTCAGTCTTATGACATCTCAGCAAATAGTTTGCATTCTTTTTTATTCTTCCTGCCTATCATTAAATCACAATCCTTGAAACTTTCATCAAGTAGGCTCTAATTCCAGGAGATCTGGCCCTTTTCTGACCTCTCCAGGTTCCCGCATATATGAAGTACAGAAACATTCAGGCTTAGATATACATAAAACTAAGTTTTTTTAAAAATTATTTTACTTTTGAATCCGTGTCTTGTGGTACAGGGAGTTAAGATGACTGTGAGTTATCTATCATGTGGTCGATAGGAATTGAACCTGGCTCATCTGCTCTTAAATCTTTTGAGCTATCTTTCCAGTTTCATAAATACTTTCTTTAAAGTTCATGAAGGGAGCAGTGGCCCATACTTTTAATCCGGGGAGGGGAGGGGAGGGGGAGGGGAGGGGAGGGGAGGGGAGGGGAGGGGAGGGGAGGGGAGGGGAGGGGAGGGGAGGGGAGGGGAGGGGAGGGGAGGGGAGGGGAGGGGAGGGGAGGGGAGGGGAGGGGAGGGGAGGGGAGGGGAGGAGAGGAGAGAAGAGAGACAAGACAAGACAAGAAAAAAGAAAAGAAAAGAAAAGAAAAGAAAAGAAAAGAAAAGAAAAGAAAAGAAAAGAAAAGAAAAGAAAAGAAAAGAAAAGAAAAGAAAAGAAAAGAAAAGAAAAGAAAAGAAAAGAGAAAAGAAAGAAAATAGTGCGGGGCAGTGGTGGGGCATGCCTGTAATCCCAGCACTTGAGTTGGAGGTCAGCCTGGTCTAAAGAGTGAGTTCCAGGACAGCCAGAGCTATACAGAGAAACCCTGTCTCAAAAAAAAAAAAAAAAAAAAGGAAAAAAAAAAAGAAAATGGTAGTGATTGCACACAACCAACACAAATTTTCTTGTGTGATGCTGAAGACAGAAGGTAGACTTTGAAAAAGCTCTACCAACATTTCACCACTAAGCAACATACCTGATACACTTTACATCATCCCTAAATCATATAGTATCAAATGTAAATGCTTGGTAAATTTACTATACTATAATATACTGTTTAGGAACAATGACAAGGCTGTAAGTGAAGGAGACTTATCTCAGGGCCTTGTATGTACTAAGTACTCTACTACTGAGTTAGACTACCAGACCTTCAATATTTCCAATCCAGTCAGCTCAATAGACACAGAAACCACAGCTATAGAGAACATACTAAATGCAAAGAAGTTGAAAAGAGCAGTTTCTTTTATGTCCAACAACTCAAACTTGGATTAGCCTTCTTTTTTAAGTATTTATTTTTATATATGTGAATACACCATCGCTGTCTTCAAACACACCAGAAAAGGGCATCAGATCCTATTACAGATGGTTGTGAGCCACCATGTGGGTCTTAGGACTTGAACTCAGAGGAGAGCAGTCAGTGCTCTTAATCACTGACTCCAGCCCCTCAGGGGAATTTTTTTTTTGGGGGGGGGGGTTCCCGAGACAAGGTTTCTGTGTAGTCCTGGATGTCCTGGAACTCACTTTGCAGACCAAGCTGGCCTCGAACTCAGAAATCCACCTGCCTCTGCCTCCCAAGTGCTGGGATTAAAGGCGTGCGCCACCACCGCCCAGCCAGGGGGATATTTTTAAAGGTAGTTCCCTCCTCCTTACTTTTTTGTGTTTTATGTACATGTACACCACCGCCCAGCCAGGGGGATATTTTTAAAGGTAGTTCCCTCCTCCATATTTTTTTGTGTTTTATGCACATGTACAGCTGAGTGTGTTGTAGGTGTGCTTGTCTCTGCTGGAGATTGACATCAAGTATCTTCCTGGAACTCACTCTGTAGACCAGGCTGGCCTCAAACTCAGAAATCCACATGCCTCTGCCTCCCAGAGTGCTGGGATTACAGGCGTACACCACCACCACCACCCGGCTATTTTATTTTTATGTGTCTGTGAGTGCAGGTGCCCTCAGAGACCAAAGGCACTGATCTCCTTGACCTAAGTTATTGGTGTTTTTCAGCCAGCCAGCATAAACTCAGGTCCAATGCTGAGTGCAGTATAGTCCATGCGCTAACTGCTGAGCCATCTCTGAAGTTTTTTGTTCCACCTTTTAAAAAAAAAAAAATGGGGTCTAGGGATTGAACTCAGGCTGCCAGGCCAACACAGCACTTTACCCACTGGGCCATCTTGTTGGCTGAGTGTCAGCATTTTAACATACACTGTTCTGAAGCATTTCAAATGACTCATGTTCTAATTATCCTTAACATCAGGTCTGCTGGGGCTTGTTCACTCAGCAGGGTGGAAAGTATTAGCCAGACTTGCACTACCTTTGTAGGTGCTATCACTGTGTCCAGAAGGGGGCAGCAACACCTTTACTGTCAACCTCTGGCAAAGGAACTATCCATTCTCAATGCTTTTCTTGGCTCATTTGCAGACTTAAGGGTCAACAGTATTAGAAAAGGCAGGAAAAACAGAAAGGCATCACCTCTGCTTGCCTCAATTCACTACATTTTTCTTCTTTCAAGAATGACAATCAGGTCAACAATGGCTCAGCAAGTAAAAGTACTTGCCATCAAGCCTACCTACTTGAGTATGATCCCTGGGAACCACAATAGTATCAGAGAACTACTATAGCAGACTGTCCTGATTTATACATGCAGTGTGGGCCATACAACCAACACGTATACACAATGTAAAATAAAGGACAACAAAATAAAAGAGCTATAGGAAAGTCCTTTATCACACAGTCCCTTGAACAGAGGGGAATTCAATGCAATGTTTCAAAAGCCGCCTGCCTCCAAGGACATCTAGGCTTTTTGCCCATCCCCCCACTAAACAACCCAATGTTTGCTGATGCTGAACCTGCAGAATTTTCACTCATTCCTCCATTTCTTTTTTCCCTTTAGCTCAAGAGTGCCATGCAGGCCAGGACAGCCTCAGAGGTAACTCTGAACTTCTAATCCTCCTGCCTCCACCGTTCCAATGCTGGAATTAGAGATATGGGCCACTCCATTACGCAGTGCTAGGAGTTGAACCCAGAATTTTGTGCAATCTGAGCAAGCATTTTACCAACAAAGCTACACTCCAAGACCGCAGAAAAGAACCAACTCCCACAAGCTGTTTTCTGACTTCCACACATATTGAGTATACAAATACACCCACAAATAGAACTGGACATCCATCCAGTGGGTCTAAAGAGGGAGCTTCAAAGTGTTGAAGGAAGGAATAAATGAAAATCAACAGTATGGTTTTTTTTTCTTTTTTTAAGACAAAACTTGCTGGGCAGTGGTGGCGCACACCTGTAATCCCAGCACTCTGAGAGCCAGAGGCAGGAGGATTTCTGAGTTCGAGGCCAGCCTGGTCTACAGAGTGAGTTGCAGGACAGCCAGGGCTACACAGAGAAACCCTGTCTCGAAAAAACCAACCCCCCCCCCCAAAAAAAACCCAAAGCTTCATTGTGTAGCCCTGGCTGTCCTGGAAGTCAGGCTGGCCTCAAACTCATTCGATCCGCCTGCCTCCTGAATGCTCTCTGTAAAGGCATTTGCCACAATGCTGGGCAAGTATGGCAATTTCTGCCCTAATCATTTAATAAGAACATATAGAACCTGTATGAAATATCTCTCACCTGCTTGAGAGGATTCATTACAAAAAATGATATTTTAACAGATCACAAAGCCACTAAAAGAGATGTTCTGAACCAAGCCAGTGAGATGGCTCAACAGGTAAAGGCAAACCCAGAGACCTACCTACATAGTAGAGAATCAACCCCTAAAAGTTGACTCTAGGGCTAGAGAGATGGCTCAGCAGTTAAGAGCACTTACTGCTCTTCTGAAGGTCCCAAGCTCAAATCCCAGCAACCACATGGTGGCTCACAACCATCCCTAACAAGATGTCCTCTTCTGGAGTAGCTACAGTGTACTTACATATAATAAATAGATCTTTAAAAAAAGTTTTCTCTAACCTCCACTTTCATACATTGGGGTATATGTGCTCTCTCTCACCCAACTCTAGAGCTCTCAGTCTCTTTCTCCTCTTTCCCTCCTTCTCCCACCCACTCAAACCAAGACACGGCTGGCCTGTAATCCCAGCATTCAGGAGTAGACAATAGGATCTGAAGTTCAAGGCCAGCTGGGCTAGAGACAAGGGGTTGCAGAGGTGAGATGGAAGGAGAAACCCAAAAGATGCAAAGATTCATTAAAAATTACTGGAAATATAAAGCCAGACAGATGCGATGTTTGAAGGTTTCAGGAACCTGAATTACATCAGGTGACAGAATGATGCTATAATAATGACTGGCAATAATAGCAGTCTATACTTCAGTGTGGCCTGCCAAGATGCAAGTCTAATCATGATACAACAGCTGTGATATCATCCTCAGTGTAAGTTTAAGTGCTTCTTAAGGTACTGCATTCCTGCCCTACTTGCCATCAAGTCTCCAGTCATTTGGTAAATACACAGGCACACACACATAAAGTAGGGCTTGATGAGCTGAGTCCCTTTCTCATGAAACTTTCTTGAAAGCCTAATAAATGATTAAGAGATTACAGACTGTTACTGCGTGAACAGGAGAAACAACCAACAGAGCAGGCAATAATGATTGAAATGGAAACAGCTAGCAGTAAGTCTTCCTGAAACCCCAGTCTTCCCACAGAACATCAAAAGGCAATGGACACAAATATAAACAAAGTTTTAATTTTTACCTGGTGTTTGTTCACCAGTCTGAGAACAATCAGGATACTCATTTATCTATGTCTTTACAAACAGTTTGAGATGAACCATTACCTTTTTATTTAAAGGAGGATGATGCTGGGGTAGAACCCAAGGTTTGGTGCATGCTCCCAAACATTCTATCAGTTACACCCCTACTAAACCCATAGACACTATTTAACAACTTTCATTACTACATTCATTCTAGGAAAGGTGTAAGGCTAGTTAGTGCTAAGATAAGAATCTTACACCCAACTATATTGCTAAGTTCCTTATCAGAACTGAGGCTCAGTAGAGCTCTAACTTAGTGTGAATAAAGTCTTCAGTTCAATCCCAAGCAATGTAAACAGGACTTGGTGGCAATGGTGGTAGCTATAACACCAGCACTTGAGAAATGAAAACAGGAGTAGCAGAAATTCTAGTTCAACGGATAAAGGTTCTGGCCACATAAACCAGTTTGAGTCCATGAACACATATAAAATAAAGGTAGAGTAAGAACCAACTGTGTATCTGTGTCCCCCCCTACCCTCACGTAGGTACAGACAGGCCTCACACAATCAATTAAAAAAAGCTTTAAAAAACCAGTTGAAGCCGGGCGGTGGTGGCACAAGCCTGTAATCCCAGCACTCTGGGAGGCGGAGGCAGAGGCAGAGGCAGAGGCAGGCGGATTTCTGAGTTCCAGGCCAGCCTGGTCTAGAGTGAGTTCCAGGACAGCCAGACTATACTGAGAAACTCTGTCTCAAAAATACCAAATCCAAGCCGGGCGGTGGTGGCGCACGCCTGTAATCCCAGCACTCTGGGAGGCAGAGGCAGGTGGATTTCTGAGTTCGAGGCCAGCCTGGTCTACAGAGTGAGTTCCAGGACAGCCAGGGCTATACAGAGAAACCCTGTCTCGAAAAAAAAGCAAATCCAAAAAAACCAAAAACCAAACCAAACCAAAACAAACAAACAAATAAAAAAAACAGTTGTGGTAGTTTATACCAGTAGTATCTGCAGAAGGATACAAAGGCAGGAGAATTACAAATCAAGGTCAGCCTGGGTTATGTATTTATTGGGGGTGGGGTGGGGTAGAGAGCTCAGCAGTTAAGAGCATTTGGTTTGACAGAGGTTCAGGGTTCAGTCCCTGCACTCACACAGCAGCTCACAACTGTCCATAACACTGTGGTACACAGACATGTATAGAAGCAAAATACTTAACATAAAAGTAAGCCGGCTGGTGGTGGCGCACTCCTGTAATCCCAGCACTCTGGGAGGCAGAAGCAGGCGGATTTCTGAGTTCAAGGCCAGCCTGGTCTACAGAGTCAGTTCCAGGTTAGCCAGGGCTATACAGAGAAACCCTGTCTTGGGAAAAAAAAACCAAAACAAACAAACAAAACCATAAATCTAAATATTTTAAAGTAAACTAAAATATTAAATGATATATTAATTTCACCACTGGGTATGTTGCTGCATGTCTTTAATCCCAGCATAGGCAAACAGATCTGTGAGTTCAAGGCCAGCCTGGTCTACAAAGTAAATTCCAGACCACAGAAGACTCACAAGGTGAGACCTTGTCTCAAAAGTCAGATAAAAAAAAAGTTTCACAGAGCTGAAGAGATGGCTCAGTGGTTAAGAGCACTGACTGCTCTTCCGAAGATCCTGAGTTCAAATCCCAGAAACCACATGGTGGCTCACAACCATCCCTAACAAGATCTGATGCCCTTTTTTGGAGTGTCAGTTACACTACAGTATAACTGTTAGTTACAGGTACAGTATACTTACACATAATAAATCTTTAAAAAAAAAAAAAGTTTCACAGATTCAAGGTCCCTCTCAGTTAACAGGTTTTGAGGTCGAAACTACAAGACTTTCTCTCCCTGAACCACTCCAGTTAATTATCCAATTTAGTCCCTTGACTAAAAGTCAAACTAGACTCAGTGGGCTCAGCTCAGTGTCAGAACTGTTTCCTTAACATGCTCAGGTCCTCATTCCATCCACAGAACTGATTTAAAAAAAAAAAAAAAAGGTCAACCCTGGGTTCAATCACCAGTGCAGGACAAAAATTAAGTCAGCATAAATCAACAGTAAACTCCAGTTTCATAGGATCTGAAACCCTTTTTTGATTTCTGTGTGAACCAGGCCTGAATGTAGTACACATACAAACATGTGAGCAAAACACCTATGTACATAAAAGTTAACATATGAGTAAGGAACAAACAAGCTGGAAGATGGGTCAGTTGTTCAGATCACAGCAGAGCTTATAACTACCTATAACTCCAATTTCCAGGATACCTAATACCCTCTCTCTGGTCTCTGCAAGTATGCATGTGTTGCACAAGCATAATGCAGGCCCATACACATAAAGTAAAAATAAATCTTAAAAACCAAACGGCAGGAAGGTGGTGGGGTGTACCTTTACCCCTAGCACTTAGAAGCCAGAAACAGGCAGATCTCTATGAGGCCAACTTTGTCTAGAGTCAGAGAAACCCTTAAAAAAACCAACTGTGATATTTGTATGTTTGGCCCAGGGAGTGGCACTATTAGGAACTGTAGCTTTGGATTAGGCTTGTCACCGTGGGTGTGAGCTTTTAATACCCTCTTCCTAGCAGCTTTCAGATGAAGATGTAGAACTCTCAGCTCCTCCTGCACCATCCTGTCTGGACGCTGCCAGGCTCCCACCTTGATGATAATGGACTAAAATTCTGAACCTGTAAGCCAGCCCCAATCAAATGTTGTCTATAGAGTTGCCTTGGTCATGGTGTCTTGTTCACAGCAGTAAAACCCTAATTAAAATACCAACCAACCAAAAAAGAAGAAAAAAAAACACAAAACAAACATCCCCACTGTAGTCCTAAAGATTACAGATACATAATAGTCCCAGATTAATTCAAATAAATTAGTCTAGTTGGGCTTCATTTTCTATCACTCCACTTCGTGAAGAAAATCAAGAGAAAGTGATTGGGTAATAAAATGTTAAAACCAAGAGACAGCTTTTCTAATGTTCAGTTTGGGGGGATTTTAAAGATATTTTATGTGTATGAACTTTTGTAAGAACGGATATGGCACACATATGTGCCTATTGGTTCCCTTGGAATTGTGGTTATGGATAGTTATGAGCCACCATGTGGGTGATAGGAACTGAACTGATCCTCTGCAAGAACAGCTAGTGCTTTTTAATGCTGAGCCATTTCTCCAGCCTCTCCATTGCTGTTTTTGTATAATAAACAGAAACTTTCTTACAGCTGGGGGTGTGGCTCTGACAGAGGACTTGGTTCAATTCCTATCACTATACAGAAAAAATAAAGTGAGCGGTACAGAAAGGAACACAAAGTTCTGACAACTAATACTGTCAATTGTCAGGGGCAAGCAGATCCCAGGTCAGGAATACACCAATTCTTGAAAATAACAACAAAAAAGATGACTAAAGACACAGACCAACTCCAACACAGAACTTTCATTCTTTTCTGTAATTACATCCCCATTGGGCCCCTTTCCATCACATCATCACTTCAATTATCCCTTTGTATCTTTACAATTACCTGTCTATACCAGTTAAGTTCACACAGGATTGTTTCTGCTCTCCACTAATGCCCACATTCCTTCACACTAGGGTTCAAAAGACCAGTTATCCTCCCATAAAGCCTTAAGCTGCTAAATGACACCATTCTTTACAGAGCTTTTATTAACCAGTCAGTCACTACAATACCTTTCTTATGCCTGCTTATCCTCCTCCTTCCCCATAGTCTGAATGATAAGCTCCTTTACCTTTTTAACACTTTCTTCTTCCTCTTGGCGTTTCTCATAGTGTGAGAAGTCATCAAAAATGGAAGTGGTGTGCTTGTAGCTGGCTATGATTTTCAACACCTGCTTAGCTTTTTCCAGAGGCACTTCCTGAGTGTCCCTAGAGTTGGTCACTGGTTTATTCTCGTTGTTCTCTAGACGAATGTGTCGCAGTTGGCTATTAGGAACGTCCTTCACAAAAATCCATCTGACATCAAAACGACCCTTCCATTTGTCCTGGGACCACACACCTGCACATGTGTTGTAGTCCACAGCAGATTTCATCTCTGCAACTCCACAGAAGTGTCCACTGCCGTTGACACTGAAAAGTAAGTACACGGGACCCTTCCCGTTCATGGAACGATAGGCGGCATCCAGTCTCTTGTTACCATGCTCTGTGCTGCACCAGATATTATACTTAATGGACCGGTGGATATCGTCCTCAGAGTAGCTCTTAATGATGAAAACTCGGCCATGTTTCAGATTCCAGTCGAAATCTTTAGGGTTATAGTTATTAATGGACCGAAGTTTCTCCAACACTGGGTGAGGCTCTGAAGGAGTAGATCCAGAACCTGCCTGAGACTGTCCTACTCCATT
Organism: Apodemus sylvaticus; assembly: GCF_947179515.1. Classification (NCBI taxonomy): domain Eukaryota; kingdom Metazoa; phylum Chordata; class Mammalia; order Rodentia; family Muridae; genus Apodemus; species Apodemus sylvaticus. The sequence continues at coordinate 145,744,591 of NC_067474.1, forward strand.
ACCATCCACCCCATTATGACCGAACCCACTGCCACGGTTCCGAGGTGCTACCCAGCGAGTTGGCTGAGCTGCCTGTTGCTGGACTGAGAGCTGAGCAGGCTGTGGTGGAGGTGGAGGTAATGGCTGTGTCTGTTGCCCTACTGATGTCTGAGCCACTGGTGGGCTATTATTGGCCTGTTGTCCTACAGGCTGAGGAGATCCCTGGGTTGGCTGACCTATATTTTGAACCAAAGCCTGTGAGGGGGCTTTGGCCACAGGACCCTTGTTATCCCAAGTTCCAATATCCATGTTATGCTTTATTGGGGGTGGTGGAAGACTTGATCCTGCAATGCCATTCTTGGTCTTCAGTTTAGGTTGTTGTTTTGCAGGCTTGCTAGCAATATCAGCCCAAGATGCTGGTTTTGGAGGAGCAATAGTAGCTGGAGGCAAACTACTAGAAGCCACAATGTTACTAGTGATGGACCCACTACCAACAGCAGAACCTACAACTTTTGGAACACTGCTTGCAACTTCTGTGCTACCTAGTTTCAGTGCTGCCATCCCTTGGTCTATAGTATTCATGCCAGGAGCTTTATTGAGGGTCTCATTGGCAAAAGCTGACTGTCCATCAATCATGGCTCCACCTAAGGAGCTGGGTGCATAAGCATAATTGCTACTATATCCAGAGCTTTGAGTAGACTGTCCCTGAGAACTGTTATTTCCCCATGCTGAGAAGTCAATCCCACTGGGAAAAAAATTAAAACCATGCTGACCAAGAAATGGAGTGCTACCTAGGGCTCCTGGTTGCCCAAACATTGCATCTGGTAGAAAATGGGGCTCTCCGTTGCTCAGTTGTCCATAAGAAGTTAGATAGGGCATGGCTGTGTCACCTCCAGTAGACCAAGCAGCTTCACCCAAAGAATAGGAAAAGCCAATGGAGGGGCTGTAGTAACTGGGTAAGTAGGAGTCTGACATGGCAGTATATGCATTATTCTGTGGAAGGAAAAAAGGCAGATATATCAAAACAAGGTATATATAAATAATATAAATAGCAGAACTTTTCCTTCCACATCATTTACAACTCAAGGATTTGAGCCATCACTACAATGGGAGCAGCCCATTCACGTGATCCTTCCCGAAACTTTCTGGCATTTTCCAACTATATGGAATTTGATGGGATAACTGAACTACTTAAGCTTTGTAGTCCAGCTGGCCTCAAACTTAAGGCAAGCCTCCTGCCTCAATTCTAAGTGTTGGGATTATAGGCATGTGACACTATATCTGAGGATCTGTGTAAACATGTAAAGCCAAGCTGACAATATGACACTGCAGTGGCTATTCCTGGTTGTTAACTTGACTATATCTGGAATGAACTACAATCTAGAATTGGAAGGCTCACCTATGATCCTAATCTGGAGGCTCAGAGATATAAGTTTCTGACCTGGATCTTGGCATGGAGATCTTGAAGCATAGTGGCTATGAATTTCAGAAGATTAAGACAAGGAGACCTCCCAGTTCAAGATCATCTGGGATTAAAGGCATGGAGGCACACGCCTGTAATCTGGGCCACACCCTCTGCTGGAGATATATAAGTACACTGAAAGGAGGAAGGTTTACTCACTCTTCCTTGCCTGCTTGCCTTGTGGGACTGAGCAAATGCTAGATCCTTGGACTTCCATCCACAGCTGCTGTTGCCCATTTTTGGGGAGTTGGACTATAGACTGTAAGTCATCAACAAATTCCCTAACTATATAGAGACTGCCCATACATTCTGTGACTCTAGAGAACCCAAACTAATACAGAAGTATATAGTAAATATGCATTTTGGTGACTGTTCTTAGACAGTCTTACTATGTAGCTTTGGCTATTCTAAAATTGTCTATATAGCTTTGGCTATTCTAAAATTGTCTATATAGATCAGGCTGGGATTAAAGGAGTGTGCCACTGGAACCAGACAGATGGCTCAACAGTTAATAGCATTTGAGTACTTTCCAAAGCTCCAGGTGTGGTTCCCAGCACACACATAGCAGCTAACAACCATGTTACCCCAGTCCCAAAGGATTTGATGCCTCCTTCTGTGAGCAATGCACACAGGTGATACATGACATACCTGCAGGCAACACACACTCTCTCTATATATACATAAACATACATATACACATACATTAAAAAAAATCATATACCACCATGCCTACCAGCTGTTGCTCTTAGACAAGCTCTCCCTATATAGCTGGCAAACCAGGTGGCCTTATACTTCCAGAGATCATCTGGCTTCTGCTTCCCAAGAGCTAGAATTAAAGGTTTGTGCTACTATGCCCAGCTTTTATTTTTCCTAACAGGATTTTACTCTATATCCCAAAGAGGTGGGGCAACTTCTAACTCCTGCTAATCCAGGTGCAGCAGAGATGATATCTTTATTAAAACTACTTAGTTTGGGATTTAAAGTGGGAATTTTGCTGGATGGTGGTGGCATAAACCTTTGAACTCAACACTTAGTAGAAACAGACAGCTCTCTATGAGTTCAAGGCCAGCCTGGCCTACAGAGTTGAGTCCCAGAACACCCAAGGCTATACAGAAAAATCCTGTCCAGAAAGACAAAAACAACCACCAAAAAGGGTGGGAATTATGGGAGGTCAGTGTTTGAGTTTCCCAACAGAAAAGCCAGACTTCATGACACACACCTATGAACCCAGCAATTGGGGAAAGTGGGGGAGGGGTACAGGCATGAATATGTCCAACAAGAACCTGATGCCCTCTCCTGACCTCTGCATGCACCAGGCACACATGTGCTGCACATACATACACACAGGCAAAACAAAACATAAAATTAATAAATCCTAAAAATGAGGGCCAAAAGATGGCTCAAAGAGTACAGATATCTGCTGTCACGCTCGATAACTGGAGTTCACACACCAGCACTCATGGTGAGGAGTACTGGCACTGCTGAGTTGTCCTCTGACTTGTACACACACGCCATGGCAGGCCCACACCCACATATGGAGATATGTAAAAAAACAAAGCTTGGTGAGATGGCTCAGTAGTCAGGCTCAAGAACCTGAGTTAGATCCCTGGAAACCGCAGGGTGAACAGAAAAACCCAACTTCTGCAAATTGTTCTCTGCCCTCCACATCTGTGTAGTGACACACACGGCCAGTCTCTCTCTCTCTCTCTCTCTCTCTCTCTCTCTCTCTCTCTCTCTCTCTCTCTCTCTCTCTCTGTGTGTGTGTGTGTGTGTGTGTGTGTGTATGTAAGAAAACTTTGGGGGAGGAAAAACAAACAAAAAGAACTAGAAATTTCAAGTTCTAGTCCAAATGTTTAGCTAGTCTAAGAAGCATTCTCCCCATATAAACTAACAATGTTCACTAAGTAAACTGTACAATAATCTGGAAGAGAAATAGTAGTTTCCAAAGGACTTAAAATTTATAGGGGCTGGAGAGATGGCTCAGTGGTTAAGAGCACTGACTGCTCTTCCAAAGGTCCTGAGTTCAAATCCCAGCAACCACATGGTGGCTCACAACCATCTGTAATGAGATCTGATACCCTCTTCTGGTGTGTCTGGAGACAGCTACAGTGTACTCACATATAACAATAAATAAATCTTTAAAAAAAAGGGGGAGGGGCCTGGAGAGATGGCTCAGTGGGTAAGAGCACTGACTGTTCTTCCAAAAGGTCATGAGTTCAAATCCTAGCACCCACATGGTGGCTCACAACCATCCGAAAAGAGAAAAGACATCTGATGCTTTCTTCTGGTGTCTGAAGACAGTTATAGTGTACTCACATATAATAAATAAATAAATAAACCTTTTTAAAAAAGATCTCAGTAAGTATGATGCTAGTTGAGACTACATAGGGAGATTCAAAAATTAAAAAAAAAAAATAGAAAAGACAGCATAAAGGCTCTGTGTTGGACACCTCATAAATTACCTTTTTTGGAGACAAAGTTTTACAAATGTAGTCATGGCTAACCTAGAATTCTTTAGGGTTTTTTTGTTTGTTAAAGATAGTTTAAACCTCTGTGTAACAGTCTTGGCTGCCCTGGAACTCACTTTGTAGAGCAAGCTGGCCTCAAGCTTACAGAGACCCACCTTCTTCTACCTCCCAAATGCTGTGTCTAAAAACTTTTACCATCATGTACAGGTTAGCCCAAAATTCTTAAGACCAAACTGACCTTAAACTCGTAAGATTCACTTGCCTCTGTCTCCCTAGTCCTTGAATTAAAGGTATGAGGCACAATACTCAGCTCTGTGAATTACTCTTGATGATATACCAAAAAAAAAAAAAAAAACCCACAGGCACAGACCTTCCAGGTCTATAATCACACCTCAGTTTTTAAAAGTCATTAAGTTTCATCTTCTCTAAGGAAAACACAGTGCTCTCACTAGCACAGATTAGCCTGAGAAATAGGTGAATGGTTATACTGAAATGGCAAGTTCACACATGCCAGAGCTCAAAAATCTGAATTACACAACACTTTGTAAGAACTACCTAGAATGGATCCTAAATGCTCCCACTCAGTTACAAAGATTAGGAATGCAAACTGCATCATTAACAGCAATTATTAATACTTCATTCCTCTACTTTGGTCTGTTTTTTTGTTTTTGTTTTTGTTTTTTTTTGATTAGCTGTTTTGCCAGTGTGGAAACTTTTTGAACTCTCAATTTGAAAATGTTTAGAGGCTATCTCAAAAACAATCAAGTCCAAATCTGATTAAATGCTCATATGTCAAGTTACTGAAAACCAACTATATTTCTTTCCTACAGAATAGGTTCAAACTTTTATATAAATGTTCCACGAACGTCTTAATCTATGCTACAGCATCTTTTTTTTTCTTTTTTTGGATTTGGTTTTGTCGACACAGGGTTTCTCTGTATAGCCCTGGCTGTCCTCGAACTCAGAAATCTGCCTGCCTCTGCCTCCCAGAGTGCTGGGATTACAGGCGTGCGCCACCACCGCCCGGCTATGCTACAGCATCTTAAAATCAAAATCTTCAATTCTTTTGGATACATATATCGAAGGATTTATGTTAACTAAAATTTTGTGGCTGTCCTGAGATGAGAAAACAAAGTTGGTGAATCAATTTCCATGCATACAGTTCATATTAGGAATATCTACATACATATGTAACTAATCTTCCCATCACAAATAGTAAATGTATCTCAAACTTTTCTTGGTGGCAATGGGGACTATACTAGAAGGACACATTGATGCATGAGCTTCCACTGAGCCCTACCTGGCCCTCCCTACACCTGCAATCATTCTTGGGCTGCTTGTCAACTGTGTGCAACAGTGTTCAACCACCTTGAATTCCATAAACACATCAGCCAAAAAGAGCTAGGCACGAAGCTGTTCTCCACAGATACTAAACAACCGAAAACCAAACAGCAAGCACCCCGGCTCACTTTGACATAGTTTGAATACACAGAGAGCCCCGTTAGAGACAAGGGCACAGCAGTTTTGTATAGGTGAAGTTGTGGTGATTACTCACTAGATTTTCCTCACTACATTATCATCCCAATTTTCCTAAAAGACAAGGTTTTGTTTTCTTTAGAGCTCGGCTAAACGCTGGCCAGTATTTTTAAGCTGTGCACGGATCCATTCCTAGCAAACTAGCAAACTCATGCCAGTATTACTGCTCTTATACAACGAATGTTATCAGTACTATAGTCTCAGAGCACATGCTTTTGTTGACCGCACAACATATATTTTTGATGTTTTATATAACAAATTAAAATAAGTTATATTAGGAGAGTCAGCAACCCCCACCCACCCCACCCCCAACACAAAAGTGAGACTTACTGATAGGGCAGAGAAAGTCTAACAGTACAGTGTACCCTCAGAAATAGAACGATCAACTACTCACCGGCCTTGCCTGTGGGCTCAAGTAAGGCTCAAAATCATCATCATTTAGTCCATCCTTTTGATGCACAGAACCATTTTGTACTAGAGGGGAAAAGTCAAATTAGTAATGGTCCGATGAGCTCCCTTCCAAATCCTCCAATTTCCACCCTCACCAGGAAGAAACCATGCTAGCTCAGAGTCACTTAGTTAGAAACTCCGGGGAATAACGCTGGGCGCCAAGGCTGAAGCGAGATTCGACAGTGAAAAAAGTCTCTCCACCCCAGAGCAAGCTGATCTTTTTAAAAGGTCAGTTTATTGGCTCCTTCGAATTTCAATTCCCTCCGGCTCTCTCTACCCCCTTTCACATGTGAGTTACTTCCAGAAAGTGATCCACGAGGAGGAAAAACAAAGGGCTCCTAAGACCTACGGGGAACCGAAGGACCTGGTGCTTTTCAAAAGGCATTCCACCCCCACCCGCTCATGAATTACTCGTTGTTAACGAAAAAGCTGCACGCCAGCTGCAGGAACACGCTAAAAGGGACGAACACCCCGCGCGAGACACCTGCGAACTGAGCGGCTTCGGAAAGGTCCTTTTCCCCGGGGCGCGTCCCCGAGACACCGCCCCCACTGCCCGGCGTACCCCCCCCATGCCGGCCGGCGGCCACCGGCGGAGCGGGGCTTACCTTTGTTTCCTTGACCTTTTGGTCTCTGCGGGAGGAGGGGACGTCGCCGAGCAGCAAGTCGTCCGGGAAGAAAACGGAAAAGGAAAGACAAATGAAAGCAGGGCCCGAGCAGGGAAGAAAGGAACAGGCCTGGGGGAACGCGTGGTGAGGGGGAGGCGGGGAAGAGCGCTGGGCCGGCGAGTCGGCCGGGCAGCGCCGGCAGCGACACGAGGGAAGGAGAAGGAAACGAGGAAGGGAAGCCCGGGCCGCTAATGGGAGGGAGCGCGGCGCGGCCGGCGCGGCCCGGGGAGGAGCGGGAAGAGCCGGCCAGGCGGGGAGGCTCAGGGCGCGGCCGGCCTGAGGCCCGAATGCCGACCCGCGAGAGGCACCGCCGCGGCCCGGCCAGGAGCAGCGGGCCCGGGCCTAGTCGGGCCCCGTCTCGCCTCACACAATGGCCGAGACATGCGGGCTGGGCCTGTACCTGCTCCAAGAGGCTGCTGGCCGACATGGCTCTCGGATCCTCACTGGTAACGACGGTGGCGGACTCCTCGTCGGGACGGCGGCGGCGGCGGATGAGCCCCGACGGCGGGAGCAGAGGGCGCGGCGGCGGCTTTTGTCCCTGACACTCGGAGCCTCGGCGGACGCAGCGGAGACACAGCGCGCGACTCGGGCTCCGGCTCCGATTCAGCGACACTCTAGCCGGAGAGCTCAACGCCCGTCTCTATGCTCTGGAGCGCGCGCCCGCCCCTCGCAGCCGGAATGTGGGAGCCGAGCGGCAGAGATGGGCAGCGCGCGTGGCGCGAGCGCTGACTCTCACATTCACTAACCCACGCGGAAGGGCCCGGCGCAGAGCATCTCGGGAAGGTAGAACCGTGCCCGTGGCGCCCTCTGGTGGGCTGGAGGAGCGGAAGCGGCGCGCGCGGTCTCCCCCCCCACCCCTGCTGCTTTGGGCCTAGGAACTGGGTGGCCTGGGGTCGCCACTGGAGTTTTTTGACAAACATCTAGAAAAAAATTGCTTTGTCTTAAGAAAACACGCAGAAGCCCGTTTCTTAATGTTGCAGGGGCTGCTTGCTACTACATGCAAGACTTGAGCAGCCCTAATTCATAACTGCATTTGATAACTCTCCCCCAATTTGAAAAGGAACCAGAAGAGAGGTCCTAAGAGATCACAGGGAAAACTTCATAGAGGTCAGCCCAGAAGACACCCGCGCCCTTCACTAGGGACTATTGTCCCCTTCCTTTCTCAGGGACTGAAAAAGGCACCCAGAAGCAGCGCTTCCACTAAATATTAAAAAGCCGTCCCTCATTGCCCTTCACACAAGACCCTTTCAGCTTTTGAGGAAGAAAAAATATACAGTCCCTTTGCAGAGAAGTCAGTGACCCCAAAATAATCTAGTAAGCTTTATTTCCAAGAAAAAAGACACCTCACACATATGCACACAATGTCGCACATACTTCCACCAAGTCTGTCAGACCCTAAGAGGATATATTCTTGATCTGAGGACAGGAAAATGAACGCTATTCCAGTATGTGCTGTGTGCAGGGCTTTGTCATTAAAATGGTGCTTTCTGATATATTGAATTTAGAGACTTCCAACAAGTTCAAAGTGGCTATCAAACAGTGTCACAGCTGGGAAAGCTATCAAGCTATTAAATAGATCTGTGATTTTGACACAAAGAACAACATAATATCATCCTTCAACAGATTGAAATGAAATCATGTATTCATGAACTAAGGTCCATTGGAAATCCAAAGGATGAGCAAAGACTTTTTTTGTGTGTGTGTAGGGTTTTTTGTTTGTTTTTTGAGACAGAGTGCCTCTAGCTGTCCTCAAACTCTCTAAATAGACCAAGCTAGCCTTGAACTCATAATTCTGCCTGCCTCTGCCTTCCAAACACTGTTAGCAAAGACATGCACCACCCAAAGGCATTTTTAATTTAAAAAAATCACTCTATTCAGGGATATTTATTAGTAGGTTTTGTTATTGCAGTCGGTGGACACCCGAGCAATGCAATATTGTTAACCTAATACCGTTCGCTTGCTAGACAGAGAAGGTTTTGATTTGACAGACTCAAGAGGAAAAAGCCAAGACTCTTGGATTTTACTTCATAAATTGCTCAGAGTGCAAAGTGCTTCTTTTCTGCTTATACTCACATTTATGGCTTAAATGAAGATCAGGCACGAAAGTTGAAGAACTTAGTAATTCTTAGTAAAATGTCACGTCTCAGAGTGGAGATCCCACTAACTGAATGAGAGAAGCCTGGTAATGCTTTTTATGAAAAGATAGTTAGCCAGCCAACCTCATGGCTCAGATGTGTATATAAACAGTATCAGCAATTGCTTGCATTTGGAAGCAGCATGATTTTGTAAAAAGAGAATTAGACTAGAAATCATCTCCTGAGATCGAGAGAGAGTCTAAACACTGGTCTCCAGAGTCCAGGTATGATACTAGGAAAATTATTACACCTGTCTCGGATTCCCTCCCTCAAGACAGAATAATACCACCTGCCTAACAAGTTTGTCACAAAATAAAGGTTAAGAAAATTGAAAGCAAAAAGAAATTAATAAGTTGAAAACATTAGAAAATGTTAGGTATGCTGTAGGTTCCGTTCATGTGATCTCCTTAAGAGACAGGGGTGGGAGGGAGTGCTTCTGACATCTCTTCAGGTACAGAGAGCCTTGATTAGTTCCTGTGAGATCACCTTTTCTGCAGGAGTTCCCAGTTAAAAGCTAAAATATCCTTGTGGGGAAGAGTAATGCTAGCCCTGGGTTCATTTACCAGATTGGTTTCATAGACTCCTAAATAAACAGAACTTACCAACCTGATATGCGTAATCTCTGGGAAGCAGGAAGGGGAGGCTGGAAAGGATGGTAGTATTTTAGGGCTTGGCGATTACTACTGATTACTACTAAACTGAGTTTAGGTTCTTGTCCAGGCTCTGCCTGCCACTGGAGCGTTTTAACAGCATCTACTGAATGCTAAGCAATGTGCTAGGGAGAAAAAGGCTTACAGTTCACTTTCCCTTGGAGTTTATAGACTAGTTAAAGACATTGAGCGCATGCAAACAGTTATTCAAAGTGAGTCAGTTGTCGTTGTGCAAAGTGCAATGAGGAAGTCCGGGCAGTGACCTCTTCAGAAAAGCACGGAAGTCTTCCTGAGGAGCAAGCTGTAGCCCAGACTTGAAGGACCACGAGTTATTAACCAGACAAGGAAGGAAGCAAGCAAGAGCACAGGATGTGCAAAGACCCTAAATGAGGAAGAGGCAGGCACCAGAGGGAGTGGCACCACAGGAGACTGGAGAATTAAGCAGAGAAGTTGTAAGGACCTCATTCTTTTGCTACAAATTTTGGTCTGCCAATAAAAGGTTAACGGTATAGTAAGTCCCAGTGCACTGTGGGAAACGATTAGGGATTAGAAGATCATGACACTAAATCTAGGCCAAAATAATGGCAGCAAATCCAGTGTAAACTAACTTGTAGACACAACAGAAATCTAACCAGCCATGGTGGGCCATGCCTATAATACCTGTGCATAAGAGGTAGAGGCAAAATACCTTCAAGGGCAATATTGCCTACATGAGAGACTCTATAAAATCTACAGGGACTGGAGAGAATCCACTGGAGAGTATGTGGGTCTCCATCTGCACCCACATACATGTGGTGTACACACATAAACACACAATTAAAAATGTAAATTTTGCCAGCCATGGTGACACATCACCATATTCTTAAATCTGTGAGGTCAAGGGCAGCCTGATCTACATAGTGAGTTCTAGAACAGCCAGGACTGTGTAGAGAAATTCTGTCTGGAAAAGCAAAGAAACCAAAAGAACAAATAAGTAAACTTTAAAAATAACAAACTCGAGCCGAGTGGTGGTGGCACACGCCTGTAATCCTAGCACTCTGGGAGGCAGAGGCAGACAGATTTCTGAGTTCGAGGCCAGCCTGGTCTACAGAGTGAGCTCCAGAACAGCCAGGGCTACACAGAGAAACCCTGTCTCCAAAAAACCAAAAAAAAAAAAAAAAAAAAAACCAAAAAAAAAAAAAAACCAAAAACAAACAAACAAACAAAAAAACCCAAAAAACAAAACAAAACAAAACAAAACAAACTTGGGCTGGAGAGATGGCTCAGTAGGTAAGAGCACTGACTGCTCTTCTGAAGGTCATGAGTTCCAATCCAAGCAACCACATGGTGGCTCACAACCATTCGTAAAGAGACCTGACGCCCTCTTCTGGTGTCTGAAGACAGCTTCAGCTACAGTGTAATTACATTAAATAAATAAATAAATAAATAAATAAATAAATAACTCTAGCCAGGCAGTAGTGGTACATGCCTTTAATCCCAGCACTTGGGAGGCAGAGGCAAGCTGATTTCTAAGTTCTAGGCCAGCCTGGTCTACAGAGTGAGTTCCAGGACAGCCAGGGCTATACAGAGAAACCCTGTCTCGAAAAAAACAAATCCAAAAAAAAAAAAAAAGAAAGAAAGAAAGAAAGAAAGGATGGCTCTATGTAGACCAGGCTGGCCTCAAGTTCATAGAGATACATCTGCCTCTGCTGCCTCCTGAGTGTTGACATTAAAAAGCCATGTACCACCACACTCTGCTAGAATAAAATGTATTTTAGCTAATTTATTATTAGTTTGGTGTATTTTTGAAACATATATTGTCCTGGAACATATGGCTGTCCTAGAACTCACTCTGAAGAGCAGGCTGGCCTTGAACTCATAGAGATCTGCTGGCCTTTGCCTCTAGAGTGCTTGGATCAAATGTGTGCGATACTGTGCCATGCCATTGAATTTCTCAGTAACCCAGGCTAGACCTTGAATTTATGATCCTCCTGCCTCAGATTCCCAAAGCTCTGGAATTTCAGGCTGTTTCTATCTAATTTGATTTTGTTTTCCTTCAGTGCTGAGTTCCAGGCCAGCCTGGTCTACAGAGCAAGTTCCAGGACAGCCAGGGTTACAATGAGAAACCTTATCTGAAAAAAGGGAAAAAACAAACAAAACCGGAAGCCAGGCCAGGCACGGTAGCACAAGTGGTGGCTCATGGGTATAATCTGCACCCTTGGGAGGTAGGGTTGCGATTAAGGGATGGGGCAAGGTCAACCTCGGCTTTGCCGGGGGCTGCAGGAAACCTTATCTCTAGTTTTATTTTATTACTTCATTTCATTTTGAGGAAGTATCTCACTATGGTAGCCCTAGTTAGTAGAACTCCCTATGTAGATAAGGCTGGTTTTGAACTCACTTGTCCACTAGTCTCTGCTTCTTGAGTGCTGGAAATAAAGGTATGCACCACTGTACTCAGAAAAAAAAGAACATCTTATTTTGAGACAAGGTTTGCTACGCCACCCAGGTTGGCCTAAATCCACCCAGCCCTGCCATCAAACTGGGGTTAAAGGTATAGGCCACCATGCCCAGCTCATAGTCCACTTTTTTCTTCTTCTTTTTTTTTTTAGTATAGCTTGGGTCAGAAATAGGGGCACATGGGAGGTAGGGGCAGGCACAGCTCTGAGTTGAAGACCAGCCAGGTCTATATAGCCAATTCTAGGACAGCCAGAGCTATGTGGACCTGTCTCAAAACAAAATGGCTGGAGAGATGGCTTGGCAGTTAAGAGCACTGACTGCTCTTCCAGAGGTCCTGAGTTCAATTCTCAGCAACCACATGGTGACTCATAACCATCTGTAATGAGATCAGATGCCCTCTTCTGGGGTGTCTGAAGACAGCGACAGTGTACTCATATACATAAAATAAATCTTTAAACAACAATAACAACAAACAGAAATAAAACAAAGCAGAATGAGCCCGGCGGTGGTGGCGCACGCCTGTAATCCCAGCACTTGAGAGGCAGAGGCAGGCGGATTTCTGAGTTCGAGGCCAGCCTGGTCTACAGAGTGAGTTCCAGGACAGCCAGGGCTATACAGAGAAACCCTGTCTCGAAAAAAACCAAAACCAAAACAAAACAAAACAAAAAAAGCAGAATGAACAAAAATAGGAAGCAGAGAGCAAGGGGAGGAGGAAGTGTCCATTTTTCATAGGGTGGGGGGTTAGGAAAGCCTTCTCTAACAAGACGGCTTGTGAGCAGAGACTGGAAAGGAGTGAGGAAAGGGGCTGGACAGCTATGTGGGGTGACACAGACTGCAGAAGCAGAACCATACACTGCCAAAATGTCGGCCATAGGGAATTGAAGCCTGTGAACAGGCCAGGCCCCAAGTAAGACATTTCAAAAGGGCTCTGTGAGGAAACACTGTTATCAGAACTTCTGATAGCAGTTGTTTGTTTCTGTTTGAAGCAGGGCCTCACGAAGACCTGGCGAGCCTCTAACTCAGTGTGAAGCCAGCACTGTCCTTGAGATCAGGTCCTTCCCTGGCCACCTGAGTGCTGGATTTGTAGGCATGCAACACAGCTGACTTTTGGTTTGTATTTCTAGGAACGGGTCTTATTTGGGATTGCAGGTATAGACCACCCTTGCCAGCTACCTTTACTAGTTTATACATATTCAAATTTATTGATCGTCCTGTTCTCACACTAGTGACAGACCCATCTACAATGTGTGCTAAGCTGTGGCTATCAGGAGATCAGAGATGTGTGAGAAAGCAGGGCAGTTTTCCAAGCACAGGGCTCTGTCACACTTGAGCGGCTTTGCCAGACATAATAGGAGTTTTAGGTAATGTGAAGGAGGAATGCTACCCAGCAGAGGTTATTTAATCCAGAAAGCTGAGGTGTATCTTAACACAGTCCATGATCCTGGGTAGAGAATGAAGGAGGTATAAAAGATAGTCTTTATAGACATGTGTGTGTGTGTGTGTGTTTTATATGCATATTTGTATATGAAGGTACACTTGTATATGAAGTGAAATCCTCAAGCTTACACACAGTATACACACACACACACACACACACACACACACACATACAAGTATACCTGTTGTCATGGTTTGAATATGCTTAGCCCAGGGAGTGTCTCTATTTGGAGGTGTGGCCTTGTTGGAGTAGGTGTGTCATTGTGACCTTGGGCTTTAAGACCCTCACCCTAGCTGCCTGGAAGTCATTCTTCCACTAGCCACCTTCAGAAGATGTAGAACTCTCAGCTCTGCCTGCACCATGCCTGCCTAGATGCTGCCAAGCTCCCACCTTGATGGTAATGGACTGAACCTCTGAGCCAGCCCCAATTCAAGGTTGTCCTTTATAAGACTTGCCTTGGTCATGGTGTCTGTTCATAGCAGTAAAACCCTAACTAAGGCATACGTGTATATATATATACAGATACACGTATATGCAGGAATATATGTATATGCAGGTACACATGTATATGCAGGTGTGCATATCACATGCACATATGGAAGTCTGAGGAAGATGCCAGGTGTCCTGTTCTATCCTGCCCTTTTTTTTTTTTAAAGATTTATTTATTTATTATATGTAAGTACACTGTAGTTGTTTTCAGACACTCCAGAAAGGGGCATCCAATCTCATTACTGATGGTTGTGAGCCACCATATGGTTGCTGGGATTTGAACTCAGGACCTTTGGAAGAGCAGTCAGTACTTTTTTTTTCTGATTTGTTTACCCCCTCCCTTCCCTCCCCCCCCCCACAGGGTTTCTCTGTATAGTCCTGGCTGTCCTGGAGCTCACTCCGTAGACCAGGTTGGTCTCAAAAATCCGCCTGCCCCTGCCTCCCAGAGTGCTGGGATTATAGGCGTACGCCACCACCGCCTGGCCTGAGCAGTCAGTAGTCAGTACTCTTAACCACTGAGCTATCTCTAGATCCCTCTCTCCCCTCTTATTTTTTTCTTTCATATTTTTTAAAGATTTGTTTGTTTATTCATTTATTTTATGTGAGTACACTGTTGCTCTCTTCAGACACACCAGAAGAGGGCATCTGATCTCGTTACAGATGGTTGTGAGCTACCATAGGGTTGCTGGGATTTGAACTCAGGAACTTTGGAAAAGCAGTCAGTGCTCTTAACCGCTGAGTCATCTCTCCAGCCCCCTTCTTTTTTTCTTGAGGCAGGGTTTCTCTCTCTCTCACTGAACCAGGAATTAGACTCACAGCCTGTGCGTCCTACCAACACGTCTGTTCCTGAGCACACAGCAGTGGGCTCTATGTGTGCATGAGGACACGTCAAGCTTCTGGCATAGATGCTGGAATTCAACGTGAAGTGCTCGAGCTTACACAGAAAGTACTCTAACCTAGTGAGCCATCTCCCTGACCAACATGTGCTCTTAGGGTCTGTGTCTTCTGGAAAACTTACCTCGTGTACACAGTACATGACAAAAGGTGTTTCAGAACCACATCTGGGCATGGTGGCGCACGCCTTCAATCCCAGCACTCTGAGAGGCAGAGTTCGAGGCCAGCCTGGTCTACAGAGTGAGTTCCAGGACAGCCAGGGCTACACAAAGAAACCCTGTCTGGGGTGGGGAGGTGGGGGGGGGGGGAGAACCACATCTGGTGGTACAGGCTGGTCATCCCTGCTTCTTAGGAAGCTGAGAAAGGAAGGTCAAAACCAGCCTGAAGTCAGTCAGTCTCTCTCTCTCTCTCTCTCTCTCTCTCAAAAAGTAGAGGTCTGGAGCCAGTAAAATGGCTCTTATCACCCATAATGACCTGCGTTCCAATTCTTAGAAACTACATTGTGGATGGCAAGAACAGACCTCCAGAAGTTGTCCTCTAATGTCACGTGTGTGCTGTGGTGCTCCCACATACACATGAAAAAAATGCATAAAAAGAGGTAAGAGGCCGGGCGGTGGTGGTGCACGCCTGTAATCCCAGCACTCTGGGAGGCAGAGGCAGGCAGATTTCTGAGTTCGAGGCCGGCCCGGTCTACAGAGTGAGTTCCAGGACAGCCAGGGCTACACAGAGAAACCCTGTCTCGAAAAAAAAAACCAAATCCAAAAAAAAAAAAAAAAAAAAAGAGGTAAGAGATCTGGGGCTGGGGCTATAGCTCTGTAGTAAAGGGTTTATCTTATCACATTCCAGCCCTAGATGCAATCCCCCATACTGTACAATATAATAATAATAATAATAATAATAATAATGTAGTTAGTTCAGTGACCAGTGGCGTTAGGCATTAGACTGGGTTTTTAGCCAGTGAAACTGATAGTGTGTGAATGTCAACTTCTATGTTTTGAGTCCTGACAAGTCTTTTAAATTTAAAAAAAAAAGATTGTTTCAAAATGTCAAATATGCAGGTTGGAGAGATGGCTCTCTGTGTAGGAGCACTGGCTACTCTTTAGAGGGCCCAGGTTCAATTCCTAGCACCTACACTCACACCCATCTATACTGGGAGATCCAGGGGACCTGATGTCCTTTATGTGGCCTCTGAGGGTGCCAGATACTCACAAAATGAGCTAATGATACATGCAGACAAAAACACTTATACTCTCTCTCTCTCTTTACTTTGTTTTGTTTTTGGGATTTGGTTTTTTCCAGACAGGGTTTCTCTGTATAGCCCTGGCTGTCCTGGAACTCACTCTGTAGACCAGGCTGGCCTCGAATCTAAGGAACCCCTAAGGCATGCACCATCACCACCAGGTAAAATAATCTATTAAAATATTTTATAAATAATTTAAAGTGGACAAGTGGGGCTGAAGAGATGGCTCAACAGTTTAGAGCACTTGCTCAAACCTAAGACTCAGGTTTAGTTTCCAGTACCCATAGGCAGCTTACAACAGTCCTTAACCTCAGTCCCAGGAGTTAAGGCACTCTGTTTGGCCTGTGAGGGCATCAGGCACTTCCAAAGTGAGCATCATAAATGCAGAGAAAACACTCGCACACATAAAATAAATAATTAAAAATAAAGCAACGGGGCTGAAGAGATGGTTCAGCAGTTAAGGGCACTGCGTGCTCCTCTAGGGATTCTGAGTTCGATTCCCAGCACCTACATGATGACTTACAGCCATCAATAACTAGTCCCATGGGAGCCAATGCCTTATTCTGGTATGCAGATACATAGGCAGATAAAACACCTATATTATAAAATATATGAATACATGAATCTTAAAAATATATTAATAAATAAAGATGTATTGTGGAAGAGCACGAGAATCAAACTATGGCTTTTTAGGAGCTGAAGAGAAAAGTTGATGCAGAAGTGTGTGGATCGGGGGTTCTGAGTTCTTCCCAGATGTCTGGCTCAGTCCCGAACAGAGGGACAGAGAACAGACTTTGAAGAGGAAAGAGTACCCTGGAGTCCCTGACAAACTTGGTTCTGGATATTTACTTGAAACAGGATTTTGCTTTAGAACCCAACTGACCTCAACAGGTAGAAGACACCACACCTGGCCACTTTGGTTGTTCATTAGCACATTATAGACTATACTAGAATTCTCAACTGGGGCTAGGCAAGGGCTTTTAAATCACAATGTTCCCTCAACACTAGGACTTCCCCGGGAAGAATTATTCTAGGTGGAAGGAACCCCTAAGTAATCAACTACTAGAAAATCACCTAGCGGTGCAGGGACTGGGCTATATTGGGACTTTCTCTCACTGAGTTCATCCTCAGGATTGACCACAACTTCATTTTTTTTTTCAAGATGGGATTTCTCTGTGTAGCCTTGACTGTCCTAAAACTCTCTCTGTAGATCAGTCTGGCCTCAAACTCAGAGATCCAACTGCCTCTCAAGTGCTGGGATCAAAGATGTGTGCAACCACTTTGTGCTTAATTTCAGAATTCAACCTTTTTGGTGCAGGGGGAGTCTTTTCCACCTGCTAGATAGTCCTCCATTGTGGGTCAGTTCTGACTCAATGAGTCCATATTTCACAACAGAGTTTTGCTATTTTTTTTTTAAAGATTTATTTATTATATGTAAATACACTGTAGCTGTCTTCAGACACACCAGAAGAGGGCGTCCTATCTCATTACAGACACCATGTGGTTGCTGGGATTCGAACTCAGGACCTCCGGAAGAGCAGTCAGTGCTCTTAACCACTGAGCCATCTCTACAGCTCTCTGCTGTGGCCCCACTCGCTCTAGCTCAAAATTTTATTTATCATATGTGAGTACACTGTAGCTGTCTTCAGACACACCAGAAGAGGGCATCAGATCTCATTACAAATGGTTGTGAGCCACTATGTGGTAGGTGGGGTTTGAACTCAGGACCTCTGGAAGCGCAGCCAGTGCTCTTAACCACTGAGCCATCTCTCCAGCCCGAGTTTTGCTATTTATAATACCATCTGAAGAGACAGTTCAGTTGAGAGTATGTATTTATCCAGATAACCTGGGTTGGATTTCCAGCATCCACGTGAAAGGGGACATCATCTCTGACTCCAGCTCTAGCAGATCTGAAATGCTCTCCAGACTGACCACTTTGGATACCAGGCATGCGTGAGGTGCACATACATACTTGTAAGAACAATTATATACATAAACTAAAATAAATACATCTAAAACAAACCAACTTCTTCGGCCAGTGAGATGGCTCAATGAGTCGCTGTGCTTGTGGCCAAGCCTGGTGAACTGAATTTGATCCCTGGAATCCACATGGTGAAAGGAGAGAACTGATTCCTGAAAATTGTTCTTTGACAAGATACTGTGCACCATGGCATGTCACACACATACAAGAACACTAGATGTACTTTTTTTTTGTAAATAAAATGAGTACTCTCCATATACACTTACCTTCTGTGTCTTTCATGAAATGGAACAAAACACCAACATTAAAAGAATCATCTGAGCCGGGCATGGTGGCACACGCCTGTAATCCCAGCAGAGGCAGGGGGATTTCTGAGTTCGAGGCCAGCCTGGTCTACAGAGTGAGTTCCAGAACAGCCAGGGCTATATAGAGAAACCTTGTCTCGAAAAACAAAAAACAAAAAACAAAAACAAAAACAAACAAACAAAAAAAGAATCATCTGATATTAGTTTCCAAAATACCCTCATTTATCTCAGCTCCCCCGCTACTACGGCAGGTGAGGGAAGTACACACCAAAGTGGTTTTGAATCTTGAATGTCTGTCGTCCATGGGGGCGGGGACACAAACAAAAGCAGAGTAAACTTTGGGTTTGGGGTGTGGAAGCCTAAATTTCTGGTTTGTGAGATAGGATCTTGAAGCTTGCTAGCCTCCTGCATCTGTCTCTGGGACTGGGGCGGCAGGCACGCATGCAACACCATTCTTTGGAAGCTTTAATCCCAGTCCTTGGGAGGCAGAGGCAGATGGACCTTTATGAGTCAAAGCCAGGCTGCTCTACATAGGCTAGTTCAGGGCAACTAGGGTATACAGAGAACTGCCTCAGATTAGCTGAAGCCAGTCAGACCCCAAGCTGAGTGAGGAACTTAATCTTTTGTGCTTAACTTCAGGCCCAAAGACCACAGCTACATTCACCTCAACATAATGTGATCTCTCACCAGAGGTAGCCTTACTAAAGACTCAGAGTCCTTCTCTTTCTTTTTTTTTTTTTTTTCTTTCTCGAGACAGGGTTTCTCTGTATAGCCCTGGCTGTCCTGGAACTCACTCTGTAGACCAGGCTGGCCTCGAACTCCACCTGCCTCTGCCTCCCAAATACTGGGATTACAGACGTGTGCCACCACTCCCAGCTTCAGAGTCCTTCTCAATGCTTAAGATAGAACAGGATTAGAAAAGAAACATTAAAATACGGTTGACTATTCACTATGGTGGCAGTGGTGCACGCATTTAATCCCAGCACATGGGAGGCAGAGGCAGGAAGATTTCTGAGTTCGAAGCCAGCCTGGTCTTCAGAGTGAGCTCCAGGACAGCCCTGTCTCAAAAAACAAAAAACGGAAAAAAAAGAAGAAAGAAAGAAAAACAAACATAAGTCTGGTTAGCTGCAAAGATGTCTGGGTATGAACTTCTTGAGAACAGGAATTGTCGACAAGATCACTGTCTAGCACAAAACCTGCATCTTCATGGCACCTATAGGGAGCCTCAGCGACGCAATCCATTGGCGTTCAGCAGGTATACATAGACAGTACTCAACAGATGTTTATTTAATGAATGGCTAGAGAAAAGATAGCTACCATCAAGTCAGCCTGAGGAGGAATTTCATTGCACCGCCTGTTCACATATCAGTATCTTGCATGTGTCTCACCCAGCTAAAATGATACAGACCAGGGCTACCAGTGACACAGCTGCTAGCAACGACAGCAATTGGAAGACCAGGAAAAACAGCAAAGCTTGTGGAATCCACCCCAAAATGTTTTAAATAAGCTCTGTCTCAAGAAGGAAATCTGAGTTTGGAAGCATGGTGCTCACACGATCTTTAATACAACAACGGCTGTGAGGAGTGCAAAGCCAGGTCCTGAGGGAGCCTGCCTCTACTCTCTAGGGCGCATCCCGTGTCCTGAATTGGTCCGCCCATCTCTGGACAAGAGAAATGACCTAAAGGGCACAACAGGGATGAGATGTGGCTTTCTAGGTTCAAGTAACGGTTTCAGTCTGAAGACTGAAGCGTGTAGGGCTGGGGATGAGGGTGCTTTGTCACCAAGCCTGACAACCTGAGTTCAGTCCCCAGGACCCATGGGTGGAAGGAGAGAACAGACTCCTGCCGGTTGTTCTCTGACCTCCACACATACCATAGCAAGCTCTCCATTACACACACACACACACACACACACACACACACACACACTCATGGATAAATAAGTGTAATAAAAATTCCTATGTATTAACAGAAAGTCTATAAGAGACCCAAAGCTTGTCCTACACAGCATTTTTTTGAGACACTATTTCATATATCCCAGGCTAGTCTTGAACTTACCATGTGTGACCTTGAATTTCTAAGGCTCCTGTCTCTATTTCCCAAGTGTTAGTATTAAAGGTCTGAGCCCCACGCCCAGCTTGTTTCCTGCTAGAGACTAAACCCAGGGTTTCATGTATGCTAGGTAAACACTTTACCAACTCAGTTCTGTCCCCAGCCTAGTTAAATATTCTGAAAAGAAAAGTCCAGTTTTAAAGCTGAAACAAATCTGAATAGAGTTCAGAAACTGCACTCTTCAGGGTCTTCAGAGTGACCCCTGAGGGCTTCCCAGGGGACACATGGCCATCTAAGAGATGGGAAGTGCAACTTTCAGTTGCTTACAGGGCTTTCAAAACCTGCAGGCAGGAAGACAGATTTAGACAGGCATCCTTCTCTATTTTCTTTTTAAACTAAAGCCAAAATTTTACTTTTAATAATAATGATAAATCCTCCAACTCCTAAGCTGTGTGCTTTTTTGACCTATAAAGTCACCCGGAGACTGCCTATATAGTAAACAATATAATTAAAGACATCAGAAACTGCTCACTCTTCCCCCAAACCCTGAAGAGAATGAATGGGATCACAGCAGAAAAAGTGACCTAGTAGTTCTGAAAGTATAAACAGCATTTAGGAAGAAGCCCCCAGCCCAGACGTTACTGACACTCCTGTCAAATTTCTTTCTTTTTTTTTTTTTTAAATCTTGGTGCTTTTTTTTTTTTTAAGATTTATTTTATGTATATGTGTACTCTGTCACTGTCTTCAGATACAGAAGAGGGCATTGGATCCCATTACAGATGGTTGTGAGCCACCATGTGGTTGCTGGGAATTGAACTCAGGACCTCTGGAAGTGCAGTCAGTGCTCTTAACCGCTGAGCCATCTCTCCAGCCCTCCTGTCAAATTTCTTACAATGTCATATAGACAATGTGTCTTTCCCAGGAAGTCCAGCTCACTCAGGAGACATCTAGTCCACACCTCAGGAAAGGCTGGGGGTGTTACCAGTCTTCCCTGTCAAGCCTAAGTCATTTTATGAGTTCTGTATCTCACTGCAACATCTGTGGTACGAAGAGGAGAGAATCTCAAGAGGAATGAAGGCAGGCAGCACCTGTCACTGCTGTCTGTGGAGCGCTGAAGAGCGTGGGATACAGCACACTCAGGTAAAAGGAGGGGAAGCACCAAGTAAATGACTGCTTTTGGTTCCAAAGCCAAAACATGTCACACACACACACACACACACACACACACACACACACACACACGCACGCATGCAGGGCTCCACCAAAAATAGCAGCTGGTCTACATGAGGGACTCTGCCATTCCAGGAATCAAGAAACAAAAAATGCTGGCCTCGGAGCCCCACCTCTATGACAGCCACAGTCCAAGAACTACAACAATCTATACTACATCACAGTCTGCAAAGGAACGGACTAATAATCCTTGGTGAAGAGGCTGAGGGCTTTGACAAGGCTGGGGGCAAGATGAGCTATCCCAAAAGCACAGCTGTGACAATCTTTTGATTGCTGTGTATCTTTCTATAATCTCTGGCCTCTTCTGAAAATGGCACCCAACCCTCAGAGCGCTTGAGGGGCATCAGATGCACCTCTGGAAGACTACTTCTTGCCTTCTCCTTGTCAAAGGGCTTCCCCTTTAAGCTGCTACTGCTGCTACTTCCTGCCCTAAGCAGAGCCAGCTTCCTGTTGTTTCAGAGTTTTGCACTGGCCATCACATCCAGGGTACAGAGCTGGTTGTCTTCTGGCGTCAGATCTGTGTTCCGTGGTCTGGTCAATGCATCTTTACAAGAGTGAAACCATGCGTGTATAGACAGACAGACTATTCTGGAAAGGATTCCTGGTTATTTTGACACCTCCTCTAAAAGCAATTACCTTCCTTGAGGAAGATGACTCAGACCTTGGTGGCCTGTCCCTAACTTCTGGAAAGGTAGCTTGTTCTGTCCATCTGTCAGTGAGGGAGCAGGAGGAACCCAACATTTTCAGTTACAATGAGATTTGGTAGTTTGTTTGTTTCTTTTCTTTTCTTTTTTTTTTTTTTTAAAAAAAAGGTTCTATGTGGAAATGAGTGGGACAATGATAAAAATAAACATAATTAAAATTCCAAACCAAAACACAGCTCTTGGCCCCATCCCCAGTCAGTCCTCCAAGACCACAATCTCTACATTGTGGACCTGATGCTGGTGGTCTTCCATTTCGGCTACCACTTTCTCCTCAGTCCTCAGCTCTGTCTCCAAGATGACTGCTTTGCTGTCAGTGTCGTCAGCCTCGGGGTCTGGAGCAGGGTCGATCTCGATGATGGTCTGCCCATCCTCAGAGGTGCTTTCTACAGCCTGGATTGCTGACGTCAGGCCAGACTCCATGGCCACCAGCTCCACGGGGCTCACCATGGTGGCCATACTGCCCAGGGCACTCCCATCCTGCACAGAGGTGGAGCTTAGCAGTGCCAAACTTGACGAAGGGTGGATGGTCACTGTGTCTGGTGAGCTGCTCTTGGCAGAGGAAACCACTGTGGCGTAGCGGAAGAGCTGGGGGCCAGAAGGCAGCGTGTGGACAGTCACAGGACTGGAGCCCTGGCTGAGGGTAGCCACTGGGATATTGCCCATGGAGAAGGACTGGCCCACGGGGGTGATGGTGATGGGAGAAATGACAGTAAACTGAGGCTGCTGGACAGGAGAAGGGCTCAGGACGGTGGTGGAGGCTGGCCGCTGGAGCCGGGGTCTTTTTGGAGGCTTTGGGGTGCTCACGGGCATCAGCACCACGTTTTGAACCGTCTGGGATTTCAGTCTGGGATCTTGGGCTTGCTTTTTTTGCTCCTCCAACTGCCGTTCCAAGTCTATGGGGAAAAAAACCAAAACCAACCAGACTTTGTGGAAAGAAATGTCATGTTGGGAACATTCACCAGGAGTTGGGAGACACAGGACCCTGTCCTGGCCCTACGTTATGTACCTCAGGCATGTCACACCACTGTTTCCCACATGACACCCAGAAAGCATTCCTTTTTTTTGTTGTTTTTTTGGTTTTTTTTTTCCCCGAGACAGGGTTTCTCTGTGTCGCCCTGGCTGTTCTGGAACTCACTCTGTAGACCAGGCTGGCCTTGAACTCAGAAATCCGCCTGCCTCTGCCTCCCAAGTGCTGGGATTAAAAGCGTGCGCCACCACCGCCCGATTTTTTTTTTTTAAAACCCTTTAGAAATTGCATTTAATGGTGAGATTCTGGGCCGGGCAACAGTTCAGAGCCTTTAAACCGTGCTCTTACTCACCATATACTCATCTGCAAATTTTTCATCTCTTGCCAAAACACAAATCCAAGAAGCTCCCATGGTCCTTTTCAGAAGTGTGTGATTCATACTCAGGACTGCCAGCATCCTAAGGATGTGCCTTAGCACTGAGCTACAACTCCCAGTCCGCACATCGCAGACATATGAGATTGACTTTTTATTTTTAATTATTGTGTGTGTGTGTGTGTGTGTGTGTGTGTGTGTGTGAGAGAGAGAGAGAGAGAGAGAGAGAGAGAGAGAGAGAAAGAGAGAGAGAGAGAGAGAGAGAGCACATGAGTGCAGGTGCCTGTGAGGCAGCTGGAGTTTCAGGTGGTGTAGATACAGGAATTCTCTGGAAGAGGAGGAAGTATGCTCTCAACTGTGAGCTATCACTCCAGCACACCTGCATCTATCATAAACTATACATGTTTATGAGGCATAGTACAACATTTTTCTTTTACCTTCTGAGGTCTTATGTATGTGTGTGCATATGTACGAGCACATGTGTATCCATGTATATGTGGATTCCTATGCAAACAAGAGGACAAACTCAGGTGTCACCCTTAGGAGCACACTTTATCTCCTTTAAGACAAAGTCTCTTGTTAGCCTGCAACTCACCAATTAGGCTTGAGTGGCTGTCTCACGGGGCTGAGTTAAATAGTGTACCAATTAGAGTGACTGTTTAAGAACACTTAAAGCTGTGGGCAGTAGAATCGTGCTCTCCAGAGGGCGCATGTCCCACCTCCAGTCTTCATAGGTCTCCCCAGGTCTACGGGCAAAGTCTTTGTATTCTTTTTTTTGTTTTTTTTGGATTTGGTTTTTTTTTCGAGACAGGATTTCTCTGTGTAGCCCTGGCTGTCCTGGAACTTACTCGGTAGACCAGGCTGGCCTTGAACTCAGAAATCCACCTGCCTCTGCCTCCCAAGTGCTGGGATTAAAGGTGTGCACTACCACTCCACCTTATTTTTGTGAGATGAGGTCTTTTAGCGAACAGGGAGCTCCAGTCTGGCTAGCTCCAGGCATCTGCCTGTCTCCTTTTCCCCAGTGTTGGGATTGCAGATGCATGCCCCGAGCCTGGACTTCTCATGTGGGTGCTGGGGATCTAACATGAAGTCCTCATGTTACATTACATTACAACTCAGCCAGCCATAGTCACAATTTATGGTTATGACAAAAAATGGAAAATGTACAAAATCCACAGTCAGCAAAAACAGCAATACAGAAATGTGGAGAGGGGAAGCTGAGTGGTGTCCTGTCACCAACACTCCTAGACTATTAGAATAACGAAGTGTAGTGGCGTGTCCGCCCTCCCAGGAGCACTGCAGAACAAGCACATTCTGGAGGAGGCGAGCTCGCCAGCGTACCTGCCAGCGTGTAGAGAAACTGCTCCTCTCCCTGCTGCACTTGCTTCCGCCTGTTGTCCAAAACTCTCTTGACAGTGTCCATTAGGCCAAACGTGTTCGCCACATTGTTTAGAACAGCAGCATCTATTAAACAAAGCACAGGCCTGTAGAGTCACACAGAAGCTCCTACCAGCTCCCTCATGTACTAATTACAGACCTGAAAGAGGCCAGAAGAGTGGTGGTACATGCTTGCAAACCCAGCCCACTTGGGAGACACAGGCCTTATAGTCAGGAGTTCAAGGATAGCCCAAGCTACAGAGTAAGTTCCAGGCCAGTCTGAGCTATGGTAGACTGTGATTCAATCACACATCCCTTACACACTACAAGGAAAAGAACCAAGATATTATGGGACTCTCTTAAATACATTTCAACAATTGTGGTGGTGGTGGTTTTGAGACAGGATCTCATTGGCTGGGCTGTCCTCAAACTTGCCAAAGATAACTGAACTCCTTCCTTAGTTCTGAGATGACAGGTGCTAATCACCATGTCTGGCAATTGTTTTAAGCCAAGATTTAGCACATGCATTTGATTTTGCTTTTGTAACATATTTGCATGTCTTTCTACATAACAATCACATGGGGGAGGAGCATGGTACTGGCAGGGAACACTTGCTACAACGATCCATTCTGACTACCGTGAAAACAAAGGCCAAGATCAATCAATAATATTAAAAAAAAAAAAAAAAACCACAGAAGAACAACATCAACAAACAAAACAAACTTTAAGCCTTGCATCTAGTTTTAAATTCTGACCCACTGTTTAGAAAACAGGATGGGAAAAGCTGGGTGTGGTAAAAGGCAGCTGGGCCTGCTGAGGCACAAGGACTATGTGAGCCTCAGGATGACGGCTTACACTGTAATCACAGCATCTGGGAGGCTGAGGTGAGATCACTCCCTTGAGTTGAAGAACCAACCTGGGTTAGAGTAAAGTCTTGTCTCAAAAAAAAAAAAAAAAAAAAAAAAAAAAAAAAAAGCTGGGCGGTGGTAACCCACGCCCGTAATCCCAGCACTCTGAGAGGCAGAGTTCGAGGCCAGCCTGGTCTACAGAGTGAGTTCCAGGACAGCCAGGGCTATACAGAGAAATCCTGTCTCGAAAAAAACAAATCCAAAAAACCAAACCAAACCAAACCAAACCAAAACAAAAAGATCAATAAATGAAGAAAGAAAAAAAATCAATAATTGGCTAGGTGTGGTGGTATATGCCTTTCCCAGAACTCAGGCAGCAGAGACAACTTCAGGTCTAGCCTGTTCTACATTGTGAGTTCCCAGATAGCCAAGGCTACATATAGAGAGACCTTATCTCAAACAACAACAAGTACCTATACAAACACGCGCACACACGTCCTATTTTACATGTCAAACATGAGGCCTTGCGACATTACTGTTAATTAACACTACCCTCTACACTACTGACCTCAGCTCAGCCCACTTTACGTACACTCCTTCCCACAGCTACTTCACCCAGTTCTATGTCCAACTTTTGGTGTTTAGAGAAAAGGTCTCGATATGTAACCAGATGCTTAAACTCATGAGCCTCCACTTCCAGTGGGCTGGGATTACAGATATATACCACAGTGTCTGCCTTTTAATTGGCTAAGGAGCTGAGACCACAGGCTGGCGCTAGTGTGTCCAACTCGATGGTTTTTTACATACAAAAGCTGTGATCTCCCACATGTAGTTCCCTAGTTCCACCATTTCCTGCGTTCCACAGTCATACCTCCATCTAATTTGCTGATGCTTCTATGTGAAGACCTTACAGTCATCTCAATTTAGTGGTAAATGAAACAGTGTGTACTTAGTCCGATCAAAGCCCTGCCAGGCCAGTGGTTAAGAGCACTATGCTCTTCCAGAAGCCCTGTGCTAAGTTCCCAGTACCCACCTCAGTCAGTGCACAGCTGCCAGCTCCAGGAGGCTCTGATGCCTCTGCATTCACAACAACTCACATTCATGTGCATATACAGACACACATGTGTGCTAAATAGTTCCATGTCAACACAACACAAGCATTTCAAAGGGCAAAGTACAATTTGGAAAATATCCCTACCAGAGTGGTCTGTGGGCAAGTCTGTGAAGCATTCCTACCCCACCCCTCAGACAGGGTTTGGAGGGGTGACCTTTCTGATTTCTGTACTGGCAGGGATCTGATTACTGGCCAGACTTTGGTAATGTTACTTTTATGACACTTCACCTGTCTTAGCATTTTGTAAGCATCTTCTCCATCATCTCCTGATTGGTTTACTAAAGAGTTGAACAGCCTATAGCAAAGCAGGAGAGGATAGGCGGGACTTCCAGGAGAGACAGGAACTCAAGGAAAGAGTCAGAGGCTGGAGATTCACCATCCAGACAAGGAAGAAAAGCAGGTGCCAGCACTCAGGAGCGATTGATTAGTGTAAGTGTGTCAATGACAGAGTGTGACCTAGAAGAACATGATGGGGCAAGTCCTTCCCCAACACACACAAAGTTGCTTCTGTTACGCTGTTTCATCATAGTAGTAGAAACTTTTAAGACAACAGGATTTAAAAAGAAAAGTGAAGTCTTTAAAAAAACAAGATATGACCAAACCAAAGTTTAAAGTCCAGCTAATGCATAAAATAAAGTAAGGCTGGGACTATGTCTCCATGGAGAGGGCTCCCCAGCATGCTGAGGCCAAGTTAAATCCCTGGGACCACATAACCAAGCAGTCACGAACCATAAAAACAATGCCTTAACTTGTCCAAGCCTTACTTTTCTCATCTGTAAAATTAAGGTAAGATGCCTCTGCCTCTGGAGTTGAGGCCAACAGCTGCATGAGGACGGACACTTGTGGGTATTTGAAAATGACGGCTGATTCCGGCCTCAGTGAACTCACCTGTGACCTGGAAAGGAGCGTGAATGAGCCGAGGCTGAACGCCCCTGAGGAGTTCTTCTAGTTCCTTCTGTATGTTGCACACGACCTCCTCCATCAGCCCCACGTCAGCTATCCCCTTCCAGAACATCAGCGTGTCCTCTGACACAAGGCAGATGAAACAGAAGGTGAACAGAGACATTACCCGATACCTCAGCACATGGCTACAATGTTCAGTTCAGCTCAGAAGGGTTCTGTATTAAAGCAGGAAGGACTGGCGCCTCCACGAGTTGGTACCTAATTATTAGCCCCTTCGGTCACTACCGGGGCTTAGGATATTTACCTCAATTTGTCAGGCCCTTGATTTGGTATGATTCTGGCTATAAAAACTGGCATCTCACTCCAATAAAGATATTTAGTTAAATATTAATAAGGCACTCAATATTTAAGGCTAAGTAATACTTGATTAAATTCAATTTCAATTTTGCTTTTGAATAGATAAGATTTAATGTTATGAAGGTTAGCTAATAAAGATATTACACTAAATATTAATTAATGATTAATTTTTATTAGCTCTACATTAAATCAAACAGCTGGGTGGGAGGGCCTGCAGGTTGACCTCAAATGTTCACTGAGTTACAGCAAATAGCAACAAATATTTATTAAATAGTTGATTAGCAGAAGAAAGTGAGCTGTATGGGAAAGTACCTGAAATCTCTTCAGACTCTTTCTTTATACCCTCCTCTGTGGCCATGGTGACAGCGGCGGTGAGGGCTGAGTTCCACTCCAGCCCTGCCTCTTCCATGCTCTCCTCTGAGATGGCAATCTGTGTGATGTTCCCTAAGGAGAGTCCATCAGACACAAAGCAGTCAAGACTATGAGAATAGTCCTAGCTATCTTCTCTCATCCTCACAGACACAGACCTGGTACTTTAACATGCTGCCTCTTGCCTGTATTTAAAAACCCACATCTCTAGGTAAGCCAGGATGTATATTAATTTTTCCAAAGAAAACTTTCCCTGCAAAGGAAAAAGCTTTCTTCTTATTGTTTTTCTGTTTGTTTGCTTGTTTTTTGTTTTGTTTTCCCGAGACAGGGTTTCTCTGTGTAGCCCTGGCTGTCCTGAAACTCACTCTGTAGACCTGGCTGGCCTTGAACTCAGAAATCTGCATGCCTCTGTCTCCCAAGTGCTGGGATTACAGGCATGTGCCACCACCGCCTGGCTGTCTTCTTACTCTGAACAGAAGAACAGGAAGCCATACAAGGACAATCTACTTCCGGAAGTCAGATGTTTGGGAAGTTACTGAGGGTACATGTGCCTGCCAAGCTGCCCACTCCAGTCACTGAGGAAGAGGAAGAGCTAGGATCACTTAAAACAGCATGCTTGTCATGAGCCCTACTCCAAATGTGCTTGACGGTAAGCATCTAGAACATCTGAAGCTGCCGTAGCTACTGGATCAGCCTGGGATGCGAAAGCAAGAGAAACAGAGGAAAAAACAAAACAAAACAAGCAAACAAAAACCAAAAAACAAACAAACAAAAAACCAATTTATTAGGTAAAGATCCATGGATAATACACAGAGGCCTGAGACTGCAGTGACAGACGGCTCAGTGGTCAAGGGCATTTGTTGGTTAAGGGTGCCTAGGCTTTGAGAGATTTCCCTTTTATTCATCTATTGATTAAGAATATGAGGGTTCTCCAGGCAGTGGTGGCGCACACCTATAATACCAGCACTTTGGGAGGCAGAGGCAGGAGGATTTCTGAGTTCAAGGCCAGCTTCCAGGACTGCCAGGGATACAGAGAAACCCTGTCTCGAAAAAACTAAAAAAAAAAAAAAAAATATGAGGGTTCACCAAAAACTAAACCAAAAACAACCCCCACAAAGCCATGTGAGGTGGGTCAGGAGGCAGAGCAGAACAGGCACCATGAGTTTGTGGTGAGCCTGGGTGCCACTGTACCCTAGGCTTTATTTATTTATTTTTTGGGGATTTGTTTTTTTTTTTGAGACAGGGTTTCTCTGTGTAGCCCTGGCTGTCCTGGAACTCACTCTGTAGACCAGGCTGGCCTCGAACTGGGTTCGAGTGCTGGGATTACAGGCGTGCGCCACCACCGCCCGGCACCCTAGGCTTTATAATAGTAGTTTTATAGACACGTTTTATGTAAGTATGGTTTCTCCAGAGGTCATGACTGAATCTGTCGCTAATTTCCCATCTCCTTCTCTCTCTCTTCCCTCTTCCTTCCCCCTAGATAATAAGAAGGAGCCCAGACCCAAGTTCAAAACCACCAAAGACTAGGCTGGAGAGATGGCTCAGTGGTTAAGAGCACTGACACTCTTCCAGAGGTCCTGAGTTCAATTCCCAGCTACATGGTGGTTCCCAGCGATCTATAATGGGATCTGATGCCCTTTCCTCTCATGCAGGTACATATGCAAATAGAGCACCGATAGGAATAAAGTCACATAAATAAATCTTTTTTTTTTTTTTTTGGTGTTTTGGATTTGGTTTTTTCAAGACAGGGTTTCTCTGTATACCCCTGGCTGTCCTGGAACTCTGAAATCCTCCTGCCTCTGCCTCCCAGAGTGCTGGGATTACAGGCATGCACCACCACCACCCGGCTATAAATAAATCTTAAAAGAAAGGATCAGTTAAGCATAGTGTCACCCCAGCATTCAGGAGGCAGGTGCAGGAGACACAGGTTCTAGATCAGCTGGGACTACATAATCAGATTATGTCTGATTAACTATAAACAAGACAAAGCAACTGCCCTAAGTCTTGAGAGTAGCTGTTCTACACAGCAAATTCCAGACCAGCCAAACTCTATAGGAAGGACTGCATCTACACAAACAAATCTTCAGGGTCAGTGTGCACCCACCCTGCTCATCTGTGTGAAAGTCTACCCTAGTAAGCTGGGGCTCACTCAGGCAGAACACCTGTTATACACAATCGTCCTCTCAGATGACCACTGATGGATTTGTCATTCCGATCTACCTTTCTAACCTTATTACATCTCCTTCAAGCCCGACATGCCTCAAGAGTGGCATGAGAGAGCTCTGTGGGAGCACTGTGAGAGCACTGTGGGAGCACTGTGAGAGCACTGTGGGAGCACTGTGAGAGCTCTGTGAGAACAGAACCATCTTGCTGATACTTGGTATGCACTCTAAGAAAGAAATAAGAATCCTGGAAATTTAAGTTCTAACTTAAATTCTAGCAGTCCAGGTGGTGTTGGCCTTTAATCCCAGCACTCAAAAGCCAGAGGAAGATTGCTTTCTGTGAGTTTGAGACCAGCTTGGTCTACACAGTGAGTTCCAGGTCAGGCAGTAGTAATATAGAGAAATTCTGTCTGGGAGAAAACGAAAGGAAGGAAGGAAGGAAGGAAGGAAGGAAGGAAGGAAGGAAGGCCGGCCAACCAAAAAAAGAAAATTAAGATGACCAGGAAGGCTGGGATTAGTGTTCCATACTTTTTTTTTTCCCCCCCGAGACAGGATTTCTCTGTGTAGCCCTGGCTGTCCTGGAACTCACTCTGTAGACCAGGCTGGCCTCGAACTCAGAAATCCACCTGCCTCTGCCTCCCAGAGTGCTGGGATAACAGGCGTGCGCCAACACCGCCCAGCCTTGTTCCATTCTTTTAGTCCCAGCAACCAGGAGGCAGAAGCAGGTGGATCTCTGGGTAACAGAGAGAAACATTGTCTCAAAACCACCAGCTCCCTACCTGCCCTGGGGTGGGGGAAGGGAGCACAGTGAGTGAGGCAGGCGTGGGCGAGTCAAGACTCCTGGTGACTATAGAGGCTGAGAGACGTGAACACTGTGTAGCCAACCTGGGCTACATAGTAAGTTCCTGGACAGTCTGGGCCATGGAAACATAGTCTCAAAACAAACCAAAACCGGTCATTTTTAAAAGGAAAAAAGAAATCTGTTTCTGAGGTAAAATCCCACCCAAAACTGCTGTAATAGCTTACAACAAAGCACAGCACGACAATGCTCATGAGAAATGGAAATGAAGACATACCAGGGGCACCTGGCATGGTGGCTTATGTTTGTGATTCTAGCAACATTCTATTATGTTTGTGACTCAGGAGGCAGAAACAGGAAAATCACAGCAAGTTCAAGTTCAGCCTGGGCTGCCTGGTGAGTGAGACAAGGTCTCAAATGCAAAGTCAAGCAACAAAGGCAAGAGAGAAGTGGTGCATGATGGTGCACAGGGCAAGGCTGGTGAGGACAGCGGGCTCCAGTGGTCTCCTACCCCCTACCATCGGCCGAGGTGGGCGTCTGCACCACACTTGTCTGCTGTCCCGGCACTGGAGCCCTCGCACTGCTGATCAGAAGGTCAAACTTGGTGCTCCTGCAGGTATTGGAGCAAACTTTGTCATGCTGGTAAAAATCGATCTGTCCAGAGTCCATCATCTTCCTGTACAGAGAGAAACAAGGGCAGGTCAAGCTGCATGTCACCTTTGAGAAGTAGGTCAGAGGGGCAGCGGGGACAAGCTTGCTGAGTCCATGACGAAGACTAAGGAAGCCTGATAATAACTGAGGTCACCAAATTCTGGAAATTCTAGATGGAATCACAAACGTCCTCTGGTCCTGCCCACATCTACCACTACTCTTCCGAGTTTATGGAGTGTCGGTATTCTTCACCACACTGCCGATATGCTAAAGAAGTCAGGAATGTCATTAACGGGGTGGGGGTGGGGTGGGGAGGGGGTGGGGGTGGGGGTGAGTCTCCACCACTGAGAAACTGTGCCCAATGGAACCAGCTCCTTGTCTGTTTTTTATTTCTACCTAACAGGATCTCTTTCTGTAGCCCAGACTGCTCTGGAACTTGTTATGTAGTCCTGCTTGTCCTTAAAGTTGACATCCCCTTGCCTCTGCATTCCAAGTGCTGGAATTAAAGGTATGCTCACACCTAGCTGGGCACGATTAACTCTTGATCTTAATTTTTATTTTTAGAATTCCATGTGTATGGGTGCATTGCCTGCATGCGTGTCTGTGCACTATATGCATACTGGTCTCTGTGAAGGCTAGAAGAAGGTGCTGGGTCCCCAGAACTAGAGTTACAGATGGTTGTGAGCTGCCGTGTGGGTGCTGGGAACTGAACCAGGTCCTCTGGCAGAGCAGGTAGCACTCTTAACAGCCAAGTTATCTCTACAGCTCCACTCTTCACATTGAATTTTTTTTCTATCAGAATTGAAATTCAACGAATACTAACTAATGCATTCAAGAGGGAAAACCAGCCGGGCAGAGGTGGCATATGCCTGTAATCCCAGCACTCTGGGAGGCAGAGGCAGGCGGATTTCTGAGTTGGAGGCCAGCCTGGTCTACAGAGTGAGTTCCAGGACAGCCAGACTAACTCAGCACCAAGACAACTGGCTCTACGTGAGGAGGACAGGGAGGATTATCAGCTACTCGGAGCTTCTCTTCCAAGAAAGGATCCTGTTAACCTCCTGACATCAGCAGCCTCAGCCAGGCGTGCTGGTGTCTGCCTTGGCTACACAGCAAGTTCAGGGCTCACCTGAACTAAAAATGTGATGTAGATGCTTGGTTAGTTAGTTTGATTTAATAGTTACTTAGGTTGTCATTACTATAAACTGATTGAATAGTTATGACTTGCGGGAATAACTCAGTGGTAGAGTGTTGTCTTCGCAGGCACAAGGCCCTGGATTCTATCCCGAGTCACACAGGAAGAAAAAAGATCAAAGAGAAGTTGACCAAAGTCAAACAGTGTAGACTGCCCATGCTAACCCTACAGATAGGGTTCAAGTGTCAAGTTAAAGACTCTACCGAAAACTGAGTGCTTGTCACCAGCACTTACCTGAGCATGATACCGCCTAGACGGATGGCTCTCTTCCAGTCCTTCAGGGTGGACTTGCCAGCCAGGTGAACAAAATGCTTGGGGCTGATCAACTGATCATTGAACTGAAAAATGCAATGTGGTCCAGTGTCAATGCACGTAGGTCAACAAGGAAAGAATGAAGTAATGCTCTAGACAATGTCACAAGCCACATCAGTGTGACTCAACCTCCTGTCCTAGCTTACCAGACAGTACACCTCTCTCAGTCCCTGTCCTATCCCAGGACAGCATCACACAAGATAAGGGTGAAAACAAGCTAAACTGGCATCTACAAATCCATTTTGAAGCAAGGGGTGGAGGTGGGGGTGGGGGGGTCTAGTGTTCCAAGGGTTGGTTAAGTAAACTGAAGAGATCTAAGTGGTAATAAAGACAGATAAGAGAGATAAGTCAACAGTAAAAGTGCTAACTGTGCAAGACTACAAACTGAGCTTGATCCCAGAAACCACATAATAAGCAGATGCAAGTCAACTGTCTCTGTAGTTCCAGAACCCTTTTTACTTGTTTGTTCTGTTGTTTGAGACAGGGATTCTCTGTGTAGCCCTGGCCATCCTAGAACTCACTCTGTAGACCAGGTTGGGTCTACTCAGAGATCATGCCTCCTCTCCTGAGTGCTGGGGTTAAAGGCATGTGCCACCACCATCTGTTTAGTTTCAGGACTTTTATAAGATGGAATTCAGAGACAGAAGCTAGAAGATTGGTTAGCTTGGAATACTCAGTAGAATCCAGCAGTAGAAGTCAGTCAGTTTTACACACACACACACACACACACACACAAGTATGTGTGTTTTGCCTGCATATGTGTCTGTGTACCACATGCATACAGTGCTCACAGAGGCTCTGAAGAAAGCAACAGTTCCTGTAGAGGAGTGGTTCTGATGCTTTGATTTAATCTGGAATCTTTGATCACTGACACCAAAGGTCCTTGTCCACAATTGTTTTTTGTTTTTTTTTTTTTGATTTGGTTTTTTTCAAGACAGGGTTTCTCTGTATAGCTCTGGCTGTCCCAGAACTCACTCTGTAGACCAGGCTGGCCTCGAACTCAGAAATCTGCCTGCCTCTGCCTCGTGCTGGGATTACTGGCATGCGCCACCACCGCCCAGTCACCCAATTGGTTCTTGATCAATCAATAAAGATACCAGCGGCCAATGGCTGGGTGGTAAGAAATAGGCAGGACTTCCAGGTTCCCACAGGCTGGGAGAGGGAAGGAGGAAAATCGAGATACTGGGGGGAGAGAAACAGAACAGATTCAGCTGCAGGGGAGATCTTCCAAAATGAAGGCGGAAAGGGAAACTGGCCCATGGAAGAGCAGCCGGAAAGTATCTTGGGAGGCAAGAGCAATAGGCTTCCCAGAAGGAGAGCACAGTGAGCTGCGGGGCTGCTTTAGACTGTCCACAGCAGCCGGGCATTGGTGGGGCACGCCTGTAATCCCAGCATTCTGGGAGGCAGAGGCAGGCGGATTTCTGAGTTCGAGGCCAGCCTGGTCTACAGAGTGAGTTCCAGGACAGCCAGGGCTGTACAGAGAAACCCTGTCTCGAAAAACCAAAAAAAAAAAAAAAAAAAAAAAAAAAAAGCCGGTGACAGTTCGGTGGCTGAACCCTCACCTAGGATGCTCAAGACCCTGGATCAGAGCCTCACATTTCCGGGCATAAGATGACCTGGTAAGGGAGAGAGCTAGAAGGCACTGAATCCAAACCCTGAGACAGGAAAAATTACCTTGACACACTTCACATTTATTCCTGGACACACGAACTTCTTCCAGAGGAGGACGGCTTTGCTCTCGCCACAGGTGATAGGATAAGCAATCTCCATAGCCTCGTCTGCTTCTATACTGCCTGTGTCTGAAACAAAAGAAATGTGCAATCACTGAATGACTCTTTCCTAAACTCAAGTGACAATACAGTTTTGTGGCTTTCTTTCTTTCTTTCTTTCTTTCTTTCTTTCTTTCTTTCTTTCTTTCTTTCTTTCTTTCTTTCTTTCTTTCTTTCTTTCTTTCTTTCTTTCTTCCTTCCTTCCTTCCTTCCTTCCTTCCTTCCTTTCTTTCTAAAGATTTATTTATTATTATATGTGAGTACACTGTAGCTGTCTTTTGACACACCAGAAGAGAGAGTTGGATCTCATTAGGGATGGTTGTGAGCCACCATGTAGTTGCTGGGATTTGAACTCAGGACCTTCGGGAGAGCAGTTAGTGCTCTCACCCACTGAGCCATCTCAGCAGCCCTGTGGGTTCCTTTCATACCATGTTTTTTTGTTTTTGTTTTTTTCTTTTTTTCCTTCTTCTTCGGGCAGGGTCTCATGTAGCTCAGGTTGGCCTTGAACTGAGTATACAGCAATGATTACTCAGATTACTGACCCTGCACTCTACCATCTGAGCTCTATCCCAGCACCAACAGGGCACTCTTTTTTTGTTTTGTTAATTTTTATTTTATCTTATGTGCATGGGTGTTTTGCCTACATGCAAGTCTGTATACCACTTGTTTGCTTGATACCTGCAGAGACCAGAAGAAAGCATTGGATCCCCCGGAACTGGAATTATGATGGTTGTGAGCTGCCATATGAATGTTGGTAATCTAAGCCAGGTCCTCACAGCTTCCTGGAGCTGGAGAGATGGCTCGGTGGATAAAAACACTGACTTCCAGAGGTCTGGATAAAAACACTGACTTCCAGAGGTCTGGATAAAAACACTGACTTCCAGAGGTCTTGAGTTCAATTCCCAGCAACCACATGGTGGCTTGCAACCATCTATGATGGGATCCAATGTCCTCTTCTGGTGTGTCTGAAGATAGCTATGATGTACACACATTGTACTGGCTAGTTTTGTGTGTCAACTTGACACAGGCTGGAGTTATCACAGAGAAAGGAGCTTCAGTTGGGGAAGTGCCTCCATGAGATCCAGCTGTGGGGCATTTTCTCAATTAGTGTTCAAGTGGTGAGGGCCCCTTGTGGGTGGTTCCACCTTTGGGCTGGTGCTCTTGGGTTTTATAAGACAGCAGGCTGAGCAAGCCAGGGGAAGCAAGCCAGTAAGAAGCATCCCTCCATGGCTTCTACATCAGCTCCTGCTTCCTAACCTGCTTGAGTTCCAGTCCTGACTTCCTTTAGTGATGAACTGCAATGTGGAAGTGTAAGCTCAATAAACCCTTTCCTTCCCTATTTGCTTCTTGGTCATGATGTTTGTGCAGGAATAGAAACCCTGACTAAGACAAATTGGTACCAGGAGTGGGGTATTCCTGTGACAACCTGACCATGTTTTGGGGAGGATTGTGGAAGGGCTTTGGAACTTTGAGCTAGAAAAGCTGTGGAAAGTTCTGTAGGAGCTTGGAAGACAATGTTACAAACAGTGCAGAAGATGGAGGCCTGGCTTGTGAAATTTCAGAGGGAAGATTAAAGACTCTTACAGTGGCCATGTTTTGATTGTGAAGATTCTGTGGTTTTGGTTAGCTGGGGCTGAAGAATCAGCTGTAAGTAACAAGATACCAGAACCACTAAAGCAAACCTTTGTGCTACTGGGACTATTGATGCTGCTTAGCTGGAGCTAAGAAATTAGCGGTGATTAAGAAGAGACCAGCATCACTGAGATGAAATCTTCTTGGAAGTGTTTTCTGAGAGCACAGAGGCTGTGTTCCAGAGATAGCCACAGTTGTATTTTGTGCTGTGGCTGGACTTGGTACTGTGTAAGAGTCACCCAGATGGTACTGGTTTTGAAGGCATGAAGGGGTCATGAAGAGTAGCTGAGGCTCTTGGCACAGTGAGAGGCCACGGAAGGCCATTAGTGAAGGTACAGCCTCAGTTGCAATTGATGGCCCAGGACTTAAAGGGGTCATGCATAGGAGCAGAGGCTTGTCACCCTGATGAGAGTCTATGAGAGGCTATTGGTGAAGCCTCATTACAGTGGAAAATAGCAGTGTTTTGGAGATGACAGTACCATGTGATGACCACCAAGAATAGCAGCAGCAGTGGAATACAGGCAGCTAGAGCCTAGAAGACAAGCTGTGTGCTACAAAGGGCAGGACTGAAGATGTGACCCAAGCCCTTAGGAGCCCAGAAGATAGTGAGTTGGATCCCAGATATTGGACATTTGGAGTTTGAGTTTTGCTTTTGGTTGTGACTGTGCCCTGATATGTTTCCCTTTTGAAGGAAGAAAGTATTTTAGTGGAGCCCACAGTTAAAAGACTTTGAACTTTTAAAAGACTTTGAATTTTAAAGATATTGGATATTTTAAGGTGATTAAACTTTTAATATGTAAAGACTGAGGGACTTTTAAAGTAATTTAGATCTTGGAGATGAATAAGAAAGTAAGGGTTGAGGCTTAATAGTGATGTGTTTGTGTGTCAAGTTGACAAGGAGTCAATTGTACTGGCTAGTTTTGTGTGTCAACTTGACACAAGCTGGAGTTATCACAGAGAAAGGAGTTTCAGTTGGGGAAGTGCCTCCATGAGATCCAGCTATGGGGCATTTTCTCAATTAGTGATCAAGTGGTGAGGGCCCCTTGTGGGTGGTTCCACCTTTGGGCTGGTGGTCTTGGGTTTTATAAGAGAGCAAGCTGAGCAAGCCAGGGGAAGCAAGCCAGTAAGAAACATCCCTCTATGGCCTCTGCATCAGCTCCTGCTTCCTGACCTGCTTGAGTTCCAATCCTGACTTCCTTTAGTGATGAACTGCAATGTGGAAGTGTAAGCTCAATAAACCCTTTCCCCCCCAGTTTGCTTCTTGGTCATGATGTTTGTGCAGGAATAGAAACCCTGACTAAGACACACATATAATAAATAAATAAATAAATAAATAAATAAATAAATAAATAAATAAATAAATAAACAAATAAATCTTTTTTTTTTAAAAAGATTATTAACTACTTAATTTCTCCAGCTCCAGGAAACCTTGTGAAGTTTGACCCAACAGCTGTGTCTTACTGGAGGAAGCGTGGTGTCATGCCTGCAGAAGTCAGAAAACAACCCTAACAGTGTCTGTTCTCTTCTGCCACCTTTGTGTGGGCTCAAGGATTAAACTCATGTGCAGGTTTGCCTGCTTACATGACAAGTACTTTTTCTCTGCTGTGCCATCTCTCCAGCCTCTCAGGTTCTCTTGTTTTGTTTGTTGTTGAGGATCAAAGCCAGGGCTTTGTGCAATGCTAGTTAAGTGTTACACCACTGAACAATATGGCCAACCCTACCATAAACCTTTGGGGTTTTTGTTTTTCCTCTATTTGTTTTAATATTATAATTCTTTTGTTTGTTTCTGAGACAGTCTTGTGTTCCTCAAGCTGCTATGAACTTGTAAGCAAGGGTGGCCTTGAACTCCTGATCTTGCTGCCACTATTTCCAAAGTACCAGGATTACAGACATGAGAGAAGACACCCAGAATTTTTAATTCTTCCTATAATCTTTTGAGATGGGAATTACTTCCCATGTTCTACATATAAATATATGAGCTTCAGAAAGAGGAGTTTCCCAAGAACACACAGTGAAATGTAAGAAAGTCATATTTGCTTAGTTTCTAAATTTCCTTCCATTGACAAATTCCCAGTTAATATAATATATCTCTTCGATCTTCACCGACAGTCTCATCTAATGACAGGGATCAATCTACATGCTCCCATTTCTTTGTGGGATCTTTTTAAACAACAACAACAAAGTCTTGTTATATAGCCCAACCTCAAACACAATCTTCCTGTCTCAGGCTCTCAACTGTGTACAGGTGAGCCTCGCTATACCCTCCCTCTGTGCTGTGTGGGTGGAGGAAGGGGGACAGATAACTAAGGACTGAATGTCGTACAAGCGAGGCAAGCATTTTATTACGAGGTTTCTGCAGCACCCCCCCCCCCCATCTTCCAGCTCTGAACCTGCCCTGAACCTGCCCTGAACCCGCCCTGCAGTACAGACAGGCCCTACACTTGTGATTCTTCTGCCTCCCCTGCTCAAGTAGCTAGACTTCCTGGTTCACATCGCAGGCCCGGGGCTTGGTTGCTTCTTTTTAGTTTGTTTCTTCCCCCAGTGGGGCTTAGGGACCCCACAGGGAGACTCCAGCTGAGCGTTCTACCCTGCCTCTCTTCCTAGGATTCTTTTTAAACAAAAAACCAAACATTTTGGCTACTATAATATATTGATACTAAGTGATCAAGTGATAGGTCTACCATCTTTTTGTATGTTTGTTTTTTAGCTTTGTTTTGTTTTGTTGAGACAGTATAATCCTGGCTGTCCTGAACTTGCTCTGTAGACCAGACTGGCCTTAAACTCCTAGTGCTAGGGTAAAAGGCATGTGCACCCACAACCCAGCTCGGTTGGATTTTTGAGACAAGAGTTTTTCTATGTAGTCCAAGAGCCTGAAACTCAGGCCTGTCTTTGCCTCCTGTGTGCTGGGATTAAAGGTATGGTCCACCATGCCTGCCAAGTCTGCCAGCTTAACTGACATTATCAGTTGGTACACTGGATTGGTTAGGACAGAAAATAAGGCACAAAAGACCTAAATTCACAGGCTGGGGGGCGCAGCTCAGTAACGGACCACCTGCTGGCTTGGACAAGGTCCTGGGTTTCATCTTCAGAGAATTTAAAGCAAAAACACACAAAAACTCTCACCAACAAGCTGAAGTCAAAGGTACTGGACAGAATGGCAGAAAGACTTACCAATTCCTTCTTCGATCTTGTGTATCGTGTGCGTCTCTACAGCTACAACTGCCGCACTGTTCTCTGACCCGGCTTCATAAATCCTGTAGTAAAAGTGCCCATCAATAAAGGAACTACATAAGTAATGAAGAAAATTATTATTCATAGCACAGGGTGAAAATATTTGTTTTAGTCAGAAAAGGACTAAAATAAGTGTATTCACAGCATGACTTTAATGCTTTGACAAGTTTCCCACTGTATACTCAGTTTCCCACTGAGGCCCAGACCACTCAGCCTGAAGATGAAACCCCCTCACCCCAACTGATTTAACCCTTGCTGCATTTACTCCCTTTGCTACTGTATTAAATGGACCCTTTCCTTACTAACTTTAAAGATTTGTGTTACTTACATGTATAAAACCATATGACTTCTTATATACATGTACATGTGTCTATGAATGTACCCATGGAGAAGAGACGGGGTGTCAGATACCCTGGATCTGGAGGTACAGGTGATTGTGAGCTGCCTGCCTGACGTGGATGCTGGGAGCCGAACTTGGGTCCTCTGAAGAGCAGCACGTTCTCCTTACCTGCTGAGCTGTCTCTCCAGCCCTTCCTCAATAACTGTAGGGCAGGTTCGCACCTTCCTTTTATTGCAGCCCTCTAACATAGCTACTAACACTGGGGTGATCCCCAACCATAAAATTATATGCTTGCAACTTCATTTGCTGTTTAGATTTTTATTTATTTTTTTAAGATTTATTTATTTCAGATAAACGAGTACACTGTAGCTGTCTTCTGACACACCAGAAGAAAACATAGGATCCCATTACAGATAGTTGTGAGCCACCATGTGGATGCTGGGATTTGAACTCAGGACCTCTCTGGAAGAGCAGCCAGTGTTCTTAACCACTGAGTCATCTCTCCAGCCCCCTCAATTAAATATTTTTAACCACTGAGCCATCTCTCCAGACCGATTGCTTCTATTTCTTTCCCTTTCTTTTGCACAGTGGACATTAAACTAGACTCTTATCCATGGTAGACAGGCACTCTGTCACTAAACTGCATACCCAGCTCTTTTTCTAGTTTTCTGACATTTTCCCTCAGTTCCGACAGCTGTCAAATCTTGCCAGACACCTCTTTAACTCCAGGTGTCCTCCCTGCCTCTAGTGCCATTACTACCACTTCGACTTGGGCCTCACTGTGTCCAGCCTGGAAGAGTCTGCCCAGACTCTCATTAATCCTGTATACTCCTACCAGAGTAATCATCTGATTCTCCTCCTTAAACCATCTAAAGTTTGGGTTTCTTTGTATTTGTAGTTCTTGGGACTAAACCCAGAACCTCTCACATGCTAGACCAGTGTTCTACCCCTGAGCTAAATTGCTATTTATTTTTTTCATCTCTTACTTTCTATTTTGAGACAAGGTCATAATAAGTTGCCTAGGCTGGCCTCAAATTCAAGTGATCCTTCTGCCTCATACTCCACAGTGCTGAAATTACAGGCAGTGCTTCCATACTCAGCTCCCATTATTGGGTTTATTTTTTTATTTTTTGCATTACTAGGGATAATACTCAGGACTGCCTGGAAGTGGTGGCATATGGCTTTAATCCCAGAACTCCAGAAGCAGAGACAGCTAAATGAGCTCAGGGGCAGCCTGGTCTACAGAGTGAGCTCTAGGATAGCCATGGCCAGACAGAGAAACCTTGTCTTGAAAAAACACACATACACACACAAAACCCCAGGCCAAAATAACAACAACAACAACTCCACCTCAGGGCCTCATGCTCAGAGGCAACTAGGCAAGCACTGAAGCACTGAGCTCACTTTGCAGTGTGCAGATCACTTGGGACTGCCAAAGGGTGGCATTGAGAGTGTAAGGAGGCTCAGAGGAGGAGGAATCAGTCCTCTACACAGGTATTTCACCTGCCTCAGGAGACCAGCAATGCTGCCGTGATGATGGAGCTCACTCCGGTAATGGACATCAGTCAGACTCCACACTGTGCTCTAAATCACTAGTCTCCAGGATAAAATCTTGTCATGTTCTTCCTACTGAATATAGAAGAGGCAGGCAGATCTCTGTGCGTTCAATACCAGCCTGGTCTATAATGAGAGCTCCAGGACACCCAGGGCTGTTACACAAACTCTGCCTCAAAAAAGTCAGTTATGACAAGAGGGCAGTGTTTTAGGTCAGGCAACCTCAGAAGCACATGCTGCCCACGACTCACTAAGACGTCAGCTCCTTTGCTTCAGGTATACTTGTAACAGTCACATGTGACTGTGTTCTCTGCTACTGACAGTTTTTAGATGTTGCCCAAGTATATGATGTAGACTCTGAGCTAAGGATTTGGTTATTTTCTGTGAAAATCGGTTATTGATTCTGTGCAATGAGAAAGGAGAACCAAGCCAGGCAGTGGTGGTGGATTCTGAATATAATTTTAACGGTAGTTATAAAACTCTATGAATAGCTGGGCAGTGGTGGCGCACGCCTGTAATCCTAGCACTCTGGGAGACAGAGGCAGGTGGATTTCTGAGTTTGAGGCCAGCCTGGTCTACAGAGTGAGTTCCAGGACAGTCTGGGCTACACAGAGAAACCGTCTTGAAAAACAAAAAACAAAACAAAACAAACAAAAAACAAACAAACAAAAACAACAACAAAAAAAGGAATGAGCCGGAGATAAGAAAGCAGTGTTGAAAATAAAATATGAAAACTACTGAACGTGAAGGCATGCGGGCGGTGGTGGCACACTCCTGTAATCCCAGCACTCTGGGAGGCAGAGGCAGGTGGATTTCTGAGTTCGAAGCCAGCCTGGACTACAGAGAAAAAAACCAAATCCAAAAACAAAACAAAACAAAAAACAAAAAAGAACGCAAAGGCAGGGGCTGGAGAGATGATGGCTCAGAGGTTAAGAGCACTGACTGTTCTTCCAGAGGTACTGAGTTCAATTCCCAGCAACCATATGGTGGCTCACAGCCATCTGTAATGGGGTCTGACATCCTCTTCTGGTGTGTCTGAGGACAGCTATAAATGTACTCATACATAAAATAAGTAAATAAATCTTCTAAAAAAAAAGATGGGGATAACAGTTGTGCCCCCCCTCCCCCCTCCCAAAAAAAGAAAGCTAAGGCAGGAGAACTGCATCAAGTTTGAGGCCAGCCCGAGTTACACAGTAAGATCAAGTATCAGAAGAATGATATATGTAGCTAGAAAGCTGGCTCAGGAGTTGAAAGCACTGACCATTCTTCCAAAGAACCTGGGTTTTTGACTTACTGTACTTTACTTTGTTTTTCTGAGATACAGCTTCACGACATAGATCTGGTGGTCACTCACCATGTCACATATGTCTCACTATATCCTGGAACTCACTATGTAGACCAGGCTGGGCTTGAACTCACAGACTGCCTCTAAGAGCTCCTGAGTGCTGGCGCTAAATGCATTTATC
Source organism: Apodemus sylvaticus (assembly GCF_947179515.1). NCBI lineage: Eukaryota > Metazoa > Chordata > Mammalia > Rodentia > Muridae > Apodemus > Apodemus sylvaticus. The sequence goes on from NC_067474.1 coordinate 145,788,120, forward strand.
ATCATGCCCAGCTAACAACTTGTGTTTAATTGCCAGCATCTAAATACTGGTTAAGAACCATCTCTAATACTGTGAACACTGCACATATGTGGTACTCAAACATACATGCTGCCAAAAGACTCATACACATCAAAAACTAACAAAGATCAGTAACATCATCAAAATAAAAACAAACTACTCATTATGGATTATTATGAACTTAAAATGTCTGGAAAGTCAAGAATGGTGACAGAACCTTGGTCCCTTCATTTCCTCTAAGATCTCTAAAAATGTTATAAAAGAGATTTATTTGAAAAATTAATAACCAATTTAAAATTGCTAGCAATGCTAGAGATGTAAATCTGGCCTCTGCATACTGGGAAGTGTTACATCACTGAGGGATCGGTCTGCCCAGCCTCTGTAGCTACTGGGTCGTTCTCACTGGGTTTGGGTGCGTTTGTTTTGAGACTGGATTTCATGCCGTTCAGACTACGGCTGAGCACAGCCTTGAGTACTAGAATCACAGGCTTGCTCCTCCGTGCCCCACTTATCCATATTAAGCATCCTCCCCCCTTCCCCTCCCCCCTTTCCCCCTTTCCTTCTCTCTCTTCTTCCCCCCCACCTCTTAGGAAGTAAGGAAGTACATGCTGAATATACTTTCTATTATGGAAAACTCTGGGAATTATCATTTGCAATGACAGAAGTGTGAACTCAGAGCTCAGAGCCTTGCCCATGTCAGGCAACTGCTTAACCCTGAGATAGACCCCAGCCCTTCCCTAGAATTAGCAAAAGGCTTCTAAATATTTTACTGTAAATGGAGGAAACAAAGGTTAAGTTTAGGCCTATTTTAAAGTCAACCTAGTAATATAAAAGTATCACCTCAGACACTGCCAGCATCTCTGTGTACCCATGGGAAGGTGTGTCAGCCTGCCTGTGTGCCTAGTGCATTCCTGCAAACGTGTACATAATAAATACCTGGGAAAGTACAAATACAAGTCAAGTTTACTACTGTGTGTCTGTAATTCCAAGTCTAGGGAAGCTGAGACAGGAGGATTTCTAGTTTGAGGTTGGCTATGCCCTGTAGTGAGTTCAAGGACAGCTTGAGATCCTACTTTCAAGAAGAACACTGTGTTGCAGAGTTGGCTCGAAGGTAAAAACACTGCCTGTTTCCAGAGGACCCACCATGGCTGTTGGCTCAAACTAAATGTAACTCCAGCTTTAGGATCTGATGCCCTCTTCTGGTTTCCACGTGCACCTACATGCGTGTGAACATTCCCATGCAATGATACACTCAAAAATTTAAAAAGTAGGACTGGAGAGATGGCTCAGCAGATAAGAACACTGACTGCTCTTCCAGAGGTCCTGAGTTCAATTCTCAGCAACCACATGGGTGTCTCAAACTATCTGTAATAAGATCTGATGCCCTCTTCTGGTATGTCTGAATCTGAATACAGTGTACTTACATATAATAAATAAATCTTTTTAAAAAAAAAGGTATCAAACTCTTCTGATGGCTTCCTTTGCCCATAGCCTCAGCTCCAGAACCAGCTTACTCGGCCTGGTGGTCGCCTTGACATAAGTCCCTTTTCCTTTCTTTTTTTCTTTTCTGGTCCAGTTACTCCTTAGCTTTTGTTTGTTCCATTTTTGTGATTTTTAAAAATCAATTTACTTTTATGGGTGAATACCTATATGCATGTATACGCACCACAAACATACTGTGTCCACTGCTATGAGAATGCTAAGAGTGGAATCAGGGTCCCCTTCAAAAGCAGTCAGCCATTTCGCCAGCCTGTGTGTGTGTGTGTGTGTGTGTGTGTGTGTGTGTGTGTTTGTGTAAAAAATACATATATATGTGTGTACGTGTGTTGTGTGTGTGTTGTATATTTGTTTTGTTTTTCCAGACAGTTTCTCTGTGTAGCCTTGACTGTATAGCTAGCTCTATAGACCAGGCTACCCCTGAACTCACAGGCCTGCCTCTGCCTTCTGATGCTGGAATTAAAAGTGTGTGCCACCACCTGGCCTAATTATATATAACGCGCGCGCGCGCGTGTGTGTGTGTGTGTATGTGTGTGTGTGTGTGTGTGTGTGTGTATGTATGTATGTACGAATTTCTAAGACAGGGTTTCTCTGTGTAGCCCTGGCTGCCCTGGAACTCACTCTGTAGAGCAGGCTGGCTTTCTGCCTCCCAGGTATGGGGACTAAAGGCGTGTGCCATAACCACTAGGCTTTTTTTTTTTTTCACCCTTTAAGGTTAGGCACGACAGCACCACAATCTATCATCTCAACACTGAAAAGGCTAAGGGAGAAGGACAGTGAACTTGAGTCCAATCTAGGCTACATAACAGACCTTGTCTCAAAAAAATAAAGAAAAGAAAAAGAAAGAAAGAAGAGAAGACAGATAGACAGACTGACAGACAGACCACTACCATCAACTTGCCCACTCCAGGGTTTTTCTGTGTAGCCCTGACTGTTCTGGAACTTGCTCTGTAGACCAGGCTGGCCTCTAATTCAAGAGATCCACCTGCCTCTGCCTTCCAAGTGCGGGGATCAAAGAAGTGTGCAACCACCACCCAGCCCACAGAAAGGTTCCTTAAATGTTATCTTTAGGGCTAGAGCATAGCTCAGGGACAGATTATCTGTGCAGCAGAAGAGAAGTTCCAGGTGTGACCCTGGACATCACAAAGGCATTTTAGTAACTTTCCTTTCTAACAGATCGAGATCCACTCAGCCCTTCTTCCTCTTCACTATGTAAGGGACTCCATACTTAGATCCAGGCACTTTTAGCTTTTGGTTTTTACAACTAGATTGCAAGCTTCGTGCTGGTGAGGACCTTGTATTCTGTCTCCTCTAACACCTTCATAGTGCATCTTTATGGTGATGGGGGTGAACTGATATTTTTCATAGACTGAGCTTGATAATGCGCCTATCCACGAGTGTTAGAGCTTATAGTAGAAATATTTTTGGATATGCCTTTCTGAGTCAACATCACATTTGAGAACTATGCACGGGGGCCTGTGCTAAACAGTGTGGACAGAGATGAGGGAGCCTGTGACTCACCCTCAGAGAGCTCCCACTGTAAGACAGAAGGACACCAGGCAAAGCTCTATGATGACAGAAGGAGCACCTATGACTGAGAAGAAAACCCATCCAGCTTTAACTGAAGCAAATGTTCATGCCGACCAAACCACTGTACAGCTCTGATTTCCCATCCTTTAAAGCTCCCAATAACAACCGTCTGGAAGATCCGCATCTCCAGCCACTCACCCTTGCTGCACAGGCTGTAACTGCAGGATCACCTGAGTTTTAGTGTCTTCTGGGTTTTCGCCTTCATTTCCTTCAGTGGGAACCACAACCACATCTCCCACTGGGACGCTCACTTCCGCATTGGCCATCTTTCACATGAAGTCAGCTAGCTGGGACTGCTGCGGGGAACCAGAAGCATGAGTAACTTCATCTTGAAAGAGAGAGCTTCAGGAGGAGCACAAGATAAGGAACAGCTCAGACTGCCCACAAACCGTCCTCTGCGAGGGATGAGGACTGAGAGCTGGCAGGGACACCCGGGCTCTTAGCATGTCTTCATAGACATATGACTCGGCAGCTCCTCTCACCTCACTGAGCATCTCCTCTCAAGTTTAGAGAAATTGAACGGGTAGCCTGGGATTGCTGGCACTGGGCAGGATCACATCAGCATGGAAATTAGCAACACTAGAATGTAAGGTTTTTGTTTGGGGTTTTTTTTTGGTTTTGTTTTTTGAGACAGGGTCTCACTATGTAATGCTGTCTGACCTGGAAGTCAATATGTAGACCAGGTTGGCCTCAAACTCAAAGATGAGTCTGCCTTTGTCTCCTGAATTCTGGGATCAAAGAACTTTGCTCTTTCTTTTGGTTTTGAAAAGGGACTCTCAATACGCATGCCAGGCTGGCTCCATATTGTTGATCCTTCCTCCTCTCCCTCCCAAGTGCTGGAACTGCAAGCATGTACCTGGCTGTTTTTTTCTATGGATCATGTTACAGCATAGACTAGTTCCATCCCAAAGCGTGACCCCTGGAAGGTAGGAATCATGCCTACTTTGAGTGCAAGCAGCCATCACATATCAAGTATGTGATATTACTTATAGTGCTCTATCATTAACAAACACGCAGTAAATATCCAAATTTAGGTATATAGCTGTTAATAAATGCTAACTTCGCTGGCGGTAGTGGCGCACACCTGTAATCCCAGCACTCTGGGAGGCAGAGGCAGGCAAATTTCTGAGTTCGAGGCCAGCCCAATCTACAGAGTGAGTTCCAGAATAGCCAGGGCTACACAGAGAAACCCTGTCTCAAAAATACCAAAAAAAAAAAAAAGCTGACTTCACTGTCTTAAAAACCTATCTCTTGGCGGGGTGGTGGTGGCACACGCCTGTAATCCCAGCACTCTGGAAGGCAGAGGCAGGCGGATTTCCGAGTTTGAGGCCAGCCTGGTTTACAGAGTGAGTTCCAGGACAGCCAGGGCTATACAGAGAAACCCTGTCTCAAAAAAAAAAAAAAAAAAAAAAAAATCCAAAAAACCAAAAAAAAAAAAAAAACCAAAAAACCTATCTCTTTATTTCCATCTCTCTTTCCTTGACGTGGCTTCTCTGTGTAGCCCTAGCTGTTCTATAACTCAGATTGTAGATGAGGCTAGCCTCAAACTCAAGAGATCCTACAACTCACATTAGAGGCATGAGCCACCATGTGGCCAAGAACTTTCTTTTTCTTTTTTTTTTTTTAATTATTTTTATTTTATGTGCATGGTGTTTTGCCTGCATGAATGTCTGTGAGGGTGTCAAACCTGATCCTCTAGAAAAGCATTCAGTGCTCTTAACCACTAAGCCATCTTTCTAGTCCAGAATTTTTCTTTTTGAGGCAAAGTCTCAAACTCAAAGCAATCTTTCTGCCTCAGCTTCAATGTGCTGGAATTACAGGGTTTAAATCGCCAAGCTTGGCTCTAAAAACTTTGTGTGTGTGTGTGTGTTTTTTTTAAGAGATGGAGTCTCGAACAGTCCAGGCGGACTTGGAACTTTCTCTGTAGCTAAGGGTGACTTTGAACTCCTGATCTTCCTGCTGCTACTGGGAGTGCTGGGACTAAGGTGTGTACCTCCATATGGGTCACCAGGACATATCAGTTGTTCAGAGTAATGCAGATGACGTTGTCTGACAGCTCCTTGCAGAGCTACTGAAGACAGCACCGCCAAGTACCATGTGCTCCTTCAGGCTGAAGTACTGACCCAACCTTTGGGTTTTTTTTGTTTGTTTGTTTGTTTGTTTTTGGAGGCAGGATTTCTCTGTGTAACCCTGGCTGTCCTGGAACTCACTCTGAGACCAGGCTGGCCTCGAACTCAGAAATCCGCCTGCCTCTGCCTCCCAGAGTGCTGGAATTACAGGCGTGCGCCACCACCGCCCGGCCACCATTGGGGTTTTTTTAAATTCTTGTTTGTATGTTTGTGCATATGCCAAGACGCCCTTTAGAGGTCAGAGGACAACCTTCCGAGAGTCAGTTCTCTCCTCCCACCACGGATTCAGGCTTGCAATGGCACGCACTTTCACCTACTGCTCCATTTGCTGTCTCCACTGTCCCAACCTTTAGGAAAACTCAGAGGGTCTCAGGATATTCTGCAGCTGTTAGACTTCAGAGCTCAGGAAATTTTTTTTCAGTGCTGGAACCCAAATTAGAGCCTTGTGCATGGTGGGTAAAACAGTGAGTAGTCCTCTACACTACAGTTAAAAGCGAAGGGGCCAGGTGCTGTCACTCATACTGAGGCTGAATCAGGAAGACTATGAAACATTTGAATACAGCCTGAGATACATAAATTGGAGGCCAGCCTGTCTTTAAAAAAAGAGGAGGAAAAGGAGGAGGAGGAAGGAGGGAGGGGACTGTGGTTGGTAGAGAGTACAAGAAAACACACTGAATTTACTACCTCAGTATATGTGGGTGTGAGAAGGCGAGCAGGAGACAGCCATGTTGATCGTGGATTCAAACTGGAATGTGTAACTGGCAGCCAGAGACCCAAGTCACTCCTCAGCTCTGTCAGCCTTGTTTGCACACACTTAACATGTCGCTCAAAGTGGACCTCACTGGCCTCAGAACCCGCCAGTCTATCTACAGCACTCATCTCCAACCCCGTCGGCCACCTGTTCTACTTCGCACACACACTGATGTGTTTCCGGCGCCGACCTCCCATTCTCTGAGGTCCAGCACACTGCAAAGCTCGCTCCTCCATGAACCCACCATCCCTGCCCTTTCTTTTCAGAATTTCCCCCAAATGTGACCTGTTACTATCTCCTGCTGCCCAGTTACCTGTGTAGACCTTGATAGCCATAGCTGACCTGAGCCTTCTTGTTGATTTGTTTTGCTTCTTCTGGGCATCGTGGCCATGCACATTAGCTCTTTGTTCCTTTCCTTTCCTTTTTTCTTTTTTTAAGATTTTATTTATTATATGTATGTGAGTACACTGTAGCTGTCTTCAGACACACCAGAAGAGGGCACTAGATCCCATTATAGATGGTTGTGAGCCACCATGTGGTTGCTGGGATTTGAACTCAGGACCTTTGGAAGGCCAGTCAGTGCTCTTAACTACTGAGCCATCTCTCCAGCCCCCCTTTTTTTAGTTCTTTGAAAGTTTTTTTGTGTAGCCCTGGCTGTACTATAAGTCACTCTGTAAACAGAACTCAAAAGATCCACCTGCTTCTGCCACCCAAGTGCTGGAATTAAAGATGTACACCACAACCCAGCTTGTTCTTGGTTTTTCAAGACAAAAGTATTGCTATGTAGCTCAGGCTAGCCTCAAAAGTCTGCCTCATCAGGCTCAGAACTTAAGCAGTTTTACTGAAACACTCTTGTGTCCCCATCTTTCTCCTCAGCTTTTGACAATGATAGATAATGTGGATTCACTTTGTCATGCATATGTGACCTGGTCAAATTCCTTTATATCTGGATTCTAATTCCTTTCAGTTTTTTGTTTGATTTTTAACAGATTCTACATCTCTGTATTTATTGGCCTCTACTATATAAAACTGAACCATATTCTCTTAAACCTGCTCCTAGAATTCCTGTTTCCCTAAGTGTGTAAGCCTCCACCCATTTTCAAAAGGAGGGAACTCAGGAATTATTTTTGTCTCCTCTTTCTAAATCCAATCAACCACAAAACCCTATCCAGTCTCGTGTGTGTGTGTGTGTGTGTGTGTGTGTGTGTGTGTGTGTGTGTGTTCCTCCCATTCTCCATCTGTGCTATCAACACTCCATCTATCTGGGATGTCACACTGCCACCTGGGTTTTTCCATCTATTTCTCTATATGCTAACCTTTAGTCTTGAATTCCTCTAATTCATTCCCCCAACATAACCATGTGATCCTACCAAAGGCCGTGCCTTAATATGCACCCCTGCTGCTGTGAGAATCAAGTTTAAGAGCTTTACTGTGGCCTACAGCCTTGCTAATCAGCCCTCTTCTCAAAGCTGGCAGGTCAGCTCCTGCCACTGTTTCCCAGCTTTCAAACAGGTCACATTTCCTGGACTGACCCTCTGACCTTGCTTTCTGCCCCAAGGATTGTCCTTCCCTTCCTTCAGGCTAGTCTCTGTTAACCCTTTGGAGATATCGGAATCACGTGTTCAGTGCAAAGGCCTTCCAGTGACTTCCTTCACTAGGTCAGAGCTCGTGCTCCCTTCCCATCATGCTTTTCTTTCCTCCTTGGGTGAGGGGGTAGGTGCAGGCCGGGATCCTCCTGCCACAGCCTCCAGAGTCATTCAACTATAGGCTTACTAATTTTGGGGTGGCCTTGAAAACCCCTGACACTGAGCATGATCCTGAATTCCTGATCCTCCCCCTTTCACTTCCCAGATGCTGGATTACAGATGTGTGTCACTGTGCCCAGTTTTACAACACAATGTAAAAAGAAGCCCTCAGAGGCTTTGTCTAAAATAGAAGCATCTTAAGTCTGAGGTAGGGGCTGGAGAGGTGTATCGTCAGGTAAGAGTCCTTGTTAATCTTTTAGAGGTCCCGGGTTGGGTTCCCAACACCCAGATGGGCTCACAGTCCACTCAATTCCAGTCCCAGGGGCTTGATACCCTCTTCTGACTTCCCTAGGCACAAATGTGGTACACATACACATATTTAGGTAAAATTCATGTGCATAAAAAAAAATAACCTTTTGCTTTGTCTTGTTTTTTGAGATGGGGAGGATGTAGATCTGATTAGTCTGAAACTCACTAAACCAGGTTGGCCTCAAACAAGAAAGTAAATCTTATTTTTCTTCAAGATAGGGTTTCTCTATGTAGTCTTGGCTGTTGTCCTGGGACTCAGGCTGGCCTTGAGCTCACAGAGATTCACCTGCCTCTGCCTCCCAATACTGGGATTAAGGGTGTGTGCCACCAGGCCCAGATAAGAAAATTATTTTAAAAAAAAAATCAAATAATACTTGAAGTACAAATTTGACTCCCAAGCCAAGATTTATTCCATCAAAAAAGCAACAGAATTTTAATCTTGAAAGATTGTAGGGAGACAGGAAGATGGGACAAGGTCTTGTTATTTAATAGCTTCCTGGCTTAGGACTCATTCATTATACAACCCAAGCTAACCTCAATCTTGTAAGAATCCTACTGCCTTTGAGTATTGGGACTATATGTGTTGAGTCAAAGAGTGTTTTCAGGTACACAGGGTTTCTCTGGTAGCTCACTCTGTAGATCAGGCTGGTCTAGAACTCAGAGATCCACTTGCCTCTGCCTCCTGAGGGCTGGAATTAAAGACAGGTGCCATCACCACCCAGCTCTAACTTTATTGTTTGTTTATTTGTTTTAATAAATAGCTCAGATAAATTACTGGGTCACAGAAGAATTAGCTTCTAATTTCAACCTTCTTCCCAGTAAGGCTGAGTTCCTGTGGACATCTTGAATAAGGAGAGTGGCTAAGTTAACACCCTCCACAGAATTTGTACTTTATTCCTTCCAGACCTCAGAACCCACAAGGAATGTTCTGGCTTTTAACCATTGAGACTAAGAATCATCTAGAGCATGTTTTTAGTGACAGAGAAGAGTCCACTCCAACAAGACAACTCGTAATTCTTAGTAAAATGAAGTCTAGGTTCAACATTATTATCTTGAATACCACATTTCGAGTGCGTAACCCCAAGCCAACAGCAGACTACATTGCTAACTGCTGGGTCATCTCTTTTTTTTTTTCCCCAAAGATTTATTATTATATGTAAGTACTCTTTAGGATGTATGAAAACAAAACTGCCCCTTGTTTACAACAACACAAACTCCAGAGGTGAGACGAGGGAGCTGATCCCACGGGTTCTTCACAGAGGAGGCCTTGCAATATCCCCCGTGAGATCACACCACTGTGTGCTCTGTAATTCTATGAGAACATACAAAAACATGATATAATTTTAATAAAATTTAGTCAATTGTGTGGCAAGAAGTATTGCAGGGGCAGTACAGCTCAGGGCCCAGGCTCGGCAGGAGGTCAACCTTTAGCACAAGAGAGCTGGTCTGTGGCAGGCTTTGTAGTCCTTGCTTAGTTTTGGGCTGGTCTCAAACTCTCTGTGGCTGAGGTGACCTTGTGCTATTGAGTCTCCAGCTTCTACCTACCAAGCCCAGGAACTGCAGGCAAGAACCTCCACATTTAGTTACTTGGGGTATTGAGACAAAAGTCTCACTAGGTAGTCCAGGCTGGGTATGAATTTTCAATCCTCCTGCTCAGTCTACAGAGAGCTGGGATTACAGGCACGTGCTAATGGCCATTGCTCTGCAATTATTTTCAGGACTAAAAAAAAAAAAAAAAAAAGGCCTTGTGGTCACCTGAGTTATAACTCTAGACCTTACCCAGGTAAAGGTAAAAGGAGAAAACCAACTCCACAGAATCCTCCTGCCTCCACCCACCTGCACACCATGGCACAGGTACTCCCTCCCAATGCATACAGTATTATAAACTTAAAAATATTTAATAAAGTGGAGGCTGGTTAGATGGCTCAGCAGTTAAGAGCCCTGATCGCTCTTCTGGAGGTCATGAGTTCGATTCCCAGCAACCACATGGTGGTTCACAACCATCTGTAATGAGAAACAAACAAAAAAAAACAAAACAAAACAAAACAAAAAAAATCTATGGGCCAAGAGCGAGCAGGGCCTGAACAAGAGGAAGAAAGATAAAGGGGAAAAAACCCACAATATTCAAGAAGGTATATGGTGGGAATATCTCAACTCTCTCAACTCTGGCTCCCAAAATACCAAAAAACAAACAAACAAGTTGTTACAAATGCTACTGCATAGCAGGAAGCCAGGCGTAGCATAGTGGCAAGCTGGGGGTAGAAGCAGAAGGGTTAGGGATTCAAGGTCATCTTCAGTTACATAAGAAGGCTGAGGCTACATGAAACCTTGTTTTAAAAAAGGGAGGGTGGAGCAGGGGTGGCCTGGCAAGATGGCTCAGGAGGTAAAGACAGGTCATTGTTGACAAGCATGAAAACCTGAGTTTGATCTGAAGGACACACAGTGGAAGGAGAGAATCCAATCCTGTGTTGTCCTCTGACCTCCACATGTACACCACCGCAGGCAGACAGACACACAGACACATACAGTCACAGGAACATATACACTTTTGTTGTTGTTTTGAGGCATGGGTTCACTATATAATCCTGGCTATCATGTAACCTACATAAGCCTCAAACTCAGCTATCTGCCTGCTTCTGCCTTACAAATGAGTGAGGACAGGATTAAAGGCATGTGCCACTGTGCCAGGTAATAAATCTAATTTAGAAATCTCAGCCCAGGAGAGGCAGAAGCAGAAAGATATGCAAGTGTAAAGTCGGTCTGGTCTACATAGCAAGTTCCAGTCAAACCAGAGCTACAAAGAAAGATGCCAAGAAAGGAAAAAAAGAAAGAAAAGCGAGCACTTGTTTGGTGTAATGACCTCCCACCCACATGCAAGCACCTGGGCATCTGAGACAAGACTACCATAAATCCGAGGCCAGCCCGGGGCTACAGAGTGAACTCTAAGCTAGCATGGGAAAGATAGTGAGCCCCAGTGTCAAATAACTAACGCACAGAACAGCCTGGCATGTTCAGGAGGCAGGAGCAGGTGAATCTCTTGAGTTCGAGGCCACCATGGTCTACAGGATTTCAGGGCAGCCAGGACTACAGAGATACCCTGTCTCAAATTCCTAAACAATTCGAGGCCAGCATCATCTGAAGACTGAGTTCCAGAACAGCCAGAGCCACACAGAGAAACCCTGTCTCAAATAAATAACCAAAACCAACAACAAAACCAAGTCTCCAAGTTGCAACTTTATTACTTAAGCACAAAACTCACTAAGACCACCCCTTTCTTATGCACTTCGTTGTTGAGCCAAAGTGAACTAAGATATAACCAACCCAAAGTCATTCCAGAGAACCATTCTGCAGGAAGTATCCAGAGGAAATGACGTTATATATAAATCACAGATTGGAGACTTCTATATAGGTTTTCGGAGGAATCATGAGATATGTTTTCAAAAGTCACCCGTCTAGAGTGTAAGAAATCAAAACAGGGCCCAAACTAACCCAACGATGCTCAAATGCACCTAATCAATGAACTTGACTAAGTATAAATAAAAAACAAGTTATTATAGGGTTGAAACATTAGAAGCGATAGGCCCAAGCTCTTATGAAAACGTTCCATAATACTAAGGAAAGGGGGCTGGGCAGATGGGAAGAGTGTGCAGATGTGGAGAAAACCCCTACTTCCTGGTTCTTCTAGACACGGTAACAGGTCCCACTTGGAGAGTTCAGGGTTTCCCTGCAACTTGGACAGCCAGGTCAAGACCCTCGGATAAGATTCTGCCCACACTACTCTTGCCTCTCAAATAGAGGACACCTGGCCAATTCCCCTGTCATTTCGGAAAGCAAGTGGTACCTTCTTCCTAGCAAGTATTTTCGAAATCACTACCCCTCATAACCTTAGGTTTCCCTCCTTTCCCGAAGCAGAAAACCACCCGGCTCTCCCTCCACCTGGCCACCGGCGGCACTCCACTCTGAATCCCTCGGGTGGACCCTTCTCCTTCCTACTGCCCTTCATCGTGGGAAGGACGCTCCTTCCTCTCCTAGCCCTTCAAAGGACCTGCCTCCTTCTCCCCAGGTCCGATGGCCCAGGCCTCTTCCCTCGGGCGAAGGCTAGACCCTACTTCCTACACTCGGCACCCCACCCCCACCCCAGCACGCTGCCCTCTCCCCCACCGCATGACCCAGGCCTGACCCAGCTCCACCGCATAAGGCCCGACCTCCCAGACCCCGTATCTGGGGGGGGGCTCCCCTGGCCCCTCCGCGAGGACTTCCGGGCCCCTCGGTCCGGGGGCGCCGAGCCTCTCCCCCACCCCCGCCCAGTACGGGGTTCGCAGGGCCCGGATCCTAGGCCCGGCCGGCCACGCTGGGGGCGGCCCGGCTGCTCGGGCGGACCCAGCGGCAGCGTCCCCCCACCCCCCCCGCGGCGCCGCGACGTCCGCTCGCTCCCCGGCGGCGGCGGCGGCACGCACAGGGCGTGGGGAGGCGCCCGCGGAGGCAGCAGCCCCCCGCCCCCTGCGCGCCCGCCCGCCCTCGCCGGCCGCCGCGCGGCCCCCGCGCCCGCCCCCCCCCCGCCCCCAGCCCTCGCCGCGCCCGCGCCGCGCGCCCACCCCTCCCCCTCCTCACCGTCTCCGTCGGGCGGGCGGGCGGCGAGCAGCCAGGGCGGGCGGGCGACGGAGCATGCGCACAAGCCGCCACGGCTGCCGCCGCCACCGCCGCCGCCAAGCCGGGCTCCAGCACTTCCGGCCGCCGGCGCGGGCGAGCTGGCGCCTTAAAGGGGACGCGTCCTTATTGCGGGCCGCGCGGAAGATACACACCTCAGCCAAGCGATTTGGGGAGCCCGAGAGCTAGGCCTTCGGCCCTTGAAAGGCTGTGTTGGAGAAGTCGCTGGACACCCCAGGGACTGAATAAGGTTTAGATACAAAGATCAACTCACCTTGACTCTGGTGGAGGGCTAGGACTTTTCTTTCCCCAAATCCTCTTTTTTGACGCTTACAATTTATCAGGGTTTCAGGTTAACAATGTGGAATCAAAAGATGTGGCTGAGCATAGCTAGTAACCCCTTCCTGCATCCAAACCATGGGTCTTTGCGCAGGTTTTCCTGCTTGTGTGGGTTCTGGGTTCAAGTTTGAACTTCCTTGGAACGGGCACAACCGTGCAGTGACTTGACAACTCTAAGCCACCTATTTCCCAAAAGGTATATGTCGCTCATATACAATGAAATGATACTTGAAAAGTTTTGGGGGCCGGGAATAGTAATTGACAAGCTTTAAGGCAATGTGGTCAGGCCTTGGGGAAGATACTTGTGATTTATAAATTCCTCACTGCAATCTTACTCTTTCATTCTCATCTTAAAAGGTTAAACAGCAACATCGGCACGTGGTGGTGGTACTCGCTTTTAATTTCAGCAGAATTCCTGTCTAGTCTGACCTACATAGTGGGTTCGAGGTTAGCCAAGGCTACATAGTGAGACCTTGTCTCAGAAAAAGCAAGCCAAAAGTAGAGATGAGGGGGGGGTGAGGAGGAAAGTAGGTCAGTAGGTAGAACACATGCAGAAGACTGGGAAGAATTATTTCCCCATCTTGCATCCTATATACATTGTATCTGTCTTCTTTGCTTCCAAAGGGCAGGTTGTGGGATGTGTGTGTGTGTGTGTGTGTGTGTGTGTGTGTAGAGATGGCACCTTGAGTACAGGCACCTGACCACCTGAGTTCCATCACTCTAACCTACATAGTGGGAGAGGCCAGGCGGTGGTAGCGCACGCCTGTAATCCCAGCACTCTGGGTGGCAGAGGCAGGCTGATTTCTGAGTTTGAGGCCAGCCTGGTCTACAGAGTGAGTTCCAGAACAGCCAGGGCTATAACAGAGAACCCCTGTTTCCAAAAAAACCAAATCCAAAAAAAAAACAAAAAAGGGCTGGAGAGATGGCTCAGCGGTTAAGAGCACTGACTGCTCTTCCAAAGGTCCTGAGTTCAAATCCCAGCAACCACATGGTGGCTCACAACCATCCGTAATGAGATCTGACGCCCTCTTCTGAAGTGTCTGAAGACAGCTATTGTGTACTTACGTATAATAATAAACCTTTAAAAAAAAAGGAAAAAAGAAAAAAAAACAAAAATGGAGAACCAACACACACACTAAATGTAATTTTTTAAAAAGATTTATTTATTTATTATATGTGAGTACACTATAACTGTCTTCAGACACCAGAAGAAAGCATCAGATGTCTTTTCTCTTTTCAGATGGTTGCGAGCCACCATGTGGGTGCTAGGATTTGAACTCATGACCTTTTGGAAGAACAGTCAGTGCTCTTACCCACTGAGCCATCTCTCCAGCCCCCTAAATGTGATTTTTAATGTGTGTGTGTGTGTGTGTGTGTGTTTTGGTTTTTTGGATTTGGTTTTTTCGAGACAGGGTTTCTCTGTATAGCCCTGGCTGTCCTGGAACTCACTCTGTAGACCAGGCTGGCCTCCAACTCAGAAATCCGCCTTCCTCTGCCTCCCAGAGTGCTGGGATTACAGGCGTGCGCCACCACCGCCCTGCTGTGTGTGTGTGTTTTAACAGCGTTTTTTATTTGGGATGGTTGGGATGGATGGGCAAGCAGTAAAAGAATCATTGGGGGCTGGAGAGATGGTTCAGCAATTAAGGTGTGTACTGTTCTTGCTAAGGACCTGAGTTGGGTCCCCAGCACTCAGGTGGGCTGGCTCGTGATTACCTGTAACTCTTATCTCTAGGGGATCCTAATCCTGTTCTGGCCTCCGGTGATACCACATTCACATGAACAAACACACATATATAGTTATAAGTAAGAAATAAGATCTTAAGTCCCCTCCTCCAAAGACAGGAATCATGCAGCAGAACTAAATGTGTAGTGGTGTGTGTGTGTGTGTGTCTGTGTGTGTGTGAGAGAGAGAGAGAGAGCTGGAACTCCAGAGTTGGTGTTTGTGTTGGCAGCCAACATGGCCAAGTCACAGTTCCCTTAGCCCTGCTGTCTTCACCTATAATACAGTTGGTTGTCCCACTCAACGGTGTCACCAGGCCCAATAAGAAGACTCTGTACTATGTGAAATCTGTGTGTTTGTGAGACCAGCACTACAGTGGATGATGGCCTTGAACTCCTGCTCCTCCTGCCTCTGCTTCCCAAGTGTTAGATTACAGACATCACCACCACGCCCGGTTCTGAGGTGCTGGGGGTGAAACCCAGGCTTTGTAAATGCTAGCCAAGCATTACTACCAATCCAGCTATATTGTCAGCCCCTAGTTTATTGTTTGTTTATCTTTAAGATTGATTTTGTATCTGGGATATTTGATCTGTCATATAGAGAGACACACGATCATCAAAGCCAAAAGCAGGTGGGGTCATCCAGAAAGAAGGAGCATACAGAGATAGGATGGAGGCCAGGTGCCCAGGCTTAGAGAATCCCAAGCCTAAAGGAGCCCTCGGTGGTCTGCCTGAGCGGCTGGAGAGATTGGGTCCCTGGGCAGAGGAAGAAAGGAATTCTACAGAACAGACTGGATGTTCCTAAGAGGAGATGGTGCCAGCAACATCAGATGCAAAAAAACTCTGGAGGGGGCTGGAGAGATGGCTCAGCAGTTAAGAGCACCTTCTGTTCTTCAGAAGGTCCTGAGTTCAAATCCCAGCAACCACATGGTGGCTCATCAACCATCCTTAATGAGATCTGACGCCTTCCTCTGGTATGTCTGAGGACAGCAACAGTATACCCACATACGTGAAATAAATTCATCTTAAAAAATAGTAACAGGGCTGGAGAGATGGCTCAGCGGGTAAGAGCACCGACTGCTCTTCCAAAGGTCATGAGTTCAAATCCCAGCATCCACATGGTGGCTCACAACCATCCGTAAAGAGATCTGACACCCTATTCTGGTGTCTGAAAACAACTACAGTGTACTTATATATAATAAATAAATAAATATTTAAAAAAAAACTTAAAAAAAAAACAGTAACAACGGGCTGGAGAGATGGCTCAGCGGGTAAGAGCACTGACTGCCCTTCCAAAGGTCATGAGTTCAAATCCCAGCATCCACATGGTGGCTCATAACCATCCATAAAGAGATATGACACCCTCTTCTGGCATCTGAAGACAGCTACAGTGTACTTACATATAATAAATAAATATTTTTTAAAAAGGATTTATTTGATAGGTTTAAAAAAAAAAAAACCAGTAACAACAAAAACTCTGGAGGGAGCAGCCACTGGGTACAGCAGCTGAGAACTGACCCTGCTGGGGTGGAATCCTCCCTGAGGCTGGGGACTAAATGGAGCTTGGGTGTGGTGGGACAGGACACTGAGGAGTAGCAACTGTAATTGCATTTCTTTATGCTGTTGCTGGAATGAAGGGAACAACAAAACCAGGTAATAAGATGACGGCTGGCTTTCAGAGGAAAGTGGTGTGAAAGGCCCCCACCCCCACTTAATCACTCCTCCTGTAACCAGATGCTCACAAAGGGTGGAAAAACGCAGAATGTATTTCTATTTATAACTGACAAATTTCCAGCCAATATTTTTCTATTAATTTTCCTCCTTTACCTTCATGATTTATTATACATACACAATTCTGAGTTATACATTTTTTTTTTAGTTCACTAAATGATGTTTCTTAGAAATTGAAGAGGTGGGGCTGGAGAGATGGCTCAGCGGTTAAGAGCACTGACTGCTCTTCCAAAGGTCCTGAATTCAAATCCCAGTAACCACATGATGGCTCACAACCATCCATAATGAGATCTGATGCACTTTTCTGGTGTCTGAAGACAGCTACAGTATACTTACATATAACAATAAATAAATCTTTGGTTTGGAACAAGCAGACATCCTGAGTTCAGTTCCCAGCAACCGCATGATGGCTCACAACTATCTGTATAGCTACAGTGTATTCATATACATAAAATAAGTAAATCTTTAAAAAAAAAAAAGAAATTGAAGAGGTTTTAGTATATTTGGGCTTTGATTTGGTTTTGGGATGCTGGGATCAAACCCAGTGTTTGGTGCAAAGAATGTACTTCACAGCCAGGTGGTGTGGTTAAGCCCTGGAGAGGCAGAGGCAGGCAGATTTCTCTGAGTTCAAGGCCATTCTGGGCTACATCATCGCAAGTTCTAGAATAGCCAAGGCTACATAGAGAAACCCTGTCTCTTGGGAAAGCAAAAAAGTAAAAAAACAAAAAACAAAAGCAAAGGAAAGAAAAAGAAAGTTGCTTGGATCCAGCCTGGTAGCCCAGCTCCTGCAACTCCTGGTACTGGGGAGAGGCATACAGATCCCAAGTTCAAGGTCAGCCTGAGTTACACAGCGTGTTGTCCAGCATGTGTGATGTGCTAGATTCTTTGTCTAGGATCCCAAACCAAACACATAACAGGGTGTAGAGATGCCGGATGCCAGGTCTGGTTTTGTCCCATGCTTCGTCATTCTGGGGTTAGCTGATTTCCATTAGGAGAGGATTCTGTTTGTTTTAATGAAAAAGGAAGTTGGCCAATGGAGTAGACAGCTGTTCTGAAGGGCTGTCTACTGGGGAGGTGCCATGGTGCATGCACATACCAGGGTGGCCTATCCAGGTGGCAGGCAGTAGCTTTGGAGGGAAGATTGAGACTTGAATGTTTTTGGTTTTTTTTTTTTTTTTTTTTTTGGTTTTTTCAAGACAGGGTTTCTCTGTGTAGCCCTGGCTGTCCTGGAACTCACTCTGTAGACCAGGCTGGCCTCGAACTCAGAAATCCACTTGCCTCTGCCTCCCAAGTGCTGGGATTAAAGGCATGCGCCACCACTGCCCAGCGAGACTTGAATGTTTTAACTGCATCTATCTGATTTTTGTTTTGATGTAAGATCTTCTGCAGCCCCTATAAATACATTTGAAATGCCTCTATAATCCCACAAACAGAGTTATGAATTTGAGACTAGACTGGGCTACACAGTGAGGGGTGTTTTTGTGGTTTTTTTTTAAGATTTATTTATTTTATGTATATGAGTACATTGTGGCTATACTGATAGTTGTGAGCCATCTTGTGGTTGCTGAGAACTTGAATTTGGGACTTCCGCTTACTCTGATTGGCTCTCTGCTAGATTCAGCCTAAAGATTTATTTATTATATCTAAGTACACTGTAGCTGTCTTCGGACCTACCAAAAGAGGGCATCAGATCTCTTTACAGATGGTAGTGAGCCACCATGTGGTTGCTGGGATTTGAACTCAGGATCTTCAGAAGAGCAGTCATCTCTCCAGCCCCTGTTTTTGTTTTTTAGTTTTAGTGTATTGGTGTTTTGTGTACATATTAGTCTAGGTGAGGGTGTTAGATCTCTCAGAACTTGGATTACAGACAGTTGTTAGCTGCCGTATAGATGCTAGGAATAGAACCCAGGATCTCTGGAAGAACAATCAGTGCTCCTAACCACTGAGTCATTTGCCTACCCTATGTATTAGTCAGGGTTCTCTAGAGTCACAGAACGTATGGGTAGTCTCTATATAGTTAGGGAATGTGTCGATGACTTACAGTCTGTAATACAACTCCCTAGCAATGGTCAGCAGCAGCTGTGGATAGAAGTCCAAGGATATAGCAGTTGCTCAGCCCCACGAGGTAAGCAGGCAAGGAAGAGTGAATGAGTCTACCTTCTTCCAAGGTCCTTAAATAGTTCTCCAGCAGAGGATGTGGCCCAGATTAAAAGCGTGTCCCACCCCACCAGATGACCTTGAACTAGGAGGTCTCTTTGGAATCTTCCGGAATTCATAGCCACTATGCTTCAAGATCTCCATGCCAAGATCCAGGTCAGAAACTTGTATCTCTGAGCCTCCAGATTAGGATCATAGGTGAGCCTTCCAATTCTGGATTGTAGTTCCTTCCAGACATAGTCAAGTTGACAACCAGGAATAGCCACTACACCCTACATAGTGAGTTCTATCTAATCCAGTCTGTGAGATGTTGTTTCAAGGAGCAAAAAACTAAACAAAACAAAAACCCATCCCTCTTTTCTGACCTTGGTCCTGATCTCCCCGCGGCTGTGTAACAGCCAGAGGCTCCCGGCTCTCCATCACTGCTTTAAGGATTCGGTCTGCTAACACCCTGCAGGTCCTTAGGACCAAACCTGAGCTACCTTTCAGTCCTGGATCTGACCTCTTCTTGACTTGCTTTCTTTGTCCCTCTGCTGCCTCACCATGCCCCACCCCCATTTACCACTGAACTAGTCCCTCAGCCCCACACTGACCCTCTCATCCCAAAACAGGTATTCTGCTTTTGTAGGTAAGCAGCTTCTCCGCTTGAGACACTGTTCCAGATCTTCATCTGCCTCTTTCCCAGACCTGAGAAGCCTTTCCTGTCCTCACTGTTCTCAGGGATACTCTCTTCCACATCTCTTAATGTTCTTACCCATTGTAATGGCTATTCCTGGTTGTCAACTTGACTATATCTAGAAAAAACTACAATGCAGAATTGGAAGGCTCACGTGTGATCCTGATCTCAAGGCTGGGAGATACAAGTTTCTGACCTGGATCTTGCCATGGAGATCTTGAGGCATAGTGGCTATGAATCCCAGGAGACTAAGGTAAGGAGATCTCTGAGTTCTAAGACATCTGGGACAAAGCAAGTCCCAGATCCATGTGTGGTGGTACATACCTTTATTCTGGGCCACACCTTCTTCTGGGAGACCTAGAAGTTGTGACTCTAGAGAACCCTGACTAATACACACCCAACAGGGCTTCCTGGGCTGGCTCCCCTGCATTCTCCCTCCACAATTCATACTTTCTCTGTGAAGGCTAAGACAGGTTATATTGGTCTCAGAGGGCTCCCTGGTGCACAGAACTCTCAAAATAATCTGTTGCTTAAGAACTACTGCACTCTCTGTTCCTCCCTCCCCACCCCTACATCTTGTTCCTCCCTTCTGTATCATCCACACTCTGAGAAACCAGAATCTAGTAGCAGATGGGATGTGAATCAGAAAAGAAGGCAGAATTAGAAAGAGAGGAAGCCCTGCCAACTGATGGAAAAAAAAAAAAAAAAAAAAAACAAAAAACAAAAAACTGAGACTAATGTAGACGAAGACAGGTTAGTCACTGACTTGGCCACCTCAGCTCCATCTGAGGTGTCAGCATCAAAGGGAAAAGCTGACTTCTGGCTTCGGAGGAAGGGGAAGAGTCGAGTCCTGCTGGCACTGTTCTTAGGTGTCTCTGTCTCAACCTCAGCATCCCTAGGTAGAAATAGGAGATGGAGCCGGGCAGCGGTGGTGTCGCACTCCTTTAATCCTAGCACTCAGGAGGCAGAAGCAGAAGGATTTCTGAGTTCAAGGCCAGCCTGGTCTACAGAGTGAGTTCCAGGACAGCCAAGGCTGAACAGATACACAGAGAAAAATCCTATCTCAGAAAAACAAAACAAGGCAAAACAAAAAAAGTGCCATCACACCTAGACTGTATTAAACAATGATTTATTTACCTTTAATTTATGTGTGTTTGTCTACTCTCATGTATACATACTTCATTTGTACCTAGCATCAAGGAAACCAGAGGAGGTGGGAGTGTTGGGTACTGGGAACAGAACAGGTGCTCATAACCATGGAGCCATCTCTCCGGCCACCACATCCTTTTCTAAAGCTAACAGAAGCTGGGCAAAGTAGCACACCAGCACTTTGGAGTGTATATATATGTACATATATATACATACTTACATAAATACATATACTGTATATGTATCCATAGATATGAGTAGTTATTTCAAAGATTTTTAATTATATTGACTTATTGGAGGGGTGCAACATGGATAGCAGGAATATGAAGGTCAGAAGACAAGTGGCAGGGTTCATCCTCTCCTTCCACCATTTGGGTTCTGAGAATCTAACTCCTCATGAACTCACACACATATCGCATACACACATAAACAAAAATAAATCAGCCAGGTGGTGGTGGTGCACTCCTTTAATCCCAGCACTTGGGAGGCAGAGGCAAGGCTATTTCTGAGTTTGAGGCCAGCCTGGTCTACAGAGTGAGTTCCAGGACAGCCAGGGCTACACAGAGAAACCCAGTCTGGGAGGGGGGGGGAATATATATATATATATATATAAATCTAAACACTCATAAGGAAGATAACTGAGTTTAAGGCCAGGCTTGGTCTATGAAGAGAGAAAAGGGAGTCATGATGATAATATAGTGAGACCCTGTCTCAAAAATAAACAAAACAAAAAAAATTTAAAGGGATATGGAAATATGACATATGCACACCAAAATATGTAACTCCGGACATCAAGTTGTTTTAAATACACATACTCCATATAAAATGTATATCGAAGCAGGAAATGTCACAGTCAAGTTTTACATGATCCCCTTACTCTTACAGGAACACATTTCAAAGTGGGATATTCCTTTTGCCTGCATAATACAATGAAACCCTCAGTTTTCTAACCTGTTGAGCAGAGCCATTCCCACTCCTCTTAGGAAGAGGATGCAGGGCTAGAGAGATGGCTCATTGGTTAAGAGCACTGGCTACTCTTTCAGAGTCCCAAATTCTATCCCAGGCACCGACAGGGTGGCTCATTACCAATCTTCAACTGTCCTTTTTTTTTTTTTTTTTTTAAGGTTTATTTTTGTATGTGAGTACACTGTTGCTATCTTCAGACACACTAGAAGAAGGGCATTGGATCTCATTACAGATGGTTATGAGCCACCATGTGGTTGCTGGGAATTGAACTCTGGACCTCTAAGAGCAGTCGGTGCTCTTAGCCACTGAGCCATCTCTCCAGCCCAATCTTCAACTGTTAATCCCGGTAAAACCAATGCCCAGGCACACAAGCAAATAAAACAAAAATAATTTAAATGAAAATAAGTTGCTGACAGCCAGGGCTATACAGAGAAACCCTGTCTCAAAAAAGGAAAAGAAAATAAATTGCTAACTAGCTAGAGAGCGGTGAAGAGCACTTGGCTACTCTTCCAGAAGTCCAGAGCTCAGTTCCAGCACCCTTTAACCACAGAACACAATGAAATGTAAACTCCAGTTCCAGATAATCCCATGGGGTTTTTTTTGTTTGTTTGTTTGTTTTTGTTTTTTTTTTTTGTCCATTCACAAGTAAACAAAAGAGCCAGTTACACACTTTTAAGAACAAAACCAATTGCCCAATAGAGTTCTCCACTTACTATCACAAGTGACAGGTGTTATAACATTGGCTCCTAATTACAATGTTAATAAAACTTCAAGAGTAAGAAACCAGGTAAGTAATACTAGGTTACAAGCCAAATAGTTTCTTACATGTGCCCCTAAGAAAATACATGAGCTTCAGTAGCCAATCATTGCTCTCAAATATGAGTAAAAAGCAAAACCATAGTGGTAAATCTTCATCTTAACATTAGCACGGGCGCCGGGACCAACGATCACCAGCAGCCCAGGTACCAAAAAATTATGCTTCCGAAATCTCTTGATGTCGATTCCGCACGCAGAGCAATCGAGTTGCCCTGCGTGTGCCACTCACGACAGAAGCCCTTTTTGCCTGAATGGTACCAGGGACACAGAGGCATTGTCGGCTCACCCATCTTACAGTAAAGGTGAAAATAAAGTCTGACCAACGTTCAAATGTATATTGTCGAAGCTAAGAAGCGAACGGTAGATTCCTCGTAGGCTGAGAAAAAGCCTTCACAAAGAGAACTGTTGTCTGAATTTTTATATAGAAGTAAAGGAAATTCCGTAAATCAATATGCAAATCAGAGCAATGCTTGCCGGGAAGGGGAAGGCTCTGGCCCGCGCGGAGGAAAGGTAGGTGGCGCTGGTGCCAAACAGCTGCTCCCAGCTAGTGTTGGGATGTTGGGTTCTAGGTGTCTTTAGCTAACTTACTGGGGTTACAAGGAGCCCCAACCTGTCAAAATTGAAAATGTGTAATCTAGTGCCACTCGTAGCCTCCAACGTGGACGTTGTGTTCTGTCATATGGGTGCTAGGAACTGAATTCAGGTCTTCTGACAGGGACGCACAGGAGACTGTGACTGTAAAAGCAAAAATAGAATAAAGGTATCATCAAACACTTAGATTCTAGGTGATGGGGAGGGGTTAAAAAAAAGCTGACACACACACACACAAAAAAAAAAGCTGACACGTGCCCAGTGCTCATATAGCGGGACGAATTATTCTGTATTTCAATGAAATCAGATACAGTTTTTAAAAATAAGTCGGGTGTGATGTCTCACGCCTGTAATTCCTGCACTCAGGAGACTGACGCAGGAGCATTACAGCGGGTTAAAGGTTCCAAGCCAGCGTGGGCTACATGACACCTCACTTCAACAAAAACCAAGCCAGCGGACTGAGTATAATCGCTCATGTAATCCTACACGGGAGGCTATGGCAGGATGACTGGGACTTCAGGTCAGCCTGGGCTTCTTGAGGAACCTGTATCAAAAGACAAAATGTACCCCAGAAAAGAATGATAGATTTTCATTTACTTATTTCTGAGACAGGGTGTTGTGTGTGACTTAGGCCCTCAGTCAAGCGATCACCATCTTGGGGTGTTCGACCCAACCTACTTGCAAAGGATCATCCCAATTTGTTGACTGTTTATGCTCCCCTCAAAGAGGTGAGTGGGGCGGTTAGACAACTCACTGTAGCTGCTGGCAGCTACAAGTATCCATCCAACTGCTCTAGAAGGAACAACCTATCACATGTGATTATTAATTGTATGTGGTGTCCTAGAAAGCTTATAGCATGTAAATCAAGTAACACTAGGGGAGGCGGCTCTGTCCATCCATGCTAAGGATCATCATCCATGCTAAAAATGCTTTTTAAGAGTCGGGTGCTGGTGGTGGCGGCGGCAGCGGAGGCGACAGCACACACCTTTAATCCCAGCACTTGGGAGGCAGAGGCAGGCGGATTCCTGAGTTGGAGGCCAGCCTGGTCTACAGAGTTCCAGGACAGCCAGGGCTACACAGAGAAACCCTGTCTCAAAAAAAAAAAAAAAAAAAAAAAAAAAAAAAAGCATGTGTACAAACATTTGGATACTTTTTGAAACAAATAAACAAAATAGACAGTTGGGCATTACACTTTAATAATGTATGGAGTTGCCGGCCCTTTGTAACGTGGGAGCTACAAAAGAAAGGAGATACATAGACAGGAAGAGGTGTAGCTGGGGCAGTGGTGGTGCATGCTTGTAATCCCAGCACTCTGGGAGGCAGAGGCAGGCGAATTTATGAGTTAGAAGCCTGGGGGGGGGGCAAAAAAACCCAAATCCAAAAACACACACACACACACACACACAAAACAAACAAACAAAAAACAGGAAGAGGTGTAGTACAAACTGGTGAGGAGTCTGGTGGGTACTGCCAACATTCCATTAAGGAATGTAGCCTCAAACTCAGATTTGCTTGTCTCTCTGGTAGGGACCAACGGCCCGAGCCAAGACACCAAACCACCCAACATTTCCTCAAATACAAATTACCATCTCACGCCTCAGTTTTCATGTCTTTTCACTGCTTACTGAAAAAAAATCTGCCCACCTCTTCTAGCTGTCCCTTCCTGTCACCTAACCAAGCTTCAGCCTTGCTGGCTATAAAGTCTTGAGGGACATTTGCTCGGGACCCCACCACTCACAGTCTTAACTGATATTCTTTTTTGTTTGTTTGAGACAGGGTTTCTCTGTGTAGCCCTGACTGTCCTGGAACTTACTCTGTAGACCAGGCTGGCCTTGAACTCAGAAATCTGCCTGCCTCTGCCTCCCGGGAGATGGGATTAAAGGTGTGCACCACCACCGCCCGGCCTTAACTGGTAATCTTGTGCATTTGCCTGTAAACTTTTTTTTTTTTTTTGGTTTCCCCCCCCCCCCTCCCCGAGACAGGGTTTCTCTTTGTAGCTCTGGCTGTCCTGGAACTCACTTTGTAGACCAGGCTGGCCTCAATGCGTGTAAACTCTTAAGGACAATGATGTCTGACTTCCCCCAACAAGATATACCCAGCACATAGCAAAAAAACAAAACAAAACAAAAAAAAAACCAAAAAACAATTTTAGTACATGCTAGAATGCAACCACAGAAACTGATTTTGCCGAACTCTAATGACTGTTCTTCCAAAAGGTCATGCGTTCAAATCCTAGCACCCACATGGTGGCTCGCAACCATCCGAAAAGAGAAAAGACATCTGATGCTTTCTTCTGGTGTCTAAAGACAGTTATAGTGTACTCACATATAATAAAAAAATAAATAAACCTTAAAAAAATTAATGCTGGGGCTGGAAAGATGGTGCAGGGGTTTAATGGCCCTGTTACTCTTGCAGAGGCCTTGGGTGAGTGCTAGCAGCCACATGGTGGCTCACAACTATCTGTAACTCCAAGGGTTCACCTCTCCTCTTCTGACCTCTTTGTGTATGCACAGGGTGTGCATATATAAATGCAGACAAAACACTTGTATGCATAAAACAAACCCAAAAAGAAAAATAGGGCTATAGATAGTTTGCCACTTAATGGTAATTAGGCCCTTGCATCCAGGACTTTGAACCAAGAAGGTGGATGAGCCTAATAGGACGAAGATGTAAAGATAGAACGACATCTGTATGGGCAGAAACCATTAGTAACTTTATATAGTTTGCGAGATCTCCATTTTTACTGAGAATCCTTGCCAGGGACTGAAACCACGTGTTGCTTACATGCCTAGCAATTGAAATGAGAATTTTCAGTTCAAGTTGAGAACCTGCATCTCTTCTGTAGAATTTCACCCAAGATTCTTCCACTACTACATGACATACTCCAAGTGAGGGACTGAATCAGTTCCTCACAGATAGCTCTCATCCAAGTGTTACTGAACTACAGATTAACTAATAGGCGCCATTAGCCTCTCGAGTCCTCCAAGTTCTCGTGCTGTTTGAGTGTCGCATAGGTGGTATCTATGCAGAACTGCGGTTCATCCTTATAGCACGACAAAGGCACCAATCAAAAATGGCGACTTGGAAGCCCTCCGAGGCCATCGGTTACCGGTCACGCTCGTAAAAGATATAAGTCGAAAAGAAACATCTAGGGCAGGGATTCACGCCGAAGTAGGAGACGCAAAACTGACCCTTGCCACCAGTCAGCCACACACAGCAGAAAGCACATCCTACCAAGCTCGGCGCTAGGCGCACAGTCCAACCACGTGTTGTAGTACGGTCTGCGCCTGCGCCAGTGAGGCGCGCGCCCGGCGGCCGGAAGAGCCGCGCGTTTCCGGGTTGGAGGCGGGGAGCGGTGCCGGAAGTGCTTGGGGAGGGCCGCGCAGTCGGACCGGCTGCTGAGACGAAAGCTTCACTGGGGCAGTCTCCGCATATCATGGGGAGATAGACGCTGCTGCCTGTGAGTCTTGGGCCCTGGCACTTGAGGACGAAGAGCGGGAGGAGGGTGTCAGGACCCAGACCCACAGCGGGTCAGTGCTGGAAGAACTAGGCTGTGGAAGAGACGGGGCTGTAAGGAGCCAGGCTCTTGGGACGGGACTTGAGGGGTTCGGGCTTACAGAAGCAGCGGCTGTTGGGGACTCGGGCTCTGAATGAGACTTAGGAAACGGGGACGGATGTGAATTCTGCAGCATCTAAGGGAAACCCTTCTGAGAGGGACAGGATGGTAAAGACTCCGTACTTTATAAGAGGCGAGGGTAGGAACGAAACGGGACGTGAAAGTGGAGCCCGAGCTCTCGGGCTCCTAAGAGACAGAAGCGGGACAGTAGAGTCCCAGCTCCTAAGGATTCAGAAACAGGGCAGCAAAGACTTAGGGACTGGAGATAGCGAAGCAGGCAGAGAAGACTTAAGTTTTAAAGGGAAAAGAAACAGGCAGTGAGGACTGGGTCTTCTTTGGGGACAAGATCCAGGCTTTCAGACTCAAGAGTTTCTGAAGGGACAGAGATGTAAGAACCGGAGCTCCTAGAAGTGGAGGATCTAGGGGGTCCTTGAAGGCTGGGAGATCAACCTTCAAGGGAGACAGGTTGAAAAGATTTAGCGATCTGTTCTCTGTACCCGGAGGATTAATATATATGTTCGGGGGGGGGGTGTCCTGGGGGGAGGAGGAAGACTTCTTGGCGCTGCCTATTTGGCTTTTTGCATTCAGGCTTTTTCTTGTGTCCGACACTTAACCTATAAAACCCACATGAAACGTCTTCGTTTTTCTTCATTATTGTGAATCAGATGTGAAGTTGAAAGCAGTTTGAACTCGTTATATACTTGATAAGTGCCTTAAGCCCTCCCTATTCCATTCAGCCCTTGTTGAGCACAGATCTCTGTATCATAAGCAAACTGTCATAGATGGAGGTGCAGCAAAGGAGGGTCCAAAGAAGGATTAGGATCACTGAGCCAAATTCTTGGGCTATAGAGCACTCTACCATGTACATCAAATAAGTGGTGCTTGGTGGAAATTAGTTGAATAAATGCTTTTAGAATCTCTACCCTCAAACTCAGAAGGGATTTTTTTTCTAACGGATTTTAATATTTTAGTACCTATTATGTGTGGCGTGACATAAATGTTACAGGTGAGGAAACAAACTTTTAAGTAAAAAGTTTTTTATTTTATTTATTTATAAATTTTATTTATTTTTCAGTAATGTATTGAGAAATTCACAAGTAACTGTGGCCTAGAACATTTTCTAGGGATTGCTTTTAGAAGAGTGGCTTGGACCCTGTCATTTCCCTTCATAAAGATCCATGACTGAAACCTACTCAGATGAGTGGGGCACAACTTAAGCACTTTGGGTTTCTTGTTCTTTCTTTCTTTCTTTCTTTCTTTCTTTCTTTGTTTGTTTGTTTTTCTCTTTCTTTTTTTTTTCTTTCTTTCTTTTTTTTAAGATTTATTATTATACGTAAGTACATTGTACCTGTCTTTAGATACGCCAGAAGAGGGCGTCAGGTCTCATTACAGATGTGACAGGCAGTGGTGGCGTATGCATGTAATCCCAGCACTCTGGGAGGCAGAGTTAGGTGGATTTCTGAGTTCGAGGCCAGCCTGGTCTACAGGGTGAGTTCCAGGACAGCCAGGGCTATACAGAGAAATCCTGTCTCGAAAAAACCAAAAATCCAAAAAAAAAAAAAAAAAAAAAAAAAAAAAAAAAACCCAAAAAAAACCAACAACAAAAATAAAACAAACAAACACAGTTGTGAGTGACCATGTGGTTGCTGGGATTTGAACTCAGGACCTTCGGAAGAGCAATCAGTGCTCTTAACCGCTGAGCCATCTCTCCAGCCCTTGTTTTGTTTTTCTTTTTTTCTTTTTTCTTGAGGGGGGGGGGGCGATTTCGAGACAGGGTTTTTCTGTGTAGCCCTGGCTGTCCTGGAACTCTGTAGACCAGGCTGGCTTCAAACTGAAGAGATCTGCCTGCCTCTGCCTCTGGAGTGTTAGGAGTAAAGGTGTGTTCCACATGAACATCTTAAACACTTTCAAGTATTCTGTCACCACCTTATCACAGCTCCACAGTTAAGTGTGGTTAGTCCTGTTGTATGTATAAGTGTTACAGGGAGGGTAAGGACTTTGTCTTAAATAACGTAGTACTGAGTAGCTTATTTCCAAATGTGCCTCTAAAACTTTCTTAAACTTTCCTAAGTGGATTTCCCTCTATGTGTAGCATGCATGTGAACAAAATATAAGTAATATTTATAAAGCCTGCCATTGAATGAAAGCACACTCTCTCCTCCCCCACCTATTTAGCTCCCCCTAGCCTGGAAATTGCTGTGTAGACCAGGCTGGCCTCAAACTCAGAGATCCACCTGCCTCTGCCTCCCAAGCGCTAGGATTCAAGGCTACACCACCACAGTCAGTGTCTTCCTTAACTCCTTTTAAAGTTCAGGGTACTTCCATAGGATTTGAGATCTAAATTCCTGTGTTTTCACAGAAGCATAGATATTCCAGGTAGAAAAAGAAATGTTTATAGAATCTTTCTTGTAATAGAGTAGGTTATATTTAATTTATTTTTGAAAATTAGGGCTCCATCAGATGAACTTTCCAGTTAACTGCTAGCATGTACTTGCTGTTTGGATGCTTGGGCTAACGGAGCCAGGCGCCTTGTGCTTGACTGTAATCCCATTTACATTGGAAATAGAGGCTGGGAGATCAGGAGTTCAGTGTGTCAACAGGAGACTTTATCTCAAGCGGGAGTGGGGAGCGTATCAGGTGAGGTGGTTCTCCTGGTAAGGTGATCATCACAGAGTGATAATTTGATTTCAGTCCCTGAGTCCTGCATGGTGGAAGGTATAAATAATAACTCCCAAAATTATCCTCTGACCACATCATTGCAGACACACTGAATAAAGGAACAATTTTTTATTTATTTATTTATTTATTTATTTATTTTTCCGAGACAGGGTTTCTCTGTGTAGCCCTGGTTGTCCTGGAACTCACTGTGTAGACCAGGCTGGCCTTGAACTCAGAAATCTGCCTGCCTCTGCCTCCCAAGTGCTGGGATTAAAGGCGTGCTCTACTCCACCCGGCTAAAATATTTTAATTGTTTTTTTTGGATTTTGCTTTTTTTTTTTTTTTCAAGACAGGATTTCTCTGTATAGTCCTGGCTATCCTGGAACTCACTCTGTAGACCAGGCTGGCCTCGAACTCAGAAATCCGCCTGCCTCTGCCTCCCAGAGTGCTGGGATTAGAGGCATGCGCCACCACACCTGGCGTTTTTTTTTTTTAATATTTATTTATCATATATATATACACCACTGATCTGTTCAGACACACCAGAAAAGGGAATAGGATCCCATTACAGATGGCTGTGAGCCACCATGTGGATGCTGGGAATCAACTCAGGACCTCTGGAAGAGCAGTCGGTTCTTAACCATCCCCTCTCCACCCCCCACCTCTACCTCCTTATTTTTTATGTCTATGAATGTTTTTCCTCAATGTATGTTTATGTACATCTGTACTTGATTCAGAGTCCTGAAAAGGGCATCGTGTCCCCCTAGAACTGGGTTGTAAGCCATTGTGTGGATGGTGGGGACAGAAGCTGGGCCCTCTGTAAGAGCAACAAGTTCTCTTAACCATGGACCCATCTCCTGTTCCTATTCCTGTTTTCAGAAGCCTGCATAAAAGTGATCAGGATTTATTTATACCAAATTATGAGAGAAAGCATACCCTTATCACCATCTTGTTGATTTTAATTTGGGGGGGGTGGTTGTCTCTTTTAGAGAGGGTCTACTGTGTACCTAAGACTCTGTTGCCTTGGTTTCCTGAATGCTGGGATTATGGGTTTACACCACAATGCCCAGCTTGATAGTTCAGCTAGTGATAATGGATTGCTGAATTAGCATTGTTACCTATATTTACAAAATACTTGAATTTTTTTTCTTTTTAAAGTATGTGTGTTTGTCTGTATATGTGAGTTGCAGGTGCCGTTAGAGATCAGAGATGTCAGATCCTTGAAGATGGGAGTTTTGGGTGTTGTGAGCCCCTTTATATGAGTGCTGAGAACTTGACGTGGTTCCTCTGAAAGGGCAGATGCACTCTTAGCATTGTTGAGCCACCTCCCCAGCTCCCCACAGTTTTGGTTTTTTTTTTCCTGAGGCAGGGTCACTAGCCCAGGCTGGCCTCAAACTCTATATAGACAAGGATGACTGAATTCTGATGCTCCTGAGTGCCGGGATTACAGGCATGGGCCACCATACCAGGTTTATGTGGTGGGTGTCCAGCCCATGGCATCACCTATGCTAGGCAAGCAATTACCAACTGAGCTGCACCCCAACCCAAAATCTAGTGTGCTCTGCACTGTGAAACAGCAGGTGTGCTGGGGTCATCCTGAAACATTCACATATGGACTTGATTTTAAACTTTCACTGAAAGGGACTTTAGAATCTGCACCGGTTCAGCTGCTAAAATAGATGTAGAGGTAGGGTCATAGATGGTTTTCCACAGTACCTCTCATAAGCCTCCTGCACACTCTCTGTCAGTCTGCCTCCTCCTCCTCCTCTTCCTCCTCTTCTTCCTCCTTTTCTTCTTCTTCCTCCTCCTTTCTCCTCCTTCCTTCTTCTCTCTTCTTTCTTCTCCTCTTCTCCTTCTTGTTCATCTTATTTTTATTTAAGATAGGGTTTCTCTGTATAGCCTGGCTATCCTGGAACTCAATCTATAAACCAGGCTAGCTTCAAGCTTCTGCCTCTCAAGGGCTGGGGTTAAAGGTGTGCATCACCACCCAGCACTGATACGATTTTTCAACTCACTGTTCCCTTTAATTTTTTTGTTTGTTTTTGTTTTGTTTTTTGTTTTTTTGAGACAGGGTTTCTCTTTGTAGCCCTGGCTGTCCTGGAGCTCACTCTGTAGACCAGGCTGGCCTCAAACTTAGAAATCCACCTGCCTCTGTCTCCCAAGTGTATTATATATATATATATATTTTTTTTTTTTGGTCCTTTTTTTTTAAATGCTGTCTCATGTTGCCCACAGCGCCATAAACTGACCATGCAGCTCTAGACTACTGTGAGGTACTTCCTACCTCCACCTCAGAAGTACCAGGATGATAGGTACTCACCACCATACCTAGCGATTTATTTTTATTCTCTGAGATGGGGTTTGTAACATAGCCCAAGCTGCCCTTCAGTGCCTGGGCTAAAGTGATCCTCTTGCCTGAGTTTCCAAGTAGCTGGGGTTGCAGACTTCAGTCCTTCCTCCATCCCTCCCTGTATAGGAGATCAAACCCATATCCTTAAACATACAAGGCAAAACATCAGACCCTGACTTAAATAACCAGTCTCTTCCCTAATAAACAAACAAAAGCCATCAAGAATAACTCTCGTCATTAGGGCCAATCTGATGCCTCAAAGAACCAAAGTGCTTGCTGTCAATCCTAACCTAAGTTTGATCTACATGGTGAAATGAGAGAGCCAACTCCCCAGAGTTATCTTCTGCCCCCCCCCCCCATCACTGTGACCTATGTCTGTTCCTTGCCCAATGTAAAACAAGTAGTAAATAGAAAAACTTTTCTAGCTGTAAGTGATTATAGAAGTCGGGCCTACGCTGTGATCTTAGCACATGGAGCAGGAGGGGTGAGTCAGGAGAAGCACTCCTGAGTCAAAGTCAACTTAGACTACTAGTAAGTGCTAATCTACCCAATGGGCTGTAACAGCATTCTGTCTCAGAAAAGACCTGGATCTGCTGGTTCAGGCCTGTAATGCCAGCTTTTGGCTAAGGCAGGAAGGTTGTTTATGAGTTCAGTTGTCTCCTAGTGAATTCCAGGTCAATCTGGGGTACATAGCAAGACCCTAAAAACATACAGTAAGTAATAACCCCTCCCCCCAAAAATGGTATAATGCATAGGTAGTATAACTAGTTACCAAAATGAGCAAAACGTTTGACTACAGTGATCTTGACACTGTGCACCTTTAGTCCCAACACTGGGAATCAGAGGCGGGAGCTCTCTTGTGAGTTGTGGTTAATCTTATCTGTGCAGTGTGGTCCAGGACAATAGGAGCACAAGACCCTGTCTCAAAAAACAGCAAAAGAATCCCACCAGACAGTGATGCTGATACCTTTAATCTTTAATCCCAGCACTGGAGTCAGAAACAGGCAGACCTGAGGTCCAGGCTAGTCAGGGCTACATAGAGTTCCTGCCTCAACAAAACCAAACCCCCACAAAACTGACTTTTGCAACTATAATTTAGAAGAGAACGGAGCATATTCATGTTTATAATATTAGAAAGCATTCATTCTCATACACACTCTCCCGTGTGCTTTCATTTCAGAAACAGCGAATCAGAAAATCAATGTCATGACACACTTTGTAACTTTTTTTAGTTAAAGGAACTTGGGAAGCCAGATGATGATAGCACACACTTTTAATCCTAGCACACTGAGAGGCAAAGGCAGGTGGATCTCTGTGAGTTCAAAGCCAGCCTGGTCTACAGAGTTGTACTCCAGCACAGCCAGGGCTATACAGAGAATCCTTGTCTTGAAAAAGTACACAAGGCCCGAGTAATGCACTATACCTGAATTTAATCTTCATATGCATATTACACAATTGTACATGAACAGGAACTCACACACACACACATACATCCCACAGGATTGACTAACTTGTTCAAGGCCATATAGAGCATTGGTACTTGAACCCAGATATACATGCTCAACCACCAGCCTATTAACTGAAAATAATTTACACAAGTTCAACTGTTCAAAAATAGGGCTGGAGAGCTGGCACAGCGGTTAAGAGCATTGACTGCTCTTCCAGAGATCCTGAGTTCAATTCCCAGCAACCACATGGTGGCTCACAACCATCTGTCCATCTTTAATGGGATCTGATGCCCTCTTCTGGTGTGTCTGAGGACATCGACAGCCTACTCATATACATAAATAAATTTTAAAATTTTAAGGAAAAAAACAAAACAAAAAACTTTTCTTTTGCTCTCTAGTCTCAGATCACTGGTTCTTTTCAGTTCATGTAGACTATGAAACAGCTAATTTTCCTAGACAGCTAGAAGCTGGAGAAGAAACAGCCAGGTAAAGCCCAATTATTAAGTCAGGCCGGGAACCATAGTTACAAGGCTTTTCTGCCATCAGCAAATAGTCCCCTTGACTCTGATATTGTGTTTCAATAATAAATTTCCTGACCATTGCAGAAGTAAAATTGTTTAAATAGAATGTCTTTATTCCTGTTTCCCAGCTGTGATGGTTCATATATGATTGGCCCAGGGAGTGACCCTATTAGGAGGTGTGGCCTTGTTGGAATAGGTGTGTCACTGTGGATGTGGGCTTAAGACCCTCACCCTAGTCTTCCTAGTGGAAGTCAGTATTCCACTAGCAGCCTTCAGATGAAGATGTAGAACTCTCAGCTCCTCCTGCACCATGCCTGCCTGGATGCTGCCATGTTTCTGCCTTGATGACAATGGACTGAACCTCTGAGCCTGTAAGCCAGCGCCAATTAAATGTTGTCTTTTATAAAACTTACAGCCTGGCAGTGGTGGCACATGCCTTTGATCCCAGCACTTGGGAGGTAGAGGCAGGTGGATTTCTGAGTTCGAGGCCAACCTGGTTCCAGGACAGCCAGGGCTACACAGAGAAACCCTGTCTCAAAACAAAAACAAAAACAAGCAAAAAAAAACTTGCATTGGTCATGGTGTTTGTTCACAGCAGTGGAACCCCAACTAAGACACCAACTTTCTCTCCTTTCCTCCTTCCTTTCATCCTTTTTTCCTTCATTCATTCCTTTCCTTTTTTCTTCAATCCTTCCTTCTTTCTTTTTTTTTTTTTTTTTGAGACAGGGTCTCACTGTATAGCCTTGGTTAGTCTAGAACTCATAGAGATCTGCCTGCCTCTTCCTCCTGAATGATGGAATAAAAAAATTACCATCACTTTAAAAAGTGATCACAGCCGGGCGGTGGTGGCGCATGCCTGTAATCCCAGCACTCTGGGAGAGGCAGGCAGATTTCTGAGTTCGAGGCCAGCCTGGTCTACAGAGTGAGCTCCAGGACAGCCAGGGCTACACAGAGAAACCCTGTCTTGAAAAAGCCAAATCCAAAAAACAAAAACAAACAAACAAAAAAAAAACCCAAAAAAAAAGTGATCACAATAAAAAAAGGAAAACTTTTAAAATGAAAAGCCATTAGAGCATGCCATTTTCCTGTCAGCCAACCCCAGCTTACCTGTGGCAGATGGGAAGAGGGGGCTTAGACTTGGTTATTTAATTGAATTCTCAACCATGCAGCCTATAGTTTTGCTGTTTGGTGTGAGAACAGCTATCTGGATAGCTGACTCTGGGCTCAGACCCAAGATCCTCCTGTCTCAGCTGCCACATCCGACTTTACAATACTGTCTTGACAGAGTTACAAAGCTAGGACTTCACACATACTAGGCAAGCACTCTAGCACTGAGCTTCATCTTCAGTGGATCCCTGCTGGTGACGTTGCCCCATGCCACAACTGGAATACTTCTGTGGCCAGGGTGGTACTTGATACAAGTTATTTGTTTACAGGTAGCTTTTGAAAATGGCTGCCTCTCATTACAGCGGGCTTACAGCTGTTGCTGATGTAATTAAAGATCTAGACACTCAGATAGCAGTAAGTAAATTCCTTGAGGCTGCCATGAGCAGAACTTGGTGAATGTGCTTCTGGTCTTGACACCACAGCTGATGTCCACACAGCCAGTCTAATGGCTCTACGATTTAGGAGTTGTGGCTGCTTCAGGCAAGGGCCTTGGCACGTCTTGAAGAATGCTAAAACACAAAGAAGTAGTTTGTTACTGGTAAAGCAGAGCTCTTAATAGTTACTAAAAGTTGTGTTTATTGGGCAGAACCCTGCCTTGTACTTAAGCATGTTTCGGAATGCTTCAACATGTTTTGAAGTGAACTAATTGTTTTCTTAAGCTTTGTGACTGGGATTCACGTATTTGATTGTGCTTCTGTTTATTTGAATTTAACATTTGATACTTAAAATAATGCATGTAAGTACTTAACCCAATATTCTGCTTGTATGAATTCCTCAAAAATGCCTTACTTATTCTAGTTCACTTTTTAAAATAAGATTGCTGATTTCATTTACTTTTTTCCTTATTTCAATTTTGTGAACTATTTCATTTCCGTTTTGGAGACAAGATGGTTTCTAAAAACCAGGTGAGAGCAATGAAATTCTTTATTCCCTCCATGTTAATGTCACCATCAAGAGGTCACCCTTTCAGAGAAGACTCAAAGTCTGGGGCTGGAGAGATGGCTCAGCGGTTAAGAGCACTGACTGCTCTTCCAAAGGTCCTGAGTTCAAATCCCAGCAACCACATGGTGGCTCACAACCATCCATAATGAAATATGGTGCCCTCTTCTGGTGTGTCTGAAGACAGCTACAGTGTACTTACTTATAATAAATCTTTAAAAAAAAAAGACTCAAAGTCTGACAGATTTCATGTTACTTTCAAAACTCAGGTGTCCCTAGAGTAACTCTGTCTCTGTTTTCCTTCCACAGTTGATTGGCCTTGGTCCTCACAGCTCTAAAAAGAAGCAGGATCTTGATAAGCTCTATGAGCTGAAGTCTAAAGCACTGCAGATTATGAACCAGTTTGGCCCCTCAGCGCTAATCAACCTCTCCAGTTTCTCATCTATAAAACCAGAGCCAGCCAGCACCCCGCCACAAGGCTCCATGGCCAATAGCACCACGGTGGGGAAGATAGCAGGCACTCCCGGGACAGGTGGTCGTCTCAGCCCAGAAAACAACCAGGTACCTCAGCCTGTCTTCCTCAGAGCTCCCTCTCTAATTTGACCCTATGCATACAGAGATGGACATTGTCAGGAGGTCATTTTTTTAAGATTTATTTATTTATTTCATTTATATGAGTACATTTCACTGTCTTCAGACACATGAGAAGAGGGCATCAGATCCCATTACATATGGTTGTAAGCCACTATGTGGTTGCTGGGATTTGAACTCGACCTCTGGAAGAGCAGTCAAGCAGTCAGTGCTCTTAACTACTGAGCCATCTCGCCAGCCCTACAGTGTCAGTTTCTACTCTGTTATACATGGCTGCATATGTGTATGTATGTATATCCATATAAACACGTGTAATAACAAACTTTCATACGGCAGGTAGCTAGAGTTTTGGCTTTATTTTGTTGAGCTAGTGTTTTAGTCTGTAGCCCAGAGTGACTGAATCCCCAGTCACTATGTGGCCCTAGCCAGCCTCAGGTCATAGGTAATCCTCTTGCCAAGCTGTGGGATTATAGAAATAAACCATCACACTCAGCAGTAGCAGATATTTTATGAGTTATCTATACAGCATAGCTATCTATATATTATAGTATAGAATCTATACTGTGTATAGCTCCTTATTTGTAAAAGGAGTCTTCTCTTCAGTTGCTCCTTCTTGTGGTTTTTACTGCTGCCATCACTGTCAGCAGGGATTCCCTCTTTGTACCTGTGACCCTGATTCCACCTTATAGAGCAACAAGAAAAGAAGAATACCTTTGCCTTGGATCTTGATGGCTACATAGGATGGTTGAGGAGCAGTTCAAGGGAGTGGGTAGAAGGACTGGCCAAGCTGCCTGGGGAAGGAAGGGTTGGCTGAACAGAGACTAGCCTGTGTTATCTCTGGAAGCCACTGGAAAAGAGCAAGAGAAAGTGGGTGTGGAAGACACACCTGTGATCCTGCCACTTGTCAGGTGGTAGGAGAAAGGTCGGGTGAGGGAGCCTCTATTCCAAAACAAGTTCAGGACCCTGTCTCGAAAAACCAGAGGACCACCAAGATGGCTCAGCCAGTAAAGGCACATGCTGCAGAGCTTGGTAATCCAAGTTCAGTCCCCAAATCTATGATGGAAGGACAGATCCTAGTTCCTCAAGTTATCCTCTTACTTCCACATATGCATTGTGGGGGGCATATGTAAACACAGACACATGCCTAACTACTGTAAAGAAAAGTCTTTAGTCCCAGCACTTGGAAGGCAGAGAGCCAGCCTGGTCTGCAGAGTGAGCCCCAGGACAATCAGAGCTACATTGTGAGGACCTATCTCATAAAAAGGGCTTGGGG
Organism: Apodemus sylvaticus; assembly: GCF_947179515.1. Lineage (NCBI taxonomy): Eukaryota > Metazoa > Chordata > Mammalia > Rodentia > Muridae > Apodemus > Apodemus sylvaticus. The sequence continues at coordinate 145,825,513 of NC_067474.1, forward strand.
GGCACACTGTTTGTCTTTGTTTCTATTTGTGGTGCTGGGGATCTACTGTAGGATCAAGCCAGGCAAGCAGTCTACAGCTAAACTGAATCTTTAGCTCCCTCACCATGTTCTAATGCAATCTAGTGTGGCATGCCTTTCCTTAGAAAGGAGGGCAAGCACTCTAGCTTATGTATTGTTTCCGTATGCACAGATGGCCACATGCAGGTTGCCCTCACAGAACTTTTAGATTTTCTTTTTTTTTTCTTTTCTTTTCTTTTCTTTTCTTTGTTTTTTTTTTTTTTTTTTTTTTTTTTTTGATTTTCAAGACAGGGTTTCTCTGTGTAGCCCTGGCTGTCCTGGAACTCACTCTGTAGACCAGGCTGGCCTCGAAGTCATAAATTCACCTGCCTCTGCCTCCCAAGTGCTGGGATTAAAGGTGTGCGCCACCACTGCCGCCCAGCAGATTTTCTTTTTCCTTTCCCTTTCCCTTTCCCTTTCCCTTTCCCTTTCCCTTTCCCTTTCCCTTTCCCTTTCCCTTTCCCTTTCCCTTTCCCTTTCCCTTTCCCTTTCCCTTTCCCTCCCCCTCCTGCTCCCCTCCCCTCCCCCCTATCCCCTCCCCCCTCCCCCCTTCCCCCTTTCCCTTCCCCTTCCCTTTCTTTTTTTATTTTTATCTTATTTTTATTTTTTGATGGGGAGAGGGTTGTTTTGACACAGAGTTTCTCAGTGTAGCCCTAGCTGTCCTGGAACTTGCTTTGCAGGCCAGGATGGCCTCGAATTTAGACATCTACCTGCCTCCACCTACCTGATGGCTGAGATTAAAGATCTGTGCCACTGTGCCCTGCTGGAACTGTTCGCTAGATGCAGAGGAGAGTGTGGAAGACGGGTCTGCATGAGCTGCTGGCAGTTAGATGCTGGCCTCTGCTCTAAACTGCTCTCCCCTCTCTCCCTCCCATGACAGCTTCTGTCTGGATTGTATCTTTGTAGCTGGTCCACAAGGGAGGGCTGTCTGAATGAGACTAAACCCAGCAATTGACAGCCTATCTTCTGTAGCCATGATAGATTTGCTTCCTTAATACTTATGAAAACTCTTTCCCCAATTCACTGTAGGTATTGACCAAGAAGAAATTACAAGACCTAGTAAGAGAAGTGGATCCTAATGAGCAGCTGGATGAAGATGTGGAAGAGGTAAGGTAGATTTGAGTCCAAAGACCTCGGGTCCCTGCAGTTGAGGCACCATGGTGAGTTAGGAGCAGAGTGGGGTCTGGGAGATGGCTCAGCAGTTTAGAGCATTTACTGATCTTTATGAAGACACCAGTTTGGCTTCCAACACTTTAACCAGGCCGCTTACAACTGCCTTAACTCCTGCTGTAAATAATCTGATGCTGTCTTCTGGCTTCTTGGGGCATCCTCACACACAGTCATATACATACACCTACATGGATACATACAAAGTAAAAAGGTGGGCGGAGGCGAGTTGGCATTTAAGAGCCCTTGCTCCTACAGAGGACACTCTTTCAGTTCCCAGCACCCACGTGGTAGCTTACACCCATCCACGACACCAGGTCCAGGGGATCTGATGCACACTTTGACTTATGCAGGTACAAGTATACACATGCAAAATACTTGTAAACAGAAAATAAAATTTAAAAATCTAAAAAAAAAAATGTTTTTTAAATAAAAATACATTTCATGCAAGGCTCCTCTTCCAGAGGACCTGAGTTCAGTTCCCAGCACCCACACAGCCGCTTACAACTGTCTTTAATTCTAGATTGAGGAGATCTGACACCGAGCCTCCTTAGGCACCACGTACAGAGATGTACATGTAAGCAATGCATACATGTATATAGGAGGGAAAGGGAGATGGTAGGGAGCAGTTTTAAAAGTAAACAAAAATAAAAAGAGCTCAGGATTTGAACTTAAATTAACCCTTAAAGCTGAGTCCTGTCTCCACTACTTGCTGGTTACACAGCCCTGAGCAGGTTGGTCTTAGTCTTGCCATCTTCCTTTACTTTTTTTCTTTAAGAATTATTTATTTTAGCTGGGTGGTGGTGGCGGCGGCGGTGCACGCCTGTAATCCCAGCACTCTGGGAGGCAGAGGCAGGCGGATTTCTGAGTTCGAGGCCAGCCTGGTCTACAGAGTGAGCTCCAGGACATCCAGGGCTACACAGAGAAACCCTGTGTCGAGAGAAAAATAAAAATAAAAAAAAAAGAGAATTATTTATTTTATGTATGTGAGTACACTGTAACTGTCTTCCAACACAGCAGAATAGGGCATCAGATCCCATTACAGATGGTTGTGAGCCACCATGTAGTTGCTGGAAATTGAACTCAGGGCCTCTGGAAGAGCAGTCAGTGCTCTTAACCGCTGAGCCATCTTTGTAGACCTTGCCATCTTCCTTTACTGTCTGGGGATAAAGGTCTAGTGGGATGACAGCTGGACGGTTAAGAGCACTTGCTACACAAGCATGAGAGCTAAAGATCAGATACCAGAACCAGGGTGAGAAGGTAGGCACTTCTTGGGACTGTAACTCCAGCTCTACAAGGAGCATAGACAGATGGATTCTCAGTATGCTAAGAAAGGGTCAGTTCAGAGAGAGAGATTGCCTCATAGAAATGGGCTGAGATGGATGGAGGATACTTGGTGTCCTAATTAAGCCCCCCAAAGGCTCTAGAGAAATGGGTGAGACATTGTGAGCACTTGATGCCCTTACAGACAACCCAAGTTTGATTCCCAGCAGCCATGTCAGGCAGCTCTCAACCACCTGTAACTCCCAATGCCAGAGGATCTGACACCCTCTTAGATCTTCTGATCTCCTTCAGCACCTGCACATAGATAAATGTGTGGTGGTACATACCTTTATCCAGCACTTGGGAGTCAGAGGCAATCCTGGAGTGAGTTCAAGACCAGCCTGGTCTACATTGCAAACTCCAGGCCAGCTGTGGCTGTATAGTGAGACACTTTCTCAAAAATGCAAACAGCCAGGCATAGTGACTCATGCCTTTAATCTTAACCCTTGGGGGGTAGAGGCAAGCAGATCTCTGAATTCAAGGTCAATCAGGGACACACAGTGAGATATTGTCTCAAAAATATATGAAACAAGTATTTTTTTATTTTTATTTATTTATTTATTTATTTATTTTTGGTTTTTTGAATTTGGTTTTTTTGAGACAGGGTTTCTCTGTATAGCCCTGGCTGTCCTGGAACTCACTTTGTAGACCAGGCTGGCCTCGAACTCAGAAATCCACCTGCCTCTGCCTCCCAGAGTGCTGGGATTACAGGTGTGTGCCACCACCACCCGGCCAAACAAACAAATCTTAAAAACAAATTTTAAAATGATTGAGGATACACTGGGTATGAAGTCACATGCCTATAATCCCAGTATTTAGGAAGTAGAGGCAGGAGAATTAGGAGTTCAAAGCCATCCCAGACTACATAAGACCTTGTCTAAGGGCTAAAAAGATGGCTCAGTGGTTAAGAGCACTGCATGTTCTTCTAGAGGTCCTAAGTTCAATTCCCAACAATACATGATAGCTCACAACCATCTGTAATGGGATCTGATGCCCTATTCTGGTGTGTACTATATATACACACAGAATACTCATACATACATAAATAAAAATTAAAAAAAATAAGATAAAATAAAAAAGACCCTGTCTGATGGGCCATGTGTGGTGGTGCATGCCTTGGTCCCAGTACTCCAGAGGCAGAGGCTGAAGGAATCTCTGTAATTTCAAAGCCAGCCTGCTCTACAGAGCTAGGTCCAGGTCAGCCAGGGCTATACAGAGAAACACTGTTTTTTTTTTTTTTTTTTTGGTTTCTTGAGACAGGGTTTCTCTGTGTAGCCCTGGCTGTCCAGGAACTCACTCTGTAGACCAGGCTGGCCTCGAAGTCAGAAATTCGCCTGCCTCTGCCTCCCAAGTGCTGGGATTACAGGCATGCGCCACCATGCCCAGCTACCCTGTTTCAAAAAACAAAAACAAACAAAAACAAAAGAGCAAGTAAAAGCTGTCTTGTGCCAACAGTGAGTAATCAGGGATCACCATTATTTCATGATTAAATGAAGAGAAGGCAGAGGGGCAGGGAATGTAGAAAGGACAGCATATGCACAGAGAGGCCCAAGCTACCCTTGTTCTTAGTGATGTGTTCGCCCTCCTCACTCCACTCCCACACCGGCCCAGATGCTGATTCCAGCCAGTAATAGAAAACCTGGCGAAATGTGAGACTCAGGAAGCACACAGTTGTCCCAGCAACAGGAGCCTGCCCTGCCAGTGCTGTGCTCACTCTCCCATTCCCCTCTCCAGATGCTGCTACAGATCGCTGATGATTTTATTGAGAGTGTGGTGACAGCTGCCTGCCAGCTCGCTCGACACCGCAAGTCCAGCACACTGGAGGTGAAAGATGTCCAGCTACATTTAGGTATGTGGTTTCATTCCTCCCTGAAGTAGCTCCGTGACTAGTTCATAGGACCTGTGACAAATGTCAGAGAAACCTTCATGCCAGGACCAGACCTTTAGGTCTGGAATTTACCATTCAGAAGCAGTGCCTAATAGAAGCAAGAAAGGCCTTTGTGGAGGGGGATGCCCCAGGACATCAGATTTAAGACAGTCCTCCACGTTCCATCTGCACTACAGCTCCGCACTTGACTTCTCAGAGTCTGTCTCCATTTCATAAAGTGAGCATCGTGATCTCTTCCTTGACGATTATATTTATGAATTGGAAAAAAAGGCATATTCTACAACTGAACACAAGTTACTCTCATAATATTTATGTGCATCAGATGTAATATATAATGATCACTAAATTACTAAATTTCTGTTGAGGGCCAAGCAGACAGCTCAGCGGATAAGAGTACTTGCATGAGACCTCTGTGCAGTCGCCAGCACCCGCATCAAAAGTCAGCGCTGTGCGTCATCCCTCCATCCCCCGTAATCAGAGCCCTAGGAGGGTTGCTGGGGCTTGCTGGCCGCCAGCCTGGCTGCAAACAGTGTGTTTCAGGTCCACTGACAGATCCTATCTCAGAAGAAGGTGCAGAGTCAGAGAGGAAGACACCAGATGTCCTCTGACCCACAGGCACACAGGAGTACATGTACCACATACCTACATGCGTGTATAACACACACACATAACTTCAGTTTGATTTAAGTAGTTGGTCTGTCTAGAATAAAATAAATTTTATAAAACAAACCCTGTTTTCTGTGCTCTGAGAACACTAAAGGAGTAATAAAAGGACCCACTTATATACAATTAGGGACAAGTTAGGAGCCAGAGTTTTAGGCCTGTAATACTGTATTCAATGTCTATTTTATATTTTAAAGAAATATCATATTATAATTAAATATGAAGATAGGGTAAAATATAGCAAAGAACAATGAGGGGCTGGAGAGATGGCTCTGTGGGTAAGAGCACTGACTGCTCTTCCAAAGGTCCTGAGTTCAATTCCCAGCAACTACATGGTGGCTCATAGTCATCAGCAATGAGATCTGATGCCCTCTTCTGGTGTGTCTAAAGACAGCTACAGTGTACTTACATATAATAATAAATAAATCTTTAAAAAAAAAAAAAAGAAAGGAATAATGGTGTCTGGGTAAACCCATCTGAATGTGATTTATTCTCTAAGTGTATAGGTATACTGTTTTTTTTTTAAAGAAAGGGTCACCTCCCAGGACAGCTAGAACTTGTTACAAAGAGAAACCTTGTCTTGAAAAACAAAAAAAGAAAGAAAGAAAGGGTCACTTTTACCTGGAACTCATAGAGACCCACCTGCCTCTTCCTCCCTACTACTGGAACTAAAATGATGTGTCACCGTATCTGGCCAAAAATAAAATAAATAAAAACATAATAAAGATTTTGAAGCTGGTTGGTGGTGGCGCATGCCTTTAGTCCCAACACTTGGGAGGCAGAGGCAGAGGCAGGCGGATTTCTGAGTTTGAGGCTACCCTGGTCTGCAAAATGAGTTCCAGGACAGCCAGGGCTACACAGAGAAGTCCTGTCTCAAAACAAACAAGATTTTGAAACCGTAAGAAGTAAGCCAGGCAGTAGCCAGCAGAGTGTCACCATCCCAGCACTTCAGAGGCCAGCACAGGCAATTAGGTCCCTGAGTTCAGCTCTAGTCTAGGAGGCATATTAATTACACTTTGCCTCAAAACTATAAGAATGGGCCTGGGGGGGGGGGGAAGAATGGGCCTGGGAAGAAGCCTCAGTGGTTAAAAGCCTATGTTACTCTTTCCTGAGTCCCAGAGTCAGCTTCTTGATCCACCTCAGGTGACTCCCTGTAACTCAAGCTCCAGGAAATGCCATGCCCTTGTCTGGCCTCTGTGGTACCTACATACACTCACACAAACATACACATAAATAAAACACTGCATAAAAGTAAAAGCTAGAGAGATAGATGGCTCAGTGGTTAAGAGCAATGGATGCTCTTCCTCAGGTTTGATTCCCAGCACCCACATGTTGCCTCATAACCGTTTTTATCTCCAGATCCTGGGAACCTAGCACCCTCTTCTAGCCTCCTTGGGGACAAGCTTGCACACCTTATACATAAAGTGACTGGGCGGTGGTGGCGCACGCCTTTAATCCCAGTACTTGGGAGGCAGAGGCAGGAGAATTTCTGAGTTTGAGGCCAGCCTGGTCTACAGAGTGAATTCTAGGACAGCCAGGGCTACACAGAGAAGCCCTGTCTGGGGGGGGGAAGGGGGGGAGACGGGACGACATGCACATAAAATTAACATTACTAAATAATATTTTTTAAAATGAAAATTAAAACGGTTAAAGGCCTTGAGGATATAGCTCAGTGGTAGTGTTTGCCTAGTGTGTACTAAACCTGGTGCTAAAAACAATGAAGAAATCTAGAGAGGCCATGTATGTATAATCAGATGTATGTATAATCAGAGTCCAGGCCTGTCTTTGAGGCTTGTCGCAGCTACATTGCCTGTGTGGCTGGTGCCTCAGCTCTGTGCTGGTGTCTTCTTTGCAGAGCGCCAGTGGAACATGTGGATCCCTGGATTTGGCTCTGAGGAAATCCGACCCTACAAAAAAGCTTGTACCACAGAAGCTCACAAACAGGTGAGGAGCCTGGGGCAGCCAGGACTGGTCCCTAGAACTACATCTCAGAGGGAGTACAAACCACTGCCTCCTGGAATGTCAGTCCCCTGCGCAGCCAGCTTCCCTGCACCAGAGGTCAGAGGTCAGGGGAAGCTCTGCCCTAGCTTCCCTCCTGCTGCGCTCTGCAAGCTCTTTCAGTTTTCATTTAGAGCACTTGATTCAAGATCTCCTGTGGGCACACCCACCTGCTCTCTCACTGAAAACCAGCCTGGCATGCCATACACCACCCAGGTCAGAGGAAGAAGTACGCCAGGCTCTGCCTGACATTCCGGATTATGTTCCACATTAGCTGCTGTCCTCTGCCCTTCTTGACAGTGTGAGGATATCATTTTTGTTCAAGAACCAGTTGTCGCCACCCTTAGACCAATAAGGGTCCTGGGCTCCCAGTAACAAGCCTGGCATCCTTTCTGTTGTGATCTCAACAGCTGCCCTGCTGGCAAAAGCGAGCCACACATGAGGACAGCAGGCATAGCTGAGCAGGCAGGTCTCTTTCCGGGCCTGGGCCCAGTGGCCTCTGCAAACCATCTCTGCAGACCCTGTGTGCTGCTCCCTGTGTATAGACTGTGCTTCTAGCTAGTGGCATCTGGATGAGGCAGAAAGCTGACTCTGACCCATATTAACTGCTCATCTCTGTCTCCTTTCAGAGAATGGCATTGATCCGGAAAACAACCAAGAAATAACACAGGGAACGGTCAGGGAATGGACGACATGTATGTGGAGATACTTGAGCTGAGACCTCAGCCATCTCATCCTTGGATTTTTTTTTAAATGCTTTACAGAGAAGCATATATTTTTTATTAACAGTGCAGCAATATCTATAATGACTGAGAAGATCTGCCAAAAGAATAAAGCCTCCTACCCCACCTTCTGGTCCCTTTTCCCTGCCGTCTAAAGAGAAGCAGCGTTACCTACTGGAGAAGATTTTGCCTGTGCTTTATTATATAAGTGATTGGCCGTAGGAAGAGCATTTTGGTCGTGTTGGGTGAGACAGTGTTAGCAGGTTTGTAGAGGGTTTGTCTCCTCCTTCCCCTGTCCCTGTACTTTGTAATGTCAGTGTTTATATGAATATGAACTTGATTTGCTTTTCCAGAATAAAGGAGTTATTAATTGAAGACACAGGGTGCATAGCTGAGAGCCTTTGAAATGCCAGGGTCCCGGCAAGGCTGGGAGCACTGCAATCAGCAGGGGGCAGCACAGGCAGAGATGGGGTGAGAGAAAGCGGCAGGGATTCCCCACTGTTCTACTCCAAAGGAACAAGCTAGCAGTAGGAGTCGGAGCACTCTCTGCCACCAGACACGGTGAACTCTGCGAAGCCCCAAAATAAACAAGCATTCTAGTTTTGATAATGTTAGCGTCCCTAGGACCTTTTTGTGTGTGTGTGTGCATGTATGTGTGTGTGTGCTTTGAGGCAAGCTCTCGGGTAGGCCAGGCTAGCTTCAAACTTGATATCTTGCTGAGGCTATCCTTGAACTGACCCTCTCGGTGAGCTGAGACCGCAGGTGTGCATCATCACGTCTGGCTTTTTGGAGCCCCTATGGACCTCTCTGTATCTCCGGAGAAGATTGTGTTCATCCTTGTCCCTGAGGAAGGATGTGACTGACTTGGGGAAGTCCCGTTGCTGGGATTCTGTCATCGGAGGAAAGCAGGCCCTGTGGCAACAGCAGGATCTTCTTCCCAGTCATCATCCTGACCACGCCTAGCACAAGCCTTGTGGATCGTCAGGGCTATGGGCTTAGGGGAAGGTGGCTGCTCTACCCAGGGGCTGCAGCACAGCCACACCTACCTTTGTCCCTACGTTGGTCATCTTCCTCCTGAGGCTTGGTCCAAGACATGACACAGTTCACAGGTCTGAGGAGTTCAAAGGCCATACTGATGTTGCCATTTTCTTGGCTGAGGTTTGAGCCTGGAGAGTCTGCAAGGGGACAACCACCTTCTTCACGGGTCACACCTGACTCTGAGCTTCTGGATCTGCAGCCCAGCTTCAGGATGAGGATGTTGGAGGGTCTAAACTTTCTCTATGGTGACATCAGACAGCAGAAAGGTCCCACTGAGTCCCGATAGGAACAAGTAACTGATGCCAGCAGCCAAGAAGGAATCTGGAATGACTCTTGAGTCCTCTTTGCAGGACAGAAAGGGACAAGGGAATTGGGGAAGTACAATGGACAGAGGGACTCACAGGAGTCTCGTTCAGCTGTGTGACAGGTAGGTGGCTTCCTCTGTCTCAGTCTTACTGTCTTGTCAGCACACTGAAGGGCTGTTCATGTCTCTGTAAGCTGTGCCCATGCCTCCAGTAGGCAGGAGCCATAATAAAAGGAAGAAAGGGGCGGACAGTCCTCAGATGCAGTGTGTGCCTTCATTCTGGCATCTCAGGCATTGGAGCCCTTGGTTCGGGGAGCTGTGTCGGCAGCATGCTATTCTTGGCTTCCCACCCAATTCACTTGAACAGTGTCTTTGGTTTTTTAAGGTAGGGTTTCTCTATGTAGCTCTGGCTATTCTAGAACTTACTCTGTAGACCAGGTTGGCCTAGAACTCAGAGATCTGCCTACTCTGCCTCTTAAGTGCTGGAGCTAAAAGTGTGCGCCAGCACTGCCTGGCTGAGCAGTGTCTTAACTGCTGAGACGTGGGAAAGATTGCATTAGACAGGATGATATGGCCCATTCTGCTTCTCTGCAGAATGTGTGTGCATGTATGTGTGTGCTTGTATATGTGTACGCATGCTTGAGCATGTGTGTGTGTGTGTCTGTCTGCTCGCATGCTCATGTGTACTCACAGATGCATGTTCACATGTATATGTGGAGGCCACAGAAAAACCTCAGGTGTCATCCTCAGGAATGTCATCTCCCTACTTTGGGACTGGTTCTCTCTTTTGGACTCAAACCTACCAATTAGGCTAGACTGGCTATCCAAGGATTCTCCTGTCTACACTTCCCCACTACTGGGATTACAAGTGTGTACTACCAGACCCAGCATCTCTATGTAGGTTCTGGGCATCAAACTCAGGTCCTCTTGCTTTTAGGACAAGCATCTAGCTATCTCCCAAGCCCTGGTTACCGGCTTGATTGTTTAGTTGTCGTTGTCTTGAAGAAAACAGATTTATAGAATACACTGCAAGGAACAGCAGGCTGAATACTATCTAGCATGCCACCAGCCTTGTTTCCGTTTTTTTGAGACAGGATCTGTAGCCTAGGTTAATGTTGAATTTGTTATGTGTCTAAGATCCAGCTGCCTCCATGCCCAAGTGCTGGGATGAGAGGTGTGTACTACCAACCTTGCAGGCTGTCACCATCCCACACAGAGCAGCTGTGACTACCTGCAGTTGTCCCCAAGATCAGGTCTGCCAGCGTTTCTCATAGAAGGAGGGGGGTGAGAAGGGTCACTGGACCCTCATCAAGGATTCTAACCTGCCTCCTCACAAGCCGCCTGCTACTCTGCTCTAGCCACATGTGGTCCTGGGGAGTGCTGGAAGGGCAGCCAAAGGGAAAACTCCACCTCTGCTGTTTGGGAGAGGTTGCCACCATGCTGGGGTGGGACTTTTCAGTGATGCAGCTATTTGGTGGTCACCCGTGTCCTGTAAGCCAAATAAACTCATTGGTTCACCAAGATAGACTTGGGTGGAGTTGTTCTGTCCTTGGCGCCCTGCCTAGACTAAATAGACATCAGGGAAAAACTAATGCACTTGAAGGGACAAGGAAGGGTAGCAGATTCTGAGAGGATAGGATTGTGGAGAGTCGGTGTCAAGCATTTCCCCAAAAGAACTAAAGTTAGTAAGAGGCTGGGGTCTCAGTGGAGCAGCTGTAGCCACCCGAAGGAAGGAGCAAGGTGTTTTCCAAAAGGTATTTGAGGCCTGGCTGGATGGCTCAGTGGGAAAAGGGTTCGGCCATGCAAACCTGTCAACTTAAATTCAGTCCCTAGAAGTCATGTAAAGGGAGAGGGGAGAAGCAGGCAGACAATAATGTTTTTCAAACTGTACACAGATGGGTCTTTTGCCTGATATATGTCATGCAGTGTCCATGGAGGACAGAAGAGGGCGTCAGGTCCCTGGGAGCACAGTTAGAGATGACTGTGAGCTGCTATATGGGAGCTAGGGATTGAATCTGGGTCCTCTGGAAGAGCAGGTCATCTCTTCAGTCCCAAGTAAATAATGTTGTCTTTGTTTGTTGAGACAGGGTCTCGCTCTGTAGACCAGACTGGCCTTGAATTTGCAGAGATCTCACCAGTCTCTGTCTCCCGGATGGTGGAATTAAAGGAATGTGCCAAGATGCTTGGCCTAAATAAATAAAATTTAAAACATATTTGGGCTGGGCTGTAGTGGCGCACGCCTTTAATCTCAGCACTTGGGAGGCAGAGGCAAGTGAATCTCTGTGAATTTGAGGACAGTTTGGTTTACATAGAAAAATCCTGAGAAACCATATCTCAAAGAGAAAGAGAGAGGGGGTAGAGAGACCCTCTGTAGCTGGCCTTAAATTCATGACCTTCCTCCCTCAGCCTACTGAGTGGATGAAATTACAGATACACATTACTATGCCGGCTTGTTTGTTTGAGTTGTTGAATAAAACTTGGACTCCCTCCTCTGAACCCAAAATAATGAGTCCAAGAAAGAATTGTGATATTCAAGATTGGCATATGGGGGCTGGAAAGATGGCTGGAAGACCCTGGTTGGATGCTGAGCCCTCATATGGCAGCTCGCCTTGCAAACCTGAACCGATCCAGAGGAGGGCACAGCCCCCACACACACACATGCTGGGAAAGCTGCAGCCTTTGGGGCTACATCTTCACAATGCAGACACACACTGGAGCCACTTGGAGTCACCAAGATTTCCTCACACCAATGCAGCTTGCCAAGGTGGGCCAAAGCCTTGAAGTATGAGGCAGAGCATGCTTTGGGCCAGGGGGTGGCTGGTGGCTTAATCCCAGTGCTCAGGAGACAGAAGCAAGTGGATCTCTGAGTTCAAGGCCAACCTGGTCTATAGAAAAAAGGGCTGGGGCTGGAGAGATGGCTCAGTGGTTAAGAGCACTGACTGCTCTTCCAGAAGTCCTGAGTTCAAATCCCAGCAACCACATGGTGGCTCACAACCATCCTTAACAAGATCTGACGCCCTCTTCTGGAGTGTCTGAAGACAGCTACAGTGTACTCACATATAATAAATAAATAATTCTAATAAATAAATCTTTAAAAAAAGAAAAAAGAAAGAAAAAAGGGCTGGAGAGATGGCTCAGCAGTTAAGAACATCAGTTTATCTTCCAGAGGTCCTGAGTTCAGTCCCAGCAACCTCATGGTGGCTCACAACCATCTGTAATGGGATCTGATGCCCTCTTCTGGTGTGTCGGAAGACAGCTACAGTGTACTCATATACATAAAATATATAAATCTTAAAAAAAAAAAAGACCATACACCTTGGGTCTGGCTACTGGAACATGGGACTATGAACTGGCCTATAATTCAGTCATGTCACCTGAGTAGTCGTGATAGAGTCTTTGTCTATAAAACAATCAGGACTTTTGGACCTGGAGGGTTACTGTTGCTATGGAGAAGACCTGAGCCACAGAAAGCCCAGGGACACGGGGCCACACTGAGGAAAGAGTTCATATAGCATGTCAGTCCCACAACAGTCCTGCGAGACCAAAACTGTTGGTCTTCCTAGTTTGCAGCTGTGTGATTGTAGCCTTCTGGACACTGCAGGGAGGCACTGGGCTCAATAACATCATCTTTTCTCTGAGTGGGTCTTACCTGGGTGACAGGGGATTTCCAGACTTGTTCTTTCAACCCTGACTAGAAGGCTTGTTTTGTTTTGTTTCTGAGATCCTTCTCACTGCGTAACACAGGTAGGCCTGGAACTCCTGATCTTCCTGTCGCAACTTCTGAGTTTTAACCACTCAACTATTCTAAGTGACTATGACAAGAAACAACTGGTTTCAGTTACCCTGAATGACGAGTGCTATGTGGAAGAAGTAATCAGGCATGGTGGTACATGCTTATAGCCCCACCACTGTGAGAAGTAGAGGCAGGAGGGTCAGGAATTCAAGGTCATCCTGCTCGTTATAGACTCAAAAAAAAAAAACAAAAAAAAAAACAAAAAAAAAAACCAACAGCCTGGAGGTGGTGGTGCACGCCTGTAATCCCAGCACTCTGGGAGGCAGAGGCAGGCGATTTCTGAGTTCCAGACCAGCCTGGTCTACAGAGTGAGTTCCAGGATAGCCAGAGCTATACAGAGAACCCTGTCTTGAAAAAAACAAATCCAAATATTAAAAAGCAAAACCAAAAAAAAAAAAACAACAAACATTACGCAAGACATTATGAAAGTTTATTGTCACAGAGCAGAAGAAATAAGTAAATGTTTCCCATAACAAACATGAAGGCTTTGGACTGGCTGCAGCCAAGTGGAGAAATCTCTCTAGGTTTCAGATACTTTTTGTTTTATTTTGTGTTTTGTGGTGTCTGGTTGGTTGGTTGGATGATTTTTTTGAGTCAAGGTTTCTCTGTATAGTCTGGGCTGTCTTGGAATTCCCTCTGTAGACCATAGTGGCCTCAGACTCAGTGACCCACTTCCTGTCTCTGCCGCCCTTGTGCTGGGATCAAAGGTGTGTACCACTACTGCCCAGCTTGTTTTGTTTTTTTAATCCTGCTGGCCTAGGAACTCTGGTCTCAAACCAGCAGTAATCCTCTTGCTGGGCACCAGCCTAGGCCCAGACATTACCTTTTTCTTTTTTTTTTTTCTTTCTTTTTTCTTTTTAGTTATTTAATATATTTGAGTACACTGTAGCTGTCTTCAGACACACCAGAAGAGAGCATCAGATCCCATTACAGATGGTCATAAGCTACCATGTGGTTGCTGGGATTTGAACTCAGGACCTCCGGAAGGGCAGTCAGCGTTCTTAACCGCTGAGCCATCTCTCCAGCCCCAGACATTACCTTATAGCATGGTTAGCCTTGGGATAGTGGAGGTTAGACAGCTGATAACCTTTGATCAAGTCACCACAAGCTAAGGCCAGCCTGGACTAAACTCGGAGTTTGAGTTTAACTCCCATTCTTTAGAGGCAGAGGCAAGAAAACCATGAAGAGTTAGGGACTACCCTCACTTATAGCACTTCCCAGGCCAACCACAAATCTTGCCTAAAATTATCCAAAACTAAAAGAAAGCAACAAAATAAAACCAAAACGCCGGGCATTGGTGGCAGACGCCTGTAATCCCAGTACTCTGGGAGGCAGAGGCAGGCGGATTTCTGAGTTTGAGGCCAGCCTGGTCTACAGAGTAAGTTCCAGGACAGCCAGGGCTACACAGAGAAACCCTGTCTCGGAAAAACCAAAAAACCAAACCAAACAAAACCCAAAACATAAGGGGGTTGGGGGTTGTGGGCCCTGATTGCTCAAAGCCTGCTCGCTTGTGTCTGCTAGCACAGTTACACCCCTGAAACGCCTCTGCAATTTGGCTCAACTCAATATAAATACCATCTCTACCAGGAAGCCTTCCAAAATTGTCCCCTTGGCTATTCCAGTCTACAAGGTCCCCATGCAGGTCACATGTCCATGTGACAAAGTCTCAGCTGGAGAGGAACATGCAGATGTTTGTCTGCAGCCATTGGAGAAGGAAGCAGGATGGGGCAGAGGGAGAGCCTGGCCCTCCTCACACTGATGCTTCATGAATCCCATAGAGACTGACAATGCTGGGTTTGACCTTTACACTGTCTGGAGCTGGGGTAAGAAAACATGGTTGCTTCTTCATTTGTTTGTTTTTTTAGTGTTCCAAGCTGGCCTCAAACTTCCATCCTCACTATGTAGTTGAGGGTGACCTTGAACTTTTGTCCTTGTCTCTCTGTGCCCTAATATGTATATATGAAGGTATGTGCTGCCATGCCTTACACTTACTTAATTTTGTTGGGTTTTTTGTTTTTGTTTTTCGAAACAGGCTTTCTCTGTGTAGCCCTGGCTGTCCTGGAACTCACTCTGTAGACCAGGCTGGCCTCGAACTCAGAAATCTGCCTGCCTCTGCCTCCGAAGTGCTGGGATTAAAGGCGTGCGCTACCACTGCCTGGCAATTTTTTTTTGTTTGTTTGTTTTTTGTTATTTTGAGACAAGGTTTCTCTGTGTAGCCCTAGATCATTCATTTATTTGTATGTGTATGAGTGTTTGCCTGCATGTGTATCTGTAGACCACTACCTGCGTAGTGCCTTCAATGATTCCCCTGGGACTGGAATTAGACTATTGTAAGCTGCTATGTGAGTGCTGGGAATTGAGCCTGGTCCACTGGAAGGGCAGCCAGTGCACTCAACCCTGAGCCACTTCTTGTGTGAATGTTTTGCCAGAATCTGCGTATGTGTGCCCTATATAAGCCTGGAGTCTTGGAGCTAGACGAGAATATCAAATCCCCTGGGACTGAAGTGATGGACGGTTGTGAGTCACTGTGTGGATGCTAAGAATTGAATTACTACTCTACACTGTTACCAAGGGCTTGCTCGGAACTGCTGAGCCATCTCTCCAGCCCCTTCCCTGCCTCCTTTTTCTTTGTTGTGATATCATCTTACTAAGTAGCACAGCTCTGGCTGACCTGGAACTTACTATGTACATCAGGCTGATCCACCTATCTCTGTTGAGATGAAAGGAACAGGTTTGTACACCTTGAAGAAGGCAAGTTCTTTAACACGATCCTCATAGACAGATGTGGGTTGTCTTAAGCATGGCCAGGTTCTAGGCAGTACAGAACACCAAGGTCTATCATCCAACGGGACTCCCAGCAAACACCCTGGTGACTCCTCCATGTTGTCTACTGCGTTCAGCAAGCCTGCTGTTCATTCATGGTCAGCCCTGAAAGTCAACTCTAGTCACTGAGCTGGAGTTGGGAGCTGTGAGAAGCACTGCGTGTTAGGGCCAGACTCACGCTACCCTAAGGGCTGGGACGCTCTGAAGCTTCCATTAGAATTCCCCACAGTACCTTGCCAGCAAAGCTGTGGACAGACACTGGGAAGCTGTCTTCCAGCGCAGAAATGCTGCCAGAAAAACCATGTGGAAGCCAAGAAAGAAGGCCAAAGGATGATCTTACCATTCACTTGTCAACTAGGCAGCCTCTGAGTGGTAGGCCTGTCCCGATTGGTCTTTGCATGTAGTCTGGTCTGTGGAAGAACAGCCAGCGCCCTCACCCCTGAGCCACCAGGGCTGACCCTGAACTGTCTATGGAGCTGAGAATGTGTTTAAACTCCTGATCTTGCTTCTGCCTTTCAAGCTCAGGGATTACAGGCATTTGTGTGACACCGCAAGTCACAATAAATCACATACCTGATCTTACATTTTCCTCTAGAAAGGAGTTGTGCAGAGAACTAAAAACCCAGGAGAGGTTCCAGGCCTAGTGGAACACTTCTGTAATCTCAATCACCCAAGAAAGTTACCAGTTCAAGGCCAGACTGCACAATTTATCAAGATCCATTCTGAAAATATAAAAGAGCTGAGGCTGTCTGTAGCTAGCTAGCCCTGTGTTGAATCACTGACGAAGAAAAAAAACCCCAAGAATTAGAAGGCAGGGATGTGTCAGGAGATTGTTGGTATTGGTCTTTTTGTCTGTTCTCCTGTCTCACAGGAGAGTCTGAGACTGGTACCACTTTAACCCTTTCTCTCCTGGAGTCAGCATTGGCATGGGCCTGG
This sequence comes from Apodemus sylvaticus, assembly GCF_947179515.1. Taxonomy (NCBI): domain Eukaryota; kingdom Metazoa; phylum Chordata; class Mammalia; order Rodentia; family Muridae; genus Apodemus; species Apodemus sylvaticus. The sequence goes on from NC_067474.1 coordinate 145,842,225, forward strand.
GTCCTGCTTCCGGCTGGGGGATCTAGGGTTTGGGGATCTATGGAGGAGCCGGACACCTGCCCGGTCCCCTTCCAGCTTGATGTCTCCCTGCTGCAGAGCCTGGTCGATGGCGCTGGTGACAGTGTCAAAGGCCAGGTCCACATTGCAGTTACTTTTGGCTGAGGTCTCCATGAAAGCCATGCCCAGGGAAGCAGCAAGTTCTTCTGCCTCCTGAGTGGAGACGCATCGGGTGCTCAGGTCACACTTGTGACCAACCAGTAAGAAGACCACCTTGTCGGGGCCCTGAGTGGATACGACCTCCTGGTGCCAAGCTTGGATGTGTTCAAAGGATTCTCTGTTCGTCACATCAAAGACCAACAGAACGCCCACCATGTTCCGGTAGAAGGATCTGGTGATGCACCTGGAGGGGAGTGTGTTTAATTGCAAGTCTTAATGGCTTTAAGACAGCCTTAGAGCCCACCCACCTCCACCCCGAGATCCACAGAAGGCTTCCTGTCCAACAACTCCCACCCATGCCTCCATGCCCGTCTTCCTTCCCATCCCCTTGACACTAACATGTCTGCTTTGAGCTCCTGTGCTCTCTGAATCTCTGGGAAAGTCAGTTTCCGTGCAAACTCCCTTTATGGTGCCATTTCTCTAGGGCTGGGTAAGGGCTATGGGTGTGGGGATGGGGCTCAAAGACAGCACAGGCTGGGACTGGGGGTTGGGCCCACTCCGCGGAGTTTGTACGATGAATGACTGAGCAGGGAGTGGTTGGCAGGGTAGAGACCACGACGCCTTGCCTGAACCCCTGCAGTTGGCACCTGTGAGAAAGCCCCCCCCCCCCCCAGGTGACTGACATTACCCCCTTCCCACCGCACCTGAAGCGCTCTTGGCCTGCGGTATCCCAGAGCTGCAGCTTAACCCGCAGTCCAGCGGGCAGCTGCAGCGCGCGACTGTAGAACTCCACCCCTACAGTGGGTTCGGGATCCGGCTCCGCCGCTCCCCGCGCGCCCGCCACGTAGCACCGCAGCAAGGACGTCTTGCCCACCGCCGCGTCCCCGAGCAGCGCGATCCGAAACTGGTAGCTGCAGTCCGCCGCCTCCATGGGATTTGGGCTCGCCGCTGAACTCCGACAGTTTCTTTGAGGCTCCGCCCCTCTCCCTCCTCTCCCTTCCCCTCCGTGGGTTCCCCCCCCCCCCCCCGCCCCCTTACTGGTTCAGCCTACAGGAAGGGTCAAGGTCTGGGGAACTTGATCCTGGAAGGCAATCCGCGATGTATTTGGTCTGGCAAGATGTAAATCACTACCCCTGTAAAATGGGACAATGACCACCTTTGCTTCACAGGATAAAGGAATTAAAAAGCCTTTAATCCCAGCATTCGGGAGGCAGAGACTGAAGGATCTCTGAGTTGGAGGCCAGCCTGCTCTACAAGCAGCCAGTGCTATGCAGAGAAAAAAAAGAAAGAGAAAGAAAGAAAGAAAGAAAGAAAGAAAGAAAGAAAGAAAGAAAGAAAGAAAGAAAGAAAGAAAGAAAGAAAACAAAGAAAGAAAGAGAAGAAAGAAAAGAAAAGAAGGAAGAAAGAGAAAAACAAGCAAACAGATTTAAAATAGAAAAGTGGGAAGTGGGGACTGGGAGGAGCTTAATGTCCAGGCCTTTGTGGCCTGAGACACCAAGTTAGAGTGACTCTTCTGTCTAATCCTAACCCTGTGCTCCAGGCTCTGCACACCAGGGGTGTGGAATCACTCTGTTCCCCTTGTCTGAAGTCTCACTAGCCCTGCCTGGGGCCTTCCCCAGTGCACACACAGGTCAAAGTGCATGGTCGAGAGCCCCTGTGCCTTGGATGGCAGGGTCCTAGGACACAGTGGAATGTGCCCTAGCAGAGAAGACAAGAGCACACGATATGAGCCAGACAAATTCTGGGGAGTAACACTTCGATTTGGCTTTAGTGACTCAAAGGTGTGGCTTGTCCCAGGTCATACAGTGCCTCCTAGGGTCACAATGACTCACTCTATGGCAAGGACTCAGCCCTCGAGACTCCTGTGATGCCTCAAAAGAGACAGAAAGCTAGGATGACATGGTTGGGTCTTGAGTCCCACTTGGATTAAAGCTCATGTAAGGTCAGCATGTGTGTATTCAAATCTGGTTTCTAAAAGCCTAAGGAATCAAGGCTGAAGTTCTGACTGGTCGCAGGCAGTGTTTGTTTGAAGACAGGGTTACTCTGTGTAGCCCTGACTGTCCTGGAACTGCTCTGTAGACCAGGCTGGCCTGCCTCTGTCACTACCACGCAGCATGTGCCTAGGCCGTTTTCAGCCTTACAAGTCGGTGGTTACAAGGCCCTTCTGCAGCTGAAGAACCTGGAACTTCGGGACACGACATGGCAAGCCCATGCCCACTCGCCAAGGAAGGCTTCGACCTCTGCAAATCTATACAAGCCCAGGGTTTGGGTTAATTTGCTTATTTATTTATTTACTTATTTGTTTTTGAGGCAGAGCTTCTCTGTGTTACAACATTGGCTGTCCTGGAACTCACTTTCCAGACAAGGTTTGTCTATTTACTTTTTCCCACAGGTCCAGTCTGAGATCTGGAACAGCCCAGGGTTCTTATCCTCCTCCTCCGTCTTCTTCTAAGAAGTTATTTATTTATTTTATGTATAGGTGCCTTCAGACACCCCAGATCCCATTATAGATAGTTGTGAGCCACCATGTGGTTGCTGGGATTTGAACTCAGGACGTCTGGAAGAGCAGTAAGTGCTCTTAACTGCTGCCATCTTTCCAGCCCCTCCCCCCTTTTTGCATTTACTTATGCATATGCCTGTATGGAGGCCAGAGGACAACTTGAAAAAGTAGGTCCTCCTTTTATCCTGTAGGTCCTCCTTCTATCCTGTAGGTCCTCCTTCTACCCTGTAGGTCCTGCTTCTACCCTGTAGGTCCTCCTTCTACCCTGTAGGTCCTCCTTCTACCCTGCAGGTCCTCCTTCTACCCTGTAGGTCCTCCTTCTACCCTGTAGGTCCTCCTTCTACCCTGCAGGTCCTCCTTCTACCCTGTAGGTCCTCCTTCTACCCTGTAGGTCCTCCTTCTACCCTGCAGGTCCTCCTTCTACCCTGCAGGTTCTCCTTCTACCCTGTAGGTCCTCCTTCTACCCTGTAGGTCCTGCTTCTACCCTGTAGGTCCTCCTTCTACCCTGTAGGTCCTGCTTCTACCCTGTAGGTCCTCCTTCTACCCTGCAGGTCCTCCTTCTACCCTGCAGGTCCTCCTTCTACCCTGTAGGTCCTCCTTCTACCCTGTAGGTCCTCCTTCTACCCTGTAGGTCCTCCTTCTACCCTGCAGGTCCTCCTTCTACCCTGCAGGTCCTCCTTCTACCCTGCAGGTCCTCCTTCTACCCTGCAGGTCCTCCTTCTACCCTGTAGGTCCTCCTTCTACCCTGTAGGTCCTCCTTCTACCCTGCAGGTCCTCCTTCTACCCTGTAGGTCCTCCTTCTACCCTGTAGGTCCTCCTTCTACCCTGTAGGTCCTCCTTCTACCCTGTAGGTCCTCCTTCTACCCTGTAGGTCCTCCTTCTACCCTGTAGGTCCTCCTTCTATCCTGCAGGTCCCAGGGATTGAACTCAGGTCTTCAAGCTTGGCACCAAGTATCTTTACCCAATAAGCTAGCATGATGGCCCTATCTCTTCTCACTGATTCTAAACAAAGAAACGAAAGTCTCTGTAAATAATCCTAGCCAGGGTAGCTGGGCAAGTGTGGAGAGGCATGTGAGGGCTGGAACTGAGCCCTCCCCAGAGATGGGCTGCACTGCCCTGGGGTCAGCCCTCGTGGGCTGTGCAGTGTCAGCATCAGGTTCTTCCAAGTTTGCATTTTCTGTTTCAGAGGCTCCCACTAGGGCTGGGGTCATGTGGCTGCCTCTGACTGCACCTGACATGGAATCCACAGTTCAGCTGACCCATGCCATAGATAAGGAGTGTGTAACCCGACAGGCTAGCCATTTCCCTTTCCTGTGGCCTGCTTCTTTATCTCTAAGGTCAGTCCTCGTGGGTGGCTCAGACAGAACCGTAAACCTCGGCAGCAGAGAGCTGCACATCTCCATTGGGGAGATTCTGAGTTGCGGTTCAAGGGCCACATGCTGGTTATGCAATTGCAGCCAAGTTTCATTCATCCTCCCCACCCCAGTCATCACGTGGGGGCCCGTGGACAATTGTGGAGTCAGTTCTCCCTACCTCTCATGTGGGCTCTGGGCACTGAACTCAAGTTTCAGAGTTGTGTGTTACCTGCTGAGCTCTCTCACCGGTCCATCCCATCTTTTACACACAAGTACACATAGGGCGTGGAGCAGGCACAGATGTTCCGGCTCGTGGGGAGCTCCCATTCTAAGGAGGAAGGCAGAAAAACACATACTTGGGCTAAAATGATCGATAGCTTGCCACACAGGCCTGAGGACAGGAACGCCATCCTGAGTAAGAAAGCCAGGAGCATGTTAGTAACCTCAGCACTGGGGGAGGGGCAGGACAGTCCTTGGGCACTCTCCTACTGCATGGGCAAACTTCAGGCCAATGAGAGACCAAGTCTTAAAAAACAAACAAACAAACAAAACAAAACCACACACACACAAAACAAACAAACAAACAAACAAAAAAAAACAAACCAAAACAAAACCAAAAACCAAGGAAAGGGCTGAGGAGATGGCTCAGCAGGTAAGAGCACTGTCTGCTCTTCCAAAGGTCCTGAGTTCAATTCCCAGCAACCACATGGTGGCTCACAACCATCTGAACAGCTACAGTGTACTCATAAATAATAAATCTTTTTAAAAAAACCCAAAAGCCGGGTGGTGGTGGCACACGCCTGTAATCCCAGCACTCTGGGAGGCGGAGGCAGGCAGATTTCTGAGTTTGAGGCCAGCCTGGTCTACAGAGTGAGTTCTAGGACAGCCAGGGCTACACAGAGAAACCCTGTCTTGAAAAACAACAACAACAACAAAAAACCCAAAACAACAACAACAACAACAACAAACAACAACAAAAAAAAACCCAAGAAAAAACAAAAAAAGAAGGAAAGGTGGTATGGTTCATGTCTTTAAACCCAGCATTTGGGGCTGGAGAGATGGCTCAGCGGCTAAGAACACTGACTTCACTGGGCAGTGGTGGTGCACGCCTGTAATCCCAGCACTCTGGGAGGCAGAGGCAGGCAGATTTCTGAATTCAAGGCCAGCCTGGGCTACACAGAGAAACCCTGTCTTGAAAAACCAAAAGAAAGGGGCTGGATAAATGGCTCAGTGGTTAAGAGCACTGACTGCTCTTCTGAAGGTCCTGAGTTCAAATCCCAGCAACCACATGGTGGCTCACAACCATCCCTAACAAGATCTGACACCCTCTTCTGGAGTGGCCGAAGACAGCTACATTGTACTCATGTTTAATAAATAAATCTTAAAAAAAAAAAAAAAGAAAAAAAGAAAGAAAGAAAAACAAAACAAAAAAACCCAAACAAACATAAAAAGAAAACAACCCTTAAACGACCACTCCCAGCTTACTGTGGGATGTTGGAGACAAACCGTGGCCTTCATGTTTGAGCAGCAAATGCTTTTAACCTCTCAGGCACCTCTCCAGCCTGAAACCTATGTTTTCAGGTATATATAGGAGCTAAGGAGTATAGCCTAGGAGCAGTATGTGGTAAGTCCAGTGATGTCCTCCCTAAGATAGGGGAGGGAAAGAGGCCAGGCCTGGCAGGAGGCTTGCAATTCCAGCTACTTGGGAGGCTGAGGTCTACCTGGGCAAACTAGTGAGACGCTGTGTACGCTGAAAACAAAAAACAAAAAAAAGAAAATGTCACCTTTCCACTCTATACTGTAGATGTGATACAACCGCTGTCTCACCTGCCACGCCCCCCCACCATGTGACTTTCCTACAATGAAAGACTGTAATCTGGAATTTTAAGACAAATAAACTATATTCCCCCATCAAAGAAAATAAAAATTAGAAAAAAGAAGGCTAATGGAAGAACAAAATTTACAAATTTGTTACACAATTCATCCCTGGTAACGATTTCCTTTTTTTCTTTTTTCCTTTTTTTTCTTTTATCTTTTTTCTTTTCTTTCTTTCTTTCTTTCTTTCTTTCTTTCTTTCTTTCTTTCTTTCTTTCTTTCTTTCTTTCTTTCTTTCTTTCTTTCTTTCTTTCTTTCTTTCTTTCTTTCTTTCTTTCTTTCTTTCTTTCTTTCTTTCTTTCTTTCTTTTTGAGACAGGGCCTCAAGTAGCCCTGGCTGGCCTCAAAATTTACCTTAACCAATTCCAGCACTGGGATGCAGGGCCAGAGGCAGATGGATCTTTGTGAGTTTAAGGGCAGCCTGGTCTACATAGTAAGTTCCAGGACAGGCAGAGCCACATAACAGAGAGCTCCTATCTCAAAACCAAAACCCCAAACAAATAAACCAACAAACCCCTTCCCTTAACCTTTTTGTTTTGTTTTTTTTGTTGTTGTTGTTTGGACTTGGTTTTTTGGAAACAGGGGTTTCTCTGTGTAGCCCTGGTTGCCCTGGGACTCACTCTGTAGACCAGGCTGGCCTCACACTCAGAAATCCACCTGCCTCTGCCTCCCAGAGTGCTGGGATTACAGGTGTGTGCCACCACCTCTCTGCTTCCCTTAACCTTTTTTTTTTTTTTTTTTTTTGATTTGTTTTTTTCGAGACAGGGTTTCTCTGTGTAGCCCTGGCTGTCCTGGAACTCACTCGGTAGACCAGGCTGGCCTCGAACTCAGAAATCCGCCTGCCTCTGCCTCCCAAGTGCTGGGATTGCCTCCCAAGTGCTGGGATTACAGGCGTGAGCCACCACCGCCCGGCATTCCCTTAACCTTTTATTCCTCCTTCCTCCTCCGCAGTGCTGGGGTAACCAACCTCTATCACCATCCGAAGCACAGGCATTGGAGTGGGCATATTAACTCAGGGATTCATGCATCCACTTACCCAGCTAGCTCTCTAGTCCATTTATCATGTATGCTTCTTTTGTGTGTGTGTGTGTGTGTTTTGGTTTTTTTCGAGACAGGGTTTCTCTGTATAGCTCTGGTTGTCCTGGAACTCACTCTGTAGACCAGGCTGGTCTCGAACTCAGAAATCTGCCTGCCTCTGCCTCCCAAGTGCTGGGATTACAGGCGTGCGCCACCACTGCCTGGCCTCCATGTATGCTTTTAAATTGAGACTCATTCATTCACCATTCGTTTATCCCATGACCAAGGCAACACACGGTCATTACTTTGAGTGCCGAAACTGTACTCAGAGTCTAGTTTACCTTGCTTGCTAGCTGTGATCCATTCTTCAATCTCTATGAAAAGGGTATAATCATGACGCCTGTACACAAGGTGTGTAATGAACATGAGATGGAATAATGGGGCCCAGTGTAAACAGCAGGTGCTTAGAAAATACATAGTAGCAGAGGAAATAAGCTTTGAACAAATAATGCATCCATCTGGGTCCTCTTTTAAGAAGATCTGGCATCTCGTTAACCCTCTCCAGCATCCCGGGACGCTCGAGGCAGAAAATCCTTTCTAAAATCGGTAATTCAAAGTCTCCCGGGGACTTTTTGTTTGTTTGTTTGTTTTATTTTTATTTTATTTTTTTTTTTTTTGGAGACAGGGTTTTTTCCTGTGTAGCCTGGCTGTCCTGCAACTCACTCTGTAGACCAGGCTGGCCTCGAACTCAGAAATCCACCTGCCTCTGCCTCCCAGGTGCTGGAATTACAGGCGTGCGTTACCACTGCCCGGCTTCTCGGGGACTTCATTCGCGGGGATGGCAGCTGGTCTGAGATAGGAGTTGAGCTGTCTGGTCTGGGCGGAAGCCACTACGATCTGAGCAAGATCAGGGGCTGGAGCCAGGCTGGGCTAGGAACTACATTTCCCAGAGGCTCCTTGCAGCGAGTGGATGACGCAGACGCTGGTGAGGGCGCGAGCATATATAAGCCAGGTGCAGGCCGTGTTCAGTCCTTTCTTACTTCGTCCGCGCCGTTGCTCTGTTTTTTTTTATGGCGCCTTGCAGTTTTACCCAACTTCGCCCTCCTCCTCCCAGCCCCCCCAGCTCACCGCCCTCGGCCCGCGTCTCCCGATGCTTTCTCGGAGGCTGCGGGATATGGAGCCTGCCGCAAAGGAAACCGATTTCTCCATCTCGGCGTTGGAAGCGTGGTTCATAATGGCCGCATGCGCATTGATAATTCAGCGGCCCGCGCCTTTTGACCGGTGAGTGCTGCAGGCTTGGGGGTGATGGGATCTGGTAACAGCATTTATGCCTTTAAAGGATTACGTGCTTGATGCAGTAACCTTATTAGGGATGACGCCAACTGGAAAGGCCAGTGACCATTAAGTTTGAGTGCGCTTTTGCGACCAACCTCTCCCATGTTCGGTGAAATTTGGATCCTGCCACGTGCTAGGCGATCCCTATGTCAACCATAGTTTTAAAGCCTTTAAGTAAAAAGTCATGGGGCCTGAGAGATGGCTCAGCGGTTAATACCGACTGCTCTTCCAGAGGTCCTGAGTTCAAATCCCAGCAACCGCATGGTGCTGGGAGAGATCTGACGCCCTCCACTGGAGTGTCTGAAGATAGCTACAGTCTACTTATGATTAAAAAAATGTTTAAAACGGGGCTGGAGAGATGGCTCAGCGGTTAAGAGCACTGACTGCTCTTCCAGAAGTCCTGAGTTCAAATCAGCAACCACCTCGTGGCTCACAGCCATCCCTAATGAGATCTGACATCCTCTTCTGGAGTGTCTGAAGACAGCTACAGTGTACTTACATATGATAAATAATAAAAGTAAATGTTAAAAAAACGTTTAAAAATAAGTACTCATCCTTGTTCTTTATAAATATGAAAAAAAAAACCAGGAGCTTTACCTGGCCTAGCCCTACAGAGTTGGACAAAGCTTGTGTACAACATCGGCTTTCTGTTTGCTAAAAGCCGCCATTTTATTTGGGTTACCCTGATATCTACCACACTTTAAAACGCCTTGTGTTTGGAAGCAGTAGGGTCATTAATTTGAGACTGCTTTGGATTATAGTCAGGAACTTGTCCCAATGTCTAAAGCTGCACGTACTAAGGTAAGAGCCTTTGCACCTTACAGGATTGCCGTTTTCAGGCGTTTCTTGCTAACTGGTGAGGCAGGTGGCTTGTGGGTGTGAGGTCTAGTAACCACTCACTGTGGCCCTTATCGAAGCTGCAGCTGCTTCTACATAGCTGCTGTGGTCAAAAAGGTGGCCCAGAGAAACAATTTTCCTTGACGGTCGCGGTTCTGTTTCTTGTAACTGATCTGCAACATTTTCAGGAAAAAACAGCACACCTGGTTTCTCCAGAGTGTGTAGGGATCATTATTCAAAACTAGAAGCTGTTGTGATGGCCTGAGGCTTTTATTCCCAGCAGGTGGGAGGAGGGGAGGCAGGTGAGCCCCAGAGCCCAAACTGCTAATTACAGTTAAGGCCTACATTTGAAATATCAGTACACGTTTGATATGAGCCAACAAAAAACCGTTTGGAAATTAGTTTGCCAAGCCTTCAAACATCTATTGGTGTGTGCTTGGGTCACTACCACATTCCCTGCAAGCTAAGGACTGGGACTACAGAGCAAGATCATTGTGGCTAATTCTACTGCCATTCATCTTACTGTTCAGATGAAGACTGTAGTGAGGAAAGAGACCAGAAGATAAAAGAAGACTCGGCAAAGGGCTCAGAAGGGTAAGCTTGGGGGTTTAGTTGGATTACCTGGGGAGAAAAAGCATGTTTTCCAAGGGCTGTGGCTGCTGTAGCCATTGGCTCTCCAACTGCATGCCAGAGTAACGGAGAGACTTTGACAGCCCAGGCCAGCGGTGCCTGCAGCTGCCACTCAGCTTTCCTATATATTTTGTTTGGGATCAGAGTTAGGAACTGTCACTCTGGGACACTGTCCTGTGTAATTCACAACAGACTCCTTCTGCAGGTTACACGGGAGGTTCTTGAAGAGTCTGAGGAGACAGCCTGTCGGCTCTGCCTGTTAAACAAAGGTAAAGTTGCTGTCTTGAGACAGCCTGACCCTCCGGTTTCCCTTTCCCATCGGATCTCTGTGCTGGTCTTGGTGGTCGTAAAGGAGGAAGAGTACCCTGAAGCTGGCCTCACAGCCATGCAGTCTGCTGCAGAGCAGCAGGCCAGACTCGAACATGCCTGGGCTTTGGAAAATGGGACAACTTGAATTTTAAAATGCCCTTGGGCAGTGTGTAGTATCGCTAAGTACTGCCTTTCTTTTCCTAAGGGCCATGGATCCAGTGAAGCAGCCATCATTTATGATTTGGTCTACAGTTGTTGGGTAAGTGGTAAGGAACCCTATGCTACTTTATAGCAGAATGTCAGGTTTTTATAGACTCTAGCCAACTCTGGTAATTCAGCTGTGTGTGCTGGATTAGTTACTGTTAAAACCCAACATCCTTGCCCTGTGGTTTGGCTAGACCATTACATGAGTACAATCAGACACTGGTTCATGATGAAACCCATTATCAGTGGACATCTATGGATGAGAAATGCGGATATGGGACTGAGACCAGTTCTTTGGAAAAGCTTGAGTTGGGATTGAGTTTGAGGGTGGAACTAACACAGACTTGCACTTCCTTTTCAGAAAAATTCCATAAGAGGATCACCATGGAAGCTAGCAGAATTCTTGGCTAATATTTATGCCCAAGCAGCCATTGGAATCAACAGCAATCAGATCTTTGCGTTAAAGGCCAGAAACCTCATTTTGGAAAAGTGGAATACTTTTTTTGTAACTTAATTTTTTTAATAAAAAAAAGCTTGTAAAGTGTCTCTTTGTAACTGGATTAAAAAGTGGATTTACATGCCAACTTTCTTTAGGTAGATCTCAAGGGTGCTGGAGTTTTTTTTTTTTGTTGTTGTTGTTGTTGATAAGCATACGGACAGGTTTCATAAACCTGAAATAAGCCCTCTAGCAAGGCCTGTTAGTTAACCTATAGTGGTCATTCCTAGACAGTTGGCCCACAACTTCAAGTAGTAATTTTTTCTTTTTAGTAATTATAAAACACTTTCAAAAAGTCCTGAAGCTACATCACAGCTGGGATCTCTGATGACACTGTGTCCAGGGGTTGCCAGTGACAATCCATCAGTGCATCGTACAGTTCCTCGCTCTGTTCCATGAACTCCTTGTTGGCTTCAGTGACATCTAGCTGTGGAGCTGGGTCTGCAGGAAAAGACAAGGTCAGGCAGGCTGAAACCAGGTGCGAGGGCTGGGGGGGGGCAAGCATTGGCATGGAGAGCACAGCAGCTTCTGGGGATGGCTCAGTGGTGTCCAAGGTCACTGCTTTTCCAGAGGTCCTCAGTACAAATCCCAGTGAACACAAGGTATATCACAACCATCTTATACCACCTGTCTGATAACCTGGTGTGTTTGAAGAACTTTCCTATACTTTTATATCTAAGACTTAAAATGAAGCTGGGTGGTGGTGGCGCACACCTTTAATCCCAGCATTTGAGAGGCAAAGGTAGGCAGATTTCTGAGTTCGAGGCCAGCCTGGTCTACAGAGTGAATTCCAGGACACAGAAATCCTGTCTCGGAAAAAAACAAAACAAAAAGTAAAATGAAATTTGGGTTGGAAAGCAAGTTAGTGAATCCAAAGCACCATCTTGAGAAGTGGTGGTGAAAAGAACACATTTTCAAGGCATGGTGGCTTCCCTAGAACCTCTGTCCTTGGGAAGTGGAGGAAATGGATTATGAGCTTTAACCCATCTTGATATAAAGCCAATACAGACCTGAGACAGGTTGTAGTCTGTAGTCCAGGTTGAATCTTAAACTCAGTGTTGCCTCAGCCTGGAGATAGGCTCTCTATGAAGCCTACCATGTTGAGCATAAAAGGCATTTACCAAGAGATATCCTCAGTGTGGTGTCTCAGGAGTCTTGCTGTGTGTGTGGCCCTGTCTGCTCTTGAACCAATGCTGGGTCCAAAACCTCACACCACACCAAGCTGGATTGCTTCCCACCCCATTATCCTGCCACTATGTAGTAGATCAGGCTGGCCTTAGACTCAGATACCCCTCCCTGTCTTTGCTTGGCAGGTAGTGTGTTTAAGGGCTTGTTAAATACCAGGTCTCTCTTGATACAAAGTATCAAAATGTAATCCAACTTGAACTCAAAGTAGTAATTTTATCTGAGCCTTCTGGCCTTTTAAAGCTTAACTGTGCTTTAAGGAAACTGTTGTGGGTAAATGTAGTGGTCCCGGCCATAATTTTCCTTGTAGTTTATGAAGCCCATTAATTATTCTTTGAGAATTGCACTTTTCCCTGGAATTCACTGCCCAGGCTGGCCTAGACTCCTATGCCAGCTAGGATCTTATAATGCTAATCAAAAAAGATGTCATTTCAGCCTGGCGTGGTGGCGCACGCCTGTAATCCCAGCACTTGGGAGGCAGAGGCAGGCGGATTTCTGAGTTAGAGGCCAGCCTGGTCTACAGAGTGAGTTCCAGGACAGCCAGGGCTATACAGAGAAACCACGTCTCGAACCACCCCCCCCCCCCAAAGTCATTTCAAAAATGCATAGATTGGAGGGGGCCTTAAGTTCTATGCCCAGTACTAAAAGAAAAAGCAAACAAAAAAATCATACAGACATACATGCAGACAAAACACCAAAGCACACAAAATGAAAAAACCAAATAAACAAAAAGTAACAGCGTTACTGTTACAGAGACATTGGGTGGACAGAGTGCTCCTGTCCACCCAACAGCTGAGCTCCTGGGAGAGCCCCCCCCCCCCTTCTTATCACACTGCATGGCTGGGAGTGAGTGTCGACTCCCATTAGAGCTAAAGGAAGGTGGATCTCTATGAGTTCCAGGCCAGCCTGGCCTACAGAGAAAGTTCCAGAACAGCCAAGGCCACATGGAGAATCTGTCTTCAAAAATGACAAAAAGTAAGCACATGCATCCTTGGTGTCCCTCAGCATCGGTTGAGGGCCCTGGCTGACCTGTGACAGATGACAGGCATGCAAGGACTCTTACCTTCCAGAGCATCATCCCCAACCTCTTCATATGTCTGTGAAGAGAGAACAGGAGGGTAAGGAGCCTGAGAACACCCTGTTGGCTGTGGACAGTGGGACTGGTCTCTCCAGCCCTCCCCTCTTTTCCAAAGCCCAAGCCCACGAGCACTTCCTGTGTGGAGTGGCAGTCCCTGGAGTGAAATGAGACCATGGGTTGCAAAACATGGTTACCTGCATGGTGCTCTGGGTGTAGCCATACTGGGGGTAGCTGTAGCTGTAGCTGCCTGTGTTCTGGTCATAGCCCCACTGGGCATAGTAGTTCTGGTACTGCTGGTAATACTGGTTGTAGCTGTAACTGTACATCTGGCTGTACTCAACTGGCTTCACACGGCTCCTTACGTGAAACAAAACCAGAAGTAAGAGGATGTCTCTCTTGACCAAGGACTGCGCAGGTGACCTGGGAGGGTCCAAGCCTATCATCCTGCTCACTCCCCATCCCACCCCCGACATACAGATGGGGACACAGAAGAGTGTTTTAAGTGATTAGTCCAGGGCTTCATGACTATGGAACAAACAGAGACCTAGGCAGTTTGCCTGCAGAACTCAGGTTCTTAGGAGGACGGCCTTTCCTGGCTCAGCTGTCTGCCTTGTCAGGACTCTTTTTTTTTTTTCCAAATCCTTTTTAAAAAAACGTTTGTTGGGCTGGAGAGATGGCTCGGCAGTGAGGACACTACTCTTCAAGAGGTCCTGAGTTCAATTCCCAGCAACCATATGGTGGCTCACAGCCATCTGTAATGGATCCAATACCCTCTTCTGGTGTGTCTGAGGGGAGAGACAGTGTACTCACATAGAATAAATAAATCTTTTTTTTTAAAGGTTTGTTCGTGTAATTTACGTATATGGATGGTTTGCATTGGATCTCAGTATGAGAGCTGTAAACTCTCACCATGCAGGTGCTCAGAACGGAACCCAGAACCTCTGGAAGAGCAGTCCGTGCTCTTAACCGCTGAGCCACCCCCCCAGCCCCTTTCTCAAGATCTTGGGAGACTTTTTTTTTTTTTTGACAGTTGCAAAAACTCAGGAAAACACACGATAAAAAATCTGGGCTATAGCCGGGCAGTGGTGGCGCACACCTGTAATCTCAGCACTCTGGGAGGCAGAGGCAGGCGGATTTCTGAGTTCGAGGCCAGCCTGGTCTACAGAGTGAGTTCCAGGACAGCCAGGCTATACAGAGAAACCCTGTCTTGAAAAAACCAAATCCAAAAAACAGAAACAAAAACAAAAACAAAAAATCTGGGCTAGCCAGAAAGTGGTTAACCTTTAACCCCTTTAACCTCAGCACTCGAGGCAGAGGTTGAGGACAAGCTATAGAGTGAGACAAGCGAGTTACAGAGTGAGGACAAGGCTACATATAGAAACCTCTTCCCCTCAAAATGATAAAAACATAAAATAAAAAAATTAAAAATCTGTGCTTAAGATGATTCAAGATAGATTTCAAACTTCAGACTAGGACATCGCCTTGCCTGCACTGAAGCAGCCTTACTGTCTGCAGGAATGAATGAATACAGTCTTGCACATGCTAAGCTCCCCCATCCCCAGCTGCCTTATTTGATGAGTTTACTTGGGATTTGGACTTGATTTTTGCAGTGCTGAGGATATATATGCAATAGAGGTATTATTTATCATTCCTATTATGCCAACGAGAAAGCTGACCCTCTGAATAGTTTGGAATCTGCAGATGGCTCAGTGGATAAAGATGTGTAAGCCCGACAGCCCAGAACCAGATGGAAGAACCAGCTCTGGAGATGCAGCTAACCTCTACCTGTGCTTAGTGGGCCGTGCACATTGTTGGGGACACACGCACATACTATATAGTAAGTAAAATGATTTAAAATGTCTTGAAAATTAAAAAATTAAGCCAGGTGTGATACTTTAATGCCAGCCCGTGGAAGGCAGAGGCAGGGCTAAATTGTCTGAACATCTGGGGGCAGGGAGGGAGAATAAAGACCAGTGGTCTGCCTGAGGCCAATTGCAGGACCAGGGCTACACACAATTCTCACGTTCCTTTCTTCTTTAGGTCCTGTGACTGACGCCATTGCCAACCAAAGACGGGATGCCAGGTCTACAAAGGATCCACTGCTTTCAAAGCCATGTATGGTGAAACCTCAGAATCAAGCCCATTACCATCTAAGTGTAATCCTAACTGAGAAAATCTTAGGAACACAAGTGAAGCTCAAGCAAATGACAATGGGTTTCCACTCGTGAATGTGAGCTAAGAGTAGCCTGTGACACCAGAAACATGAAAGGGCCAGAGGCTGATTCCTCCTTGCAGCTGGTGACTCACAAGAATCACATCTCCTCAGGATTCGCACATTCCATTGCTATGCTCACCAAGCCACACAGGAAGCTGTTAGCATGAGCTGAACAGACACCAGGCAGGGCAGAGGCAGCAACACTGACTGAGCACTTTTAAGCTCCCTTCTTAGGGAAGGGGACTCAGCTACTGCTAAGCAAAACCAACTGCTGATTACTGAAGCACCCAGCTATAGACCAGGATGCCTCTCGGCAGGCTGCAGACACAGTCCTGCCTGCCAAGTGCTGGGCAGGTCTACCCACTAGTCACCATTTTGACCCCTCCTCTAGGAATCTATTGATCTTTACCAGTGTTGACAGTAACTGCAGTTCATCTTCCTCACCTGGGCTCCTTATGTCCCCTCCAGGCTCTCTCCAGGGCCTGCCAATCCTTATCCTAAGGGCTTGAGGGCACCTCCCCAGGGGTGGGCATGGATTACTAACAACAGTGTTCATTCAGTGTGGCACAGAGAGAACAAATTAGAAGTTTGCAGATGAACCCTTGTTTCTGTTTATAGCTATACTGGCAGAGTCTGATTATGGAACAAACAAGAATATACCAGAAACAGCCAAAGTGAAGGACAACAGAGGGACTGCTGGACAGAACTTATAAAGGCTACGCTGCAGTATTTAAACATAAAATCATAGACAGGAGTATGCTTCAGTGAAGAGAATGTGAGGTCTAATACCCACTGCCACCAAACAGCAAACAAACCCACATTCATATAAGCGTGTGACTGCATGGAAAAGTGTGTATATAAAATAAGCTAAAGAAAAAAATACATACTCTTATGAAATTCAAAACTGAGTATAAGGCTCTGGGTTTGAATCTCAGGGTTACAAGAAATAAATCCTACCACTTGTAACTGACTTATATGTAGCATATGATCTTGGAAGGAAGTTGAGAGATAATAATTATTTTTTACATTTTCAGTCTGCTTCTCTGTATCAAAGGGCTTTATAGCACTGTCCTGGAGTCTGTCTGTCCCATCTCAGCCCCCAGTCCTGGAATTACAGGCGTTTGGCACTAATTCTGGTACTACAGCCAATTCAGAATGATGAAGTAAGGACTTATACGTGGTGTTTCTGTGTGGAGTGTGTACTGAGGGCAGAAGAGGGTATCAGATCCCCTGGGGCTAAAGTCAGAGGTGGCTGGGAACAGCTCAAAGTGGGTGCTGGGAGAGGAACTTAGGTCCTCTGGAAGAAGATCCCTCTAGACCTGCGACTTCCTTTAAACAGTCTTTCTCTGCTGGGCCTCCTGGCCACACACACCCTTACTCTGATCACTTTGATCTGAACATTCAAGTCTCTGTAGCTTCAACAGGACCATGCGGAAGGTCTATCCTGAAGTTTGGCTGCCCTTGTTCCTTCTGCCAGTGGCAGGGGTGTGCCACCTGAGTCCTAGCTTCAGGGCTGCCCAGTAGCACCCAGTGGCATCCCTGACTATGGCTACTTGGGTGCTATTAGCATATCCTGTTATTTTCAGATCCCACCAACGCCCCCTAATGGGTGAAATCTCCACCTGCTGGAAAGCACTACATGGCTGAAGGATAAGAAAGGTCACTCAGGGGCCAGGCCAGGTGGCACACACCTGGAAAGGCAGCACTTGGAGGCAGAGGTAGGCGGGTCTCTGTGAGTTCCAGATGTCATTGATGGAAAAACTGTTTTGTGTTTGTGTAAGATACGCGCTTGGACTCATAAGAGCTTTCTACTGACCTAGCGTGACAGTTAACAGTGAGATGTAGTATTTCCGAAGCTGTTTAGAATTCTTTTTCCTTTTTTTCTTTTCTTTTCTTTTTTTTTTTGGTTTTTCGAGACAGGGTTTCTCTGTGTAGCCCTGGCTGGCCTTGAACTCAGAAATCTGCCTGCTTCTGCCTTCCAAGTAGAATTTTTTCTTTCTTTCTTTCTTTTTCTTTTTTCTTTTCTTTTTTTTTTTTTTGGTTTTTTTGGAGACAGGGTTTCTCTGTATAGCCCTGGCTGTCCTGGAACTCACTCTGTAGACCAGGCTGGCCTCGAACTCAGAAAGCCGCCTGCCTCTGCCTCCCAGAGTACTGGTATTACAGGTGTGCACCACCACCGCCCAGCTGAATTCTTTTTCTTAAAACAATTTATTTATCATTATTTTATATGCACTGGTGTTTTGCCTGCATGTATATCTGTGGGAAAGTGTTAGATCCTCTGGAACTAGAGTTATAAATGGTTGTGAGCTGCTACATGGGTCCTGGGAATTGAACCTGGGACCTCTTGGAAAGCAGTCGGTGAACTTAACTGCTGAGCCATCTCTGCAGCCTCAACTGTTTAGAGTTCTTAGCCAGTCATTCCCCTGCAACAGACCCTAACAGGAACTTTGGGAGCCTCAATATAAAAAGGATAAAATCGAAAGAAAAATTTCCCCTTTCCTTTCTTCTACCTAATTCTATAGATAATTTTCCAATAGCAGCTGTTGGGCAAAAAATCAGGACACACCAATCAGCATTCCCCTGTCCCTACCTCAGTGTCTGACTCCCTAGCTTCCAGGGGTGTGGCTACACTAGTTTGTCTCCCACACCCAGCCCGGCCAAAGCACAGGATAACCGTGACCTCTGCCCCTCTGCCCCTCTGCCCCTCTACAGCGTCAACCGTCCTGACTCACTCTCTGCAGGACTCACGCTTTAGGGATGGCCACACTCAGCCGCACAGGTTTACACCCCAGTCCCACTGCTCCCTGGCACTCCGTCAAGGCTCGCTTCTGTTCCAACTCATCTGTGAATTTCACAAAACCATAGCCCCTGGAAGGAGAGAAAAACCAACACACCACTCAGACCAGTGCGACGAAGCCTACAGGAAGAAACATGGACAGGAGGGGTGGGGAAGGAGGTGGGCTGGAGCAGGAAGGAGGAAGGGTGAGGGAGTCAGCGTCAGGCACAGTATGATGCCGACATGGAGGAAAGTCTTTTGTCTAGGTCTCCCCATTCTCCTCCACACTGTCACCTAGGGCTCCTTCCCAAACAGGAGCTTCCCTACCAAATTACTGTCACCACCGGGTAGCTGTGGGGGCGGGGGACGGCAGCCTGCAGACTTTCTACTTTCCGCTGTGTAGTGCTAGGCATGTGGGAAAGTGCTTGTGGACATACCTCGTTCCTGCTCCTCAGAGGGAGGTCAGACTCTACTTAGGGACACCCGACACCTGACGTGAGTGAGCACCTACTATGTACTCCTAGCACTGGTGAGCAGGCCCCATGTGTTGGCGAGGCGTCCAGGACATTCTCAGTATCTCACCACAGAGTTGCTACCCACACTAAAGAGCAGCCTTAAGCTTCAGAGAGGTTTGAAAACTTGACAGAAGTCACACACAACAAAACCAGGCCTTTACTCTAGGTCACACTCCCAAAGCCTGAGAGTAAGGACTACATTAAGCAAGAGTCAGCCTTTTAGCTGCTGCTGGTGGTGCATGCCTGTGATTCTAGTACTGAGGAAGCTGAGTATGGGGAATTGTGAGTTCGAGGCCAGCTATGGCCACATGGAAGAAAAAAACGTGGAAGACGAGACTGAGGACGTGGCTCAGGCAGGACTCCTGGCTTAGCACACTAAGTACTTGGGTACAACCCTGAGTACTGAAATAAAAAAAGGACAAGCCTTTTTTGGGATAGGGTGTATGGCTGGGTTCAGTTCTATGCACAGTTAAGAAAATAACAAGAACCAACCAACTTTCCTTCCTTCCTGGAGTTGGGAAATCAAACTCAGGATTTTGTCCACACTACAGAAGCTGAACTACATCCTAGACTTTTGGTTGTCATTATCTTTTTTTTTTTTTTGGTTTTTTGGAGACAGGGTTTCTCCGTGTAGCCCTGGCTGTCCTGGAACTCACTCTGTAGACCAGGCTGGCCTCAAACTCAGAAATCTGCCTGCCTCTGTCTCCCAAGTGCTGGGATTACAGGCGTGCGCCACCACTGCCTGGCTGGTTGTCATTATCATCATTATTATTATTGACAGGGTTTCTCTAGTGTAGTCCTCATACTCAGGCTGTCCTGGAACTTGCTTTGTGGAGTAGGTTGTCACCTTTATTTTTCTGAGACAGTTTTTTTTTTTTTTAAAGAATTATTTATTTATTTTGTGTATATGAGTACACTGTAGCTGTCTTCAGACACACCAGAAGAGAGCACAGGATCCCATTACAGATGGTTGTGAGCCACCATGTGGTTGCTGGGAATTGAACTCAGGACCTTTGAAAGAGCAGTCGGTGCTCTTAACCACTGAGCCATCTCTCTAGCCCGTCTGAGACAGTTTACTAAGTTGCCTAGACTGCCCTTCAGCTCGCTGTGTGGCATACAGAGGCCCCGAAGTGGCAATCTTTGTGCTTTGGCAGAGCAGATGAGATTATAGAGCTGTGGCCACAAGTTCATCTTGACTTTTCTTGTGTTATATTTTTAAGGTGGGGTCTTGCTATGTAGTTTAAGCTGACTTCAGTTCAAAATCCTTAGTTTCCACCCTCCAATGACAAGTCTCTCCATTTTAAAATGGAAAGTTCCTTTTTCTTTTTTTTGGGGGGGGGGGAAGGGGTTTGTATTAAAACCTTAGTAACAGAGATAATTACAGCAACAAATAGCTATTTATTACTTCCCCTAATCCATTTTTTTTTTTTTTTTTTGGTTTTTCAAGACAGGGTTTCTCTGCGTAGCCCTGGCTGTCCTGGAACTCACTCTGTAGACCAGGCTGGCCTTGGACTCAGAAATCCACCTGCCTCTGCTTCCCAAGTGTTGGGATTAAAGGCATGTGCCACCACTGCCCGGCCACTTCCCCTAATCCTTATGTCAATCCTTAAGTGCTATTATTAGATTGCCTCAATTTATAGATTAGAAAATAGTCAGGGACTATCTGTAACTTGTCTAGTGCACAGTCCTTTAGGTTCAAACCAGGTTGCCTGGCTGGCAAGCTTGTACTCTGAGCAGCCACCCTCCCTGGTGTCCCTACAATACTCCCCCCAGGGGGTAAGAAGCACAACAAAGAGGTAACAGAAATAGCAGGTAAGGCCTTACTTAGACACGCCTGTCTGGTCCAAAACCACCTTGCCTCCCCGGCAGGAGGGGTAGACTTTGACAAAGAACTCATACAGCATGCCATCGTCCACGTCTGGGGTCAGGTCCCCCACAAACAGGGAGTACTCAGGGCTGAGAGAAGAGAAGAGGCGGCAAACAGTCAAACCCCCGCTGTCGGTGTCTGAAATCTCCTTTCTCCACCTCTCTCTTCTAAAACAAAAATGATTGTTATGGAGTCCAGGCTGGCCTCAAACTCCCAGCAATCCTCCTGCCAAAGCCTCCTGAGTGCTGAGTGACAGGCACATTGCCACTGGCAAAGAGTTATGGAAATAGTACCATGTCCTAAATGTTCCAGACACTGCACAGAACTTGTCTGTCTTTTAAGCGTAAGAGCTCTGTGACTATGAGGTCAGCCAGATCTACAGAGCAAGTTCCAGAGGCAGGCCGACCTCTACAAATTCTAGTCCAGCCAAGGGTACACAGTGGAACCTGTTTTAAAAAAAAGGGAGCAAGCCAGGGAAAAGAGCAAAAGAGAGAGAGAATGATCAGACTAAGGGACAGACCAGAGTCATATGCAAGGGCTAAAACAAAGAAAAATCACTAAACGTGTTAAATGTAATGATAAAATAAAACAAGACCCTTATCTCCTAAAAAACTAAAGCTTAGTCAAGATGAAATGCTCAAACTCTGTTGGAACATGGCCAGCAAACTTCTTCTAGAAATGTTTACAAAGTTATTTCATGTGAGATTCAGTTTTTGTTTGATGCCACCAGGTCTTATTTTCAGGTATGATACATATTCTTTGTATACAATTAGAATATAACAACTCACAAAGAAACTGGACAGTGGTGGTGCACACCTTTGATCCCAGCACCAAGGAGGCAATGGTGGGTAGACCTGGTCTACAGAGTGAGTTCCAGGACAGTCAGGGCTGCACAGAGAAACCCTGTCTCGAAAAGCCAAAATAAATAAACAACACATAAACCAACCAACCAAAATCTCACAAAAAATAAAATCAAATTAGTGGCCAGGTATGGCAGCCTATGCCCAGGGAAAGAGAAGAGGATCACAAGGTCAAGGCCCGCTGCAGCTCAACAGCTCAAAGGTGGCCCTACTCATGAGACCTTGTCTCCATACCTATATATGTGGCAGAGATGAGCTCTATGGGAGCGATACACTCTCTTACGTGCTGAACCATCTCTCTAGCCCACTGTTCACCCTATGAAACAGTCTCATATAGGTCAGGCTAGCCTCAATCTCCTTATTTTGCTTAGGATGCCCTAGAACATCTGATCTACCTGCACCACCTCCCATGTGCTAGGATTATAAGCATGTGTCTCTATGCCACTTTATGTGGTGCTGGGCTTGGAACCCAGGGCTCCTTGGGTAAACAACTGCATGATGAGCTATATCCCCAGCCCTGTCATTTCCTTTGAACTTATAAAACTTCAGTATGAACCATTATATTTCATTTCTGCAATTTTTAGTTCTCATATATTACCCAAACTGGATGTAGTGAATCTCACCTGTAAATCTAGGCCGTCAGGGGCTACAGTAGGAGTCTGAGGTCAGCCTAGGCAACACAGCCATAGTGCCAACACCATGATGTCAGGTCTAGAACATGATTTGTGAGCAGTCCAGTAAATAAATGTATTATAGCCGACCCACTGCCTATTATCGGGCTATCTGGGATCCTCTCAGCATTTCTCATCACACACATTTTAATGAGTACTTTGTGAGGCTGCTCCTTTCACACAGTCATGAATGTATTCACATTCTGAAGAGCGGAACTCTGCAGGCGATAAACTTTCCTTGTAACAAGCTTGGAAAGCCTCTGAGAAACTGTCTAGAGTTTTTTGAAAACTCTTTAGCCTAAGGAGTGCAACTCAGTGTTTTCTGAGTGAGCGTCTCACTATGTGGCCCTGGCTAGCTTAGAACTCACTATGTAGACACGATGACCACCGTTGTCATCTTCCTCTTGTCTCTACCTCCCGAGTGCTAAGAGCAGGGCTGCCAGGGCGCCACCAGGCCTGACCACAGTGCCATCTTCAGAGGCTGCGATGGGGTTGAAGTTTGTTGTTGCTAAATGAGAAGCCCTGGGACACAGGCAGGATTGCTTCCAACGTACAAATGCAAATCTGGACTGCCTAGTCTAGCAGTTAAATCCCTACTGTTAAATCCCTAACTCTGTAGACAAATACTTCCAGATAGCCACTGGAAATTCACTGAAAAAAAACCAAAAAACCCTAAAATCAGGCTGAGGGAGGATCAGAGAGAGGACATGGCCCTGCCAGGCATGGCGGCACACATCCACGGTATTAGGAGGGCTGCTGTGAGCTGAGGCTAGTCTGGGCAACCCAGTGAATAGGACATTGCGGGTTACAGAATGAAAACCTGTCTCAATAAAACAAAAAATAATTCCAGGGGGCAGTGGTGCAAACCTTTAATCCAAGAACTTGGGAAGCAGGGCAGGCAGATCTCTAAGTATGAGGCTATCCTGGTATACACTGTGAGTTTCAGGACTGCCTGGGTTACATAGAGAAATCGTATCTAACAAACAAACAAACAAACAGGGAGCAGAGCTGAGGAGAGTCTTTGCCTTCTGTAGTGGTTCGAGTAAGAAAGCCCCTCCCTGCCCCCCATAGGCGCATATCTTTGAATGCTTAGTCTCAGGGAGTGGAACTCTTTGGTAGGATCAGAAGGACCAGGAGGTGTGGCCTTGTTAACAGAAGTGTGTCACTGGGCTTCACTTTCAAAAGCCCATGCCAAGTCCAGTCAGTCTCTTTCTCCTCAGCTACTCTCCGGCAATGCCCGCTGCCAGGCTCCTGCCATGACAGTGGACTACACCTCTGAAACTCTAAGGAAGGCCCAGGTAAGAGCTGCGTTGGTCATGGTGCTCTCGTCACAGAAACAGAACAGTGACTGGGACACTTTTCACGCACAGCGCGCAGGGCTCCATTGGCAGCACTATGCACCTCTAACAGTTTCTACATGGGGCGGGAGCACACACATCAGTCCCAGCACGTGGGAGGCAGCCGGAAGCAGAGGATTAGAATTTAAGGTCACCCTCAACTACACAGGGAGCTTGAGGCCAGTCTGGAATAAATGAGACTGTGTCCTGTGCCATCCAAAGAAGGAAAGACATTGCCCTGACACAATGGAGGCCAGGGAGTAGGACAGTGTCCTTCAGAAGGCAGCAAATTACCACAGGTTAAATTCTCTACCATCCTATGGCAATAATAGGCACAGTGACATCTTGTGCCTGTCTAGACACACACTGGGGCTTGACCTACATTTGGGCGGCTCCTTACTTACCTATTGTCTGGTTGTTTCCCATAAGTGGCATAATTCAGTTTAAAACGTTTTGCCTGGAAATTAAAAAAACACAGGGACAAACTAAAACAGAGAAGGATCTTTCAAAAGCCAAACAATATTTGAAGAAAACTGAAATAAATTACCTTGGCCAAAACATCTCCCCCTCTCTAAGCCTCAGCTTTTCTGCTGTATAACATGAAGGGCTTGCAGGGTTGACCTTTAAGGGCACGGCCAGCTCCAGGGTCCTATGAGCCCAGGTGTGCCGGCTGTAAGCTACGGAACTGTGGGAAGAGCAGATGTAACCCTCCTGAGATGTGTCTTTGCTGCTACCAGCCTGTTCCAGATTCTCAATCAGGCAAAAGACTTAAAGAGTGTTGGCTGGGATTGAACCCAGGGCCTTGGGCATGCTAGGCAAACACTCTGCCATTGGGCTACAGCCTGGTGTTGGGTCTTCTGCCATAAAGGCAGTGCTGCGGAGGGAGGGGCTGGCTGTCTTCTGTAATCCTGGCCCTGCATTGCCTTCAGCGAGTCACTGCACCTCACTGAGCTTCCGGTTCCTGGTTGATCACAGATAACAGTACCTATGGTGCAGGTGGCTACAGGATTAAGTGAAACGCGGTATGTATCCGGTGGCAAGTTACTACAAGGTAGCAATTAAAGACAACAAAAATGGCAAGGCCTTCATCATCCAAGCATCCTTACAGGTGTGGCTCCCGGGAGGGGTTTCCCATTAATTTTATGTAAACACTTCTCGGCAGTGGCCAAATCTGCGAATTCCACAAAGCAGTAGCCAGCTGGGATTCTGGAAGCAAGCAGAGAAGGAGCGATGAGGGTGCCCAGGTATGTTTAGGCTTGAAGAGAGGAAAAAATTGGATTCTTTTTTTTTCATCTCTCCTTTTCTGTTAAGACAGTAAAGACAGTATCTTACTATATAGCTCTATATTGTCTGTAGCTCTCTCTGTAGACTAGGCTGCTTTAACCTCACAGAGATCCACCTGCCTCTGCCTTCCAAAGGCTGGGATGAAAGGTGTGTGCCCCACAACCCAGCATGAAAAAATGGTTTTCAAAAATTGTTTTTTTTCTGATAGACCCACACTATTTTTATTCCACTCTATATTCCAGATCAGAAATAACTGTAAGTACAAGGACAGCGAATCCAGCCAGTCCCTGACTGATTAATAACTGACGGACTAATTAATGTCTGTCACATTACCTGTGATGAAATACTGCCAAAAAACCTTAATGTGACCACTCGACCCTTCAGATCCTTTGTCTAGCTTACAGGACATGAAGAATAGACTCAGAGGAAATACCAGAATAAATTAATCAAGAAGATGATTTTTACTTACTTAAAATGCCTACATTAAGCTGGGCAGTGGTGGTGCACACCTTTGATCCCAGCACTCAAGAGTCAGAGGCAGGTGGATCTCTGTAAATTTCAGGCCAGCCTAGTCACAGACCCCAAGTTTCAGGATAGCCAAGGCTACAAAGAAACCCTGTTTTAAGCCAGGCAGTGGTGGCACACGCCTGTAATCCCAGCACTCTGGGAGGCAGAGGCAAGTGGATTTGTGAGTTCGAGGCCAGCCTGGTCTACAGAGTGAGTTCTAGGACAGCCAGGGCTATACAGAGAAACCCTGTCTCGAAAAAACCAAATCAAAAAAAAACCAAAAAAAAACCCAACCCTGTTTTGAAAAGCAAAATAAAACAAAACAAAAGCTAACAGTCCACATTAAGGCTCCTGCCTAGTACATGAAAGGGCGCAGATTCCTTATTCAGTTTGGAGGCAGGAGGGTGCCGTGGAAAAACAAAAGGCTGCCTCGTGTGTCATAACTCTGGAGCTCACGAGGACAGCACCTGCTGAGGTCAGGACACTTTAAACTCCCAAACTAGAAGCTGAGGCCAGAGGACTGCCTCCAGCTCCATGCCAGTCCTGAAAATGAGGCCCTGTCTTTTACAGTTTTTGTTTGAGACAAGTTCTCACTACAGAGTCCTGGCTGTCCTGGGACTCAGTATGTAGACTGCGCTGGCCTTGAACTCAATAGAGATCTACCTACCTCAACTTCTGCCTCCAGAGTGCTGGGATTAAAGGCATGTCCTACCATGTCCAGATCTTCTTAAAATTCTTTAATATCTGTATTACTTGAGAAGTCTTTTGAGACAGGGTCTCACCATGTCACCTTTGCCTTGTGACCTCCCAATACTGGGGTTAAAGGCATGTGTGCACCACAAAGCAGCAATTATTTGAGAATTCTATGAAATGTTATCATGGGTCCAAGGTTTCCAATTCAGGTCAAGAGCTTGTCACCTGTTGGGCCACCTCACTGTCTACCCCCAACTTTGTGCTTCTGAATGCTCCTAAGTTCTTTTAAAAAAAAAAGGTGGTGGTGGGAGAAGTGTGCATGAGATCGCACATACTCAAAACTATATACAGGCCATATGGTTTGGCAGTTATGAGCTGTGTACACCTCTTCCAAGGGACCTCAGTTAGGTATCCAGCAACCACGGAGGGGAATGTCACAGAATTTGACCCCTCTGGACTCCATGGGCACCTGCACTCTTGCATGCCCTGTCCTCCACATACATAATCAAACATAATCAAATGGGTTTTTTGTTTTTTGAAGACGGGGTTTCTCGGTGTAGCCCTGGCTGTCCTGGAACTCACTCTGTAGACCAGGCTGGCCTCAAACTCAGAGATCCACCTGTGTCTGTCTCCCAAGTGTTGGGGTTAAAGGTGTACACCACCACTTTAGGCATTAAAATAAATCTTAAAAAAAAAGTGGGCCGGGCGGTGGTGGCACACACCTGTAATACCAGCACTCTTGGGAGGCAGAGGCAGGCGGATTTCTGAGTTCGAGGCCAGCCTGGTCTACAGAGTGAGTTCCAGGACAGCCAGGGCTATATCAAGAAACCCTGTCTGGGGGGGAGGGGGGAGTGGGACTAGAGAGATGGCTCAGTGGTTAAGAGCAACGACTGCTCTTCCAGAGGTCCTGAGTTCAATTCCCAGCAACCACATGGTGGCACATAACCATCTGTAATGGGATCCAATGCCCTCCTCTGGTGTGTCTGAAGAAAGTGACAGTGTATACTCACATCGAATAGATAAATCTTAAAAAAAAAAAAAAAAGCCAGTATTGCTAGGACACCTTGTGGTTGTGGCACTTGGGAAGCAGAGGCAGGGTTGTCAAAAGTTTGAGGCCAGCCTATAGTACTACAGGAAAACTTTGTTTCAAGGTAAAATAAAATAAAGATAAATGAAACACACAGTAACTTAGGAAAGATCATACAACAGTTTTTAAAAACAGGTTCCAGCACCCTGCCCTGAATCAGTGGGGATCCTGGCACCTGAAATACTCAATGCTTCTGCTCAGTATTTCTTTGACTATTCCTGGTGATGTTGAGAAAGCCTTACTCCTGCCATATATATTCCCTTGAATCACAGCAGCAGCAGGTTCTATTAATTGAGAAACGGAAAGATGAAAAGGGCGGTGTACCCAGTGAGGCGGTTTCGGATAATTTTGACGCTCATCACGGTCTCTCCCATGGTGGCAAAGGCTCTAGAGATGAAGTTCTCATCCATGTAGGATTCCAGCTGCATAAAAACCAGAGCAGAGAGGCTCATGCCCATGTCCAGGAGCCAATAGGGGATGGAGCCCCTCCCACTCCTGTCCAGGCCCCTCCCACTCCGTCCAGGCCCCTCTCCACTGCACTACAGAGACAAGCTTTCTACCACAGAAGGGGGCATGGTTCCAAGCAACTCCTTCAAATCGCTCCCCTTGCGGGGAGGCGTGGCACACGCCCTTAATGCCAGCACTAGGGAGGCAGTGACAGGCAGATCTCTGTGAGTCTACAGAATGAGTTCCAGGACAGACAGAACTATGTGAGGGACCCCATCTCAAAAACAACAGAAGAAAAAACAAACAAAATAGTTCCCTTTATAGATCTCCCTGTGCTTCTGGTCCTAGAAACACAGAAATCCTCAATTCTTAGGGTTCCTCCCACTCCATCCCAAAAATCTTTTCTTTCCCAAACTGGAAACGGGGACTCCAGAACCTCTAACCCATAGATTCAGCATCTGAGGAATCTTCATTCTGATGCCCAGACTCCCCTTTCAAAGCCTGGGTGAGCAGGCCTCGCCACGAAGCCCAAGCTGGCTTTGAACTCACTATGGAGTCTCGAACTTGAGGCGATCCTCCCGCTTCTGCCTCACCAAGTGCAGGGATTAAGGCATGGGCCACCACACTCCACCTGGCTTCCCTGTCACCAAACCCCTTCCCGTTCACCGCCACCTTCCGGGGATCCGAAGGCCCTTAGCCCTCAGGCCCTTCCTCCCGCCTACGACTCGAAATCCTCTGGTTCCCTCAGAGCAGCGGCGGCCCTGACTCACGTCTCCCATCCATAGGCTGGCGGCCATCCCGCACCCGGGCGGGACCGTGCGGGCCTGTGGCGCGCACCCGCGCCGGTCTGCTCGACCAAGCCCGCCCAGAGTCTACGCCTGCGGCAGCTCCTGCGCACACGCGCCCGGGCGGCCAGACGCGCGGATCCGGGTTTTCAGCTTCCGGCTACCAGGGGGCGTGACTTCCACAAGGGCAGGGGGCGTGGCTTCCACAGGGTAGGGGCGTGGCTTCGGCTGGGGCGCAGTTAAGCCTGGCTGGCACCTGCTCTGGACTGTCTCTGTGGGGCGGACTGCGCAGCTCTTGAATAAAACCGCGCAAATGCTTCTATAATGAGAGAGGTAAGGTTTGCTCTCTGTAGGGAATTCCAAGCATAAGCACGCAAGGACAGTTAGTGACGGAACCTCTCTGGGTGCGCGGAGGATAAGCTTCGGTGGGACTATGGAGGAGCTGCGCGCGGCCGCACATCCCAGAGAGGGCTTTTTGGAAGATGTAGTGGGATTCTTCATTTTCCTAAATCCTGAGGCTGAGAGGACTAAAGGACGGCTCTCGATGATACAGTGTCCTAGCATGCATCATTTTGTGTGTAGTTGGGGGTGGGGAGCGTCGGCATCCGCATGGTCTCTATGTAGCTCTTGTTGGCCTGTTTAAGTCTTCTTTAGTCAGAGATCTACTTGCTTCTGCCTGTTTGTTGGTTTTGATGAACTCCAGCCTTCTCCAAAGCATTCCTTCTCCTTACCGGCTGAGCCTTGTCTCCAGCCCCCACACTTTATATTTTTGGCTTGAGGAAAGGTTTCATGCTGCTCCCTGGTGCAGACTATATAATCTAGGCTGGCTGCGGACTCTTGGCAATCAGGACACCAAGCCTGGCTCCTTCCACTTCTATTATCCTAATCCAAAACGCAAGGCTTTACCACAAAGCACAGACCTGCCCATAGAAAACTCTCAGTAAACTTGATTTTTGAGAGCTCCTAAGGTGGGTGTATCCCAGACAACATCCAGGTGGTAGAAAGTGGGAAGCACCTGTGTCTTCAGATTGGTTCTGAGAACCAAGTCCATCCTAAATCCTTTAACCCCAAGCTATAGAAAGTTCTCCAAGCCAGGAACTCAAGTCTGAGAACCAGAGGCCAACTATGAGTCTACACATTTCCTGTTCCCTTGTTACTGTATGAATAGTGTGCTAAGGGGCTGGTGAGATGCCTCAGTAGGTAAAAGTGCATTGCACTGAACCTGACAAATACACACATACACACAAATGTAAAAAACAAAGAAACAAAACCAAATTTTCAGAGGCTATAGAATGTGTTGGATCCCATGGGATTGGAGTTAAAGATGGTTGTGTAGCACCATTTGGGTGCTGGGAATTGAACCTGGGTCCTCTACAAGTGCAACTAGTGCTTAATCAAATCAGAGCCATCTCTATCCTGGAGGGAAGGCTACAACTCAAAATAAGCCTCTGAATCTGACCAATCAGGCCCCTCCTCAGAGTAAGCAATAAAAGCAGAGTCCCTCTGAGACCAAGAGGCTGAGCTGCAGACTCGAGCAGCTGTAAAGACCCTGCCTGGAGGCAGAAAGCAGCTAGGCCGCCTGGACCTTAAACCAGGGCCCCTTGGAAAGGGAACTCTAACTTCCTGAGCTGTACACAGTGAGCTCCAGGTTCCAAGCTTTTCTGAGTTGTCACCCATGCTGGGGTGGGCTTTGATGAGGGAATTATGTCACTTCTGCCCCTGCCTGTCAGTAATCCCAATAAAGTTCATTGGTTCACCAAGTGGAGTTTTGGTGGTATCTGCAATTTCATGTGTTTTGGGCTCCCTACCTGGGGTGAATAGATGTGTATAGCAACTCCTAAGGACGCTTGTCACACAACACCCAATGAAAAGCTTTAAATACACCAGCAGTTGAGAATGTAGGCAAATCAGTAAGAAATTCTAGTAATGTGCTATACTTAAAAACTGGAATTTGGGCCAGGTGTAGTAGTTACATACTTTAATCAAAAACAAAACGGGGTGGAGGGGGGGTGAAGCAGCTACGTTTTTGTGATTTCTAGACCAGCCAGGAACACATGGTAACAGGAACAAAAACGCCTGATTTAGGATTTAAAAATTCCACTCCAAAGCCAGGCCTGTACTTCCAGCATTCACGAGGCGGTGGCAGGAAGAGCAGGTTGTCAGCCTCGGCTACACTGAGAGTTTACTGAACAAGCAGGCAAGCTATCCCGTGTCTTACGCATCATGACCATGAAGAAACTGCAGTGGTTCCTACTGCACAGCTACCCCAAACACAGGTTAGGTCAGCCATAACCCTAACACAGGCTCACAGAACCTGTTCCTTTAAAGACAACAAAACAACTCCAGGGGACATGTATAAAAACAAAGCCTATTTTATAAAACTCTAAGTTTATTCAAAGTGTTATAAGATTTTACTCTCCCCTCCAAGATATTATACAATTAAAAAAAATCAAAACTATTTTCTCAGCCTGTTTCTTTTTTCAGGACCAGCCTCTGCCCCTCCATGCCCTCCCTCTCCTCCCGCACCATTATAAACACCCCCACCCCTTCTCCAACACCGCCTTGACTGCCCAGCCGAGCCCAGCATGGCTATCCAGTCCTCTATGGCAGAAAGGCTGACTGATGGGGAATGGACAGGTGACAGTGTCCCCAAGGGACACTGGGGTGCTTTGTGCTTTTGGGAGGATAGTTGGTTGTTTTCAAGTAGGTCAGTGTTTTTGCCCATGGACACCTGTTTAGAGCCAAATATTTGGCTTAGGTCACCCAGAGCCTTGTAAAGCCTTTGTCCAGACCTTCCCAGGCATGGATCTATGACAGCTGGATCCGATGACTACAAACCATCTGTGTCCTTGTAAACTACTGTTAGGAACAGAAAGAGGCTCATGGGCTGCACAGAGTCCCAACTTTTCAGAGTATGGGCACCAAAACTCTGGGGCAGGATGTTGCGTGTAGTTTTAAGCTACCATTTTGGGTTTTGTAGGTAATGAGCCAGCACCAGCTAGGACCACAGGAGGCAGGGTGGCAAAGGGAAAAAAGGTAAGCAAAGATCCTTCTGAGATCCTCCTCCCATCCCCCCACATCCTACAAGTACCAGGATGATTCTAGAAAGGACGAAACAGAAGAAAAAGGATTCTGCTGTGGTGATGGAAAAGACAGGAGATGATATCTGCTCAGGGTCAGGGAGGGGCCTTCTGGAATCTGTAGCTGGCTGTTTTCCTGTTCTGTGAAGCTAGGTTGGGGCCAGAAGCCAGGCCCTCAAAGACTTCATCAGCTCTGTGCCTTGTCCTTAACTAGTAAGACTGTGTGCTGGCCGCCACTGGACACAGTTAGCACCACACGGTTCTCCAGCTGTTTGCCAGTCATCTCCACGGGACTCCAGACATCTTCATCCTGCCCGGTGCCCAGCTGGTAGTTGGTGCCCATGCCCCAGGCAAAAACACGACCTGCAAGGGACAGAAATAGAGGCAGCTGTCTTTGGGGTCTGCAGGAAAGGCCTAGGACATGGTGGTGAATTTTGGCCTTAACCAGCAGCAGTCTGGCAAGGTCCCAGCTCAGAAGTTCAAGGGAGACTGCCAGAGCCAGAGGGTCATGCCCTCTTTGCCCCAGGCCACATCCTAAATCTCTGTTCTTGAAACCAGCCACCAAGCAGGGCAGTGGTGGCGCACGCCTTTAATCCCAGCACTCTGGGAGGCAGAGGCAGGAGGATTTCTGAGTTCGAGGCCAGCCTGGTCTACAGAGTGAGTTCCAGGACAGCCAGGGCTATACAGAGAAACCCTGTCTCGAAAAAACCAAATCCAAAAAAAAAAAAAAAAAAAAAAAGAAAAAAAGAAAAGAAACCAGCCACCTTTTACTCTGTTGTTACTTGAGTTTGATATGCCACCCTCTGGTATGTTTTGTTTTGTTTTGTTTTGTAGTCCTGGCTGGCCCAGAACTCACTATGTAGACAAGGCTGGCTTCAAACTCATGGACATGTGCCCAACTCTGCCTCCTGAGTACTGGGACTAAGTGTGTGTCCGGGCACCTGATTTTCACAAAGGACTGAACCTCCATGGTGCAGTGCGAACTCCACTGCATGAGGAGTCCTCCCAGGCGAGCACAAACACCGCTGCCAGCCTCAGTGCTGCCGGCCTCCAGGCTGGGCCTTGGCTGCTATGTGTCCACGCCCTCTTCTGCTGGGCTGGCAGGACCCACATGACAGCTCACAACCACCATTAACTCCAGTCCCAGGGGATCTGATGCCCTCTTCTGGCCTCTGTAGGCACCAAGTACACACACTGTAAACAGACATACATGCAGGCAAAACAACATATAAATTTAAAAATCTTAAGCCCAGCATGATGGAATAGACCTCTGATCTCTACACTCAGAAGGCAGAGGCAGGTGAACCTCCATGAGTTCCAGGCTAGCCTGGTCTACATGGTGAGACCCTGTCTCAAAAAACAAAAGCTGAGACGCTTTTTTTTTTTTTTGGCCAGAGCTTCTGAGAATCAATGACAAAGCTGCGTCATCTCTAACACTGCATCTGACTCCATCTGACGGGAGATCAACATGCCATAGAATTTGCTAGGTATCATGACCCCCACTTTCCAAAACCCAACCGGATCTGAGGAACGCCACTTACCATCCTTGGACACAGCATACCCCACAGAAGCCCCACAGGCCACTGAGGAGACCACCGGCAGCCGGGAAATGAGGGTGGGTATGCTCTTCTCCTCGGCACCCTCCCCAAGGCCCAGCCGCCCGTACTCAGCCCGGCCCAGGCTGTACGCTTTTCCTGTAGACGAAGGAGAGGAGACAATAGCAACAGCATATTCCGAGTAAGATGGACGCACACCAGGTGAGGCAGAAGATGCTCTGCACAGGCCCCTAGTGCCTTCATCCTCTGAAGCACCAGGACAACCCTCACGGATGGGCCAAACCCCGATCATTGTGATGTGGCAGTCTCAGGGACTACTGTCTCCGAGATGGACAAGACTTGGGTATCCTACCTTCTGAATCCATGCACACTGTATGATGCTGGCCACCAGAGAAGCCCACCCAGGACTTGGTGGAATTCTTGAAGGATGTCAAGTTTTGAGGAATGAAGCAAGATCCAGTGCCCGGAGTTCCTGTTGTCAGGGGTGAGAGTGTTCCAGAAGCTTCCCTTCTCGCTGCCATCCCCAGCAAGGCGAGCCCCACCCATCCCCAGAAATGTCACCTTACACTACACCTCAGCTCCGAGGGGGCAGGCTATCCCACAAAGCAAAAACGGAAGAATGAATGCTAATGCGTGACTGGAATCCAGGGCACCGCGTCATTCCTGACGAGGACTCACCGAGCTGGTGATAGTTGGAGAGGCCAAAGCCGTACACGTGGCCCTCTCGGGAGATGGCAAATGTGAAATAGGCTCCACAGAAGGCATCCTGGAACCGCACCCGGCCCCGGGTTCCCCTGGATTTCAGCAGCACACATCTGGGGACCAGGAGTCGCTCTGTCAGTATAGAGGAGGCGGATCAGTGACAGAGTATTTCCAACGGAGGCTAAACAGGCCCTGGATTGGCCTGTTCAAACACCCTGCTCAAAAATTCAACTCTTGGAAAGAGAGATTTAAGGGGAACTTACCCTGTGCTAGAAATTTTCTGATCAAGACATTTCTCTTTTCACAGTAAATAATTAGGGGCAGGGTACGGGACAGGGGGAGCTAGAGGTAAGGGAATTAGCCCCCAAAGTCTCAGCCTCATCCCCTTGATTACTTACTGGCTGGTCTAAAACTCAGTGCGTACACCAGGCTAGCCTCAAACTCAAGAGATCCACACCCCTCCCTGCCTCCTGAGTGCTGAGTTGAAGGTGTGAGCACCACGGCCAGCTTGAGGCCTGAGTTTTAACACTGGAGGTGCATTGGCTATGAGCGGACACTGAATCCCATCCGCCTTTTACCTTTACCAGGGGATGGATAACTTAAAAATCCTCCCACTGGAGGTACAAAGTCACTTACCAAGGCCCTGCCGGCCACCTCGGTTGGCAAATAATTCAGGTACACGGCCCAGTTGACCTTGCTCCCCGCATCCCAAGGTGTAGAGGTCTCCATCAGCGGTGAGCATCACCAAATGGTCGTTCCCTGAGGTGAGAGAGCGCGCAGGAAGGGCTTGTCTTAAGGCCCAAGGCTGACCCTATGCCAGCCTGCCCTGCCCCGTGTGCCCAGCACTCACCCGAGGCCACCTTTACCACGGGCGCGTCCAGCTGCACTTGAACAGGCACCATGCTCTTCTTCATGGGCTCCAGCAGCCCGATCACACCATTATTGTCCTAAACGGGGAGGGACAGAGGCTCAGCAGCCAGTCCGGCCGCTCTGAAACGGCCAAGACAGCTGCTTGGCAGCGAGTGACGGCAGATATGGACAGAGAGACAGCAGCAGGGGCCTGGCCACACACGGAAATCTGGGAACTGGGTTAAAGTGAGGGGCAGAAGCGAGCAGAGGGGAGAGAGCAGCAGGGTCGCACTCCATCTTCTTGCAATATATTATTCTGAGCACTTTCTTTCCTTTTTAAAAAATATTTATTTTATGTAAATGAGAATACTGTTGCTGTCCTCAGACACACCAGAAAAGGGCATTAGATCCCATTACAGATGATTGTGAGCCACCATGTGGTTGCTGGGAATTGAACTCAGGACCTCTGCAAGAGCAGTCAGTGCTCTTAACCAACTTAAGCCATCCACCTCTCCAGCCCTCTTTTTGTCTTTTTTTCGAGACAGGGTTTCTCTGTGTAGCCCTGACTGTCCTGGAACTCACTCTGTAGACAAGGTTGTCCTTGAATTCAGAGATCCGCATGCCTCTGCCTCCTGAGTGCTGGGATCTAAGCACCACTACCGCCAGGATATTCTGAGCATTTCTGTGCCTCTACAGGTGTGCTGGCAGACTTTAAACCCAGCACTAATGAGTTACAATCTTTGAGCTTGAGTTCCTCACAGTGAATTCCAACCCAGTCAGAGATACTCAGCAAGAACCCAGCTCAAGTCAATGAGGGCCTGGCAGAGTGGCGCCCACTTTTAATCCTAGAGGCAAGAGGATCTTTGTGAGTTTGAGGCCAGCCTGAACTAAAGGCAAGCTCTAGAACAGATAGAATTACATAGAGAGACTATGCCTCAAAAAATAAGTATGAATGAATAATTGCTTTTATAATAGCCTTAATAAGGAAATAACCATGAAATTCTTTCTTTTTTTATTATTTACTTTTACTGTAGTGTTTGTGGGTGTTTTACAAGTATGCATGTCTTTACACCCCATATGTGCCTAGTACCCAAAAAGGCCAGAAGGCACTGGTCTTCCTCGCACCTGAGTTATAAACAGCTGTGAGTTGCTGTGTGCGTGTTGGGAACCAAACCGGAGTCCTTTGCAAGAACAACACCTGGATGCCTGGTAGTGGTGGCACACGCCTGTAATCCCAGCACTTGGGAGGCAGAGGCAGGCGGATTTTTGAGCTCGAGGCCAGCCTGGTCTACAGAGTGAGTTCCAGGACAGCCAGGGCTACACAGAGAAACCCTGTCTCTGGGAAAACAAAAACAAAAAAAACAACAACAACAAAAGAACAATACGTGGTCTTAACCCCTGAGGCATTTCCAGCCACAGTTCTGAAACTCTGATTCCCAGGCTGGGGCTGTCCTCCCTCGACAGAGCCCTCACTTTGATCTCTGCTTCTGCCCAAGAATGTATTTCCAGCACCCAGGAGATAAAGAGAGGATCAGAAGTTCAAAGTTATCCTCAGCTACATAGTCAGTGTGGGGCTAACCTGAGATACATGAGACCTCATCTTAGGGGAAAAACCTACAAACAAAGATTACACTCCCCTGCTTTCGAGAGACCAAGAAGGGACATTTCCCAACCCACAGACCTTTCTCTCAAACTCCAGAAAGGGGATGCAAAAGAGAGTGAGGAGGAGACAAGACTGCGGTGTCCGGGGCCAGCGCAGCCCAGAGGCAGCCTGACCTGCCTCTTCCCAAAGACGTGCACTTCCTCAAACTCCCAGGCAAACAGTTGAGGAGTGGACAGGCCTGTGTGACAACGCTGGGATTAGGATCTGGGACCACCCACATGTGTGGCCCTTACTTCCCAGCAGTTCACAAACACTTCGATCCTGTGCAAAGTGGATCACTTGGGGATCGAGTTAATTCTTCCTGTCAGCCCCAGTCTTACCCGGAAAGAGCCCCAGAGGAAGACACGGCCATCTTCGGTGAGGGCTGCTGTGTGACTGTCCCCCGCTGACACCTGCACCACTTTCTCTTGTAGTTCCACTTTCCCAGGGACCATTTCTGAGCCCTCGACTGAAGTGTCCCTTCCCAGGGCACCCTCGTCATTGCAGCCGAAGGAGTAGACCTGCGCCCAGGATGTCCCGTTAATACAAAGTCTGGCCCCGTGGCTCCTTGCGTAGGCCACTGCCTGCCTCGATAGCCAGATTCTGTTCCACACCCTTGCGCCCAGGCCCCATCCAACCCGTCCCAACCCGTCCCAACCCTCTGACCTACCTGGCCGCTTTGGCTCAGACACACAGTATGCATGCCCCCAGCCTCGGCCTGCACCACGTCCTGCAGAAGGGGCACCAAGGCCGGCTTCTTCCTCTCCAGCACACTCTCACCCAGCCCCAGCTGGCCCACGTCGCCCTGGCCCAGTGTCAGCACCAGGCCTGGTTCTGTGTTGTGGGACCTGTGTGAGACTAAAAGACGGAGAAGATAGCCCCTGAGTGTATAGGATGAGGGCAGACAGCTGAGGGTCCTGTCACAGGCTCTGGGATTGGGATGGCCAGGGGTTCAAGCCCTTCCTCTGCCAATAGGGTCATAAGCAAGACCTTCGTGGACCTAAGTATCCCCCTTTGTGAACAGAGGATGACAACGGTATCTGTCTCCTCCCTAGGGTTATTTTGAGGTTTAAAATCCATGCATGTTATTGACATGAGGAAGGAAGAGAAACAAGGAGACACTCCGCACAGTGAAAGGGATCTGGGTAGGTAGGGCACCAGGACAGTGAAGAGACAATTTCCAGGTGAGCCCATGTCACAGATGTGACCCATACTGCCAACCTTTACTAACCGGTTACTCTACACACTAGCTGGCTCTGCAGACCTCTCATATTTAGAAGAACCTGTCGCCAGCCTCTGATTCCAGCCCTCAGAGGCAGAGGCAGGCAGGTCTCTGAGTTCTGGGATAGCCAGGGCCATCCTCTCCCAAACAGACATCCCAGGACACGAAGCAAATCACCAGAGTTTGCTTAGCAACTACCTGGTATCAGCTCCCATCTGAATGCCCCTCTACCTCCGGCTGTGATTTCCAACTCCTGAACACGGGAGGAAAACAAACTGCCCCTTCAGTACGGAAGGCAGAGTAAGAACCCTCAGATCTATTTGCAGAGGTGTGAGCCAACCAGTGGGCAGTGTAAGGCCTTTTGGTAGCCAATCAAAGCCTGTCGCAGCCCTCCGGTCAATGGCATCCAGTCCCCTCCCCAAGGGTGTGGCCCCGGCTGCCAGGGCCACTGTGGCTGCACAGAGGCTGGACTGGGCAGGGAGCCATCGGGTTGGGTTTTCTGGTCAGTTGGGCTTGGCCCACAGGCACCTTGGCAGGAGCGAGTAGCAGGACCGCGGTTACGAGTGTCTGCAAAAGACAGACACTGTCTGAGCGTGCCGTCTACGCTCCTCCCTCCCAGGTTAGAGGTCAATTTCCCTGGTCCTTGCCACACTCTGGGGTTGTAGAGAGAGAAAATGAAAGGACAGGTCCCTCAGACAAAGCTGGGACATGATCTCTAATTCTCAACGACTCAGGATGGCGGAGCTCTTGTCTCCACGAAACCAAGGGAGGCGCAGCCTCAGCCAGATGAAGTGACCTGCCTGTGGTTACAGTGACAAGGTAGCAGTCAGGACCTAAACTACATCTGAAAGCCCAGCAGGTCCAAGAGCCTTGGGCTTTCAAGCCGTCAATTCAGAGCAAGGGCCAAGGGCTTTTCTGGTTACTGGGGGAGGAAGCCAAAGTCCTTCAGACAGGCAACACCATGCTTGTGCCTGGGGCCAGGCTCTAGGATCCTGGTTGGGGTTGGGGGTCCCAGCATTGCTCTGATGAGCTTGGCTCAGGCCTCTTTTCTGACTGCTAAAGAGCTGACCTAGGTACGATGCAGGAGACCCTCCAGCTGAGCAGGGTCCTTGGACATCTAAGGCCCTCACAGCCTCAGGCCAGGGAGGAAGGAGCGTAGGCCCAGATGTCTCACTGTTTGGAGAGAATACTCTGAGCCTAGAAGGGATCACGGCCACCTTACCTTTCACCTTCTTGCTTTTGGGGATGGCATCTTCTGGGGGTGACCTTCTCTTAGCTATGCGCTTGGGTGGCATCTTCTTGTCCTGATGGGGGGAAAAAAACCCAGCCAAATACTCCATGTCAGAATAACAGAGATTGTCCTGTGCATATTCATCAAAGCCGGAAGTGTGAGAGGACTCCCCTGGCAGTCACAGATCCTGACATCCATCCCAGAGAGGGTCCCATCTCACCCTGACAACCGGTGAGTGGTGACCAAGTTCACAACTACTCTGTACTGTTGCTACGCTGTGTGGAGAAATGACCTTAATAGTAGTGGACTAAGAGCCAGATGTAGCTCAGCTCCGGGACAATCTCCCCGAGCCAAGTCCAATCCTATTCTCTTTCCAGCACTTCACAGCCGGCCTGGTAGCACATGCCCGTGAGCTCAGCCCTAGGAAGGTGGACGTGGGGAGAGGTCGTTACTAGTGGACTGGCGGGCCACACACGTGAATAACCATGAGAGAACTGTACAAAGCCATCAAAATAGACGTTTCTAGAAATGAGTCTATCGAACAGAAAGATATTCCTTGTGACAAAAAAAAGCAGACAGGAGCCAGGTGTGGTGCCTACTCAAGACCCAGCACAGCAGCACCCCGAATTCTCTGGTCTACATAGTAAACTCCAGGCCAGCTTGGGCTACACAGGGAGGCCCTGTCTCAAAACAAAGTAAAACAGCAAACCACACAACACAAAATCAAACCGGTTAAGCCCAACCCACGCAGCCCGAACGCTGATGCTATCCATTCAGGCTTCTTAGCCACTAGACTATTATTTCGAAACAGGGTTCACTGCAGCTTTAGATGGCTCTGAGCGCCCTCCTTCTGTCTGCACCCCCTAAGCTGAATTGATAGGCATGTGCTTCCACACATGCAGCTACCATGCAGGGTAAACTGAGCTGGGACAAGGTGCTGGGGCGTGGCTCATGGCCGGAGCTCCTGCCTGGCTTGTCTGAGGCTCTGGGTTTCATCCCATAACAGGAAAAAAAAGGTGTAGTTCTAATCAAGTCGGGAGGGTGTCCACCTTAGGTCTCAGCACTCAGGAGGGACAGACAGACAGATTTGGTCTACAGCGTGAGTTCCAAGACTGCAAGGGCCCTGTCTCGACAAAACCAAAACCAAAACCAAAAAAAATAATAATAATAATAAAAAAAAAAATAGGGCTGGTGAGATGGCTCAGCGGTTAAGAACACCGACTGCTCTCCCGAAGGTCCTGAGTTCAAATCCCAGCAACCACATGGTGGCTCACAACCATCCGTAATGAGATCTGACCCCTCTTCTGGTGTGTCTGAAGATAGCTACGGTGTACTTGCATATAATAAATAAATAAATCTTTAAAAAAAAAAAAAAAAAAATAGAGAAATAAAATAAAGCCGGGAGTGGTGACACACACCTTTAGTCCCAGAAGGCTAGCCAGCCGGGTCTACATACTCAGACTTAGTTCCAGCACAGGCAGGGTTATAGAGAGGCCCAGACTCAAACACAAAAAAACCTCAAGAAATGAAAAAACGGTCCCACAGTAAATGCTCGCTCAAGAAATAAATGTTGGTGGTAGCATGGTGTTTAGGGTCTTCTCCAGGTAACACTGAGATACAGAGCTGTGGGAATCTAAGCAAGCTCACTCACTGGTCCTTCTCCTGACAGACAGGAATGACAACGCAGCTCAAAGGCCCTTTCTCAGTGTCCCCTGGGGATCTGGTTGGCACCACCCCACTGCCTCCAATGAAGTCCAAATACCTCAGGCTTCCCAGTAGTCGACTCAGAAGGTAACGACTTCTGACTCAGAGGGAGGAAACCAACGCATTCAACACAGGCCCAGGCTCCTGCAGAGCCTGTGTGGGTTGTGGCTGTCCCAGTTCTGTGGTGAGGCGGCCATTCTGAACTCTGACCAGCTAGCTTCCACCCTTCCTGCAATGGGACCCTCCCTCCTCCTCTGCGCCACAGAGACCCCTCTCCCCACAGTGGTCTTTGGGATCACTGGGAACTCAATTCACCTTCCAGGGCTCTAGTAAGCTCAATCTTTAACAATCCTTTAACCATCTGTTAAAAAGGAGATGACAACGACCTCTGAGGGTGGACAGAAGCCTGGACCCTAGCAGGGAAGGTACTCAGACAGGGACATGGACACCATCTCACGAACATTCTGGAGTGCCTGGGGTGCCCTGCTTCCGGTACTCAGGAGCTTATGTTCAGGGGGAAAGTAAGGTTATTGTGAAAGTCATGCCTTGTTCCCCTCCTCCCAACCCATCCTTCCCTCCCACAGAAACTAAAACTAGGAAATGCCCCTCATGAATCTTTGCCACACACAAAAAGTTTTTACTTTTCAAAAGCAGATGAAGTTGGGCATGGTGGCAAATGCCTGCACCCCTGGCACCCGTGACGCACAAGTCATTCTGAGCCGCAGTCAGGCTGAGGAGAGCCTAGACTACGCAAGGGATGGCCGTGCGAGCACTCTCACGCTGAGCACAGCACACCTCCACCATCCTAGTGCGGGGACAGCACACCTCTACCATCCTAGTGCGGGGCATGGCGGGAAGATGCACAGATCGCTGAAGCTCACTGGTGAGCCAGCGCACCCTCGGCGGAGCTCCAGGCTCACCAGTGAACAACCAATGAAGACAGCTGTCACCAAACCTCTGACCTCCACACGCACACTGCAGTCCCTTGTTCATGTTCAGATGGACAACACGTGCAGGCAACACACAACAAACTCAGCCCAGTCCAGACACTGAACACACGGACACACCTATTTCAGGGCTGAGGAACCTGACCTCAGAAGGTAACTTCCCTCGCTCACGGTCACACACCCAAGGACAGGCAAGAGAAGGCCCAAGCCCTTTTTTTAAAAAAAAAAAAAAAGGGGGGGGAAGGTATGCTGTTTATGGTGGCACACACCTGTAATCCCAGAATGTAGGAAGCTGACCTAGACTGACCAAGGTCACACAGTCCTGTCTCACCACTGCTACCCAAAAGTGTCACCTAAAGATACACGATAACCCAGGTTGGAATTTGAGATGGCCAGAGCAAATCTCTTGAAATTCCTGGTGGGTTTGGCCAAATTCAAGGAGCAGAAAGTCAAGGTGTATGTGTGTGTGGGGGTGTGTGGAGGAGTGCCAGATCCAACAGGTCTCCGGCTGAGGGGAGCTCCTGGGACACCCCAATTGTCTATGAGCCAAATTCCTCATCTGTCCCTGGGCAACTTTAGTTGCTGCGGGAACCCAGAAGCAAGGCAGGGGAAGGGTACCTTCTAAAAGTGGGTCCAGGTGGGCACGGTGGGCAGAGGCAGGATTTGTGATCCCCACACAGGGTTTCCTCTGTGTAGCCCTGGCTGTCCTAGAACTCACTCTGTAGACCAGGCTGGCCTGGAACTCAGACTCAGAAATCCACCTGCCTCTGCCTCTGCCTCCCAAGGGCTGGGATTAAAGGCATGCGCCACTGCCCGCCGTGAGGGCCACACTTCAAGGCCAGTCAATGAAAGTCTACATGTGAGATATACCCTGCTTCTAGAAATAAAAGAGCCAGGGCTGGAGAGAAGGCTCAGTGCTGGCCGTTCTTCAAGAGAACCCAGGTTTGGGTCCCAGCACCCATAGGCGGCTCACAATCACCTGTAACTCCAGTCCCAGGGGATACAATGCTCTCTTCTGGCTTCCTTGGGCCAATGCATGTGGTACACAGACATACATGCAAGCGAAGTACTAGAATATACATACATGTATAGAAAACAACCTTAAAAAGACTTCTGTCTTCTCTCACCGTATTAATACCCTGGGATCCATCATCAAGAAACTTAAAAACTGGGAAAAGAGCGAGTCAGCTTCCATTAATAAGAACCTACAGTGGCCGGGTGGTGGTGGCGGCGCATGCCTTTAATCCCAGCACTTGGGAGGCAGAGGCAGGTGGATTTCTGAGTTCGAGGCCAGCCTGGTCTACAGAGTGAGTTCCAGGACAGCCAGGGCTATACAGAGAAACCCTGTCTCGGAAAAAAAAAAAAAAAAAAAAAAAGAACCTACAGTGTATGGCCCTGTAAGAGCTCAGACCTGTCACCATGTCAGAAACAGATGCGCAGACCACAGGTGAGATGACACCCCAGAGGACAGCCCCCAACCAGGGCTGGAGCTGCCTGCAGCCAGTTTCCTCACCTGCTAGGTCAAATGGGTAAGTATATACTAAGTTAGACAACCTACCAGGATCCGGGTGTTTTCCAGTTACTCCCATTTCTGGAGGACTTGGCAACCCCAGCAGTGGTCCTCCCTTCCCCCACACTCAGAACTTTTTAGCTAGACTTAGAGGAGGAAGAATATCTTTGTGGGAAAGGCTACCTGGAGAGAAGGGAAGGCCTGTGCAGGCTGCTGCTGTGTGCTGCCAGTAACTAACTGGAGCAGGCACAATGCAGACCAGGAAGTCCTTCAGCCAGGTCTAGATGGATGTGGTACATCCTGGGGCTATCTGTTCATTTTTTTTTCCTAGGGAGAAGAGCAATCGCAGCTTTGCAGATTATAGGACACATCACCTTCCTTGTACAGGCGAGGAGACTAAGGTTTAAAAGAATCTGGTGGGACCTGCTCACTCCAGACTCCCGTTCTTAGTTGTCTCTCTGACCAGAACCTGGTGAATCACTTCCAACTCATCTTTTCTGAGCTCCATTTGAACGTTCTTCTTGGGTGAAGCAGCCTTCTCCTATATCCGCCACACCCTCCCCACAAGCACCAATGATGTCTATGACCCCAAACACTTCTAGTAGTTGAATGTGCTGTACCCCATCCCATGTCTAGATTAGCCTGACCTTGTTACCCAAAGCATATTAAAACCTCACCTGGAGAGCTATCCCCAACCCTCCACAGCCCGGTTACGGCTTCCGCTTTGGAGTTCCCGGTCTGTTTCATACCCTCAGCTTGTGCTACCGCACACGTGGTCAGAGGACTTAATTTCTGATGAACCAAAGACTTGGCGGCAGCGACGCTCAAGTTCCACAGGCATACTTTGCTGATCTCAGGAGACCCTAACTGTGGACCCATGGAAGTCTCGCCAGGGAGCCCCTGAGCCCCGCAAAGAGCACGGAGGCCCGCCTTTGTCACCATTGTTCCCCAGCGGCAGGGAAACGTCAGGCAGCAAACAACCGGGTTGATGGGGGTTAAGGGCAGGCCACGGTCTGTGGCTGCTGCTCATCCCTCCCCACCGGCGACTCCCCGAGCTTCCCGCGGCCGGGCGAGCCCGATCCCCGCGCACCAGCCGTTTGAATCTCCCGCCGCGGAGCGGAGCGCGCGCCCGGAGCGCGACGGCTAAGGGGCCCGTGCGCGGGCGAGGCGGGCCCCACGCGGGCCGGAGCTCGCGCGCCCGGAGCGCCGGCGGCTTCACGTGCAGCCTGCCACGTGGGCAGCGATCTCGGCCCACCACGACCTCGCGCGCTTCCCGTTTTCCTGTCCCCAGGGCTCCCCACGAATGGGAGCGCGACCTACCTCGGTGCAGGGACGCCACAAGCAACTCCGGCGCTCGGCGGCCGGCGGCGAACTGCCCTGAGCATGCGCTCTGCGGGCCTCCGGCCGCGACCCTGGCCAAAAGGGAAAACACAGAGCCGGGCGGCCCCTGGCGGCCACCGCGGGAAGTGCGCACGGCTGCTCCTAGTTTATAAGCAGCATTCTGTATTTGGGAGATTCCTCCCCAAGTGGCATGAGTGGACCGAAAACCAACCGGAGAAACTATCAGAATCCCGGCTTGTTTAGGAAAATCTGGTGCGTATGATCTGTACGGAACAAAACAAGGTTGATGGTTCTAGTTCTCAAAGTATCTATGCAGAAAGCTAACCACCCAATACAGAGCTGTCTGATTTAGTCTAGTTAGTGCTCAGGAACGGCTAATTAAGTCTGAGTGGAAAAGACATTCAGGATGAATAACACTTCCTCATTTATTATATGTATGAGTGTTCTTCATGTAGGTATGTCTGTGCACCATGTACATATATAGTGTTTGCAAAGACCAGAAAGAGAGCATTGGTTGCAGTAGAAGTGGAGTTACAAATGGATGCGACGGCCAGGCAGTGGTGGCGAATGCCTTTAATCCCAGCCCTTGGGAGGCAGAGGCAGGCAGATTTCTGAGTTCGAAGCCAGCCTGGTCTACAGAGTAAGCGCCAGGGTAGTATGGATACACAGAGAAAACCTGTATCAAACACACACACACACCAAATGGATGTGACCCGCCATGTAGGTGCTGGAATGGAATTTCCATCTTCTGCAAGAACAAGA
The DNA here is from genome assembly GCF_947179515.1 of Apodemus sylvaticus. Classification (NCBI taxonomy): domain Eukaryota; kingdom Metazoa; phylum Chordata; class Mammalia; order Rodentia; family Muridae; genus Apodemus; species Apodemus sylvaticus. Next base: position 145,886,791 of record NC_067474.1, read on the forward strand.
AGCATCCTTAGCCACTGAGCCATCTCTCCTGTCCCAGAGGGATGACCTTTGCAAAGACAGTAAGACGTGTGAAACGGCCATTTAGTCTCAAAGTAGAGGGTGAAGACTAGTGTGCCCATGGAGACAGTGTGTGATTATGGGAAGGTTCTGGTCACAAGATAAGATGTTCAGAACTTTAAGAATGGATTTTGGGTAAAGTGTAACTATGGAGAGGCAAACAGCAAGCGGGAAGTGGAAAAGGTAATGCCTGGGTTGGTGGCACCACCCACAATCCCAACATTCCAGAAGCGGAGGCAGGAGATTAGGAGGGATACATAGAGAGTCTATCCCAGAAAGGAAGGGGGAAAAAACCACTGGGGAGAAAAGAGGAGCACTCACTGGCTGCAGCTCAGTGGCTGAGTGAGTGCTTTGCCTAAGTGTGAGGTGCAAGGCTCAACTCCAAGGCAGTCAAGGGAGGGAAGGGAACAAAAAAACGTGACTCAGAGCTGGGAACTGTTGGAGTTTGGAGCTTACACCGGAAACAGATCACTGTGGGAAATGGTTTAGGGCTGGAGAGATGGCGCAGTGGTTAAGAGCACTTGGCTGCTCTGGCAGAGGTCCAGAGTTCAATTCCCTGTAAATGGTGGCTCACGACCATTTATAAAAGGGATCTGCTGCCCTCTTCTGCCATGAAAGTGTACATGCAGACAGCACACTCCTACACTAAAAAAAATAAAAATCAAGAAAAATAAAAAAAGAAAGAAAGAAAGGAAAGGAAAAACTTCCTCTAACATCCTCATACAAGCAGCCCTGTAAGATAAGATCTAAAGTTTCCTGAGGAAAAAACATTTGATTGGGTACGGCTTCCCTGAGGGCATCGATCTGTGCAGAAAGTATTTTCTGTGTTTCACAAATTACTTCTGACTCCAAGTTGTCCTAAACTGACATTTTTAGCATTTTAAACATTTTTCTTTTCCCTTATTTATAAGACAGGGTCTCACTGTGAACCCCTCCTGCCTCTGGCTCCCTAGAGATGGGACTAAAGATATTTTCCACCACCATGCCCAGTTACTAAAGCACAAGACCAGCACCTGAAAAGGGCTGGCACCTTGGCTCATGCATCAGCAAGAGTGGGGTTCACAGCTGGGGCAGGGACCCCTCACCATTCACAGCTGTCACCTACCATTATACACTCACGCGACCACATTTTACAGTTTTATTTGTGTGTGTATGTTCATGCTTGCGGAGGTCAGCGGGCAACCTCCAGGACTGAGTTTTGTCTTCCCACTATGTGGGTTTGAGAGAGCAAAGTCCAGTCTTCAGGCGTGGCAGCCGGCACTCTTACCTACCGGATGACTTCGCCAGCTTCATTTCCCCTACTGTGCAGTGCCAGCTCCAAAGCAACCCCCTACTGTTGTCTTACCTTTTCAGGTTGACTTCTGCCTCCATCGTGACCTCCTCCCCTGGATGGTAAACTGTGAAGTTTCTCCAAGCTTCACCCTGGAAACTCTGATGTCTTTCTCCAAGATCTTATTCATTCACATGGCTTAATGTAATCACAGAAAAATGACCATCACTTATCTTCCCTTATAAAACTTTATTTTTATTCATTTATTTTTTATTGTTTTTGGGAAAGCCTCGTGTCTTTGAAGATAGCCCAGGCTATCTTTAATCTCCAATTCATAATTACAGGACTGCAGGGGTGTGGCACCAAGTCTCTGTCACTCAATCTCATCCACTTTTTTTTTTTTTTAGGTTTTTGGTTTTTGGTTTTTTCAAGACAGGGTTTCTCTGTATAGCCCTTGCTGTCCTGGAACTCACTCTGTAGATCAGGCTGGCTTCGAACTCAGAAATCCACCTGCCTCTCCCTCCAAGAGTGCTGGGATTACAGGCGTGTGCCACCACCGCCTGACTAATCTCATCCACTTTTAAAATCCATGTACATATTTTATATATGAATGCTCTGTCTGCATGTATGCCTGCGTACCAGAAGAGGGTATCAGATCCCATTATAGAAGGTTGTGAGCTACCACGTACCCCCAATACTAAGTCAGGAGGAAGACAGGGAGCATTAAAAGGATGGCACTTTTCATTCCAGAACCTGGAATGAAGTTGGAGTCTCTTGCCTACTTATACATTTGGTGTGAAGGTTGCCGTAGAGATATAATCAAATAAGCCTTAAACAACCATCTATAAAGGGATCTGATGCCCTCTTCTGGTGTGTCTGAAAACAGCTAGTGTACTCACACATAAAATAAGTAAACCTTAAAGGGGGAAGGAGGAACTTGAGCAAAAGCAGTGAATCATGCTTAAAGCCTGCACTTATATATGAACATAGGTGTGGCCCCACTGCCTTCCCAGATATGCATTTTTTAGGTATCTCACAAATGTTTACAAATAATTTCTGTGGTATTATCTGTCATAATCTTATCCAGTACACCCCAGGAACCACCCATGGTCATTCCCATTTCTCAGTGACTCTTTGAAGACTTGCTATGTGTGTAAAGACAGTTAAGCAAGGGCCTGCTCACAGAAGCCAACTCAGGAGGCAGAGGCAGAGGCAGGCAGGCTTTCCAGGACAGGGAGACTCTTTGTCTCAACACCCTCCACCCCCTCCTAAAACAAAAACAAAAACAAAAAAACAACCTATTAATAGAGGTTCCAGAGAACCTTGAGTTCCCAGCACCCACATGGTGGCTCACAACCATCTAAGTCCATTTCTCAGGGATCTGTGCCTTCTGATCTGCACATGGCACACAAAAACACATGCAGGCAACACTGACATTAATAAGTGGCTAGAGACATGTCTCAGCTATTAAGAGCATTCATTGGCTGCTCTCCTAGAGGACCCAGGTTCAATTTCCAGCACCCACCCACCCACCTAGCAGCTCACAAATATCTTTACTTTGTTCCAGGGAACCTGACACTTTCATAGCTATACGTGGCAGGCAAAACACTGATACACAAATTATAGATTTAAAAGCCTTGGCCGGGTGTGGTGGCGCACGCCTGTAGTCCCAGCACTCTGGGAGGCAGAGGCAGGCAGATTTCTGAGTTCGAGGCCAATCTGGTCTAGAGTGAGTTCCAGGACAGCCAGGGCTATACAGAGAAATCCTGTCTCAAAAATAAATAAATAAATAAATAAATAACCCAAAAAACAAAAAAAGGGCGGGGGAGGGTCAACCCAGTCTTAGTGGTGCAGGACTTTTTAAGCCCAGAATTAAGGTGTGAGAAGAGGGCACATCTGAGTTTAAGGCCAGCCTGGTCTACAGAAGCAATTCCACAATAGCCCCGGCTATACAAAGAAACTGTTTCAAGACAAAGAGGGTCCAGCAAGTTATCAATCTTCATAGGAGTTGGAACCTTATTTTTATTCAGGAATAGGCTATCAACTAAATTTCAATGTTGGGACCTAACTCAGGACCCCTCACATGCCAGGCGTGTCCTGACTTTAAAAGCCAATCCCTAGTTCTCCAGCAATCGTACTTTTTTAAGTACTTGTGCCTGAGTGTACACACTGTACCCAGTTATATGCCTGTGTTCAAGAATCCCAGGATGTTACATGGATCCTGTATCAGGTGCTCTAGCCATTGAACCATCTCCAACCCCATTACTAATCCTAGCACTTAGGAGGTAGAGGTGGGTGGTTTGAAGCCAGCCTGGTCTATAGTTCCAGGTCAGGACTACAGCAGACTTCTTTTTTGGATTTGGTTTTCAAGACAGGGTTTGTGTGTAGCCCTGGCAGTCCTGGAACTCACTCTATATACCAGGCTGGCTTCAAACTCAGAAATCCACCTGTCTCTGCCTGGGATTACACGTGTGCCACCACTGCGCGGTGAGGGCTCCTTTAAACTGTGTGCATATATGGTACATGCCAGAAAAGTTCTGAGCAATCATATATGGCTGCCAAGAATTGAACCCAAATCCTCTAAAAAGTGTAGCCAGTACTCTTTACCAATGAACCTTCCCTCCTAGCCCATACTAGGGTGTGTGGCACTACTGGTTAAGATTCCCCAACCTTGCAGGGCAGTGGTGGCAAAAGCTCTTCAATCCTAGAACTTGGGAGGTAAAGGCCTCCCTAGTGAGTTTGAGGCCAGCCGGAGCTACACAGAGAGACCCTGTCTTGAAAAAACCAGATTTCCCAACTTTATGGCCTAGAATTTGACAGGTCTGTTTTCAGAATTTAGCACAGCAGTTCTGTTAATTTCAGGCATCATGCACACTATGTAAGCACTAAGCTGTACTCCCAGCACTGCAGACTTAAACCCAAAATTGTATGCACGTTGTCTACACAGGTAGGGCATGTAAGCTCAGAATTTCTGCTGTACCTTGAAGTCAGGCTCCACAAGGGCAGGTGAATGTCTGAATGGCACAGGTCCTATACCCAGAACCACCCAATGCCACCTCCCTCCACAGTGCACTGTGAACACCAGTCCCTCAATGCCACGCCATCTGGCTTCATGTCAGAGCTGGACACTCTGATTTTAGGCCCATGAATTATCACATCCACTTCCAACAAAGGGAACCCTATCAGCATCTCTAAGGCCTACCTTCAATGTGTCTCCCCAATGCCCCCATCATTGAAGGTCTTGTCTTTCCCATGAGGGAGGGCAGGCAGGAAGGAGTCATCTTTCCATTATGACCTAGGGACCTGTCTACCTCAAATTATAAGGTCACCAGTGTCAGGCTTATCTCAGACATTTGACCAGTTTCCCACTCGGCTCTGTTGTAGTACTATCACCAGAACAGAGGAAGGAGTCAAACCTCAGTATTTGGAGGATTAAACATTCACCTGGAGTTTATCCTGGGCCCATCTGCATGCATACACATTAAGTCACAAGAAAAGTCATTGAAAAGCTTTAATTGAGATTTATTAGGTATATCACAAACATTCATAGATTAAAACTAGATCCTATAACCCAGTGTGGATTTGAACTTATGATCTTAAAGAGAATGTGGGAACAAAAGATAAGCTTGTATCTACAATACTAAGGTCCTGTATGCCCCCCTAAACACTGCACGGACGTTGGACCTCAAGGAGAACCTTAAGTTTCTCAAAGCTATAACCTACCAAAAAATATTTATCAGACAGAATAAGCAAGCAGAAATGCCTATCTAGCTTCTAATGGATGAGGTACTAATACAAAATTTCACCATAATGCATATACTTCAAATCTTTGTATAATGCATATCTTCAGTGTCTGTACAGATCCTTTTCTTTCCTGGAAAAAAAAAAAAACAACATACACACATTAGGTTCCTGAAAGCGGCATACTGAGAGCCTTAGCATCTTAAATTTTTGTTTCCTGCATGGTTTGTCTCCTCAGTCACCGTCCAGAGGACTCTGAGAAGTCGTAGGAATATGCAGGCGCAGACTGGAAGCCCAGCTTTATCTCCAACGTTGTGGAAAGGGACTGTACCTCACCGGGCAGTGCCCTAAGCTCCCATAGGCCACTAGGACAGAGCCCGGGGAGAGTGACCTCCCGGGGTGCCCACGTCGGAATGTCTGGTTAGTACGGAAAGATTTGATACCCCACACACCACTGGGGTCTCGTCACTAATAACTAACACACACGGAACAAAGAACACGCGACAAACACAAAGCCAGTTTCAGAGAGTGAACGTACCTCCGTCAACAAGGTACTTGGAATCACGGATTGGCTCTGCAATAGAAGAGATTCATCATTAAATTAAACCCCGAAAGTACTCGGACCCATATCTAAGTTGTGTGATCTAAGACTGTTTCCTGCATGGTTTGTCTCCTCAGTCACCGTCCAGAGGACTCTGAGAAGTCGTAGGAATATGCAGGCGCAGACTGGAAGCCCAGCTTTATCTCCAACGTTGTGGAAAGGGACTGTACCTCACAGGACGGCGTCCTAAGCTCCCATACGCCACCAGGACAGAGCCCGGGGAGAGTGACCTCCCGGGGTGCCCACGTCGGATAATCCCGATAAGAACTTCTTTTGACAAAAAACAAACAAAAAACGTCCCAGGGTTCTTTGCTAGACAGACCTCCAAACTGAAAAAACACTAATCTCCAAGCGTGCTGGAACTCTGGCCTCAGCAACCTGAAGACCTCCTTGAAGCAAACAGAACACCTCCAACCGAACGAAATTATACATTTCCAAGATAAAATTGCAGAAATCCTATTACAAGGTGGAGGGAAATAAAAGCTGGGAAACAAGGCGAAATATTCTCGAGTAAACATCGAGCGATCGAAAGCCGCTACCTCTCCAAACCACAACGCAGGAACAAAAGAACCGCATGTCCTCTTAAGCAGAACGGACATTAAAGATTTTACCAGTCTCCCAGGCAATAATCCTGCGAGCGTTGGGATCCCCAAAAGGGGCTACTGGGCTGAGGCACGCGTCCACACGCCATGCCGGGCAAGCGGGCCGGGGCTCCCACGCGCAATCCGCCCAGACGCTACCGTTGCTTTCCAAGCCCGGGGCCGAACCGCGAGGTAAACCTCCAGCAGCACCATAGATACTCACCGAGAGCCAGAGGAGCACGAAAGCAGCGCCTAAAAAGACAGAGACGCGCCGACGCAGCCATATTTATACCTTAAGTGACTTCCGGAAGTCAGGCGCGGCCGACTGCGCCTGCGCAGGGTCATGCGCACTTACCTTTGGAAATGCGCTAAGACTGATGGGATCTGGTTAAGGTGGAGCTTCACTTTAATTGGGTTAAAGAACTTTTAAGCTTGGCGTGGAACTGAGTTAATGAAGTTTGTCCTCTCTGCCTGAATACACTGGTATATGCAAAATGGGGGCGGGGGTGAGTAAGTCTAGAGAAATGCTTTCTAGAGTTCAGAGTTTGAATCTACAACTGTGGAAAGAACATTTGATACAGAACATACATGGCTCTCGAAGAATTGGCTACAATTAAAAACTTCCCTTGGAGGGGGCTGGAGAAATGGCTTAGTGGTTAAGATTCCTGGTTGCTCTCTCAGAGTACCTAACGTGGCAGCTCACAGTGTTCCGTTCACAACTGAGTTATTCCCGTTTCAGTGGATTCGCAGACACATGGTGCACAAATAAAAGCAAGTACATCAAAACACACACAAAGCAAACAACGAATTTTTGCATTCTCAACGGGAAGACACCTGCCTAGCATTTGAAGTTCTGATCCACACCCGTTTAAAAAGCTGATCAATGTTTTGTGCATTTTCCACAAGAACATATAAAACTAATATAGATGTTGACAATAAAATATGGTGACACTCAAGATATTTATCACTGGGTGTGCAGGTTCCTGAACCCCAAGGCTTCACACAAAACCCACGAAATGCTGTAATGTGTACAATGCCCTCCACCATCATATACGCACAAACAATACCATAAGGCTATATGCGTCAGGAGAGTAAATTGACAGTGCCAGTAGATCAAGGCTAGCCTGGGTAGAAACACTAACTATGGTCCTCTTATATATCAAGTTGTGTGTTGAGTGATTTACATACATTATTTACCATTATAATTCGAAAATAGTAATGCTATTTCCCAGATTTTAAGATGTGAAATTAAGACTGATGAATCTCGTTCTGGAATATTATTTACTTAAAAGAGTGGCTGGCTAGACAAGATGGTGTAGGTTTTTAATACCAGCACTTTGGAGACAGAGTCAGGAAGAAGATCTCTGTGATTTGGAAGTCAACCTTTTCAACATGGTGAGTTCTGGGACAGCTAGAGCTACATAGAGACCCTGTCTTTAAAAAAACAAACAAACAAAAGACTGCCAGGCAGTTGTGGCGCACACCTTTAATCCCAGCACTTGGGAGGTAGAGGCAGGCAGATTTCTGAGTTCGAGGCCAGTCTGGTCTACAGAGTGAGTTCCAGGATGGCCAGGGCTACACAGAGAAACCATCACAGAAAAATAAGAAAAGGGAGCAAATATTTACTTTTTCTGTTTCGTTTCGTTGTTGTTTTGGAGACAGATTTTCTCTGTGTAGCCCGGGATGTCGCTCTATAGACCAGACTGGCCCCAGAGTCACAGAGATCTGCCTGCCTTTGCCTCCGCGGACTGGGATTAAGACGTGCATCATCATTGCTCAGCACATTTTTTTTATATATATAACTTCTTCTGGTTTTCTTGTTTGTTTCTCAATATGGGGTTTCTTTGCATAACCCTGGCTGTCCTAGATATTTTCTAACAGTGTATCTATGGGAGAATGGATTCCCTTCACATGCTCAAAACAACTGACAGAATGGAAATAACCTCTTTCTTTTTTTCTTTCTTTTTTTTTTTTAAAGATTTATTTATTTATTATATGTAAGTACACTGTAGCTGTCTTCAGACACTCCAGAAGAGGACGTCAGATCTTGTTATGGATGGTTGTGAGCCACCATGTGGTTGCTGGGATTGAACTCAGGACCTTCAGAAGAGCAGTCAGTGCTCTTAACCACTGAGCCATCTCTCCAGCCCCAACCTCTTTCTTTTAAAGATTATTATTGTGTGTGATGGTAGAAGACAGGGCACACATGCCATGGTGCTCCTGTGGAGGCCAGAGGACAACCCTGTAGTCAGTTCTCTCTGGTTCTAGGGACTGAACTCAATCACCAGGATCTTGTATCAAGGGCTGTTTTTGTTTGTTTTTTATTTTTAAAGATTTATTCATTTATGTATGCAAGTACACTGTAGCTATACAGATGGTTTTGAGCCATCATGTGGTTGCTGGGAATTGAACTCAGGACCTCTACTCGCTCTGGACACACTTGCTCCGGCCCAAAGATTTATTTATTACTATATGTAAGTACACTGTAGCTGTCTTTAGACACACCAGAAGAGGGTGACAGATTTCATTACGGATGGTTATGAGGCACCATGTGGTTGCTCGAATTTGAACTCAGGACCTTCGGAAGATCAGTCAGTGGTCTTAACTGCTGAGCCATCTTACCAACCCAAAGGCTGGTTTTTTGTTGGTGGTGGTGTTTTGTTTTGTTTTTTTCATTTCTTAGAGACAGAGTCTCACTCTGGGACCTGTAACGAGGAGTATCAGGAGTTCAAGGCTATCCTTGGCTATATAGAGAGAATTTACAAGCCTGGGCTGCATCCACCCTGTTTATTTTTTATTTTATTATTTTTTAAATTAATTAATGTATTTATTTGGTTTCTCTGTGTAGCCCTGGTTGTCTTGGAACTCACTCTGTAGACCAGGCTGGCCTCGAACTCAGAAATCCACCTGCTTCTGCCTCCCATGTGCTGGGATTAAAGGCGTGCGCCACCACTGCCCGCCCAGCTTCATTAAGACATTTTAAAATCTACTTAACAGCAGTAGTGGCTCTGAGCCTTTTTTTTTTTTTTTTTTGTACATTCTCATCATTTATATGACACCCAGTCCATTTGGTATCCACTAGACTTGCCTCTATTATTAGTATTGAATGTGATGTATATTTGGGGATGCTCCTGCCACGGGGTGTGGAGGTCTGGAAGCATCATGGAGGTGGTCCTCTCCTACCTCAATGAACATGTCTGGCCTCTAGCTGTCCCTCAGGCATGGTGGCCAGCACCTTTACCCACTTTGGCTCTGTCCTCTCCTTTCTGACATGGTTTTCCAGACCTTAGTCTCTCTCCACAAAGAACCAAACTTCATCTACTTTACAGTAAATCCTGGGCAGGCAGTGTGAACCTTCAGAACAACCTTCTGGAGACATTTTAACCCTGAGGTTGCAGTAACAACTGGAGAGCTAATAATTTGGGCCACAGGAATCTGGGAACAGAGAAACATCCCAAAAAGTTGTGACTCCTGGTTTCTCTTCACAGTCAGTAAAGGGTAATGTGCCAAGCGCCAAGCAGCGGGTGAGTCACTGCTGAGGGGCTAAGACTGAGCAGCCTGCCAGAAAGGACAGGTAACACCAGGGGCTCTGGTGACATCAGCCTGAGGGTCAGCGGGCCGTAGAGTAAATCCTTGTAAGGGACAACTGTTGTTAAGTCCCAGTTCTCAAACACATGCAAAAATGGTATTTGTTTTGATCTTTAAGAAAACAAAAACAAAAACAAAAGAACAAAAAACCAGACTTGCACAATCTCATTTTCCAGATAGGGTGGGGAATGGCTAGGCAGGTAAGACACCAAGTACAGTTACCAGACATAGGGGCCTCCCAACACTCCTCTCTCTGCAATTTAGTGGGGGTATGAATATTATATATCCCAGGCTATGCTGGCTGACTTTGAATTTGTTATGTTATTCAAGATGACCTTGTACTTCTGACCCTTAGGTCTTGGCTTCAGAAGTGTCCTGGACACTGTCTTGTTTGATGCAGGGAACTGAACACAGGGCCCTGTGCATACCAGGCAAGCACTCTGCTGAGCTATCCCCCAGCCCTGTGCATGCTGGGTAAGCACTCTGCTGAGCTATGACCCAGCCCTGTGCGTTTCATCTGTGCAGAGAAATACACAAACATGGTAGTTTTACTACTGGCTACATTTAACATTATCATTTCTCTTCTTTTTATTTGAAGTCATTAGCAGTATTTTGAGTATCACTTTTGTTGTTTTAATCTTCTTGAATAAAACAAAACAAAACCATCTTAGGTCAAGGATATGTCCTAAAATGACTGCTGAACATGCATGGGGCCTGAGCTCAGTGCCCAGCACTAAAAAAGTAAAAAGTAGCCGGGCAGTGGTGGCACGCCTGTAATCCCAGCACTCTGGGAGGCAGAGGCAGGCGGATTTCTGAGTTCGAGGCCAGCCTGGTCTAAAGAGTGAGTTCCAGGACAGCCAGGGCTACACAGAGAAACCCTGTCTCGAAAAAAAACAAATCCAAAAAAAAAAAAAGTAAAAAGTAACAAATTCCGTTTTTTTTTTTTGATATTCTAAAATACTTTAATAATTAAGATTGTAAGAAGACTGATATACAATGTAATTATTTATTTTACAAGATTCTGTACATTAGGGAAGCATCTTAACAACACACTAGGCTTGACTCCTTTACATTATGACTGTAAGCTTCAAATTACAGAAAGGAAACACATAATCAACTTTTATACACATGAAAACAAAGCCGCGGACTAGATGTCGCCCTAGCATGTCAGCTTCAGAAGACAAATGAGATGAACAGCCAGTCAGAGCCCTGATGGCGCACACGAGCGGACGAGGAGCTCAGGCTTGGCACCGTGAGGGAGGGCAACAGGGTGAGAAGACTTCGCCCGCAAGTATGGTGGGCGCGCCTGTGAGCTCTGAACTTGGAGGCAGAGGCAGGGGATCCTTGGCTAGTAGTGAGGACATGAACCCTGTCTAAAAAATGTTATTACACCACAGACAGCACAGGCATATACAAAGAACTCTCTAAACCTGGGACTGAGAAGGGAGAAACAGGGGCAGAGCAGGGGTGAAGCTGGGGCAGGGGAGGGCGGAGCAGGGGTGAAGCTGGGGCAGAGAAGGGTGGAGCAGGGGTGAAGCTGGGCTGGAGAAGGGCTGAGCAAGGGCAGAGCACCAGCCTTGCTCGTGAGAACTGAGCTCCCATCAGGAGCACTGAACTAAAAGTAATCACAAAGGTTAGCGGCTCTGGCAACCTTGTATCTAGACTTCTCACAGACTTAACAGAATTCTTTCTTCCCTTCTTAACTCAAGCGATATAAGCTTTGAGGAGATGGGGACTCAGTCTTTTCTCCATAGCCAGAAACTACATGGCAGTAAGAGAAAAAACAAACAAAAGCACTTTTTCCTCCATACAGAGGAAAGTACTAATTTTAAGGTCACTTTAGCTTTTTCGTTTTCCCTATATTCTAACTCTTTAATAAGTGTGATGTTGACAAGGAGGAGGAAATTGCTGAAAGAATACAGACAGGAAACAGAATAAAGCAAAAAAAAATATTTTTAAATTCACAGATATCCTCTAGATATTAAGGTGAGTAAAAGCTGAGTATGATGTTGCTGTCTATGATCCCAGACTGAGAAGGCTGAGTAGGGAAGACTTCATGTCAAAGGCTAGCCTGGGCTACATACTGAGGTACAGACTAAAACAAAAAGAAGAGACAAACCCAGCTATATTTCTCTTCCACGTACAATGTAAATAGAATTCAGGCGGGACAGTGAAGCTGTGTGGGTTTCAGGAAAAAAGTTTTTTGAGACACAAACCAAATCTGCACCCAAATACAAATGGAGAGGCCTGACGAGAAAATACAGGCACCAACCACACTGGCTACAACATGGAATGGAAAGGCAAGTGAGGTGTTCAGTGTCAGGAGGGGGAGGGGCTGATGCAGTAGAGAGGGACTGTGCAGTGAGGAGGGCCAGCAGCACCAAGGAGGGGGCTCTGGCTAGAAGCACAGGCATCTGTAGCACACAGTGCTCCCACACAGTGCTCCCACAGGCCGAAGTGATTTCTAGTATTATTTGGTACAAGGAACGTATAATAAAGTCTACCCCATGAGTCAGTTCTCTGCCAAACTGGCATTAATGGTAGGGCCTTTTTCTTGGTTAGTACATAGAAAATGCACATGGCTTTCTTATTTGATCATTTGGATTCTGATTACAGCTCAGACTATGTAATGGATGAATTCCCCCATTTCTTTAAGCTCACTTTAAAATAAGGGCCAGGGCGGCCCTCCAGAGAGCATGGAGCTCATGCTTAAAGCCCCAGCATTTGGGAGGCCGAGACAGGAGCTTGAGGCCAACCTGGGAAACACAGTGAGTTTGCAGGCCAGGCTGAGCCACAGTATAAGATCTTGTCTCAAAACAAGAAGGACCTAGGATGACAAGTGCCAGATGGAGGGGGGACAGGCGGGAGCCTGGGCTGGCTTCCTTCCTGTCAGGCCGTATGATGAGAGTCGGTACAGCGCCATTTCTGAACTGGTGCCAGGGAGGGCCAAGCACTTTTCTGGGAGTGGCCTTTGTTGGAAGGGTTTTTCCTGGTAAGAGGACTTGGCTGGAATTATGCGTCCATGAGCCTCTCAGACAGGGCAGACAGGTAAGGCTAATGGTCTCTCAAACAGCCTCAGCCCACACACTTGTCTTAGGGAAGCTGCAGGTGGCCCTGTGCTTCTGTGGCTGGGGAGAGAAGCCCTCGAGCCTGCTGCAGTGTTGGTAAAGGCTCCAAGCATCGGCATTTCATTCTCTCTAAGGGGAACGCAAGGATCCACACCAAAGAAAGGCTACGTGCGTGCATACGAGCGCTGTTTGCCCTGAGCAGATCTGCTGTGCGGGAAGTGCTATGGTCACCCTGGAGACAACACAGCTCTGCTGTGCCTCTTCCAATGGTCCTTTAGTTCCTTTCTCCTCCGGCTTCAGCTTCATGGGCGATGGTAGCTGGAAGGGGTCAAAAAAGGAGAAGTTATCAGACAATGGAGACGGCTTTCCTATTCCTGACATTTGTTTGTGAAAAATCAAAGGACTCATGATGATTACAAAAATATACACACTTCAAGTAGTGCTGAGGACTGGAGCCAGGGCCTTGTACTCGCCCTGCCACTAAGTTACCGTCCCCCCCCCCCCCAGCTCTAGCCTGGCTGGATTAGTACTATGATGCCTTGGCTGGAAGGGAAGTACTTTCAGCACTTGGGAGTTTGGGAACGGAATGGGTCAGGCAAGAAGCAAAACCACTGTTTATTAGAAGTCAAGTCAAAAAGAATAAAATCCCTTGTGTTTGTCTCACAGAACAAAAATAAAACAAAAGAAGACAGAATAAAACAATGGATTTTCCCCTAAGGATCTACTGTCTTGTGCTGATGTGGGTACCATATTTGCACTCTGGGTTGCAGGGGGGTCAGACAGAGAGGTGGAGGCTGTGACAGCAGGCATCTCTGTCTCAGCATGCCACAGGCACATCAGTCTTAAATATCTGCAGTTGCAAGCCGGGCAGTGGTGGCGTACACCTTTAATCCCAGCACTTGGGAAGCAGAGGCAGGCAGATTTCTGAGTTCAAGGCCAGCCTGGTCTGCAGAGTCAGTTCCAGGACAGCCAGAACTACACAGAGAAACCCTGTCTCGAAAAACCAAAACAAAACTAAACCAAACCAAACCAAAAAAATATCTGCAGTTGCATCGGTCTTAAATATCTGCAGTTTACTTCCTAGTCACCCTTCTGCTGTGACAAGAGCTTGTAGAAAACCAGAGTTCTGTCCGGCTTCCCTGTTGCAACCAAGGGATCCAGAATTGTAAGCTGTGTTGTAGGTGTGTTTTGTTTATCAGGAAATACTCCATAAATAACCTGAGCTGTCTACACAGCTTACCGTCTCACAGATTTCACAAACATCAATACACAATATTGAGCACACAAAAAATTATGAGCACTCTGGTGTGCTGCTCACGTCTGTGGTCTCAGCTCTAAGGAGACAGCAGGAGTATCAGAAGCTCCAGGCATGGCAGCACAGGCCTGCAAGCCCAGCACTTAGAAGACAGCCAGTACATGTGAGGTCAGCTGTAACTACACTGTGAGACCCTGTCTCAAAAGTAACAACAACAAAAGTAGCTAGGGCTTAGTAACTCAAGTTTTTTATCTCAGCATTTAGAGGTAGAGGTTAGACAACTGTGAGTTTCAGCCTAGTACTGGTTATATATAAATTCTAGAGCCTAAGCTACACAAAATGGCAAAACTAAGAATGGACATTTACAACTACCTCTTGGTTCTCATTCCTTTTTGTTGGTGTTGTTGCTGAGATGGAGTCTGATTTACTTCAGGATGTTCTGGAACTTGCTGTGTAGCGGAAAATAACCTTGAACTTTTGGTCCTCTTGCATCTACTATCTAAGTGCTGGGATAACAGACATACACCACCATACCCACGTTATGGAGGGTTGGGGATGGAACCCAGGGCTTTGTGCATGCTGTGCAAGTACTCTACCAATTGAGGCACACTGTCAGTTCTTTGTATATATTTACGAGTCTAGTTTTCATGTATGTGTGAGTGCAGAACCACAGATACAGCACTGCACATGTGGAAGTCAGCTAACAGTTTGTGTCTTCCATCTGTCGGAATCAAGGTCTCTTATTCACTGCCTTGTATACCAGGCTAGCTGGCCCATGGGCTTTGGAGGACTGCCCCATCTCTACCTTCCACCTCACTGTGGTGTGCCGGCATGACAGACACTCACTGCTGCATCTGCTTTTATGAGTTCTGGGGATCCAAAGGCATCTTTACACGTGCACAGAATAGCTCATCACAGTTGGCACCCTGGCCCTATTGTCTTTAGATTTTAATACAAAGTCTCATAGAGTCAAGGGAGGCTTTGAACTAGGGATGGGCTAGCCTTGAACTCCTGACCCTTCTGCCTCCACCGTCACAGTGCTGGAATTATGGATGCATGCTACCATCCTTGGCTTTCTAGATCAGCAGAGCTCTTCCTTCTGAACAACTTTGTTGTTTGTCTGTTGCAGAAATTTCACTTAGCCACAAGTATTTGGATCTTTCGGGTCTTACCGTGTAAAGTGTTTGCTGTCTACATGAACCTCCATCTCCGAGCTTTTAAATTCATTTAATTCTTTCCTTATGGCAGCCTGTAGGACAGAAGTAAGATTTGAACATCTTTTCTCTCCTGAAGGGCAGCTATGTGACTATCCCTGTATCTCTAATGGGTTTACCATTAGAAGGAACCACAGGCCTTGGGTGCAGCCAAGAGGGAAGAAAAAGCCAGGTCTTGAGAGCCAGCTGAGCTCTGAGCCAGACACACATCATCCTCCCTGATAACATGCATGCAAACCTACAAATCTCAAGTTAAATCAAAGTATTAAAAAACAGAATGTGGGGCTGGAGAGGTGGCTCAGTAGTTAAGAACACTGACTACGCTTCCAGAAGTCCTGAATTCAATTCCCAGCAACCACATGGTGGCTCACAACCATCTGTAATGGGATTTGATGTCCTCTTCTGGTGTGTCTGAAGACAGCTACAGTGTACTCACATACATAAAATAAAAAATAAATAAATAAAAAAGATTGTATAATCTTCGTAGTTTTCACAGTACATTAACCAGGTATAAAAGTGAAGTAAGTATAATTACTCAAATATAGCACCATATTTCCTCCAATTGTGGCTGTTGATAATACATTTAATTGAGGGTAGAGAAGGCTTGGCAGTTAAGAACAGTGGCTGGTTTTCTAAAGGACCCAGGTTCAGTTTCCAGCATCCACAGCATGGCTCACAACTGCCTAGAACTCAGTTCAGATGATCGGATTCCCTCTTCTGGCCTCTCTGCACTGATATACATGGCAGCAAACACTTACACACATAAAGTAAGTGTTTTAAAAAGTATCCTATCTCCATCTCAATGAAGAGGGCAACTCTAGGAGAATATGTAGATCTGTGTCACCTTGTCGGCAGGAGTCAGTTTGGTCCATGGTTTATCTGCTCGCCGGTCGTAGTCCTGAGCATCTGTCACCTCCACATACTCATTAAACCTCAGAATCTTCCGGGCGAGTAGTTCAGCCACAGTTGGCCTTTGACTGAGCTGTAAGAAACAGCCAATTATGCATTCAAATTGCCTTTACTATTCACTGAACACTGAGTTACCTGAGGAGCCTGTTTTGAGGTAGGGCTAGCTCAGGCTAGCCTGAAACTTACAGTAAACTTCCTGATGATTCAACTGCCCGGAGCCAGAAGGACAAGCCAGAGTCACCATACCCAGAGTACCTGGGAAACTGTGACTATATCACCCTGGGTCCCATCCTCCCCAAAACCCCCTAAGGATTCTGGGTATCACAGGTTTCATTTGGGGCTGGCAAGGTAGCTTCGTGGGTAAGAGCATGTGTTACCAAATCTGAAGGACTGTGTTTAATCCCAGGGACTCACTGAGTGGACAGAGAACTGACATCTACAAGTTCTGCTCTGACCTCAACACGTGTGCCATATATGAAACACTCCATACACACGAAATAAATAAAAACGTATGGTAACACTGTAAGGGTTAGGTTTTAGTTTAAACTCACTTCATTATACAGAACACTACCATGCCCCATGTTTTATAAACTAATATATGCTCCAAGACCCGAGGATCAGGTTACAGTGCAGATGCTGCCCGAGGACAGAATTCAGCACACAGCACATGTTTAGCATCCTTTGACATCCTTGTCCCACTCCATAGCTCTGAGGAGTTCCCAGGACATACCTGGTCAATGCTACCTAAATAACAGATTCTGTAAAGATTTATATGTATGAATGCTCTAATTGCATGTATGCCTACATGTCAGAGAGGGCATCAGATCTTAGCATAAATGGTTGTGCGCCACCATGTGGTTCCTGGGAATTGAACTCAGGATCTCTGGAAGAGCAGCCAATGCTTCTAACTACTGAGCCATCTCTCCAGTCCCAGGAATTTATGATTTAAGGCTGTAACCTTAAAGAATGAAAGGCAGGAGACCCAGCAATGCCCTCTAATCAGCAAGGATAATCCTCCATTCCTGGAGAGGGAAACAGAATACCCACAATTTCACTAGTCTGGGAACTCCTTTTCTTTTCTTCTTTCTCTTTCTCTCTTTTCTAAAGATTTATTATTATCATGTTTAAAAATTTTTAATTGTTTTTTGAGATAATTATCCCTGGCTGTCCTGGAACTCACTGTGCAGACTAGGCTGGCCCTGAACTTAGAGATGCCCCTGCCTCTGCCTCCCAGTGCTGGGACTGAAGGCATTGGCATTATGCATGGCAATTCTTATGATTTTTAAGAAGTATCATCAAGGGCTAAGGGCAAATCAGCATTTGTAGAAGCAATCACAAAAGGAGGGTGGGGCAGCGAAGAAAAGAGGATTCTATCATCAGCATGGCGCAGTACAGAACATGTCCTATCTGGACTCATCTTGACCATGGAGAAAATTATGTCTCTTCATATTCTCTAGGTCTCAGGACTATTTCAATTGTTTTTTTTTTTTATTAGAAAACAATCAGTTTGCATCACAAAATGGAACAGTACATAATTCTCCTATTATTGTGCCTACATATCGATAGAATTTTTAGTTTAAAAGGGCTCACAGGTAGAGCATTTGTCTAGAATACACCACAAAACAAACAAACAAACAAACAAACAAACAAGCAAGCAAGCAAACAACACCCAATAAACAAAACCCTCCAGACAAGAAACCTCATGTTCAGAACTTTTGGTTTAAATGTAAAATATAACAGCCTTTTTTTTCAAATATTAAAAACAAACCAAAAGATGCCACTCCTGCGAATGTGGTGGGGTTGTCTATGTCTGTGTGCTTGCTGTCATACTGATTAGGGCGCAGGTCAAACCCATTCGTTCCAATCACACACACACAAGGCCACCCTCCATACCTTTCTGGTGAGCCGACGCTTAATCTCCCGTTTCTCTGCCTGGCGGTCAGCTTCATTTTTAGCTTCAGTTGAAAGAAACAAAGGATATTACTCAAAATGAAAATGTGCCACAGCAAACATTTTAGTAATTATAATATGCATATTTCTTAGAGGTCAAGAACAAACCACTCTATCTGTGAATGGCTCATCAAGAGCCTTTCCTACCTGGGTGGTGGGGCATGCACCTTTAATTCCACCACAAGGAAGCAGAGGCAGGTAGATCTTTGATTTTGAGGCCAGGGTGGTCTAGAATAAGTTCCAGGATGGCCAGGACTACATAGAGAAACCCTGTCTCGAAAAACTAAAAGTAATACACATACACAAAAGGAACCATTCCTTGTCCACTGTATAATCAACTATCTAAGCACAAGATAGGAGAAGACGGCACACCAAGCTTGCTGCCCTTGAGGTAAGGATATTTTTACATTTTAAAACACTTTCCAGCTACCTAAAGGTTTAGGTTTAAATCTTTAACCATGTGGTTAAAGACCTAGAGAGCTGAAAATATTTTTAGTATTGATTATAGTGCTCTTGAGAAGGAAATCTTCAGGAGACAGAAAGCTCAGTGAACTCGGTCTTGAGTTCAATCCCAGCACCTAGCAGTGGCCCCCAGCAGCCTGTAACTCCAGCTGGGGTGGAGATCACACTCCCTCTGCAGGCCTCCACCATCACCCTACCTCAAACACGACACACATTCACCACACACACACACTAAAAACAAGCAATGTTCTTGGGGGGAAAAGGTTGCAGGGGCTGCAGAGGTGGCTCAATGGCTAAGACTGCACACTGGGGCTCCAGAGATGATGGCCCAGTAGCAAAGAGCACTGGCTGCTCTTCAGAAGATTCAGGTTTGGCTCCCATCTACGAGGTCTGGTGCCTTCTTCTGGTGTGCAGGCATATATGCAGGCAGAACATTATATACATAATAAATTAACATTAAAAAATAATGCAAGCCGGGCAGTGGTAGCGCACGCCTTTGATCCCAGCACTTGGGAGGCAGAGGCAGGCAGATTTCTGAGTTCAAGGCAAGTATGGTCTACAGAGTGAGTTCCAGGACAGCCAGGGCTACACAGAGAAACCCTGTCTCGGGAGGGGGGTGGGGAAATGCATACTGCTGCAGAGGACTCAAGTTCCAGACACTCATAAGGGAAGGTTCAAACCTGCCTGTAACTCTGGTTCCAGGGGCACCTGATGCCTCTGGCCTAAATGGGAACATGTACTCATCTGCATGCAGACACACATATACAACTAAAAATAATAATAACTTTTTTAAAAAAGAAAACATTTGGGGCTGAACACCAACTGCTTCTCCAGAGGCCCTGAGTTCAGTTCCCAGAAACCACATGGTAGCTCACGACCATCTGTAATGGGATCTGATGCCCGCTTCTGGTGTGTCTGAAGATAGCTACAGTGTACTCATATAAACAAAAATTAAGAAAAAATTTAAAAAATAAGAAAGAAAAAGAAAACATTCTCAGAATAATCCCTGAGAATAGTCATTTGGTATTGTGCCGTGTTGAGGGTGGTATCTACAAAGCTTCTCTAGTCTAAATCTGTTGAGTGTCTAGACTGTGAATAGACAGTCCAGCTTGAGCAGACAGGTACTGGAATCATCCAATGGTGTGTCCAGAAGCCACTCCAGGAAGCCCTTCCATTTCTCTGCTGACATATTATTGCTTTCATTCTTACTGCGTTTTCCCCTCTGCCACAGACACCCATCCTTCATCTCTGAACCCTTTTCCCTTTTGGTTTCTTTCCTCCTCAGACAGTGTATCCTCCATATCCATAGCCACAGCACAGCCAGCACAGCCAGTGGGATGGCATCTGAGAAATAAGGACTCGGGGAGTCCCAGGACACAGCTGTCCTTGTCCTAGGGGCTCAGCTCAGGTTTCTCCCTGAAGTATAGTTTTTACAGTACACGGACATGGGGGCGTCGGGAGGAGCAGCGCCAGAGGTCAGGGGTGCCCTGAAAGCACAGGATGGGAGTCTGTGCTGAGAAGGGACTGACGGTGGCATGGCATGGCCTGGGGTGGGGTGGGGTGGCGTGGTGTGGCGTGGGGTGGGGTGGCAGACAGAAGGGACACCCAGAGTGGAAAGGTCAGGCTGGTCCCTTCCTGGTGATGTTAACTGGGCTGGAGCCTGCAGATGAACTTGCAGAGCAGAGACGACATGGAGCTGCGAGGTGAGAACACCATCTGTCCTCAGGGGCCCCAGGCCCCGGGAGAAGGGAAGGAGCCACGGAGCACGGGTCGTAACTTGAAACTCTGGTGGAACCTTAGATCAGAACACTATTGCAGGAAGTTAATCTGTGCAGGGACAGGAAGTGAGACACACGCTCCTATGTGGCGGCTACAGATATACAATCCAAGGAATGAAAGTAGAAGGGAAGCCATGGCTCAAGGACTGTTCTGAGCCCGAGACCCAATCAGGGACATCCGTGTCCTGTCCATCACTCAGCCATTACCTTAGTCCCCTGGACCAGGAAGCATGGGCTACACCTGCACACACTGACACACTGTGACAGATGCCAACACAGACCAGGATGCCATGAGAACATTTGAACAAAATGTTCTGGCATCTCACACATGATACACTGAGCAGTCCGTGGTAACATCTAGGAAGCGTGGGCTTCCCTGGCAGGACTGACTCTTCTGGCCCTTTAGAAATCCTCTGTCCTAGTGCATGCTGACTACATGGTGCACAGACAAGATCTGGCCTTCACTCTGCTCAACTCACGCTGTAGTATGTTCCGTTGCTCCAGTTCTTCTGCTGTTGGTCTTTGACTCAGTCGCCTACAACAGAGAGACAAAGAGTACTTACTGTCCATGGGAAACCCCAACACTGTTTCTAAGAATTTGGAGGATTGTGGGGAGTTTTTATGGCCAAGATTTATATTAATGGGTAACTAATATTTCCAAATTTCCAAAATTTCTAACACATAATTTGGTGGCTTCTTTATCATGAAACCAATTTGACACTGACAGAAGTGAGAAACACAATCTTATGTTGAATGTGATGGCTCACACCTGTGAAGCTGGCACCTGCGGCGAGAGGCTTGGATTACAAGATCTTGCTTCCAAATAGAGAGGTGTGCGAGTGTGGAGGCAGCTCCGCAGTTAAAAGTACAGGCTGGGGCTGGAGAGATGATTGCTCTTCCAAAGGTCCTGAGTTCAAATCCCAGCAACCACATGGTAGCTCACAACCATTTGTAATGGAATCTGATGCCCTCTTCTGGTGTGTCTGAAGATAGCTACAGTGTCGCGTCTGAAGATAGCTACAGTGTCGCCGGGTGTGGTGGCACATGCCTGTAATCCCAGCATTTGGGAGGCAGAGATAGGGGGATATCTGAGTTCGAGGTCAGCCTGGTCTACAGAGTGAGTTCCAGAACAGCCAGGACCACACAGAGAAACCCTGTCTCGAAAAACCAAAAAAGAAAAAAAAAAAAAAAAAAGATAGCTACAGTATACTTACATATAATAAATAAACAAATCTTAAAAAAAAAAAAAAGTACAGGCTGTTTTTCCAGAGAACCTGGGTTCAGTTCTAAGCACATACATGCATGAGGACCAGGGACTGGAGGATTACTGAGACTTCCCTACTCCCAACCTAGCAGGAGAGAGACACCACCTCAGAGAGAGAGAGAGAGAGAGAGAACGTGTACGTGAGTGCTTGAGCAGGTGCACATGTGACATGTGGAGGCCAAAGGTCCTTGGTGGCTTCCCTAGCTGCTTCCCACTTCACTGAAACAGGATCTCTCACTGAATATGAAGGTCATGTTTAGCCACAGCCCGGTCAGTAGCTCCAGGGACCTGTCTGTGCCCTCATAAAGCGCTTCAAGTCATAGATGTATGTCTGCATGTCTGGTTTTTAAATGGGTTCAGGGGATTTGAACTCTGATTCTCATGGTTTCGGAGTTAACACTTTAATGAGGTTATCTTCCTAAATCCCAGTCAGCTACTTTTAATTTTTGTTTTGTTAGTAAGTGTTTTACTGTATAGCCTAGGCTTCTCTCCAATTCACCATACTTCTCCTTTCAGGGATTTCAGGGATGCACCATTACCCCTGGCTTAACTTTTGAGGAAAGCCCATAGTGTTCCCCACATAAGCTGCACAAGCCTGCCTTTCCAGTTGCATCACATGCGTGCTAACACGTGTGCTGTGTGTCTCTTAGTCACTCCCCTAAGTGTGGACTGGTGACTCTGGTGGCTCTGGTTCTGCTTCTCTGATTATTAGTGATGCTGAACACATTTTTGTTTTGAGACAGGATCTCATTGTGTACCCCTGGTTGTCCTAGAACTTGCTATGTTGACCAGGCTAGTCTCAAATGCATAGAGATCCACTTACCTCTGCCTTCCAAGTGCTGGGATTAAAGGTGCACACTACCACACCTGGTCTTGCTGAAATAAACCTGATGGCCATATATAATATACATATGATATTTTATTTTTGGGAAACAGGGCTTCCCACTGTAGACCAGAGTGGCCATATTCTTGCCTCCACCTCCTGAGTACTGGGATTCCACCGTGCATCATCGCATCTGGCTGCAGAGCTGGGAATAGGACAACAGGAACACTGGCCTTCACACGGACAGACACAGGGACACTGGCCTTCACACGGACAGACACAGGGACACTGGCCTTCACACGGACAGACACAGGGACACTGGCCTTTACATGGACAAACACAAGAGGAAGAGGATTTTTCCGGGAAGGGTATCTATTTCCGAGGAAAGCTTACACCTGTGACCACAAGCGGACTAACTATTCTCCATTTTCTGACATAGTGGAGGTAGACGTGGGGAAGGACCTGCAGAGCTGGACACAGTCACTGACACCTGTAAGTCCCAGCATGAGAGGCTGAGGCAGGAAGACTACCACAGGTTCAAGGCCAGCTTCAGCTACACGTGACTTCCAGGACAGCTTAGGCCATAGTATGAAACATTCACCAACAGCCACAAAAGGGTTTGCATTACAATCCCAAAGACTTTGAACTGCACACACTGTGGAAACTAATAGAACCCTGGCTTTTACACTGGCCCCAGGTTCAGTACTATCAACAGGAATTTTGAACCATGCCCCACCCTGGAGCATAAACTTAGGGTGTAACTCAACAATTGGCTTTTCAAACAAGCCTGCCAGGTAAGTTAAGCCTGCCAAATGAATGCTTAAATGTGAGAACTACTGACTAGAATCAACAGACTAGCAAACACCAGAGATAAACACCATCTAACAAGGTTATAACTCAATTGTATCTGTTCAGTGAATCAACACAGTGATCATTAGTAATAAGGACAAAATTTTTGGTGGCTGGTAGTGGTGCAAGCCTTTACTCTTAGTACTGGCGAAACAGAGGTAAGCAGATACCTGAAAGTTTGGGGCCAGTCTAGTCTACACAGAAAGTTCCAAGATAGCCATGGCTACACAGTAAGACCAAGTCTCAAACAACCGAACAAACAAACAAAAAGACTAAATGGTAATAAGGAAAACAGTTAGGATTTTTCAAAAAGTAAGTAGTGTGGTGGTGGCGCAGGCCTTTAATCCCAGCACTCGGCAAGCAGAGATAGGCGGAACTGTGAGTTGTCTGCCAACCTGGTCTACAGAGGGAGTTTTAGAAGCCAAGGCTATACAGAGAAACCCCATCTCAAAAAAAAAAAAACAAAAACAACAAGCAAGCAAGCAAACAAAGCAAAAAGATCGCAGTTATCTATATCCTCTACAGGTCAAATCTAACCTGGGACAGAGTTTTCTATAGTGAGAAAGAAAAGAAGTTTCAATATTAAAAAAAGACTTTTTTGTTGTTGTCTTATTTTATGTCTGAATATTTGGCCTGCATGACGTACATGTATGCCTGGTGCCTGTGGAGGCCAGAAAACGGCATCATATCCTCTGGTAGAACAGTCAGTACTTTAAACCACAAAACCGTCTCTCTAGCTCCAAGAGCTTTTAATAAGATAATAGCATTATCTTTTTTTATTTTGGCGATGTTAGGGGAAAAACCCCAGAGCTACCCCAGTTCTTTTACATTAGAAATACATAATTTCTAATTACATTATATATTTGAGAGATGTTCCAACTAAATGGCCCAGGCTAGCCTCAAACTTGCTAAACAGAGGCAAGCCTTAAATGTGGGGTCCTGCTTCAGCATTTCAAGCAGTCTATATGCACGAGCAGTGGGAAGCTCAGTCTCACATTGAAAACATTTTTTTAAGATTTTATTTTTAATTTTGTGTATGTGTGTGTGCACGTGCTTATGTGTGTATGAGTGCAGGTGTCCGGAGTACTAGAGGTGTTAGATACCCTGGAATGACAGTTAAAGGCAGCTGTAAAATACATACATACATATACACACACACACACACACACACACACACACACACACACACACACACACACACATCTAACTGTAGCTCAACGACAGGCCATTTGCCAGCTAGCTTGCATGAGGAACTGTGTTCCATCCCTAGCACCACAGAAAGAAAGAAGCTTAGAGCCAGGCGCGTGGCACATACTTGTAATACCATCCCAGGCATGTGGCACATACTTGTAATACCATCCCAGGCTATCTTAAAAAGCCAGCAGCTAAAGCTAAAATTCAGAAAAGAAACTCTATGTGGCTTGAAATCCAAGTTTTCACCGTTCTTTTTTTGAAGAGCCTCAAAATGCGTTCTGTACCTACAGGTGGTCTTGAACTCCTAACCTTCCTGCTCCTCCACGCCAGATTTTAGATGCTACATGCTACCACACCCAACTGAAATACTTATTTTCAGACCTTTAACGAAGTTTGCTATAGTTGGGATTTAGCTTAGTGGTAGAACACTTGCCTAGCAGTGTAATGCCCTGGGAATGGGCCTCAGCTCTGAGAAATAAAATAAAAAAGACAAAGAAAAAAAAGAAAAGAAAAAATAACGTAATTGAGTATAGTGGCACACGTCTTTAATCCCAGCACTCTGGAAGCAGAGGCCGATGGATATCTGAGTTAGAGGCCAGTTCTGGTGTATAGAGTGAGTTCCAGGACAGCCAGGGCCACACAGAGAAACCCTGTCTTGGGGACAGGAGGAGGCAACCAAAAACAAAACAAAACAAACAAATAAATAAATAAATAAAATACAATAATGATGATGATGTCATGTATAGGACGTAAATTGCTGAGCAGTTAACATTTTCTTTCTCTTTTTCCTTTTCTGAGACAGGGCTTGTCTCTGTAGCTCTGGCTGGGACTATAGAGATCTACCTGCCTCTGCCTTCAGAGCACTGAGATTAAAGGTGTGTCCCAGGCTAAGTTTCCTTTTAAATTTTCATCACATTTATTTGTGTGTTTGTGTGTCTCTATGTGTGTTGAGAGGAAGGAGGTACAACTGTGACCAGAACACACAGGTGGCACTCCGAGAAAAACTCATGGGGATAGATTCTCTCGTTCTCTTTCATGGGTCCCAGGAATTGAAGTTGTCTAGCTTGGTGGCAAGCAGCACCATCACACACTGAACCAACTCCCTGGCCCATAGGGTTTTTTTTCCCCTGTAATTTTCTAACTATTTAATATAATGAATGTGTACTTATTTTTATACTGTAGGGAGAGGCAAAAAATAGACCTTTGTAAATCACAGTTTGATAGAAGGTCATAATTAGATAGCCAGACCTGGTGCTGTGTGCCTTTAATCCCCGCATTAAGGAAGCGAAGTCAAGTGGATCTCTGTGAGTTCAAGGTTAGTCTGAACTGCATGGCAAGTTCTAGGATAACCAGGACTACAAAATGAGACCCTGACTCAAAAAATATTGTACTACTGACTTCTATCTTTAATCCTAGCATTTGGGAGGCAGAGGCAGGAGGATGGCTCAATGGGTAAAGTGCTTGTTGTGCAGGCATGAGGACTGAGGTCTAGCACCCATGTCAAACCTGGTATGGCGGCAAGCATCGATCTGCACTCTGCGTGGGGGACAGAGAAGACTCTCCATGCTCGGACGCTCTGGCCAGCAGACTAGCCAAATCAGCAACCCCCCCCCCCCAAATAATCAGGTGGAGAGCGACAACAGGAGACTCTGAGTGACTGCTCTTTGGCCTATGTATGTGCACACATGGGTAAGGCACACCTCTACCCTCCCACTCTCTCTATACAAACTATGCACACACGTACTGCACACTATGCGCAACACATATACTCACACTCTTCACACACACCTGGACAGAATTATTAAACTTTTAGAATAAAATGTCTAAGAGCAGATTAAAGCAGATCAAAGAGGCAGGGCAACTGAATGTTACATATTACCTCAGACTAGAAATTAGACAGGAGAGCATAAAACCCTGCTATTAAAAATATCATGCGGGAGGGCTGGAGAGATGGCTTAGCAGTTAGCAGCACTGGCTGCTCTTTCAGTGGTCCTGAGTTCAATTCCCAGCAACCACATGGTGCCTTACAACCATCTGTAATGAGATCTGATGCCCTCTTCTGGTGTGTCTGAAGACAGCTACAGTGTACTCATATATGTAAAATAAATAAATCTCTCTTTCTCTCTCTCTCTCTCTCTCTCACACACACACACACACACACACACACACGCAGACACACACATACTAGGGAGCTAGAGAGAGCTTAGCAGTAAGGACATTGGCTGTTCTTCCAGGACCCAGATTAAAATCCCAGCATCCATATAGCAGCTTAACTGTCTGCAACTCCAAGAGCTGACACCCTCACATAGACATCACACAGGCAAAACACCAACGCAATTAAAACCAACCAACCATCCAAATAAATAAATAAGAAATCCTTTAAAAATGTATTATGGGTAAGCCAGGCAGTGGTAGTGCACACCTTTAATCCTAGCACTCAGGAGGCAAAGACAGGTGGATTTCTGTGAGTTCGAGGCCAGCCTGGTTTACAGAGCAAGTTCCAGGAGAGTCAAGGCTTCACAGAGAAACCCTGTCTTGAAAGCCAAAAGGAAAAAAAGTAAAGCTACACATATATGGAAGGAAAGAAGACTGGACCTTAATTAATGGACACCTTGCAGGGAGAAGGCCAAGAGTTCTTTCTCCCTTTTATCCCTTGTGACGGAGTCGCTATGTGCCGTGCAGACTCCTATCCTAATGCAAACTTGCTCACACATAAACCACAGGTTCCTCTGCATTTCACTTTCCCCTTTCCTGATTATACCACTTTTTGAAAAGAAGTGGTTACGTGGTATTTAAGTTAAAAAATACAACACAACACAACACGGGTGTGTCGAGTTAAGCTGCCATTTCACAGTTCAGCAACCGGATAAAGTCACAGGAATCAGAAGGTGCCGGGAACCAGCCTGACTCCTTCAGCGACTTTTGAGAAGCCTCCTGTCTTATCTGATGGGTGAACACGCCCAGTGCCATCTGTGTAGTCCCAGACCTCCTTAAGCTTAGAGCAAATCCAACTGTACCTAAGCTACAACGTTAGATCGTTTCTTAAAGGACACATGAATGCTTCGCCCCACCGAGGCCTACCGGATCAGCGTGTTCCCGATCTGATGCCGGATTTCATTCCACTCCTCCTTGCTTTTCCGAGGCCAAGAGTGGAGGTTCGTCTCAGGCTCACTGGGTCTGCTGCTCAGCTTCAGCGCCAGCGTGTCCTTCCTCTTCACTCTGTTGGCCAGGGCACCTTTACACACAGAGAGAAGGTATTGTTGGCAAAATGAACGGAGGTAGACAAAGCACCCCTCCTTCCCACCACCAGTCCTCTACACCTTCCTCATTTCGTGAGACTTTCCAAAGACGGAATCTAGTCTGTTCTGGGACAGTCCTCCCATTTAAAACATGAAAGCTTTTTTTTTTTTTTTTTTTTTTGGAGACAGGGTTTCTCTGTATAGTCCTGACTGTCCTGGAACTTACTCTGTAGACCAGGCTGGCCTTGAACTCAGAAATCCGCCTGCCTCTGCCTCCCAAGTGCTGGGATTACAGGCGTGCGCCGCCACCACCACCTGGCCATGAAAGCTTTTATATTAACACATCTTATAATCTGTCAATATTTTTTTAGAGAGAGAATCTGGCAATGTTGCTGGGCCACTCCCAAACTGCTGAGTTCACTTGATCTTCCCATCTCTGCCTCTTAACAGCTGGATATCATTATCATGTGATAACTCATCCAGACCTTGCTTCGTTTGCTGTTTGCGACAGGGTTTCAGGTAGCTAACAGTCCCCAAACCCCTCCTCCCTGACTGCCTCTACCTACCTCTATCTACCTCCCCAGCCCCATTTTTGGTTTTTGAGCTCATTTGACAGTTCAAGCTATGTTCTACCTAATACACTCCTCCTGCCATAGCTCGTACGGCACCACTTGTAATCAAGTGGTGTGATTACAGGTGTGAGCCACCACATCCAGGAGAACACATGTTTTTCCTTTGGTTTAACAAGAAGTTCATTATATTGGAGAAAACCTATCATTTTTCTCTTTTAAGTCTTTAAGAGTGTATTTGTAACATGCATATGTGTTTATGTCTGCGTGGGGGGGGTGTGCACATGAGAGCAGGTGCCCTCAGAGAGCAGAGTTGGATCTCCTGGAGCTGGAGTAACAGGTGGTTGGGAGCTACCTAACACGGTGCTGGGAACCAAACCCAGTCTTCTGCAAGAGTAGTAACTATTCTTAACTGCTGAGCCAGCTCTCTAGTATCTCCTAACTTTTCAATGTAACCTTTTACCAGTTTTCTCTATATTTCTTAGATATTTATATTTCTTAGACCTTGATTTCTTATATATCATCACGGCGAATGGGTTTGTCTATTTCGGGTGTTGGGTACTGAATCCAGGCTCTGTGCTTAGCCTAGCCAGGCTCTATGATTAATTTATAGCTCTGGTCTCTGGGTGAACAGATCTAAAATATAAACCAAGAATCTGAATGATTGATGGCACACACCTTTAATCCTAGCACTAAGGAGGCAGAGGCAGGTGGATGTCTGTAAATTCAAGGCCATCCTGGTCTACCAATGCGTTCCAGGCTAATCTGGGCTACAGTGAGATTTTGTCTAAAGAATAAATCTGAATGAGTGTGTCGATGTGGCTCCCTCTCATGGCAAAGCGGAGTGGGAGTCAGTCACTATGGCCTCTAACAGGCAGAGGACTCTGTGGAGCAGGGCACCTGTCTCCTCTCCTGCTGGGCATCTAACCGTGGCAGAGGCTCAGCCCAGCCTGTGGGGCCCAGTTCCCACAACACACGCAGAACTTTACGTGGCACTTTTCCTGCTGGTCTTACTCTGATGGCTTCCATCATCATCATCATCTTCGTCTTCTTCATCTCGATACTGAATGGGACCCTCTGAATCTGAGTCGCTCTCCTTCTCTTCCTCTTGCAGACACAGTGGTAGTTTCGGAGTGGCTGAGGTAGACGTCATGTCTTCAACAAACGGACAGCTCTGCTCTTCCTCTTCATCATCTGGACTAAGAAATAGACATTTCTTTTCAGAAACAGTGAGGCTTTTCAGGGGAAAGGACTGAAGCACAGGTTAAGAAGTCCATTATTGCTAATACATTTAGATAATGTATTTGTATCATCTAAAAGTAGTAGTGTTAATGTTCATATCTATGAACAGTTAATTGTGTTGTCAATACAGAAATCACCATAAAAATCCATTTTAAAAAACAAGGTTACAGAAGTCAGCAGGGAAAAACAGCCCTGCTTTTAGAATTGACTCTTGGCAGAAGCATTCCTTCAACTTGAATTTTTTGTTGTTGTTGTTTTTTGTTTTTTGGATTTGGTTTTTTTGAGTCAGGGTTTCTCTGTATAGCCCTGGCTGTCCAGAAACTCACTCTGTAGACCAGGCTGGCCTCGAATTCAGTAATCCGCCTGCCTCTGCCTCCCAGAGTGCTGGGATTAAAGGTGTGCACCACCACCGCCCGGCTGCTCAATTTGAATTTATCCACATGGTCTGAAGACCCTCTCCTGTGTGGGGCTGCCTACACTAACCCCAGAAACAAGAGACCAGCAGGAAACACTCACACTTTCAACATTTCAATTGTGATGGGAAGTGACCTGGTCCGACCCAGGGTACCGGTGTCCTCGGAGAAGCTGTCACTGCTCTCAAAAAGCAGTGAATGAGCTCTGTGAGTGCCTTCCAAGGGCGGGGTCACGGGAAGGGGGCTGGTAAGGGCTTGCTGAATTCGGATATGCAGTGGGAGTGGGGGCAGCCTGGAGGGTATATGGGACTCCCCAAAGCTCTGGTCCTGTATCTTCTTGGGAACTTCTGTTTTCTGATCTTCCTGCTGGGAAACATCCTGGAATAGATCTGAAGAAGGGGAGTACTCAACTTCTGGCACAATTTGAAAAGTCTTAGCAGGGACTAGAGGGGACCTTGGAGGCTCTGGAGGTATGTGAGTAGGCAGTGGGGGTGATGGGGACAAAGGTGGGATTATCAGCGGTGGCTCCAAACACAAAGAGACAGTTTTTTCTCTTTGATCACTTGCTGTCTTAGTTGTGAATGAAGCAGCAGGTTCCAAGCTGGGTAATGAGGTTGATGGAATGCCTCTCTTGGGTGGTAAGGGTGGGGATGGTTTCGACAGCAGTGTGCCACTGTTCATTGCTTGGGAGAGTTCAGCTGGAAAGGAGAGAGCAACACTTTGTTACCATGGCTTACAACTCACCCAAGACAGGTCAGAACTAACTTTTCATTCAATTATGTAATTTCATGGCTTTGCAAGTCCTGAAATAAAATTTATTCAGGCAGAAGGCTGAATGAGTAGGGTGGGGAACACCTGAATAATTAAAGATGATTAAAACTTAATTAAAACTTAATTATTGCAATGACAGATGTAACAACCCTATGGCCTGATGTTGTAAACAGAATGGATCCAGGAAAAAAAAAAACACTGATTAAGAAAGCTGTTTGTTTTTTAAGGTGGGCAGAGGTGGAGCACACCTTTAATTCCAGCACTCTGGAAGCAGAGGCAGGTGGATCTCTGTGAGTTTGAGCCCAACCTTGTCTACAGAGTGAATTCCAGGACAGCCAGAACTGTTACACAGAGAAACTCTACCTTGCAAAACAAACAAACCAAAAAGGTTGTTTGATTTTAATCTATATTTTATGTGTATAGGTGTTTTCCTACATGTACGCACCATGTGTGCGTTGGACTAGTGCCTGAGAAGGCCAGAAAGAAGGCACTGGATTCCTGGAACTGGAGTTACGGATGAGTGTGAGCCGCCCTGTGGGCACTGGGAACTGAGTCCAGTTCCTCCAGAAGAGCTCTTGTTTTGTTTTGTTTTTTTGGATTTGGTTTTTTCGAGACAGGGTTTCTCTGTATAGCCCTGGCTGTGCTGGAACTCATTCGGTAGACCAGGCTAGCCTCGAACTCTGAAATCCGACTGCCTCTGCCTCCCAGAGTGCTGGGATTACAGGCATGTGCCACCACCGCCCGGCTTCCAGAAGAGCTCTTAAGTGCTGCGCAGTCTCTTCAGCCCAACATTCCCAGCTGAGACTCAGGAAGAGCACTATGAGCTCAGGACCAGCTCTCTCCCCATAAGTAGTTCTACGCCAGCCAGGGCTAAACAGCAAGCCTCTGTCTTATTTGTGCCATTGGGGATGTGAGAGGAGAAGAACACACAACAAAATGTGGTCTTAAAAATCCAACCAACTAGGAGAGTAGGATAGTGAGTAAGGGCGCATGCTCCCAAGCCTGACGACCTGAGTTTGATCATTAACTTACACAGCGGTCTGAAAACCAGCTCCTGAGAGCTGTCCTCTGACCTCCACAGTTAACTTACACAGTGGACTGAAAACCAGCTCCTGAGAGCTGTCCTCTGACCTCCACAGTGCACTGTGGTGTTTACTGCCACTGCCACGGATTGTACACACAAAATAATAATAAATTAAAATAAAAAATACTTCCAAATTCTTGGCCATGTTCACATGCCCTGGTAAATGATGATACCTGAATATTCAGGTTTGAACTGTATATTGCTCAATAAAATTTAATAAAGCTATTTAATAAACCTCGAATATTATGACAAATGCAAAGCTCTTTGAATAAATTAAAGTGCTTTTATGTCTTTTGTTTTTGGTTTGTTTTTAGGTTTATTGAAAATAGGACAGAACAGATTCAAGTGCCTCCACGAGGTGTTTTGAAATTCATCCCAACCAGAGGCTGAGTGACCCGCAGGTCAGAGAAACTGCCAGAACCCAGAAGCATTAGCATTTCCTTGGTGTCAGGATCAACCTTAGTGATCTCCTGAGCCAGGGCTGAGGCCTCAGGAACATAATCTTTCCTCTCCTCCTCTTCTAACCTGAGAGAGATGCCTCTCACAGGACCTCGGAATCTGCTTCATCAGATGTGTGACACAGATGGCTATCTTGTTGCCGAGTTTCTTGCACACACACTTGGTGTACAGGTTATTACCCAGATGTGTGTAGTACCCTTGACGATGACCCAGGCGCCTTCTTCACAGTCTTGGTGTGAATGCTGGTGCCCATGCTGGTGGGTCTCCTCTTTTATGTCTTTTAAAAAGCTTTCACATTATTTGTGTGTGTACATGCATGTGGCTGTCAGAGAACAACTTGGGAGAGATTGGTTCTTTCTTAGCATCTTGTAAGTCATGAGGATCAAACTGAAGTTGTCAAGCTTGGTGGCAGGCACCAATATCCCTGAACCATCTACCATCTCTCCAGCCCAGGTAATTTGCCCAAAATCATGCTACAAATAACCAAGGCCTTTAGCTAGCATGCAGCCTGGTTACCGGTCTATTTCTCTATCCTCTGCTCCCTCCCCCTTTATCATGCACAGCGCTGATGGCCTTTGTATACCCATGTCACTTTGCATTATACTCTGGGTTTGATGGCAGGACAACTCTTGCCTCTACCAGCAGCATATTCACAAGGATACAAAAGTGTGCCCTCGATACATGTTTATGACATGAGATGCTCTTCCTCTGTATCGGAGTCAACAGATGGCAGCATGTTCCCCACTTGTCTTTCCAGAGCCCAAACGACGCAGGATTTCTTTCATCCATGTAAGAAGTAGGCCATCACATCATATAGAAGCTAACCTTGTGAACCAATTAAAGAGGCGTT
Source organism: Apodemus sylvaticus (assembly GCF_947179515.1). Lineage (NCBI taxonomy): Eukaryota > Metazoa > Chordata > Mammalia > Rodentia > Muridae > Apodemus > Apodemus sylvaticus. The sequence continues at coordinate 145,920,022 of NC_067474.1, forward strand.
CTTTTGATGAACAACCTCTAATGATCTATCTGAATCTTTTATTTCAGTCTATCCAATGTTCTCAAAGAATCTATAAATTCCTCCAAATAAAATTTTATTTGCTCTTAATCTCATTCCATGTATCCACTCTGAATAAAAAGTAAGCTAGCCTTGGACCATAACATCACTTATCGTAAGTAAGCTGCGTAAATGGTACTTCATGCTAACTCCGTGGTGTGTACCCACGGTCTCAGCACTGTAGGGAGAATGAAGAGTTCAACATCATCCCAGGCTGGACACAGAGTGAATCCAAGGACTAGGCTACAGATGAGACCTTGTCCAAAAAACAAAAACAAACAAAAATAAGAAAATAAAACCAAACAAATGGGGGCTGGAGAGATGGCTTGGCTGTTAAGAGCACTGACTACTCTTCCAGAGATCCCGAGTTCAAATCCCAACAACAATGGCTCACAAGCATCTGTAATGGGATCTGACACCCTCTTCTGGTGTGTCTGAAGACAGCTACAGTGTACTTATATACATGAAATAAATAAATCTTTAAAAAAAAAAAAACCAAAACCCAATGAATAAAAAGGACAATCTAGAAAACACTGTATACAATACACAAAGATAAAAACAGCAGTTAGCTGCTCCATCTATAATAAAACCGGCCCCTGACAAGACCATATTTAAGCATTTTATCTTTTAATTGATGAAGTAAGTTGCTCGGGTTTTTTGTTTGTTTGTTTGCTTGAGACAGGTTTTCACTCTGTAGACCAGGTTGGCCTGGAACTCATCTTGCCTGCTCTACAGAGTGAGTTCCAGGACAGCCAGAGAAACCCTGTCTTGAAAAACAAAAACAATCTCCCTCAGGCTTGAGGCTTGCCAGTTAGCTGAGGCTGGCAGGCCAGTGATCCCAGGACCCACCTGCCTCACTCGTCTCCCTAGCACTTACAGTGTGCCCCTGTACCCACTTTTTAGGCGAGTCCTAGGGGTCAAACTGGTCCTTATATTTGCAACGTGCAATTTACAGACTAAGCTCTCTCCCGGGCCCTAAGAGATCTTTCTTTGTAGCACGATATTGGGCAAATTACCTAGTGTTTGGCTTCTAGTTTTCTTTCTGGAAGAAAAAAAAAAGGTGATGTCTTGTTTTTCCTTATCACTTCAGGGGCACTAGAGAATAAGACATAAAGACAGGGCTGGAGAGACAGCTCAGGGATATTGGTGCTTGCCACTAACCAAGCTTGACAACTTCAGTTTGATCCTCATGACTTAGAAGATGCTAAGAAAGAACCAATCTCCCCCAAGTTGTTCTCTATCTTTAAGTTTTTATTTTTATGTATATTTGTGTGCAGGTGTCCACAAAAGCCAGAGAAAGGTACTGGCTTCCCTGGAGCTAAAATTATAGGACATCAGCCAAGGGAGTTTTGAAAGAACAGGAAGTATTCTTAATTGGGGAGTCATTTCTCCAAGACCGCCCCCTCCAACCCAGCCTATCATTTCTAAGGATTTATAAATAACAGCTCATATTAAGTAGACCATTTGTGATCATAATCTTTTGTGAAAGAAATGGTACTTTAGAATCAAAGCACTAAGTGAGGTTACTAATTTTAGGATAAGGTCTAACGTTTAAATAAAATCTATTTAATATTAGTAAAATCTGAGAATTAGTCATTTTCCTTCTGTGAGAGCCTATAATGGAATAATTTTAATTCTTCAGTCACAAGGTCCACTGCTCAAGGCTCTCAGAGCTACTTTAGACACTTGTAGGTTTTCCTTTTTTGGATTTTTTTTTTCCAGAAAAGTTCTCAAAGTAGTCCAGGTTATTCTCGAACTTCTGTAGCAGAGACTGTCCTTAAAGTCCTGCTCCCCAGCTAGTTATTGTATGCACTGCTATAACTAGCCAGATAGAGACAGCGCCGGCCTGAGCAGGAGCACAGAACATGGTCGCTGAACTAGCAGCATGAACATCCTCATTGAACTTATTGGAAATGCAGATCTCTGGCCCCCAGCTGCGATACCGACATCAGAACCTCTGGGATCAGGGTCCGCTCATCCCAGCCGGACTTCTAGGTGAAGCCAGCTAACAACGGCCTAGATGATAGTTTGAGAACCACACAGTAGAGATCAGAGGCAAGTTTCTGTCCCACATTAGCTACAACCTTGGTGAGTCAGAGCATCTACACTTCTAATTGTCTTTACAAACAACAGACAGTCATTTACCACAGCCCAGGGTGGTTTTACCTGAGAAAGCGCTTCAGGTTCCTCAGAGATAAGTCAGGAAGACATCCTCCATTAAGCTTTGATAACACAATGGTCTCCATCCTGTTCCTACCCCAACCTGTCAGTCTGAGACCGATTTGAAAGCCAGATAAGGTTCGAGTCACTCCACCCAGCTTAGTGACTTTAGGTCTTAGTAAGTATACTTTTATTCATTACCTATGTAATCGCTAACAGGAACTATAAGCTGCAGTAAGCCTAATATTATTTGTCCTGAAAAATTACACTTTGACTAGTTCTGAAACACATCTCAGTTTTTGCTTTTCCTTCCCTTTCTGGAAATTTTCTGTGGGGAATGCAGTGGTTCTGAGGACTGAGCTATCACATGCGAGGCCAGAGCTTCACATTCCTGGTCCTCATTCTTCTTCAGCATTCTGAGACAGGATCTCACTAGTTCAAGATTGACCATGAAGGCCTTAAATGTGCAATCCTGAATAGCTGAGATCATGGCCGGTTCTTGAAGGCCTGGCTTCTGTTACCATCATTTATTTCCATCCATCCATCCATCCATCCATTACCATCATTTATTTCCATCCATCCATCCATCCATCCATCCATCCATCCATCCATCTACAGACTCTGAGCTAGAACTTGCGGTGTAGACCAGGACAGCCTCAGCTTTGGCAAACCTCCTATCTCTATTTCCAGAGTGCTCAGTTTACAGCAGGCTTCTACCCCGCCCGCCCGAGTAGCATTCTTAACTCTCAAGATAAATGAGATGTTATCAGCATAACTTAAATACCTCTGTAGTTCCCATGAAGATACAGTACTAGGCACTGAATCACAAGTTAAACAGACACTGACAAAACCCCCATTTTAGTTAGCAGACTTAGGTTAGAGAAGGAGCTGGTAGCTTCCATTAGATGGAAGCTGTGGCATTATTCTAACTTCCTCATGGAGGCTGAAGGTAATCCCATGGTGGTCAAGTCTGTTGTGGTTGTCACATATCTAGACCATCAACTATTGTAATAAATTTTTTTTTAGTGTAGCTTTTGTTTGGGGGTGGGGGTTGTTTGTTTGTATGTTTCAGAAAGAGGAGAGTCAGAACAGTTTCATGTAGCCTAGGCTAGCCTCAAACTCAGAGATCCAAGAATGACCTCATCCTGATTCTCCTCTTGTGCCACCTGAGTGTTTGCCAAGTGTCACCAAGCCTAGTTCTAGGGAATATTCTTTTTAAATTTTTTAAATTGTAATTATCAAATAAATAGGCAATGCTAAAGTTAGTTTTGTAATAAAAGCATATTAATCTCCCCAGATCTCAAGTTAATTTTACTGATGTTTCCAGTTCATGGCCATTTTTGTCTTATTCTTAAAACTTTTTTCCTTTCCTTTCCTTTCCTTTCTTTCCTTTCTCGCTCTCTCTCTCTCTCTCTCTCTCTCTCTCTCTCTCTTTTCCTTCCTTCCTTCCTTCCCTTCCTCCCTTCCTCTCTTTCTCTCTTTCTCTCTCTCTCTCTCTCTCTCTCTCTCTTTCTTTCTTTCTTTCTTTCTTTCTTTCTTTCTTTCTTTCTTTGACAGAGTTTCTCTCTGTAACAGCTCTGTCTGTCCTAGAACTCCTTTGGTAGACCAGGCTATCATCAAACTCACAGAAATCCCATACCTCTGCCTTCTGAGTACTGGAATTAAAGACATGTATCACCACGCCTGACTCTAAAACTTTTTTCTATATTGAAAATATTCTAAGAGATGAGTTAGAAAACTCTTTCACAGAACAAATCATTCAATAAAATAACTATCCAGAACCAAACCAAATCCCAAACACAAAATCTGAAGACTTACCAATGACAGGATTGCTGTTTCTCTGAGCTGGTTTAGGGGGCGGGATGGGGGGTTGCTTGGCAGGGGCCGTATGAGTGGCAGTAGTGTTAGAGCTGGCAGGAGCAGCAGGCAGAGTCCTGGGGGCAGGGGCGGGAGTGGGGCCCACAAAGGACTTAACAGTCTTTGTCAAGTCTGTGGCAGCAGCAGTGTCAGCAGGTGTCACAGCGGTGGAGCCAGAAGTGGAGGAGACGGACCTTGCTGTACTGCCAGCTGGGACCTCCTTCGCTTGTCCCTCATTTGCTTCACAAGAAGAGGACAAGGGTCTCTTGGGGGGCAGCAGAGGCTGCTTAGGTGCGTGCTCAGGACCAGGCTCTGCTTCAGAGCTAGGCTGGCTTCCAGCTGAGCCTACACAATAAGAGATATGATTTAGAGAGCCTAGAAACAAGAAGACACTTACAACCAACGCCACTAATGAACGTAGAGTTTACACACATCACTTTCCAGCGGCCTTTGACATGCTTAGGGAGAGTAAGAGAGGCTCAGTCAGGACAGCAACTCTTCCTACGAGAGCCATATTACCACAGGCACATACATACATGCCTGCCCGCCTGCCCGCCACAGAAGCGCGAGGACTGAGTTCAGACTCCCACACTTACATAAAGGCTAGGCTCTAACCACAGTGCTGTGCTTGGGGACAGAGTAGAGACAAACAGATCCCTGAGTTCCAGACCAGCCTGGTCTACAGAGTGAGTTCCAGGACAGCCAGGGCTACACAGAGAAACCCTGTCTCAGAAAGTCAAAATAAAGCTGGGCAGTGGCGGTGCATAACCCAAAATAAAATAAACAAATAAACAAAAATAAATAAATTAAGCCCCCCCTCCAAAAAAGGTGAGGAGCAAGGAGCCCAGTATCAGCCTTTGGCACCCACCCACATGTACAGGGACGTCCACCCAGGAAAGTTCACACAGAATTCCTTGGGTAGGACACAAGGACAGTGAAGGCTGACAAGATCCTACACAAGAGCTAGATAAGTTATTTCAACCTGAAACAAACCCACTTGGACCTCTCCTGCAGCCCTGAGGGAAATAAGAACAGTGTGGCTTTCAAACTCAAGGCCACTTTTACCAAGTCTCTTCTTTGGACCATCTTCTGGAGGAAGATCCCTGAGGCTTCTCTCGGGCTCTTCTTCCTCTGGGACGGGACTGGAGGAGCGGTCGCTCCCTATGGGGGTGGTGTGTCCATTCTTTAGTGCAGCATGGCTCGGCTTGCCTGGGTCCTCACCACCTGAGAGAAGAGAGAGAAGACTTAAGCGAGGCCTCTCCACACATGGACCCGACTTGCAGCTCTATCTTCACTTGGGTCCTGAGCAACTGGGGCGGGGGTGGAGGGTTGGGGTAGGGGGGCCGCCCCAAAAGCTGTTTCCTATCTGTGGGATATGTTCTTCTAGCTGGACTGCCTTGTCTGGCCTCAGCGAAAGAGGATGTGCCTAGTCTTGATGTGCTGGGGTGAGGGGATGGGGGGGGATCTCCACCCTCTCTGAGGAGAAAAGAAAGGAGGGGAGGGGACATCAGGACATGGGATGAAAAGTGAATAAGAAACTGAAACATTGCCGTGCAGTGGTGGCGCACGCTTGTAATCCCAGCACTCTGGGAGGCAGAGGCAGGCAGATTTCTGAGTTCGAGGCCAGCCTGGTCTACAGAGTGAGTTCCAGGACAGCCAGGGCTACACAGAGAAACCCTGTCTTGAAAAAACCAAACCCAAAAAACCAAATAAATAAATAAATAAATTTTAAAAGAAAAGAAAGGAAAAAAAGAAAAAAGAAAAGCTTAAGTGGCAGGACCGACATGGCCATGTGGGAGGAGCCGGTGACGCCCGGTTGTCCCAGCCCCTTTCCCCTAGTAAGGCGGCTCCTCAGGGACACATGCACTGATTGGATCCAGCAATAGTAACAGAAGTAGTAGCTCTTCTTCTTCAAGTGATTTATTACCAACTATACCAAGTAACTTGCTTCACAGATAATCTATCATACATACATATCGCAATCTAAGGTGTAGCTCTGCTAGAATGCTTGCCTAGTACATGCATGACAGAAAGGCTGTAGTAAAAATGAAGAAAATGAAGAAATATCCATTCTTCTGGATGGGAAAGAGTTTGAGGGTGCACTACAGAAAGCAGTAGGGTTTGAAAGAGGAACGGAAGCCTACCACATTTATGAAAGATAGTCTATTTAAACTAAGACAATTGGAGGGGTGGAAAAGTTCGCTCCGTAGTTGAGAGCACACACACATTGCTAGTGCAGAGGACCTGCGGGCAGTTCCCAGCATCCATGCCAAGCAGCTCACAACGGCCAGTAACTACAGCTCCAGGAGATCATGCCTCTGACCTGTGTCGGCACCTGCACTAATATGTACACACCCCAGACAGACACACCAGACATATAAACATAATTTTAAAATAAAACCTTTTCAAAACGAAATAATCGTTCATATAATGGCATATGATTGTGATCAGGGACTGCAATGAGCACGTCTGGTAGAGACGAGGTATGCATGGCTATGGGTAGGGTAGGACTGACTGTAAAGGGAAGCAGGTGGCAGGCTGTGAAGACTACAGAACACAGGGAAAGGGGCTAGAGATAAATCCTGGCTGAAACCAAAAGTCCGGGCTTAGAAGTAGGCATAATTTTACTTATTTGTAGAAGGTTGGCTCTAAAAGCTGTTAGGAGGTAGGGTTATAGACAGGCAGTGACTGCACAGGAAAAGCAGCAGAAACTACTGTTTTAATGTTCATGGAACAACACAGCAGGGGTGACTGAGGGTAGCAGGACTAGAGAGCCCGGTGTCCTTAAACAAAAGATCAGGGATAACATGATACACACAGCAATTCCAGACGCACTACACTACAGGGATGGCCACTGGGCTGGCGGCTGGGAAGCCCTGTGCTGATCACACACTGCTACAGAATGGGAGTGGAGCAGTGAGACAACCATTCCCAGGGCTGCAGCTTCTTACTTTTTTTTTTTTTTTAATAAGACAAGAGTTGAAAATAGTGAGGTCAGGGGCTGGAGAGATGGCCCAGTGGTTAGGAACACTGGCTGCTCTTCCAAAGGACCTAAGTTCAATTCCCAGCACCTACATGACAGCTCACAACCATCTGTAACACCAGTTCCAGGGCATCCAATGTGCTCTTCTGGTCTCCAAGGACACCAGGTACGCACTGTGTACAGACATACATTCAAGCAAAACACCCATACACAAAACAAAGAAACATAAATGTATTAAAAAAAAAAAAAACAAAACCTGAACAAGAGGCTGGAGAGATGGCTCAGTAGTTAAGAGCATTGACTGCTCTTCCAGGTCCTGAGTTCAAATCCCAGCAACCACATGATGGTTCACAACCATCTATAATGAGATCCAATGTCTTCTTCTGGTGAGTCTGAAGACAGCTACAGTGTACTCACATAAAATAAATACTTCTTTAAACAAACAAACAAACAAACAAACAGAAAGAACCAAACCAGCAGATGGTGAAGCGAGGTCAGAGACTACCTCCCCTTCCTGTCACAGGGCGTGTAGTGTCCTTGCTGGCTTCTCACAGTAACACTTTAAGTAACATCACGGAAAGATATATTTTTATCTATCTGTGTGTGTTGTGTGTGTGCACACATGTATGCTGATCTCTCGATAGTGTTAGAGTCAGCTCTCACAGCCCCTCCCACCTAACACCCCCCTCCCACTGAGATTAGACAGTGTCCTTCAGGCAAGCCCAGTAAGCGGTGGAGTTTGGACTACAAGTACTGAAGAAAAGTCAAGTAATGGCTGTACTCTGAAGCAGAGAAGCCGTGAAGCATGTCTTTCCTTACTCGTTTTGAGGCAGGGTCGCATACACGCCTAGACTAGCCTTGAATCCGATCAAACTGGCTACCTCCTAGAGTTGTTGAGATATTAGGTGTGAGTTACTACACCTGGCTATATTTTTATTAAATTAATTAACCGGTTAATTATTAAGCTAGCTTTTCAGACAGAGTCTTAGTATATATTCCCGGCTGGCCTAGAGCTTTCTCCACATAGATCAGGCTGATCTTTAACTTAGAGTAATCCTCCTGATTGTCTCCTAGGATCAGAGATGTGTGTCACTATGCCCAGTTGTAAATTTTATTTATTTTCTTTTGCTTTTTGAGACAAGGTATCACTGTGTATCCCAGAATAGCCTAGCACTCACTATGTAGACCAGGCTGACCTGGAACTCACAGAGCTCTGCCTGCCTCTGCCTTCCAAGTGCTGGGACTAAATGTATGTACCACTGTACTGGTTGGTTTTGTGTATCAACTCGACACAAGCCAGAGTCATCACAGAGAAAGGAGCCTCCCTTGAGGAAATGCCTCCATGAGATCCAGCTGTAAGGCATTTTCTCAATTAGTGATGAAAGCGGGAAGGCCCATTGTGGGTGGTGCCATGCCTGGGCTGGTAGTCTTGGGTTCTCTAAGAAAGCGAGCTGAGCAAGCCAGGGGAAGCAAGCCAGGAAGTAACATCCCTCCATGGCCTCTGCATCAGCTCCTGCTTCCTGACCTGCTTGAGTTCCAGTCCTGACTTCCTTTGGTGATGAACAGCAACATGGAAGTGTAAGCTGAATAAACCCTACCCTTTCCTCTCCAACTTGCTTCTTGGTCATGATGTTTTGTGTAGGAATAGAAACCCTGACTAAGACAGCCACCATTCCTGGCTTTTATTTGTTTGTTTGTTTGTTTGTTTGTTTGGAGACAGGGTTTCTCTGTGTCCTGGAACTCTGTAGACCAGGCTGGCCTCGAATGCAGAGATCTGCGTGCCTCTGCCTCCCAAGCGCTGGGATTAAAGGCGTGTGTCACCACCGCCCAGCCAGTGCCTACTTATTTTTAGGAGAAGGGAGCAAGATGGCAATTCTGCAAACGTAGGGAACTGCTCCATGTGTGAAACCCGAGAGAAATGACAAACATGCAAGTACACCACTGGTTCACAACGGCCATCACAGACAACGTCTCACAGGATTACCCAGCAACGAGTGTTGAAACATCAGTGCGGTAATGGTGCGACAGGAAGATGAGGATGGAGGCGACTGGGTCAGAACTGTCAATCAGCAGCTTGAAATAACTGTCTCCACTACAGGTGACACTTGTTTCAGGAAGACAGAGAGACACAGAATTTTGGCTCCCAGGACCCTTCACCAATCCTCCTATTTCAGTTTAGGAGCAAAGCCAGGCACTTGGGAAGAAACAGGGAACCATTTTTTAAGTGCTCCTCCACCGTCACTACCGTAAGAGTAAAGCAGAGGGAACCATTTCAGACCCTAGTGAGAGCCAGCGAAGGAGCAATGCACAGACAGGCATACGCTGATCATTTGGAACTCACCCTGCTCGGGGTCTTCCAACAGAACCCCTCTTTTAACCAGCTCTTCTCTTGGTTTTCGCATAGATATTTTTCGCTCTAAAACTAACATTAAATTGAAAAACATAACTCAGAAATGCAGCAGTTGGAAGGTCAACATATCTCTTAGCATTCTAAGTATAAAAGAATAAAGTGGTTCACAGTATTTGTACTCTTGAAGAAAAAAAAGAACAGAGAAACTAACTTTTCATTTAAAAACTTAGCTGAGAGTGGTACCTATGCCTATAGTAGTACTAGCACTTGGGAGGTGGAGGCAGGAGGATCAGTTCAGTACAGCTTAGCTACATAGTATAGTCTAGATTAGCACAGGCTACACAAGACTGCCTCAAACAGAACAAACATTACCACTTGAGAACAAGAAGCTGAAGAACGCTGCCCCACTCGAGGCCAGCATATGCTATACAGTACTGGGCCAGCTGGGGCACAACAGGGCTCTGACCAAAACAAACGTAATGCTGAAGCTGGGAGTTACATTAACAGTAGTGATTGCCTGGTGTGTCCAAGGCCCTGGGTTCCACACTGAGAACCAGATATAAAAAACAAACAAGGCCAGGTGCTGATGGCGCATTCCTTAATCCGAGCACTTGGGAGGTAGAGGCAGGTGGACCTCTGTGAGTTTGAGGTCAGCCTGGTCTACAGAGTGAGTAGTTAGTTTCCTGTGCTGGGAAAGTATTATTTCCCAAGGAAGCCATTCTCACATGACTGCAACTTAGCTAGGGCTTCAATAGCAAGGAGTTACAGCTGCCCATGCTGATGGCAAGTGGGCTAAGCAGAAAAGAAACACCAAGAACTGAACAGCGAGGCTTCAGCCTCACTGAGCATTCCATCTGTTCCTGCTATTTTCATATTTATTTTTGAGAGAGGGTCTTACAATGTAGCTCTGAGTAGCCTAGACTTCATGTAGCCCAAGCTAGCCCTTCTTATGTTCCTGCCTCTCAAGTATGCAGCACTAAGTTTGTCTTTACTGAACAGCTTTAATCCCATCAAAATACAAATCTGGGAATGAGGCTATAGAATGCTAAGTGTCAGCCAGGCTTGACGAAACAGGCCTGTAAGTTTCAGTTATTCCAAAAGCTGAGAGGCAGGAGGATTGTCACGGTTTCAGGCAGTCTGTGTAACCTGGTAAGAACCTGCATCAAAATAAAATATAGACGGGGCCAGCAGGATGGCTGAGTGGGTAAAGGTCCACGCTGCCACATCTGGGAGATGGAGTCCAGTCCTGAGTGGAAGGAGGGAACGCACTTCTGTAAATTAGAACTCCCCTGTGCTGCGATCTGACTCAGCAAACAAGCAAACAACTTGTAGTTTATAAAACAGCAGCAGCTGGACATCACGGTCCATACCAGAGCACTGAGAGGCCAGGGCAGGACAAGAGCTGCAGATGAGGCGATCCCAGGCGGGAGTGAGCAGCAGGCCAACCGAGGCTGTGCCTAAAAAACCACAATCACACACACACACTCACACACACCCCCACACACACACAGAAAAAAGGTAGCTGGGCTATAGGTCAGTGCAGAGCACTTGCCCAGCATGTGTCAAACCTTAGAGGTTTAATCATCAATTCAATGAAGGACTGTTTATCTGTCTAACTTCTGAAAGTCTGAACTCTTCAAGTGGGAGGTCATAGACGTTTAGGGATGTGAAAAGACGTTTAGGGGTGCTTCTAAAATAGGGAACTCAGTGGTAGAGTGTGTGCCTTCCAAGCACAAAGCCCTGGTTCAGTAGCTAGCATTATATAAACCAGATACAGCACATACCTTCGATCCCAATGCTAGGCAGGAGAATCACAAGTTCAAGATCATTCTCAGTATAAAAAGAGTACAAGGAAGCCCTGTGATACATGGTACTGTCTGGTAAATTAATCAATCAGATAACAGAACCCCCACAAGTGCTCTTGTTGTTATTGTTTCCAGACTGACTTTGAGTTTCCTGTGTGGCCAGGGATAACCTTAAATGCCTGGCTCTTCCAGTCGCCACCTGACTGGGATTACAGGCTGTACCACCAAACCCAACTAACTCAGGAAATTATTCTTTTTTATGTGTGTGTACAATGTGTATGTTTCTGTGTGCAAGCACACTTGGGCACATGCATGATATGGGATGCATGTGGAGGTCAGAGGTCACTCTCCAGCGTCAGGTGGAGTTGGCCCCTTCCTTTGGCTAAGACAGTCTCTGGGCTGGTTGTTTTCTTTCCCCACTGTGGCTCCAGCTGACCATTAGGCTTCGGGATTTTCTGTCCCATCTTTTCATCTCCCACAGAAGCACTGATTACAATGCACGTGTGCAGCTAGCTTTACACAGGCCCTGGGCTCCAGCCGAGGTCCTCGGGTCTTATCAAGCGCTTTACCTGCTCAGTCTCCTCCTCAACCCAAACAGGGAACTCTTAAAATTAGAAGCCTCAGTTTGTTTGTTTGTCTGTTTATTTAGAGACAAGGTCTCCGGGTGCCCCGGATGGCTTGAGACTCAATGTATGACTAAGTATGACCTTGAATTTCTGGTCCTTGAACTTCTGAGCCCCCCCCTCTGTGGGGTCTGCTCCAGAGCACAAGCACACCAGGTCCTCTTGCTCACACCAGGCAGGCGCTCCACCCTCACTCCTCAGATACACATTAAATCTTAGTACCTTACCTTCTGATGTCTCTTTGAATTTATCACTACTTTTTTTTTTCCTCCATTTCCACGGCTTGAAGATCTTGCCGAAGCCTGAGAACTTGCTTTTCCTTTTGGTGGGAGGCGTTGAGTCCCCTGCGTCCACACTGTCCATGACCATGCCTGGGTCTCCAGATGGCTGCTCTGCCTCTTCTGTTCATGGAGAGGAACGAGAAGGGACAGCTAATTTATTATCCTTATATAATCTCTAAAAATGTCCCCACTCCTCCAGTGGCAGTTGGAAAGAATCAGAGCAATGACAAACAATCATGCAGACAAGTCACACTCTGAACATTACATGGACAAAGGCCCAAACTCAAAACTTAAATCACTAAAGAAGCCAAACCAATCTGACATCATTTAGGAGGAAATTCAGTGAGGTGACGAGAGCCAGGTCAACATCTTTAGCACACACAATGCAGGCGCCTTCTCCTTAGGCACGAGCTCTGTATCACTGAAGCAAGGAATGCCACCACCAAGGGAATCACTGTTAAATATGACCCTCTCGGCAGTTCCCAGGACTCAAATAATTCAGGGAAGGGCAATCCAAGTGTTGACACCTTGTGTCTGTTTATCAGCTTTTTCTCCCCACACACAAAAAGGGCTCTGCATAACTGTGGAAGATTGGGAGAAGAGGTAGAGATGGGCGTTAGAGAAGATGCTCTGACATGGAAGGAGTTGGGGAGAGTGGAGGTGACATTCTACTGCCTGTCAAGTATTACTTAGGGGGAAGATCCTGACAGTAAGGATTTCCTCCATAACATAGCTGACATGCTGCAAGTTCAGGACTGAGGTCGAAGGTCTCGAGGCCCTCAGAAGGACACAAGTGCAGGGCTTAGTTAGCTTTGAAGGTAGACAGAAGCAACCAAGGGGTGGGGGCAGGAAGGCAGCAACAACAAAAACAGCAGGAAGGCAATACAATGTAGCCTGTGCTCCACCTACTGTCCCAGAGTTCTCAAGAGCCATCTAGAGGAACGGAAAGGCTCTGTGGCCTTGCTCCTGGGATTAAGGTGTTTTCTACTTCACAGAAATGCGCTTCCCACTAGAAGCAAACAATGTTGGGGGCGGGCAGAGTTTGACAGTGTACTAAACAGAATGATCTCCTTTTGACACTGTAGCTTTGTGTTATTGTTTTCTTTCAATTACATTTTTTTTTTTAAATTTAGCTTCTGTGTATCCGTGTGGGTGTAGAGGCAGGGGAGCTGCACACAGCCCAGAGCACATGTGGAGGACAGAAAAGTAGATCAGTCAGTCCCTCTTCCCACTATGGGTCACAGGACTGAATTCAGATCATCAGGCATGGCTTCCAGCACCTTTACCTATGAGGCATTTGGGGCTGGTTTAGGTTTTTTGAGACAATAGCTTGCTAGGTAGCCCAGTCTAGTCTTGAACATGTGATCCTCCTGCCTTAACCTCTTAAGCACTGGAATTACAGTATGAGCCTCCACACATGACTCCTGTAAATCTCCTATTAACACATCCATGAGTATTCCAGGAAATAATCAGAAAAATGTTATTTGATTGAAAAAAGGAAAATTACATCTAAAGTTTTAATTGGACTGAAAATGATAAAGAAAAGACCATAAAGAAAAGCAGCTGGGCTGGAGAGATGGCTCAGAGGTTACAAGCATTGGTTGCAGAGGTCCTGAGTTCAACTCCCAGATGGTTCACAACCCTGTAATGGGATCTGATGCCCTCTTCTGGTGTGTCTAAAGACAGCTATAGTGTACTGATATACATAAAATAAATAAATATTAAAAAAAAGAAAGAAAGAAAAGCAGCCAACATTTATCAGCACAGAGAAGCTCCTGCCTGAAAGGGCTTTAAACGAGGCTGTCCTGGATCTCACTCTGTAGACTAAGCTGGCCTCGAACTCAGGGATCTGCCTGTCTCTGCCTTCCAAGTACCTAGCAGAAACAGTGTTTTCTTTGCTTCTCTCTTTATAAGTACCTAATTTTGCCAAATGTTTTGGAAGAACAGAACCTTGATATTTTCTAATTCATTCATTCATACTAAAATTTACTTATTTATCTATCTTTGTATTTTTATTTTTGCTTGTTTTAAGCAAAATTTAAAACTTGGGTCTTAAGTAGCTCAGACTGACTGAATTTATTTGTAGCGGAGGACAATCTTGAACCCCAGATCCTCCATGATCTTGCTCTCAAATGCTGAGATTACAGGTGTGAGCCGCCACATCCGGCTTCACTCAAGTCTCTGTTCCTCCTCCTCCTCCTCCTCTCCCCTCCCTACTCTCAATGACAAGCTGCATATTATTTCACTGACTCACATGTCTGTTCAAATATTTAGAATCAGCCCAACTGCCTTTATAATATACAGGACCTGCAGGAAGTAGGGCCAGGAATCCTTTTAAAAGCTCTCAGTCAGGTGTGCTGGCATACGCCTATAATCTTAGCAACCAGGAGGCAAAAGCAGGAGGATCAAACGTTCCAGGACAGCATAAGCTACACTGGGAGTCCCAGTCTCAAAAACACAAGGGCGGGGCTGAGGCTCGCCTGTGAGTGTGGCACCAGCCTGAGGTCCTGCGATCGGCTAAGTATGACAAAAGAAAAAAACTCCCGAAATATCCAGGGTTCTCGTGTCTCCCAAGTTTGTTACCCAACCCCAGATTATCATCACATTAACACACGTTAAAAGAGACAGAGGCAGACAGTTTCTGATGCAAGCTTATGCCTTATTGAGGAAGCTAGAAAATCCCTTGTTCCAGTGCTGCTCACCAAGGTGCTCTCTCTCCCACAGGGACAACAGGCGTCCGGGGCTTCTAGTCTCATTCACCTACTGTTCAAATTAAATGGAAGGCTTGTTCTGGCTATTTTCTTTTCTTTTTTCTTTCTTTTCTTTCCTTTCCCTTCTCTCTCTCTCTCTCTCTCTCTCTCTCTCTCTCTCTCTCTCTCTCTCTTTCTTTCTTTCTGAGACAGGGTCTCTCTGTATAGTCCTGGCTATCCTGGACCCCTCTGTGACCAGTGGTTCTCAACCTGTGGGTCACAACCCCTTTTGAGGTCTCCCAAAATCATTGGAATACACAAATATTAACATTAAGATGTATAATAGTAGCCAGGCAGTGGTGGCGCACGCCTGTAATCCCAGCACTCTGGGAGACAGAGGCAGGCAGATTTCTGAGTTCAAGGCCAGCTTGGTCTACAGAGTGAGTTCCAGGACAGTCAGGACTATACAGAGAAACCCTGTCTCGAAAAAACCAAATCCAAAAAACTAAAAAAAAAAAAAAAAAAAAAAAAAAAAAAAAAAAAAACCCAAAAAGAGAGAGAGAGGGAGAGAGGTATAACAGTAGCAATATTACAGTTATGAAGTAGCAACAAAAATAATAATATGGCTGGGGGTCAGCACAACATGAG
This sequence comes from Apodemus sylvaticus, assembly GCF_947179515.1. Taxonomy (NCBI): domain Eukaryota; kingdom Metazoa; phylum Chordata; class Mammalia; order Rodentia; family Muridae; genus Apodemus; species Apodemus sylvaticus. The sequence continues at coordinate 145,935,476 of NC_067474.1, forward strand.
GAACTGCATTAAAGCGTCGCCGCATTAGGAGGAATGAGAACCACTGATGTGGACCAAGCTTGTTTCAAACTCAGAGACCCTCCCTACCACTGTCTCCTGAGTGCTGGGACTAAAGGCATGAACCACCACCCGAAGCCAGAAACACAGACTTTTTAACCACACTTATATATTTCCATACACCACATATGGTGGTGCACACGTATAATCTCTACATATGGGAGGCTTAGGTAGGAGGATTGCTTACTTGAGGTTCAAGATCAGCCTGGGCCACAGAATGAGTTCCAGGACTGAACTTCATACTGAGATCCTAACTCTAAATAACCGGGACCAGAGAAATGGTTCTGTGGGTGAAAGCGCTTACGGAGTGAGAATGATTTCTGAATTCTCTCACATAATAAAAGGAGAAACTGACTCCCAAATATTTCACACACTCACACTAATAATAAATAAAATAGTAAGGTGCTAGAGAGATAGCTCAGTGGTTAAAAATACTTCATTGAGGGGGCTGGAGAGATGGCTCAGCAGTTAAGAGCACTGGCTGCTCTTCTAGAGAGGTCCTGAGTACAATTCCCAGCAACCACATGTTGGCTCACAACCATCTGTAATGAGATCCAATGCCCTCTTCTGGGGTGTCTGAAGACAGCTACAGTGTACTCAAATTATATAAAAATAAATTAATTAATTTAAAAAAATTTCATTGTTGGGCTGGAGAGATGGCTCAGCGGTTAAGAACACTGACTGCTCTTCCAGAGGTCATGAGTTCAAATCCCAGCACCACATGGTAGCTCACAACCATCCGTAATGAGGAACAAATAACAAAAAACCTATGGGCCGGAGTGAGCAGGGGCTGGAGAGAGTGGGGCCAGAGCAAGAGGGAGAAAGGGAAGGGGGGGATTTTCATTGCTTTTGAAGAGGTCCCATGTTCAAGTCCCAGCACCTACATAGAGTAAAACTCCAGTTCTAGACGATCAGATGTCCTTTTTTAACCTCCACAGGCAGCAGGCACGCACACAGTGCACATACACACGAACAGAGAAAATATACATACACACAAAACAAAATAGTTTTTAAAATTAAAATAATAAACAAAATGTATCATGAGCAGGACCCACTGGCTGACACTTATCATCACAACACTATCTCTATGGAGAGGATTACAAGTTTGAAGGCAGATTATATATATATAGCAAGCTGTCTCTCAAAATAGACCAGCCTATAGCAATGTATACTGTGTGTGGTTGGGTGTAGTATGCTCCAAATGTGCCAATCAGGTCAATTCAGCTCACTGTGTTGCACATGTATTAACACCATGTCGGGTGTGTTATCTCCTTGTTCTATTAACTGCTGGGAGAGGGTCAGTAAGAGCTCTAGTTCCTGCTTTGTGTGACAAGGTCTTACTGTACTGGGTAATTATGAATTTAATTATGTTTTCCTCTTTTTTAAAAAAAATTTAAGAGCCAGGTATGGTGGTACGTGTCTTTAATCCCAGCACTTGGGAGGCAGAGGCAAGTGGATCTTTTGAGTTCGAGGGCAGCCTGGTCTACAGAGTTACCCTGTCTCAAAAACCAAAGGAAAAATTTAAGAAATTAATATGTAAGTGTATTTAACCTCCATTCATGTCTGTGCACCATGTGTATACCTGGTGAAGGGGCTAGAAAATGGTGTCAGATCCGCTGGGACTGAAGTTGCAAACAGTTGTAAGCCCCCTTGAGGGTGTTGGGAATTGAACCCTGGGTCCTCTGGAAGAACATTTAGTGGTTTTTTTGTTGTTGTTGTTTTGTGTTTTGTTTGTTTTGTTTTGTTTTGTTTTTTGTTTGAGACAGGGTTTCTCTGTGTGGCCCTGGTTGTCCTGGAACTCACTCTGTAGACAAGGCTGGCCTCGAACTCAAAAACCCACCTGCCTCTGCCTCCGAGTGTTAGGATTACAGGCGTGCGCCACCACGCTTGGCTCATTTAGTGTTCTTAAGCACTGAGCCATCTCTCCAGCCCTTTAATAAAAATTTAAAATCATGTGTATGTGTGTGTGCACGTGTGGTCTTGTAGGTAACTATAGAGTTCAGAGGAAGGTATCAAATACCCTGGAGCTGGAATAATAGGAAGTTTGAGGCACCTAAAGTGAATGCTATTTCTCTAGCCCAGATGGTTTCCTCTTAAATGAACCCTTTTTATCAATATGGAGCTTCCTTTATCATAGAAACACTTCTACCTCTATTTTGTTTTCCTATTTCATTTGGCATATGTCTTTTGCCTCCTTGAAACAAGATCTAGTCTGGCTTTAACTCCAGCTCCATCTCTCAGCTTCCCTAGCACTTAGGTAGCACTATACAGTAGCACACCCACTCAGTGATTGTTGACTGGGATACTTAATCCATCTACAGTTAATATTTTCACTGTCAGGTTGGTTTTAACTCTGTCTCTCGTACTTGTCTTGTTTTCTACATCCTTGACTTATTAATTGTGATGGTTCATATATGCTTGGCCCAGGGAGTGGCACTATTAGAAGGTGTGGCCCTGTTGGAGTAGGTGTGTCACTGTGGGTGTGGGCTTTAAGACTCTCATCCTAGCTACCTGGAATCCAGTCTTCTTTAGCAGCCTTCAGATGAAGAAGTAGAACTCTCAGCTCCTCCTGCACCATGCCTGTCTGGATGCTGCCATGTTCCCACCTTGATGATAATGGACTGAACCTCTGAACCTGTAAGCCAGCCCCAGTTAAATGTTGTCCTTATAAGAGTTGCCTTGGTCATGTGTCTATTCACAGCAGTAAACCCTAACCTAAGACACTAATCTGTGTGGATTTAGACCTTTACTGCTTCCTGAACAATGAAGGAATCTTACGACATTTAATCATCTGGGCTACTGTCACATATACACTTCTATATACATGCAACAATAAGTCACAGGAACAAGCAATACTTCTATATTTTCTATATATCATTTATGAATACTTCATATATTTCTGCAATTCTGTGTATATCAAGGAGGTTTTAATATTTTCATTTCTGAAGGTATTTCAGTTGTATATTTTCAGTTGTGTTTGTTCATTTAAATGGCTCTTTGGACAAGGTCTGTGGCTGCGTTGGCCTTGAAGCTTCTGCTTCAGCGTGCAGTACCAGGACCTTTCCTGTCCCTTGTCCTTACTTCTGTGGCACTTGGATTGAACCTAGGTCGCTGTGCTTGCTAGGCAAGTGGCTTACCACTAAGCGACATTTATGCCCTTGCTTTGTTTAATTTTAGCACTTTAAAAATGTGTCAGAGGGCTGGAAGAATGGCTCAGAGAGTAAGAGCACTTGCCTCTCTTCCAGAGGACCCAGGTTTGAGTCCCAGCACCCATGTGGTGGCTCACAACGCTGTATCTCCAGTCCCAAGGGATCTGACACCCTTTCTTGGCCTCTTTAGGTACAAGACAACTTAAAGTACTCACAAATATATCTAAGCAAAACATCCATACATATTAAAATAAATAAATTTGAAAAATGTCATGTGTGGCAAAATGTAGATATAATTGAAACCTGTCTAACTTCAAAGTCTGTGGCCCCTTTTCTATCATGCTTTTATTTTATTTTGTTTTTACATTCTCTCATATTATATCCCAACTGCAGTTTTCCCTCTCCCCATTCCTCCCAGCGCCCCTCCACTTCCTCTTCCCAAAACACTTTTTAATTTAATTTTTAATCTAAAATCGTATTATAATAATATAATAACTCTTATTATATTCCTTTAATTTAAGAAGTTATTACAACCTCTTATATCTGGATTCATTTAGTAACAGAGGCTTATAGCATACAAGTTATAAAGGGCAAGGTAATATACATCTGCAATCCCAGCATTTGGGACACAAATCAACCAATATCAAAAAGATATCAAGCCCGGCAGTGGTGGCCCACACCTGTAATCCCAGCACTTGGGAGCACTTGGGAGGCAGAGGCAGGCCTGTTGTGGATAGACCTGGGCTTGTATTTTGATGCTAATTCCACTCCTCAGAGGGGCTGCAGATGAGGTGTTGCCTTGTGAACCTTCTGCCCACCTTAACTTTTCAAATAAAGGTTTGAGCCAATGATTGGGCAGGAGAAAGTGGGAGGAGCTGAGAGTCTAGGGGAGGAGCGATAGGAGATAAACAGGAGGGGGCAGAGCTACAGGGGATCAACGGGGAGAGAGAGAAGCTGCTTGTGGCCTAGAAAAACCGCAAGTTATATGGGATGATATAGATAGAATAGAGTAGTGTGGTGGGAGATCTGCCCAATCTAGGCTTGTAGCTTGTTTTGTTGAGCTTTTTCACCAGGGAACTGGGTTGGAAACAAAGTAGCAACAGAGGCCAGCCTGGTCTACAGCGTGAGTTCCAGGACAGCCAGGGCTACACAGAGAAACCCTGTCTCAAAAAACAAAAAACAAAAACAAAAAACAAGTAGGATATCGAAAGTTCAAGGCCATCTGGAGTAGTAGATGAAACCATGTCTCAAACAAAATAAAAGTTAAACAGCAACAATAAATACAGAATCATGCAATTTACAAAGATGGCACATCATAGAACTCTTGTGCTCTTGACAACCTACACACCTCACGTTCATCTCAAACACACCCAAGGGCTATGAAGGGGCTGAGATGGCAGTTTTGCTGGAAAGGCGCCAGCTGACAAGTCTGACAACCTGACCTTGACCCCACAATCAGACCCTGCTGCTGTCCTCTGACCTCCACAAGCACACTGTGGCATGTGTGTGCACACACATATAAACAAACAAAAAATGTGATTTTTTTCATTTAAAATGTCTAACTTATAAAGTGATATTCACATTAAATTCCTTTTACAAACTAACTTGTCATCCAGTTATAAGTCATTAAACTGCCCTGTGGTAATTTATTAATTCTTTATTCACATATCTAAAGAAGGTGTATTTTGTTGTTGTGTGTATGTGAGAATGCATGAAGACTAGAGGTCAGCCCTGGGTGACATTACCCAGGAGCCAACCACTTTATTTTACTCTATTACTTTTATATTATTTGATGTGATTATTTTGCCTGCATGCTTATCTGTGCACGATAATGTGTTCTTAGTGTGTGCGTGTGTGTGTGTGTGTGTGTGTGTGTGTGTGTGTGTGTATTTTAAAGCAATAAACAAACAAAAAACACTAAAAATTGGCAATGGTGGTGCATGCCTATAATTCAACCACTTCAAAGTTAGCTGCACCTTTAAGGTCCAGCCTAGGATCCATAGAAAGTTCAAGACCAGCCTGGATCTTTTCATACAGACTTTGTCTCAAAACAACAAAACCCAAGCCATACCTTTTAACACTTTGTTTGCACCTTCAGGTATTCACTAACTGTGTGCAAGTTATGACTACACATGGATGGATGAAGAAAATAACAGGATTAAACAATGCAACCAAGATCAAAGACTGTATGAGTATGTATGTGTACATGCATGTGCCAGGGCTCATGTGTGGAGATCAGAGGACAACTTGAAGTTTGTTCTACCATGCTGGTTGAGGATCAAATTTACGACATCAGACTTTGGCAACAAGCACTTTTATTGGCTGGACAATATTTTCTGCCCTTTTTTTGTGTGTATATTTTGTTTGACAGGGTCTCACACCCCATCTGCGACTGGCCTTTTTTGTGTGTATTTTGTTTGACAGGGTCTCACACCCCATCTGTGACTGGCCTGAAATCTAATGTGATACTCCTGCCTCAGCCTTCAGAACTTTGTAAATAGGCAGCATAATTTATGATACTTTGCCACAGTACTTAACATTTGTGTTCTCTAAAAGAGGCTTACTGTTGGATTTAAGGAATAGTTTCAGAAAACTGCAACAAAATCATAAAGCCAACTGATTTCACTAATGAACAAAGCAGGCTTCATGTGCAGAGAAGGCCTACAATTTCTGGAGATCTCACACAGCCTTGGCCATGGAATTAGAAAGAACTGGACAGAGGAGATAGGTAAGGTCTCTACACTTCTACCTCAGGAAAAATGTCTTTTCTGCCACAGCTGTGGCAACAAGTGATGGAGCCGGGGGCTAGCAGAGTGGTAAAGTGCTTGCTTAGCCTGGAATAAGGCCCAGCACCACCCAAGGCGATACCGCTTTACACCCAGCCATATGACATGCATACTCTGTAAATAAGGATGCCCAGTTGCCCAGAGCTTGGCAGATGGCTCCGTCACTATAGTGTTCACCAAGAGGGCTTGAGTTTGGATCCCCAGAACCCATGTAAAAGCCAGCATGGTAACTTGTATCAGTAACCCCGGCACTGATGGGGTGGGGGTGGAGTTAACAGGACCCTGGAGCCCATTAGCAAGCCAATCTACTCAGGTTCAATAAGAGATCCTGTCTTAATAAAATAAGGGGCTACAGAGATGGCTCAGCAGTTAAGAGCACGAACTGCTCTTCCAGAGGTTCTGAGTTCAATTCCCAGCAACCACATGGTGGCTCACAACCATTTGTAATGGGATCTGCTGCCCTCTTCCGGTGTTTCTGAGGACAATTACAGTGTACTCATAAATAAAATAAACAAATAAATCTTAAAATTTAAAAAGAAAAAAAGAAAAGAAAATAAGATAGAGGGACCAGTGAGAGTACTCACAGTGTAAGAGCACTGTCATACAGCAATGATAACCAAGAGTTTAATCCCCAGACACCACAGTGGGAAAAAACTGAACCCTGAAAGTTGTCCTCTGATCTCCATGCATACACTGCAACATGTACACATCACACATGCACACACACACACACACACAAACTTTTAAACATGTTTAATTAAAAGAGAAGAAACAGGGGAACTAGCATGATAGGTAGCATCCGCCTTTAATCCCAGGATTTGGGAGGCAGAGACAGGCAGATCTCTGTGAGTCTGAGGCCAACTAGTCTATTTAGGGATTTCCAGGTCACCAGCACTACAAATGAGACCTTTTTATGACAAGGTGTCTCTGCGTACCGCTAGCTGGCCTTCAACACTATGTAGACCCTATGGCCTCGAACTCACAGAGACCTGCCTCTGCCTCTAGAGTACTGGGATTAAAAGGGTGCACCATCGACATCCCTCATGAGACCTTTTCTTTTAAAAAGAAAACAAAAAGCCAAACAGCAGCAATAACAAGAACAAAAAGAAAACCCAAAAAACTCAAAACATAAAGTGAAAGCTCAACAGACAGATTCTAGTCACCAATCAGAAGATCTGAGTTTGACCTCTGGGTCCCACAGGTCAGGATAGAAAACAGACTACAGGGTTGTTCTCCGACCTCTACAAGAGTACTATGGTACACACATGCCCACACATACATCCACCCACATGCACACATATATACTAATGAAAAAATAAAAATGTAAAACAGAGCAAATCACTAACAACAAATAAAGTCGGGAGTGACTGAGAAGGTAATCAAAACCCACCTCTGGCCTCCACATGCATACCTTCATGAATATGTGCAAAACCAGAACACAACACACACAAACATGCACATACATATCATCATACACTATACAACATACACAATACCACATATCACATATAAAATTAGAAAGATTTTTTTAAGAAAAAAAAAAGGACTGAACAAAGACCTAAGTGTACTGTAGTTGTAAAGTACTGAACTGCTTAGTTTAGTTTAGTTTAGTTATCCTTCTAAAGGATTTAGTGAGACCTTCTAAACAGCTGCCATAATTAATTCATAAGAAATTCATATCTGAGAGCTGGCAAGGTGGCTCAGCGGTTAGGAGCACTGGCTGCTCCTCCTGAGGACTCCCACACCCCACCTACTTGTAACTCCAGATTCAGGGGACACAGTGCCCTCTCTGGCCTCAGTGGATAGCAAGCACACATGTACACAGACACACAGGACAAAACTCTCACAGAAGTAAACTTAAAAATTTTTGTTTTGTTTGTTTTTTGAAACAGAGTTCTCTAGGTAGACCTGGCTGTCCTGGGACTCAGAAATCCGCCTGCCTCTGCCTCCCAAGTGCTCAGATCAAAGTCATGTGCCATCACCATCTGGCTAATAAAAATTTTTAATTAAAATAATTTATTTATGATTACTATTGTTTTTTTTTTTGCCATAATTGGGATCAAATCAGGTACAAGGTCTAATACATGCTGCAAAGTACTTTAAGCTACATTGCCAGTCTCCAAACTTTTTGTTACAGTTACTAGTGATAAACTTGACTTCTTCCTGTTCCTGAGACAATGTTTCAGGCAACGCAGGCAAGCCTGGCACCAAGAGTAACCTTGACCTGCTGACCCCCACCTCCAGTTGAACGCTGGAATGACAGGTGTGTACCACATCGAGTTTATGTGGTGCTGGGGATTGAACCCGTGGCTGTGTGCAGCTGGGAGGCACCCTAACTGAGGTACAACAAGGTCCCCTCAGTTCTTTCTTAAAAGCAAAAGAACAGTGATGAGTAAAGAGATAGACGGATGGCCTTCATAAAGATCCACATCACTAAGGGCAGCGGCTTGACAATTTAATGCTTTCCCAGACCTCTTGTTCTCATGGTGAGGATGCATACCTGCCAGGACTTGAGATCACACAGCATTTGTTAGAGGAGAGCTGTGCAGCAGCAAGCACAGGAAGAGCTGATTCTGCACAAGTGGCAATTTATCAAGCCCAGGAAAGAGAAGGTTGGCTCTAGGAGCAAGCCAGCCACATGTCACTGGGAAGGGCTAAGGATAGCTCTACTTTGGTTTATGATTTTAAAAAATTATTTAATAAAATTTGTGTGTGTGGGATACAGGGATATAAGCTGCTCTGAAACTTACTATCTGGCCCCAGCTGGCTCTCGAGCCCCTGATCCTCCTGCCTCTGCCTCCCAGTTCTCGGGTTACAGGCGTGTACCCCTCCCTGCCTCTCTGTTTTAACTTACTTTCTCAAGCTGGAACGTGGTCCTGAGGGTGTCTTGTACTTTTCTGTAGACCCTTTTCTATAAGGCATGTCACTTTTTAAAATGTGAAGTCCTGAGCTGACAAAGACAGCGCGGTGGTCAGAGGGAAGCTCCTGCTGGCTGGAGGCTTGAGTCTGTGACGATGAGCACTTTGTCATCCGAGTGCTCAGTTTCAGAAATACCCTAAAAACACTTTCCCTGGGAAATCAGAAGCTATACTGCAACAACTTGTCAGACACATTAGAGGCATTCCCTGCTTCCTAAACCGGTCTGTGTTTCTTTAGTTACCATAGCTTTTACCTTATCTTACTGGGCTTTTTTGAGTCAGAGTTTCACTATGTAGCCTTGGCTAGCCTGGAACTCACCATGGCAAGTCTAAAAGCAGAGATCCACTTGCATCTGCCTCTTTGTTACTAGGAGTACTAAATCAAAGTTACCTTATACAAGTTTTCCCTAAATAGCACATTGTCCAGAAACAACTTCAACACTCTGGCCTACCCTTTTCCAATCTTCTTTTTTAAACCATTTGCACAATTAAGCAGCAGCTACAACACCCTACAAAGACAGGAGAATTGTGCTCACTGAGATGGGCGACCTCATCAGTTCACACTTCCAACTCTGAGCCACACCACAGTTCCTGTTCAGTCTGAGTTATCTCCCCCACAAAGACAGCAGCACTTCAGAAGTTCATAGAGCAACGCACACACACAAATAAAGGAATGGAATAAAGAATAAGGAACAAACCCTTGTACAACGGAGAAAGTCTTGGAAAGTGTGTAACAAGTCTAAAAAACCTAATCCAACCTTTAAAACGGTCCCGTTCTTAGAAGTTGGCAGTTTTATTTCTAGATCACACACTTAACAATCATCCGAACTTGCAGAGTACCAGTAAGACTCTGGTACCTCTGACCTCTAAGGAACAGCTCATATAACTATTTTCCTCAAAGGCAAGAAATAAATCAATAGGTAACTTCCTAACAATATGGTCGTAAAACAGAACTCCAGAAAACAAGTAAGACAAAACTGTGAAAGATAAATGAATTTAACTGAGTGAAAATAACTTTAAATTTTTCATTCATTTCTCAAACTTTAATAAATATGTCAAAGTCTTGTATTCCAATTCCTAAGAGACACCAACTTCAGCCGTAAGCCCGCCTCGCTCCTGCTAAGATGTCTATTTTCCTGCCTTCCATTACTCACCAACTGCATCTGGATTTACCGGTCTGGAGACATCAGCTTGCCCCATGATTATAATTGTCTTAGATGTATCCCACGACAACAAACTCTTTCTGACAAAAGCAAACTTCTCTTAAAAAGATAAATCCATGTAAGGGACCAGCAATCCTGTATCACCGCCAAATGCCAGGAAACAGCGTGAGATCTGGAGTTTCTGTTTTGCTGGCCACCGGGTACTTTTAGCTCTCAGAAACGTCTTCACGCCGGCTCTCTTCACACAGGAATGCCTGTCATTCCAGAGCTCACTGTGTGTAGAGCACCAGTGCGGAAGGGGAGGAGACAGCCAACCACATTCTGGCTGCCGGAGGCACAGCCCAAAAGCCCACACCTCCTTTTCCTGACTTTGAGCTTGGCTGGAAGACTCCAGGCTCAAAGCCTAAAAGGACAGGGAGCCTGCCCCAAAGTATAACAAAGACCCTAAACACTTATTCACACCATCAGCAGGATTCAGAGTAACAGTCAAATAGTCTATTTCAAAGGCTCATTTTAGGTATTGCCTTATTTGCAAAGCATCCAATTATTCTACAATTTTTGTGTTGTATATGGATTGAATATTTATTACCTCCCTTATCTGGTCTTTATTCTTGTGCACGTGCATGCGTGTGCTGGGGCTGGAGAACATTTGTTGCTTTTACAAAGAATATGGGTTCCATTCCTAGCCCTCACACAGCACCTCACACCTTGCACAACTCAAGTTCCAGGTGATCCAATAATCTGAGCTCTGTGGGCACCAGCATATGAAACACATATAAACATGCAGGCAAAACACATAAAATAAAATAAATCATTCATATATATATATATATATATATTCTAAATTCTCTGGAATCTCTGAAGTAACAAATGTATGATTATTTACCCCTCCCCCTCAGGACAGTTTCATGTAGTCTAGGCTTGCCTCAAGCTGAATTATGTAGGCTTGAACTGATGATCCTCCTGTCTCTACCTCCCAAGTACTGGAGTTTAGGCTGGTATCACAGGCTTGTTCTACTATACTTAGTTATATGGTGCTGGGGATGGCCTGGGGCTCTGTTTATATTAGGCACTAGTCCAGCAACTGTGCTACATTCCCAGCCCTAAATTTTAAAAGACTTTCATTCCATTTCTTTATTTGTGTGTGTGTGAGAGAGAACCCGTACCTGCTGAGGTCAGAAAAGCATCATTTTTTTCACCACGTGGATTCTGGATATGGAACTCAGGTTTTGAGGCTTGGTGGCCAGCACCTTTACCTGCTGAGCCATCTCAGTGGTCTCCTAACCCCTAATGTATACTTCTTGTATACCGTGTATGGTATAGTATGTGCACATACTCCGAGACTCGTGTGGAAGCAGAGGTCGGGTGATGCTGGTCTGTCTTCCTCGACAGCTCCAGCGGTTTCTGTGCTCTGTGCTGGGTTACACAACAAGCACTGAGCCACCTCCCCATCCTTATTATCAGTTTTGATAGAGAAACAACAGAAAGCCTCAGTGGTAACAAGAAAATGACTAAATATAAGGCATAAAGCAAGGAAAGGACTTAGAAACACTCAGGGAGCCAGGCGGTATTGGCTCGCGCCTGTAATCCCAGCACTCTGGGAGGCAGAGGCAGGCAGATTTCTGAGTTCAAGGCCAGCCTGGTCTACAGAGTGAGTTCCAGGACAGTCAGGACTATACAGAGAAACCCTGTCTCAAAAAAAAAAAAAAAAAAAAAAGAAACACTCAGGGATATAGTATAATGACACGGTTTGGCTGCCAGGATCTGGGTACTCACTGTAGTAGCATCTGTCAGCGGCCATCTCACTCTGCAGTAGAAGGCCTCCCTGTCATCTGTGCCAACTCTTTGGCATGTTTTTCATTTGTGTAAATTGTTCCTTTAGCCTGGAAGTTCTTTCTCAAACACAGGTGAGGAGGATCTACCCGTCCTTTAAGAACTGCCTAAGTTCTGTTTCCTTGGTTGAAGGCTTTCCTTACCAAGCAAAGAGAATTTCAGGCCTGGAGAGATGGCTCAGTGGGTTAAGAGCACTGACTGTCTTCCGGAGGTCCTGAGTTCAAATCCCAGCCACCACATGGTGGCTCACAACCATTCATAATGAGATCTGATGCCCTCTTCTGGTGTGTCTGAAGACAGCTACAGTGTACTTAAATATATAATAAATAAATTAAAAAAAAAAAAAGAGCGAATTCCAATGGACTCACTGAACACTGATTATGTGCCTAGTACTGTGTCGACACACAAAGCAAGGTTTTTCCTTAAGTGCTTATAGTAACAGGAGCTATCGCAGAAGATAACCAGCACACAGGGGCTGGGCAGAGCAGAGGAAACCTGAGAGGGCACGATGGGTAAGAGAAAGGAACAATATCAAGAAATATTATCTTCCACACCTGTGGCACAAAGCAGCACTTGGGAGGCAGAGGCAAAAGGTTCAAGTTCCAGGCTAACCTGAGCTACATAATAAAATATCTCAAAAAACTCAAACCAAACAATCAAACAAAACAAATGGACTAAGCTAGTAGTTCTCAACCTTTCTAATGCTATGACCATTTAATACATACAGTTCTTCATGTTATAATGACTCCTCAACCACGAAATTATTTTCTTTCTTTCTTTCTTTCTTTTTTTTTTTTTTTTGGTTTTTTGGATTTGGTTTTTCGAGACAGGGTTTTTCTGTATAGCCCTGGCTGTCCTGGAACTCACTCTGTAGACCAGGCTGACCTCCAACTCAGAAATCCGCCTGCCTCTGCCTCTCATAGTGCTGGGATTACAGGCGTGCGCCACCAACACCTGGCATGAAATTATTTTCATTGCTACTTGACATCTGCAATCATAGGCCATCCCTGTAAAGGGTCACTTGATCTGCAAAGGGGCACGGCCCACAGGTTGAGAACCACGGGACTAGGCAATGGTCCCTGGTGGACACACCACCCTGAGCTGCAGTAATCTTTACTACTGCCTAGTAGTCTAGATGCTCTTTATGGGCAAAGACCATGATGCATTATCCTTTAACTGCCAAGCTTGATGCCAGTAGCCCAGTGCAGCGCTCATGCAGTGTCCTCAGCAGCCTGAGTCTCCTGCCCCTCAGGCATGCCTCCTACATGCTGGGCAAGCACTGAACTGTGGCCCCACCAAGAATCAGAGTTACTCTGAAGCTTTGCTTATGAAACTTAAGAGCAAAAGACAATGTACCTGTCTGTGACCCCAGCATTCTGGGTGCTGAGGCAGGAGGAAGGACAAGTTAAAGCAGCCAGGGCTATAAAACAAGACCCTGTTTCAAAGAGCGTGAGCAATGGAGGCAAGAAAACCTACAGACCATGAAGTATTCTATCATTCCACACGCTCGTGAGAGAGCGCATGGGGAGGTGGTGGCATATCCATACTTAATTTTGAAAAATGTAGCTGAACGTGATGGTGCAGTCCTTGAATCTCAGCACCCAGGAGGCAGAAGCAAGCAAATCTTTGCAAATCTGAGGCCAAGCCTGGTCTACAAAGTGAGTTTCAGGACAGCCAGAGCTACATAGTAAGACCCAATTTGGGGTATGGGATATATATATATACATACATACATACACACACATATGGTAAAAATCCATTTTCCATTTTCTTGACAGGATTATAAAGAGTACATGAAAGAACAGAAATGCTAAGTTCTTTATGTGACAGAAGTGAGGAATTAGGGATCACTCTGTTTCAGATCAAGTCAGGAAAAAAAAGCATGGGGGCATAGCTGTGAATGGAGACAATTACTCATAGATTGTACGGTTGACTCAAGAGAATGCCTACAGTTTACTGGCCAGCTAGCCTAGTGGACATGGACATGGGGAGCTCCGAGTTCAGCAGGAGACTATGTCTAACTATGTGTCAAAAATAGAGAGAGCGACAAGCTGGGACACTGGGACGGAGTCTTTAATCCCAGCACAGGGCAAGCAGAAGCACACAGGTCTCTCAGTTCAAGGCTAACCTGGTCTACAGGAGTTCTAGGACAACCAGGGCTACACAGAGAAACCCTGTCTCAAAGCAACAACAAAAGATAGAGGGCAACAGATGAACAGACCTGATTACCCCCCACCCCCGCACCTGCATGCACACGTGCTCACACACACACACACATACCCGCACCTGCATGCACACACCACACACACCACATACACCACACAAGACGAGCATGACAGAGCAGAGGAGATGCAGTGAGGACTCTGTCTGCCATATGCATGCACCCCCATGTGAGTCTGCATCTGAACCCACATGTATACCTGCATTTGGGTGCTTACACACAAGAAAACATGGATTTATATGTAAACCGTATACAGACAACAAACAAACAAAACCTCATGTGAGCTACTACACTAGTGACTAAAATTACTGTTAAAGTCCCTTCCCGTTAAACCAATGATTTAACCAATTCAGTATTCTGCCAGGGGAAGAAAAAGGCTCCAGGAAAGGTTGGTCAGGTGTGCCACTGTGTACTTTTTATAATGAATCAAAAGTCAATACTTGGGGCTGGTGAGATGGTTCAGTGGTTAGGAGCACTGACTGCTCTTTCGAAGGTCCTAAGTTCAAATCTCAGCAACCACATGGTGGCTCACAACCATCCATAATGAGATCTGACACCCTCTTCTGTAGTGTGTCTGAAGACAGCTACAGTGTACTTACATATAATAATAAATAAGTCTTTTGAAAAAAAAATAGTCAATGCTTGCCAAATAAGGGGGAAAAATCATGTGAATTGTGTTATTAATAAACCTCACTGGCCACCAATTTTTTCCATTCTGTTGATTTTTTTCATGAGCAGAATGTAGTTGGTTTTTATAATTACAATAAAAGAGATTAAGAAGCCTTAGTCTTTTAATGGAAAAAAATAAAGCCTTATAAAATGACAGAGAAGAGCCAACTGAACTCTATTAGGAACCCAGAGCTGTCAAGGAGGTATAGAAACTGGGCAGACATAGTGGAGGACCCACTGCGGGTTAAGCAATGTGCTGAACGTTTCCTAACAGGAGCCGTCACTGCTGCTGACTCAAGGGGATGACGATAACTGTGGCTGCCCCGTCTTCCTTCTCTCTCTTTCACAACACTTTACAATTCAGCTGGCTCACAAACTGTCTCCAAGTAAAGGAGACAGGAAATCAGTGCAGAACCGGCCGTCAGACACGTATCTGTGGGTACAGTGACTGCTTGAGAACGGCCATGGCACCTGAAAAAGTTATTCAGGAACTTCTAGCAAGGATTCAGGTTAAGGGGCATTCCTTTCCGGCTCATAAGCAGAATCCAGCCTTTATCCTCCTCTAAATAAAAAGTCTGAGTAATGAACACCTGGTACCACAGTGAGTCAACAGTAATTCCTGCAAAATAACTAAGGACGACTTCGTAAATCTTGTTTCTATCAGACTCGCTCCAGCTGGTAACGCAAGTGCACTTTGCTGAGTTCATGTATTTACAGCCCTCCCTTCAAAACCTTCAATTTTTAGAACCACAGGAAGTATATCAAGTATATAATTAAAAATGTCCATAAAACTTTTAAAACCAAAGAGAAAATTGTGTTTTACATTACACACACCAGCCGGGCAGTGGTGGTGCACACCTGTAATCCCAGCACTCTGGGAGGCAGAGGCAGGTGGATTTCTGAGTTCGAGGCCAACCTGGTCTACCGAGTGAGTTCCAGGACAGCCAGGGCTATACAGAGAAACCCTGTCTCGAAAAAAACCAAATCCAAACAACAACAACAACAAAATACATTACACACACCCTTGCTTCTAAGTTTCATTTTAAAAGCAGAGCAAATGTCTGTGTGCCTGAGGAAGACAGTCTAGTGAACAGAGGAAAGTTCAGACAGCATGCACCTGTGCTTATCTGCCTATGCTAAGGCAGCCAGTATAATTCTATTTTGACTTTTCTGAAAAGCTTTATGAGTGCTGTGGATAAATATGAATCCTGAAAAACAGAACCTTCCAAGAAACAAGCTTGGTGATTATCATCTGAACCTAAGAGCTACTTCTTTTCATGAAGACTCCTTAAGTGAAGCACATTCCCACAGGGGTGGTGACGTATGCCTACCAGTCCCAGCATGGCAGAGGTTGAGGCCAGTGTAAACCACAGAGTGAGACTTTACTTCAAAAATGTATCAAATAGTCAGTGGGAGCATATCTTTAATCCCAGTACTCGGGAGGCAGAGGCAGGCAGATCTCTGAGTCCAAGGCCAGCCTGATCTATATAGTGAATTCCAAGACAGCCAGGGCTATACAGACAAACCCTGTCTCAAAAAATTAAAATAAATAAAATAAATAGAAAACAACAGGATCCAATAAGCATTAAACACTATACTCATACTCCCTGTCCCCGGCTTAGGCACCAAGAACCTAAAGGTACTCCCTATAAAATCTAAGGAAGAGCCATGGGGTATTTACTCTTCACAGTGAACTTGACTGACAGAGAATCATCATGGAAACCCATCTCAGGCTTTACTTAGAAGGTATTTCCACAAGGGTTTAACTAAGGCTGGCAAATGGCTTACTATGTAAGCCTGGGGACCTGATTTTCACAGCTACAATCTACATCAAGGTGTAGAGAAAGAAGCAACTCAACAAAGTTGTGCCCTGACTACCACACGGTGCTGTGGCGTGCACATTCCCATAACACAGTAATCAGTAAATAAATGTTAGAAAGGAAGTTTAACTTCCTTACTATGCATGAGCTAGTGTCTTGAAGTGAAGAAAAAGCAGAAAGCGGACTGGAGAGGTAACTCAGCAGAGAAAGGCCCGTGCAGCTCAGCTGACAGCCTGCGTCCAATGCCCAGGCCCCACATGGCGGAAGGAGGAGAGACTCCGAGTTCTCTTCTGACCTCCACAGACACATATCTGAAATGCAAACGAACTCACATAATAAAGAACTAAAGCTGGCTAGTAGTTGGCACACACCTTTAATCTCAGGACTCAGGAAGCAGAGGCAGGGGGATCTCTGAGTTTGAGGCTAGCCTGGTTTACAAACTGAGTTCCAGGACAGCCAGGGCTACACAGAAAAATACAGAATCAAAACAAACAAACAAACAAGCAAAAATCCCTCTTCATTTATTTAACTTTATTTTATATACATTGGTGTAAGGGTATCAGATCCCCTGGAACTGGAGTTACAGACAGTTGTGAGCTGCTATGGTTGCTGGGAATTGAACGCTAGTCCTCTGGAAGAACAGCCAGTGCTCTTAACCGCTGAGCCACGCCCCCAGCTCTGCACATTTGTTTTAAAGTGAAAGCTCCAAGCATGATGATGATGATGATGCACACCTTTAATCACTACACTCAGAAGGCAGGGGCAGGTAGATACCTGGGAATTGGGGGCCAGCCTGGTCTACACAGGGAATTCCTGGATAACTAGGGCCATTCCTTCTCTAAAGACAGATTGGCAGCTCTCATCCTTCCCTGCTTCCCAGCTGAGATGCCGGGCAACCACTTCATACTCCCCGCTAAGACCGCTCGCCCACCAGGGCAGACCCCATTGAAACTGTTGACAAAGGCTAATCCTTCCTCCCCTGAGGTGCTCCTTGGTCACAAGAAGAGCAAAAACTAGTCTGTTGTGTTGAATTGCAGTGATGTGGGAAAAGGAAAGGCAATGGGCTGAAGTACTCCTTTCCTCTTTTTTTTTTTTTTAAAGATTTATTTATTTATATGAGCACACTGTAGCTGTCTTCAGACACACCAGAACAGGGTGTTGGATCCCATTAGAGATGGTTGTGAGCCACCATGTGGTTGCTGGGAATTGAACTCAGGACCTTTGGAAGAGCAGTCAGTGCTCTTAACCACTGAGCCATCTCTCTAGCCCATTCTTTTTTCTTCTTAAAGACAAGGTCCTCAGAGTACCTAAGAAGCTGAGGCTGGCCTTTCACAGCTCAGTATGCATGGTGTGAGAGCAGATTCACAGGCTCCGAGTACACCAGGCAGACCATCTACCAGCTGAACTGCAACCCCAGCTGATAAGGTAATTCTTTCAGGATTTACTGATTTGGTTCAAATTTTCTTTTTCTTAAATTCTGGATTCAACAGAATGTGTGCAGTGCTTTAGAACTCAGTGTCGCTCTGTGTGCGCTTAAGACAATAATCTCAAACCTGGTTTAGGTTCTGTCCCTTTCTATGTAGCCCAGGAAGGCCCTGAACTTCCCATCCTCCCAGTGCTGAGATTACAGACATGTAACACCATGCTCACACTGGCTACAACCAATTATTTTTCTGTGCTGGAGATCAAGACCATGCCCTTGTGTGTGCTAGGCAAGTGCTCTACCAGTGCACTGTCAGCTCAAGCTCAGCCCCCTTTCTAATCCATTTGATAATTTCTCCCAAGTAACTCTCAGTTCTCTAGCTTCAGCCTTTAAGTCTTAGGATTAAAGACATATGCCACTTCTGCCAACAGTGACCTCTAGAATATACATATATAGTCCTGGCTGCCCATAATATACTATATAGCATATAGAAGTGTATGCTCCAGGCACTTGGACGCTGGAGGCATGAGAATCAAGCATTTGGAGAACCTGACCTTGTGCCGATTTTCACAACTCTCCCACACCTGCCCTCATCTTCAGTGCTGGTGACCCTTGGAGCTCTGAATTGCAACACATTCCTCCCGGTCTAACCCACCCAGCCACTCTCTTCATCTTTTTTTTCTGAATATGTCCAACGGCCAGTCTTCAACGTCCAGTGCACATTCCTTCCATGAACCTTCTCATTCTCGAGACTGCATGAGATGCTCATCTATGTAATCACAGTTACAGAGAATGCGCCTCTGCCTTCAGCCACACAGCAACCTTTGCTGTAATCATCTCTTGATTGTCGCTTTCTTGTTGGACTGTATATTTTTTGAGACAAGTTCTCTCACTGAGACCTGGAGCTCGCCAATTACACTATGCTGGCTGGGCAGAGAGCCTCAGGGATCTGCCTGTTCCCACCTCCCCAGTGCCAGGATTACAACAAGCCATCACACCTGGCTTTCTTGCATAGATTCAGAGAGTTTAAAAGTCTTTACCAACTGAGCTAATTCTCTAGCCTCACTACTACTTTTATTTATATAGAAAGTTAACTTTAGGGGCTGGAGAGATGGCTCAGCGGTTAAGAGCACTGACTGCTCTTCCAGAGATCCCAAGCTCAATTCCCAGCAACCACATGGTGGCTCACAACCATCTGTAATGGGGTCTGATGCCCTCTTCTGGTGTGTCTGAAGACAGCGACAATTTACTCTTTACATAAAATAAATAAAGCTTTTTAAAAAAGAAAGTTAACTTTATCTTACATTAACAATTCTAAATCTCTTTAATCCCAGCACTCAGAAGGCAGAGAAAAGCAGATCTCAGTGAGTTCAAGGCCAGCCTGGTCTACCTAATGAGTTCTAGGACAGCCAGGGATTCACAGAGAAACCCTGCCTCAAAAAATAAACACAAACAAATAAAGTCCAAATCTCTTAAGACCGTAAAATGTATCTTTTCTGTGTGTGTATTCTGGATCCAGTGCATATGGACATGTGTGTAGGCCACAGGTCAGTACTGGATTATTTTTCTCAATCACACTACAATTGATCTTTTAAGAGAAGGTCTCACGTTAAAGCTGGAACTTGCTGACTCAGCTGTCCTGGATGGCTAGCAAGACCTGATCATCAGCATGTCTCCACCTGGCCAGCCCTGGGATCACACAAGCCATTGTACTCAGCGGTTAGATGGCGCTGAGGCTCTGAATTCCTGCTCAGACGCTTGTGCAGTGAGCACCTTACCCACAGAGTTATTCCCAGGCCCCTGAAAAACTACACTATTCTTTTCCTTTTCCCTTCAAGGCAGCTGGGGCAGTGTACCAACTAAAATCTGTTGAAAGATTTAATAAAACCCGTCAGTTAAGTAAATGTTCAATAATCCACCATTACCATTACCACTTATTGAAGTTAGGATACTAACTAGCCTTCATTGCAACTAATATTAAAGCACATATTGTGGATGTGTAATGAGATTATAAGCAGAAGGAGATGGCACACACCTTTGTATGTTCTGTCTTAAGTCAAGCTACTCATCTTTTAAAGAATGTCTCTTCAAAGCTGGAGAGACGGCTCAGCAGTTAAGACCACTGGTTGCTCTTCCAGAGGACTGGAGTTCATTTCCCAGCACCCACACAGCAGCTCACAACCATCTGTAACTCCAGTCCTAGAAGATGACACTGTCTTCTTGCCTTTGAGAGCACCAGGCATATATGTGGCATGTCTGTGGTGGGTAGACATATACGCAGACAAAACAGCCACATACACAAAATAAATCCTTAGCCTCAAAGCCAAAACAACACCCAAACTAAAAAAAAAAAAAAAAATCTAAGAAAATTTTATTTTCTAATTAATTCGTTACTTATTAGTAGTAATTTTTCATGTGCTCATATATGTGTTTATGTATAGGTGCACATGCCTGTGTGAGTACATGTTTATGCAGATTCATATGAAGACCCAAGGACAATCTCATATGCCATCGTCCTGAACACTGCCCATCTCATCAATTAGACTCGCCTGGCTAGCCAGGGAGGTCCCAGGGACCAACCTGCTTCCACCTCCCCAGTACAAACACTCATCACGATGCCCAACATTTTCAAGTGGATTCTAGGAATGCTTTACCAACTAAACCATCCCCCAAGCCTATCTGTCTGTCTGCCTGCCTGTCTGTCTATCTGTCTCTCTCTATTCATCCATCCATCCAACCACCCACCTATCTATCTTGGTTTTTGATATGGAGAATCAATCTGTAGCCCAGGCTGTACTGGAATTAATTATTTATCTCAAGCTAGCATCAAACTAGTGGTAGTCTTCCTGCCTCAAGGCTCCGGAATGCTGGGACTATAGGTGTGAACCAACAAGAGGCATATGTTATTCTGAGAGCTTTAAGGAAAAAACCAAACACTACAAAAGAAAGATGAAGTATCATTACTTTTAGCCTCATTTAATCTTAGAGGAATTTATCTCCTACGCCTGAAGGACTACAACTAACTAAAGTTCAAGCTTCCTCCTCCCTTTAAATAGAAGGGAGGGGCTGTATTGCTGACATACTTTTTTTTTTTTTTTTTTTTTAAAAGATTTATTTATTTATTTATTATATGTGAGTACACTGTAACTGTCTTCAGACACCAGAAGAAAGCATCGGATGTCTTTTCTCTTTTCGGATGGTTGCGAGCCACCATGTGGGTGCTAGGATTTGAACTCATGACCTTTTGGAAGAACAGTCGGTGTTCTTACCCACTGAGCCATCTCTCCAGCCCGTGCTGACATACTTTTAGCTTCCAGTGTTAAGATAACATTATAAAAAATTTCCCATCAACTTTAAAACAAGACACACTAGCTAGGAGCATGGGCACTTAGAAAAATCCCCTTGATCAGATAGAGGTGGTTCTTACCCTTCCTAATGCTGAGACCCTTCAGCACAGTTGCTCACAATAATAATAAAATAATAAAATTATTTTAAATAATTTTATAAAACTTAAAAATTATAAATAAATATAAAATTACTTCATTGCTACTTCCTAACTGTAATCTTGCTACTGTTGGGAATCATAATGTAAATCTCTGATACAAAGCTTTTTTTTTTTTTGGATTTGGTATTTTATTTTATTTATTTACTTATTTGGTTTTTTCGAGACAGGGTTTCTCTGTATAGCCCTGGCTATCCTGGATCTCACTCTGTAGACCAGGCTGGCCTCGAACTAAGAAATCCCCCTGCCTCTGCCTCCCAGAGTGCTGGGATTACAGGCGTGCGCCACCACTGCCCGGCGGGATTTGGTATTTTCGAGACAGGGTTTCTCTGTGTACCTCTGGCTGTCCTGGAACTCACTCTGTAGACCAGGCTGGCCTCGAACTCAGAAATCCACCAAAGCATATCTGATATGTGATCCAAAAGGGGTCTCGAACCACAGGTTGGGAGCTATTGAAATAGAGGCAAGAAAATACAGCAACCCCAAGCTCTGCAGCATCATAAGTCCTTCTAAATTTCATCACACCGAGAGCCAGGTGTAGTAGTGCACGCCTTTAACCTAGCAATTGGGAGGCAGAATCGACAGGATCTCTATGAGTTCTAGGCCAGCCTGGTCGACATAGTGAGTTCCAGGATAGCCTAGAGAGACCTAGTCTCAAAAAGCAAACAAAATTAGACATAACAGATACAATAGACCCTTGGGCCACTGTCACTGTTATGCCTCAAGGGCGCCCACTGTATTCCACAATAACCTTAGTCTTCCATACTAAACTAAGCTCAAAGGAAATTGACTTTATTTTTTTGACAAATAAATCACTCACTACACAAACAGTTTCTTACATTTTTTAAATGATACAATTTTAATCAATTAAAAATAGGTATAACAGAGCGGGGCAGTGGTGGCGCATGCCTTTGATCCAGCACATGGGAGGCACAGGCAGGTGGATTTCTTAGTTCGAGGCCAGCCTGGTCTACAGAGTGAGTTCCAGGACAGCCAGGGATACATAGTGAGATCCTGTCCCAAAAGTGGGTAAAGGGAGTTGGATCTAAATGGCTCAGTTGGTAAAGATCTGACTGTTAGGATTCTGTCTAAGCGCCACCCCACAAACAGCCAGGTGTGCCCCTCCCCACAGTTACCTAGCAACATCCAGGTAGGCCTAGCCAACTATAAGAGGGTGCTCTTCGGCCCCTCCTCTCTTTCTTACCTCCCTTACCACTCTTACATCTCTTCTCTCACCCTCCCAGCTTCTCTCTTGACCCCTCTTGGGCTCTCCTCCCCCTCTCCCCATCCTCCACATAGTCATGGCCGGCCTCTGCTTCTCTACTCTCTCCTTCCCTCTGCCTTCCTATGCCTCTACTACCCCTTTAACTCTCCTCCCCATGCCCCAAATAAACTCTATTCTATTTTATGGCGGTGTGTGTGGTCCCTCAGGGGGAAGAGATGCCTCGGCCTGGACCCGCTGAGGTACCCCTTCCCCCACACCGCCATATGCCATATTCTCCCACCTCTTTCTCTTTTTAGGATCACAACGACTACCAGATTTTGATTCCCACACCCCACATGATAGGAGAGACTCTTGAAAGTTGTCCTCTCAGCACTACACTGCTGTGCTGAACATATACACACAATTAAATATGAAAAAAAAACCCACGAGTTAAATGTGAAACTCATTTACATGTCATATACAACTTACAGGCCAAAGGTATACAACATTCTTTTTTTTTTTTTTTTTTTTTTTTTTTGGTTTTTTTTCGAGACAGGGTTTCTCTGTATAGTTCTGGCTGTCCTGGAACTCACTCTGTAGACCAGGCTGACCCTGAACTCAGAAATCCACCTGCCTCTGCCTCCCAGAGTGCTGGGATTATAGGCGTGCTCCCACCACTGCCCGCCTTTTATACAACATTCTTATATTTGTTTTCAGATTCGGATCCACCCCGTTCTCACTCAGGCAGGCACAATTTTCCAATTATATTAGCATTCAAAGAGTAAGATTACAGATTTTATTCTATTTTATGTGTATGAGTCTTTTTCTGCATGTCTATGCACAATGTGAATACAGTGTCCTCAGTTGCCAGAAGCAACTGGAACTGGAATTGCAGAGAGTTGAGCACTGGGACTCAAACCCAGGTGCTCCGGAAGAGCGGCCAGTGCTCTTAACCTCTGAGCTGTCCTCAGCCCCATTACAGGTTGGAGATTAGCTGTAGTGGGTCCTCAGTGTCACACACACTGCCGGCCACGGCCAATCCTGTCTCACTGCTCTCCTTGTGCTCTGTTCCCTTCCTCCCTTCCTTCCTTCCTTCCTTCCTTCCTCCCTTCCTTCCTCCCTTCCTTCCTTCCTTCCTTCCTTCCTTCCTTCCTGTCTTCCCTGCTCTTTGAAAAGACATCACATAATGTAGGTGTGGTCCTCTGGACTCTGGAGGGTGGCCTCCGGCATGCATGTCCCAGTGCAGGGTCACATCTCACTGCCTGCAGCTTATTATATAAACACTATCTTTAGGAACAATCACTGTGCTATGAAAACAATAAGCTCAATCTCCCCAATCCTCAAAATAATTTCAAGAATAATTTAATGACAAAACTAGGTTTACTAACAAGGTGCTGTCTGCCCTCTAGTGTTCAAACTAAAGATTTCCCGATGAGCTAGCTATAATTCTGTAAAACAGCTCAGTCACCTAGGCTCATTAAAACCAGAAAAAGTAACTAATTAACTAATTAATTAAACGTATGTCATCTCAATTAAGGCCAAAAATGTAACCTGAACTTCCTGACTATTGCTACCAGGTCAGAAAGTTCAGCCTCAGTCACACCAATGGCAAGACAGAAGAAAATGAACTAAATTGATATCTCAAATATACTTCCTAATGCCTGGAGATATAGCCTGTGGTAAGGTTTTACAATGCCTACTTATACACTTGAGGTATGTGTCTCTCCTAGCCACTGAATTGTCTTTCTAGTCCCTTACATCTAATTTGCAATATAGCAAATATTGGCAAGTTCATTAGGACCCTTAATTATATTAAAAGTATGAATGGAGCCCAGCACTGTCTTGCACTCAGGTCTGAAAGTTCAAGACCAACCTGGTCTACATAGTGAGTTCTAGGCCAGCTGGAGCCTATCTTAAAAAAAGCAAAACAAATGGGGTTGGAGAGATAGCTCGGAGAACTGAAAGCACTGGCTGCTCTTCCAGAGGTCCCAAGTAGCTCACAACTGTCTGTAACTCCAGTTCCAGGGGATCTGATACCCTCGCACCAATGCATATAAAATAAAGCTAAATAAGTTAAAAAAAAAAAAAAAACCAAACAAACAAGAACACCAAAACCCTAGTGCTGGGGGTGGTAGCAGAGGCAGGAGGATCCTGTGAGTTCGAGGCAGACTGGTTTACATGAGCTCCAGGATACCCAGGACTACGCAGAGAGATCCCATCTCAAAAGCAAAAACTAAAAATAAAATAAAAAACAAAAGCTAACAGATGAGAGTACGAACAGATGCTGAGAGCACACAGTCCAGGAGGTACTGTTTTACATCAGCATCCTGAGCGTGAGGGAATGCACTCACAGCTGCAACAGCTAAGGACGAGTACCAGCGAAAGAGCAGGCCGTACTCACCAGCTGGATCTTCCATGCCACTGTTAGCCAGCGAAGGGAGAGGAGGAGGAGTTACTGAAAAGAGAAAAGGTAAACGCGATACTGAAAACATCAAATTTACCATTTTGTAAGTTTCTTTGAAATAAACCTAACTCACTAACACTTTAGTAAGTATCTAAGCATTATTGAAAAATATAACTTATTAAATAGAACACTGTGACTGGAGCGTGGTAAGAGGGTTCAGCAAATGAAAGCATCTACTATACAAGCCTGACGACCTCGGTTCCATCCCTGGAACCCATGGAAAATGCTAGATGTGGTATGCATCTGTGACCTCGGCACTCCTACGGTGAAATGGGGCAGAGAGACAAGAAAATCTCCTGGGCGATCCTGGGCCAGCTAGCCTGGGGTATGTGGCCCAGCAGAGACAAGGTAGAAGGAAGGCCAGGAGGTAGTGGCTCCTGTTTTTAATGCCAACACTCAAGAGGCAAAGGCAGGGGAATCTCTGAATTCCAGGACAGACAGGGCTACACAGAAAAACCCTGTCTTAAAAAACAACAACCGGGGCTGGAGAGATGGCTCAGGGGTTAAGAGCACTGACCGCTCTTCCAGAGCAGAGTCTTGGGCAACCACATGGTGGCTTCACAACCATCTGTAATGGGATCTGATGCCCTCTGCTGGTTTGTCTAAAGACAGCAACAGTGCACTCATAAATAAAATAATTCTAAAAACAAAACAAAACAAAGCAAAACAAAACTACTACCAACAAAAATGAAGACAAGAACTGACAGTTCTCGGACTTTTACACATTTTACACAAACACTGCATCATAAATGTGAGTCCACACTCCCACAATCACTCACACACAGAGAATGATAAATAATTATTTTAAAAATGAACATTGCTTTCTGAGAGTTTTAAGGGTTATTATTGGGATACAAGCATAACAGACTAAAATATCAGGAAAATATCTATATCTAATTTTCTTTGTGTGTGTGTGTGTTTCCTGCTTTTTTGAGGCAAGACCTCACTACTTTTCATTTTTAAATACATTATCCTCAGTCTCCTAAAACAGTTGAGTCTCCATCTTGTATTCAATGGTATGTAAAGAAAAAGGCAAACTTTTATGTAAATCAAAAACATGCCAGCTACATGGCACATCCCTTTAATACCACCCCTTAAGAGGCAGAGACAGGTGGATCTCTGTGAGTTTTGAGGCCAGTCTGATCTACATACTGAGTTCCAGACAGCCAGAACTACAAAATAAGACCCTGCCTCAAAAGCTAATTACATAAATAACAAAACAACTTATATGCACCTCTGAGAAGAGATAAGAAGGATGTCTTTAGGGAAGAAGGTAATTTTGCAGGAGAAATTATCTTTTAAGGTACAGGAATCTAAACTTAGGCCACTCGTGTATGAAAATAAAACAACAGAAAAATGTTTTATTTTGTTTTGTTTTTTAAAGATTTGTTTATTCATTTTATGTATATGAGTACTCTGTTTTCAGACACACCAGAAGAGGCATCAGATCCCATTACAGATGGTTGTGAGCCACCATGTGGTTGCTGGGAATTGAACTCAGGACCTATGGAAGAATAATTAGTGCCCTTAACTGCTGTGCCATCTCTCCAGCCCCCAGAAAAAAGTTTGTTTTTTGGTTTTGTTTTATTTTTTAAATTTTTTGGGTTTTTTTTTTTTTTTTTGAGACAGGATTTCACTCTGTAGCTGGCTTGCCAATTTATGGAGATGCTCCTGTCTCTGCCTCTTGAGTACTGGTATTAAAGGTCTCCAATACCATGTCAAGCTACGAATTTTGACTGAATATAAATATTTACTCAACTTCTTGAGGGTCAAATCTGCCTCGTCTAGTCCTGTTCCCAGGCCAGCTTCCTAGCCAATCTCTCTATGGTCTTGTCCTGAGCACGTTCCTTGACCAGCAGTGTGCATGCAAACTCTAATTGGAGTCAATTATGTGCAGAGAGAACTGAGAAGAAGATGGAGTTTTGGAGTAGACTACTGGGCAGGGCAGATACAGAGTCAAACATACAGCACAGATTTCCCCTGGCACAAGGTGCTGCTGATCCAACTCTTTTTTTGTTTTGTTTTGTTTTTTGTTTTTTGTTTTTTCGAGACAGGGTTTGTCTGTGTAGCCCTGGCTGTCCTGGAACTCACTCTGTAGACCAGGCTGGCCTCGAACTCAGAGATCCACCTGCCTCTGCCTCCCAGAGTACTGGGATTACAGGCATGCGCCACCACCGCCCGGTCTGATCCAACTCTTAAGAGTTTCAGCAGTGGTAGGTAGTGCTATGGGAAAGAATGTGCTACTTGACTGGAAGACAAGAAAACAGCAGGTATGATGAGAGTGGAATTGAGAATTTACTACCAAACTCTACCGCTATGACAGAAAAAGAAAACAAACAGGTAAGAGAGATTAACAGTCAACTGACAGGTAGACAGGAAGGCCTCAAAGTATCCTTAGTAACCTCCAAAGTTCATCTCTCTTGCAGCAAGATGGCAGAAAGCTCTGAGGACCAGCCTAAGAAACAATTATCAGAGTAGCTCAGTTCCAGAGGTAGGTAGTTTACCACAGAAGCTGTAGTATATAATCCTATGTGTGCTGTGGTATACCACCCTATGTGTGCTGTGGTGTACCATCCTATGTGTGCTGTGGTGTACCACCCTGTGTGTGCTGTGGTGTACCACCCTGTGTGTGCTGTGGTGTACCATCCTGTGTGTGCTGTGGTGTACCACCGTATGTGTGCTGTGGTGTACCATCCTATGTGTGCTGTGGTGTACCATCCTATGTGTGCTGTGGTGTACCATCCTATGTGTGCTGTGGTATACCATCCTATGTGTGCTGTGGTGTACCATCCTATGTGTGCTGTGGTATACCATCCTGTGTGTGCTGTGGTGTACCATCCTATGTGTGCTGTGGTATACCATCCTATGTGTGCTGTGGTATACCACCCTATGTGTGCTGTGGTATATCACCCTATGTGTGCTGTGGTGTACCACCCTATGTATGCTGTGGTGTACCATCCTGTGTGTGCTGTGGTGTACCACCCTATGTGTGCTGTGGTGTACCATCCTATGTGTGCTGTGGTGTACCATCCTGTGTGTGCTGTGGTGTACCATCCTATGTGTGCTGTGGTATACCATCCTGTGTGTGCTGTGGTGTACCATCCTATGTGTGCTGTGGTGTACCATCCTATGTGTGCTGTGGTGTACCATCCTATGTGTGCTGTGGTATACCACCCTATGTGTGCTGTGGTATACCATCCTATGTGTGCTGTGGTATACCATCCTATGTGTGCTGTGGTGTACCATCGTATGTGTGCTGTGGTGTACCATCCTATGTGTGCTGTGGTATACCATCCTATGTGTGCTGTGGTATACCATCCTGTGTGTGCTGTGGTGTACCATCCTGTGTGTGCTGTGGTGTACCATCCTATGTGTGCTGTGGTGTACCATCCTATGTGTGCTGTGGTGTACCACCCTATGTGTGCTGTGGTATACCATCCTATGTGTGCTGTGGTATATAGCATCCTATGTGTGCTGTGGTGTACCATCCTATGTGTGCTGTGGTGTACCACCCTATGTGTGTTGTGGTATACCATCCTATGTGTGCTGTGGTGTACCATCCTGTGTGTGCTGTGGTATACCACCCTATGTGTGCTGTGGTGTACCATCCTATGTGTGCTGTGGTGTACCATCCTGTGTGTGCTGTGGTGTACCATCCTATGTGTGCTGTGGTGTACCATCCTATGTGTGCTGTGGTATACCACCCTATGTGTGCTGTGGTGTACCATCCTGTGTGTGCTGTGGTGTACCACCCTATGTGTGCTGTGGTGTACCATCCTATGTGTGCAGTGGTATATAGCATCCTATGTGTGTTGTGGTATACCATCCTATGTGTGCTGTGGTGTACCATCCTGTGTGTGCTGTGGTGTACCACCCTATGTGTGCTGTGGTGTACCATCCTATGTGTGCTGTGGTGTCCCATCCTATGTGTGCTGTGGTGTACCATCCTGTGTGTGCTGTGGTGTACCATCCTATGTGTGCTGTGGTATACCATCCTGTGTGTGCTGTGGTGTACCATCCTATGTGTGCTGTGGTATACCATCCTGTGTGTGCTGTGGTGTACCATCCTATGTGTGCTGTGGTGTACCATCCTATGTGTGCTGTGGTGTACCACCCTATGTGTGCTGTGGTATACCATCCTATGTGTGCTGTGGTATATAGCATCCTATGTGTGCTGTGGTTACCATCCTATGTGTGCTGTGGTGTACCATCCTATGTGTGCTGTGGTATACCACCCTATGTGTGTTGTGGTATACCATCCTATGTGTGCTGTGGTGTACCATCCTGTGTGTGCTGTGGTATACCACCCTGTGTGTGCTGTGGTGTACCATCCTATGTGTGCTGTGGTATACCACCCTGTGTGTGCTGTGGTGTACCATCCTATGTGTGCTGTGGTGTACCATCCTGTGTGTGCTGTGGTATACCACCCTGTGTGTGCTGTGGTGTACCATCCTATGTGTGCTGTGGTATACCACCCTGTGTGTGCTGTGGTATACCATCCTATGTGTGCTGTGGTGTACCATCCTGTGTGTGCTGTGGTATACCACCCTGTGTGTGCTGTGGTGTACCATCCTATGTGTGCTGTGGTGTACCATCCTATGTGTGCTGTGGTGTACCATCCTATGTGTGCTGTGGTGTACCATCCTGTGTGTGCTGTGGTGTACCACCCTATGTGTGCTGTGGTGTACCATCCTATGTGTGCTGTGGTGTACCACCCTATGTGTACTGTGGTGTACCATCCTATGTGTGCTGTGGTGTACCATCCTATGTGTGCTGTGGTGTACCATCCTATGTGTGCTGTGGTGTACCATCCTGTGTGTGCTGTGGTGTACCATCCTATGTGTGCTGTGGTGTACCATCCTATGTGTGCTGTGGTATACCACCCTATGTGTGCTGTGGTGTACCATCCTATGTGTGCTGTGGTGTACCATCCTGTGTGTGCTGTGGTGTACCATCCTATGTGTGCTGTGGTATACCACCCTATGTGTGCTGTGGTGTACCATCCTATGTGTGCTGTGGTGTACCATCCTATGTGTGCTGTGGTATACCACCCTATGTGTGTTGTGGTATACCATCCTATGTGTGCTGTGGTGTACCATCCTATGTGTGCTGTGGTGTACCATCCTATGTGTGCTGTGGTGTACCATCCTATGTGTGCTGTGGTGTACCATCCTGTGTGTGCTGTGGTGTACCATCCTGTGTGTGCTGTGGTGTACCATCCTATGTGTGCTGTGGTGTACCATCCTATGTGTGCTGTGGTGTACCATCTTATGTGTGCTGTGGTATACCACACTATGTGTGCTGTTGTATACCACCCTATGTGTGCTGTGGTATACCACCCTATGTGTGCTGTGGTATACCATCCTGTGTGTGCTGTGGTGTACCATCCTGTGTGTGCTGTGGTGTACCATCCTGTGTGTGCTGTGGTGTACCATCCTATGTGTGCTGTGGTGTACCATCCTATGTGTGCTGTGGTGTACCATCCTATCTGTGCTGTGATGTACCAACAGAAAGGCCCCAAATGGGAAAGAACGAGATGTTAGTATATGGAATCAAGATAGCTGAGCTGATGCCTTTTGTGGCTTAGATGTGTTAAGAACCTTGTATCCAGGGTGCTGGTATTGGGAAATTGAACCTTTAAGAGCTAGGACCTAATAGAGAGAGAACACTTAGGTACTTTGAGGGAACTGTTAAGTTTTTGATAGGGCAAACTGTTATAAAGGCCTGAGCCTGATCTTTTCCCCTCCTATGTGTGCCCCTTACCACTGCATGTCATGGGTAGTAAGGTCTGTCCTTACCAGAGGCCCTCGGCAAAAGCTGCAAAACTTACTGGTTCACAGCACTTAGGGAAACCTCTGTCTAATCATTACTTAACCACTCAGCCAAACAGGTGCAGACTGCAGTTGGTACACAGAACAAAGAACAGTTTAGTCCAGGAGTCACCAAAGCAAGACCCAAAGAAATCCACAGCAAGGGAAGTTTACTCCAGGGCTGCCAGATCATATTACTTTAAATGGCCAATACATATATCCCTGTGTGTATGAGGTGTTTATGTGTGTAAAGCCAAAGAAAAAGGTTTTTAAAAGTGAGAGAGTCAACAAATAAATGGGAAAGTATGGCTTGTAATTAGGCAGAAAAAAAAAAAAAACAGTCAAAACGGCTGAACTGGGCTAGGGGTGGTTCTTTAATTCCAACAGTTAGGAAGCAGAGGCAGTCCGACCTCTGTGAGTTAAGAGGCTAGCCTGGCCTACATAGCAAGTTCTAGGCCAGCCCCAGGGTACATGGTAAAACTTAAAAAAAAGAAAGAAAGAAAGAAAGAAAGAAAGAAAGAAAGAAAGAAAGAAAGAAAAAATAAGAAAGAAAGAAAGAAAGAAAGAAAGAAAGAAAAAATAAGAAAGAAAGAAAGAAAGAAAGAAAGAAAGAAAGAAAGAAAGAAAGAAAAAATAAGAAAGAAAGAAAGAAAGAAAGAGAGAGAGAGAGAAAGAAAGAAAAGAGGAAGAAATCTAAATAAAGGAATGCTAGCTGTTAAACTTCAAAGATTTAAAATAAGCTACAAAAAATACTACTAAAACTAAAGAATCAAAGGGCTCTATGTATGCAGCTCAATGGAAAACACATTTTGGATTTGGTCTCTAACAGCAAACACAAAAAAGTCATGTCTAATTAATTAATTTTTGTTTGTTTGTTTGCTTGTTTTCAAACCCTGGCCTTACCCTGAAGTCCTGACTGGCCTAGAACTTTGTGCCTAGTGTGGCCCAAACTCACTGGAAACCTCAGTTAGCCCTCTAGAACTGGGATTACAGGTGGGAGCCACCACACCAGGACAGGAGTCTCAGTGACTAGCAGTCCATGTGCATGCTTGCTGTGTCCAGGCCCCCAGGGTGGACATCAGAATCAGTACTAAAGCCCAAGTGTACCACACCCTCAGCATTCCAGACTACTCTCGACCCTAGACAAACAGCTAAAAGTACTTGTACTCCATTCAGTTCCTATGATCAAAACTACTCCCTCTTCCTAGAATATGGGGCTTGAGAAACAGTTCTCTCTGGAAAGTGCTGTCTTATAACCATGATGATCTGAGTCTAATCACCAGAAGACATGTTGGCTTAAAAAATAAATAAATAAATAAAATAAAATGCTAGAACAAGAAGTTTTGGGCTGGAGAGACAGCTCAGTGGTTAAGAGCACTGACTGCTTTCAGAGGTCCTGAGTTCAAATCCCAGCAACCACATGGTGGCTCACAACCATCTGTAATGAGAGCTGATGCCCTCTTCTGGTGTGTCTGAGGACAGCTACAGTGTACTTACATATAATAAATAAATAAATCTTAAAAAAAAAAGAAGAAGAAGAAGAAGTTTTCTGAGGCTTGCTGGCCAGGCAACCTGACCTGCTTGGAGAGTTCGAGGCCAATAGGACACCCCATTCCAAACAATGTGTGCATCTGAGGAAGGATATCCAAGGTTGGCCTCTGGCTTCCACATGTACTCATGTACTTGTGTGAACACATACACCTTAAAAGAAGGTGGTGGAGGAAGAGTAAAGCAGGGACCCAGGTCTCTGAGTTCCTACTTACACTAAGACCACCATCTAGACTGCTTCCTGTACTGTTTACCAAAACACAATCTTTTCCACCCAGATGGAGTTTCTCTGTGTAGCTCTAATTATCCTGGAACTCACTCTGTAGATCCGACTGGCCTCACACTGTATGTGCACCACATGTCAGTCTGTGGCCCTTAGAGGCCAGAAGAGGACATCTAACCCCTGGACTCACAATGGTGGATCCACTGTAAAACACACAGTGCTCTCAACTGTTGGGCTATCTCTCCAACTCCAGCTTATTTAGTGTGTGTGTGTGTGTGTGTGTGTGTTTGTGCACATGTACATACCACAGCATGCATGTAGAAATCAGCATGCAAGAGTTGGTTCTCTCCTACCATGCATGTGGGTTACAGAAATTAAACTCAGCTTAACCTAGCTTGGTGTCTTCACTGCCTGTACCATCTCAGCCCCAGGTCCCTATCCATTTTTAAGTGTATCTCTCTTTAGCACCATTACACTGCTATACTTCTGTAATACCTTAGAGTTCTGGAGACTGTGCTATACATCATTACATCATCATGCTCATGAAACATGCAACCTCTACCATACTACAGCAAAACAAAAATATTTGCTAGATAAAAGACCCATTTAGGTTCTGATACTCTTCAAACCTGTACCTGGCCACTTTTGGTATTCCTTCATTCATGGGACACCGAATGAATAATGTTCCAAGGGGACAGCCAGAGCTGAGGCTAGAAACGGCTTGGTGGTCACGAGCAAGGACCGCTCTTACAGAGGGCTCGGTTTTGATTCCCAGCAGCTCATCAGGGCTCACAACTGCCTAAACCTCCAGGTCCAGGGGACCCAATGCCCTTTCAACAGGACTGGCAGGCATACAATACATATGCACATAAAATTTAAAAAGTAAATAAATCTTGAAAAAGGAATACCAGAAGACTAAGACTTTAACCTATGCTGGAGATGTGGCTCAGAGGTACTCAGAACTGCCCTCATGGCAATAACTGTAAAAAAATAAGAACAAACTTTCTTTCATGAAGAATATTTTGGAAAAAGGTCTCCATAAACGTCTAGAGACAGCAACTGTTAAGATACAAAAGGAAGGTGGGAATATAGGACTTCCCCTCATATACAGGCCCCAGCCTGACAACAACGCAGCCTCCTCCATTACCCCCCAAACACTTCCAAGTGTTACAAGGGGACAAACTCTTGATCCAGGACCCACCCACTCACTTTTCCTTTGTTAGAAACAGCAGCAGCAGCAGCAGCAAGAGGAGAAGGAGGAGGGAGAAGAGGAAGAAGAGGAAGAGGAGGAGGAGGAAGATGCTCAAGCCACTTGTTCCTGGAAACATTCCATTAGGTAAAAAAAAGAAGCCATTATCTGCATGTTCAAGATGAAAACCTAAGGCCCGAGGATGTGACATAAGCCCAGGCATGTGGTACAGGCCAGTATCTTAGTACTTTTGAGACTGAAGCAGGATCATTTCAGGTGCCAGGGTAGCCTCAGCTACACAGTGAATTCCAGGCCAGTGTGAGCTATTATATAAAGAAAGACCCTGTTTCAAACAAAACAAGTTAATTCTCATAATAAGAGATTAAGCTGGGGCTGGAGAAATGGCTCAGTGTTTAAAGCTCTGACTGCTCTTCCAGAGGTCCTGAGTTCAATTCCCAGCAACCACATGGTGGCTCACAACCATCTGTAATGGGATTCGATGCCCTCTTCTGGTGTGCCTGAAGACAGCGACAGTGTACTCACACATATAAAAATAAATATATCTTTAAAAACAAATAAGGCAGAAAGAAAGAAAGAAACAAGAAAACAAAACACGGTCAATGCTTTGGAGGGAAAAGGAGAGAGATTAAGTGTCTGTCCAATACGTGAGTTTTATATTTACTGTGCATTTGCCATCTGCCTCTTTTCCTACCCCAACTTAGAAATCAGTCTGTAAGGTCTGTAAACCATTTTCATTCATGGCAGAATGAATAAAAGGATGGATCTGGATATAAAGCAGACATTTAAGGAGAGAAGGGGGAATATATCCTCCCCCAAGCGCACATCCTTTAGTTTAAAGGTAATCTAGTTTCCAATCTAGCACTGAGGGGGTTGAGGCAACAGAGTGTGAGGGTAGCCTGGGCTACGTAACAAGCTCCTATTTCAATCCTATCTGAAAAAGAAAAAAAACTAATAGAACGTAGACTAATTACACTGACTCAATTCCACTGGAATGCTATGCATTTTACTTAACAATTTAGGACAAGAGCTGAAGTAGGTTGCTCTTTCTGATGTCACATTCATGGCATGTGCTGACCAAAAAAAATCGAGACTGAACTGCAGGTTAAATCTGACCAAAAGTTTTTAAGTAAGCATACTCTAAAAAAGTACATGCATTTGAGTTCTGACTTCAGAATTAGGTTTCAGGAGCCAACGCTGCCTTACCCACTTCTCTTACATACGTAATTCTTAGCAAACCTTTAACCATCTTCTTCTCCCCCCCCCCAAAACATGGTCTTACTGTGTAGCCCTGGCTGACCTAAAACTTGTTATGAAGGTTAGGCTGGCCTCAAATGTAACGACCTTTTAATAAAAGCTTCAAACCGCAATTGTGCCTAGACCCAGGACAAGCAAGCCTGAGAGAAGGCAGCAGTCTTATGGGAAAGACTTCATGGCTCTGTCAATTTCAGTTCCTTGTAAATCACCTTGTTTGGGATGGAAAATATTTCCATAATTTTTCTCCTATATTCAGATCTCAGCAAATTAAAGCAGTTTGTGGAAATATGATTGGTAGCTGCATTAAATCTGAGGAAGCAGAAAGCCCTAGGCTTGCTATGTGGTTCAGCTATCCTGCTGGGCTAGCTGTGAGGCTTTGGGCCAGTTACTTAACATTTTAGAGGCACGGTTGCACCAACTGTAAAGTGAGAATCAATACCTCACACGATTGTGGTGAGCAGGTAATAGTTATACCATGTGTATTAATAAGGCTTATACAACATATACAATGCTTCAAAAAGAACATGGACACTACTCTCCTGTTTGAGTAAATGAGCCAGGAAGACTAGTGACCCTGCTAGAAATTCAGTTTATGAGGTGCGTTGGTGCCACCATAATAATCTTAGCACCCGGAAAGGCAAAGGCAGGTTAGGAGAGCTCAGCCCCAGAGTGGGCAAAAGAGTGATTCACTCTCAGGTAAATTAAAAAAAAACTCTGTTCCCAAGGATTGAAGAATAGCTGGGGCTAGAGGCATAAACTCAGCGGCAGAGCATGTGCTGCCCGTGATCAAAATCCTGGATTCCATTCCTAGCCTGACAAAAAACAAAAAACAAAACAAACAAACAAACAAACAAAAAGGTGAGGGCTAGCAAAATGGCTCAGATGGTAAAGGCTCTTGCCACTCGAGCCTGACCATCTGAGCTCCGTCCCAGGAACCCACATGAAAGTCAGAGAACCGTCTCCAAGGAGTTCTCTAAAATCGCAGTTGCACTGTCTCCACGTCCCACCCTCCCGGACACATTTAAGACACTTTTAATAGGTCTACATAGACCTAGCTGGTCTTGAATTCGTGCTCCTCCTCCTCCTTCCATAGCCGCGGGAGTTTTGGAGTTACAGGGATAAGCCACCAAGACTATTTAGGGAAGACAACCGACAGCCAGTATCAAAGACATTAACACAATCTAAGAGTCTCAAAGTCATTTCCATTACAAAAAGTCAAAAAGAATAATGGAGACTTTATTTGCCTACGTGTCTAGGGTGGGAATTTCGCCTCAAAACATCTTTCCTGATTCATGTAAAGGCGTCTCAACTGTCTTCACTCAAGGATTTTTCAAAGGGTATCTACCTTGGCCTTTAAAAGCTTTACCTCTACGCTAAGTCTCGAGATTCATTCTTCGACGGGACATCGAGTTACCACTATCTAACCAAATTGGATCAAATCCACGCAATTCAGCGGTGTCCAGTAAGAACACATTTTATCACTCTTTCCCCAAATTGCCTTTCCACCTAGTTAAAAAAAAATGCTTTCTAGAATCTACTGGGATTCCAGGTTTTTCTAGAAAGCAGGTGCTTTCATCGAGCTGACTTTTTCTTTGTGGAGTTTTTGTTTAAAAAAGAGAAAGGATGTAGTCTGGAGAGGCGAGGAGCTGCGTGGGAAAATGAAGGGCCGAAGACTGCAGGCAATGAATGGTGTCCTGGTAATCCCTCTCCTCCGATTTTCAGTAGGTTTCCGAAGCAATGATTCTCCTGAGTTCTTTTCCGCCGCCCCCCCCCCGCCCTCCTCCCATCGCAGCTGCCACACGTATCGCAGCAGCTTTCCACTTTTTCTCGGTTTCCGGGATTGAGGCTCCAAGTTTCACTTCTTTTTCTTAGACTCCATCCACAGGAGGAGAAATCGCCTTGAGTTTTGATCCCTAGCTACCGGTGGCTGACATTTAGAAAGAAGTTGGACAATAACTTCCAGGCTTCCACTGAAACTATGCCAGGCTCCTAAGCCTCTGCTCTGCCCTGCTCAGCCAGGATACTGAAGTCTGAGGGAGGTCACTTTTGAAAGATGGACTTTGACCCGATCCAGTTACAGTAACCAGATCCCCAGGGAGCAGTCCCCAGCAGGACGTGCGGGCTCCCCGGGAGACCGCGACTCTGCGCACTGCCACAAAAGGGGGTAAAGCGGCGCAGACAAAAGGGCCCCGCGGAGGCTGGGGGGCGGAGAGCACGAGTCTGCGCGGGCCGGCCACAGGCGGGGACAGCGCCGCGGGACCGTTGTGGGAGGGCCGAGGAGGGAGGAGGCTACGGCCCGCCACGCCCTGGCAGCACGGACCGCAGCCGGGGCCGTTACCCCCCCTACCCTGGCCAGGACCGCGACCCCCAGCCCAGCCGAGACCACCGCTGCCGCGCGCGCGCGCGAGGCACTCACTTTCCCAAGTTTGGGGAACTTACCCAAGTCGCCGCTGCCTCCTCGGGCTCCACAGTACTTTCTCCCGGAAATCCTACCTGGTCTCTGGCCGCCTGGCTCCAGCCAGAGCCTTCGGCCCCAGAGGAGGGGGGGGGGGGCGGAGGGAGCGGGCCGGACAGTGAAGGTAGGAAGTGCCGCCGCGGAGCCTCACGGGATTTGTAGTCCACTGCAAGTGGCCGTGGCCAGCGGCGTGGTGAGCGGGACAAAATGGCGGGAACTGTCGGCCCTCCGCCGCGAGGCGCTTGGCCCCCTACTCTGCTGATCTGGGCATGCGCCGCCTGAGGCCGGTGCACTGCACATAAACGGATTTGGGCCGTTTGCCCAGTTCTGAGCAAGGCGAAGGTCTCGGGGCTTGGGAGGAAACGTTCAGGAACAGACTCTCCCGGCGATGCCCAAGAAAGGATGTGTATGTAGTGCTCAACAAAAGAAGTCCACTCTGTCTCAAACTATTGAGAGCCAGTTTGAAGTGCAAGAGAACTTAAAAGTTGTCTGCAGTGTTTTATGAAAGTACCAGACGCAGACATTCTACATCCACACTCCCAACTGTTTGCATTTTTCCTCCACTATTACCTACTGGAAGCCACCCTCTATTTCTAAGTGGCACTCATTCTAGGCTTCAGGGTTATAACATCCTCCAAACATCCTCCTTGCAGCTGCTGGAGGATCTTTGTAAATGCCAAACCCATGGGTCATACCGATATTAAACCTAAATGTATACACGCGATACATACAGAGGGAAACATAGGAGAAAAATTTATGCCTTTCAAATACACAATCCATAACATTAAAAAGTAGCAATAAATTACAACCCAGTTGTGGCGGCACACACCAGTATTCATTCCCAAGTGCTCTGGAGACAGGGGCTGGAATATTGCTGTGAGTTTAAAATCAGTTTGGTCTACAAAGTTCCAGGCCGGGCCAACCAGAATTAGTGAGACCCTGTCTCAGAACAAACAAACCTGGGGCTGGGCAGATGGCTCAGTGGTTAAGAGTACTGACTGCTCTCCCAAAGGAGCTGAGTTCTGTTCCCAACACTATACACATCAAACAGCTTACAACTGAAACTACAGCTTAGCTACAGGGGATGTGATCCTCTGGCTCGGTGGGCACCTGTGTGTACATATGGCATACAGACAAACACTCACCTATACATAATTAGAACTAATAAAAATAAACCCTTAAAAATAATAATGCATAATAAGTATAACTGCAATAATTGCATATCACCAAAAATTAAGCTTTGGGGTTTTAAGATCATATAAGAATAAAAAGGCAAATTCAACACATTTACAAGTTCCTTTCCAACTTCAAGTAGCTCTCTCATTACTTCTAAGTGAACTTCAATTGCTTGCCCTTCTAAAATAGATAAAATAAAGATGAATAATAAAAAGGCAAGCCCCAGACCAGGATTAACATAGTCACAACAAAATATAATCAACAGAAGACCCATAAGGAATATATGAGAAAACTATCTCGATTAAAAGATAACCCAATGCCAAGGGTGGTGGTGGCGCACACCTGTAATCCCAGCACTTGGGAGGTAGAGGCAGGCAGATTTCTGAGTTCGAGGCCAACCTGGTCTACAGAGTGAGTTCCAGGACAGCCAGGGCTACACAGAGAACTCCTGTTTTAAAACAAAACAAAACAAAAACAAAAACAAAATAAAAAAGAAAGAAAGAAATAGAAAGTAGTGGTATGTATAGAAATCATAACAACTCTGGAAATGTGAACATGAGTTGTGGACACCAGATGGTCACGCCCTTCAGGCAACATTTATTAGTAAATTGTAGTTAAATGTACTGTACAAAAAGATATGGCTTGTCATACTTAAAATTGCTTTTCAGAAAAATGGTTCCTTTATTAGTGATAAATTATTTCTGTGTTGTCAGAAGGAGCTAGTTCAAACAAGATTAAAATATTTAAACTCAGGCCTATTGGGAAACTTCTCGGAGCATGTGAGTTCACTGGTCCCAAGCAACCAGGCCAGGAAAGTCGCCATGGGGCAGGAGGCAGAGGGGAGGGGAAGAGAAAGCAAGCCCTGCAGAGGGGGGTGGAGAGAAAAAGAGAGACCAAGATGTCTGGATCATGTAGGCATGGAGGATAACAGGATAGAGGGTGCTGATGCCAGAGAAGGGCTGGGAGAACCTGGAGGCCAGGTCTGCTTTAATGTATAGAATATGTACCTCAGACCCTTGTCCGAGGTCTGAAACCCAACAATTAGAATTATAGAGGGAAGAGCCATGAGTGGTGGCCTTTAATCCCAGCACTCAGGAGTCAGAGGCAGGCGGGTCTCTGAGTTCAAGACCAGCTCAGTCTACAGAGTAAATTCTAGTAGAGCCATGGCTACACAGAGAAACCCTGGACAAAATAGCAATAACAACAATAATAATAATAAATAATGATGATGAATGATGATGACGAATTATAGAAGGAGAGAGACAATGGTACTAACAACTTGCATGACAACTTCAATCTCTTTTTATAAGATGTATTTTTAACTCTTTTTTTGTTTGTTTGTTTGTTTTTTGGTTTTTTTCAAGACAGGGTTTCTCTGTGTAGCCCTGGCTGTCCTGGAACTCACTCTGTAGACCAGGCTGGCCTCGAACTCAGAAATCTACCTGCCACTGTCTCCCAAGTGCTGGGATTAAAGGCGTGCACCACCACCGCCCGGCTATAAGATGTATTTTAATTATACATACACACATGTGACTCAGTGCGGTGTGCAAGTGTGCGTGGATGTCCGAATATGTGTAAATGGATATGTGTGTGCATGTGTGCTTTGGCGGGGAGGGGAGCCGGAAGTTGCGGGCAGGTGTCTGCCTCGCTTGCTTGCTCTCCTTACTGCAGAGGCAAAGTCTCACAGTGAGCGTGGAGCGTGGAGCTCGGAGCTCGCTGGTTCCAGCTAGTCTAGCTAGCGGAGTCGCCCCAGGGATCCCCTCTCTCGCCCTCCAGAGCGCCACGACTGCCGGCAGCTGCCACGGCTGCCCACCTTTTCCGTGGGCGTTGGTGAGCCAAACTCCAGTTTTTGCAGGGAGCTGCAAGCACGTTATCAGCCCAACCCTTTTATCTTTTGTTTAAGGCTTTCCTGTTCTATTTGCTTCTTGGAGAAGCATAGCGGGCCCATACAATAAGGCCTTGTTGTGTTGGGCCGTTTTGATCTTGTTTAAATGTTTTGGTCTGTACTTGTAGATTTAGGGAGGAGAGTTGAATGACACTTGCCAGAAACGGCCCTTGACTTTATTTTATCTTGGAATACAGAGTTTCATGTCTCCCAAGCTGGCCTCAAAGTCACCACATAGCTGAAGATTACCTTGAACTTCTTCTGATCCTTCTGCCTCCAACCCAACCCCTCCCCCACCAAGGCTGGGATTACAGTTGTTAGGCTATCAGGCCTGCACTCAGTGGTGCTGAGAATCGAACCCAGGGCTTTGTACCTGGGAGACAGAGCCCTCTGGCAACTGAGCTGCAGCCTCAGCCCGGGAAATGGCGTTGTGTTATCTGTGCTATTGGGTTCTTGAGAACAAACCTTTTCTCTCTTATTTTTTTTCTCTCCATTTTCTAGAAACAGAAAAATCTCAGTGCTTGTTAACCTTTATTCTATAGATTTATTTTTGTTAAAAACAAATGAAAGAGGGCTGGAGAGACAGCTCAGCAGTTATGAGCACTGACTGCTCTTCTGAAAGTCCTGAGTTCAAATCCCAGCAACCACATGGTGGCTCACAACCATCTGTAATGAAATCTGGCACCCTCTTCTGGAGTGTCTGAAGACAGCTACAGTGTACTTAGATATAACAATAAATAACTCTTTAAAAAAATAAACACAAGGGCTGGGTGGTGGTGGCGCACGCCTGTAATCCCAGCACTTGGGAGGCAGAGGCAGGTGGATTTCTGAGTTTGAGGCCAGCCTGGTCTACAAAGTGAGTTCCAGGACAGCCAGGGCTATACAGAGAAACCTTGTCTTGAAAAAACCAAATCCAAAATAAATAA
This sequence comes from Apodemus sylvaticus, assembly GCF_947179515.1. NCBI lineage: Eukaryota > Metazoa > Chordata > Mammalia > Rodentia > Muridae > Apodemus > Apodemus sylvaticus. The sequence continues at coordinate 145,977,172 of NC_067474.1, forward strand.
ATAAATAAATAAATAAATAAATAAATAACACAAAAAAAAAACAAAAGAAAAAAGGAAGGAAGGAAAGAAGGAAGGAAGGAAGGAAGAAGAAAGAAGGAAGGAAAGGAAGGAAGGAAGGAAGGAAGGAAGGAAGAAGAAAGAAGGAAGGAAAGGAAGGAAGGAAGGAAGGAAGGAAGGAAGGAAGGAAGGAAGGAAGGAAGAAAAGAGCCAGGCCATGGTGTCGCACACCTTTGATCCTAATACTCAAGAGGCAGAGGCAGAAAGATTTCTATAAATTTGAGACCAATCTGGTCTACAGATAGTTTCAGGACAGTCAGGGCTACACTAAGAGACCCTGTCTCAAAATTTTTTTTTCCATGTTGTTTTTGAAAAATAGAATTTATGAAGTGAAAAGTTGCCCATTATTTGTGTGCATATATATATTTTTAAAGTACTGGCTGGCTCCAGTACTTGGTCAAGGATTACCACCTGTCTGAGTCTCTTGAGTGCTGAGATGACAGACATAGGTGGTAACTTAGCTGTTAGTGTTGCTGCAGGCCACAGTGCTCACTAACAGGTTCACAAATCTTTCTGCCGACCCCTGACCCCGCTCTGAGGTGGGGAGGCTTTTTGGAGGTTTCTATGGATCTTTGGATTAATTGGAGAAAGTTCTTTTTGCTGTTGTTGTTGTTTGGTTTGGTTTGGTTTTTAGTAATTTTCCCTTCCCCGATCACCCTACACAAAACAGAATTGTAATTAGGGGTTCCTAACAGTGGGGTCTGTGATGTCAGATTGGGTTTGCAACTTGTTCTCCACTCCCATGAGTAACACCTCAGTTTCCTCATCCATAAAATAGGTATGATAACAAACAGTAGTTCCTTCACAGAGTTGTGATCAAGGATGGAATAGGGGCCAATGAAGCACGGTGCTGACACACAGTGTTCTTGCAACAGATGGTGAGGGTTGTCAGGCAGAGCAGTGCCTAAACAGGCAGGTGGTGCCTGAGCCCAGCACATCAGCCCGCAGACCTTTAGCATATTTGTACCGCTTACACCTTGTGACCTCGGGCAATGTCTCAACCTTGCTGAACCTTCCTTGACCTTACAGGTGGCTTAGGAAATTAATGAGGTCATCTGTGTGAAGTACTGAGCTGGAGCCTGGCCTGGAGTCGACAGATAATAAATGGGGTGACGATAGAATGATGATTAACACAGAAATAGTTACCAAGGATAGCTACAGGTTGAGCAGCCCAGATTGCAAAGAGGCAGGCTCCTGGGAAGTCATAGCCTCTGGGCATTCTTCAAATTGTTGGCCAGCTTTAAAAATAGAAATTTATGCACGCACTTGTTGCACAGATATATAGACAGGCAAAACACCCATACAAATAAAAGAATAATATTTTTTACATAAAAAATTCATCTGGGTGTAGGGCTGGGTGCTTGTAATCTCCCACCTATGAGGGAGGTTGACACAGAAAGATCGTTAGTTTGATACCAATCTGGGCTACATATGTAGCATGCCCCTCTCTCAAAAAAACGAAGCAAACCAGAAGCCAAGCTGTATGGGGTAGATTATCTATAATCCCAGGAGCCCAGAGGGAGAGGAAGGAGGGCGGAAAGATCGCGGCCATGGGTCTAGGATTTGCTTCAAGGCTCTAAACACAACACCACAAAGGGGTAGAGGGCTGGGCCTTAGCTCCGTTGGTAGAGAGCTAGCCTAGAAACCTTCAGCTTCCATCACCACATAATCAGGCACAGCAGCACGAGCCTGTAACCCAGCACTTGAGAAGTGGCAGTTGACGGTTATCCTCCGATGCACAGCCAATCCTTGGCCCAGCCTAGAGTGCAGGAGGACCTGTAAAACCCACCAGCCTAAGCCACATAGTGAGAACCTGTGTCTCAACAGAAACAAGCTGGGCAGTAATGGCACACGCCTGTAATCCCAGCACTTGGGAGGCAGAGGCAGGCAGATTTCTGAGTTCGAGGCCAGCCTAGTCTACAGAATGAGTTCCACGACAAGTCAGGGCCACACAGAGAAACCCTGTCCAAAAACCAAAAACCAAAACCAAACAAAAAACAAAAACAGAACAGAAACAAATAGCAGAAATCGCATATTTTGTTCCGTCTTTCAATGTAAAGATCTGACCATATGCGACACTCAACTATGAAGAAGATGATGGTGATGGCGTACAACGGAGAAAGCCTATGGATTGTAAGAAAGCCAAGTGAGGCTCCTTGAAGAAGAGATATTGAACCAGAGGCACAAGTTGGTAATGATGGCAAGCCAGCCTGGGCTACATATGTGTTCCTGGATAGCCCATCCTAGGCTACATAGGGAGACCTGTTTCCAAGGAGGAGGAGGAGGAGGAGGAGGAGGAGGAGGAGGAGGAGGAGGAGGAGGAGGAGGAGGAGGAGGAGGAAGAGAACAAGAGAAGAAAAGAAGGTGGGAGAAAATGCTCCAAGTAGCTGTGCTACTGTGTCCTAAGATCTAGAGAAGAGAGATTAGGTTTGGTTTTGTTTGGTGTGGTATGGTATGGTGTGGTGTGGTGTGGTGTGGTGTGGTGTGTGGTCTGGTCTGGTCTGGTTTGGTTTGTTTGGTTAGCCCTGATTGGCCTTGAACTCACTGTAGACAGGGCTGGTTTCCCAGAGCTCTTCCTGCCTCTGTCTCCGAGGTGCTAAGATTACTGATGGGCGCCATGAAGCCCTGCATTTAGTTTCTCCTGGAGATTCCAGAGCTGCTAGGTGACCAGTGAGCAAGGCCGTGAGAAGAGGAGGATTGCAGCTTACAAATCTTTAACTTTACCATGAGGCTATATGGATGCCCCTGACCTACAGAATTTCAACTCACAAGTTTTATTTTAAAACTTTTTTAATTTACGCAGTTGGAAACTTGGCTCAGACGTCAAGAACAATTGCAAGTCTTGCAGAGGACCCAGGATGTCGGGTCGCAGCCATCTATAATTCCAGTTCCAAGGAATCCAACACCATTTTCTGGCTTCTGCAGGCATTGCATGAACATAATGCAGGAAAATCATTCATACACATAAAGCAAAAAAAGTAAATATAAAAAGATGTCCAGTGGGACTGGAGACATGGGTCAATAGTTAAGAGCTCTTGCTGGTTTTCCAGAGGTCCCTGGGTTCAATTCCCAGCACCCACATGGCAGTTCACAACTGTCTGTAACTCCACTTCCAGAGGAACTAACACCCTTACACAGAGATACTTACTAGCAAGACGGCATTTAAAAATCTTTAAAGATATTCAATTATTTAAATTAAAACTTTTAATTTGTTATGAGTGTATTTGTGTGTGTGTGTGTTACTATGTAGATCCTCAGGGTAACCTCAGATTTGCAATCCTCCTGCCTCAGCTACCTTATTAACGGTACTATAGGCATGAACCTCCACACGCACCTAAAAGGCATTTTGATTAAGTGACTTCTTCCTCTCACAGTGAATGGGTTGATCTTTGTTACACCAGAAGCATTTGCACTTGAGGCTGGACTCCGGGTAGCAGTTAATTGATGTAATATAGTAGAGGCTAGCCAGGTCAGAGTGGGGATGGACTGAGGTCGTGTAGCGGTGAGTTTTTGCTGCACCGCTTTGTGCTCCTGGTGGATCACACACACACACCTGCCTGGGTCCTCAAATGAAACACACACACACACACACACAAACACACACACACTAGCTTATTTTTAAAATGCCTTGGCTACCTTGAAGGCTGGGCACTCCTAAACCTTCCCCTGCTACCCGAGGCCCAATCAGAGAAGTGGCCACCTGGAGGAAGTGGCAAGAACTCAGTTGAGTTGCCCACCAGGCTAGACTGCTGACACTCATTTTTTTATGGAAAAATGAGAAGGTTTGGCCAAAGACATAGAACAACAAGATGCAGAGCTCAATTCATAATGCCTAAGCCAATTTGTTCTCTTTCTTTTTCTTTGTTTTCTTTTCCTTTTTTTCTCTTTTTTTTTTTTTGGATTTGGCTTTTTCGAGACAGGGTTTCTCTGCGTTGCCCTGGCTGTCCTAGAACTCACTCTGTAGACCAGACTGCCCTCAAATTCAAAAATCTCTCTGCCTCTGCCTCCCAGAGTGCTGGGATTATAAGCGGGCGCCACCACCACCCGGCTGCCAATTTGTTCTCAATTAGTAATTTCTCAATTAGTGATCAAGGAGGGAGCACATTGTGGGTGGTGTCATCCCTGGGCTGGTAGTCTTGAGTTCTATAAGAAAGCAAGCTGAGCAAGCCAAGGGAAGCAAGCCAGTAAGCAGCATCCTTTCATGGCCTCTGCCTCAGCTCCTGCCTCCAGGTTCCTACCCTGTGTGAGTTCCCGGCCTGACCTCCTTCGATGATCAACAACAATGTGGAAGTGTAAGCTGAATAAACCCTTTCCTCCCCAAATTACTTCTTGATCATGATGTTTTGTGCAGGAATAGAAACCCTGACTAAGACAGTGTTTGTATGTGTGTGTGAGTGTGTGTGTGTGTGTGTGCACGCGCGTGAGCGTGTATAGCGTTGACTGACTTGCAACTTACTACATAAACCAAGCCCTGGTTTTATGCTAGGATTAAAGACGTGGCCCGCCACATGAGCAGTCAGAAGACAACTTTCTGAAATCAGTTCTCTCCTCCCAACTCGGGTTCTGAGATAAGCTCAAGATGTCAGGTCTCTATGTGTAGGGGGTTGGTCTGGTAATGTTATATATTCAAATGTTAAATACTGGCCCCCCAAATTTGATTGATGTCAGGTCTTCATATGTAGGGGGGTTAGTCTGGCACTGCTATGTATTTGAGTATTTGTTAAATACTGACCCCCGAAAGCTGAATGCCCCCACCATGAGGAAATTCTCACCTATACCAGCTTGTGTTGTGCATACCTTGCTCCCCAAATTAATTGGTTGATAAAAGGCTAAAACCTGTGATTGGGCAATAGATAGAGGTAGGTGGGTTTTCAGTTACATGGCTAGGGATTGCAGGTAGAGAAAAGGAGAAGGAGGGGGAGGAGGAAGAGGAGGAGGAGGAGGAGAAGAAGAAGAGGCCACCAGGACAGGAGATGGACCACGAGCACGTTGCCAGGGGAAACAGGAAGTAACAAGGGCATATGGCTGGGATGTAAGTCAGAATGGTTCAATTTGTCCAATCTAGGCTTACAGCTTGCACATAAAATACCTGGGTTGTGTAAAGTTGATTTACACGTGTGGCTTTACCTTTACTCAACAAGACATCTTGCCGTCCCTAGGCAGTTATACTCGTTAAGAAAAAAAAAAAAAAAAAAAAAAAAGGCTACCGAGGGCTGGAGAGATGGCTCAGCGGGTAAGAACACTAACTGCTCTTCCGAAGGTTCTGAGTTCAAATCCCAGCAACCACATGGTGGCTCACAACCATCTGTAATGAAATCAGATGCCCTCTTCTGGTGTGTCTGAAGACAGCTACAGTGTACTTACATATAACAATAAATAAATAAATCTTTAAAAAAAAAAGGCTACCAAAATATTATGCACCAAGGAAAACACGGACATTAGAGAAATAGGGATGGACAAAGTAGACCCTGTTCAGATCCTTTAGGAATTCAGAGTCCAGAATGAAAGTGAGTTGTGTGAGAATGGCTGGGCCGGGATAAGGCACCTCTGGATGGAGCGCTTCCTTAGAGCTCTTGTTTAGCACAAATGCATGGTGCCTTGGGTTTCATTCTGTGTAGTCGAAAAGAAAAAAAAATCACTTAAGAATTGGTAGGTCTCCCGGGAGACTCTAACAGCAAACCCAAGATGCCATAGCCAGTGGGGGAGACATCCTGGAAAAAGGGATGGTCAAGGGTTTGGTCAAGGGCTGGGTGTAGAGGCAGAGGCTGGAGGATCTCTGGGAATTCAAGCAGCACCCGGGCTCCATATGAGTTCCAGCCAGTCAGGACAGCCTCAAAAATAAATAAATAAATAAATAAATAAATAAATAATAAAAAATAAAAAAAGTTAACTGAAAAAGCAGGAAGTTAAGGGACATGAAAGCATCTGTCCCCTCAATTGCCCAAGGAGGAAAGCAGTGCCCCCCAGACAACAGTATATGGACACCATTCCCTCAATACATTCTCTTGAAAAAGGGATGTGAGAGAAGCCATTCACTTCTAGAAGATGAGGAAAATGTAGGCGGTGCTGGCACTGGCAGCTTGGACACCAAAGGTCCTCTCAGCTACCCAGGCAGATGTGCCTTGGTTTGCCCTCTCTCCTGAACGGTCAGGCAAGTGGAATGGGACAGTAAGCCGGTCGCAATGCAGGAAGTTGAAATCCTGGCTTGCCAAGTCTGCAGGCATGCCTGATTCATGACTGACTGTCACTTTTGAAATGATGGCTATGTGGTGACAGTGCTCACCTGTGAGCTAATGTCTAAATGGATGTTCAGTTTACTTAATGTGATTCAAGAACCATGTGCTGGGGACCTACTATATGCAAATCATGATGCTAGGTCCTGCCAGAGTTGGGGAAGACAAGTTCCCAAGTACTAGGCTAAAGAGAGTAGTTAATTACTGACTGGCTCTGTGTGTGTGTGTGTGTGTGTGTGTGTTCAGGGAACTGTATCACATGCTAGACAAACATTTTACTGCTGAGTCAAATCCTCAGCCTGACATTTTTTTTCAAATGCCGTAAATCTGACAGATAGGAACTTTGGGGAACTTGTCATCTGGAATACCTTCATCCTTTCAGCATTAGCCACGTGCCCAGTACTGCATGAAGTACCTCAGAGAAAATCCAAGCTGGCGTGATAGCTTTCTCTGTTATCCTTGGAGGCATGCTGCTGAAGCAACAAAGTAAAAACCCATCTGTCCAGAGAGAGACAGAGACAGAGACAGAGGGAGAGAAGAGAGAGAGAGAGAGAGAGAGAGAGAGAGAGAGAGAGAGAGAGAAAGCCTGATGTCCTGTAGACATTCTTTCTCCAGAACCCATGTAAAGGTAAAAAAGGAACCGATTCCACAAAGTTGTCCTTTGAACATTCCACGCACGACATAGGTGAGCCCACACACAATCACAATGCAATAATGATGATGATGATGATGATGATGATGATGATAAATAAACCTTTGTGGGTGGTGGTGGTGAGATAGGGTTTCTCTGTGTAGGCTAGACCTGGAACTCTCTCTATAGAGCAGGCTGGCCTCAAAAAGAGAGGTTGCCAGAAATCCTCTTGCCTCTGCCTCCCCAGTGCTGGCATTAAAGGTATACAGCACCACTCAGCTGAAATCAATTTTTAAAAAAATATTTATTTATTTATTTTTATATATGTGAGTACACTGTGGCTGTCTTCAGACATAGTGGGTGGACTGGCTGGTTTTCTGTATCAACTTGACCCAGGCTGGAGTTATCACAGAGAAAGGAGCTTCAGTTGGGGAAGTGTCTCCATGAGATCCAACTGTGGGGCATTTTCTCAATTAGTGATCAAGTGGGGAGGGCCTCTTGTGGGTGGTTCCACCTTTGGGCTGGTGGTCTTGGGTTCTATAAGAGAGCAGGCTGAGCAAGCCAGGGGAAGCAAGCCAGTAAGAAACATCCCTCCATGGCCTCTGCATCAGCTCCTGCTTCCTGACCTGCTTGAGTTCCAGCCCTGACTTCCTTTGGTGAGGAAGAGCAATGTGGAAGTGTAAACTGAATAAACCCTTTCCTCCCCAACTTGCTTCTTGGCCATGATATTTCTGCAGAAATAGAAACCCTGACTAAGACAGAGGGCATCGGATCCCATTACAGATGGTTGTGAGCCACCATTAGCTGGTGGAAATTAAACTCAGGACCTCACTTTGCGTGAGATCTATTTTAAGCATTTTTATGTAGCCTCTCCTTCAGCACTCATAATCACCCCATAATGCTACCATTACAGCAGTAATAATATGGATATTTCACATTTTACAAATGTGAAGACTGGGCTTTGGGCCTCCCAGATTGAAATTCCAGAGCTAATAGACAGATGAGTTGGAACTCAAATCCAGGTTTCCCTAGATCCAAACCTTGGGCTCCAGGCCACTCAGCACACTACATCTATAAAAATGCCATTCTGTCAAAAGCTCACAAGAATATTCTCTGAGCTATCCATCTACCCATCCAGACAAGAGGGAATTTGAGATTTTAAAACCTTGCAGTCCAGTCAGGGAGTTGGCTTACATGGTATCTGTTGCCAAGCCCTGTGACCTGAGTTCAATCCCTGGGTCCCACCTAGTGGAAGGAGAGAACCAGCTCTCATAATTAGTGTTCTGACCCCACATACCCATGTGCTAAGTATATAGAGAAAAAATAAATAAGTAAAATAAAACCTTCTAGTTGAAGGCCAGGCCTGCTGATAAACACCTGAAATCTCAGCACACTAAAAAGCTAAGGCAGGAGGATCCTGAATTCCATGACATCCTGGGATGCACAGTAAGAATTAGTCTCAAAGCAAAACCAAGGCAGAAAAAAACCAAAGCCCTACAACTGTGGAGGTGACGTGTGTGTGTGTGTGTGTGTGTGTGTGTGTGTGTGTGTGTGTGGTATTAAGTAAACTGGCTGAGGCAGGATGAGCCAACCCTTGGTCTTGAGAGACTGACAGCAGCCTGGGCAAAAGAAGACACCCTCCCACTTCAAACTTAAGTAAATAATGACCAACTGCCTTGCCAGGTGGTGTCACACACCTTTTGGAAGGCAGAAGTAGGCAGATCTCTATGAGTTCAAGGCTAGTCTGGTCTACAGAACAAGATCCAGGACAGCCAGGGCTACACAGAGAAACCCTGTCTCGAGAAACAGAAACTACTACTACTACTACTACTACTAATAATAATAATAATGATAATATCAACAACAACAGCAGCAGCAACAACAACAATGGTATGCCTTGTAATTTGATCTGGTTAATCTCTAAAGCAAAGAATCCATCTAAAAGTTACTTTCTATTAGTACAGATGCAACATTTGTCATTTAATCAGTAACTAAAACTTAAAATCTTTGGTATTGCCGGGCAGTGGTGGCGCATGCCTGTAATCCCAGCACTCCGGGAGGCAGAGGCAGGCGGATTTCTGAGTTCAAGGCCAGCCTGGTCTGCAGAGTGAGTTCCCGGACAGCCAGGACTACACAGAGAAACCCTGTCTCGAAACAAAACCAAAATCCAAAAAACCAAAAAAAAAAAAAAAAAAAAAAATGGTATCAAAGTGCATTATACATGTTTCTTTGTAGTGTATGTGTGTGTGTATGTGTGTGTCCTATGCATGTGTGTGCACGTGTTTGTGGTTGCCTGCATCCAAAGAGGCAAAAAAAGGACATCAGGGGTCCACCTCTACCAATCTCCACCTTATTCCCTGAAACAGGTTTCTTGCTGAAACCAGAGCATGCCATTTTTTGGATTTGTCCCCAGATCTCTCTGTCCCTGTAGCCCACTGGGATTACAGGTGCTCTCGGTTGCATCCAGCTTTTTACATGGGTGCTGGAACTCCACATACACATATTCATGCACACACAGGGTACAGCATTCTTACCCACTGAGCCATCTCCAGCCCAATACACTGCTTTTAACTCTAATGCCATCCTTGCATGAGAAGAAAACTGTTTTTGCAAAAGCTAGTGTCAAGGCAGCATAGTGAGGCATGCAACTGCTACCCCAGCTCTCCTGTGAGGCTTTGGCAGGGAGGCTGGAAGAGGCAGGCCAGCCTAAGCCACATGACAAGTTTAAGGCTATCTGGCTGCTACACAATGAGATCTGGTCTCAGAAATGAGTGGATGTGTGTGTGTGTGTGTAGCTGTGGGGGCATATATATATATATCAGAATCATATATGTGACGTTAGTTATGCTATGCTTCGTAAACTGGGATTAAAAACAAACAAAACAAATCAATTCAAAACCAAAACAGAGAAGTCAGCCATCAGCCCTGACAAGGTGACCAGCTTCCTTCCTCTGTGATTACTCTGGCTTGGAGGAAACAGATATGCTACCTCTTCTGTCTGGACAGGGCACAGGTGAAATCACTGCAACTAGCCGGGCAGTGGTGGTCACGCCTTTAATCCCAGCACTTGGGAGGCAGAGGCAGGTGGATTTCTGAGTTCGAGGCCAGCCTGGTCTACAGAGTGAGATCCAGAGCAGCCAAGGCTACACAGAGAAACCCTGTCTCGACAAAAACAAAACAAAACAAAAAAAAATCTCTGCAATTAAGGAAGTGCCCAGAGTTGGCTCTGTGACAGATGGATCAGAAAGATCCCTGTGGTGTTCAAACATGAATGTTTGCAGTGTAGTGTTCAAATATATAGATGTTTGCTTTTCTACCTCCTTATTGGTCCTGGATCTCAACACAACAAATGCAAAGAAGGTAGCTAAGATTTATCGATTGTCACTTTGCTGCCCTGTCTTCACAGTTCATTTGATGCAGTAAATACTGACGTTCAGAAAAGTAGGATTCCTAGCTTAGCAACGCTTCCCTTCCTGGTACAAAATCCTCTTAGTAATGCACAATAACAGTGTCCACAGTTTAATACATGCTACATCTCAAGCCTTGTACATGGAATTCCTTGTGTATTTTATTCAATAATCATGGCGACCCTGTGATATAATGACAGTTAACCTAATGACAATTAATCATTAGAGAGAGAGAGACTCATGAGGTTAAGCAGCACCCAGTGTCACATGGTTAAAAAGTGGCACCTGTTTCTGACTTCTCGTTACAGATCTGTAACACCAAACCCACTTTAGTTTCAGATGCTCTTCAAAATATGTTAAATGTACCCAGGCCTGATTTTATAGGTCTCTAATCCTACCGAGGCAAGAGTATTGCAAGTTCAAGGCCTGCTTGGACTACAGGGAGAGCTCAAGACAAGTTAGACAAAGTAGAGAGACCCTGCCTCAAAATTAGAATAGGGGCTGGAGAGATGGCTCAGGAATTAAAAGCACTTGATTGAAGCTGTGTTGGTCTACATAGTGAGCTCCAGGCTGGTCCAGTGTACATGGATCCTGTCCCCCTCCCCCAAAATGGGGAAGGGACCTGTAGACAAAAAAGAACATAGCTGTATTTCTCAGGTATTTAGTTTTCCTATCCAGTAGTCTCCAAATGGCAGTAAAGGATTGCTTTCAAGTATAAAGAAGGCTGGTGCAGCTGAAAGATAGCTCAGATAAGAAAGCAGGAGACACTGGAATAGATCTGCCAACCACGAAGGCTGAATTCTGGGGCAGAACTGGGAGACAGCTAGGAAGCAGCCTGCTGTGTCAGGGAACTGATCCACTCCTGCCCTCCCTGGAGGGGGCGAGGGAAGAGCGGCTGAAATAAGGACCAGCTGAAGGCAAATTCCCTCTCCGCACCACTCTGCGTCAGCAAATACGGGGAGGTTTGTTCTCTTGAGAGAGTAAACAAGAGGAAGCATCGTCACCCAGTGCAGCTGGAGGCACCTCACTGAAAAGGGGACAGATGAGTTTGTCTCTCTGGAGAAAATGAAGACCAATATGAAACAGCTTGTGATAATGCATAGAGGTTTCCCAACAACCGCTTCTCGTGGTCAGTGACATTTCTGGTCACTGGGTCCCGGACAAGTGACTTCACGGTCAGTGACTCTCATCGCAAATGCATGGAGCACTCCGTTGGTTTTCATTCCACCTTTTATCGATGAGCAGAGAGCCAAAGATGGTAAGATACGAGGTTTTCCTCCGTCACAAGAGCCAAAGAGCAAACAACGGAGCAAATGTGGACAGAACCGAGGCAATGCAAAAGAGAGAGAGAAAACTTTAGATTACTTGTATTATTTTTTAATTGTGTGTATGTGTGTGGGTTTGCGCAGATGACAGAGGGCGTGGATCCCCCTGGAGCAAGAGCTACAGAAATGGTTGCTTACAGAGTTTGCGTCCTCTGTAAGAGCAGTTTGTGCTCTTAACATCTGAGCTCTGAGCCATCTCTCCACCACCAAAAATGAAACTTTAAAAACTATCAAAAGTGGAGCATAGCAGCACCTTTTATTTTCTTTTATTTCTTTTTTAAAGATTTATTTATTTATTATATGTAAGTACACTGTAGCTGTCTTCAGACACTCCGGAAGAGGGCATCAGATCTTGTTAAGGATGGTTGTGAGCTACCATGTGGTTGCTGGGATTTGAACTCAGGACCTTCGGAAGAGCAGTCAGTGCTCTTAACTGCTGAGCCATCTCTCCAGTCCCTTTCTTGTTTTTTTGTTTTTGTTTTTGTTTGTTTGTTTGTTTTTTGACACAAGATTTTTTTCTGTAGAACCCTAGCCATCCTGGAACTAACTGTAGACCAAGCTGGCCTCAATTTTAGAGGCCAGATAAAATTGACTTGCCTCTTGGGAGGCAGACCTGCCACTGCCTTCCAAGTGCTTAGATTAAAGGTGTGTGCGGCTACCACCCAGAATATCTTTACACACACACACCTTTCCTTCCTTTCCCCTTTATCCTCCGAAAAGGCTGCAGATGTGTACTGGCTGGTTTGGTGTCAACTTTGACATAAACTAGAGCATCAAGGAGGAAGAAACCTTAGTTGAAAAAACACCTCCATGAGATCCAGATGTTAGGCATTTTCTCAATTAGTGATCAAAGTGGGAGGGCCCAGACCATTGTGGGCGGTGCCATCCCTGGGCTGGTGGTCCTGGGTTCTGTAAGAAAGCAGGCTGAGCAAGCCAGGGGAACACAAGCCAGTAAGCATGGTCTCTGCATCAGCTCCTGGCTCCAGTTCCTGCTCTGAGTTCCTGTCCTGACTTCCTTTGATTGAGAACAATGAAGTGGAAGTATAAGCCAAATAAACCCTTTCCTCCCCAACTTGCTTTTTGGTGACAGCAATAGAAATGCTAAGGACAAGATGTAACTCAATGTTACCTCACCTGCTTCTCATGTACAAGGCCCTGAGCTGGAGCCTCAGTGATGAGGGGAAGGAGGAAATCTGGGGAAGACATGGCCTACTGACACTAAATGTTTTAAACGTTATGAGGGATTGCAGATGAGTTAGTGGGTAAGAGTGCTTGCTACACAATCATGAGATCCTGAGTTAGGATCTTTATCATCCAGATAACAAAGAGGAACACAATCATATCCTGTCCCACAGCGCTGTGGGAGGTACAGACAGGGGGATCCCAGGAGCTTGTTGACCAACTTGATTCCCAGGGGAATCAAGGGGCAGCACGGTGAGCTCAGTCCCAAGGGAGACTCTGATAGGACAGGACCCCGTATGTCCTCCTTTGCCTTCTAAGTCCTGCACAGGTCAGTACACAAGCACTCATACATACATACACACACACACACACACACACACACACATACACATATATATACTGCATGTACAGTGTGCATACAAACACTCTGGCACATACATACACACACACACACACACACACACACACACGAGTTTTGGGACTTAGGAAAGTCAATATGATAGACATAAAGGGAATCTTCAGGAATACAGGGCTATTCTATGGGGAGGTTACCTGCCTGGAGGGACTGATGGAATCAAGAGACAGACATCTTGAAAGCAGCCATCATTAAGGATGGTGGACATGGTGGAGATTGCCTGGGATTCTAGCAATTTAGGAGGCTGATGGTGGAGGAGCTTATGAGCCCAGGAACTTAAGGCCATATTTAATAAATAAATAAATAACAAAAGAACCTTTACCACTTTAAACTGATCATCCTTAGTCCAAAAAAATAAACCAAAACTGCTCTGAAATCTAAACCTTTTATTCTTCTGATTAAAAAACATCAAAAAAAGCTGGGTGGTGATGGCACACACCTGTAATCCCAGCACTCTGGGAGGCAGAGACAGGCGGATTTCTGAGTTCAAGGCCAGCCTGGTCTACAGAGTGAGTTCCAGGGCAGAGGAACCCTGTCTTGAAAAAAACCAAACAACAAACAAACAAACAGAAAAAGCATTTCATTTATTCATAAAGAGGGGACACATGAGTCGCAGTGTGACTGTGGAGGTCAGAGGTCAAGCTCCAGGGATTGAAATTCAGTAGCTTGGTTTGGCAGCAAGTATCTTTACCAGCTGAACCATCTTGCCTATTGTGTTTTGGCCTTTTTCTTTATTTAAAAAAGGATTGACTGATTAATTGATTTGTGTGGTGGGTGCACATATATGTGCTATAGCATGGATGTGGAGGTCAAAGGACAACTTGAGGGAGTTGGTTTCTCTCTTCCAACTTAGGTTGTTACATTTAGTGAAAAGCAACTTTACCCACCTAGCAACTTCATAAGATCATGCTGTGAAATTCCTGTTGTTTGTTTCCTTGGGTTTTGATGTTTTTTTTTAATTTATATTTTATTTTAATTTTTTTATTTTAGGTATATGATTGTTGTTCCTGCATATATGTTTGGTATACTGTGTACATTCCTGGTGATTGCAGAGGTCAGAAGACCTCTGTCAGCAGTGTCAGATTTCCTGGAACTGGATGTCCAGGCAGTTGTGAGTGTCCATGTCTCTCTGCTGGGGATTTGGCCTGGGTCCTAGAAAAGCAGTCAGTACCCCTAACTGTTAGGCCATCTCTACAGCCTGTAGTAAGGATTCTGGAATTTTTGTTTACATAAAAACAAAAACAAAACACCCACCCAGAAGTAGTATATGTTTTCCTTTTAACCCCAGGTGCTTCGGAGCAGCTGACTCTGATTTGTCTCGTGCTCTAGCAGAGGCATGCTTTTGCTAGCTGCAGATAGTTTCTGTAATTGTGTGTCATTTGGAATTCTGGGATCTTTTCAGAGAGTGTATAAATTCTAGAGCCCAATAGGTGGGGATGGTGGTTGTTGGTCTGTTAGGGAGGCTGATTGTGACTTGTTTGTAGTCGTGCTAAAAAAAAAATGAGAAGAAAAAATTCAAAGATTTCTATCTCTCTTTCCCCATCTATCCTTCTTTTTCTTTTATCTATTGGTAGGGGTGAAAATGGGGGAGAGGATAAAGAGTGGGAAAAAGAAAAATCCACAAAATGGATAAAGTAATAGTTTTTTTCAAGATGCCAGCAAAAAGTTTATTGTAACTATTACCACTGGGATATCCCCCACTTTGATTACAGAGGGGGTTTTCTATTTGTTTCCTCCTCCTCCTCCTCCTTCTCCTCCTCCTCCTCTTTTATCTTCTTCTTCTCCTTCTTCTTTGTATGTTCTATTTCAAAAAAGTTTCAAAGACTGGCTGACAAATTTGGAAAATTTGTAGGTGGAAATGAAGGAGCCTGAGAAACAAAAAAATGACTAAAATAGGAAAAGAATAGGGGTCACTCTGCTCTCTCTTTTCTGAAAGGGTTGCAGAGGGCTGTGCAACTGGAGAGGTTGGTGGTGGAGATGGAAGCTCTTGAGAAGTGAGAAACACCAGAAAATGGAATAAAAAGGCTCAGTCCCAGTGATGAGCAAGAGAGTGGGAGTTTCCTACAGGAGGAAAGGGGAAGAAACTGCACAGGAGGGCGGTCGAGTCAGAGAAAAGCTGAAAAAGGAGGACAGTCTGATGAAACAGCTGGTTTCAAAAGAAAGGCTTAATTTTGAACCAAGCAAACTGCCAGCATGGGAGGAGGGGCAGCCTGGGGATATAACATCCCCCATCAGCTTTCCCTGAGTATAGCTGCCAATGGTATAAAATAGGGTTATAACGAGACAGGCTGATATCCTATAGAAATGATAGATCCAAGGCATTTTAAAGAGGCAATGATTTCATATGGGATGCATTTGCCTTATGTGAAATAAATTCTAAATAACTGTGCCACTCAAAATGGAATTACTCCCAAGACTGGAAGGGATTAGTAATGACTGTACTAGAAGTCCTTCCAAAATTGCAACAGTTAACATGGTGGAGGGAAGAAGCTGTGAGTATTGACCAAGAACAGTTTCAACTTGATGGAGTTTCTATAGAACATTGTGGGTTAGTAGTGGCTTTAGGAGCCTGGGACAGAGTTGAATGGGGTAGGGGATCTACCTCATTTACAATGATCATACAAGGCTCTGGAGAAGCCTTTGCTGATTTTTTTACATGAGTAGCCTCAGCTGTGAACAAAGCCATATGAGATCCTGACATAAGACAGAGGTTGATAGAGACCTTGACATATGGAAATGCAAATACTGAAATGTAAAAAGGTAAAGGACCATTGAAATCAAGAGCAGTGCCTATAGACGGGTGGACAAGGGACACAGCAGGTATAGGTTCTAACGTGTACCATGCTAATATAATTAATATAGATTAAGCTATAGTTAGAGGTCTCCAACATCAAAATTGGCAGTGTTTCAGTTGCAGGGAATATACTCGTTTGCAGAGAGGCTGTGACCAAGCTGCTAAAAGACTCAGATCTCAAAATGCCTGGGGCTTAATTGTGGTAAATATAATTATTTATAACAAAATTGTGAGCAAGGCATCTTAAAGGGCAATGGTTTTTCTAAATATAAAAACTATTCCTATATGTATGTGTTTCTCCTGGGCATGGGGAGGGGGTGTCAGTAATTCCACACAAGTGGCTTGAAGTAAGGCCTAGGCTTCCAGGAGTATTCACAATATATGGCAAGAGTTGGTATTGGACCAATGAGCATAGGGCCAAAGAGATAAGGTAATTTCTTATCATAGGGAAATGGCTTTGGGGGCCTAGCCCAAGGCCCCAAAGCAAAAAGTGCGTGCTGTTTCAGCTAAGGAATGACAAGCAAACCAAAAAACCTTCCTTCCACATTGGAGATTTAATGAATGTTACTGCAGGCAGCTTGGCTCTAGACTTAGCCACAGGTAAACATCTTGCTCTATCCCCCCCCCCCCCCCCGAAAAAAAATTCAATGTTATAAAATAACTACTGGAGTTTATGGTCCTTTGCCCTCAGGGACAGTAGGGATGATCAGGAACAGTAGGGATAATCAGGAACAGTAGGGATGATCAGGGACAGTAGGGATGATCAGGGACAGTAGGGATGATCAGGGACAGTAGAGATAATCAGGAACAGTAGAGATGATCGGGAACAGTAGGGATGATCAGGAACAGTAGGGATGATCGGGAACAGTAGGGATGATCAGGGACAGTAGGGATGATCGGGAACAGTAGGGATGACCAGGGACAGTAGAGATGATCAGGGACAGTAGGGACAATCGGGACAGTAGGGACGATCAGGGACAGTAGGGATGATCAGGGTCAGTAGGGATGATCAGGGACAGTAGGGATAATCAGGAACAGTAGGGATGATCAGGGACAGTAGAGGTAATCAGGAACAGTAGGGATGATCAGGGACAGTAGAGGTAATCAGGAACAGTAGGGATGATCCGGGACAGTAGGGATGATCGGGGACAGTAGGAATGATCAGGGACAGTAGGGATGATCAGGGACAGTAGGGATAATCAGGAACAGTAGGGATGATCAGGGACAGTAGAGGTAATCAGGAACAGTAGGGATGATCAGGGACAGTAGGGATGATCGGGGACAGTAGGGATGATCAGGGACAGTAGGGATGATCGGGGACAGTAGGGATGACAGAAAGGAGAGGATTGACTTCATTGTGCACCCAGGAATTACAAATGAAGATTTCAAAGGAAATCATAAGAAATTAAACTTATAGCCTATGTAAAAGAGAGATGCAGTTTTACATAGATAATAGTGTTGCTCAGCTGCTACTGTTTCCCTGCCTCAAAGGCAAAGCCTCTCCTGTAGAAAGAGCAGGAGAGGTCTCCTGAAAATCTCGCCAGTGACCTGAAAGGGCTTAGTTCATTGAAAAGGTCTCTGTTTATAATTTCCTGCCACACCCTCCATAATTAATGGATTAAAGCAGAAAGGGGAAAATGTAGTGAGAATTCTGGAATTTTTTTTCTTTTTTAAAAAAAACAGAAATATTATAAGAATGTGTTTTTGTTTAATCTCAGGTGTGGGGATAAGAGTCTGCTTCAGAGCCGCTGACTACAGTTTGCCTCATGTTCAAACAGAGATGTCATTTTTGCCAGCTGCAGATAGTTTCTATGATTGCGTTACATTTGGAATTCTGGGAATTTTTCAGAGGGTGTATAAATGCTAGAGCCCCAATGGGTTGGGAGCAGTTTGTTAGTAATTATATTCTCTCTCTCTCTCTCCAACCCCTCTCTCCTCTACCCTTCTTTGTCTTCTAACTAGCCTTAGAGGGTGAAACCAAGGGGATAAGGGGAGCAAAAAGAACCCACAAAATAGAAAGGTCAGCTGAAGCAGCCCCTGTTGTTTTGCTTCTGAGACATGATCTCTGCCCAGGGTGTCTTTGAACTTGCAATACTCCTGCCTCAGCCTCCAGAGTTCAGGGAGTATACGCACACATGACCACATCTGGCTGAACTTATTTATTTAATCCTCCCACACACAGTTTTTGAGAAAGGGTCTCACATATCCCAGACAGGTGGAGTGTGTTATGGTTTATATATGCTCGACCCATTAGAAGGTGTGGCACTGCTGGAGTGGGTGTGGCCTTATAGGAATAGGTGTGTCATCCTAGCTACTTGGATTCAGCTTCAGGTGAAGATGTAGGACTTTTTTTTTGGGGGGGGGGGTTAGCTATTTCTTCTATTTATTTATTTTTTTATAAAAGCACATTAAGTTTTCAGCTAAGCTCATTGCCCCCCACCCGACTCTTGCCTTCTGCTCTGGCCCCTGCTCACTCTCCAGCCCCTAAGTTTTTTTATTTGTTTTTCATTATGGAATGTTGTGAACCATGTGGGTGCTGGGATTTGAATTCATGACCTTCAGAAGAGCAGTGAGTGCTTTTAACTGCTGAGCCATCTCTCCAGCCCAAAGATATAGACCATCTCAGCTGCTCCTGTGCGGTGCCTGCCTGGGTGCTGCCACGCTCCATGTTCCCACCTTTTGTTGTTGTTGTTGTTGTTGTTTTTTCCAGACAGGGTTTCTCTGTATAGTCCTGGCTGTCCTGGAACTCACTCTGTAGACCAAGCTGGCCTTGAACTCAGAAATCTGCCTGCCTCTGCCTCCCAGAGTTCTGGGATTACAGGCGTGTTCCACCACTGTCCGGGCGCCATGTTCCCGCCTTAATGATACTGGACTGAACCTCTGAGCCTGTAAGCCAGCCCCAATTAAATGTTGTCCTTAGAAGAGTTGCCTTGGTCATGGTGTCTGTTCACAGAGTAAAACCAGAGGGTACCTTGAATTTCAGGACTCCTGATTCTTCCTCTCAAGTGTTAGGGCTACAGCTATGCACCCCCACACTCAGTTTAGGTGGTGCTGCCAATCATTTTAGTTCACGTGTGTGGGTGTATGCACATGTGCACACACGTGCTGGAAGGCCAGAGTTTCACTATGCCCTCCTCAATCACTCTCCACCATATCGTGATTTTAATAGATTAAGAGCTTTATAAATATAAACTGACATTAAAATAAATGGGCTTGATTTCCCCCTTCTCTTCCAACAGTCCAAACCCGCGCCCAAGGGAGCTACTTATTTGGGTGCTTATCACCTGTTTGTTTGTTCCTTAGATTACTCCCATTATTTCCTACTCATACTACCAAGGGAAAACACAGCAACAATTAGTCAGACTGACAAAAGGCCAGAGCAGTGACTCACATCCTGTCAATAAAGTTCATCCCTAGTTCTCCATCCATGGGCATCCTCACTGTTAAGAACCTGTCACTGCAGAGGGCATCCTAGGCTAAATCCTCCCTCCCTCAAGTGAGAATAAAGCCAATCACCTCCCAAGACAGGGACAGGCTTCCCTTCTTGTCATTCAAGCACTGGACATACCACAGATTCTACAGCCAGGAAGAAAGTGGAAAATTCCAGATATCCTTGCTTTACCTTTTTGGTGTGTTTTTCTTTCTTTCTTTCTCTTTCTTTCTTTCTTTCTTTCTTTCTTTCTTTCTTTCTTTCTTTCTTTCTTTCTTTCCTTCCTTCCTTCCTTCCTTCCTTCCTTCCTTCCTTCCTTCCTTCCTTCCTTCCTTCCTTCTTTCTTTCTTTCTCTCTGTCTTTCTTTCTTTCTTTCTTTTTTTCTTTCTTTCTTATTTTTTTTTGGTTTTTTGGATTTGATTTTTTTTCAAGACAGGTTTCTCTGTGTAGCCCTGGCTGTCCTGGAATTCACTCTGTAGACCAGGCTGGCCTCGAACTTAGAAATCCGCCTGCCTCTGCCTCCCAGAGTGCTGGGATTACAGGTGTGCGCCACCACCGCCCTGCTTTTTTTTTTTTTTTTTTTTTTCATTTTTTGTGTTTGTTTTTTAAGACAGGATTTCTCTGTGTGGCCCTGGCTGTCCTGAAACTCCCTCTATAGGCCAACTGGCCTCAAAGTCAAGAGGTCCACCTGCTTCTGCCTTCCAAGTGTTTGCGGGGATCAAAGGTGTTTGCCACCACTACGATCTCTTTTAAATTATATAAAAATTATAGAACCATTGTGAAAACATAAACAAGTGAGCTGGGCATGGAGGAATGTGTCAGTAATTCCAGCACACAGGAGGCTACAGCAGGGGGAGAATGAGTTTGAGGCCAGCCTAGGAGACACAGTAAGTGCTGTCTCAATTAAAAACTTAAGAACTCAGAGCTGAGCAGGGTGTCATGGGCCTTTAATCCCAGCACTCCAAAGGCAGAACAGGTAGATCTCGGAGAGTTCCCAGACAGCCTTGTCTATAAAGTGAGTCCATGACAGCCAGGGATACATAGAGAAAACCTGTCTGGGGGTGGGGGTGGGGGGACAGGACAGGCAGGGACAGGCTGAACAGATGGACAGGGCAGACATAGTACAAACAAACAAAAATCAAAATCAAAAACGAACTAGGAGCAAAGAGCTTGTGGTTCATACCTTTAATCCCAGAATTTGGCAGATGACAGAGGCAGGCAGATTTCTGAGTTCAAGAGATTTCTGAGTTCAAGGCTAGCCTGGTCTGCAAAGTGAGTTCTGAAACAGAAAGGGCTACACAGAGAAATCCTGTCTCAAACAAGCAAGCAAACAAAAAAAAAAAAAACCCAAAAAACAAACAAAAGAAGAAGAAGAAGAGGAAGAAAAAGAAAGGAAGGAAGGAAGGAAGGAAGGAAGGAAGGAAGGAAGGAAGGAAGGAAGGAAGGAAAGAAAAAGAAAGAAAGAAAGAAAGAAAGAAAGAAAGAAAGAAAGAAAGAAACAAACAAACAAACAAAGAAAGAAACAAAGAAAGAAAGAAAGAAAGATGCAGAGGCAGCTGGGTTATAGAGATGGCTCAGAGGTTAAGAGCACTGGATGTTCTACTAGAGGACCAGAATTCAAGTCCCAGCTCCTAGATTGTGACTCACAACTGTCTGTGACTTTAGTTCCATCTGCTCTGACACCCTTTTCTGCCCTCTCTTAGCATCAGGCACACAGGTGGTACACAGACATACATGTAGATAAAATACCCACACACATATAAAAATAAATCAGAAGTAGGGTGAAGCTGGGGTAGAGGATTGGCTTAGTATGTGGAAGGCCTTGTGTCCAGCAGCTACCACCACAAAATGAAAACTAAAGATGTTAGAAGCTGGGGAGATAGCTCAGCCACAAATGTCATTGCCCTACAAACATCAGGACCTGCGCTTGATCCAAAAACCAGGACACAGGACACAGGGGTACACACAGATGGCTTATCTCCACCTCGGGCTCCTTGTCAGTAAGTGGGAAACTGTCTTCCTTCCAGGGTATGATTTTGTTGTTGTTGTTGTTTTGTTTTGTTTTGTTCAAGACAGGGTTTCTCTGTCCTGGAACTCACTTTGCAGACAAAGCTGGCCTCAAACTCACAGAAATCCACCTGCCTCTGCCTCTGAAGTGCTGGGATAAAAGATGTGCACCACTACCCACTTAGGGTATGAATTATTATGTATGAAAATATTTGAGCTAGTACCCAGTCTACAGTATACAACTTAAAATTTGAACTTGTAAATAGCTATTAAGTGGTGGCGCACGCCTTTAATCCCAGCACTTGGAAGGCAGAGGCAGGCAGATTTGTAAGTTCGAGGCCAGCCTGGTCTACAGAGTGAGTTCCAGGACAGCCAGGGCTACACAGAGAAACCCTGTCTCAAAAAACCAAAAACGAAAAAAAAAAAACCTTATAAATAATTATAATAGTATTATTATATGAAAAAAATTTGCTAGACAAAATGGCACATGCACTTAATCCCAGCACTTGGGAGGGAGAGACTGGAAAATCTCCATGAGTCTGCAGTTAGCCTGATCTATCCAGTTCTAGGCCAGTTGAAGCAATATCATGTGTGAGACTTTGCCTCACAGAGAAAAACAAAACACTAGAAAAGGGGGCTGGAGAGATGGCTCAGTGCTTAAGCTCTTTCAGAGGACCTGAGTTCAGTTCCCAGCTTCCATATTGGATGATTCATGACTACCTGTAACTCTGGTACCACAAGGTCCAGCATCCTCTTCTGGTCTCTGAGAGTATCTGAGATACACACATATACACATACACACCACACCACACCAAATAAGTAAATAAATACATAATTTGAAAATGAAATTTTTAAAAATAAATTGGATCACTAAATGCTGAGCAATTTCTGGTCTCTTGTCTCATTTTTTAAAGATTGATTGATTGATTGATGTTATGTATGTGAGTACACTGTAGCTGTCTTCACACACACCAGAAGAGGGCATTGGATCCCATTATAGATGGTTGTGAGTCACCACGTGGTTGCTGGGATTTGAACTCAGCACCTCTGGAAGAGCAGTCAGTGCTCCTAACCACTGAGCCATCTCTCCTACCATCTTTTTTTTTTCTTTTTGAGACAGGCCTTCACGCAGCTTAGGCTGACCTTCAACTCCCTGTGTAGCTAAGAATACCCTTGGGCTTCTGCTCTTTCTCTATCCATCACCTATCAAGTGCTGGAATTATAGGCAGAAGGCAAGGATCAAACCCAGGGCCTCCTGCATGCTACACAAGTGCTCTGCTAACTCAGCTATATCCCCAACCCAGCTGAGTAATTTCTGGGTGTGGTGGGTGTGTGTACACATAACACAGCATGCATGTGGAGGTCAGAGGACAACTTCTTGGAGTAGCTTCTCTCCTACCATGTGGGTCCCAGGGCCTGAATTCAGTCATCAGGCTTGACAGCACTTACCCAATGAGCCACAGTCACGACCCTTGCATTTTTATTTAAACCAGCCTGTGTGTGTGTGTGTGTGTGTGTGTTTTCAAGACATGGATTTTCTCTGTCCTGGAACTCACTCTGTAGACCAAGCTGGCCTCAAACTCACAGAGACCTGCCTCTGTTCACACATATATACATACATATATACATATATACATATACACAAATACACACATGCAAACATATATTATATGCATATATACATATACACAAATACACATATGCAGCCTGCCAGTGGTGGCTCATGCCTTTAATCCCAGCACTTGGGAGGCAGAGGCAGGTGGATTTCTGAGTTCGAGGCCAGCCTGGTCTACAGAGTGAGTTCCAGGACAGCCAGGGCTACACAGAGAAACCCTATCTCAGGAAAAAAAAATATACATACGCACATATACTTATATGCACATATATTCACATCCATGTGTGTGCACGTGTGTATACACACATACATATATCCAAGTGTTAAATGTTTGTAACTATCTTGGATAATCTCTGGTATGGCCCATAGGAAGAGGTTCACAGAGCACAAGGCCTAACGAGTAGGCCCCCAGTCCCATCTCCAGCATTGCAAATGGTGGTGGGTGGGACACAGATGAAAATAAGGTGCTTCGCCTGCTTGAATGAGACTCTACAGTGGCAGTTTGCTCCTGGATATTTATGTTGTCTTGGGTGCTACATACCAGACCCGGAACCTTGATCCAGCAAAACTGTGCTTTGCCCTGAACCTCACCACAGGCCCCGAAGTGAAGTTTGAATTTGAATCCAAACTTCCCCACAGGAAGCTTACAGGTTTGTCAATAGTACAGAAATAGGGGCCGGGGGATGGCTCAGTTGGTAACGTGAAGGTTGTACATGCATGAGGATCTCTTCAAGCCTCTCAACCCACACAGAAATAGGGATTCGAGGGCCCAGTCTTATAGTCCCAGTGCTGAGAAAATGAGATAAGCTCCTTGGGCTTGCTTCCCACCAATCTAGCCTGACTGGCAAACACCGGGTTTAGCTGCCAACCCCATCCCTAATAAAGGTGGATGGCTCCTTGAGTCCTCACGGACGTGTGTGTGTGTATGTGCCTATACACACGCCTATACATATACACACAAAAAAGTACAAAAATAATACTGACATATATCAGGCAACTATATGGCAACAATGCACTAGGTTTTATGCATTTATGCACACTGGTAATTTAGCTTGTCTGACCTACTTCTGAAAAGAGAGACTACAATTACATGCACAAGGAAATAGATTTTGTAAAAGCTTAAACCACTCACCCAACATGCATCAGCTAGGAAGTGTTAGCACTAGACGCCAAAATACACACACGGAGATGATAGTATAAGGAACTCGGCGAACCCTGAAATCCATGGTGCCATTTAGTTACTGTCAAAGGTCAGAGGTCAGAGGTCAAGGCTGAGGATGTAGCTCAGTTGGGAGAGGGCCTCCCCGCCATATTGACCCGGCATGGAAAGTCACAGAAGACCATAGTCATTCAAGTCATTCATGGCTATATATATTCAAGGCTAGCTTGTGCTAGGGGACATCCTATAAACAAAATACATACATACATGCATGTATGTATACATACATACACAATTGTTTTTAAAAGGTTAGAGGTCTAAGTATCAGACTTTGTCTGATACTCTCCAGATATAGAGAGCCTTATCTCCAGCATGAGACTTAGGAGTTAAGCTACATAGCAAGTTCAAGATGGAGGACAGGAAGTGGCCTTCATGTGGCCTAGAAGAGACCGAAGAAAGACAGGAATTCCCAACTTTTCAGAACCTGTGTTGAAAAGCTTCATGCAAGGGTGCTAGAGAGCCGGCTCAGAGGTTAAGAGCCTTTGCTACTCTTGCAGAGGACCCAGGTTCTATTCCCAGCACCTACATGGAAGCTCACGACCATTTGGAACTGCAGTTCTAGGGGATCAGACACCCTTTTATGGCCTCTGTGAGTGACAGGGACCCATATGGTACACAGACATACATGCAATCAAAACACTCACTAAATGAATAGATTAAATAACAAAAGAAATTAAGAGTATGCAGGAGAGGGAAGCGCCATTGTTTGCCAGTGATTTGATGGCTTACACAGGAAAGCCAAACAAAAGCACAGGTGCCTGCCAGCATGTCACATTGTCACATTGTCACATTGTCCCTTTTTTAGCCAAGACTAGTAGCTCATGGCTATAGTCTCAGCACTCGGGAGACAGATGTAGATTTAGGGATGAGTCTGTTTCCCTTTTAAAATGTATTTGATGCTGTTATTTTTTTTTTTTAAAAAAACACAGTTTCATTATATAGACTTGACTGGCCTGGAACTCCCCATGGAGTCTTGGCTGGCCTTGAATCAGTAGAGATCCACCTTCCTCCGCTTCCCAAGAGCTGGAAATGAAGATGTGCACCAGCACCATTTTAATTTTTTTTTTAAAGATTTATTTATTTATTATATGTGAGTACACTGTAGCTGTCTTCAGACACTCCAGAAAAGGGTGTCAGAACTCATTACGGATGGTTGTGAGCCACCATGTGGTTGCTGGGATTTGAACTCAGGACCTTTGGGAGAGCAGTCAGTGCTCTTAACCGCTGAGCCATCTCTCCAGCCCACCATTTTAATTTTTTAAAAAATTTTTATTGGGTGTGTATGCGTTCAACTTTGTGAATGATGACTGGTGGTCACTGTGGTGGTTTGGTTTATTTTTTATTGTTGTTTGTTTTGTTTTTTGTTTAGATAGGATCTTACTATGTAGCCCTGACTGTCTCAGGACTTACTGTGACATTTTTGAGAACTTGTGGAACTTTTGAGACCAGGCTGGCCTCAAAATCACAGCACTCTACCTGCCTCTGCTAGGATCAAAGGGGTGTGTCACCACACGTGACTACTTTAAAAACAAACAAACAAACCTTTATTTTCTGTGTATGGGTGTTCTGCCAGCATGTATGGCTATACACTTTAGGTATGCAATACCCACAATTGTCAGAAGAGAGTCTTGGATTGTGGGCCTGGAGTTATAGTCAACTGTGATCCCAAGAGAGTGCTAGGAATGGAACAGGAGTTCTCTGAAAGAGCAGCTAGTGAACCCTATCTCCAGCATGAGACTTGGGAGTTTTAGGCCAGCCTTGGCTACACAGCAAGTTCAAGGTCGAGGTGGACTGTCATGAACAAACACCCAAACTCTTTTTTTTTTTTTCTCTTGAGGTCCTGAGAATCAGACCCTAGGGCTTTAACGTGCTCGGCAAGTGATCTTCCACTTGGGAGTGCTCTTACTCGGTGGAGGCTGAGACAGGCATGCTGCCATGGGTTCAAGACCAGCTAGGGGCTAGGGAGTTCTGGCCCTAGAAGGATACCTTTCCTCAACAAACAGAATAAAAGAAAACTCTGTGTGTGTGTGCGTGCGTGTGTGTGTGTGTGTGTGTGTGTGTGTGTGTGTGTGTGTGTGTGTTCTGTGTGCATCTGTGTGTGAGTGTATGATTACCTAGGACTGAAACTAAATTGTAGTGTACTGAGGAATGAGCACTCTTTTCCTACAAAGGGCCAGACAGTATATATGGCCTTGAATTCATGGAGATCCACCTGTCTGCCTTCCAAGTGCTGAGATTACAGATCTGTACCACCAGAACAGCCAGAAATATACAGAGAAACCCTGTCTTAAAAAAACCACACACGTGCCGGGCAGTGGTAGTGCATGCCTTTAATCCCAGAGGATTAAAGGGAAGCAGATTCAGGTGGATTTCTGAGTTTAAGGCCAGCCTGGTCTACAGAGTGAGTTCCAGGATCGCCAGGGCTACACAGAGAAACCCTGTTTCGAAAAAACAAAAACAAAAAAACACAAAGCAAAAAACAAAAAAACACCACACACATACAAAAATATTTCTTTACTTATTTATATGTAAGTACACTGTAGCTGTCTTCAGACACACCAGAAGCAGGTGTCAGATCTCATTACACATGGTTGTGAGCCACCATGTGGTTGACTGGATTTGAACTCAGGACCTTCAGGAGAGCAGTCAGTACTCTTAACCACTGAGCCATCTCTCCAGCCCCAAAAATATTTTCATTAATTTGTTCAATAACTGTCCAGGGAACTACCTTAGGCCATTCAGGCACATGCATGGGGTACAGACAGAAATGAAACAAAACTCCTCCCTTATAAACCTCAAATTTTCTTAGTGGAAGATGGGGATTCCCATAAGTGAGTCCATGAACAGTTATTATTCAAGAAGGACAAAAAAGTTTTCTATATGAATTCCTGGCCTTGCATTCTGATCTCTCTACAGCTTGCCCCTCCCCATGCTGGGGTTGTAGGTGTGCGGCTCTGTGGCCTTTGAAAACTAAGTCTAGTTTAAGGGGAAAAGCAAAGCAAGGGTACCTGCCCTACTGGTGGAACTGGTGGAACTGGATCTACCACAGAGCCAATAAAAACACTCTGCCGGCTGCTGGCAGGAAACACAGAAGAGGCCAGTGGAGTCGAGGGGAGCTCAAGACACTCTACGTGGGAAGTTAGTGTGTGCTAAAGGTGGCACACCACAGAGCCCCGGAGAGATTTGTCCCAGGTGGTGACAGAAACTAGTTCACTGCTGGCAGAAGAAAGGCGGGTCTCTCTGCTTGAAACTGTGTAGAAGACAGACTTCAAATGGCTTAAAGGCTGAAATGTGAAAGTTAAGATCATAACGTTAATAAAAGAAAATGCAGGATGGCCGTGAGGTTGGCTCAGTGGGTAAAGGTAGCATTAGTGTGGAACCGTACAGCTGAAGGGGGAGGCCGCTCCCACAGGTATCATTTTATCTCCACATTCAAGCCAAGGCATGCATGTGAGGATGGGCTTGCAACTGCATTTTTGTGTACAGTTTCACACACACACACACACACACACACAATGTAATTTAAGAAGATGAGGCTGGGCAGGATGGTTCATGTCTTTAATCTCAGCACTCCAAGTGGAAGCAAGTAGATTTCTGTGAGTTCAAGGTCAGCCTCCTACCTCAAAAGGATGAAGTCAGCTTCATGAGCCAATGCCTAGAATAAAAACAGAAAACAAAAATAGAGTCAATCTTGTGGTTATATGTGATGGAGAATAAAAGTGTAATTTCGAACTTAGTGTAGTAGTTCACACCTGTAATCCTAGTCCTCTGGAGGTCAAGGCAGAAGAACTGCCTCAAGTTCAAGGCTGGCCTGGGCTGAAAAGGAAGACTTTGTCTAGCCCAGAATGAACAGCAGAGTTTAGAAACAGAGCAGAGGCCGCACGCTAAGTAGCATCCGAATGATTGCACTAACACATGTGACAGCATGTCTTAGCTTGCTTTGTTGCTGTGGTAAATGCCATGGCCAAAAACAATCAGGGGAATAAAAGACTTATTTCATCTTACAACCCCCAGGTTACAGCCCCTCACTGTAAGCACTTGGAGAGATAAATGGAGGTAAAGGTCATGAAGGAACACTTCTTCTCCTCCTCTTCCTTTTCCTCCTCCTCCCTCTTCTTCCCTTTCTTCTCCTCCCCCACCTTCCTCTTTCTCCTTCTCCTTCTTGTTTTTTTTTTTTTTTTTTTTTTTTTTGGTTTTTTGGATTTGTTTTTTTCGAGACAGGGTTTCTCTGTATAGCCCTGGCTGTCCTGGAACTCACTCTGTAGACCAGGCTGGCCTCGAACTCAGAAATCCGCCTGCCTCTGCCTCCCAGAGTGCTGGGATTACAGGCGTGTGCCACCACCACACAGCTCCTTCTTGTTATTGTTTATTGAGACAAGGTTTTCTGTGTAGCCCTGGCTGTCCTTTGACTTGCTCTAGAGACCAAGCTGGCCTTGAACTCAAAGATCTACGTGCCTCTGCTTCCCCAGTGCTGGGACTAAAGCCATGTGCCACCACACTTGGCTGAGGGATACTTCTTACAAGTTCCAGACTGGCCTCAGATTTGCAATCCTGCTTCAGCCTCCGTGGAGTGGAGCTGGAGCTGGAGATGTATCACCCATCTGGTTAGGAATCTGTCTCGTTTACATTTGGTGTTTATCCCATGCATGTCTGCATGCTAGGGTGTGTATGGAGGTCAGAGGACAATCTTTGGGAATCAATGCTCTCTTTCCACCATGTGGGTCCCAAGTATCAAATCAGCTCCTCAGGCTTAACAGCAGGTATCTGTTTACTGGCTGAGCCATCTTGTCTTCCCTTCTGACTCCCTGGCTCTTCTGCCTCTTCTTTCTCCCTTTCTGTCTCCCTTTCCTCAGAATTATATACAATAACACATGTGTAATATGTATATGTATGTATGTATGTATGTATATACATCTTAAGATACACACACAAAACATGTTTTGGGGTTTTGTTTTTCTTTTTTATTTATTTATATATTTATTTATTTATTTATCTATCTATCTATCTACACTGTCACTATCTTCAGACACACCAGAAGAGGGCATCAGATCCCATTACAGATGGTTGTGAGTTACCATGTGGTTTCTGAGAATTGAACTCAGGACCTCTGGAAGAGCAGTCAGTGCTCTTAACCACTGAACCATCTCTCCAGCCCTCTGGGAACTCACTGTGTAGAACAGGCTGGTCTCGAACTCACAGAAATCTGTATGCTTCAATCTCTCTCTTTTTTTTTTTAAAGATTTATTTACTTTTATTTATATGAATACACTGTGGCTCTCTTCAGACACACCAGAAGAGGGTGTCAGGTGCCGGGCGTTGGTGGCGCACGCCTGTAATCCCAGCACTCTGGGAGGCAGAGGCAGGCAGATTTCTGAGTTCAAGGCCAGCCTCGTCTACAGAGTGAGTTCCAGGACAGCCAGGGCTACACAGAGAAACCCCGTCTCGAAAAAACCAAATCCAAAAAACCAAAAAAAAAAAAAAAAAAAAAAAGAGGGTGTCAGACCTCATAACAGATGGTTGTGAGCCACCATGTGGTTGCTGGGATTTGAACTCAGGACCTTTGGAAGAGCAGTCAGTGCTCTTAACCACTGAGCCATCTCTCCAGCCCCTGCTTCAGTCTCTTAATTAAAGGTGTATGCCACTTCCCACCCCGCACCTGGGTCTTGCTATATTATGCAGACTGGAGCTTAAGTTCCTGGACTCAAGTGTTCCTCGGACTTCAGCTTCTCAGGTGGCTGGGACAAACAGGTACAAACTGTGCCTTGCTTGACAGTTTGTGTAAGTGTGTTTGAGTGGAACCTAAGATCTTGTGCATGCTAGTCAAGCAGTCTATACTGAGCTATGATTCACCCCTCATACAATACTTTGAATGACAAACTAAGATCCAAAGTGAGTTATGGCCAGGCATGTTGGCACAGGCATTCACTCCAGCACTCAGGAGGCAGAGGCAAGATGGAGCGATGTGAATTCAAGACCAGCCTGCTCTACAAAACGTCCAGGAACTTGCTTTGTAGACCAGGCTGGCCTCAAACTTAGTGATTTGTCATTCTCTGCCTCCTGAGTGCTGGGCCACCATGCCTGGCTGAGGGGAAAAAAAAATTTTTTTTAAGTTCCAAACCCTTGCAACCACAGTCCACAGGTAGTGGTTTGCAGATCTCCATGGCTACAGATGCAACACGTGTAGCAACGAAAGACCCGTCTCTGGTATTTTATCGGTTTTAAAATGTTCCATCAGTAAAAATGTACTTTTCCTGTGTGTAAGCATGCCTGTGGTTTGAGGTGGTTTGAGACAGGATCTTGCTATGTAGCTCACCCTGACCTTGAATCTGTGATCCTCCTGTCTCAGCCTCTCTGATGCCTTGATGACAGGATGGCTCAAATATACTGCTTTCATGAAAGGTTAAAACATCTCTACAAAGGATAATTGCAAGGGACTGGGGCTGCAGCTCAGCAGGGGAAACTGCTGAGCAAGCACAGAAACCGAGTTCTGCCCCAGGTCCCAGCTGGAGGCAGAGGCTGGCTTCTGGTAACCGGGCTGCTGTGGGGAGGGTGCGGGGAAGCGAGCCAAGGGTTCCCTGACTGAGCTGCAGGCTGTGCTGTGAGAGAACTCTTCTGGAAGGGAAATGTGAATAGAGGTGCTTGCGGCCAGGTTGTGTGACAACCTGGATCCCACACTCACGCCCCGAATTGTGAAAATAAAGAACCGCTGGAAGCTGCCCTCTGACCTCCTCATGTGCACGGAAGCACATGCACATGTGAGACCTAAAGAAATAAATGTAATCTAAAATATAAGATAGACGAGCCAACAGTGAATTTCACTAGGGTTGTTTGTAGGATCCTGGGTAAGACTTCTATAAAAACAAAAACCGGGCTGAAAGATTTCCTGGCAGAAAAAAAAAATGACAAAGAGAAAAATATCTGACGTTTCAAATGTAAGACTATGAGCCTTTTGTTTTTCTCCTCTGAGTAAGAGTTTCTCTGTGTAGCCCTGGCTGTCCTGGAACTTGCTCTGTGGACCACAGATCTGCCTGCCTCTGCCTCCGGAGTGCCAGGACTGATGTTAATGGCATGCGCCACCACCACATGACCCTTTTCTTTCCTGGACATGTCTGTGCTCTAAGTGTGTGCCTGGTGGCTGTGCAGTTCACAAGGGAGATCACCGAGGACTGGAGCTCCTACAGACGATTGCTAGCCACCAAGCCGGTGCTGGACTTAGGGCTGGCTCCTCTCTGTGGGAGCTAAGCCGTCTCCATCACTAACTAGCTCCTTGAATGTTTCTGATTCCATTTTTGTGTGGGTGTGCACATGTGCAGGTGCAGGAGGCAACCAATCCTGTGGATGCAGGAGTCAGTTCCTTCTTTCTCCCATGTGGGTCCTGGAGAGGCCCCCACACATCATACACAATAACAGTGACAGCAAGACAGTAATATAGCAATAAAGGAATAGAATAGTGAGGAGTGAAGATGAGCAAGAGGCAGAGTCACAACTGAGTCTTCTCAGCCTTTATTACCACACAATGTCAGCTACACCACCATTAGAAACCTTGTATATTAATGGCAAAACAACGCAATTTAAAACATGAAGAAAAACAAATAAATAATGGAATAAAAAAATACTTTTCTAAAAAAAAAAAAGAAAAGAAAAACAATTATCAGAGTTAGTTTTTTGACTTGTTCCTCTGAAAAGCTAATTTATTCCGGTTCCCTGTTTTTGAGCAGAGGGGGGACTTGAACAAATCTCCGTATTATCCTGGGTCTATCATTGGAAAAGTGTGTCAAGAAGATGAACAATCGGGTTTAATAAGGACCCTTAACAACATATGAACTCAGATGCGAAGGACAAGAACCTCTGAGTCCCAGGCTAGCTAGTTTATGTAGTGAGTTCCAGGGGGGTCAGGGCTACATGGTAAAACCCTGTTGCAAAAAATTAAGAAAGAAAGGAAGGAAGGAAGGAAGGAAGGAAGGAAGGAAGGAGAGAGAGAGAGAGAGAGAGAGAGAGAAAGAAAGAAAGAAAGAAAGAAAGAGAAAGAAAGAAAGGCAAAAGAAAAGAAATTACCAAGTGAAGGAAACAGTTCAAAGGAAGCAACTGTCACCATCCGTCTTCTGGACGGAAGTGGGCCTGGCTGGCAGCAGCACCTGGCACACTTATGAGATCTCTCACCTCCCAGGTGAGGACAGGCCTCAAAGGTGGACAGACTTTCTTCATCACATCAGCCTTTTGGGGTCTATTTTTTCCAGGTGAACCAGAGGTTTGAGCTGCTCTGCAAAGTTCCTCATGTCATCAGAGACCATGTCCTGCCCAGCCGGGGCGACAACACTTAATTCCACAAGATAGGAGAGCGACAGGGCCTCAGTGCTGTCCGTGTTCCCTGGGACCAGGATTCGGAAAATCTTGTACACCACAATCTTCATGATGCCCTTCCGGAACAAGTGCCCTTTGGCGACAAACTCATGGTCCATGCGGAAGCCCATTTCCATCAGGAAGTCCGTGAGGTTCTCAGATGTGGCGATGTCCACGCAGTTGCGCACCAGGGCGTGGCGGTTCTTGTCTCCCATTTCGGGCTGTCCCAGGTACCGCAGATGCCAGGGTGCCCCTGCCCTGTCCATGGAGCGCCTGGCCCTTAGGACAAATGGGCTGGCCTGCTGGCCCTTCAGCAGGAAGACCATCTCATGGTCGAGGAAGGTCTCAGGCTCCATGTTGTCGCACAAACCCCGGAGGCGGTGGGTGAGACTCTCCAAACTGTGGTCCAGAACACTTCCTGCAGAGGCGACAGCAGTGAGTCCAGGCTCTCATTTCATTTACGGTCATGAAAGAAGCAAAAGATACACATGCCAAATAAACAGTTTTATGCAATGTTGCACGAGAACAATCCATGAGATTCTATTTATTTTTCTATTCAAAACATTTTATATTTAGTCATTCATGTCTTGGCAAACAATGGCGCCTAAATGTGGGGAAAGAAACCTCCTAGGACTGATTATCTGTGGAGATTGAACTCAAGTCGTCAGGCTTAGCAGCAAACGTCTGGTGGTGGTTTTCATGAGCGTGGCCCCACAGGCTCCTGCATTTGAATGTCTAGTCTCTGAATATCTGGTATTGTTTAGGGAAGGATTAGGAGGAATGTCCTGGTTGGAGGACGTGTAGCAATGGAAGTTTTCAAAAGCCTGCCCCATCTTTCCCCATCAGAGGTTCAGGCTGTCTCTCTCAGCTACTGCTCCAGCCCCTGCCTGCCTTAATGGGATTAAAGGGGTGTACCACCGTGCCCAGCTTCTCGTTCTGAAGTATAATTATATGAAAGGGAAAATCTGAATTTGTTCCACAAATGAAAGAATTTCACGGGCTGGAAATAAATAATTGTAGCTGGGTGTAGATCTGTGGGAGACCATGTGTTCCAGATGCAAGGCCGTGGGTTTGATCAGGTCACCAAGACGACCAAGGCTGAGAGATGGAGCTTAGTGGGCGAGGACTGATGCCCAA
Source organism: Apodemus sylvaticus (assembly GCF_947179515.1). NCBI lineage: Eukaryota > Metazoa > Chordata > Mammalia > Rodentia > Muridae > Apodemus > Apodemus sylvaticus. The sequence goes on from NC_067474.1 coordinate 146,010,964, forward strand.
GGCTCAGGGTTCAATTCCTAGCACTATAAAATAATAAGATTAAACAACAATAAAGATTAAATAAGGTTAAACAGTTATTCTACTGGCAGGCACGAAGGCACTCGGAGTCTGAGGCAGTAGAGACGAAGGCACTCGGAGTCTGAGGCAGTAGAATCGCTACGAGTCTCAGGCTGGGAAAATGGCTCAGAGATAACGAGTTTGTACTGCCCTTGCAGAGGCCAAGTTTGTACTGCTCTTGCAGAGGCCAGAGTTCAGTCCGACCCACATCAAGAAGCTCCGGACTGCCTGTAACTCCAGCTCCAAGGATCCCAACACCTCCATCTCTCCAAACACATACAAACAGAATTTAAAATGGTATTTTAAAATCTTAAAAAAAAAAAAAAAAGGACTGAAGCTCCAAAAATAAACAAAAAGACACAAGCCAACTGCTCAAGGCCAAAACTAAACATTTAGTCAAGAACATTTAAGAGGGCCAATGAGATGGCTCAGTGGGCACAGGTGCTTGCTGCCAAGCCTGATGACCTGAGTTCAATCCTCAGCACCCACATAATGAAGGACAGAACCACCACATGTCCCCTGACCTATCGCAGCCATTTTCAATGTAACCAAAAACTAGAAGGAGCCGGACAGTGGTGGCACACGCCTGTAGTCCCAGCACTCTGAGAGGCAGAGGCAGGCGGATTTCTGAGTTCAAGGCCAGCCTGGTCTAAAGAGTGAGTTCCAGGACAGCCAGGGCCATACAGAGAAACCCTGTCTCGAAAAAATCAAATCCAAAAAAAAAAAAAACCCTAGAAGTAGACCAGATGCCCAGCCCAACTGTGCTAGGGCAGGTAAGGGCGCTGTGATGTGCTCATAAATACATTTAAATTGGTGGCCATTGAACAACAAAAAGCTGAGACACATACTGAAATGAACGAACTGTGAATTAACAATGCTAACTCAAGCTGGGTGGTGGTGGCGCACGCCTGTAATCCCAGCACTTGGGAGGCAGAGGCAGTCGGATTTCTGAGTCCGAGGCCAGCCTGGTCTACAGAGTGAGTTCCAGGACAGCCAGGGCTATACAGAGAAACCCTGTCTCAAAAAAAAAACAAAAAACAAACAAACAAACAAAAAAACAACAAACAAACAAACAAACAAAAAACAGTTGTGAGCCACCATGTGGGTGCTAGGAACTGAACCAAGGACCTCTGTAAGAGCAGCCAGTGCCTTTAACCACTGGGCCATCACCTTAGCCCAAGTTTTAATTTTTCAAGTTGAAAGAAAATAAATGAAAACCATGTGGTGGTGGCTTGTGCCTTTAATCCCAGCACTTGGGAGACAGAACAGGTGGATCTCTGAATTCTGAGCTCCAGGCCAGCCTGGTCTACAGAGCAAGTTCTACGACAGTGAGAACTACACAGAGAAAACCCTTTCTAGAGAAACAAAATTAAGGCGGGCGTGATGGTGCACGCCTATAATCCCAGCACTTGGGAGGTAGAGGCAGGAGGATTTCTGAGTTCGAGGCCAGCCTGGTCTACAGAGTGAGTTCCAGGACAGACAGGGCTACCAGAGAAATCCTGTCTCGAAAAACCAAAAAATAAAAAAACAAGAGAGAGAGAAAAGAAAAATAAAGAAAACCGACAAAGGTAGCAAATACCTGTAATCCCAGACACTTGAGGCCAGACTGGTCTACAGGGTGAGTTTCTGGCCACTGAGCCACTTGGCCACTGACCCATCTTCCCACCCAGCCTCTTTTAAACACAGTTACTTACTGAGTGACAGGAACCGGGCAGTTGCCGTTGTTTAAGTCATCTCGACTTGCTCTAACCAGAAAAAAACGGAAAGCTTGGCCATGCAAGGCTGACTCACCCTGCAGAAGGTACTCCATCATGTTAATGGTGCCTCCAGTGACCGGCATCATGCTGACTGGAGGTGCCTCCATGATGCCTCTAATTAGGTTCAAGACGACAGAACTGCAAACGATCTTCCAACCGGGTGAGCACAGTATACACCTGGAAAAGTCACACTGTTTGCTGTGGCAGTGGCCTCGAAACTAAAGCTCATTCCTTCATAACTTTGAACATCTGCTTATTCAACCGGTTCCAAGAACGGGTAACTCAAAAATAAGAGAGTTCTAGCCCCGGTGATACGGAATATCCATCTAGTCCTATTCTCAAATTCTGAACCTTATAAACGTTTTTCTATGTAATATTGAGGCAGCTATGCAATCTCTTGTTCTGAAACCTACTTTCTCTTTTAAAATAAGACCAAGGGGCCAGGCGGTGGTGGCGCACGCCTGTAATCCCAGCACTCTGGGAGGCAGAGGCAGGCGGATTTCTGAGTTCGAGGCCAGCCTGGTCTACAGAGTGAGCTCCAGGACAGCCAGGGCTATACAGAGAAACCCTGTCTCGAAAAAACCAAATCAAAAAAAAAAAAAAAAAAAAAAGACCAAGGGTATTTAACCACACAGCCCTAGTCTCCCCCACCCCACTACCTGGCTCAAATGAAACCAACATACATAGTCCAAAAAAGGTGACGTCACCTTGGGCTACACAGAGAGGCCTGCTTTCCAAAAGTAAAGAAGGGGGAACATCTGTAATCTCAACACTCGGGGGCGGAGTTAGGAAGACAGCTGCAGCTTCGGGCTAGACTAGCAAATCCCGGCCAACTAGGGCATCACAGTGAGACTGTCTCAAAAACAAAACAAAAGTTCCGAGGGAGACCTAAGGACCTCGCCTACCCTTCCTTCTATGCAGAGACCATGGAGACCCAGAGAGAAGCCCCAGGGCACATGCAGAAATCTGACTAGAACTGGTTCTGCCTTTTTGAACCAGTTTGCAAACGAGCCAGGCGGGAAACATTAAGTTAAAGTGACTGCACCGGTCCTCCCCCGCGGAGATCCGGGACACGTGTGCACTTACACTAGCAACACGTCTCCGTTCGCGCTACAGATCCCTGCAAAGCTGGATTTAAATCCACGCGTGCACACCGCAATGCGCACCCCCAAATCCCGTCAGCACAGACCCAGAGAAAGCGCCAGACAGTCCCTTCAGCACTTCCGGTAGGAAGCTGGTGGACAGGAAACTTTGCTTACAGCCCCGAAAAGTAAGGGTGCCGAGAGGGCAAGGAACGCGCCCGCCTTCTGGCACGGGTGTGCAAGAGCGCACGCGCAAGGTGCGGGGCTGCCGTTGCGTTGGGGTCCCAGTCTAGAGTGGTACCCTGGAAGGTGACTCTAAGCCTTCACGTCATAGTACAGCTCTAGAATACGGTATTTTGATTTGTTTTTTATCTTTTGTGTTTTTCAGCTTCGACGACCTGGATGTTTGATCAGATCTCTTAAAACTAATTGGATACTATATTTAAATTTTGAACTCAACCACTGGGGGGAGCGAGGAGGGAAAGAGTCTCACGGAAAAAGATGCGAGGCGCAGGGGTGGTGGGGCTGGCAGTGAGCGAGATGTAAAGTGAATAAGTTAAAAATTATTAAATTTTAAAAAAGAAGGCGGATATGTTGTAAATCAGAAACGCTAAGCACAGCGTTGTGTACTTATAGTCCTCAGCGGGAACAATATTTTGTGTGCTTTCAAGTGTCTGGAGAAACAGCTCCGTGCTGGAGCTTGACTGATGTGTACAAGGCCATAAGTTTGATACAAAACAACAGCAAACTTGTTCAATTTACTGTGCTTAGCAGGCACGGTTCAAATTTGGGGTGTGGTAAGGATCTCTCCAGTAGAGCGGTTCAACGCTTAAACAATATTGTGAGATTTTTGAAACAATTAATTAATTAATTAGGTCTAGAGAGATGGCTGAGCCCTTAAGAGCCCCTTGCTGCTCTTTCGGAGGTCCCCAGCTCCCACGTGGTGGCTACCAACCGTTTATAATTCCCCTTCCAGGGGATCTGTTACCTCTTCTGATCACATCGGTCGCTGCATCCCTGTGGCAGACATATGTACACGCTTGCAAAACACTCATAACACAAAATATAAATAAATAAATAGGGGCTGGGAAGATGGCTGAGCAGTTAGGAGCACTTGCTGTTATTCAGAGGACCTGGGTTCAGACCCTAACACCCATATCAGGTGACTCACAACCACCTGTAACTCTAATTCCAAGGGATCTGGGATCCATGAGCACCTATACATGTCATACGTGGTGCACATACATTTTGGCACACATATGCATTAAATAAATAAATATTTTAAATTCAGAGATATTGAACTCTGTACACATGTCAAACACATAAGGGGCAGAGTAGGGTGAGGCATCCTTAATCCTCCAGAACCCCTCCCTCCTTAACATTTCCCCAAAGATCATCTACCTCAGGCAAGGGCCTCTGGTTCCCAGTCAGTCTGAGAGACTTGTATCACTTCAGGGCTCCACCCTGCTGTCACATAAAATCCACTTACTTTTCGGCCATTTTGCTCTTCTTTCTGCCACCCCTTCCTGTGGCCTTGACAGTTTGCCCTCCGATAAATCTTTCTTTCTACTCATGAAATGGTCTAGTTTTGTATTTATCTACACTGTCACTTATGACATTCAGACAACTTCAAGAAGTTGAATATTTTAAAATATTTATTTATTTATTTATTTAATGTGACCACCCTGTAGCTGTCTTCAGACACACCAGAAGAGGGCATCAGGCATCAGATCTCATTACAGATCGTTGTGAACCGCCATGTGGTTGCTGGGATTTGAACTCTGGAAGAGCAGTCAGTGCTCTTAACCGCTGAGCCATGTCTCGAGCCCAAAGTTGAGTATTTAAGATTAAGAGAAATGTAGTGCTATATGGCTCAGTGGTACAAGGCTTCAGGCCTGAGGTGTGGTCCCCAGTGCTGTAAATAACACGACCAACATCTGCAATGCAATGTTTTAAAAGGTTAATGAAAAAAATTGTGAGATACGTGGACTCATAATGTAGCCCAGGCTTTCCTGGAACTCAGGACTCCGGACAAGTGTGAGTGTGAGCCACCCACCACCCTATTTGTTTAGCTGATGATGTTAAGTAACATGGAGAGTCAGACCTGGTGGTGCATGGGAGGCAGAGGCAGACAGATTTCTCCGAGGTCCAGGCTAGCATGGCTGCATTAGTGAGTTCCAGGCCAGCCAGGGCTATACAAAGAGACTCTGTTTCAAAATACACACAGATACACATAGACACACACATATAGACACACACGCCACATGGGGAGAGAGTGTGTGCGCTATTAACCTATGTGCTACATGCAACACTACAGACTAGACAAGCAAGACTGCTGGGACATACTGACACGTCTTATATGGAGTAACTAGCTACTAGGACATTTTGGTTGGATTTGAGGCCTGGACCCCAGGAGGAATTCCCATCTGGTACTGTAAGCCTAGTCAAAAGCCCATGGCTTGTGAGGTCACCGGTACTAGTAGATGACACTGCTGTCGTTTCACTGAGGAATGTGAGGTGCCAGTCAGATTGCCTTCCTTGTGGCTACCTTTATAGGTAGAGGTTGATACTGCTCTCAGCTTTCTCCAGAGAAGCATCTTTCTGCAATGGCCAGGGGTCACTGGGGAGACTCCTAACTAGTTGGTCAGAGCGATGAGAGTGAGAGACCTCTGGATGCTCAGCCATGAATAAGAGAGACTCCATCACCCTCCACAGCTCAGAGCATCACAGAAGAGGAGGCCTGAGGAAAGGGTAGAGCTGCTGCCAGACAAAAACTGACTTCCGGGCACTGTGTGGTCATGGCCGGTTTGAACTCACAGGGTTGTGCTTACCTATACTAGATCTGCTTAAGATTGGGCCCATCCTGTCAGAGAGGAGGGAGAGGCTGGGGAGGCCCCACCCCTCCCTGAAGACTTTCAGCAATTAAAATTTAATAGGCGAAGGAGAGACATTTTCTTTAGTGCTTCGAGCTACTGATAAAGCACCCATGCTCCTGTAAGCAAGCCCAATGAAACTCACTGGGAAAATCAAAATGGAAGTAGAAAGGGGGGACCAGTCAGGAAGGAGTGAGAGGAATCTGTGGGATTGGGAAGGGTCTAGAGAGATTAGTGGGGTATGTATGGATATGACCAATATGTATTCTGTATACGTATGAAAACGTCATATGAAACCTATGATTATGTGTAATTAATATATGCTAGTAAAAACAAAAGGAAACCATAAAAGGCTGGCGCTATGCCACCCTGGGTAAAACATGTCTGCCATCAAGCTTGATAACTTGCCTTGGCTATCAGGGACCCAAATGTTGGAATGAGAGAGTCCCAAGAGTTGTCTTCCAACCTCTGTATGATTGCCATGACACATGTGCACCCTCACACAAGAATAAACAAATAAATGGAATTCAAAAGGCATAATAAGCAGGTCATCATGGCACATGCTTTTAATTCCAGCACTCAGGAGACAAAGGCAGACTTAGCATGGGCTACATGGTAAGACTCTGTTCCTCACCAAAATTAAAGGTCATACATAATACAACGGTAGTGTAGGTTTGTGGGTACAATCCTTGCCTTGCATATGTGGAGTCCTCGGTTGAGTCCAGAGTGATGAATCTGTAATCTCAGGACCCAGGAGGTGGCGGCAATAAAATTAAGACTGCAGGTTAAATAATTTAAAAATGGGGGGAGGGGCTGGAGAGATGGCTCAGTGGTTAAGAGCACTGACTGTTCCTCCAAAGGTCCTGAATTCAAATCCCAGCAACCACATGGTGGCTCACAACCATCTGTAATGAGATCTGATTCCCTCTTCTGAGGTGTCTGAAGACAGCTACAGTGTAATCTCATATAATAAATAATTAAAAAAACAAAAAAAACTGCAGGTGAGTTTGAGGCTGTCTCAGGCATACAGAAGACGCTATTTCCTCGGGGACATATTTTGACATAATAGAGACTGAACCTAGGACATCATGCATTTGAGGCAAGTATTTTATCCCTAAACTATAGCCCTTTCCCTGAGACTCTGTCCTAAAGAAGAAGGAGGAAGAAGAGAAGACAGAATAGGTTTAATGACCAGCTAAAGAGGGAGGAGAGAGAAGACAAGAGTTAGAATTGTCTAGATTGTTGCCTTGGGTGACTGAGACTATAGTAGTACTTTTTTTTTCTCCTACAATATTGGGCAAATAAGTGCTCTGTGAGGTCTTGATTGGAGGAGGCCTGCTTCTCCTATCTAGATGCTAATTTCAGAACAGAATGTCCAGTGATTTATATAGGTCATTGAGACAACCAGATCTTTATTAAAGCTTAAATAAGGTGAAAATTTGAAAGAGGAACAACTGGGCTTGATGATGCACATTTGTAATCCTAGCACTAGAGAGGGGAGAGGAAGTGAGAGACAGAGAGACAGAGACAGAGAGACAGAGAGACAGAGAGAGACTTGCCCAGGGCCATACTGCTACTAAATGTCTGAGCTCATATTTCTTTTTCTTTTCTTTCTTTCTTTCTTTTTCTTTTTCTTTTTCTTTTCTTTCTTTTTTTTTTTTTTTTGTTGTTGTTTTTTGGATTTTGTTTTTTTTTTCGAGACAGGGTTTCTCTGTATAGCCCTGGCTGGCTGTCCTGGAACTCACTCTGTAGACCAGGCTGGCCTCGAACTCAGAAATCCGCCTGCCTCTGCCTCCCAGAATGCTGGGATTAAAGGTGTGCGCCAGCACCGCCCGGCTGAGCTCATATTTTAATTCAGTTCTTTGAGACATTAAGTCTGTTCTGATTTCTGTGAGAGCAAAATCAAGGTCGTTAACGCTGAGATGATCTGCCCACGGCCCTTTACCTCTCTGATCAAGTATCCCTAACCCTCCCAACCTGTGCCGCTCACTCCAGCCTTGCCGTGCTCCAGATCTAACTTCTGCACGGCTTCTGTCTTCTGCTGTTGTTCAACCTTCCAGAAACTTCTATCCTGCCACTGAACTGTGGGAGTCATTCTCTGGCTTTCTATCTCCCAGCAAATCTTTTTTTTAAAGCATGCATTTGTGTGTGTGTGTGTGTGTGGGGTGGGGGGGTTCATATGTACGTGTGGAGACCAGAGGTCAACTGTAACTACTGCTGCTCAACTACTGCCTTTCACCTCATTCTTTCTTTTAAAATCTATTTATTTATTTATTCATTTATTTATTTATTGGCCTTTTGGATTTGGTTTTTTAGAGACAGGGTTTCTCTGTGTAGCCCTGGTTGTCCTGGAACTCACTCTGTAGACCAGGCTGGCCTCAAACTCAAAAATCTGCCTGCCTCTGCCTCCCAGAGTGCTGGGATTACAGACGTGCGCCACCACCGCCCAGATTTTTTATTTATGTATTTTGAGACAGATCCTCTCATTTGTCCCAGAGCTTACCAAGTATACTAGACTGGCTGACTGTCAGCAAGGCCGGGCCATGATCCCGGCGTCCCCCGCACAGAGATGAAGACAAGCGCTACCGTGCTCCTCATATTCCTGTGGGTTCCAGGGATCTCAGATCTTCGTGCCAGCAAATTGGACTTTACTACCTCCGAAGTCTCTCAGATCCTCCTGATTTTTATTACTTGTGCCTTCTCTGGCCACCTGTGTTCATTAGTAATCCAAGCCAGGTGTAGTGGAGTATACCTCCGATGCCAGCTACTTAGGAAGCTGAGGCAGGAGGATCACTAAACACCAGCAGCTAGTAACAACAATACTCCACTTCAAAACAAACCAGTAAGAAGCTGTCCAGATGGTAAAAGAGATAGCCTGACGGCCTGATTTTGAGCCCAGATCCCATGGTGGGAAGAGGCAATTAGGTCCCAAAAGTTGACCTGTGATGTATACACACACACATACACACACACACACATCATACACACACCAATAACAAATTAAATTAGATTAAAAAAATAAGATCACTGTTTGTGAGCGTGATGATGAATACCTATAATCCCCAAATTTGGGAGACAGGAGAATTACCAGTTCAAGGCCAGCCTGGCCACTTAAGGAGATCCTGCCTTAAATCAATAATGAGCTGGGTTGTATTTGGTGATAGAGGTGGTACCTAGCAGATTAAATACCACAGGCTAACAGTATGTAATGACACATGCCTTTGATCCCAGCAAGAGGTTCAGAAGTTCAAAGCCATCCTTGGCTACATATTGAGTTCAAAACCATCCTGAACTACAGAAGTCCTTGTCCACTCTCCCCTGCCCCACTAAAGACAACAAACAAACAAACAAGACTAAGCAAGAGAAACGCTTCTAGGTACACATGTTCTGAGTTCATTATAAGTGAAACCTAGCAAACACGGGTTCAAACATGCTAGCATTGAGAAAAGGAGTTGAACCTTATAGAGTTGTCTTCCTCAAAGATGCGCAGCCTCTGTGGCCCTGCACCTTTGAATTGGCTTTGTTTGCCTCCTATTATGATAACTGCAGCTTGCTTTTTAATAGTAATCACCAACAGGAAACACCCGTGGACAAAAAGTAATATAGTCTTTGGTCTTGAGAGCTTGGTTTGGGAGGACAGAGGAAAACACAGGAGGTCATTTAGTGTTTAATGCTCCTCCCTGGGTGCTGACTCTAGAGTTTATCTTCAGGCACCACCCCCTGGGTGACAAACAGCAGAAACCATTTAATCTGGGGTGGGGGTTACTTAGAAACTCTGCTGCCTGAGGGTACTTGCCTTGTTTACCTGTTTCCTTCCATCCAGCCAACTCACCCCAGCTGCAGGTTGACCAGGGGTTAAGGTGCCTGGAGGGGTAACTATAATAGTTAATGTATTACACACGTCCATAAAAGATTAAAGATCAGCTCTTGCTTTAGCTGAACTGGAACTGTCTGTTTGGGTCTGTTTCCCCCACCACCTTGCTGTCTGGGGAAGGCAGCTTTGTTTTCTGTCTGAAGATAATTAACCCACTGGGGCTCAGATTTCCTGGACGGAGGCTCTTAGAGACAGCTTCCTTTAGTGAGCGCTTGTTGGGGGCCAGGCCCCCAGGTAAACACTTTCTGCAAATCTCTCTTCCTCCCTTACTCCATTTACCGGCCCTGAGTGGCAGATGGAGGCCTCACGGTTTGCTGGTTGCCAGACCGCTCTGCCATGAGCTCTGCTCTGGGTTTCTGGTCCTTTAACATCTCTTTATCTTTAACCCCTTCCTTGAGCCAAGGGTTCATATACCATTATGGATGTCATCTATACAATGCTGATGTATATCTGCCTCTGTACAATGCAGAAGAGATACGGGCTTCAAAGAAGACTTTGTAAAGAAGCAAGGAGCACAGGTCACGAACCCAAGGCTGGCTAACCGCTCATGCACGAGGCTCTGGGTTCTATCCTGTACCACAGTTGTTTATTGCCTGCTGTGCAAGTACAAGGGGGCTGGAGAGATGGCTCAGTGGTTAAGAGCACTGACTGCTGTTCCAAAGGTCCTGAGTTCAATTCCCAGCAACCACATGGTGGCTCACAACCATCTATAATGAGATCTGACACCCTCTTCTGGTGTGTCTGAAGGCAGCTATAGTACACTTATGTATAATAATAAATAAATCTTTTTTTTAAAAAAGTGCAGGTTAGCCCGGCGGTGGTGGTGCACGCCTGTAATCCCAGCACTCTGGGAGGCAGAGGCAGGCGGATTTATGAGTTCGAGGCCAGCCTGGTCTACAGAGTGAGTTCCAGGACAGCCAGGGCTACACAGAGAAACCCTATCTCGAAAAACAAAAACAAAAACAAACAAACAAAAAAACCACCACCACCAACAACAAAGGAACTAAGTTCAGTTCTAAACACCCAAGTCAGATTGGGTCACAGTTACCTAAAATGCAGCTTTGTGGGGAGTGAGCTTTGGGCCTCCTTGAGCAGTGTGATCTTGTGTATGAGTACACACACACACACACACACACATACACACACACATACACGCACACACACAAACACACACACACACTTAAAAATAATCTTTTTTTATGAAAAATTTAAGGCTTAGACTGGAGATCTATATAGCTCAATCAATAGAATACAAGAGCTTGTAAATAAAATTAGGCATGGTGGCAAACAACTACAATGTTACAATCAGGAGGTAGATGGTGGAAGATCTGAAGTTCAAGATAAAAAAGGGGAAGGAGGGCTGGAGAGAAGGCTCAGTGGTTAAGAGCACTGACTGCTCTTCCAGAGGTCCTGAGTTCAAAGTCCAGCAACCACATGGTGGCTCACAACCATCAGGAACAAGATCTGATGCCCTCTTCTGGAGTGTCTGAAAACAGCTACAGTGTACTTACATATAATAAATAAACAAATCTTTAAAAAAATAAATAAAGGCAGGCAGAGGCAACCTGATTACCAATCAAAGTTCTAGGACAAACAAACTCAGTCTCAACAAACAAACGAAAAGAAGTTCATCACCAGCTGCATACCAAGTATAAGGAGACTCTGTTTTAAAAATTAAATAAGGACCTTGAGCAATAGCTCAGGGTTAAGAGCATTTGTTGCAGGAAGGAGTAATGGATGGTTCAGCAGTTAAGAGCACTGACTGTTCTTCCAGGGGTCCTGAGTTCAATTCCTAGCAACCACATGGTGGCTCACAGTCATCTGTAATGAGATCCTATGCCTTCTTCTGGTGTGTCTGAAGACAGCTACAGTGTACTCATATACATAAAATAAAAAAAATATTTCTTTAAAAAAAAAAAAAAGCACTGTTGCTCCTGCAGAGGACCAGGTTCAGTTCCCAGCACCCACAAGATGGCTCATAACCATTAGTAACTCCAGTTCCAGGAGATCCACTGTTCTTTTCTGAACTACATAAGCCTCAAGCACTTGAGTGGTGCACATACACATGCAGGCAAAAACTCATACACATGAAATAAAATAAAAAAGAGGCAAAGGCCTACCTGAGTACTGACATGGTGAGCTCAAGGCAAACCTAGAGAACTTAATTCAGTCTTTTATGAAAAGGGGGAAGAGATAAAAATACAAGGGTTGGAGAGATTGCTTAGAGGGCAAAACAGTTGCTATACAAGTCTGAGGACTTGAGTTCAACCTAACTTGGCATAGTTTGTAGGAGCTTGTAACCCCAGTGCTTGGGGGTAGAGACAGGTGTCTAACTTAGTTCCAGTTTCACTGACAGATCTTGTCAGAGGACAGAGAGTGGTAGAGCAAGGTCCTTGCCATGGTTCTCTGGTGTCTGCTAGCCCATAGGCACACACACATACACACACTACACACACCACTCACACTACACATACACACATCATATATACATACCCACCCCATACATACATACCCACTCCCCACACCACCCACAAACCCATACCCACACACACACAAACAAACACATATTACACACATACTCCATACATGTACACATACCCCACACACACTATGCACAGAAACTCAGACACACAACCCACACACACACCACATACAATCGCTTTTTTAAAAGCTTTGTTTTTATTTTGCAGCTATGTGTCTGAGGATATCTGCATGTGTGAGTGCAGGTGCTCATGGAGTCTAAAAGTAGCCTTAGGATTCCATGGAGCTGGAGTTACAGAAGGTTGTAAACCCTCTGATGTATGCTAGGAACAGAACTTGGATCTTGGCTTTTTGTTTTTGTTTTTTTTTTTTTTTGTTTTGTTTTGTTTTTTCAAGACAGGGTTTCTCTGTATAGCCCTGGCTGTCCTAGAACTCACTCTGTAGACAAGGCTGGCTTCGAACTCAGAAATCCACCTGCCTCTGCCTCCCAAGTACGGGAATTAAATGCATGTACAACCACTGCCTGGCCAGAACTTGGATCTTTAGGAAGAACATAAAGCCCCCTTAACCTCTGAGCCATTTCTCCAGACCCTTAACCTAATTTTTAAGAAAGAAAGACAAAGAAAAGAAAGAAAAGAAATAGAAAGGAAGAAAGAAAGGAAGGAGGGAGGGAGGGACAGAGGGAGAGATGGAGGGAGAGAGACCTGCCTTAACACTATGGTACCAGTCAGCATGAGTGAAACCCTAGGTTCAAACCCCAGCTCTGGACAAACAAGCAAAGGCTCCTACTAGGAAGCAAGGAGAGAAAGGAGGGAGTGCTCCGAGACTCCACACTGCTACAGACATCTAGGAGGACCCCCACAGAGCCAAAGTTGTCAGTAGAGAGGAGACCGAGCCAGGTGGGGGCTGATGGCACCTCCACCTGTTCATCCTTGGTGCATGGGGTCTATCAGGCGTTAGCTACACTAAGAAACCACACAAAGGCCCACATTGGCAACTGCAGATGCAAAAATGGTTGAAGACTCAGGTCTCAGTTTCCACTGTGGAGGGAAGATTGAGAACCCAGAGTAAATGTCATAACGCACGCATGCGCAGATGCCTCAGCTGCCCCACAGGCTTGCAAGCCTCATAGAACTGCAAAGGCAAGATGCAAATACTCAGAGCTGAGACACCAGCTCCACCTCCTACAGCCTGGCAACGGTCTATGGCCTAGCAAAGATGAACGGGAAACCCCGTGAGAAACACCTAGCACAGTAGCATGTTCCCAGACTGCAGTGCCAGCAGACCCTTCAGACTCTACGCAAGGACAGGGAATCCAAGCCCCGCGGAGCGGAAGAGGCTTGCCCAGTGATGGACTCTGTAAAACAGCAAGCCCTCGGCAACACACAGACTTCTTCTTTCTGTTTTCTTCTCAGAATAATCTCTTTGTTTTCAGTTTTGGAGAGTTTTGGGAGAGAGGTTCACTTTGTAGCCCAGGTTGGCCTCCCAAATGCAAGGATTATCACCACCCTTGACTCCTATTTGTAATATATATATACACACACAAATATGTAAAATATTATAGATACTTAGTAAAATATATATGTAAAAATTATATAATGTAGTAAACATATATTTATTTATTATTTTAATTTTTCTTGAATTTTCAAGACAGGGTTTCTCTGTGTAGCTCTGGCTGTCTTAGAACTTACTATATAGACCAGGCTTGCCTCAAACCTGGAGGTCTTCCTGATTCTACCTCTTAAGTGCTGGGATTAAAGGCATGCCACATAGCCATCTTTTGTATTATATTATATATGTGTATATGTATGTGTATATATATATGTGCATAAATACTTTTTATTACACTTTATTGCATCTGTGTTGGGGAGGGTGTGCCACAGCACTCTTGGTCTGAGGACAACTTGCAAGAGTTGGTTCTCCCCTTCTAGCATGTGACTCCCAGGGATTAAACTCAGGTTGTCAGGTTAATGCAAACAAGACAAGAGCTTGCTATGTAGCCCAGGCTGGCCTAGAAGTCATGAATCCCAGGCTAGTATAATTTCTTTAGTCATGTAGACTTGGGTGGATTCCTGATCCTGCAATTACCTGTATGATTTTGGTTAGTGACATAACAACTCTAATCCCAATATTTTCATTTGTCAACTTAAAGAGCGACATCAATCTTATTGGGTTGCCATAAAGGTTGTATTATATGGTATACGGACTATGCAATAATTAAAATGCATATCTAGTTCCCGTTTTACAGGTGAGGAACGAAGGCTTGTTACAGCTTCTCCTTTTAAGATTGTATTTCAAGGCAAAGAGAGAGTTTAAGAGGTTTGGAGAAACTTCTGCATGAAGACTGGGTGGGTTTGACTGAACCAATCTCCTGTTGCACGAGGATCCACCTTTTTGTCCTGGATATCTAAAAGACCAAGCAGCCAGAATCCCGCCTCGAATCCGTGGCCTAGTGGACAAACAGGTTGTGAAACTCCCTCGCAATGACTCAGGCCAGACCTGCTCTGCTAGTCGCAGCCAGCAGGCTGAGGCTGTTTGGCTGCCTGCTGAAAGAACATTGTGGCTAACAAACACACTGCCTGTCAAAGCGCTGTCCGGGTGCCAAGCACAGACTGTGAACTCTGGTCACTGGGGCGTCATGAATGACTGAACTGGGGTACCGAAGTGGTATGTGACTCCTGCTTGTTATTCTGGTCTAACGATGGTCCAGAGTTAATGTCAGGATAAAGGAAGCTTGGCCTGGTCTTTGAGGCCCTGGGAACCATCTTTACCCCCTTTAAACATGAACTTCTTACTATAGAAAATGCTCACCCTGAAAAGTTGTCATTTATTGATAAAGAATGCAAAATTTCAGGCTGGAGAGATGGCTCAGCGGTTAAGAGCACTGACTACTCTTCCAAAGGTCCTGAGTTCAAATCCCAGCACCCACATGGTGGCTCACAACCATTCATAACTCTGACGCCCTCTTCTGAAGTGTCAGAAGACAGCTATGGTGTACTTACATATAATTAATAAATAAATCTTTTTAAAAAATGCAAAATTTCTAAAATGTAGAGCATCCTCTGTAAGTTAATGTTAGAATCCTATGCTAAAACCCATCTTCCCTGATTCTACTGGGAACTTGCACTGTTTGCAAGCTAGGGTTCGTATTATGGTAGAATGTTTCCACTCATCCAGAAATCATAGAAAAGCAATCCAAAGTGAGCCCAGACCCCACCCTAGGCCAGTTATATCACTCCAAACATTTTGGTCATTGGATTTAGTCTCTAGTATTGAAGTATTGCAACACTTGGAAGATGGGGGCAGGAAGGTGTTGGGCTTACTCAGCTATGTAGTGAGTTAGAGACTAACCTGGGCTACATGAGACCCTGTTTCAAAAGAACCAAAACGCCAGGTGGTGGTGGCACACGGCTTTAAGCCCAGCACTTGGGAGGCAGAGGCAGGCCGATTTCTGAGTTCAAGGCCAGCCTGGTCTACAGAGTGAGTTCCAGGACAGCCAGGGCTATACAGAGAAACCCTGTCTCAAAACAACAACAACAACAAGAACAAAAGAGCCTAAGCAAAAGAACCAAAACAACAACAACAACAAGTCCAAAACCTTTAGAAATTAGTATCTTACCATGTAGCCCAGGCTGGACTAGAATTCATCATCCTATGGTTTCAGGCTACTAATTCCTAAAACCTGGGAGGGCAGACTTGTGTCTTCATATCTGGTTGAGAAAGAAAGACTATTAATAAGGAGCTGTGGTAGCTGAAAAATGGTCTGCAAAGATATCCAAGTCAACATCTCTCATCACTTTGCAAATGAATTGAAGAGAGGGAGATAAGGTGACTAGGTGACAAGATCTATTTAGGATCACACCTGCGGTTATAAAAGAGAAATACCCTGGGCAGTGGTGGCTACTGCCTCAATCCCAATACTCAGGAGGCAGAAGTGGGCTGATCTTTCTGAGACCAAGGACAGCTCTACAGAGCAAGTTACAGTACAGCTAGAACTACACAGAGAAACCCTGCTCTGTGTGTGTGTGTATGTGTGTGTGTGTGTGTGTGTGTGTGAGAGAGAGAGAGAGAGAGAGAGAGAGAGAGAGAGAGGAAGGAGGCAAGCAGTGTGGTAGTTTAAGTGTGTCCTCAGAAGTGTGTATGTTGGAAACAATCCCCAGGGCAACACCAGTGAGCTGTGAAACTCCTGAAGAGATTGAGTCACGGTGCTCTGCACTCATGAGCAGACCCAGGAATGCCCTTGTTATAACAGGACTGGCTTCCTTCTAAACAACAGAATCACCCCCTCTTCTCTCTCCTTCCACCAAAGCCTGGTCTCTTTCTCATGCCTTCTGCCATGTTCTAATGGCTTTACCATCCTGAAATCCTCACCCATAAGAATGCAAAGACATCAGTTCTTACTAATTAGCCATGATGCAGTCTGAGCTGCCGTGATGACTCAAGCCTGTAATCTCACCATTTGAAGCGCTGGGATGTGATAATCAACATATGTTTCAGGCCAGCCTGGGCTACATAGTAAGTTCAGGCAAACCTGGGCTACAGAGTGACAGGTTCTACTGAACAGTTAAAGTAGATAAGTCAGGGTCAAGACTGTGTAAATCTAAACAGGTTGAAATTTGGGAGGTTGCCAAGAGTGATAACAGAGACAGATAATTTCAGTTGTTGGGAAGTGGAGGCAGGAGAATGAATTCAAAGCCATCCTAGAACTTCTCGCAAGTGCAAGGTTACCATAAACTACATAAAACCCTATCAATATTAATACTAATTCTAATACTAATACTAATACTAATACTTGAAGTAGAAACTTTAGAGTTCCTTGCAAAGCCAGTTGTGCTGGATGGTGTTTTGCTGGGGCAAACACATGAAGGAATGCTTCGCTGAAGGGGATATAGGTGAAAGGCTAAGGCAGACTTGTAAAGGAATGTTTCGCTGGAGCAGACACAGGAGAGAGGATGTTCTGCTAAAGCAAGTGTGAAAGGACACGTGATGAAGGATTCCTTGCTAATGACACGCATGTATTGGTCCGCCTTACATTGTGTGAGTTGAGCCCATTTTGTCAGGATTCCATAGAGAAAAACACATCAAAAACTTCTGGTGGTGTATTATAGTTTCTTGCTGCTTCCTTGGAGAAAGGCCAATTGGTGTAGTGATGTCAGTCAAGACAGACTTTATACATAGAGTTTTATTAAGACTTTAGAGTTGAGGCAAGACACACGGTGAGACAAGACCTCTATCATCTATCTATCTATCTATCTATCTATCTATCTATCTATCTATCTATCTGACTAACTATGAGCTGAGTCTGTCTCATGTAGCCCAGGCTGGCCTAGAACTCACTATGTAGCTAAGAATGACCATTAAACTTGTGATTTTCCTTCTTCCCTTTCTTCAGTGCTGGCTTCTGATCATGTGACACCGTTCCCACCTTTATGCTGTGGTAAACGTCACACCCAGGCCTCACACTGTTAGGCAAGCCCTCTAATAGCTAAGATGCACACAGCTTCTTTTTACCCCTGCTTTCATTTTACTTTCTTTTAAAAGATGAGTCTTACGCTGAGCTTAGACTTACCTGAAACTCACTATGTAGACCAGGTTGGCCTTGAGGTTTATGCAATCCTGCCCTCAGCATCCCGAGGCTGAGACAGACATGGGTCACTATGCCTTACTGCTTTCCCTGCAGATGCAAATAGAAATATTCACTTCCATTCAGATCCAATCCATGATGGTTTATATATGCTTGGTCTGAGGAGGAGAGGCACTATTATTAGAAGGTATGGCCCTGCTGGAGTGGATGTGGCCTTGTTGGAATGGGTGTGTCACTGTGGGTGTGGGCTTTAAGACCCTCATCCTAGCTGCCTAGAAGTCAGTCTTCTGCTAGCAGCCTTCAGATGAAGACATAGAACTCTCAGCTCTGTTTGCACCACGCCTGCCTGGATGCTGCCATGTTCCTGCCTTGATAATAATGGACTGAACCTCTGAACCTGTAAGGCAGCCCCAATTAAATGTTGTTCATACAAGAGTTGCCTTGGGCCGGGCAGTAGTGGCGCTCGTCTGTAATCCCAGCACTCAGAGGCAGAGGCAGGCAGATTTCTGAGTTCGAGGCCAGCCTGGTCTACAGAGTGAGTTCCAGGACAGCCAGGGCTATACAGAGAAACCCTGTCTCAAAAAAAATCAAATCCAAAACAAACAAACAAACAAAGAATTGCCTTGGTCATGGTGTCAGTTCACAGCAGTAAAAACTTAACTAAGACACAGTTTAAACTTGCCTTTCTTTTATCTTGCTTTCCTAGTACAAATCTTGTTTTGTTTCTTACTTGTTTCAACATATTGGGCCCGATTCTCATTGATTCGGTTTGCTGAACATGCCCTTTTTATACCAATCTCTGTGTTCTAATCAGCTAGAGCAGACTTCACTGTGTATCCATATCTGGAGATAAGGAGGTAGGGTCAGGCCTTCCAGAACTCGGGTTAGATAAGTGCATTTCCAGACAAAGTAGCCCCCAAGCTGTTTCCAAAAGATGAGGCAGAGGCTGGATAGGAAAATTCACACCCGGTTTCCAGGATATTTGAGATGCGGCTGACTCAGCCTGTCTCCACCGTGAGAGCTGCTTCTAGTTCGATATCCATTCTGCTCAGGATTTGCCTACACCTTGTTGGTTGTTAACTAATGTCTTTTTCCAGGCCTGCTTGAGTCCCTTCCTAGTTCAGTAGTACTTTGAGCCTGTTCACTTCTACCAAACAAAGAGTTTGGGCCCAATTTATCAACTTTTCCAAACAGATCTGTTTCTATAGTTACACACACACACACACACACACACACACACACACACACACATCCTGTGGTCTAACCCAGTGGTTCTGCCTCTCAGGATCTCTGCCTGTAAAGGCAAAGTCTACTTACTCATCTTCCAAGACCAGTTCACCCACACTTCTCCCCTTGAAGACTTCCTAATTGCGCCCCCCCCCCCAACTTACAACTAACCTCAGATTGCCGGCCTGAGGGCTCTGCCACCACCTCTTGTTTGTAAGATGGATTAGATTTTTACTGTCTTTTTCTCCTCTGTGAGATCCTCATGCTTTTGAAGGCAAGGACTATAAGTTATTTATTCTTCCTTCTCCATAACAGTCTATCACAATGATCCTGGGTCATTTAATTAGTCATGTGATACCGGAGAAAGGCATTCATATCTCTGAGGTTTGGCTTGTGTGTATGTGTGTGTGTGTGTGTCTGTGTGTGTCTTAGTTAGGGTTTTACTGCTGTGAACAGACACCATGACCAAAACAATTCACGTAGACAACAGCATTTGTTTGGGGGTGGTTCAGAGGTTCAGTCCATTATAAAGGCAGGAAGCATGGCAGCATCCAGGCAGGCATGGTGTAGGAGGAGCTAAGAGTTCTACATCTGGTTCTGAAGGTAGAGAGGGTAAGACTGGTAGCTAGGAGGAGGGTCTCAAAGCTTACCACCACAGTGACACACTTCCTCCAACAAGGCCACACCTACTCCAACAAGGCCACATCTTCTAATAGTGCCATTCACTTCTCTGAACCAAGAATATTCAAATCACCACAGGGGGTACTGGGAATTTAATTTGATGCAGGCTCTCATGGGTGCTGTGGTATCTATGCAAATACTCTATCCCTGAATGGAGCCCACAGTTAAGAGACTTTGACTTTTTAAAAGACTTTGAATTTTAAAAGATACTAGGATATTTTAAAGGGATTAAACTTTTAATATGTAAAGATTCTGGGACTTTTAAAGTTATTTAATTTTGGGGGTGGATAGTGATGTATTTGTGTGCCAAGTTGAAAAGGGATCAATTGTACTGGCTGGTTTTGTGTCAACCTGACACAGTCTGGAGTTGTCACAGAGAAAGGAGCTTCAGTTGGGGAAGTGCCTCCATGAGATCCAGCTGTAAGGCACTTTCTCAATTAGTGATCAAGTGGGGAAGGGCCCCTTGTGGTTGGTGCCATCCCTGGGCTGGTAGTCTTGGGTTCTATAAGAGAGCAGGCTGAGTAAGCCAGGGGAAGCAAGACAGTAAAGAAACATCCCTCCATGGCCTCTGCATCAGCTCCTGCTTCCTGACCTGCTTGAGTTCCAGTCCTGACTTCCTTTTGTGATGAACAGCAATGTGGAAGTGTAAGCTGAATGAACCCTTTCCTCCCCAACTTGCTTCTTGGTCATGGTGTTTGTGCAGGAATAGAAACCCTGACTAAGACAAATTGCTCCATCTACAGTTTATCCAGTTTATTATTTTTTTTATGAAATTGATAATAGCTCTTTCCCAATTTGTTTTTGTTTTGTGTGTGTGTACCTGTATGTGTGTGTCTGTGTCTATGTGTGAGTGCTCAAGTGTGTGTACTAAGATACCTGAAAAATTTAGACTTATTGCCGGGCGGTGGTGGCACACGCCTGTAATCCCAGTGCTCTGGGAGGCAGAGGCAGGCAGATTTCTGAGTTCAAGACCAGTCTAGTCTACAGAGTGAGTTCCAGGACAGCCAGAGCTATATAGAGAAACCCTGCCTCAACAAAACCAAAATCCAAAAATCAAAAACAAAAACAAAAAATTTAGACTTACTTATTTTTGATACAACATTTCACTATGTATAGCTCTGTTTGGCCTGGAACTCAGTATGTAGACCATCATGCTGGCCTCAAACTCAGAGATCCTCCTGCCTCTTTCTCCCAAGTAGTGGGATTCATGGCAGGTGCCATCATGCTTGACCTAATTTTTAGGCATGTAAATACTAACTAGGTGTGCCTTGACTTGGACAAAGGCTCCTGTTGACAAAGCTGGAGTTCAAATGTTCCCTAGGTAAAGATTAGTGCGAGTAAGGACCGTTCCAAACGTCATTCTCCGTAGGAAACAGTGCCTGGCGCTCGGGAGGGGAAGCAGGGAGTATTGCTAAATACTTTTCTCAGTAGAACTGAATCCCGTTTCCGATTTGGCTGCCCTTTGCCCTGGATTGCTTAGGCCTGCTCCAGTTCATCTCCGAGGCTTCATCAGGCCATGTGACCCAAAGCTCTCTCGGAGGGTCTCACTTTAATTGCCGAGCTAGACCTCATCTTCTGAACATTCCTCTGAAGTGGGGGTTGGAGGTGGAGGTGGGGTTAGGGAGGGAAGCGCTGTAAGTCCTGGATCTGGCACTGCCCAGAGGTCTTTGTGCTGACCCAGACAGCCCCTGGAACTCCTGCCAGGAGAGCTGCTGCTGCCCGGTGGGGAAAGCGGTAGCCTTACCCTCCCCTCCCCCACGGCCCCAGGAGGCCAAAGTCCAAGGCTGCACTTCTGTTCTGAACAGACTCCTCACCCTTTGCTTACCAAGGCTTTTTTGGTGCTAAAACCACTTCTTTGGTGTGACCCTCTTCACTCCATGTACAAGCTGCCCGGGGAAAGAGGCACGGAGGGGTGGACTCACTGAACCCATCTATCTAGGTTCCTGCTCCTCCGGACACTGGTTCTCTGAAAGGGAGCTGGGAAGATGGCCCAGAGATAAATCTCTAGAACCCATGTCAAAGCCTATATAATCTTGTCCCTAAGAGAACAAAGTCAGGAGATTCCTTGGGACTCCCTTGCCTCCTGGCCTGGCTTAATTTGTGAGCCCCAGAATCAGTGAGAGACCCTGTCTCCCCCTCCCCCAAAATATGATAGGGCCTGGAAAGATGGCTCATAGGTCAAGAGCAATTACCACTCTTCCAGAGGACCTGAGTTCAATTCCCAGTACCCATGATGCAGGGAGAGGGGCTCCCCGAAACCTGTAACATCAGTTCTGAGAGATCCAATGCCTCTTCTGAGGGCACACACACACACACACACACACACTAAAATACAATATTTGCTTTCTAGTTACCAAGTGCTTGAGACTTACCAGGTATTGTATTGAAAACATTGTGTGCTAATGTTATTTCATTCAGAATTTTTCCACCTTGGGACCATTGACTTCTTGGGTCAAATAATAGTTTGTTATGGGGTATGTCCTGTGTAATGTAGCACGCTTAGCAGCACCCCACCCCTGATTATGAAAGTCAGGAGGACTGCCCGCTGGAACAATCAAAAAAATGTCTCCAGACCTCATCAAAGGTTCTGGCAGGGAAATTAGCCATAAATGAGAAAGACAGGTTTGTTTTCTTAATTTATTATTATTATTATTATTATTATTATTATTATTATTATTGAATGTGTGCACACGAGAACACATGTGTAGTGATCGGAAGACAACCTGGAGGAGGCAGTTCTCGCTTTTCACCATGTGTACACAAAGTATCTGTCTCAGGTTGTCAGGCATGGTAGCAAGTGCCTTTTTATGCTAAACCATATCATTGGACCTAATAACACCATGATAGACAGACAGACAGACTAGAAAGAAAGGAAGAAAGAAAGAGAGAGAGAAAGAAAGAAAGAAAGAAAGAAAGAAAGAAAGAAAGAAAGAAA
Organism: Apodemus sylvaticus; assembly: GCF_947179515.1. NCBI lineage: Eukaryota > Metazoa > Chordata > Mammalia > Rodentia > Muridae > Apodemus > Apodemus sylvaticus. Next base: position 146,033,515 of record NC_067474.1, read on the forward strand.
GAAAGAAAGAAAGAAAAAAAGAAAGAAAGAAGGAAGGAAGGAAGGAAAGAAAGAAAGAAAGAAAGAAAGAAAGAAAGAAAGAAAGAAAGAAAGAAAGAAAGAAAGAAAGAAAGAAAGAAAGAAAGAAAGAAAGACATACTATAGCCCTTGCTGTCTTGAAATTTTCTATGTAAACCATGCTGGCCTCAAACTCACAGAGATCCCCCTGTCTCTGCACTCTACCTGCTGAGATTAAAGGTGTGTGCCACCAAGGCTATCATAACTTTTTGATGTTGATGATCACATTACCATTTCATAAATGAAAAAAAATTAAACAAGTTATTAATGGTCATCCGAGCACTTGATTCTGTTTGTTTATACTCTGCCCCATTCCAGATGGGCTCACACTCAGATGTGAGGCTCCTCTGTCTGGTTCCAAAGTCCAGGCTCTTTCCCTACCACTAGACTGAGCTCGATTGTCTGAGATCTGGCCACAGAACCAACAGGCAGCCAGGCAGGGAGAGGGGACTGGAAAGGAGCCAAGGCCACTGTCTCAGATCCTGTGACTTTAAAAAAAAGCTTTTTAAAATTACATTTTATTTATTCATTTTGTGAACGTGTGTGCATGAAATTGTGTGTGTGAGAGAGACAGAGACAGAGGGAGGGAGGGAGAGAGACAGAGAGAGAGAGAGAGAGAGAGAGAGAGAGAGAGAGAGAGAAGATAAGAGGACAACTTCCACCATGTGGTTCCCAGGGATTTGATTTAGTTTGTCAGGTTTGGCAACAAGGGCATTTACTCAGTGAGCCATCTTGCTAGTCTGAGACTGGGATTTGGTGAACGATGAGGCCCAGCAGTAGATCAGACATTCTGATAAAAAAAGACATGTACTCCCACCCATTTGCTCCGTCCCTGCTAGAAGACTAAAACAGAACACACCAAATGAAAATCCCTGCCTCCCTAGGGGTTTTTAGTAAACAGGAAAATGAGATAGGCACACAAATAAACTTAGATTAAAAAAAATAAAACAGATCCTTTCTGGTTCATAAAGCATGATGATAGGGAGTTCACGTCTATTGCATGATATGTGCCTCCCACTAAACCTGTTAGGACGGCTGACAAACTTAAAAAATAAATAAATAAAATAAAGGCTTAGAAATGAAAGGATTTTTACAAGGATTGAATGTATTCTAGGAAGGGATGGGAACCAGAGAAAAAGTTTTATTTTTTTGTTGTTTTGTTTTGTTTTTGAGACAGGGTTTCATGTAGTACAGGCTAGTCTCAAACTCAGAATATAGGCAAGGATAACCTCTACTTCCTGGTCCTGTTCGAGTATGTCAGGTGCTGGGATCATCCTCTTTCCCAGTTTACGTGAGGATCAAACCCAGGGCTTTGTGCTCCCTAGGCAGCTACTCCACCAACTAAGCTAATACCCAGTCTGAGGTTTCTTCATATCAGCCAATCAGTCAGTCAATCAATCAGTCAATCAATCAATCAACCAATCAATTGGTTTGGTCTCACCCTATGCATCAGGTTTACCCCTAACTGTATGATCTTCTGCCATTGGCTCCCAAATGCTGGGATATAGGGCATACACACCAAAGTCTGACCTGGGTTTGTTTTGTTGTTATTGTCTTTTTTTGTTTGTTTGTTTGTTTTGTTTTTTTAGATTTGGTTTTTTTGAGACAGGGTTTCTCTGTATAGCTCTGGCTGTCCTGGAACTCACTCTGTAGACCAGGCTGGCTTCGAACTCAGAAATCCACCTGCCTCTGTCTCCCAGAGTACTGGGATTACAGGCTGTGCCACCACTGCCTGGCTATTATTGTCTTGAGATAAGGTTTCTTGTAGTCCAGTCTGACTTTAAGCTCCCCGTCCTCCCATTTCTGCCTCCTGAGTGCTGGAATGAGAGGCTAGTTTTACCATGTCTAATTCTATGTATGCTCTTCTTTGAGTAGGGGTTTATTTCGGTAGTCTAGGTTGTCAATCATCCTGAATCAGCCGCCCAAGTGTTGGAATTGTGAGCCTGGGCTATTATACCCCAGTAGACAGAAAACCATTTTAGATGAGAAGTTTTTTGTTTTGTTTTTTGTTTTTGTTTTTATTTTTTTGAAATAGGATTTCTCTGTGTAGCCCTGGCTGTTCTGGAACTCACCATATAGTAGACCAGGCTAGGTCAAACTTACAGAGATCCACGTGCTTCTGTCTTCCAAGTGCTGGGATTAAAAGCATGCACCACCACCACCTTGAAGATGAGAGGCTTTTAAACTGTGGCTCATTGAACCATCTATATAATGAAGTAAATAAAAGCAGCTAAGGCAACTCCCGCCTGTAATTTCAGAATTTGCAAGGCTAAGACAAGAGGATCCTACGTTCCAGTTCCAGGCCAGTGTAAGCTAGATAATAAGATTCCAAATGAGTGAAGAATGATCTTAAAGGGCTCCAGAGAGAGACGCCATGTAAGACGGGAAGCAGCCCATGCCTATGGAGTAGAGAGCTCTGATCTCCAAGTCTTTCTAGTCCATCCCCTCTTCTAATAAATATTACCTACCTCAATAAACTATGAGCCCCCTCTTAAGGCGTCCCAACACTCATAGGTGAAAGGCTAAAAAAACAAAACAAACAAACAAACAAACAAAAAAACCAAAACCTTTTTTACAGGGTTTGGTATAAAACCCAGGCCCTACTACATGCAGGCCAAGGCACACTGCCCCTAAGCTATAGCCCTAGGCCAAAGTCCAAAATTCTACAAGACTTGCCCTGGCCTTTTTCCAGTCTTGGTTTCCTCATTTTCCCCTTTCCTGTCCTTTCAAAGCCCGCTTTCTTTTCTAGATCTCTTAGGCTGGGTGTGGCAACACACACCTTTAGTCCCAGCACTTGGGAAGCAAGGACAGGCGATTCTCTTGAGACATTGTCTCAAAAAGCACATAAAAAAAATCCCCTCTGCCAGCTCCTTTGCCCACTCTTCCCCCCTTCCCCCCTCAGGCCAGGATAGGCTGTGCTTACTTAAAACTCCTTGGACTTCTGGGGCTTCCCAGGACTCATTGTGATTATTTATATGAAATTTGTCTTTCTCTTATGAACGTCAGGGCCCCATGAGGATGCCGCCGTGTTTGTCTCACTCGTGGCTGTTCTAAGAGTGTCTAGCTGTCAGGCAAACAGTAAGCACCCAGCAGGCATAAACAACAAAAGTGTTGTTGCTGCTGCTACTGCTGTTGTTGTTGTTATTGTTATTTAAGACAAAATCTCATGGATCTGAGGCTATCCTTGAACTCACCGTATAGGCAAGGATGACTTTGAATTTCTAAACATCCTGCTTCCAACCTGGCCTGTTTCAGGCAGTGCCAGGGATAGGAGGTTCCTGTATGCTTAGGAAGTGAGCCACACCCCCCCAGCATCCCTGTATCTTCTGGCAGGGAAGGGAGAGGAGGTTGGCCTGAGTAGCTCAGGCTAGACTCAAACACATGATCAGCCTAAGCTCCCCAGGTGCTCCCATGCCCACTACAATGAATGGGCAATTTTGTTGACTCGGAAATGCAACAGAAGCTCAAGCTACCCCTGCTATTCCTGGAGCCATAGGAACAGATGATTTGGACTTAGGAAGGAAAGAATTTCTGCGGCTAAGACCAATTAAGACATGTTTTGGTTTGTTTTTCTTTATTTGCAGGACCAGAGGCAGACTTAAGAGAAGCTAGAACCCTCTGGCATTGTATGTTAACTCTTCTCCAGAGAGAGGAAGTGACTTACTTAAGGTCTCTAGCTATGGGAACAGAAACTTAAATCTGGCTAACACACCTTCTGCCACTAACCTCAAGATGAGAAAAATTAAGGCAGGGAGATTGTAAACTTAATACTTGGGGGAGGTAGAGGCAAGAGGATCAGGAGTTCAAGGCCAGCCTCAGTTAAACAGTCAATTTAAGACCAGCATGGCCTATATGAAACCCTGACTTGGGAAAAAAGAAAGGAAGGGAGCGGGGTCATTGGGAGGACTGGCAGAATGGCTCTGAAGGTAAAGGCACTTGCTGGTAAGCCTGAAGACTTGAGTGTCATTCTGGGGTCCCACAGAGTAGAAGGAGAGAACCACCTCTCTCAAGTTATCCCCTGACCTCACGTTGTGTGTATGATTTTGCATGTGAAGCTTTTAAAACAAGCAACAAAGGATTTTGCTTTGATTCTTTTTGTTAGTGTACATGTGAGTGTCTGCACGTGTGTGCATCTGTGTACCATGTGCATGCCTGGGACCCAAGGAGGCTAGAAGAAGGCACCTGGAGTTGGGGTTACAGACAGTTGTGAGCCTCCAGGTAGGTGCTGGGAACCAATCCAAGCCCTTACAAGAGTAGCAAGTTCTCTTCCCCACTGAGCCTTTTCTCCAGCTCCTTAAAACAATTTTGTTTTGTTTTGTTTTGTTTGAAACAGGATTTCTCTGTGTAGCTCTGGCTGTACTAGAATTAGCTTTGTAGACCAGACTGGCCTCAAACTTTCAGAGATCCACCTGCCTCTGCCTCCAGAATACTGGGATTAAAGGCATGCTCCACCACTGCCCTGCAAAACGACTTAAAACATTTTTTTAAAAAACAATATAAGTTAGCCGGGCGGTGGTAGCGCACACTTGTAATCCCAGCACTCAGGAGGCAGGGGCAGGCGAATTTCTGAGTTCAAGGCCAGCCTTGTCTATAGCGTGAGTTCCAGGACAGCCAGGGCTACACAGAGAAACCCTGTCTCAAAAAAACAAAAAACAAAAAACAAACACACACACACATACACATACACACAAGTTAAAAAAAAAACAAAAAAAAAACAAACAAAGGAAAAGTCAAGGCAGGAAAATGTAAAGGACTGTGGCACTCTAGCCAAGAAACCTCAAACTGGTCCTTACACAGTTATAAGGACCTTTTCCCCATCTAGAGTAATTGAGTATCTTGGGTTTCCCTGGTAAGCATACTCAGAGGTGGAAATTTGCATACAGTTTGTTTGGGAATGGCATCTTAGGGCTGGTGAGATGTTGGGCTGCAGTGTAGCTCTAACAGATCCAGAGTTACTACCAGAGCTGGGGTGGTCCTTCCGAGTTGTTTGAGAGAGAGACAAAAGCAATGGACTTCCCAAAGACTTTTTCAGGGATAAGATCTTGGGGGTTGGGGCTGTACTCAACTGATAACATTGGCTAGTATTCACAAAGCCTCAGGTTCAGTCCTCAGCACCACAGGAACCTGGGGTGTCGGCCTAGTCCTGGAACCCCAGCACTATAAATGGTACCTTCTTGGTTCACCAGCTCCTACCCTCCCGAAAGTGCCTCACATCCCTTCTCCTTTGCTACAGGCTGTCGGCTTTTTATTAAAGCAATCAGAAAGTGAGAGAGGGAGTGTTTACAAAATACCCAGGCAGGAGATGATCCAATACAAATAAAAATACCAAAGTCTGATCTGCACTCAACTCTGCCCGTATCAGATATGCAAAGACAATCTTTACAGAGTGCACAATATTATCCCAACACAGCATTCAAGGAGCAGACTCTCATGTTACATAAGGGGTTGGAGACCAGCTTTCTCTGTAGCCTAGGCTAGCTTTTAACATGCTCTGTAGCTAAGGCTAGCCTCAGCCTCAAGATCCTCTTGCCTCACCATCCCCAGCAGACCTCAGAATCCTCCTCTGCCATCAAGTACTCATTGGAAGCTGACTTCCATCACCTAGAGGGGACAAAACCATCAGCCAAGGTTTTCCCTTCACCCCTGTGCAATTCCAAAGGAGGGACTTAGCTAAAGCACTCAGGAACTGACACTTAAAGGAGTCGTGAGGGAAGAAATGAACGGGCAGCACCAGCTGTGTGGAAAGCTAAAAGAGTGTAGAGAAGTTCTGTTCTGTTCTGTGGAGACCTCGGCTTCCAAGGCACTTTGGTGGGTGGGAAAGTGCTCTCAAATGTGCGGTAGCTGCTGTTCAGTCTTATTTCCCCAGAAGAGAAGTTCCTGCTCCAACATTGGAAGCTGCTTAGGAGGACCGCACATTTCTTTTTGGTGGTGCCAATCACAATTGCAATGTTAAATCGTTAGTTGAGTAACAATCCTACATCAGCCTCCTCCACTTGCTGGCAAATCCCAAGGGCGTGGCAACTTTGTGCAGGATGGGGGTGGGGTGGGGATTTACCCCTGTATCTCCAGGGCCTGGTAGGTATTGGCTCATCAGCCTCTGGTGAGTGTGCAAACACCAGAACAGGTGTTAAAGGTGTGACTTCTCCAGCTCCGCCTCCAGCCACTGGCCCTCCAGGGGATTCTAAGGTGTGAATTTGTCCAGCACGGCTCAGTCTCCTATCTGCCTGCCCCAGGGCTCTGGGACACTGAAAGCAGTAGGAGAGTCCCTCTACCCCTTCTACGCCAGATCATCAGCCAAAGGATAAAATGTTGCGGTGTGTAAACAATTTTAACAACACAACAATTGCAAAAATTGTAAAGTCAAACAAATAGATAAGGATTAGTACCAGGCTCTGTTGCTGGTGAATCTAGAGTCATTGATTACAGTACTGGTCAAGAGTTCGAGTGGCCAGGAGTTCAAGGCCGTGTTTAGCTACAACAAAAGTTCAAGGCCTCTATGGGCTAATGAGAACACCACCTTCTTCTCAAATAAAACAAAATAAAATAAAAAAGAAAGAGAAAGAGAAAGAAGGAAAAAGGAAAAAAAAAATCTAGTCATAGCTGTCTTTCACAAACTCCAAGCAGGTTGGTTTGTGCCCAGTTCCTGAATTGTTGGCTGCAGTGGTTTAAAACATATTCATTACATATAAACTGGAGCTGAGACTTTGGAAGTTTTCAGGTCTGTGTGCTAATGAATAAAACATAAAAAAAAATCAGGCTGAAGGCCGGGCATTGGTGGTGCAGACCTTTAATCCCAGCGTGTGTATGTGTGTATGTGTGTGGGGGGAGGGCGGGGGACAAAGACAGGTGGATCTTTGTGAGTTTGAGGCCAGCCTGGTCTATATGGAGAATTCTAGGACAGCCAGGGCTACATCATGAGATCCTTGGGCTCAAATATGAAGAAAAAAAAAAAAAGCTTCACACTGAGAACTGCTGAAACATCTGTGTGCAAAAGTACGTGTCGCCAAACCTGTCCCAAGTTTGATCCTCGGGTCCTGAATGGTGGAAAGAGTGCATCGACTGCTTCAAATTGGCCCTCTGACCTCCACACACAAATAATAAAAAAGTCAGTCTTGGAAGGAAAGCGACAATGATACAAAGAACACATTGCATGGTGGCCCCACACCTATGAGCCAGCACCCAAGCGGCAGAAGCAAGACTGTAGATGTTTGAGGCCAGCCTGCACGGCTATCTCAGAGTAAAGGGTTCACAGGTCTCTCATGGGAAGGCTTCTAGGAAGACGTGCACATTTCAGTGTCTGATGGCAGTGTTCAGGGTAAATGGGAAGCCAGCAGAGAGGTCTCAGCTTAGTTACTGTGTGGTTTTCCTGCTGTGCTTTCTAGTTCCTGGTACCAAGTAGCTCAATCGAGGTCAACACCTTTAAATGAACAGGAACAACTTTAGGGATGCATTGAATTCTTTTCTCCTGTATATGTTTTTAAATTTTGTATGTGTCTTATATATGCACTTGTGCTGGAGTGTGCAAAGGGGAGGGGAGCAGGTATCCCGTTGTAGCACTCTTGCCTTATGACAGAGCTTTTGTTTTGCCTTGTTTGAGACAGGGTTTCTCTGCGTAGTCCTGGCTGTCCTGGAATTCCCACTGCAGACCAAGCTGGCCTCGAACGCCTATTTGCTTGAAGTGTAGGGATCAAAGATGTGTGCTACTATGTCCAGCCACATTAAACTTTCTTATTTATGTGTTTGTTTGTATAGGCATGTGTGTCCCGGTGACATGCAGGACAAAGGAAGGTGCTAAATCTGCTAGATCTGGAATGATAGGCAGTTGTATGGGTGCTAGGAGTTAAACTCAGGTACTCTGCAAGGGCAGCAAAGGCTCTTAACCCTGAGCTGTTCTCTCAAGTTCTTTTTTCTTCCTTCCCTTACTTTTAACTCTTTTTGATAGTCCTGTCTCCTCAGCCCTAGACAAGAAGCATAATGATGTGAGGGGTGACCCCTCAGGTGGCCAATGCTCCCCACCTCACCTGGCCACAGGATGCCCACAAATGGGGAAAAACCAGGAAGGCAGCATGCCAAGGCCCCCATCAAGCAAGTCCCACAGGGACCCTAGCTCCTCGGCCTTGATATAATTTCACCTCAATGGGTTGCAGCTTCAAGGTGGCCTCCTACTACCCAGCTCAGGGCCACCTTGGTCAGAAAACAGCACTGCCATTTCTTAGTCCATGGTGCCAAATGGGTGGCAGGGCTGGCCACCCAAGCAGTGGTAGACTTTGTTTTGTGGTGCCAGGGAGGGTGCCCGGGACCACACACACACACACACACACACACACACACAGACACACAGACACACACACACACACACACACACACACACACACACACACGAGGCAAACAGGATTACTGAGCCCCAGTCTTATCCCAGTTGACTTCCAATGCCTGTGACCCCCAGTCTTGCAATCACTGGGCACAGGCAAAGGCAGGGCAGAGGCCATGAGGTCAAGTCCGTGATGCAATCACAGCTTCTGGCTTATACTAGGATGTGAACTCTGGCCTTCAGGAAATGGACAAACATCCCATTAGCAAGGACTACAAAACAAACCTCAGCAAACTTTTATTTCTATTACTGCTCACAAGGTCCAAGATTTCTGTACTTTTAACACTGGATGCCCTTTCCCGCCCACCCAGGGGACACTGCCAGTGTCATCCTGTCCCCTCTAGAACGTCTCCCCATGCTGGGGCCCCCTCCTCTCTTGCCCACCTTCACTGTGGGGAGAGCTTTCAAATCTGGGGGTGGGGGGTACTAGTTGCTTCCCGTGCCTGCACGGGCGTGAAATGTGGCACGCTGGCCAGGCTCCTGTCCTGCCTGGCCCAATGGCGATGAGTTGACAATGGTGTCCTTGGTCTTCTCAGGCACCTCTGGACTGGTCTGAGAGGAGGCACCTACTGCTGCTGGTGGAAGGGAAAGGGATGTCAGAATTCACAGTTGTTTGCTATGCAAAGTGCTTATCAGTGGTGGCTGCTTCTGCCAAGTAATCCATTGAAATCCAGGAGAAGGGACAGATGGGACACTGGCATGGGGGTGGTGTCCCTTGGAAGGCAGCCAGGAAAGGCTGACGGTAGAAGAAGGGTCCCCAGAGGCCTTCAAGGTCTTGCGAGAAAATCAGTCCACTGTTGATGGTTTGGCCAGAGAGCCCAGAGGAAGGCGTCAAACCTTGATAGATGTAAGCCAATCCCTCAGTCTCCAGTGTGAGGTCCGGGAAGGGGAGCCACGTGGCCGAGGGAAAGAGAACCTCGGTGTGTGCATCTTACTGGGTGGGCCCCGCGGCCACCTAAGAAAGGCTCTTTTTTTTTTGGCAAGCACTCTTGGCAGAACCTAATGGAGGAGGAGAATGGGATGCCAGTCTCTGCGTGGCAATACAATCTAGAAGAACAGTATTAGCTCCCTCCTGGGTTTTGACTCTGGCTCTACAGTGAGGTCCTCAAGAGACCAGACCTCACCCTCAAGATCCAAATACAGAGCTCACCAGCAACCACACCTTACTCTTCAGACAGCAGAGAGACCACCATGGGCTCCAACTCTCCAGAGACAGTGTGTTCTTTGGATATGTTTGGCCCCTCTCCCAGGCCCCACACCACCAGGCATGGGAGAAAAAGGTCAGAGGGCAAAGGAGACAAAAGGACTGAACCCATATTCAGGTAGCCAAAGAACAGGCTGCCCAACAGAACAGGCTTTGAGGGAACTGGGCACACAGACCGGCTGTGAGTCCAACTTTCACATTGATGGGGGGGGGGGTGTGTGTGATGAAACTGGAGAATGAGGAAGGAGGGAAGGAGAGCTTCCTGGAGTGCTGGTCCTCGGAGGTCCTTGCTCCTCCCTCTCCCACACAGGCAGCCAGGGGCCTCCCGGTCCAGGGAGGCAGCACTTGTGGTGCCTGGGGCCCAGCCTGCCAGCCCGGGAGCCCCACTTTAGCTCTGTAGCCTTCATCAGGAGCAGGGAAAGAAGAGGGGGTGTGGTCCTTGGCCTTTCCTAATCTTCCAGCTCCAGGGACAGAGCTGAGACCCCAAAGCCAGTGCGACGATCCTGTTCATTCCAGTGAGGAAAAGGAAGGTGTGGCTTGCCTTGGGTGCTGCACACGGCCACACGCATGCCCGTTCCCAGCATTCGGTGGACAGACACGAGACAGAAAGGGTCCTGGATCTGTCTCCAGACACAGAAGTCCTTGCACAGAAGACAGTGGCCCAGGGGCAGCTGCTCCGGGTGCTGGTCCTGCGTGTGGGGTAGTCAGGTCATGTAGCGGGTGATGGCACGGAGGGCGTAGAGCAGGGCTGCTTGCATGCGGGCTTCGAGGAGCAGCAAGTTCACATGAACCTGAGCAGTACCGGAGAGAACGAGGCTGGATGACAACTGACATCCCTCCCAGTCGCCTGGTGCCCTGCCACTCACGTCACCCACGCCTCCCACTAAGATGCCCTGACTCTGCTTACACTCAGCGGCAATCTGGCCAGTGACTAAAGCTTTACCTCACAAGTCTGAAAGAAGAGCTGCCAGTTAACCGGCTCTAGGCCAGGATCAAATGTTTCCAGACATAGTCTCATTATGTCTTCCTGACTTTGAAATGCAGGCAGGGTCCCTTGTAAAGGGGAGATGCTCAAAGGTAACTTGCCCAGGGTCACACTGCTTCTGTGTGACGATTAAGATCCATCCCTATGGCCAGGTGGTGGTGTGGTAGCTCAGGCTAGCACAGAGGCAGGTAGATGTCTGTGAGCTCAAGGCCAGCCTGGTATACAGAGTGAGTTCCAGGACAGTCAAGGCTACACAGAAAAAACGTCTCAAAAAAACCAACCAAAAAAAAAAAAATCTGCATCTATGCCCACCTAACCTGTGGAAAACAGGCATGGGAGTGCCCAATTTAAATGAAATCTGAAATTACACAGTGGAATAGAGTTTAACCAAGGACAGCAGGCCCAGGCGTCCCACCCAGCAGGACAGGCCCACAATGTGACCCTCACTGGGTCCTGTCCCCTGACTCTTCTACAGCCCCTCCTATGTCCGTGTTACCATTACCTTCTCTGAGTGGCGGAAGTGCCTCCAAAAGAGGTTGTACATTCTGCGTGTTGTCTTCTCAGGGTAGCAGGCCACGGTCTTGATATAGATCTTGAGGTTCCGTTCCAGGAGCTGGTTTACCTCCCCATAATCATAGTCATCATATCTGATGGATGGACCCGACAGCGTTACTCATGGTCTGCTCCCAGAAGTAGCCCGGCTCCCCACCCCCACCCTGCAGAAGGAGGAACAGAGTGGCTAGACAACCGAGAAGGTAGGAAGCGGTGAGAGGCCTGGTTCCTCTCAGAAAACCAGCTGACATCATGTGTCATAGGTAACCAGGCTCGCACTCCAAGTGACACTGACAATGGAGCGTGCGCTACTGAGCTCTGTCTGCCTGCCTGCCTGCCTGCCAGTCAGGAACCCGCAAAAGAATACACTCCAGTCATATACAATACTCCGTGTTCATCAACTGAATTTTCCTGAGACTCAAGGCATTTGCCCTCGACAGCTGGGAGTAACTTTCAAAATTGGCTCTCCCATTCTTACTGTCTTAAAGAAAAAGTCAGGACGGTCAGTGAGGACGAATCATGGTGAATGAAGCAGTTGAGGGCAAAAGCAGACAATGCTAATGCTACAGATGGACCAAACGAGGTCCAGAGAAGGCAATTTGTTGAAAATCCAAAGCGAGCAAGTTGGCAGAGTCTAGAAGCCACTCTAGAAGTCTTCCCCTCCCTAGTCTACCTTCTGTGTGTGTGTGGGAGAAAGGCAGGAAGGAACACCTGACAGTAATAAAGTTAGCTGAGCCCCTGCGCTGGGTTTTATTGTTGCTGTTTGGACAGTCCTGTAGCCCAGCTGTTGAACTTGTTAAATAGCCAAGGGTGGCCACAAACTCCTCATCTTCCTGTCTTGGCCTTTCCAGGGCTGGGATTACATGTATATGTGAAAATAAATCAATTAAAAGAAAGAAAATAAAGAAAAGTTAAAAACAAAACAAAACAGGAAAAGCCAGGAGCCAGGTGATGGGCTCACCCTGCAAACCTAGCAGCCCAGCATTAGAGATTAGATTAGACAGCCTGCTGTGAGTTCAAGGTCCACCTGGGCTATCCCAAGACCACATCTCAAAAATAAACAAATAAATAAAGTTCTCTCTGTATCTCTTAGATAAATCCGTTATTTTGGGCATTGACCCAAGAGAACATGTGTGGAAGAGTGGTCAGTGCAAACAGTGTTTCTAAGAGTGAAAACTTCAGACAACGGTGGTGGCCTGGACTCTCAACACCTGAGGCAGAGGGGGTCCCAAGTCTGAGCCACCAGAGCCTCTGAGACTCCTTGGGGGTCGGGAGAGAGGAGAACATAGGGAAGGGGGAAAAAGGAATAAAAGGAGAACCAAACCAGCCCTGAAGGAAACCTAAATACTCAACAGTAAATAGCACATCACTCCTAAAAAAAGGGTCTTCCTCAAAAACCAGTCAGTGGAAAGGCTCAACGGTTAAAGGAGCTTGCCGTCAAGACTGATGACCCGAGTCTGAGCCCTGGGCTCCAAATGTGGGAGGAGAGAACCAACTCCAGCAAGTTTTCTTCTGAACTCCATATGTAGGCTGTGCCACATACGTATGTGTGTACAAACATACATACAAAGAAATAAAATACACATAATTGTTTTGAAATCAGGAAAAGATTTAGCAAGATAGAATTTAACTCACATTAATGTATCATTCTGTATACATTGACCACTGTCTACATGCCTGGCTCCCGTGTATAATTTTCATGAGCTGCATAATAGGTTATGAATGGAAATAGCATTTTTTTTTTGAATTTTTTTTTTGGTTTTTTTCGAGACAGGGTTTCTCTGTGTAGCCCTGGCTGTCCTGGAACTCACTCTGTAGATCAGGCTGGCCTTGAACTCAGAAATCCGCCTGCCTCTGCCTCCCAGAGTGCTGGGATTACAGGCGCCACCACCGCCCGGCCTGGAAATAGCATTATTTAAAGTACTTTACTGTGCATATCTGTGCTGTCCTTATTTACTATGAGAAAAGATATGCTATTGGAAACATACATGTGACTCTGTTGCAAGTACATACATATGCACATGTTTATGTATGTATATGCGTAGGTGTGTGAATACATGCACAAAGACACAAGAAATCATAAGCTAGAGTACTTTGGTGAAGTAGGTCTGTAATCCCAGCAGCTAAGAAGCTAAGGCAGGAGGATTGCAACAAGTTCAAGGTTAGCCTGAACCATACATGTTCTATGCTAGTTGAGGTTATAGAGTGAGACCTTATCCCAAAACATCAAAAATAAATAAGTAAAACAACATAAAACAACACAAGATAAAATAAAACAAGGAATGCTCGTCTAGAATCCACAAGGCCCTGGGTTCAATCCTTTGTATTGCCTAAGGGCACAAAGCCAAGCCTAATTTTCTTGGGGAGAGCACAGAGTCCTGTTTATCAAGTTCAAACAGTGAGCATTCGTACTAGCTTTAAACCTGCAAAGACACAAGTCGGCTTGAAAATGCATTATAGCCAAGAAGAGTAAAAGAACTAAAAAAAAAAAAAAAGTCAGTGAGCTCAGGGAAGATCTGTGGCATGCACGTGACCTGAGTTTGGGGAACACATGCTCACCTGATGCCGAAGACGCAGTGGATGTAGTTCCAGATGGCCCTGCGGAGCATGGAGGTGTCCACGCCGCTGTGCATGGCAATGGTGTTGTAGGTGAGGCTGTAGGCAACCTGGAACTTCTCATCCAGCAGCTGCCCTCCCTCAGGGTAGAGCCTCTGGATCAGTGAGTAGCCGTGATCTTCCCAGGTATAGTCCTGAGGAATGGGGGAAGAGGTCAGTGAGTGAGACTTTGGAAGGCCAAGGCTGGCCGGAGATCTGTCCTCTGGACGTCTAGGAGTGTCACACTTTAGCTTTGCATAGCATACCTTGCCTGAACCACAAATTTCATATAGCACATGGGCTGAGCCCCAAGAAACCAACCAGGGTGTCCCTGGACGGTGACCTCCTGACCCACAGTGTGGACCTTTCAGGTCTTTACTGCCCTCTGGATTTCTGAGGTGGGGAGGTATCCAACTTAGAAGCACTTGTTGTGCTTGTCCCTGCTTTTGTGTAAATCTGAAACAATGAACAACACCTGGGCACGGAAGGTTGGGGGCGCCTGAGTCCCTCGACGAGTGAAGTCCTCATATCCAAATGTGGGGTCGTCCACAAAGCACAGGATGTCTGGGTGTGGAGAAGGCTCCAGGATATCCGCTGAGGGGCCACATCAGAAAGAAGGAACGGTGAGGCTGAGGAGAGCACAGCAGGCTCCCCATCATCAGGGAGATGGGGGAGGGGGGAAGGGGAGTACAGTAGGGACCACAGAGAGCCCGTCCCCCACACCGAGTGGGAGGATGTTAGCTAGAGCCACTCCTGGGGAGGAGGTGACTCCTACCCAAGGACCCGGGAGGCAAGGCCCCTCCACAACAGTGATAAGGTCAGTTTTATGGAATGGCTCAGCCTGGGAAAGGCTCCGAGCTTGGCTCCCTCTGTGTCACACAAGCCCTGAGTTCAGGGCTAACAGACCAGGATTCAGAGGCAAGTCTGAACCTCTTGGAAGGAGAAGGCAAAAGTGTGTGGGGGTATCTGCTCCAGTCAGAAGTATAATGAGAGGCAGCCCCTAGCCCTGACACCCGTGACCCCGTACCTGAGGGGGTCACCAGCAGGCTTTCTGACTTCTCAAGCTCAAAGCGGTTCTCCATTTCCTCCTGGGAAGCACCCTCATCCCGCAGCAGGCTCTCCTGAAGCTGCCTCATGCGTTCCATCAGAGCTTCGATGTCACGGGCGGCTTCAAAGCCCTGTAGGAAAGGACCCAGTAATTACCATCTACTCCCTTCATGACCCTCTGGAAGACTCAGCTCTTCCACATTCCAGGCCTTCCTGGGTGACCAGAAAAGAACTGGGGTAGTTTCCCAGTCAGTCACCACACGTAGCCCGTGAATCTACACTCAGGATGTCAGGATGTAGACCAGTGTGGCCTTGAACTCAAAGCCCTGCCTGCCTCTGCCTCCTGACTGCTGGGATTATGGTGGTTTCTGTTGTTGGTTTTCAGTGCTGCTGCTGGTTGACCTTAAGGCCACAAACAGGCTGGGCGAGCAATCTACCACTGAGCTCTATCAAAGCCCAAATTTTGTACAGTCAACCGGACAAAAAATGTCAGATACCAGATACTGTGACTCACAGGGGTGGGAGAGTGAGGGCAGTCACCGTGAGCTTGAGGCTAGCCTGGGCCCCAGAGTAATAGCCTGTCTCAAAATAACAAAGCAAACCCCCAAACATCCACAAACAACAACGAAAATTAGTTGGCGTGATGGTGCACGCCACTTGACTCCACAGTAAGTTCCAGGCCACCCCAAGCTAATCTCAACAGACTAACAAAAAACCCAGCTGACTTCAATCCTAAGAAGCTGTAAGAAGTTAGGTCAAGCGCCGGCAGCTTACTTCTCACAACCCACTGTAGCTAAGTCTTTATCCCCAAGTAACAGATAAAAGAAACTTGAAAGCCAGGCAAGTTTGCTGGACTCTCTCCCCGTGAGGAGATGGGAAGCAGGCAGCGGTTTCTATTCCCAGAGCAGAGGCCGCACCAGTTTTCTCCCACATCAAGACCCAGGGCCACGGCTTACCCCTGAGTTGTTCAGTGGGTCCCCGCTTGGGGGGCTGCCTTGCCCACTGGGAGGTGAAGGTGCCTGGGAGGCAGGGCTGCCCTCTGCATCTCCCTCAGGAAGTATTCCACAGCCAAACACAAAGGAGGCCAGGGAGTGGCAGTGGGTGAGCAGGACCAGCGCATGGATAAGCTCGGCCAGGGACCAGCTGTGCTCACCAGTCTTCAGCAAGGCCTGGAAGGGAGGGAGGGAGAAACAAAGGCACTCGGTGGTTGCCCCTGGCTGCCCGAGCCTGGCCCGCAGGCTGCCCCAGGGATCCCAACTCTCCCTGCCTCTCATACCTGGATATGCTCCTTGGTGATGAGCCACGGCCGATGCGCCAGTAATTTGTTGATCTCACTGAGCTTGCGCAGCTTTTCCGGGGCCCGGTGGAGACCCAGCAGCCACTCGGGGTCACCGCCCGTCTGCAGGAACTCAGTCACGTGGGAACCCACCAGGTAAGAACACTGGTGGCGGGCAGCAGCCTGTGCGGATGGACGGGGTCAATGAGCCAGAGTTACCTCCCTTCTGTGTCCCATTCCGGGAAGACCCGCCCCGGGGATCTAAGAGGCAGGAAAACTTATGTTCTAACTTCAACTCAGCTACCAGCTTGCTGGGCAGCCTGACCCCTTTGCACCTCAGTTTCCCCATCTGCAAAGTATACACCTTAAAGATGCCTCCCTTCAAAACCTAAAAGTCCACGAGGTAATAAAGGGAGATACTTCCTCTTCACCTAAAAAAAAAATTTCAACTCAGGGTAGTCCCCAAATGAATCTGAAGCCAGAACCGCCATTTGGTCTCTCTTGCAAGCACCAAGCCCAGACAGACTTACCATGATGGCAATGTAGTGGCGCCAGGAGCTGGCCAGGGGCCCATCCGTATGCAGCAGCAGGTAGTGCAGGCGCCAGAAGCTGCTGAGGTAGTCAGGGTGTAGACCCATCACCACCGCCAGGTTGTCCACCCGCCCTGAGGACATCAGAGCCTCGAGCCCCAGGTGCTGCTCCAGGCTCTCCGCTCCTTCCCGAAGGATCTGCATGGCAAAGAGGAATGCGTGGGTTCCCTCCAGGGCGTTGTAGGCAGCAGACAAGCACTCTGATATCTGCAGTGCGCTGTATCACAGCCCCTTTTCTTCCTCCTCCTATTTGTTTGTTTGTTTGTTGTTTGTCTATTTGTTGTGGATCTGGGTACCGGACCTAGGGCCTTGTGCATGGAAAGCAAGTGTCCTGTCGCTACATCCCCAGCCCTGATTCATGCACCTAACAGATAGCTACCCAGTTCTGTATCTCCTCGAGTGTCTAAACTTGTCCTGTGAGGGGAACACTATTATTTTCCTCCATTAATAGGTGGAGAAACCAGGTCTGCTTGAAACCACAGATCTGATAAATGGCAGAAACAGGATTCTAATCTAGATGAACTCCAAGGCCTCTTGTTTCTTTCCTTCCTTCCTTTCTGTCTTTCTTTTTTTAATAAAACAAATTATTCATAAGCAGAAAAAATAAAATACAAGAACACTACATGAGGTTAAAAATGCTGGGCTACAGGCTGAAGGCCCAGTGGGTTTGCTCCTCTTACGTTACGAAGGAGATAAGCTCTGTTTGGGAGCCTCGAGTTTGGCCACGTCGTGCTATCATTTCATCTGTCTGAACCCATTCCTTGGCAGAAAACGAGGCTGAAAACAGCCCAGCAAGAGCTATTTAAAAAAAATTAAATAAAACAGGAGTGGGGAAAGAAAAGATCCAGAGCGCCCCTTTCTACGTCCTTCACTCCTAGGGACTGAAGACTCCTAACTGCCCCCACTTCCAAACTTACCTCCTCCACTGGGATGAAGGCGCTGGGCCCTCGGGGGCCTCGCCGAGCCTGGCCTTCCCGATGCTCCTGCAGGGAAACACATGGTGGTTATTTAACAGAAGGGAGGACAGGGGAGGACAGAGAGGACTTACTGCGAGCTCTCTAGCCTCCTTCACCAACCCTGAATGACACTGAGTTTCTAAACTATCTTCTTGGTATAGCCTGAACGGAGGAGCCAGAGGGAATACTTAGATCCCTGCATAGCCAATGGGCAAGAGAAAAGAATGCTCATCAGGGCTGACCTGCTCAGGAACTAAGTCAGAATCCAGAAATCCAGCCTGGCTGGATGGGAGGGACCCAAGGAAGAAAATAACAGCTTTCTGCTGCCTGTCCCCAGAAGGCCAGTGTCTTTATGGTCCCAGAGGACTTGTATAGTAGAAAGAATTCTTCACAGAGGGCAAAGACGTGGTTCAGTGGGTAACTGTGAAGACCTAAATTCAATTCCTGGGCGCCCACGTGGTAGAAGGAGACCTGACAAGCTGTCCTTTGACCTCCAACACACAAGCTGTGATTTATGAGCACACACATTTTTAAAAACAAGAGATCAGGCCAGCAGTGGTGGCGCATACTTTTAGTCCCAGCACTCAGGAGGTAGAAGTAGGTGGATTTCTTTGAGTTCAAGGCCAGCCTGTTCTACAGAGTGAGTTCCAGGACAGTCAGGTCTATGCAGTAAGACACTACCTGGGGCTGAGAGTTATGTTCCAAAGCCAGTTCCCACCCTCCATGCCCACGAAGCTTCAATCCCTCTCAAACGGCCATTTTCCTTTCTTGTCTCGTCTTCAATGCTCAGGATGACCCTAGGCGCAAGCCTGGCATGCTGGGCACAAGCTACACTCAGCCGCACCCCTCGAGGCCCTGCAAACAGTCATTTGTTACCCTTCTCTCCACAGCTACAAGGTGATCTCTGCTCTCAGCCTCACCAACTGTTCCTGCCTGCACTGCCCTGCCCTCTCCTAACCAACCACTACCCAGCATCTACTCAACCACCAAATTTTCTCAAGCATGAATCTTATCCTTTTTTTGTTTGTTTGTTGTTTTTTGTTTTTCCGAGCCAGGTAGCCCTGGCTGTCCTGGAACTCAGAAATCTGCCTCCCAAGTGCTGGGATTAAAGGTGTGTGCCACCACTGCCTGGCATGAATCTGATCCTTAAAACCCACCCTCCCTTACCAAAGATAAATGAGTGGTCAAGCCCCACCCACTCTGTGACTTGATAGTTCTCCAGGGTCTACTGGCAGGCCTTCTGTGTGTGACCCCAGAGTTCCTGGTATTTTTCTACCACAAACACTGTCCACTAAGGCCTCTCTTAAGTTGCTTTGTTCTCACACATTTTGTGGAGAGCAGGGCCAGGTCATTCTGTGAATAAAAACAGAAAGCAGAGTGGTGTGGGGGTGTTGGGGGGACTCCAAGGAGGCTGCACAGGCTGGGGGTGGCAGAGATTCTGACTTGGCTTCTTCCAGCTGGAGCTATGTATTCAATGCAGCTACTTCTGTTCCTTGATATGAGGTCTAGGAGAACATTCTATTTATTCATCTAGTGTCTGAATGTTGACGTGGGGGTCTCCATACCACCAGCCTTGACATAATTGATCCAAATAACAATTTTCTGCCTTCACTACAAAAGACCGTCCCCTCCTGAGCCCTTGCTCCTGACAAGATCCAGACTTAGGACCTCAGATGTTCAAGGATTCAAAAGTATACTTGAGCGCGCCCTCTCTCTCTCTCTCTCTCCTCTCTTTTCCCTCTGCCCCTCCCCCTCTTTCAAGACAGGATTTCTCTGTAGACCAGACTGGCCTCTGTACCACCACCACCTGACTACTCTTTTTTTTTTTTTAAAGTGACCAAAACTGCCATCACTGTCACCCTAAAGGGCCCTGTGGCAGTGGTGGTACACACCTTTAATTCCAGCATTTAGGAGGCAGAGGCAGACAATTACTGAGTTCAAGGCCAGCCTGGTCTACAGAACAAGTTCCAGGTCAGCCAGGGCTACATAGAGAAACCCTGTCACCAAAAGCAAAAAAGTAAAAAGTAAAAAATAAACAACAACAACAAAAAGGTCCCCGAAGGAGAGATGACCTCTAGGAGCTTACAAGATAACAAGGAAAAAAAAAAAGGAGCCTAGAGATCTAGCTACGCTGGGTGGTTCCCTAGGCTTTCTGGGTCTGATTCTGGAGGGCAGAGGGACTAGGTTGGCCCCTTTCAACCACTACTTTCTCCCACCCCCCCCTCCACTTCACCCCCATCCCCCAATCCGACCCCACCCCAGCCCCAAATTTCTCTCTCCCTCCAGCCCCCTCTTTCCTCTCTTTCTTGGGTTTAAAGACAGGCTCCACCAGCCACCCAAGCTCTCCCTTTACAGCTCCTCCTCCTCCCTCACTAGAGAAAAAGTCCAACAGCTCTGTCTGGGAGATAAGAACTGCTGACTCCACAGACCAGGCCTCCCTCTCACCAGAGGGCCCGAGGGCAGACAGAAGCACAGTGGAACCAGGCCAGACACCTGTAATACCAGCACTGGGGAGGCTGAGGCAAGAGGATAGAAAATCAGGAATTTGAGGCCAGCCTGGGCTACACAGTGAGATATTGCCTCAAAACAAATAAATAAAACTACTGGGGGAGGGGGAGAGTTGAATATGACAATATTAAAATTCCTTTTTTGTTGTCTTTTTCTTTTTTGGTTTTTTTTTTTTTTTTTTTTTTTTTTTCCTGAGACAGGGTTCCTCTGTGCAGCCCTGGCTATCCTAGAACTCACTCTGTAGACCAGGCTGGCCTGGAACTCAGAAATCCGCCTGCCTCTGCCTCCCAGAGTCCTGGGATTACAGGCGTGCGCCACCACAGCCTGGCTCAGATAATATTAAAATTCTAAGACAGAAAAAAATTAAATTAAAAAAGAGAAAAAAGAAAACCCGGTAGCACTGGCAGAGAACTAAGGGCCCCCCAGATGTGATGTGTGGGTGGAGGGGACAGGGACCAGCCCTGGGGTCCCCTGAGCAAAGGCAGAAAAACGATGCTCCTAGGTTCTAGACCCATCGGTATTTCTCAGCAAAATAAATAAAATAATGTAGAGTACAACTAAAGATAGGCGCTTAGAGGGCTGGGGCCATGGCTCTTTCGTAGAGTGTTGCCATAGAGGATACTGAAATCTTAGCTCCAGTAGTCACACATAGCCGGGACACTGCTTAGAAGCTGAGACACACAGACACACAACGTTTTGATAGCTCCGCCCACCAGTAAGCTCTTCGAGCCTCAGTTTCCTTCTGGAATAATGAGATTTTCACACAGTAGTCATGAGGATAACCGGACAACTCCACAGTTGACTTCAGCACCTCCACCAGGGAGAGCCCTTAAGTTAAGCCCCCTGTCCTTAACTTCATTGTTATTTTAAACAAGAGCTCTTCTGCCCCAGAAAAAGATGTCCATTAACATCCTTTTGTGAAACTTTTTTTTTTTTTTTTACTTACAGAAACCAAAGTCCCACCTCAAGCAATCCACGCAGAGAGGAAGTGGGGGGTGGGGCAGGCACAGTTGCTACTGTTTATTTACTGATCACTCTCTCTGGTCCAGAGCCCAGAGCTGAGTGCTTCCCAGGTAAAATCAGAATTAATCTGTTCATTTGATATTTTTTTTTTTTTTACAGGCAGTGTGAATACAACAGCACAAAGACAAAGACAAAGTCCCAGCCAGCCTTCATATAATTTTAGGTACAGGTATGGGGAAAAGTGGACAAAAGGTGAACAGGCTTTCCAGTTAGAGGAAAGGGGTGAGACAGAACTCTGAGTAAGGTCAGGGTGGGAGTGTATGGGACTTCAGTTTAAGACGATAGGAAAAACTACTGGGGAGGCGGGTGACCTTCGAGTTAGTTGAAAAGGTAGCAGAGGTGCCTGTGAAGAAAGAGGGGGCCAGTGTATAGTCACAGGGGATACTGGGGAGCCTCCTGGATACAAATCTAGAGATTGTAAGTCACAGCTCCGATATCCCAAATGTCCCCCTAACCTTGACATCTGGGCAAGTCTATGGGAAGCTGGAGGACTGGGGTCTCACTGGCAAGAGGTGACATCACCAAACCAGTCCTCCTCCCACTCCCTGGGATAGACAGTCGATGATAATGTTGAGTTATATAATGTGAGTAGGCATTCCCCTGTTCCATGGACTGCGCTAGACTAAATGGTAAAAGCTTTGCAGCCAAGAAATAAGGTTCTGAGGAGTCCATGTCACTTCTGGTCACTCAGCTGGAAAGGAAGACAGGTGAATACAGGACGAGGATCCTCCGAGCATGGAAGCCACTCCCCATTCTCAACCATCAAGGCACCCAGGGTTCACCAAGAATGAGAAGCCTCATCTCTGCTCACAGGCTTAGCAATTCAGAAAGCCCCTCACAACACCTATCTCAGGGACTCTAGCCTTGAGGGCACACTCTGGGTCTAGTTTCTACTCCTTGTTCCTGTGTCTAATACACTAGACCAGCAGAACTTTAGGGGTTGGAGTGATGGTTTAGTGCCAAAGACCATTTGCTACTCATACAGAGGACACAAGTTTGGTTCCCAGCTCCCATGTTGGGCGGCTCACTGCAGCTGGGGGGGGGGGGGGATGGATCCATCTTCTCCTGGCTTCCATGGGCACCTGCACACATGTGCACACACACACTTAAAAACAAACTAACTTAAAAAAAAAAAAGAGTACAAATATAACTTTCTTTCTATGGGATCTAATACACATGGCAGTCCAGAGCTATTCTTCATGCCTAAGCACTTTGAAATTTGTCTACAGCAAGGAATGTTGACTTTTTGCTTAACTTAACTTGAATTTCCCTTAACTAGTTAGTTTTCTAAGATGGAGTGTCATTATGTAGTCCAGTCTGGATTGAAACTTTCGATCTCTCTGTGCCTCTACACCACAGCTAGTTCTAAATTTTCTTTTGTTGTTTTTGAGGCAAGGTTTCAATTTGTAGCACAGGCAGCCTGAAACTCAACCCCAACCTTGAACCTATGACAGGACTCCTATTATAGCCGCCCCCCCCCATGCTGATTACAGAGGTGTGTTACCAGCTCTAAATTCTGTCAGGTGAGGCTAGAGGCTAGGGGTTGGCTGCTGCAATGTTGAAGAGCACAGGTTCAGCACCCCTGAAGAAGGCTTGCTTCCAACACAGGAGACAAAAAGAGGGAAACCCAGACCAGGCAAGTCCCCTGCTCGTGTGGAATAAAGAAAGAAGCAGCAATGGCTGGTCCTCCACTTCCAACGAAGGATCATTTGGCAGCAGCAACAATAAAGTTGGGGCAGTCCTCTGGGAGGGCTCTCTAGGTCTTTAGCTCATCAGAAAGGGAAAAACAGTCTTGAAGCCTGGTGCCTGGCTCCTCACTCCAGTGATTTCTAGACTAACTTTTCTGTTAAACCTAGGGGCTCTCATCCTACTTACGTCTAATCCACATCTGTTTGAAGGTTATAGGGGAGCCTGGCGTGGTGGCACACGCCTGTAATCCCAGCACTTGGGAGGCAGAGGCAGGAGGATTTCTGAGTTCAGAGTGAGTTCCAGGACAGCCAGGACTACACAGAGAAACCTTGTCTCAAACAAAACAAAACAAAACAAAAAACCTAAAAAAAAAAAAAAAAAAAAAAAAACCCAAAACCAAAAAAGGTTATAGGGAACCAATTAAATGTGTAAAAATTAGGCATCGACTAACTGAAAGAGCTTAAGCAAAACCGATGGTGTTTCTCATCCGAAGTCACGGCACCAATGTGAGGGCTTAAAAAGAGAGGATGGGGAGGTCAAGGGAGTGGGACACGGTGGTGTAGGGAAGGGGGTGCCCAGGCAGGCCCTTGCCCAGGCACTTCTTCCCCCTGAGGGATCTCACACACACACAGGCACGGTATAGAATAGGGTTTATTCAGAATAGGGGATGGGAGTTAGTGAGAGAGAGAGAGAGAGAGAGAGAGAGAGAGAGAGAGAGAGAGAGAAAAGAGAAGTGGAGTGGAGGGAGGCCGGCCATAACCACGTGGAGGGGTGGGGAAGAGAGCCCAAGGGGCAGAGAGGTGGGAGAGGGGTATGTGGGAGAGGGGAGAGAGAAAAAGAGGGAGAGGAGGGGCAAGTAGCCCCTCTTATAGTGGGCCAGGTTTCTGGGGCAGGGCATACCTGGCTATTGCCAGGTAGGTGTGGGGTGGAGTTTAGACAGAATACCAACCCTAACCATTGTCTAATGTGTAATTTGAACCCAAACTGAGTCCTTCCTATTCTTCTGTAATGGTTTCTGGAAATGGCCCCAGATTTAAACCCAGCACATGCTGATTCCCCAGAGTGCTGTCCACCAGATGCACTGGTCCCTCCAAGAAGCTGAGGTCTTTGCTTTTGTTCTCTGGAGTCTGCCAGCCTCAGGACTCACCTACAGACACCCGCTAAGTCATACTGCCTGCCGGGATGGCCTGCCCACTACCTGTCAGCTCTATCCAGATAAGAGTCTGGGTTTACACCTGAGGAGAGAGCTGCCCCAGACTTCCAGCCAGCCTTGAAGGGGCAGGCCAGCAGAGTGGCAGACAGCTTGAACTGGGCCCCAGGCTAAAGTGCTTTACATATTTGATCTCAGAGGCACCTTAATTCCTCTCAACCACCCTGAGAAAAACAGAACTTGTTGTTCCCTCTTTAAAGACAAGTGAGCAAAGCTCAGAATGGTCTCCTTCTGGTCTAGCACAGGTCATATGGGATTTCAAAGCCTCAATAGCTTACAAGGGTCAGTTAACCACTTAGTTGGGGAAGAACAGCGAGCCCTGCAGAATGTTACTAACAAGTCCCAGAAATGGGGTAGGCAGAAAGAAAGGCCTAGCTTATGGAAGTAGGTTACAATGAATAAGGGACCAGAAGCAGTATTCAAAGGGGCTCATCTGATGGGGAAAGAAAAGCTTTTCTGAGGAACTGATGTTTAGGGAAGTGATTCTAGAATTTGAAAACATACTGCCATACTGCCCAAGACAAGGGTCAGACCCTTGGAACTTTCTGGGGACTGGCATATCTGAAGGCCTTGACCCTCCAAAATAAGGTCTGAAATAATTTCAGGGACGATCCATCTGGCCCTTGAGTCATGAGCACTAGAGTCTGGAAGATGGACCCCCATCTTCTTAGGATCCCACTTAAAGCAGACACCTTCAAGGTCGTCTTTCCTTGAGGAGTAGAAGATTTAGAAAAAAAAAATGTTGCAGACATTATCAGTTTTCCTCAATACTGCAAAGTGACTTTCTTAAATCCAGTGTGTCGGAGGACACCTATAATCCCAACACTTCGGGGCTGAGGCAGGAAGATAGTCCTAAGGTCAAAGCCAGACTGAACTACAGAGTGAGACCCTGTCTCAAAGAGGGTGGGGCTTCCTCTAAGGTGTCTACCCAAGATCTACCAGACCACCTGAGATTTTCTTCCCTACAGGCAAGGTAGGGAGTGAGCTAGGCTGGCTCTCCTCCTCCCACAGTAGAGAATAGACTCAGGAAGTCCCTTGAGAGGCACTGGGGGTGGGGAGAGATGCCAGCCAAGTCAGTATTCTAGAAGCTAGCATTTTAAATACAAGGACAATTCCCTGCAGTAAATATGTCCCAGGCACTCGGCTTCAAGCATTTGCTTGTATTTTAAGTGAATCTATCCAACAATCTCTTAGAGAGACTATCAAAATACCCTATAAGAGACTGCAATCAAAAGTGATTGCTTGCCAGGCGTTGGCAGTGCACACCTTTAATCCCAGCAATTGGGAGGCAGAGGCAGGCGGATTTCTGAGTTCGAAGACAGCCTGGTCTACAGAGTGAGTTCCAGGACAGCTAGAGCTATACAGAGAAACCCTGTCTCAAAAAAAACCAAAACCAAAACCAAAAACCAACCAAACAAACAAAAAAAAGTGATTGCTTGCCAGGCAGTGGTGGTGTACCACACGTTTAATTCCAGCATTTGGGAGGCAGAGGCAGGTGGATTTCTGAGTTCAAAGCCAGCCTGGTCTACAGAGTGAATTCCAGGACAGCCAGGGCTACACAGAGAAACCCTGTCTCGAAAAAACAAAAAAACAAAGAAAAGTGATTGCTAGGCTGAGATAACCCAGTGGAGTGTGGGACTGGAATCTATCTAGCCCTCACCTACCTCAATGCTCCAGTGCACTCACTAACAAAAGCAACATTGTTCACAAGGCAGACACAAGTTATCAGCAGAGGCAGAAGCGAGGCATCCTTTCTGCATAGAGATTCCTAAACCACACGAAGAAGCGACAGATCGATGGCTAGCTGGAATCCCACCCCCCCCGCCCCCGCCCCGGGCTGATTTTAAGATCATACACCCTGGGACTCATTTCCAGCCCCTGCAATAGACCTTCCACACTGCTCTAAGCTTAGAAAATCAAAAAGGAACAGTATCTTCTGCAGTGCCAAGCATTCTCCAAAATCCTAGTCACACACAGGCCAGAGAATGAGGGCTAGGCGAAAGAAGCCTCTCTCTCAGCCCTTTTCGGGCCTCAATTTTCTCATTCTGTAAAATGAGGTTAAAGTACGGCTTGTATTTGCTGTCTTTGTCAGACAAAACCTATATCCTGGCATCTAGTAGATGCTCCGTAAATGATAGACTATGTCCACCGTCGAGGCTGCTGGGAGGAAGATGCTTTATACTGGCATTATACCTTGTCTCCCTGTGAAGTCCCTCTACGCTCTGAGGCGACAGCAAAAACAAACTTTGAGGACCCCAGAACAATTTAATAGAAAGCAGTCTATCGGGATCAAGGGTTATCTGCTTTCTCCCCCAGCTCTCTCTGACTGCCGCCGCCGCCGCCGAGAATCAGGCGCCCAGCCAGACCCAGAAAGCACTCAGTCCAGTTTCCAGATCGGGGGTGCAGGTGAGAACCGGGGAAGGGGGATTGACCTTCGCTGGTCAGTCCCAGGTGTTTTACTCCCTTCGCTGCGCGACAGGACCAAAAACCGATCCTTGAAAGGAGCTCTCAGCCCGCCTGCCCCCACCGAGAGGAAGGGAATCTGCGGAAGGGGGCGGAGAGGAGGAGTGGTCGGGTCTCTCCGGCCGGGATTTGCCTGGACTTGAAGACGCTAGCTCTACCCCAGCACAAACCCAAAGAGCCACGAGAAGGCGTCCCCTCTCATTGGCCAGGAGTCCGAAGGAGCCAGGGAGGGCTCCGCAGCCCCCTCCCTCCAAGGGTGGTGAGGAGGGGGGAGCGAGGGCAGTGGAAGGGGGGAGGGAGGGAGAGCGGAGGCTGCAGTTGATGCAACCCTAGCTCTAGCTTACGTGCTCTCAGACCCCGAGCCCGGGGGGTGCACCAGACTTAGCCCGGGTCATCCCTAAGCTCGGCCGTGGCTGGAGGAGAGCGGCTTCCCCCGGCTGTTGCTTACCTCTCGGGTCTCGGGGCCGGCCACACTGCCCCTGGTGAACGGCAGGTAGCCCTTGATCTCGGCATGGCACTCGGAGTCCGCTACGATCATGGTGTGCGCCAGGACCCGGCCGCGGCTTGTCCGCGCCCGGGACACCCGAGGGGGTCTGAGTCGGGCGCGCACAGGAAGCCGGGACTAGGGGTCGCCGGGGAAGCTCGAGATCTCCGGGCTGTCTCTCGGGGTTAGGAGAACCGGCGCTACCGCGCTAGACACTCCTTCCAGCCCAGCTTGGAGAACTGCGGCCGGCCTCGGAGGCCTGAGATTGGCCGCGGCGGCAGGGGTTTTCACGGCCCGGAGTGCCTCGGAAGTCCGCAGTGGCCAGCGCTGCTGGCGAAGCCGGCGCTCCTCACCATCCCCACCACGGAACTGCCAGCGCTCGCCCGGCTCTGTCAGCCCGCTGCGGTCCCCGGGGGAGGGCGGAGACACGAAAGTCCCACGACGCAGCCAATCAGATGCCTGTTTCCCAGGGAGGCGGAGCCGACACCTCCCTCCGGAGCCAACCGTCTCTCCAATCAGCATCGACAGGCGCCTAGGAACTCTGGGAGCTGTAGTTGGCCTCGCACAGATGCTGCAAACTTTTGCAAGAAGGGGTTAGTCAGATCTCTGGTAATACCAGATGAGAGTGACAGCCCAGGGAGTCATTAGGGCTGCGTGATGAAACGGGACTTCACGGGGCTGGGCCAGACAGCCAGGTGTGAAATCCCTTCTGAGTAAGTTCTTCAGCTTTCCAGTTCCTGGAGGGACTGGTTAGGGCTGCAGAGAGTTCTAATCACATCCAGTTGTTCTAATTATAGATCAAAACCCCGCATATTGGAAGGCCAAGAGCCACCACCCTGTCCCCTCAGGCCCTGAGAGATCTTCAACTTCAGAAACACTAAACCAAGGAAGTCACCTTATTTGTGAAGTCTCTGGAAAAGCCCGCACTGAAATACCCTTGGCAATCTCAAAGTTAATCTCAATCCTCATTGCTACAATTTCCCCTCTTCTGCCTTAGGTGCCTTCACTCCCTCCTTCCACCCTGCAGGCTCTCCTGGAAACTTTGTATCTGAGGTGTTTGGCTTGGTCTATTTCTCACTTCTCCCTCTGGCCACTCCTCTCTGACTCCTCTTTTTCCATCCACTCCCTAAACGTGGGTGCTCTCCTAGTTTCTGTTTTTATCCCCCTTTTTTTCTAGACACTCACTCTCCTGACTTCCCGGTACTCACCTCCTCCATCCAGACACTTTAAGCTGGATTCACCCTTTCACTTCAAGTCATCTCCTTCACTGTTTTTCTTCAGGCCTCTCCTTTTTGTTTCAAGTTTCTCTCTATTCTGGTTAAGGAACCTTGGAGCCGACTAATCTTCTCAGTTCCTGCCTGAAATAGTCTTGAGTTTAGGCTTATGATACCAAAGATGATCTTCTGACTTGGTCTAATGCCTTCCCTAGGGAAGGGGATTCACAGGCACTCTCCTGAGCCCCCTAAACTCTTGGACTGGGCCTATCTCTCTGCGTTTTAATACTTTCCATACTGTACCTTGTGTTGTCATTTTCTGTGTATTTGTCTTATCCGAAAGTTTTTATTATAAACTTGTTGAGGGCAGCAACATTTAGCTTTTTTTTTCTTCCTACCTTATGCCACCTGGCACAATGTGCTTCTAATAATATACCTTTGGTCGCTGAATATCCCTGTGGGTTAATTCTCTTCTAAACAACTCTATAGCAGATTCAGCTTTCTCCTTAAAAACATAGACTCTCAGCCAGACTTGGTGGTGCATACCCTTCATCCCAGCACTCAGAAAGCAGAGGCAGGTGGATCCCTGAGTTCAAGGCCAGACTAGTCTATAGAGTGAGTGCCAGGACAGCCAGGGCAACACAGAGAAACTCTGCCTCAAAAAAAAAACAAACAAAAAAAAAAAACAAAAAAAAAAAAAACAAAACCAACCAACCGACCAAACAAATGCATATACTCTGTGGGATAAAGGTAAGTGGTAATGTTACACTGTCTACTTAGAACCCCAAGGCCTTAGACTTTATCCCCAATACCACACAGACACACCAACAGAAATAACAATAATGTCAGTAGCCAGGCTAAAAAAATTTTCAGTAGTATTTCATCAGCTACTGAATAAAGTTAAACCTCTAGGTGGATCCTCAAGGCCTGCCTAGATATGTTTTAAACCTACATCTTCAGTCTTATCTGTCACACCCATGATCCTTCGACTTTTTTGATACTCCTCTGCAAGTTATTTTTGTTTTGTTTTTGTTTTTGGTGGTTTTTTTTTTTTTTTTTTTTTTTTTTTTTTTTTATGAGACAAGGTTTCTCTGTGTAGCCCTGGCTGTCCTGGAACTCACTCTGTAGACCAAGCTGGTCTTGAACCCAGAAATCCACCTGCCTCTGCCTCCCAAGTGCTGGGATTAAAGGCATGTGCCACCACTGCCTGGCATTCCTCTACAAGTTCTACTTCTTGAAGTGACAAGGAGCCTTTAGAGCCTTCATGCTGTTGGTGGCCTGAATGAAGCCTTCAAGATGCTGCTCACTCCCAAAGCTGCCTTCAGCACTGCTGAAAGTCACCTTGCCCCTGTTCCTCCACACCCTTAAACCCCTCCTGGCCCTGCTTACCAAACACTAGGAGCTTCATTCCCACGTTTACAAGTCTTACCCCTTCCTTCCAGTTAATGGACTTTATTACCAGCCATGTGTGAAGACACTTCTGTTTAGGAAAACAAAACTGATTGTCAGCCATGCTGCATCTTCTTTTGACTGCATTAAGTGTAGAAAGCTTCATTTAAAGCAGGAATCATGTCTCTTTCTGGATCACTGCCTCACTGGCATGGGTATTATACATTTGTTTTCAGTGCTGGGACTAAGCCGGGGTCTTACATTCCCTTGAGCTACTCCTCCATCTCTCCAGTACATATTTTTGAGTGAATATGAGTTATTGTCTTCAGAAGAATAATCCTTTAGCTAGATGCTGGTGATATATGCCTTTAATCCCAGTACTCAAGAGCCTGGGACAAATTCAGCCTGGTCTATAGAATGAATTCAAGGACAGCCAAAGTTACATAGAGAAATCCTGTCTTGAAAGACAAAATCAAAAAAACAAACAAAAACAACAACAACAACAAACCCACCAGGGATCCTACCTGAGGTACATGAGGGGGGCCTGTCTAAAAGTAAAATAAAATAAATAAAAGAATTGACTTTCTTATCTTCAGAGATAAATAATTTTGTGAAGGAAAATCAGAAGATACTAATGTCTAAAGCAGATGATCTTTTGTGACTAGCTTCTAAAGAATGAAAGCATTGGAGACCTAGCCTTTTTAACAGTATTCATTTCTACTAAAGAGAGTCCGGGATCCACCCATTATCCCATTATAACTCTCACCACAACCTCAAGCAGTCTTTATGTTCCCATTTGACAGATGACAAAACTGAAGCTCTCAAGAGGTGTGCTGGCCGAGGTCAGGAGGCTCAGTAACGTGCAATGTGTTGAAAGGCAGTATGACTCCACAGCAGAAACTCTGCCCCACCAGGGAGGGGAGGGACGGACTTGAATATGGAAGAGGCAGGCTGGCACTGTAATTGATGCCTAAACCAGATCTATTAATTAGGAATAAGAGACATAACTGTAAAGTGGCCTAGAATGGGTGTGTCAGCACATCCTGTGGCAGGGCCTCTTTGGGAAGCTCAGTTATCTGTTCTAGGGCGGCTAGAACCTGAGCAAGAGTAACCAGTGGAGATGGAGGGAGTCGCTGGCTGTGCTCAGAGAAATCTGCTTCTTCCCTCCCTCTTCCATTCAGTAAACAGTTTTGACCGGGGAGTGTGTGCCAGTTGCTAGGCTAGGTGCTGGAAATGTGGCAGCCTGGGGAGGGCTAGACACTGGTTGGGCGCATCCCTCCCCTCCCCTCCCCCATGCCTTGCATATTTTGGTCAGGCAAGGTCTCCTTCTTCCTCCTGTTGCCATACTCCCTGGACTCTTGCATCAGCCGTGTTAAGGCCACTGATTGGCTAAAGCTCTTTTGATTCCTCAATCATATTGAAGTCCTGAAGACGTGTCTAGACCACATCTGAAAGGTTTTTGAGACTTCTTCAATTTCAGACCCTGTCAGACTATGAAGCTAACGGGATTCTCATTTATTATTTTTTTCAGAATTAATTTTATGATATCGAATTCTTAGGCCATTTTATTATAATGACTTTACATTGTAGCCATTCCAGGCACTGTGGTTTATCACTCTTTGTGGGTTTTTTACCCCCCCTTGAATTATTATTTTCCGGCTCCCCAATAGCAGAACACAGTTTCTGCCCAGGGAAATCTTGTAGGAAAGAAGCCTCTTGCTCCGACTGGCTTGATCAAGTCAAAGGAGATACTCCACCCACCCACCGAAAGCTTACTCACACGTTGTTCAGTTACTCATTAAACAGGCATTGTGTGAGGTCCCGAACAAGGGCCAGCCCTGACTTCACCTCTTTGGGTTGTCACAGACCCTCAGAAACAGAGTCAGCTACGATCCTAACAGCGACGCTGACGCTTGTTTTTGTCTCTATTCACCAAATTAAGCCCCTTCCTTTCCCAACTCTTGAATCTGTTTTCTTTATGCACAAAATCAAGGAAGTTCAGAAGGAAACTCTCTCTCCGGTCGATGTGCAGAAAACTAGTATTCGTATGTTTGTGTTGATAAAGTCACTTCCCTCGACTGCACATTTTGGATAGAAAATGTCAAGTTTGGAAAAGCTCATCCTTCTTAGTAAAATATGAAAGCTAATCTCTTCTGGGTGCTTCCGGGGCAATTAGCTGGACTTTTCTAGTTTGATCAGTTGAGCGAACCCGCAGCGCCCCCTGCACGCCAAATCTTGCTATAGCTTAGCCCCTGTGAATTGTAAAAGGCTTCCAGGGCCGCTCCAAACGATTCCGTACAGACGATTGTCAGGCCCCATATCATGGTGTTAAGGTCTTAATAAGAAGACAGGCGATGGCTAAGTAAATATCATGTGGCTGCTGAAGGGTCTATCAAGAAGTAAGCTTTCATAAAGCGTCGCAGCCTAAATTCTTATCCCACTGCTTTGGCTTACCCTCTCCTCCCAGAGGCAGGAAGCCTCTGCTCACGACAGGAAATCGCTAAAAGCCCTTGGAAATCTGTCTGCGGCATGGAGACCAGATCTTAAGGTCCAGCCAACCGACACTATAACAGGCTGAGCCAGTGGCTTGATTTTTAAAAAAAGTTTCCTATAGTGTCCTCTTTCTCCCACTCCACTCCAACGGGCCCTGCTACCTATCATGAGGGGCAGAAGGGGTGAAGGGTGGACGCAGTCCTAGCTTTCTAAAGCCTGTGAAATCAGAACAAGTCGTTTCTCTCTGCCTGTTTCCTGCTGTGTCAAAGCAGGGCTGTTGTGAGGACGAAAGCTAACGCAGAAGAACTCTTCAACGGGGCAGCCGGAGTTGTTATTTATATTGCTGTTTTCCCCAAAGTATCCTCAGCAAAAAAAAAAAACAAAAAACAAAAAAAAAAACAAAAAAAAAAAACTGCATCACTTTTTTTTTTTTTATCCCGGTGCTCAGCAACAGGCTCTTCTTACGTAAATCGCGGCGGCCAATGAGCAGGGAGGTGGGCGGGGTTTTATAATAAGCCAATAGGAGCCCGCAGCGACGCTCGGGATAGGACCAGGCGTGTTTCCAGGCTGACTAGGCAAGCCAGTCTCCGAGGCTGTTGAGGGGACTCAAAAGGTCTTTAAAATCTTCTTGCTCTGCCTATCAACCGGGCTCTGATTGGTCTAAAACGCTGCGCCTGCCTCTCCTCAGCCCTCCCTGAGCAGGAAGGGAGCAGGGAGTTCAAGGCTTGCTTTTTTTTTTTAATATTTGAGACTAGGTCTCCTGTACACCAGGCCCATACCTCAAGTCCGGAACTCAAATTCGTTATGTATCTAGAGGCTGATCTTAACTTTATGATGCCCCTGCCACAGCTTCCCAAGTGTCTGGGATTGCAAGGCTGTGTTGCCTTCCCTGGTATTTTAAATCTCTACCCAGTTTTTATCCATTTACACTCTTAAGTGCTTCAATGTGTTAAATTTTTAATATTAAAGACCCTTAAGTGGGGCATGATAATGGTTGTTCGAGGCCCCACTGGGCTACATAGTGATTTATTTTGGTAACTCAGTAAGTGCTAGTATCAGTAAATAAATAAATAAATAAAAAGTGAAAGAGAAACCTGTTGTTTAAGGACCAGAAAGGAACAACTATTGGTTTTCCTAGGCCCTGAGTAGCTGGCTTTCCAGACCTGGCTGCATGAGCTTTGTAGTTTTTACTTATTTGTATTGTCTTTGTAAGCTCTTAGGTACTGCAGGGTCTCTGATAGCACAGGCTTTCCATGGTCTTTTGTAGCCTAGAGGATGACCTTGACAGTCTGTGCGTCCTACCCGCGATCTGAAGTGCTTAGATTATACGCCTGTGCTATCATATCATCATTCCGGGCTCTTTAACTTTTAATTCTTTTTTTGTTTTGTTTTGTTTTTTGCTTTTTGTTTTTTGGATTTTTTTTTTTTTTTCCGAGACAGGGTTTCTCTGTATAGCCCTGGCTGACCTGGAACTCACTCTGTAGAGCAGGCTGGCCTCGAACTCAGAAATCCGCCTGCCTCTGCCTCCCAGAGTGCTGGGATTACAGGCATGTGTCACCATCGCCTGGCCAACTTTTAATTCTTTACAAAAAATTAAGTTGTTTATTTATTTTATGTGTATGTGCC
The DNA here is from genome assembly GCF_947179515.1 of Apodemus sylvaticus. Lineage (NCBI taxonomy): Eukaryota > Metazoa > Chordata > Mammalia > Rodentia > Muridae > Apodemus > Apodemus sylvaticus. The sequence continues at coordinate 146,067,247 of NC_067474.1, forward strand.
TGTAGGTGCATTAATGTGCACAAGGTACACTCAGGTTACATGAGATCCTAACAAAAAAACATTTGAGAGCTCACCTATAATCCCCTACAATCTTACAACACTGAGGTCATCAGCCCATAGCTAGACTTGTCTTTTCCTGTTCTCGGCAATCATGAAGCACACGGACCATTTAACTCAGCCACATTATCTATAGGAATCTGAGTCCAAAACCTCTGGGAAAGATCTATCTTCCATTCTTCAACATAGCTGAGCTTGGTGGCCCAGGCCTGTAAGCCCAGCTCCCGGGAAGGCTGAGGCAGGCAAATCATAGGTCCAAAGGCCGGTTGGAGAGTTCAGTGAGACCCTGCTCCAAAATGAAAAAGTGAAAGGGTGAGGGGGGCTGGAGAGATGGCTCAGCAGTTAAGAGCACTAGCTGCTCTTCCAGGGGACGTAGGCCCCAGCACCCAGTGTCTCACAAGCACTTGCACTTGCAGAGAATTTGATGTCTTCTTCCAGCCACCCCAGGTACTAGGCATGCAAGCACTGCACAAGCAACACAGCCATACACATTTAAAAACTAAATAAAAACAAGAAGTGCATTGTGAGGCCAGGCATTTGGGTGTAGGGAGTAAGACAGGAGTTGGGGTGTGAGAGAGCACGTGTGCATGTGTGTGCGTGCTCACATGTGTCAAGGCATGCCCGTGGAAGCTCCCACCCGGTGGGAGCCAGTTCTCTTCTTCTACTATTTGATTCTGGGGTGCAATGCAAGTCCTTATGTTGTGGGCAAGTGCCCTTACGCACTTGCACATCTTGCCCGCCCCTTTCTTGTGTTGGAGATCAAACCCTGGGCCTTGAGCATGTTAGGCAACTGCCCCCTACCCCCTAGCACCCCCTACCCCCAGCTAAGCATCCCTTACTTCCTTCTACTTTTGTAAGTTCTTATTAACACACACCTTTGTTCAGGGTCAAGGTGTAAGGTAAGGACAGGTGTTTCTCATTTGCCTTCCCGACTTTTCTTCTCTCCTTTATGTAGTAGTTAAAGAATCATTAACTTCTCCCTCCCACTTAAGAGACAAGGTCTACTATTTTGTGCAGCTGGTATTAAAAACTTGGGCTCAAGCCTAGTTGGTGGCCCAGGCCTTTAGTCCTCAGTACTCGGGAGGCAGAGAGAAGTGGATCTCTGAGTTTGAGGCCAGCCTGGTCTACAGAATAAGTCCCAGGATGGCCAAGGATACATGGAGAAATCCTGTCCCCCCCAAAAAAAACCAAAAGAAACAACAAGAAAAAGAAAGAAAGAAAGAAAGAAAGAAAGAAAGAAAGAAAGAAAGAAAGAAAGAAAGAAAGAAAAGGAAAGGAAAGGAAAGGAAAGGAAAAGAAAAGGAAAGAAAAGAAAAATGGGCTGGAGAGATGGCTCAGTAGTTAAGAGCACTGACTGCTTTTCCCAGAGGTCCTGAGTTCAATTCCTAGCAACCACATGGTGGCTCACAACCATCTGTAATGGGATCTAATGCCCTCTTCTGGCGTGTCTGAAGATAGCAATGGTGTACTCATATAAATAAATCTTGAAAAAAGAAAGAAAGAAAGAAAGAAAGAAAGAAAGAAAGAAAGAAAGAAAGAAAGAAAGAAAGAAAGAAAGAAAGAAAGGAAAGGAAAGGAAGAAAGAGAAAGAAAGAAAGGAAAGAAAACCTTAGGCTCAGGGAATCTTCCTGCCTCAGCTTCTCAGGAGCTGTTGCTGCCACAGAAAGAGTTTTTAATGCTCATTAATTGAGCAACATCTTTCTGAGTACTATCAGGTCAGAGTCAGCTAATTTGTGTAAAACCTGGAGTGAAGCATTTAGATGTGACATCCCCTTTTGCTTGTGTGCCTTATGTTCCGTGCTCCCAGACTAACCTCCAGCTGTCTACTTGCACATGCTATAGAAACAGAGAAACATGATGTATTTGCTTTTCAATTTTAAGTATTTTTTTTAATCTTATGTGTGTGGGTGTCTTGCCTGCCTCTATGTCTGTGAACCATTTGCCTGCCCAGTAACATTGGAGGCCAGAATAAGGCATGGAATCTCCTGGAACTGGAGTTAAAGATGGCTGTGAGCCATTGTGTAGAGGCTGGAATTCAAACCTGGGTCTTTTGGACCCCAAACACAATTTTAAAAGGGAGTGGGACTAGAGAGATAGCCCAGCTGTTAAGAGCACGTGTTGTTCTTACAGAGAACCTGTGTACAGTTCCCAGTACCCACATGGCTGCTCCAGGGTATCAGACATTCTTTTCTGACTCTGTGGGCACCAGGCACACACATGGCACACGTACATACATGTAGAGAACACATACACACACACACACACACACAATAAATAAATAAAGCTTCACAAAACCTTATATCTGGAAATGTTCAAGAGCTTGTATCCTCAGTGAATGAGCAGCTTCCTATTTAAAAGCCAGCTGGAAAGAAGCGGCACTGGGAAAGAAGTTACAAATAAGACTTGATGTTTTACCTTCATAAAAACCAAAATATCTTCAAGTCAAAATCCCCAAACAACTGTGTATGGTGACTGTGCACACCTATAATTCTAGCACTTGGGAAGTAGAGGCAGGAGGATCGGAAGTTTGAGGCCATTTCGGGCTACACGAGACTGTGTGAAAAACAAGAAGAAATTTGTTTTATTTCCATATGAATAAATGACTTACACATTTGGAAGAGTCATGTCTTTTGTGGACCTATGATATTTAGTGCATTTGGCCCTTCTCCCAAGCAAGCAGGCTTCTTGGGCTACCGTTGGAGAGAAAACATGGAAGGAACAGCATTTTCAGGGTCCCTGGTGATGGCACCAGAACCACTCCACCTCAGAGTTTTTTTTTGGGGGGGGGGGATAGAAAATATAGTAGCCAATTAAGTCTTTGATCTGGCCCTATCCCTGTTTTCAGACGTGAGACCAAGGAGATCTGTGAGGATAAGGAGTTGGGTGTGGTGGTGTGGGCCTGGAATCCAGGATAGGAGTCAGGAGATCCAAAGTGGAAGTGGGCATGGGCTACAGCCTAAGACACTGTCTCAAAAAACAAAACAAAAGTCTTGGGGGGGAGGTGTGCACGCAGGGGTGGGGGTGGGGGTGGCTCATGGCTTTAATCCCAGGCCTGAGGAGACAGAGGCTGGCAGATCTCTGAGTTCGAAGCTAGCCTGCTCTACAGAGTAAGTTCCTAGACAGCCAGAGCTACATAGAGAAACCCTATCGAGCCAGAGAGGGAGAGGGATGGGGATGGGGAGGGGAGGGGGAGGGGAGGAGGAGAGAAGTGAAATAGTAATTTAAAGCCATAAGAAGAAATAAAATATTCTAGTAAAAGTATTGACATAGGTTGATGTAAACTGCAGGGGAAGGCTGAGAAGATTAAAGTATTTGTTGCACAAGGGTAAGGACCCAAGTTCGAGTCCTCAGAATCCATACAAGGCCAGGCGGATGTGGTAGTTAGCTGGTGGCCCATTTGTGACTCTAGCACTTAGAAAGCCAGGCCAAGGGAGCCCCAGAGCAAGTTGAATAGCCAGACTAGCTTTAATGGTGAATTCTGGATTCAACTGACCTACCGTGCCTCACATGCCATACCTGTACACACACACACACACACACACAGAGCTGGGCATGGTTGTTCATGTCTGTGATCCCAGTATTGGGGAAGCTGAAGCAAGAGGATTGTTGTTTATTTCTGGCTAGCCTGTGCAACATAATGCTTTAAGGAGTAAGACCTCAGCAAAATAAGAAATTCAGTCGGCCATACTGCCAAGCTCAGGTGATTTATCATTCAAAGGGTTAATGATTAATTTTTGTTATGTTCATTAGGTCAGATTTTTAAAATAGAATTTGCACGAGTGTTTTGCCTGTGTGTATGTATGGGCACCATGTTTGGGCCTGTGATGGTTCGTATATGCTCGTCCCAGGGAGTGGCACTATTAGGTGTGGCCTTGTTGGAGGAAGTGTGTCACTGTGGGGATGGGCTTGGAGATCTTCTTCCTCGCTGCCTGAGGATGTCCAGTCTGTTCCTGGCTTCCTTCAGATGAAGATGGAGAACCCTCAGCTCCTCCTGCACCACGCCTACCTGAACGCTGCCATGCTTCTGCCTTGATGACAATGGACTGAACCTCTGAACCTGTAAGCCAGCCCCAATTAAATGTTGTCTTTTATAAAACTTGCATTGGTCATGGTGTCTGTTCACAGCAGTGAAACCCCAACTAAGACAGGGCCTGATGCCCATGGAGTCCAGAAGAGGTCACCAGGCATTGGATCTCCTGGAATTGAAGTTACAGACAGTTGTGAGTCCCATGTGGGTGCTGGGAACTGAATCTACATCTTTAGAAGTAGTGTTTTAACCACTGAGCCATCTCTCTAGCCCATGAATTAAAAAAAAAAAAAACCAAAACAAACAAACCAAAAAAAAAACCCCCAAAAAAACCAAATTCAAAAAACTAAAAAAAAAATAATTATTTTTATGTATATTAATGTTTTGCCTTTATGTCTGTGTACATGCATACAGAGCTTGTGGAAGGCAGAAGAGGGTATCAATCCCCTGGCAGCAGGTGGTTGTTAGCTGCCCCATGGTGCTGTGAGTCCAACCCAGATCCTCTGGAAAAGCAACAAATGCTTTTAACTACTGGGCCATCTCTCCAGCCTCTTGTTTGTTTTAAAGATTTATTTTATGTATGTGAGTACACTGTCACTGTCTTCAGACACACCAGAAGAGGGCATCAGATCCCATTACAGATGGCTGTGAGTTGCTGGGAATTGAACTCAGGGCCTCTGGAAGAGCAGCCAGTGCTCCTAACCAATGAGCCATCTCTCTCCAGCCCCGTTTTTGTTTTTTTTAAGACAATGTCATCAAAAAGCCCAAGTTGGCTTCAAATTGCCTATGTACGGAGACTGTAGGAGTGAGACCTAGAACTCCTGGTCTCACTGCCTTTTCCTCTTGGATGCTAAAATTATCAGCTGTACCTGAATTATTTTTAAATAAGAGCTAGATATGGTAGTACGTGTCTGGAAATTCCAGCACTTCAGAGAGTAATCTAGGAGAATCATGAATTCAAGGCCAGCCTAGGCTATGTAGCGCACATGGTGTGTGTGTGTGTGTGTGTGTGTATGTATAATGTATATGTGTGTATATATATATATATATTTTTTTTTTAAAGAAATTGAGAATGAAGCCAGGCATGGTGGAACATACCTTTAATCCCATTTGGGAAGCAGAGGCAGGCATATCTGTTGAGTTTGGGGCCAGCCAGGTCTACAGAGCAAGTTCCAATCTAGCCAGGGCTAAACAGAGCAAACAAACAAACAAATAAACAAAAAACAAAGAAAAAAGAAAGTGAGAATAAACTTGCTTGGTTTGGTGACACAGGTCTACACTCAATCCCAGCGCTGAGGAGGTAGAGCAACGTGATTAGTTTGAGACCAGCCTGGGCCTTGTCTGAAGCAAAATAAACTCAATAACAAAGAGAAAGGGAAGAAAGGGAGGGAGGGGGAGACCAAAAGAGAGAGAAAAAAGTATATTCACTCTTGGGAGCAGAGGCAGGAGGATTGCTATTGATTTGAATCGGACCATCCTGATTAGCACACAAAACCCCAAGAAAACAAAACAAAAAATAACCAAAGGGCTGGGGGTCAGGGTTAAAATGAGTTTTCATTAAGTTCTTCCTTTTGCTAACTCCCAAGTGATAGATCCCTAGGCATTCTGCTGATGTTATTCTATATAATAATAAAAATAAAAATGTATTTTTATTGTAATAAAAGGAAAGAAAGGAGGATGACCGGAAGAAGGAATAAGGGACTGAGGAGCAGGATACAGAGATTAAGCATGCTTGTGGCCAGTCTAGCCTGCTACTGCACCATACCGTGGCTACTCCACCACACTGGTACCTCCATGTGCACTGGGGAACAGGTGTCAATCTCCAGGATCAGGTTTGCTCTTTCAGAGGCAGCCTTCTTTAAGTGTATTTCCATTGAGCCGTACGTCCTCTTGTCCAGTCCCCCATCCATCTTTTCCATCATCCTGTCCCTTTGAGGCACAGGCCTGGTGCTGGGCCTAACCTCTTCTCTTCCAGCTTCCCACACACATTGCCTTTGGAGAACTGCCCACATTTTTGTCTAACCCTTTTTTAACAACCGTATCTTTCCCAGTAGGCCATGGATTCCATAAGAAAAGGAGCTGTCGCTATTTTGTAGCCGGATCTCCAGCGAACACTGCGTGCATATAGTAGATACCAAAAGTAACTTTGCTGGATGAAATTTTAAAGAAAATTAAAAGGCTGACTTGTTCCGCGGCACAGCGCTAAGCAAGCCCGCTGGAAGCTTTGGGTTCAGGCCCCAGCATTGCATAAAACTGTGTGCTGGAGGCACACACCCACGCACTCTCGAGGTTGGGCTCGGCGGGGAAGGGCACTTGCTGTGTAAGCTGGAGGACCTCACTTTAGATCCCAACACCCACATAAAAACTGGGCGTGGCTCTGCACATGTTAGCTCTGAGCTTGGCTGGGTGGAGGGAGGAGATAGGATTGTTAAGGTGGCTGGCTGTTAGGTTTTTTGAGAACCCTTTCTCTGGACAGACACAAAGAAACACCTGCCCCCTCCTTATCAGCATCAACAACAACCTAGAGCAGGATTTCATGAAAGCCCAGCTTGAGAAACCAATTCGTTTACTAGACTTGTTTAGAACATGACTTGCCCGAAGCACCCGCACCACCAGAAAGCCTTACCTCAGCAAGCAAGAGGACTTCCCTATAGCTGCCCTGAATGAGGCCCGCCCTTCAGTTAGCCTTCCACAGACTGTATATTCAAGTACCTCTCTCGGGGAGACTGCCAGGCCTTGTACAGGCAGGGCAGGAATTAGATACAGCTCACTGGGAAGTGCATGAGGAAGGAACTAGAATCCTAGGTAAGGGTTTAATCACCCAGCTTAGGCCCCTCCTTCTATGAGGGAAGGTCAAGAGTGATTTTCTCGGTCATTTTTAAGTAGGCACAGCTGTTCTGGGGCTGACAGAGCCACCTATCCAACACTGGCCAGCCACATGGCTAAAAACCTTTGAGCTGCAGGCTCAGTGAGAGGCCCTGTCTCAAGGGAGTTAAGGTGGAAGCTCATGGGACACTGTATCCTGGTCGGGTGGTGGCGCACGCCTGTAATCCCAGCACTCTGGGAGGCAGAGGCAGAGGCAGAGGCAGAGGCAGGCGGATCTCTGAGTTCGAGGCCAGCCTGGTCTACAGAGTGAGTTCCAGGACAGCCAGGGTACACAGAGAAACCCTGTCCCGAAAAAAACCAAGTCCAAAAAAAAAAAAAAAAAAAAGGACATTGCATCCTGGCCCAGCCTCATGCATGTGATAAGTCGTGGAGTCCAAGGCCTGCCTGGGATATATGAGACCTGCCACAAAACAAAACATTAAAAAAATAAAATTAAATTAAAAAAATACTAGGTTCTTTTTTTTCTTTCTTTCTTTTTAGCCTAGAATATGTAACAATGCTTATAGAAATTCAGGAATGACCCAGAGCTCTCTCTGGGCAAAGAGACCAAAAAAAAAAAAAACCCAAGCCAAACCAAACCAAACCAAAAACCACAGATACCACCTTTAAAATAGCTATACCTCTTGGTGACGAGAGTAGAAACTGAATTTTCGTCCTTGCTGGGCCTTCAGTCCAGTATCTTGGACAGACAGTAAACTGCTCAGACAGACAGGCCAGTGACTCTCAATTCTAGCCATAGTTTGGTGGTGGTGGTGGAGACACAGGGAGATTTTTTAAAATACCAATGTCCAGGACCGATTCTCTTGACTCAGTCTTTGAATTCTGAGGTATTCACTACTTCTGACAGTTCATTTTTTTAAAGATTATATATATATATATATATATATATACCGTACACTGTCACTGTCTTCAGACACACTCAGAAGAGGGCATCAGGTCCCATTACAGATGGTGGTGAGCCACCATGTGGTTGCTGGGAATTGAACTCAGGACCTCTGGAAGAGCAGCCAATGCTCTTAACCAGAGCCATCTCTCCAGCTCCCACCCCCCAAACAGCTATTTTTGTTTCTTCTTTGATCAAAAATATATTTATTTAATAGTCAGCTGTGGTGGTATAACCACTAAGGGTGGAGCTCTATGAAGCTGAGGCCAGCCTGGGCTACAGAACAAGTTCCAGGACAACCAGGGCTGCACAGAGAAACCTGTCATTGAAACATCAAATACAGGAATAAGAGTGTATGAGTCTTTGGTGTTTGCTTACATGTATGTATATCATACCCACACTTGGTGCCTTTGTCCCTAGATCTCCTGGAACTGGAGTTATAAACAGCTATGAGCCACCCTGTGGGAGCTAGGAACTGAACTTGTGTCCTCTGCAAAAACAGCAAGTGTTCTCAACTGCTGAGCCCTCTCTCTAGCTCCCTTTTCTTGTGAGATAAGGTTCTGCAATGGAGTCCAGGATGGCTTGAGATGCGCCTGTGTCAGCCTTAAGTGTTGAGATTATGTGTGTAAGTCACCTTAGGTAGGAGGGCAGATGTGTGTGTTTTGTGTGTATGTGTTGCGTAGGTACTAAGCTACATGTACTTGTGAGCACATGAGTAGAGTCTGTGCCAACACAAACCACAGCCGTGTTTACACTTACTACCAAGGGGCTTTCTTCATCCATCCATCAGTCCGTCCACCCATCTACCCTCAGAGGAGGAGACAGCACCACTTCTCACACAGCATGGAAGAGGGAGCTATTGGGTATCAAACTGGGCGGTGGTGGTTTTTTACAGGCACACACCTGTAATCCCAGCACTCTGGGAGGCAGAGGCAGGAGGATTTCTGAGTTCGAGGCCAGCCTGGTCTACAGAGTGAGCTCCAGGACAGCCAGGGCTACACAGAGAAACCCTGTCTCGAAAACCAAAAACAAACAAACAAACAAACAAAAAAACACATCCCTGGAACCATAGCTAAGGGTTTTGAGAGCACTGTGCAGAGGAAACAGCTTTTCTGCTCAGGACAAACTTCATCACGAGACCTGTGAGAAGTGACCTCACAACCTGCATCAGTAACTTTGGCTGTAAAATTAAACCAGGGCTGGGGATGTAGCACAGTGGGAAGGAGCATGCTTAGTACACGTAAGATCCTTCATTTGCTTTCCAGGACTATCACGTTTAAAAAAGCATGCATAATTAATGAACATAATTTGCCAAAAATAACTTCAGATGTAACAAGCAAATAATTGTAACATGGCTCATAACTTATACATTTTGTGCAAGCTGTAAATAGTCTATTTTGTAAAATTCTATAGGATGTTTAAAAAAAAAAAGTAAAGGAAAAAGAAACCAAAAAATAGGCTGGTAAGATGGCTCTGCGGGTAAAGGTGCCAGGATGCCTGGCAATGACCTGAGTTTTATCCCCAGAACTTGTCCTCTGATCTCTGTGGCACAAACACACACACTCACCACTCCAGACCTTCCCACCTAAAATAACTGTTTATAAAACACACACACACACACACACACACACACACACACACACACACACACACCACACACCAGGGTCAGTGACAGGTTTCAGTGGGTCAAGGTGCTTGCTGCCAATCCGCCAACCTGCTTCAATGCCCAGGACCCACAGCATCTCTTCCAAGTTGTCACTGATACTCCCCACCCCCAGCACACAAGCTGTGGTACCTACACACATGCACAAAAGACAAAAGTAATTTAAGAAAACCATAATAAAACAAAGCTATAGTTTGTTAAATCAGAATAAAAACAAACCCCAGAGAGTGCCCCAGTGAGGGACACAGGTAGTTTGGAAGCTGCTTAGACAGTCTGCTGTGGTAAAACGCTGAGTCACCTACACATTGTATGAATACTCACACAGTTAGGTTTCCTCAGTTCCAGCACCAGGGGAAAAACAGGTCTGGAATGAGATCTCCGTACTGATGGTCTACATAGGTTTCACAGTATTATTCCTGGTAACCTTTTGATACCTACTGCTAGGATTATACCCAGGTCCTCATGCATATCTAAGCAATGACTTTACTACTTAGTTTAACCACTGGTCATTCTTCTTGAGACATGGTCCCCGGAAGGCTAGACTGTATTTTTTTTTTTCTGGAACTTACAGACCAGGCTGGCCAGGAACTCACTGAAATCTGCCTGCCTCTGCTTCCCAAGTGCTGGAATCAAAAGCACATGCCACCACTGCCTGGCTCTATGTATCTTTTTAAAAAAATTTGTTGAAAAGTGAAAAAAAAAATTTAAAAATGCATTATAGGTGTCTTGCCTGCTTGTGTGTCTGTGCACGTGTGTTTAGTGCCTGTGGGTAGAAGAGGGCGTCTGATCTCCTGGGACTGGAGTTACAGATGGTGGTGAGTCGCCATGTGGATGCTGGTAATTGAATCCAGGTCCTCTGGAAGAGCAGCCAGTGCTCTTAACCACTGTGTAGCCTCTTTAGCCAAATACCACTCTAGGTGACTTATGCAGTGCCGGGGCCTGAACCCACAGCTAGGGAAGACTCTTATCATTGAAGCTACATTCCAAACTTGTGTATGATTTCTAAATGCAGTTGTCTCAAGATTAGAGCAATAGCTTAATAGCTCGTTCACACGAAGAGGCCTTCCAGTAAGACATTGCTCTTGTTTCTGGCCCCTGCAGTAGCAGCTTTGGAAACCATCTTCACTCTGTCCTCCAGACTGCTCCTAAGCTTTATGCATCGGACTGGGATTTACATTTCCAGATTTCTCTGCACATTCTGGTTAGATTGAGGGTTTATTTAGTAGAACCCTCAACTTATTCTAATGGATGACAAGTGTCTGTGGTTCAGTGGTTCTCAACTTCCTTCCTAATGCTTCAACCCCTTAATGATTTGGTTGCTACTCCTTAACTGGAATTTCGCAGCTGCTTTTGATCAGAATGTCAGTTTTTGATAGTTCAGATGTTCTTAGGTGGCTCCTGGGAAAGGAGGGATTTGTGGGTCGTTCTACCCACAAATGGGGTCTGAAGCCAAAGGTCAAGGACTGCTGCTCTAGACAGTAGAAAGCATCAGGCAAGTTTCCTGGTGGTAATTTATTATCTGTTAGTAGCACACAGACCAAATGTTAAATCATTCAAAACAATGTCTCTACAGAAGTGGGGAGTGATACCTGCCACTCTGTGAGGGACTGACTGTGTGGCGTTTAATGATGATGATGATTACTCTTTAGGTTTTTAATCTTCATCTTATGCCGTTCAATTTGCTTCTGCAGACGCTCGATCTCCTTGGAATGGTGGTCGATCTCATCTTCATGGTGTTTTCTCAGGGCGGCCAGCTGTTCTCGAGTCTTCTCTCTACAAAAAAACAGTGGCTGAGGGTTCAATTCCAATCTTTTATCCCAAAGAGATCTTTATTTTACTTTGATCACATTTACTTGTGTGTGCACGGGGTGGGGTGGGGTAGGGTGCAGCTTGTGGCGGTCGGCTCTCTCCATCTATCAAGTGAGTCCCAGGCAGCAGAACTTAGGGTTCATTGTCTTGGTTACAGAACATCTTTAGCTTCTACTGTCATTTCACAGCCTCCTGAGGAGATCTTTAACCATTATCAAGGATCCCTAAGGCAGGCCGAGCTGGCAGTTCACTACTCGAATCCCAGCATCCTGAGGGTCACAGGAGGGGGTCACTGCAAGTCTGAAGCCAGCCTGAGACCCAATACAACTCGAATTAGAGTATCTCAGAAGCCAGAAACCAGGGGCTGCAGAGATGACTCCCCTCGGGCTCAGTGCCCAGCACCCATATAATGGCCTACAACCATCTATAATTGCTGTTTTGGGGTAAGTTCTCAATTTAAGCTTCCTGAGTTAGGAGGGAATATGGCTCAATGATTAAAAGCACTTGCTCTCCTAGAGAACTCAGGCTCCATTTCTAGAAATCACATAGCAGCTCACAGTCACGTGTAACTGCGGTTCTAGGGTTCTAGCCTCCACAGGTACCAGATACTCATGGGGCACACATACATATATGCAGGCAACACACACATAATCAGAGTGGAGAAATGGCTCTGAGATTAAGATAATGGATTTCTTTTCTAGAAGACTCCAAATTCAATTCCCAGCACCCTCAGGCAGCTCACAGGCAGTTGGACCTGCAACTTCTTCCTTTCTTTTATGTGTATGAGTACACTGTAGCTGTCTTCAGACACACCAGAAGAGGGTGGTGGGTTCCATTACAGATGGTTGTGAGCTACCATGTGGTTGCTGGGAATAGAAGGCAGGTCTTCTGGAAGAGCAATCAGTGCTCTTAACCACTGAGCCATCTCTCCAGCCCCCAGGCATCCATTTCAAGAGCTCAGAACTGCGCGTATCTCTAATTTCAAGGGCACCTGGACTTGTGCACATTTCCCAACACAGTCACAGAATTAAAAATAAATCTTTAAAAGAAAGAAAACCCAAACACAACCCAACAAAATAACACATAAGGTAAAGGACATAGATCCCAGGCCAGGAGTTGTGGCATAAGCTGATAATTCCAACACTTGGAAGGCTAAGGGAAGAGAATTGTCATCCTGATAATTGGTTTTTTGTTGTTGTTTCGTTTTGTTTTGGTACTGAGACTTGAACCCCAAGTCTCTGTTTAAGCTCTTATTCCATAAATGAGCAACAACCCCTATGGGCTTAGCACAGAGACCAAAGGAGAACCGGAAGCAAGATTAGTTTCTGGCTGCTCTCCAGTGGACAGAAGTTAGTTAAAGATAACCCAGGGCTGGGAAAAGGTTGTAGATAGACCTAGTCCACTCCCTATTTCTAACCAGTCGAGAGAAATGTACAACCCAGGGCCTGAGTAGTGCAAAAGTCTTCCGGAGTGGGGGAAGTCTAACCTTGAGCTGATACTATCTAGTTCATGAGAATTGGAGACACGTGGAAGATCTAGAAATGGCTGACAGGATCTGCGGCCTCAAGGAATGGACGCAGCCTTTCAAAACTAAAGAGAGGAGAGGACAGCTGGGGAGAAAAGATGGGGGTGACAGTGAGTGAGCCGGACTCAGAGACTCTGCTTGTACTGGCCAGCCGGATGTAAACACAGCTCAGATCACCCGGAGGAGTCTCGCACAACCAGGGCTGCAGAGGGGATTTACTGTGGGCCGGGAAGATGACAGCAAACGCTAGATAAATTAGGAGACGACCTGAGTCTCTGCTGAGTTCTGCAGAACCGGTGTAAAAGGCTTAGGGCTGGGTGGGAGGCCAGCAGTGTGATGCTGGCCGTCTCCACCACGTTAAAACGTGATGGCTTCATCGGCCTTGGAATTCTGCCAGAAGATGGGCGCCCCAGAGGAACAGGTAAAGATGGGCGGAGCGACATTGAGCGTAGAAAGGACAGTGAGGACGATTGGGGGCTGGACTCGGGACCAGGTGGGCCTCACCGGAAGTACCGATCCTCTTCAGCCTTCTCTCGTTTTCCGAAGGCCCCACCAGCTTCTCGGATGGAGCCGGCGCCCGTATCCATGCTCTCCGACTGCAAAGAGAGTCGTGGACATAAAAAAAGGCACAACAAGGGAGAGAGGACCCGCGCTCCGCGATGGGCGGTGGGTCGTGCCGCCACCTACCGAGTCCGAGGCGAAACCTCGGGTTTGTAGGACCCTCATACCCCAGACACCGAGCCGAGCTCGAGCCGCCAGCGCTGAGCCTGCCATTGTCTTCGGCTTTGCTCCGCTCCCGCTGCGGGTGTGGCTGCTTCTCTCCTAGCGCGCTAACTGCGAGGGCGGCTGAACCGCCAATCTATACGCTGGGGAGGCGGGACTAGCACGGAAACGGCGAATCAGGATGGAGGGGCGGGGCTTATGACTTACTGCAGCGATTGTTGAGAGGGAGGCGGGTTTATGCTTTAGCTAACAGTTAATAAACAGGGTTCTGATGCGTCACGACCCAGGAGTCCAGCGAGCGGTGTCAGAAAATTGAAATCTTGGCTTTTGGTCTCGTTAGAGTGAGGCATTTCGTTCACTCCCATCGCACAATTTCCGTCTTAAGGTCGATTTTATTAAAGATGTACATGTTGGCAATCCCTATAGACATCCCATAGATTGGGGAAATACAAGGTTGTGTTAGCTATGCCTAGGATGCCCACAGCCGATATCAACCTCCAACATACCTCTATTTATACATATGAGATCGTGTTCATCTCGTAGGGGTATTGTTCTTTGGTTATATTGCCACTGCAGTCTCTTCTCTCATCTTAAATGTTACTTTCTCAAAGAAACCCTTCTTTGACCTCCTAGTCATCCTGCTGTCAGCAATTTTTTATCCTGCTTCCGAGTCTTTTCTCAAAGTTTACCTTGTGAAGCCATCAGAGTCTTAGTACGTAGTGAATAAGTATTTTTGAACTGTATTAATGGCAGTGAATGGAACTAATAACTTGGTGACGGGGTACAAGGACACTGAAACGTCCATCAAGTGAACTGGTGGCACAAACCTGTAATCCTAGCACTCCTGAGGCATATGCAGAGAGGAAGAGCAGACAAGCTTAATGTAGCCTATTCGACAAGGGAATTCTGGGCCAGCCAGGGCTTCATAACAAGACCCTGTTTTAAGAAACAGTCCTCTTCACCTCCCAACACACACACACACACACACACACACACACACACACCCCACACAGGGCTAGTGCTGGGCCCCAGTGGTGGAAGGAGAGAACTGACTCCTGAAAGTTATTCTCTGTCTTCTCCATGTGCATTGTGGCACTGTGCCCCCACCAATAAATATAATTTTAAAAATTAAATAACAAGCTCCCAGCACAAATACTTGCACAGGCATGTTCATAGTATCTCCCATCCCATTTTGTCCCTCCCTCCCTAGATGAGATCTGTTGTAACTCAGGAGGGCCTCAGACTCCCAGTGTGGAGAGCTATGTTTCCTCATCTCTCTGTCTCCACCTCCCAAGTGTTAGGGTTACAGGCATGTGCCCAGCTTCATAATACTTATTTCATAGTGGTCCAAAGGTGAGAATACCCCAAATGATGAACTACTGAAGAGGTCAACAAATCGTTCCATAGACATATTTTAGTGTATGCTGGGCTGTGGTGGCACATGTCTGCAGAGTGAGTTCAAGGACAGTCAGGGCTATACAGAGAAACCCTGTCTTGAAAAACCAAAGCTGAGGGCAGGGGCATACTTTTGTGGAATTTGTTATCACCGTAAAATGCAGTAAAAAATTTTTTTTGTTTGTTTGGTTTTTTTTTTTTTTTGAGACAGGTTTTTCTTCATAGGCCTGACTGTTACACTTACTCTGGAGACCAGGCTGGCCCCAAACTCAGAAGATCTGCCTACCTTTGCCTCTTCAGTACTAGGATAGGCTCTACTGAGATAAACTTAAAAAAAAAAAAAAAAAAAAAAGCTACATGGTGGTTATCCACACCAATCCCAGCACTCCCTGGAGGCATGTGGATCTCTGTGAGTTTGAAGTCAGCCTGCTCTACAGAGAGAATTTTAGAACAACCACAGAGAAATCCTGTGTCAAAAGAGCAAAAAACAAAAACAAAAACAAAAACCCTGCTACATGGAAAACACTAAATACAAAAAGAATTGTATAAGTAGATTCCATCCATGGGAAATGTCCAGAATAGTATGTACATCCAGAGACAATAGATTCCCTATTGTCAGAGACTGGGGAAGGGTGAAATATATATTGATTTTTCAAGACAGGGTCTCTTGGTGCATCCCTGGCTCTTCTGGAAATAAAAAAAAATTTTTTTTCTTTTTAAAATAAAATGTGTGACTAGCCATAGTTGTGCATACCTCCTAGAACTCTAGAGGCAGAGGCAGGCACACCTTGGGTTCCAGCAGCCAGGCCTATGTAGAGAGACCCTATCTCAAAAATAAAACAAAAACAACAAAAAGTGTGTTGGTCTGCGTTGGCTAACTATTGCATACATGTGAAGTCAGAAGGCAACTTTTAGGAGTCTCTTTTTCACTCTGTAAGCCTTGGGGGTTGAATTTAGGTTGTCAGGTTTGGAAGCAAGCACCCTGACTGGCTGAGCCATCTCGAAGGTCTTTCACTTCTTAAAAAAGCCCAAGTACACCTTTAATCTCAGCATTCGGGAGGCACAGGCAGACAGACCTCTGAGTCCGAGTCCATCCTGGTCTACATTGTGAGTTCCAGGACAATCAGGGTCACACTGAGAAACCTTATCCTTATTCTGAAAAAACCAAAACCAACCCCCCCCCCCGAAAAAAAAGGGTCTCGGCCCCTTTAAGTATAGGGGGCCGGCGGAGGCGAGTCCGGGAAGGCGGTCTTGGGTGGTCACGTGAGGCTGCGCTTGCGCAGAACGGTCACGTGCCGGCTAGCCGGGAAAATGGCGGCTTCGGGAGAGAGTGGTGCTTCGGGCGGCGGAGGCAGCACAGAGGAGGCATTTATGACCTTCTACAGTGAGGTGAGCCCGGAGTAAGGATGGTGGCTTCAGGGCGACCGCGCTCCGGCTCTGTCCGCCGCGCCTGGGGGCGGCGAGACGCCTCCCGGGACCGTTGGCCCGCGCCGCCTGGCCTGGGGACTGCGGACCGGCTGCGGAGTGCGTGCGCGACCGCCACTGTGGCTGCCGAGGTCCCCGGAACGCGGCGGGGCAGCTGGGCCTGTGGACCCAGACCCGGAGAGGGGCCGGCGAGCTGCTTGTCGCGCGATGCAGCCTGCTGGCTGTGGCGTCTCCGGCTGGCGAAGGCCGAGCTGCGGCGCACCTACTTTTATTTGTAAACAGGAGGGAGGCCTTTTCCCCACTCCTCTGCCATGAATTGTGTGACTGGCGATTTCTGCGGTTTATCAGTGCTGAGCACTGTTCATCGTGACAAGAATGCGTTATGTGACACCCCCCCTCCCCATCTTTAACATGACGAACCTTGAGGGTGTGCATACGTACTTGGTGTCAGGTAGGCCAGGAGTGAACTTGCTCTGAGCCTTGTTAACTTTTGCATCGTCAGTGCCTAATGCATGGTAGATGTTTCCCATGTAGTCGTTGATTAAATGAGTGGATAAACTTGAGTAAAAGCAGGCTCTCTGACGTCAGAGGCCCACACTTTGGGTTCTTGTAAGGCAATTAGCCTAACCGCTGTTCTCTCAAGAATCTTTCAAAACATCAGTTCCCACACTTGCAAGTTGATATTGTAAGAGCTTTCACGACGATTAAAGGGTTTTATGTATAAGAAAGCAGCTTAAAAATTATAAAGTAGAAGCAAGGCAGTGGTTTTTGAATTAAGTAGCCCAGGTTGGACCGTCCTGCTTCAGCCTCCAAAGTGCTGGAACTAGAGACGTTATTTCTTGTGTTTATAAGAATACTTGTTATGTTACAAAGTATTTTTTTTCACATTGTTAGCATATTTTGCTTTGCTCACTGAGAAATTTCAGTCCATCTTGGTGGAAAATGGAGGCAAGGCAGTTCACATCCTCAGGCCTGAAGCAGAGAAAAAATGCCTGTGCTCCACAGTTTACCATTGGGAATCAGCATTGTCTTTTTATTATGTTTTTTAAAATTTATCTTTGGCTGTTTGAGACAAAAGAGTTTCCCTGCATATAACCCTTGCTGTCTTGTCTTGGTGCTCTAGGCTTGCCTTGAACTCAAAGAAATCACCTGTCTGCCTCTGCGTCTGTACATACCAACTTCTGTATTAGTCAGGGTTCTCTAGAGTCACAGAACTCACAGATAGTCTCTATATAGAAAGGGAATCTGTTGATGACTTACAGTCTGTAGTCCCAACTCCCAGCAGTGGTCAGCAGCATCTGTGAATGGAAGTCCAAGGATCTAGCAGTTACCACAAGGCAAGCAGGCGAAGAAGAGAGAGGGAATCTTGCTTCTTCCACTGTTCTTATGTAGGTCTCCAGCAGAAGGTGTGGCCCAGAGATCACCTGCCTGCCTCTGCGTCTGCCTAAGATGATTGCTTCCATCACCCAGCTTGTCCGTTTGTTTTTAAGACAAGTTCTCAATGAAGCTTAGGTGGGCTTACTCACTCTGTAGTGTAGGCTGCTTGGAACCAGGGGGTCATTCTCCTGCTTCAGCCTCCCAGGTGCTGTATACAGAAATGAGCCACCACACCCAGCTGGTTTCTTTTGTCAAGGATCAAACCGAGGGTTTTCTGCACGTTAGGCAAGCACTCCACTGTCTGAGCCCCTCGTAAGTCCTCTATGGCAGCATTGAATGTTGCTCAGAGGTCATGGGTCAGTGTGCATTTTTCCTTTCAAAATGAAGAAAAGGTGGATTCGTTGTACCCACATGCAGCTATGTAGCTCTGTGGTGGTAGCTGTGTTTATTATCTGGGAATCCTCCTGATTATAAGTCACACTGTTAGCATAAATTTCTCACAAGTTAGGTAACTGGAAACCTCAGTCTCTGTAAGCCATAATTTTCCTACGTGTAAATAGGAATAATGGGAGCTGGAGAGATGGCTCATCTGTCAAGAGCACTGGCTGCTCTTGCAGAGGTCTTGAGTTCAATTCCTAGCAACCACATGGTGGCTTTGCTTCTTCTGGCATGCAGGTGTTCATGCAGATAGAGCACTTCATAAAACAAAATAAATAAAAAGTTTTTAAAAGAAAAAGATGGGGATAATGCTAATACCTGTGAAGTAGAGTTATTGACATAATAAGTATAAATTTTAAAATTGTATGCAGTGTGCATGTGTGCTCATGTATGCACAAGTGGGCACAGAAATTGTCGTATGTCTTTCACCATCTGCATTATTTTTTGAGACAAAATCTGTCACTGAACCTGGAGCTCAGCAGTTTAGCCCGGCTGTCCAGTGAGCTTTGGGGACCTACCTGTCTCCTCCCTCCCCTGCTCTGGGATTCCAGGTGCATGTCCCATGCTTAGCTTCTATGTGGATGGTGGAGGTCTGAATGCCATTGTAAAATGGTTATACTGTTGTAATCGTTCCTCAGTTTAGCAAAGTGTCTTGGACATGGTAGATATGAATAGTGGTTTGTTAAACATATTAGTATTGTGTTAAAGTAGACATTCAGCTTATTATTTTTACTAATGGATTTATCAATTCTTTTACTTATAGGTGAAACAAATAGAGAAGAGAGATTCAGTTCTAACATCCAAAAATCAGATCGAAAGATTGACTCGTCCTGGTTCCTCTTATTTTAATCTGAACCCATTTGAGGTGAGCAGATTGTTACTGTAGAGTCTGGTGGGAGAGCTTTATGTATGTGCAGTTATGCACAAGTTCATTATTGTTGCTGTAGCATCTATGGTGGCTAACTTTCCATATGTACACATATGTAGATTGGTTGGTTGGTTTGTTTGGAGACAGTCTCATGTATTCAAGGTTGGCTTTGAACTCCAGATTCTCCTGCCTCAACCTTACAAATGCTGAGTTTGTGGAAATGAACCAGCACACCTGGCTGGATGTTACTGTAGCTCACTCTGGCCTGGAACTCACTCTGCATCCCACAGCCTGGAGCTCTGACTCTGTAGTTCTCCTGCCTCGGGCTCTAAGTTATAGGTGTAAACCATCGAAACTGGCTTGGGAGCAGATTTATGTTACAGCATACACTTCAAGTTTTATTAGTTGGGAATGAAAAAAGGAAAAGTGGTGGAATTTTTGTGGCTGGTACATTGTCTTTGAGGTTGAATGATTTTATTGTGAGTAGATTTGTTGAGGCAGCTTATAAAAAAACCAGATGAGATAAACTTGGTCCCGTTAAATGTTCTCCAGCCTTTAATAGCCCAAATAGACAAGTTTTTTTTATTAATTAATTAATTAATTTTTTAAAGCTGGCCTGATAAACTTATGGTCTTTGACCTTAAAAAATTGTAATGCCAGATATGTAATTTTCTGTGCATTTGGGAGGCAGAGGCAGGGATAGCCCTACAGGTTTGAGGCCAGCCTGGTCTATATAGCAAGTGGGACCAGCCTAGGGCTCTAGCAAGACCTTTTTTCAAAACAAAAAATAAAAAACAAAGCAAAAATTTTGTTAACTTTTTTGTTACAAGAAAATATATTCAGTAAAAACAGAACTAAGACTAGATTTTAGAGAAGCTAACAACGCCCTTTGTGTTTTTGAGCATATCTCTAATGCAGCCCAGAGTGGCTCGGCCTAGGCCTCCCACCTCACCTCCAGCCTGGGAGCACAGTGTGCACTGCCCACCGTGCCTGTCCCTGAACATTTCTTCTCAGCACTAATCTCTGTTCTTTCTTGTGTGATAAAAAGCCAAAAGTCATTTACCTCAAATCGCAGTAAGTTGGCAGCGTGTCTTCCTTTTCTCCAACACAGGGTAGCAGACAGATTCTGGTGCTGCCCTCAGTGACTCTGTTAGGCCTGTTCCTTTAACCCTCCAAATACACTGATTATTTTTTTTTTTTAAATTTTAATGTATGTGTGTGCTTTGTTTGCATTTGTATATGTATACTGTGTACATGCCTAGAATCTACAAGAGGTGTCAGTGACAGCTGGAGTTCCAGGGGGATGTGACCCTCTGTGCGGGCAGGCACTGACTGTCTAGTGGGTGCACTTAGCCACTGAGTCCTCTCTCTCCTCTTCCCCCCTCGCTCTCTCTAATCTTTGATACTGGGAATCAAATTCAAAGCAAAAGCAAAAATGCTTCGGATAGTACTTAATCATTTTACCATTTTGTATACTAGATTGGCCCTTGTTTTTTTTTTTTTTTTTTTTTTTTTTGATTGGGGTTCTTTGTTTGTTTGTTTTCCTTTTTGGTTTTTTTGAGACAGGGTTTCTCTGTGTAGCCCTGGCTGTCCTGGAACTCATTTTGTAGACCAGGCTGGCCTCGAACTCAGGAACCACCTGCCTCTGTCTCCCAAGTGCTGGGATTAAAGTTGTGCGCCACCACTGCCCGGCATTTTTTGTTTTTCAATACAGGGTTTCTCTGTGAACCCTGGCTGTCCTGGAACTTGCTTTGTAGACCAGGCTTGCCTCAAACTCACAGTGATCCTCCTGTCTCTACCCCTGAGTTCTGAGATTAAAGGGGTACGCCACTATGCCTAGCTAAGGTTTATTTTTATACACATTTACACAGACACAGACACATATACTTTTAAGATCATGTGAGCATGTGTGGATTTGTGTTCATTGGTCCAGGTGCACATGGAAACCAGGCATGTTGGATTCCCTGGAGTTACAGGTAGTTGTGAGCCATCCAGGATGGGAGCTGGGTAACCAAATTTGGGTCCTCTGCAAGAGCAACAAGTACTCTTAATCCCTGAGCCATCTCTCCAACTACTGTTTTGTCTATGTGGGTCTCATTTTAAATTCTGTGTATATGTGTGTGTGTGTGGGTCTCTGTACGTGTTATTGGTGAAAGGGTGCACACAGGGACCAGACCTGTTGTGTTTCCTGGAGCTGGATTACAAGTGGCTGGGAGCTGTGCTCTTGCTGTTCTAGAGCAGTGCATGATCTTACCCTACCCTCTAAGCCAACTCTCCAGGCTGTCTTTATTTTTATAATCAGAATCTCCCTTTTTAGCTTAGGCCAACCTCAAAACTCTGGACAGTTTTGTCTCATCTTCCTAAATACTGGGATTATAGGCGTGAACCTGTGTGCTGAGCCGTGTTCATATCTTTACCCTGACAGAATCTGCTTGGCAGCCTCACTCTGGGCTTGCCCCGCATCCGTCCTTGGCACTCCATGTCAAGCTGCTGTCCTGTGTGGATCCCATTCTCACCCAGCATGGGCTCTAAATGTGACTAAATTCTTCTTGGGTGGTTACTCTCTGTCCCAGGGAGTGAGCTCTGTGCTCGGAGACCAAGTTCTGGACTATGAGATTGAGTGTAGAGCACTTCACTTGGTTTTGCTTAGTGGAACTAATTATACTATCCAGGACAAAAGTGGAGATAGAAGGCATGTAAGGAGGTGGATACGTACTTAGACATACACACTCATATACACAGATTCTCTCCCCTCCTGGGTGGGTTGGTTTGTTTTGAGACGACGTCTCATGTCTCAAGATTGGCATTGAATTTGTTACATAGCCGAGGATGGTCTTGACTTCTGATCTTATCTGGTAGGATTCTAGGACTACTCCCTCAGTATTCTGTTTTTGTTTCTTTTGAGGATGCTGATTGTGACCAAGGCTGGCCCTGCACTTACCGTCTTCCTGCCTCTGTTTTCCTAGGATTGAGATGACACATGGGCAGCCATGTCCAGCTTTACAGTTTTGATCTTGGTTCTTCCAGGTTCTCCAGATAGATCCTGAAGTGACAGATGAAGAGATAAAAAAGAGGTTTCGTCAGGTACGGTATTGTTGCTCTCGTTAGAGCTGGGCTTTGGTTGGTTTTTCCAGATGGGGTCTCATGCAGCTCGGCTTGCCTGGCATTTCTTACTGTATAGTTAAGGATGGTCTTGAACTTGGGATCCATCTGAGTTCTGGGGTGCCATCCTGGTTTATAGGGTGCTGAGGATTGAACCCAGGTTTTCTTTTTTTTTTAAAAGATTTATTTATTATATACACATATACAGTGTATATACACTGTAGCTGTATTCAGACAGCGTGAGAGGGCATCAGATCTCTTTTTGGATGGTTGTGAGCCACCATGTGGTTGCTGGGATTTGAACTCATGACCTTTGGAAGAGCAGTAGGTGCTCTTACCCGCTGAGCCATCTCTCCAGCCTGAACCCAGGTTTTCATGTAAACTAAGACAGGCACACTCTATCAATTCAGCTACCTAGATATGATTTTTGAGTACTAAATACTTTTGGGCTGAAATTAACATTCTATTTCAAATTAAGGCTAGATAACTGTTGTCATAATGTAAAAGTTTTTCTTTGGGTATAATGATTTTTTATATCCAAGTAGAGTAACTTTTTTTTTTTTTTTTTTGGAGGTAGGATCTCGTGCTGTCAGACTGTCCTCAAACACTTGGTTGATATGATTGTCCTACCTGTAGCCTTTAAGTAGCTAGGGTGACACGCACATGCCATCTGCCTGACCCGCTCAGTAACTTCATGTCTTACAAATGGTTGTAGTTACTCAAGAAATACCTCACTTAGGTTAGTGAGGTGACGCAGCAGGTAAAAGGGCCTGCTGCTCAGCCTGACCACACAGGCTGACCAGGGACCCACACAGTAGAAGGAGAGTCGACCCTAGCAGATTGTCCTTCATCTCCACACACTTGCCGTCGCATGTGCTTACACCCTACACCCCAAAAATGTAAGAAGTTTCTAAAACATAAATTACCTGGCTTAATGTAACAAGTGCTTTTTGAAACTTCTCCAGGGAGGTGGCTGTGTTCCCTGCTTCTTGCCAGGGTCGTCTTCTGTGTTCATTGTATTGTCGTGCTTCTCACGTGTGGATGGGACCTGGTCAGTTCTCAGCCACAGCCTTGTGGTACTGACGTGCAGGGCTCCCTCTAGGGAGGTGGATTTCCACACTGCTGACTCAGTTACCTCTGGGCTCCCACATGCTGTGTTAAGAAGCTAAGATGATTTTTCGTTTTGCCTACTCAGTCATTTCCATTATATAACTGTAGCTTTATTCTTCCTGAGCTATGTGTTTAAACGTAGCATCCCAACCTCTCCCCTTCCCAAAGTCTTTTCCAATACAGTCCATTAGCAGTTATTCCCAATATAACAAACATTTTGTAGTTCTTGACTAAACTTTTCCTGAGTCAACAAACTTGAGTTCCGACTTAGTGATTCTTCCGATGGCTTCATAGTTAAGAGTACATATGACTTTAGTTTTAATCTGTTCTCTTACTTAGGAGCTCTGTGCACTTGAACACGTGATTTGAGCTTTTCTGTGTCTATTTTACTTCATCTGGTAAATGTGTCCAAATAGTTAAATGAGGTGTCACATACAGAAGGCTTTCAGTGGATGTTTTGATACTCTGACTATGTTACCCACTGTCCATCCTCCTGGGTTGAGGATTTGAAAATGGTCTCCATATTGCTTTATGCTAACTGCTTGCATTGGGCATTTTGCGCACACAACAAACCGTTTAGATGTCTGTACTTTGTGTCTTTCCAGGGGTAGAGCAGGAAGTGAGGTGAAGATGGGCTGAGTTGCTCAGAGTTGCAAAGCTAGCACGTTACAAAGTTAGAATCACAAATCAGGACTGTGGGTCTGGGACTTCTGGGGTTAGCAGTAGGTTTCCATCTCCCAGAATGGTTCTTTTTGCTTCTCAGTTTCTCTTCCATTAGTGGTAGCGAGTCAGGAATCAATCTTATAAATGTCTGAAAGGATCATCTGGAGGTTTTCATACAAAAGTTCGTATTTTACTTACTCACTTGCTGGTATGTGTGAAGAGTGCAGATCTCGTCCATGAACTGCTGATGACGCTGACTTCTCTCTCCTGTGCAGTTGTCCATCTTGGTGCATCCTGACAAAAACCAGGACGATGCTGACAGAGCACAGAAGGCTTTTGAAGGTATTTGTACATTTACCTATATTTGAGTAATATATGTTGCTGATGCTAAGGAATAACTGGTTGTGGAAAAGCTGTGGATTTCAGTAAAGCAGCCATTTAAGCGGACTGTTTCCTCGGGGGCCGGGTGTGTAGCTCAGGGCTTATCTAGCGTGCCTGAGGCCCTGGGTTCAAGCCCAGCACTGCAAAGAGAGTACACCTTAGCCTTGCTTTGTTAAAACTTTTGTGTCTACCAACATACTTTTATTGCATAGGTTCTTTTTCCTTTGCTAAACATAAGTGGGAAATACTTTATCAATGTGTTAATTCTTGATGTGGTATATTTAGCCTTGAGTGTATATTTAATATTTCTAAGACTTTCAAGGTCATTGCTGTGGTTGTATGTTTTTGTTTTTGTTTTTTAAATGGGTTTAACAAGGATAAATAACAAAGTAGGGAATGTTTTTAGACAGTGCACGTCCATTTACACTGCCTGAGTGTAGCTTGGACTTTGCGAGGGTATTGCAGAAACAGTTAACTTCAATGTTTTGCATTAGCTGTGGACAAAGCTTACAAGTTGCTACTGGATCAGGAACAAAAGAAGAGGGCCCTGGATGTAATTCAGGCAGGAAAAGAATACGTGGAACACACTGTAAGTATCTCTAGTACTGCTGCGTTTACAGGAAGTGACAGCGAGCCTGGGGCACCATGTAGAGGGTGTGTACAACCTAGAGTGCAGACCACTGGTCAGACTCTACCGGTTAGCTGTGCTGCCCAGGAATAGTGCCCAAAACTAGCAGCATCCTTTCCTGAGAGGAAAACTCAGGGTGAGGTGTGGCTAGGACACTGCCACTCCCACTTCCCTACCAGTCCTGTGTGGTGTTGATGGCCACCTCTGGTCCCCAGCGAGGTGCCATCCTACCCCAGAGAGTGGGGAGTGGAGCAGCTCTGACCCTGATGGCTCCTTGGTTGTACTTGTGTTGAAGGATCTAGAAGAGCGAGCTGTCGGGAGCTCGGAGTGAGTGTCCAGATCGTGGCGGCAGTCTGGAGACTCGGTGAACAAATTAAATCTCCACACTGTGTGTAAACGGAGTCATGCTGGGGTCGCCGGGCAGTACAGCCTGGGCCGGTTGCTACTTCTTAATTCCCCCGCTTCGCCTCCTGAGCCGTGGGATTGTGGGCTGTGTGCTATTGCATCCAGGCAAAAAGACCTTTCTTGTTTTCTTTTTTTCTTATTTGGTTGGATTACTTTGAAAGAGGGTCTTACGTAGTTCAGGCTGGCCTTGAATTTGCGAAGTACCTGAGACTGACTGTAAATTCTCAAGTGTCAGATTTGTTTATTTTATGTGTGTTAATGTTTTGTCTGCATGTATGTATGTGCACCATGGGCATGCCTGCTACACAGTGAGGTCAGAAGAGGGTGGCATGATCCTCGGTAATTACGGGACGGTTCTGAGCTACTGTGTGGGTGCTGGGAACTGAACCTGGATCCTTGCGGGAACAACTGCTGAGCCATGCTCAGAGCATTGGCCTGGCGTTTCTGGTCTTTCTCCATGTGCAGGTGCTAGGGTTGAAGGCATACCACCACCCAGTTAGAAAGTCTCCTTTTTACCCGTGGACAGGAATCTCAAGACCCTGTCGAGTGATTTCAATGGAGAGCGAATCAGGAATCCACCTTTGTTTTGAAGAGCTTTGGAATCTGAATCAGAATGTTGTAGGCAATAACAATAAAGATGGATGTATTTAGATACGGATGAGGAGGGAAAGGAAGGGGCTGGAACCTGCTCCTGCTGGTCATGGCACACTATACTTGGAGGCCAGAAGAGCACAGGACAGTTTCTTCAATCCTCTTTGTATTTTTGCTTATAAAGAATTGTCCTGCCAGGCAGCGGTGGTGCACGCCTTTAACCCCAGCACTCTGGGAGGCAGAGGCAAGTGGATTTCTGAGTTCGAGGCCAGCTTGGACTACAGAGTGAGTTCAGGACAGCCAGGGCTACACAGAGAAACCGTCTCTTGAAAAACAAAAACAAAAAAAATTGTCCTTAGACTTCCTGGCCACAAGGTGGCAGTAAAGTGTTTCTGAACCTGGCTGCCTCTCATAGGTCACTGATGGGAGTAGGGTCAGCCTCCTGTGAATTCTTTTTTTTTTTTTTTTTTTTTTTAAAAGCTCAGTAGTGACCAGAATGAGGAGCATATATCCATTAGTGCCATGTGAAGATTATGGTTTCCAGGAATTTCAGAGTGGAAGCTATCAAGAATACACTTGTAGAAATACAGTTTATACCTAAAATGCCTCACACTTTGTAGACCCTTCTAAAGCTTGGCAAATATGCTTCCTTTGCTACAACTGTGCGTCCACAAGATAAGGAAGCGAGTGGCCATGCCTGAGGCTGTTGGCAGAGGCTCAGTCATGAGTGGAGGAGGACAGCCCCTCTGCTGCCTACCCTTTCCCTGGAGTCTGCTGTGGTGCAGGCTAGAGTGGGTTTTAGATGGAGCGAGAGGAAGGGCCCAAGGCTCCAAGTCTCAGGTGCTTTTTATAGTGTTATCAGAAATTATTGTTGTTATCACTGTTGTTATTACTAATGGTGTGGGAGGAGGCTCGTGTCTTCATCTTACGCCTATGGAAAAGTCTGTTACCCTATCCTATGGAAAAGTGCACATATATACATCTCAGTGGCTATTCTTAAAGGATGAGTGCTCATCTTCTGATGAAAAAAAATTCTTTTTTAGGTTAAAGAGCGAAAAAAACAACTAAAGAAGGAAGGAAAGCCTACAAATGTAGAGGAAGATGACCCTGAACTGGTGAGTGTCCGTGGGACACCACTGTGTCCTGGGTGACGGGTGACTTAGGTGTGCAGAAGGACATTCGCTTACCCTTTGTTATCCATCCTCTGCATACATATGTTTATCTTACATCTGGGTGTGTATTACATGTATGGTGTGTATGCAGGGGACCTGGGTTCAGTTCCTAGCACACACATGATATCTCATAACACCTTGTTAAATAACTCCAGTTCCAGTACCTTCTCTTGTCCTCTGCTGACATTTAAACACATATACTCATAAGCTAATTAATTAAATAAAAATCTTGGGAAAACCAGGTTTGCTGGTTCATACCTTAATCCCAACACTTGGGAGGTAGAGGTAGATAGTTCTCTATGAGTTTTGAGACCAGCCTGGTCTATAATGAGTTCTACCATGGTCAGAGCTACATCAAAAACAGGGCAGGAACTGATCAGCAGAGGCCCTAGAGGGGTGCCCAGCTGGCTTTGTTATACTACCCAAGACCACCAGCCCAAGGATGGCCACCCACAGTGGGCTTGGGACAGCTCCATCAGACACATAGGAAGATGCTATACACTCCTAAGTCTTATGGAGGCAATTTTTTCAACAGATGTTCCCTTCTTTTAGATAATTCTAGCTTGTGTCAAGATGGCATAAAACTAGCCAGCACATACTACTCAGACATATGTATACATACATACACATACACACACACACACACACACACACACACACACACACACATACACACACACACACACACTTATACAAAGGAACTTAGAAGTTGGGTGCTAGGGAAATGGCTTTTATTTTTAACTTTTAAACTCTGTGCATAAGCATTTGCTTGCATTTATGTATGTGTACCACATATATGCCTGGTATCTTCAAAGGCCAGAGAAGGGCATTCAGTCTCCAGGGAATGGAGTTACAGATAGTTGTTAGCCACTATGTGGGTACTGGGAACTGAACCTGTGTCTTGGAAGAGCAGCCAGTGCTCTTAACCACTGAGCCATCTCTTTACCTCACTATGTAGTGGTTTTAAAGATACTAAAATATTTTCTGCTGGGGAATTGGCTCGGTGGGTCATATGCTTGCCATGTAAGTCTGAAGATCAGAGTTTAGTTCCCCAAATCCCAACAAAAGCAGTCATGGGGACTGGAGAGATGGCTTGGTGGTTAAGAGCACTGACTGCTCTTCTAAAGGTCCTGAGTTCAATTCCTAGCAACCACATGGTGGCTCACAACCATGTAATGGGACCTGATGCCCTCTTTTGGTGTGTCTGAAGACAGCTATAATGTACTCATATAAATAAAACAAATCTTAAAAAAAAAAAAAGGCCAGGCGTGGTGGCGCATGCCTGTAATCCCAGCACTTGGGAGGCAGAGGCAGGCGGATTTCTGAGTTTGAGGCTAGCCTGGTCTACAGAATGAGTTGCAGGACAGCCAGGGCTACACAGAGAAAAGAGAAACCTTGTCTTGGAAAACAAAAAACAAACAAAAAAAAGCAGTTATGGTGACTGCCTGTAATCCAGAGCTCTAGAGGAATGCTGGCCTAGCTGGCAGTGGTAAGCTCCAGGTTCAGTGAGAGACTGCCTTACTCAGTAAAGTTGAGAGTGATTGGGGAAGATACTTGATGTCTTCAGGCCTCCACATACACCTTCAAGTACACCTGCATACATGAACATTCACAGGCAAACATGCATTTATACATGTCCATATGTGTGCATCATACACACATAAAGATAATGAAATATTTATTAAATGTTAGGCAGTGGGTGTTCTTCCTGAGCACCTCCTCGCAGCTAACAGTGCTAAAGAGAAGTGACAGAGCGCCGGGGACGCCTTCACTTCTCTTCCCTCTGCGCTCTGCTCAGTGCCTGGTGCCTCTGAGCTTAGTACATGGCCCTATTATATAGACACTTTTCTTCCCTAAACTTCCATGTGTAACTCAAAATACTTTCTATTTGGAAATAAATAAGAACATAATTTCTGATCTGAAAAGCTCATGGTTGGTTGGTTGGTTGGTGTTACAGAGGTAGCTCACTGGTAGAGCATGTGTTGCCCAGGCTGGGGACTTGAGCGTGGTTCCCAGCATCCATATAGTGGCCCACAGCTATCTGTATCTCTACCTCCAAGGGATCTGACACCCTCTGCTGGACTTGATATGTACACTCATGTGCACAAACCCCGTGCAGCCACATGTATACATAATTAAAATAGATCTGTTAAGTAAAAAATGAAATAAGAGGATGGAGAGATGGCTCAGCAGTAAAGTACACTTATTGCTCTTGCAGAGGACCTGGGTTCAGTTCCCAGCACCCATATGATGGTTCACAACTATCTGTAACTACAATTCCATGGGATTCAGTGCCTTCTTAACCTTTGTGGGCAATACCTACATAGTGTACCCAGAAACTCGTATATAAAATGAATACATTAAAAAGAAAAGAGAAAGACGCCTTCGTGAGTGTAGTGCATGTCTATGATCTAGCAGTTTGGAGGCTGAGTCCTGGGATTACCCTGAACTTGATCCCAGTTTGGGTTACATAGTTAGACATGTCTCTAAAAAACAGCCCACAACACACAAACAAGACCTAAGCCAAACCTCACCAAACCTACTGCAAGCAAAGAAGTAAAATGCTAACAGGAGCCTGGGATCTGTAGTGACTGTGGTGGGGTCTGGCTACGTATCTTTAATTGCTTCTCTTTAACTTGAACAGGTTCTAATAGAAACCCTTGTAATACTAACTGCAACACACTCTTGAAAGGCCTTGGGTGGACTGGGACTAAACATGGTGGTAGAGGTTTCCATGAGGGGCTTTGGGTTTTATCCTCCATACTGTAAAACCCAATAGGGCTCTTGGTCTTTATAGTTTCTATTGAATGTTTTGTTATATGCTCCTATCAGTGCGTTGCTTAAGGTGCACTGTGTAAGGTGAACTGGCTACAGAGACACAAATGGCTCAATCAAGGTAGAACATGTCTGCCCTGTGCAATAGGCCTAGGCGGGTGGCCGCTGATGGAAGCTCTGCACCTTGTGTCCTTCAGGGTTTTGACTCTTCTAAGGCTCCGGCAACAACGATGTGACTCCCCCTCCTAGTCTAGGGTGTCTCATCACATTGCTCATGTGACAAACAATGTGGGAGGGGAAGAGAGATGCCACTTCTCATCACAGACACCCTAGGTGTTGTATATAAGTACATTGATTAAACTCTGGGTCACATGGCCATACCTAGCTATGAGCAAGTGATCAGTGGCTTTGCCCCTTAAGACAGGATTGCAGTTTTGGCCATGTGTGTGTCCTCATTAATTCACTATGTAGGATTCAACTTCATTTTATCCACTAAATCAAAATTATAAAATATAAAAAGACAGACTGGAAGTTAGTCTTGGTATTTTGGAGAAGAGCATCTTTAAAATCCCACGTGGAGGAATAAGTGCAGTGTCCTAACAGCCTCTGCAGGCGGGGGAGAGGAAAGGTCTCCTAGCGGCGTCTGTGCTCCCTGAGGAGACGGACTTGTGTCAACTGCTTCTTCCTGCAGAGAGTTCATTGCCCGGTTGTAATCTTTAGGGCTCTAAATGTAATTGCTTGATGTCAATGTTGATGTGAAATGTTTACTTTTATTTTCTTTTGCCTTTAATTTTCTTACAGTTCAAACAGGCAGTCTACAAACAGACCATGAAGCTGTTTGCTGAGCTGGAGATTAAAAGGAAAGAGAGAGAAGCCAAAGAAATGCATGAGAGGTGCGTGTCTCCGTGTCCTTCTTAGCCACATTTAAATGCACAGATCAGCTCACTCACGGGGTCTCTGCGGGTCATTGCCTGATGAATGTGGGAGCGGGGCATTTAGAATAAGCTAGAGAGGCAGGGTGCAGCCCAGTGATATAGCATACAAGACCAGGGTATGACATTGTAGCTAGTCAGACATTGTAGACTTTTGGGAAATACTAACTACACCTGTCCATAGGGAATTTATTTCTCTTGAGGCATGCAGTATGTTTTCTTCCTCTCTGGACTACATTAGAGTTTCTGAGGCTCTTGAGACCAGAGTCTTGTCTTTTCTTTTTTGGGGGGCAGGGGGTGGTTCGAGACAGGGTTTCTCTGTGTAGCCCTGGCTGTCCTAGAACTCAACTCTGTAGACCAGGCTGGCCTTGAACTCAGAAGTCCACCTGCTTCTGCCTCCCAAGTGCTGGGATTAAAGGCGTGCGCCACCACCGCCTGGCGTCTTTTCTAAGCTGGTTTACAACTCTGCTCAAGTGTGGTTTCCTTTGATTGTCAGAAGTGTGGAGGTTGCCAGGAACGGTGGGACACGCCCATGGTCACTGCTGGGGAGGTGAAGGCAGAAAAAAAAAAATGAAGTTGAAGACTATTTTTGGCTAAATAGCAAGTCTGAGGCCTGCTTGAATTACTTGTGAGACTGTTTTAGAAAAACAAAAACAAAAAAGGAAGCCAGGCCTGGTGGTACATGCCTTCAATCCTGGCAGAGGCAGGTGGATCTCCCTGAGTTTGAGGCCAGCCTGGTCAGTGCAGCCATGACTGTTACACAGAGGGGGGAGGGGAGGAAGGAAGGATAGAAGGATGGAAGAAAGGAAAAGGAAGAAAAAAGTGAAAGGAAACACTGGGGTTGATTTGGCTTCTGCATCTTCTGTTGCTGACTGGAGTGATTAGATTTTGCTAGTTAAGTTTGTGTGAAATGTCATTTTAGGGTTGGGTTTGCCATCTGCATGTTAGGATGAGGCCCCCCCTGGCTGGGACTCTCGTGTGCTCTCTGCAGCTGTGCCTCAGCTCCTGTGAGCACTGCCAAAGCCCACTCTGCTTTCCCTCCAGGAAGCGGCAGAGAGAAGAGGAGATTGAAGCCCAGGAAAAAGCCAAGCGAGAGAGAGAGTGGCAGAAAAACTTTGAGGTGAGTCATCCTAGGGCAGACGGGAGTGGGGTGTGTGGGTGAAAGCGGGCACTGGAGAAGCAAGCAGCCGGCCGTTGGCCTTCCTAGCTTTCCCTGGCACGGGCATGGGCAGACACAGCTACCAAGTGGGCCTAACAGTGTGACTTCAGGGTAACGGGAAGCACCCCGCTTAGCTCTGAGGACAATTTGTAAAAGCAGGCGGGAGGTGAGGGTGGAGCTGAGTTCCCCATAGTCCTGTCTGGCTTGATCATGGACTTCCTGGTCTCCCTCCTTCAGCCTCCCATATATTAGGATTAAGGCTACATAGTTAGATCACATACAGACCACTGGATTCAGATTCTTCTGACCCAGTTATCCATTCTGTAGGGAGACATCTGACATTTTTTGGTTTTAAGACAGTCTCAAGTTAGAGCCCACGGTATCTTGGAAGTCACTGTAACTTAGGTGGGAGCCACCACATCAGCTCACTTTCTAGCTTTTGAGATTGAGTCATTGCTCTTCAAGTGTTTGACCCAGTTGTGGATTGCATTTGGTCTTTTAATTTTAATTTTTTTGTTTTTTTGAGACAGGGTTCCTCTGTATAGCCCTGGCTGTCCAGAACTCACTCTGTAGACCAGGCTGGCCTCAAACTCAGAGATCCACCTGCCTCTGCCTCCCAAGTGCTGGGATTAAAGGCGTGCGCCACCACCACCCAACATATTTGGTCTTTTATAGGAGTTAGAATTTAGGTTAGAGCTTGGTTAACTGTAATTTTTGGCTCTGTTTCTGTCCAGCTTTGTGGAAAGGGAAAGTGAGTAGGCCATCTGATAGTGAGGTAGAGGTCTTTGTGGCTGGAGAGTAGCTGGTGTGAGGACATCCCATCAGTTGTCAGAGCAGCAGGAACAAGGTGAAGAGAGAATGGCTGTGCTCCCAGGCAGCTCCCTGGTTAAGAACGAGTCAGCCCTCCTCGCTGTGCAGTCCTGTCCAGCGCAACTGGAGTCAGCGTTCTTTGGGGTTAGAAGAAACAAGCTCCGGGCCAGCACGATGGCGCGCACACTTGTCCCAGCAAGTTGGGAGGCAGTGGGAGGCAAATCTCAGGGATCTCAGGGATCTCAGGGATCTCAGGGCCAGCTCGCTTTACATAGTAAGCTCCAGCTAAGGCTGCGTGGTGAAATGCTGTCTTAAAAACACAGAACAGAAGAAGTGGTAAACTAGCCCTGGGGTGTAGCTCCACTCGGGAGACAGTGCCCACATAGCCAGTGAACGGCTGTGTGATGCCTTCACCCATCTTATTCTCTTCCAAGCACCTTGGCGAGGGTGCTGGGAAACAACACTGGGTCCTTAGAGAAGGGAGAGGGCTCGCTGGGCCTGGCTCTGCTCTCTGCTCTTGGGCTGTTCTAGAGGGTGGGGCCATGGGAGGACTTGGTGGCAGGACAGGCTCCGCCCCTTTGCTCATTAATGACCTTACCTTGACCTTTAATGACTATTAATGACTTTTCTTTCAGGAAAGTCGAGATGGTCGAGTGGACAGTTGGCGAAATTTCCAGGCCAATACAAAGGGGAAGAAGGAGAAGAAGAACCGGACCTTCCTGCGGCCACCAAAAGTCAAGATGGAGCAGCGGGAGTGAGCGAGCAGCAGGACCACGGCCCAGCCTCCCTGGCCAGAGCCTCCCACTGCCTCCTCCTGCTTTAAAGGACTCATTCTTTCTCCACCTCCACCTCCACCTCCACCCCTACATAGAGTAGCGATTGCTTTTTAGTCTATTTTGTTTTCAATACAATTTAATATCAATCAGAGTAATTTGTACATTGAGAGGAGGGGCTTGGTCTAACCGCCCCCATCCTTACCCACGGAACCACCAGGATTGAAGGAGCTACTGACTCATGCCGCCTTCTTCCCACAGCCTGTAACTTAATGTTTTATATTTGAATTGTGGTGGCTCAGGGGTCATGTATAGTTTGTGGAATCTTCCAGTTAAATGTCTTGCTTACAGTGGTGTTGCCCTGACTCCAGATCAGCCTGGGCCACCTTGGGAAGCCATCCTTGAGGCCCTCGCTGCAAGAGGAGAGGCATTGTGGACTCACACGGCAGTCATTTGTTGACCTGATACCCTGTGGTGTTTGGCACAAGGCTCCCAGCCACTTAAACATGTTCACTTTCCAAAGAGTTCGCCATCTTCCAGCCAGTACCCTGTGTCCTCCCTTGTCTGCTTTCATTAGTGTAATATTCTTTTACGTATAATAAATTTTTATACCCAAGCCTTGGATGGTCTGTTCCTTGGGTGTGACTCCAGGGCAAGCAAGTCCATTTTCTTGAATGGCCCAGCCCCGACAGTATCTTGCAGCTGGACGCATTAGCTCCCTACACTAATTTGTTAAGCCTTAGCTTGTTTACCTACAAAATGGGTCTACAGGGCTGGGGCCATACTCTGTGGTAGAGTGCTAGCTAGCATGTGTGAAGTTCTAGGTCCAGTCCTCACAGCAGCAAAGAGAAGAACAGGAATAGCAAGTATGGCAGAGGCTGAGGCCTGGGTTCCATCCTAACAGCTCCATCAACAATTTGATTGATTGATTGATTGATTGATTGATTGATTTCACTGTAGGAAATCACTGCTGCCATGGGTGTTGTCAGTATCCATCTATGAAGTCAGCTGCTGCTCACTCGGTGAAATGTGCTGTGTACAGTCATCCGACTTACAGTATATGCTCAGCCTGTGGGAGGGGCGTAGTAGGTGTAGAAGGGTGACTCGTGAGTGACTGGGGGCATTCTGTTGTGCTGCCTGTAGATGTGTCCAGACTACAGAAGGCAAGGTGCGCACACCTTCAGTCTGTTCCTTGTGGGTGGAGGCTGGGGCCTCCGTTCACTACTGTTCCAGGTACAGCCAGGCATGTCCAGACCACACGAGCTAAAGTAACACCAAAGCACCGCAGAGGGAGGGGAGTGTCACCACAGAACTGCTGTGTGTCCTGAGCTGATGCAGTGTCCTGGGCAGGGGGCAGTTGCCGAACTTTCCAGGCAGACAGAGTGGCGCCTCCTCCAGCATACAGGGCCTCGCGCATCAGAGGGCTTGAGGTCGCGGGTCCCTTCAGCTACCTGCAAGCCCACTTCTCAGAAGGCCATGCCAGCCATCAGCCACAGCAGTTAGCCTACTCAATCAACTACCAGGTTGACTGGAAATCAGACACTTGGGGATCTCCTCAGTATGCCTCACAGCTGAGGTCCAAAGGCTGAGGAGGACACACGGACCTGCCACTCTAGAGGCCCTGGCTTCTGTCTCTTGCAGCCAGTGAGTACCTTCTGGAGAGTTTATTTTCATTGGGAGTTGTACAGTTTCAGTTGCATAATAAAATACAGTGCTTGTTCCCCTAAGTCTGGTATTCACAGCCTCCGAGACACCAGGGAGTGGCTGCCCTGTTGCTGTTCCAGGAGGGTATGTCTTCTCAGTTGCAGGAAGCTTGTGTCAACACCACACCTTACAACTGCTAGGTGAAAGGCCCAGGAAGCCGTTTCCCCAGATGTGCTTGTCCCACAAATGGGTCTGAGGACATCTCTAGTGAACAGAAGGCAGCAATGGGGAACAGGCCGAAGAAGCCTTGCTCCTGTGGGCTGGGCACCTCCGGTTCCCAAAGAGATTAAGTTTGTCTATGAGAGGAGGAATCTGGAACAGTGAACAGTTTCTGGCCTAGCTGGGGAGGACATGAGGGGAAGGTGTTTAGGTCATGAGAAGTCACCCCAGATGGCTGCCTGTGAGGTCATACCCAGGAATGCTCTGCTCTGCCTGGAGCATGGGGTCAGGGAGCCAGACTCAGGAGTTCCTGGTCACCTTCAGCTCTTTGGGTTTCAGTGAGGACATTGTATTTTCTAGAAGGAAGAGTCCATTTCCTTCTTGCCACGTTTTGATCATGGACTGGCCTGGGAGAACAGCAGTGACCCTCACCCAGTGCATAACCTTGTTTAGAACAGCTTTCTCTGGTAATCCGGCCAGGGAGAGGGTGTCTTGGGCACTGAATTGAAGTCTCACAGCCAAATCTGACCTCTACCGAGGGCAACAGCTCCACAGTCCCACAGCCCCTTGTCCCCCAGAGTGGGAAAGGGGAGCTCCCAGCAGGACAAGACTCCCTCACTGGAGGGTTGCTAAGAAAGCCATTCCACTCCTTTTTCCGGTGCTTGTGTGAGTCAAAGTCACAGCCAACAGCTAATGAGGCCTCTGGCCTCATCCAGGTGAAGTGGAGGGAGCCAGTGAGGTAGGGTGAGGATCTTGGCATTTGAGTCAGTAATGACGTCAACCAGAAGCCCTCACCTCCTCTTGGGAAGTAGCCATTGCGCCCTTAAAGGCAACTTGCAACCATTGTAGGCAACTGGTCACTGCTTTGGTAGTCTAGTTGGCATTCTGGTGAGACGGTGGGAGGAGAGGGAGAGGGACGGTATCGAAGCTGGAACTCCAGCCACGTCCTAAGTCCTTGTCGCACCTGTGGTCTTTGGCTTCCATCAGGCAAAGCTCCTCAGAGGTATTCCTTCCTCTCAGCTGCCGTAGCTTCAGAAGGCAGCATTGTCTCCCAACAGACTAGGCATCCCCAAAAGCAAGGTTGCTTTTGGACACCTGTGACCTTCAGTGTGTCCCCTCAGACAGGTGTCTATCAGCTTTGAGTCTTTTCTGTCAGTCTTACTGGACATGGGACTGTCTTGTTGAAGTTTGGGCTCCTAGGGACAATGCTGGAATCTTCCTTTCCCCCACCCTCAGCCACACAGCCTGATGTTTTCGTTTTCTCTTTCCCCAAGCCCAGCCCTTCCTCCCACAGGGGCTTGGCTTCAGATGCACCCCTTTGTTGGCTGAACTGGGTAGAGTCCTGGTTGGGTGTGAGTATTTTTGGGGACCCTGGGGGTTGGGACTCCGCCCAAGGAGTTAGCTTCCTGGCCTCAGGTGCCCTACTGTTCAACAGAGGCCGCAGGCAAGCTTCCCTTAATTATTCATCCTACTGTCAGCACTGAACAAACAGGGACAGGAGGAGGGCGGAATGAAGTGAATCACACACTTGGGTCTGGGCCTGACTCCTGCCTCACTCCTTCTCCCTCACTCTATTCTCTGCTTCCTGAGCTCCGAGGAATCAAGGAAACATGCTCTCAAAGAACCGAGCTCTGAGCGGCCTCCATCCCCTGCAGCCCGGTCACCTCTTGGACCAGTGTCGTCACCACTGCTCAGGTAAGAAGTGGGATTCCGACGTAACTGTTTGGCTGGCTGACTTAAAGAACCACTCAGGATTTGCGTGGGTCTTCAGAGCTATGTGATGTCTTACACACACACACACACACACACACACACCCCACATCCTCTCAGTCCTCAGATCTTTACACCACGGACAGACACAATTTTCACACATTTCATACAAAATGCAGCATGTGTTGGGGTCCAAGGCTGTAGTTGATAGAGGCAGGAGAATCAGGAGGTCAAGGTGATCCTCAGCTGGATAGCAATTATGAGGTTACTGAGTTCCATGAGATCCTATTTAACAAAACATACACACACACACACACACACACACACACACTCAGAACCAAGGCTGGAGAGATGGATGGCTCAGTGTTAGGAGCAAATTCTGGTTTTGAAGAGGACCTGAGAGGTATGGGGTGAGGACTTGAGTTCAGTTTCTAGCACCCATGTCATGTGCTTTCAGCTCCTGTTCCCAGGGATCTGACGCCCTCTTCTGGCCTTTAAAGATTTGTGCATTCAAGTGCACAGACATACTCACAGAGTACACACACACAGAGACACACCTATACACATAATTTAAAAAAGCAAAATAAGGGGCTGGAGAGATATCTCAGTGGTTAAGAGAACTGACTGCTCTTCTAGAGGTCCTGAGTTCAATTCCCAGCAACCACATGGTGGCTCACAACCATCTGGTGTGTCTGAATTCAGCTACAGTGTGCTCATAGAAAATAAAATAAATAAATCTTTGAAAAACAAAACAAAATCTTGGGCTGGAGAGATGGCTCAGCTCTTTTATTTATTTATTTATTTATTTATTTATTTATTTATTTGGATTTTAGGATTTTAGGATTTT
The DNA here is from genome assembly GCF_947179515.1 of Apodemus sylvaticus. Taxonomy (NCBI): domain Eukaryota; kingdom Metazoa; phylum Chordata; class Mammalia; order Rodentia; family Muridae; genus Apodemus; species Apodemus sylvaticus. Next base: position 146,105,244 of record NC_067474.1, read on the forward strand.
GGTTTTTTTGAGACAGGGTTTCTCTGTGTAGCCCTGGCTGTCCTGGAATTCACTCTGTAGACCAGGCTGACCTTGAACTCAGAAATCCCCCTGCATCTGCCTCCCAAGTGCTGGGATTACAGGCGTGAGCCACCACTGCCCAGCTATGGCTCAGCTCTTAAGAACATGAGTTCAATTTCCATCAGGTGGCTTAAAATCCCTTGTAACTCCAGCTTTTTCAGGGGATTGGACACCCCTGTACCCCCCAACACAGAGCATGCTACAAAACATGATTTAAAATAAATGAATTAAAAAAATCTTTTTTAAAAAAAACCCCACAATATCCCTGCCACATATCCACATACACACAACAGACCTTTGTCATCCACAGATAGAACCTATGACCACTTACTACACATAACACTATACAACACACAGACTGTCTCCAACTGATACATTTCTTTTTTCTTTTTTCTTTCTTTTTTTCTTTTTTGGTTTTTTGGATTTGGTTTTTTCGAGACAGGGTTTCTTTGTGTAGCCCTGGCTGTCCTGGAACTCACTCTGTAGACCAGGCTGGCCTCAAACTCAGAAATCAGCCTGCCTCTGCCTCCCAGAGTGCTGGGATTACAGGCGTGCGCCACCACCGCCCGGCCATGATACAACATTTCTGTGGATCTTTTGATGGATGAAACGCACATCTTTAGACATAGAGTGTATGTAATTGTACTGGCAGGCATCTTCTTGCCACATAGAAGGACCTCTAGTTACTCACTGCAAATGAGCCCACTGCACAAGGTCACACAAATATCTACACACACACACACACACACACACACACACACACACACACACACACACACACCTGCACGTTCCACAGTTGCCTTTGCTTAGTAGGTCCTCAGAACACTTGGATGCCATCTCAGCACAAGCCTGGCTTGGGCCGACTCCTGAGCTGACTATTTGGTTTCTTTGGACCCTGTCTACACTATGTTAATACTTCCTCGTCTGGATGCCGTAACTCCAGACCAAGATTTGATAGGATAGGGAGATGCCTATCATACCTCCTGGTCTGTGTGTGTTCATTTTTCAGAAAGTTGTTGGCTATTCTTGGATCTTTGTTTTTTTCATTTGGGATTTAAGCAGTAAGCTCATAAAGTTCCTTGGAAAATTCTCCTGGGATATGAATGTGCGTTCGCCTGAGTGCATGCAGTAGTACACACGTGTGTGCTCACATGCAAACCCATGCACTTGCATACAGAAGGCAAAAAAGGATGTTAGGTATCTTTCTCTATTACTCTCCAACTTTTTATTTTATTTCAAGGCAGAGTTTCTCTGCAGATCCCCTGACTGTCCTGAAACTCTCTCTGTAGACCAAGCTGGCCATGAACTCAAGAAAATCATCTAAGCTGGCTGTCCTGGAACTCACTCTGTAGACCAGACTGGCCTCAAACTTAGAGATCCACCTGCCTCTGCTTCTGCCTCTGCCTCTGCTCTGTCTCTTGGGTGTTGGGATTAAAGGCATGAATCACCATGCCCAACTCTGTTCTTTGTTGTACATATTTTCATATGCATGTGTCTGTCTGTGTGTGTGTGTGCGTGAATTTTTGTGTTCAATAGTGCAAGTATGGAGGTCAGAGCTGATTTTCATCTCTTCTTTCCCCATGCATGTCCTAGGGATTGAAGTCAGGTCATTAGGTTAGGCAGCAAGCACCCTTACCCTCTGAGCCATACAGCCAAAATATAGTCACTTTTTAAATAAAATAAAAAGATGTATTTATTTATTTGTATGTATATGAGTACATCACTGCTTGTTGTCTTCAAACATATCAGAAGAGGACATCAGATCCCATTACAGATGGTTATGAGTCACCATGTGGTTGCTGGGAATTGAACTCAGGACCTTCGGAAGAGCAGCCAGTGCTCTTAACCACTGAGCCATCTCTCCAGCCCAGTCACTTTTTTGAGACAGCCTCTCTCACTGAACCTGAAGTTTGTGATTTGGCGAGACTGGCTGGCTAGCGAGCCCTAGGGATCCTCCAGTCTCTGCTTCTCCATTGCTAGGATTACAGGCATGCACGGCCACCTCTGACTCCCTCTCACCCAGCCCCTGACTGAACTCAGGTAAGTCATAAACACACTTACCAAACAAGCCGTCTCCCTATTTTTCCTTCTCCTTCTCCTCCTCCTCCTCTGCTTCCTCCTCCTCGTCTTCTATAGCATTTCATGTAGCTCAGGCTTGCTTTAAACTCTGTGTAGCCAAGAATAACTTTGAACTCCCGATCTCTACCTTCTAAGGGCTGGGATTGTGCATGTGAGCCACACCGGGTTGTTTTAGTCTCTGGAGCTGAAGCACATGTTAATAATGATGCTTTGACCTGTAAGGAGCCATTTTGGCGTTGCTAAGGAACATTGGTGGCATCTGACCAGCAGCAAGGGGCTAGCCTAGCTACTCGGGAACTGCAGCTGGGCACCGGAAGGGGAGTCAGAAGTCCTGCCCTCTTGGCTCTGTTTTGCCGCGTCTCACCATGAGATAGACTCCTATGTTCTGGGCTTCAGTTTCCCTCATTGTGTATAGGAGGAGGCGTTGGGTCAGCTGATACCTGAGGGGCTGGTATCTGTAGACAGCATCTGTCATGGGGCTGGACTGAAGTCATGAGTGCTAAACAGAAGGGACCCAAAGCAAGGGCTTTGGCGTATCTCTCATCTGTGAACATAGAGAACATCGAATCCTCACCTGCCTCATGCTCTCACACAAAACTCGCTGGCCCTCGACCCCAGCTGCCCATCATCCCTCCTCACCCTCTCTTCCTCCTGGGAACTCACTTGCAGCTGAGCTTTTTCGCTCAGGAGCTTGAGAAACGTCCTCCTTCCTCCAGCCCTGTGGCTCTGGGCTCCCATGGGTTTCTTGGGCCCAGTTCTTCTTGGTCTCCAGGGATTCCCTGCCCAGTCTTAATGACCACACACATTATGTTTACCACAGCTAGACTTCCAGCTCCCTCTCCTCACCCCTCTCCTCATCTAGTGGCTTCTCTTTCTCTTCCCTTCTGAGGCATATGCGCTGGTATGTTCATTCATGCACGCTCTCCTCTCGGGCGCAGGCTGCCCTCTGTCTGTCCTTCATCCTTTCCCTTGTCCCTCCCTGGATCTCTTCTCTGTATTTTCTCATTCCCCTCATGCGCTCCTGCTTACATCAGTCGTTCTCCCTCCTTCTACAGCCCCCCTTCCTTTCCCTCTCCTTGTGTTAACCGCTTGTTGCTTATTTTGGTTCTCTCTGTGTCTGTGTGTCTGTGTGTCTGTCTCTCCTCCCCCACCCTGCCCCTGGCCCACACCCCCTGGCTGCTTACACCCACTCTGCCCCTTGCTTGCTCTGCAGGAAACCTCTGCAGTACTCAGTCAGTCTGGCTGGCTCAGTCAGCATGGAGGTAGGTTCCTGTGGCATCCGTTGGAGGGGCCCCGGGTCACTGTGTTTCCTCCCAGGGGTGACTTGGCAGCGAAATGCTCTGTTTCCTCACTTCTGCAATTGCCAGGCCACAAGACAGAGGCTTGAGCTGAGGCTTGGACTGGGAGGGACCGCAGAGCCTACGGCTGAGCTGCTATAGGTAAGGAGGGTCCCAGCCCTGGCTGGCCAAGGGAGCGCCCTACACCAGTCTCCTCAGGAGGCCAAAGTCATTGCCTCTAGGTCATCCTAAGGTGGCTGGGTGGCTGGATTTTTAAGGAACTATTCTGGCATCTCTCTCAGGCCAAGCTTAATATTGAAAAAGTGCTTTTTGGCTGTCTGACAGGCCAAACCCAGGACTCTACACGTGCTCGGCCACTAGTCCTCTTTTCACTTCTTAGTTGCTTATTGTGTGTATATGTATGTGTCACGGTGCACAGGTGTGAGTCAGAGGGCCGCAGGTCCTGGAGATTGACGTCACTTCTCAGGCTCAGCATCAGAGGCCTCTACCCACTGAGCTATCTCACCAACCCCAACTTTTATTTTACATCGAGGTCTTACAAACTGTTGAGGCTGGCTTTGAACTCACTGTGTAGCATAGACAGGGCCTTGGATTATCTTATGTGCATGGGTATTTTATGTGTATGCAAGTATGAATGCTTACCGTGTGCAGGCCTGGCGCCTTGGAGTTCAGAAGAGGGGATCAGATCCCTGGAACTGGTGTTTGAGACGATTGTGAGCCTCTGCGTGGATGCTGGGGACAGGACCTGGGTCCTTTCCAAGAGCATCCAGTGCTCTTAATCCCCGAGTCATCTCTCCATCCCCTAATCTTGCTCCTTCGTTCTTTCTCAGCCTTCTGAGTGGTAGGCATTTCTGGCCTGTCATCAGGTGCTTGGAAACTCTGGGGAACCCCTCTATTCTGTGAGTGAGCTGGAGCCATCACAGCCTTGACTTCTGGGAGGCGATGGTGAGGACAGGAGCCAGCTGCTTAGAACTTTGTGAGCAGATTACCACTGGCTTTACTCACTGTGTGACTTTGTGGAAGTTACACACCCTCTCTGTGTATAATCAATGCTATCTCCCCAGCAGGCTTTCCCTGGAGGGTGGGCTAAAGTGTCTGGGGGTGGAGCTGGTTTCTTGGGACCTCACCTACTGCTGCATTTCCCCAGAGGATGGCAAAGGCCCACACACGGTGGCCACGTTAAATCTCAGGTGTTGGGGACAGAGGCCAGTGTGGTACTGGCTATCTCTCTCTGGCAAGAAGTCTTGGGGTGAGACCAACGAACAGAGCTGCTGGCCAAGGTCTTGTGGGATACTGAGGGAGGCTGTGCTCCAGAGGGTCAGTGACTAAGAGTGTGCTGGGGTGGGGGATGGTGACTGCCAGAGAAGAGAGACTCCCTTCCTCTGTGTACCCAGCCAGAGAGAAAAGGAGATGACTGCCCTTCTGCGCCTTTGGTTTTGCTTATAATCTGCAGCGACCTTGGGCCATTGAGTAGCCTCGCTCCTCTCCTTTGTGGTTTCAAATTCTGACCTTGCAGGTTTGTGGAAAGATGAACTAAGAAGTTGGAGGACATGCTTTGCTGAGCCTGAAACAGTAAGAACGGGAGTGTCACCATCAATGTTGACACCACAGATTTTACTGCAAATGTCTTAAAGAGGAGCAAGAGTTTGCTTGTTTATCGTGTCTTCTCCTAGTTAGCAGGGTTCTGCATAAAACGTGCACGGGGATGAGCATTGAGTTGGGAATGGTGGGCACATCTGTGATCCCAGAGGCAGTTCAAGGTTAGCCTTAGCTACATAGCAAGTTGAAGGCCAGCCTGGGCTATGTGAGACCTCCACAACACCTCCCAGATGTGTACTAAGTAGATGAAAAGATAGTATCATCAAAACTGTACCTGTTTGGGGTGCACAGTGAGCCACAGGCCGGCTCTGTCCTCACCCTAGTCACCTAGGGTCATTCCATCCGATTAGTGGAGGTTTGGGTGAGGGATTCACAGTCCCTGGCAGTGCTGACCAAATGCGCCTCATGGGCAAGTCTTCCTCCTGATGGTTGAGATCTGATGAGTCTCCAGCATGGTATCTGTTTTATCTTTAAAAAAGAAAAGTATCTATGTATCTATGTATGTATCTATCTATCTCTGATCTATGTATCATGTATATATGTGTCTATCTGTCTGTCTGCCTATCCATCCATCCATCCATCCATCCATCCATCCATCCATCCATTCGGTTTCCCTTCCCTCTTCTCCTCCCAGTTCCTCCCCATCTGTTTGTCCTTTTATGGGAATCAGAGACATCCCCACACTTGGCCTGCAGACAGCTCTTACTGAAGGCCACTGACCCCCTCCTTTCCCATACAGGCCCCTCAATGGATACAGATTTGGGCTCAGGATGGGATGAGAGCTGAGCTAGAGTCTAGGACCACAGCTGGATGGGCTCCGGGGAGAGGAGTCTACACTGAGAGTGGAATCAGTTCCCTAGATCAGAGGCTAGCCCACAGCACAGCTGCTCTGAGCAGCCACTTAGACTTGTGATGAGGGCGGGAGACACTTCCGTGTGTATTTGTGTGTGGGGTGGTTGTTCTAAAGGAGTGGGACCTTACACCAGCCTTGCAGAACACTTGAGCTGCCTGGGCCAGGAAGTATGTCAATCACTTGTGCAAAGCCCTTTCCCGTTTGTAAAGTCCATTTCATTTTACCAAGTGTGTTACCCTTTTCCAAACGCTTCATCTTCCACCTCCTCGGATCTCACTTCCCTTTCACAAACCTGCATCGAGGCTGGCAGGGCACCCCAGTTTTCAGATAAAAACCCCAGGGTTCTGAATTGAGGAGAGATCCTCTCGGGGCGGTGGGTGACAGCCCTGAGACCAGAGTCCTGCTCTCTGACTCCAGTGACCATGCTTTCCCTCCCGACACCCTGGAGGCTTCTTTCCAAAGATATGGTTGGTGCGGTGCAGGGCGGATTTGCCACTTATGAGCAGGAGGAACACTGTGAGGACACTGGGAAGAGAGCTAGCTCCCCCAGCCATTGGAACCACGGTTACCAGTCTGAACCATGAAAGTGTGGGCAGCTTCTTGTCCTGCCGATCTGATAGTACTTACTTGAAAAAAGATGGAACTCCTGATGACCATGGAGATCAGACAGCTGGTCTGGACGCCATGTTGGCACTCTAGACAACCTTGGAATCTTTGTGACGGACAAAAGCCCGTCAGTTGCCATGACAAAGCTGGACTATACCCAAAACAGAGAAGAGGAAGACAAGAAAGGGCACTGAGGTTTCTGGAAATCTCCTTCCTGGAAGGGTTTGATGACCACAGAGGCACCCCGCCCCCGCCCCTCCAATATCTCAGCCCTAGTAAAAACCCAGGCCCTAAGCCTGCTGGGAGAGATAGTCTGGGCCATTGCATCTGCTTCCTTTCTGCTCCTAGAGCAATCTGGTAGTTTGTGAATGGTATCACATGGGGGAAAGAGTCTGTAGATTTGGTAACAATACCCTGTAGGAAGATTTTGATTTTATTTATTTATATTTATACTTTTATTTTATTTAATTGAGATAGTATCTTGTGCAATCCAGGCTGACCTTCAACTCGCTATGTAGATCAGGCTGGGACTTGAATTCTTGATCTTCCTACCCAAATGCTGGGATTATAAGCTTGTACCAATACATCTTACCATAGAATGGCTTTTTTTTTTTTAATTGGTTGGTTCAGTTTTTTTGTTTTCTCTGTGTAGCCTTCACTGTTCTGGAACTTGCTCTATAGACCAGGTTGGCCTTGAACTCAGAGATCTACCTGCCTCTGCATCCCCAGTGGGAGTGAGTGCCTAAAGGTGTGAGGCACCACCACCCACCCTCCTAGAAAGGGTTTAATTCTCATCACTTGGCATATGAAGAAAGGAAATTTAGCCAGACACAATGAGCCACATCTGAAATCCCAGCACTTTGGAAGCTGAGGCAGGGGGATTTCTGTGAGTTTGAGACCAGCCTGAGATATAGAGGGAGACCCTTTCCCAGTGAATACATACATAAACAAAGAGACAAAAAGGGGCAGCGGGGGCTCAGATGAGCCAAGGGTCCATCTTGCTTGCATGAGGACCTGAGTCTGATCTTTATGTAAAAAAGCCAGTCACAGAACCCAAACCTGTAATCCTAGTCCTGGTGCTGGAGATGAGACAGGTGTGTTGTTGGAGCTTGTGGGCAAGTTAGCCTCACTTGCTCAGTGAGACCCTGTCTCAAAAGACAAGGCAGACTGAACCTGGGGAACAACACTCAGACACACAGAGATACACAGACACACACCACACACACACAGAGACACACACATAAAGACATACACATACAGACACAGATACACAGATGCTCACATACAGACATACACATAACATATACACAGACACATATAGAACACACTTACATACTCATACATACATAGATACACACATACAGACAGGTACACACACACACACACAATCTCATATACACACTTTCTTTCTTTTTTTTTTTTGTTTGGTTTTTTTGGTTTTTCACCACAAAGTTTCTCTGTATAGCCCTGGCTGTCCTGGAACTCACTCTGTAGACCAGGCTGGCCTCGAACTCAGAAATCCACCTGCCTCTACCTCTCAAATTCTGGGATTAAAGGCGTGTGCCACCACTGCCTACTACACACACTTTCATATGCACAGTCATACCTGAATCAAGGCCAGCCTGGTCTACAGAGTGAATTCCAGGACAGCCAGGGCTGTCCCCAGTAAAGAGGAAAATTGCTGTTTCTGTTCCTAGCCCTGGCATTCAGCCCTTAACAAAGATCTCCATTCTTCAATCAATAATCCCGTTAGCGTGACATTATGACGGCAGGCATTCTGGTCCAGAGTGCACGTGAATATTTGATCTTCACATTTGGCCTCAGTTGTTCTCACATCTGGAGAAACAGAATAGAGAGCACTGTGAGGGGATTCTAAGAGGGTCTGTGTCCCCAGCCGGGACCCAGAACAGGCAGTAACTCACTTATTTCTTGAGCAACTACTATAAGCTCAACACTTTCCTCTTATTTTCCAGTGTGAGGTACACATGACTGTTTTTAAAAATAGAAGAGCTTCTTCTTCTTCTTATTATTATTATTGGTTTTTTGGATTTGGTTTTTTCGAGGCATGGTTTCTCTGAATAGCCCTGGCTGTCCTGGAACTCACTCTGTAGACCAGGCTGGCCTCGAACTCAGAAATCCCCCTGCCTCTGCCTCCCAGAGTGCTGGGATTACAGGCGTGTGCCACCACCGCCCAGCTTAGAGTTTATTTTAAAATTACATTTATGGGCTGGAGAGATGGCTCAGCGGTTAAAAGCACTCACTGCTCTTCCAAAGGTCCTGAGTTCAAATCCCAGCAACCACATGGTGGCTCACACCCATCAGTACAGCTACAGTGTATTCATATACATAAGATAAATAAATAAACAAATCTTTAAAATTACGTTTACTTGTCCATATGTATGTGTGTGGGAGCCTGTGAACCATGACAGAAGTGTGGAGGTCAGGGGCTAAGTATGTCATTTCTCTTCATTATGTGGGTTCTGCGGATGGAACTGGGATCTTTAGTTTGATGGCTTTAACAGCTGAGTCATCTCACTGGACCTAGCACACAGTTTTGTTTAACCCTTGCAGCAATCCTAGGAAGTGGAATTGTGGGTATTTCAATTTTTCAGGGTCAACAGGAAAAAAATGCCAAACAGGAGGAAGTTTGTTATAATCCATATCTTGCAGTTAAGGTTAAGAAGAGAAGCAGTTTGCCCAAAGTCTGTGCAGATATGAAGGTTGGGTCATATGATTTCAAGTTAAAAATATATAACCTGGCTGGGGGGTGGGGTGGCCCATGCCTTGAGACAGGCAGATTTCTGAGTTCTTGGCCACTCTGGTCAACATAGTGAGTTCCAGGACAGTTAAGGCTAAATGGAGAAAGTCTGTCCTGAAAAACTAAACCAAACCAACCAGCCAGTCAACCAAGCAACCAAACAAACAAAAACATGAGCTGGAGAGATGGCTCAGTGGTTAACAGCATGTACTTCACCTCCAGAGGATCTGAGTTCGATTCAGGGTAACCATGTCAGGTGGCTCACAACAGCCTGGAAACCCCAGCTCCAGACCAGAGCCTCTGTGGGTGCTTGCGTTCGTGTGTACACAGACTTACACATAATTAAAAGGAATAAAACATAAATCTTAAAAAAAAAACAAAAAAAAGATGAGTCTTCCACCAGACGCCTTAAAAAAATACACAGCATCCTTTCAAATCTGCCCTCGCCTAGGCCTCTATTAAATCCTTCCTTTTTCTTCAGTGTTGGGGAGTCGACCTAGCACCCCACGCTTGCTGGTAAGTGCTTCACCACTGGGCTCCAGCTCCAGCTCCCTTCCTAAGTTTTACATTTTAATTGGTTAATCAGAGTCAGAGTCTCTTGTATCTCAGGCTGGCCTTGAACTTGCTGAGTGGCTGAGGATGGCCAGAAGCTTTAGCTCCTCCCACCTCTTACCTCCTCATTATTATTGGTGTTTTGGATTTGGTTTTTTCCAGACAGGGTTTCTCTGTATAGCCCTGGCTGTCCTGGAACTCACTCTGTAGACCAGGCTGGACTTGGACTCAGAAATCCGCCTGCCTTTGCCTCCCAGAGTGCTGGGATTACAGGCGTGCGCCACCACCGCCCGGTGTTGTTGTTGTTTTTAATAAAAAAGGATATATTTTGTATGTATGTATGTATCTATGTATGTATGTATGTATGTATGTTTTGCATATATGTACTGCATGGATGCAGTACCTATGATGGCCAGAAGAGGGCAGGACTCCTCTGGAACTGCAGTTACAGATGGTTGTAAGGGACGCCTAGCTTTTCCTATGTGTCATTCAGGTGTGAAAGAGCAAACACTCATGCATGTGTCAGTAGAGGTCAGGGATCAGCACCAGGATGTCTTCTTCTCCATCTTACATTTTGAGTAGGGCCTTTGCTGACCCTGGGTCTTATCCGTTCAGCTGCGCTGGGTGGTCAGTGAGCTCCGAGGACCCACCTGCCTCCATCACCCTGGGGCTACTGTTATAGATGCGCAGTGCCACACAACCCTTTACAGGGACCATGGGGACTGCACTCAGGTCCTTATGCACAGATCCATCTCCCTAGACCCTCGTTTTATTTTCAGTAGAGGTCATTTTAGTGGCTGCGGGGTGGATTGGTTTCACTTTGCACTTCTGCGATGATGAGTGGTGTAGACGCTTTCCACACACCTGTGGTCCAGCTGCATCTTCTTTGGAGAAGTGGCCGGGAGTAAGGTCAGTCTTTCTTACCTCTTCCCTTTTGTGCTCTGCAGCGTGAGAACCAAACTCGGGGTCTGGGCTCTGCTGTTTGTTGTTTTGAGACAGAGTCTCACTATAATGGCTCTATATAGTGTAGACCAGGTTGGCCTGGAACTCAAGGCAAACCTCCTGCCCCAGCGTCCTGACTGCTGAAGATACAGGTACATGACATTACGGCCGATTCCTTTACCCCCAACCCCTTTTATAGACGGTTTCATATTATAGATTGTGTAGCTCAGGCAGGCCTTGGATTTGCAAGGTAGCCAAGACTGGCCTTAATCTCCTGTTCTTCCTGCCTGTGCCTTCCTGGAGTTGGCATTACAGGGATATATATATACCATCATGCCTGGCTTTAAGCCTGTTTAAAACTATTTATAGTGCACGCCAGAGATGGTGGTGCATGCCTTTAATACCAAATTCCAGGAGGATATCTGTGAGTTCGAGGCCAGCCCTTTCATAAGAAATTTCAGGCCTGCCAAGGCTCTGTAATGAAACTCTATCTAAAATAAATAAATAAATAAATAAATAAATAAATAAATAAATACATATCCACACTGCTGATAAGGGCATGGGGAGTCTACGTGCAGGAGGATTGGATCCCAGCCCCAGATCTACCGGGCTGGAGTTAGCTTGATGTAGACCAAATTCACCCTCCTCCTTTCTGCTCACTTAGTTCCTATCTTCGGGGTGTAAAGAAAATAGCAGGGTCCTGGATGAAGCACCCCAGGTTTGTGTGGGCGGGCTCAAGTTCTTCTCCAACGCTCTCAACCAAGGAAGGAGTGCTTGGGTCCAAGTGGTAGTGCCCACTGCCTGTGTGGAAGGTATGTGCGCTCTCTGTCTGTCTGTCTGTCTGTCTGTCTGTCTCTCTCTCTCTCTCTTTGCCACTCCTTGTCCAAGTCCTGTTGGTGAATGCCATCTTCTCCCCTGAGGGTTTGCAAGGAACTGAAAGAGATTGGAATGAGGTTTCGCATGTCCAATTTACAGTTTATAAATATTTAGACATTTCTACTCTTGCCCTCAACTGACTCCACAAAGTAGCGGGGGTGGGGGGGTTGGAGGGTGGGGGTGGGGGGTGGGGGTGGGGGGGCGCGACTCGCTGCTGAACTCAGCTTTCCAACCCAGTGTCTCTGCTGGGGCAAGAATCACCACATTCTTTCCCCTGCCCACTTCTTGATGGTCGTCCTCCCTTCCTCTCTTAGCTGGGAGCCCTTTCCTCAGGTTCCCTGGGAGCTGCCGGGTGTGAGGTAAAGAGATGGTGAGATTCTTCTGTCTCCTTAATATGCATGGTTGGTTTAACACCCCCTTCCCCCCATCCCCTCCTCCCTGTCAGAGGGCTGGGCCTGGGCTCAGATTTGACCCTTCCAGGAACTGTGCCCAAGTTTTAAACTGAGTGGTTCAAACCTCCTCCTCCTTCTAAATGTCTGTGCATTCCTTCAGCATGCTTTTCCAAATTAAATTATTATTAGTTTTTTAATAGAAAGAAAGTTTTGTTTTTTGTTTTTTGTTTTTTGTTTTTTGTTTTTTTAAACCACACTACAAGAGGCAACTGACTGGGCACTAACAGGAGCCCACTCACAGATTAAGGACTGACAGTCATCTGGAGCCTTTGAAAGTTGTGTTGGCAGGTGCCAGAGACTGCCTGGAGCTGGGACGAGCTGGTATGTGGAGGCGAGTCCCTGGGTTTTGGGATATCCCATAGTTTGGGATAATCATAGTTAGTTCCCCTGGGAGAGGAGGGAAGGCCTGGCCAACCAACCAGACTCACTGTGTTTTAGTCACTTTGTCATCCTTGGGCTTTGTTATAAGGGTGAGATTTATTTATATTTTTATTTTATTTATTTATTATTTATTTATTTATTTTGGTTTTTCGAGACAAGGTTTCTCTGTGTAGTCCTGGCTGTCCTGGAAATCACTCTGTAGACCAGACTGGTCTCGAACTCAGAAATCTACCTGCCTCTGCCTCCCAAGTGCTGGGATTAAAGGCGTGTACACCACCACTGCCTGGCTTTATTTTGGGTTTTTGAGGCAGGATATCTCTACATAGCCCTGGTTGTCCTGGAACTCACTATGTAGACCAGGCTGGCCTTGAACTTACAGAGACCCACATGCCTCTGCCTTCCTAGTGCTGGGATAAAAGCGTGCACCATCATGCCTATCTTGATGTGGTGCTGGGGATCAAAGCCAGGGGAGTCTATATCAGACCTGTAACACTCTGCCCACTGAGCTAGATCCCAGGCTCCTTTGGTAAGATTTTTCACCGGACAAGACAAAGGCTCAGAGAGTCAAGTTACTTGCCTAAAGCCACTAGGCAAGTAAATGAACGATGAACCAGGTAGAACTGAGGCCTTTATGGCTGGAGAAACCCCACTCTTCCCACTTCATTTCGTCCTTAGTTTGCCCCCCAGAAAAACTGACCTATTTTCTTTTTGACACTTACCATGAAATTGTCAGTGGCTCATTTATTCCTGACCACAGATACTTGGAATAAAGAAATAAAAATGGCTTGGTCCTCACTCTCAGGAAGCTTCCATCCTGATGAGGAAAAAAATCATAGAAGGAGTGTCCAAGCCAGGCATGTCTTTAACCCAGCACTCAAGCCCTTGGGAGGCAGAGGCAGGTGGATCTCTGTGAGTTCGAGGCCAGCTTGGTCGGGCTACACAGAAAAATCATGTCTTGAAACAAACCAAACCAAACCAAAAGGAAAAGAAATCAATATCTAAAGCACATGGTGAGCTGGGCCCGGTGTTGTAGGTTTATGGTCCCAGCAACTCAGAATTCCAAGTTCAATTCCTGCCTGGATAAGCTAATGAGATCAGAAGAGCTAAAGGAGAACTTGGGGTACACCTTGGAAGTAGAATGCTTGGTCAGCACATGCAAGGCCCTGGATTTTACCCCTACTACAGAAACACAATTGCAGCGAAGCACTGTGTAGGTCGATAAATAAAATGTTGGCACTTCCTTTGTTGAGCCCAGTGAGTGCCTCGGTCACCTGACCATAGGCTTTCTCAATGGGCCTACGTGGGCATGACACAGGGCAGGGCCCACCACGTCTTGAGCTGGCCCTCTGTCTGGAGATTTTCTAGAGATAGTCATGGGCATCCCCCTAACTGGAGCCAGACCCAAGAGAAGGAAGGTACTTCCTCTGTGGGTTGTGGGGAGGGACATAATTTCCTCACAGATACAGAGTGAGTGCCACAAGCTGCCCAGCCACTCCCTGTCCTTGTCTGAGAGCTAGACCAGATGTGCTTCTCACTTCAGGGAACCCCCCACCCCCACCCCTGCCCCCACCCTGTCAGGGGTGTCCCGCAGGACTGCAAAGAGGACCAGTAGAAGGGGCTGAGACTATGGGACAGGGACATGCATGTTTTCTGGTCTCTGGTCTTTACTGACTGAAGGTCTCAAAGACCCCTGCTTTCTATGCGTCATACCTATCACTGTGTACCTCAGGGGCTGGGGTGCCGCTTATCTTTAGATATCTTGCCTACGGAGTGCTAATATCCAGTACAGGAGAAAAATAATTACAGCTAACAGTTTCTAAAACAATTCAAAACAGAAACAAAAGTTAATCCATCTTAGCCTAAATAAGATTCGTTTTACGGGAAATAATTGGATTGTCTAAAACAAACAGTTTTCTGGGGGGAGAGTGTCATCTCTACTTTATTTACAAAGTCCTTCACTGTTGAATTAAAGAGGAGTCAGCTGGGGTCTCAGAGCAGCTCCCACATTCTCTGGGTGTGACAAGCTATGGTTTTGGTGAGGGAACCGCTTGGCACACGAATATGTGGGATATGTGCTCGTAAAAGGAAGGTTGCTTTCTTTTTTTCTTCTTGTGCTGGGGATGGAACTCAGAGCCTGGCACATAGAGAATTACTGCTCTACCCATAAGCTCAGAAGGCTGCAGCAGAGAGAGTTCTTTCAGATAATTGATGACTTTAAAATTTGATTTTAAATATTTTTATTAGTATGCATTAATTAATGCCCAATAATAATGGGCTTCATTACAGCCTTGCCTGCATGTACATAACCGTCTTGGCAGTATTCGCCTCGTGACCCTGTCTCGCTGCCTCTTACGATTGGCTCTCCTTCCCAATTACTCTCTCTGAAAGAAGGCGTCGGTTTTCTGTTTGTTTTGTTTCTTTGATAATCCACCAAGTTTCATTAGGGTTGCTTACAGGAACATGCACTCACAGGCAAGGATTTATCTATAGGCTTATTTCTATTTTTGGGGTGTGAGCATGTGTGTGTGTGTGTGTGAGAGAGAGAGAGAGAGAGAGAGAGAGAGAGAGAGAGAGAGAAAGAGAGAGAGAGAGTATGCGTGAGAGAGAATGTGTATGTGTGTGTGTGAGAGAGAGAAAAAGAGAGTGTGTGTGTGTGTGTGTATGTGTGAGAGAGAGTGTGTGAGCGTGTGTGTGAGTGTGTGTGTGTGTGTGTGAGAGAGAGAGAGAGAGAGAGAGTGGGAGAGAGAGAAAGAGAGTGTGTGTGTGGTCTATGTGCACATATGGGGGTACACTCCCCTGTGTGTATGTGTTTGGAGGAGATTGCTGGGTGTCTCTTTTATTTTTTGCCAAACCCGGAGACACATTTTTGTTGTTGTTGTTGTTGTTGTTGTTTACAGCTCTTCTTGTAGCCAGCAAGGCCAGCAATCCTCCTGTCTCCTACCTTCACTGTCTGTGAGGACCACACCAGGACTTTTCACGGGTGCCGGAATCCAAACTTCCAGTCTCCTGCTTGAACAGCAAGCACACTTAACCACACTTTGTTCATTTTTTTGAGACAGGGTTTCTCTGTGTAGCCCTAGCTGTCCTGGAACTCGCTCTGTCAACCAGGCTGGCCTCGAACTCACAGAGGTCTGCCTGCCTCTGCCTCCTGTGTGCATGAGTGCTGGGATTAAAGGTGTGTACATCACTTCCTGGCTTCTTAAGAACTTTTTTTGTTGCTGGGCGGTAGTGGCACACGCCTGTAATCCCAGCACTCTGGGAGGCAGAGGCAGGCTGATTTCTGAGTTCTAGGCCAGCCTGGTCTACAGAGTGAGTTCCAGGACAGCCAGGGCTATACAGAGAATCACTGTCTCTAAAAAAAACCAAATCCAAAAAAGAAAAAAAAAAAAGAACTCTTTAGTTTTGGGACAGGGTCCCATTGTTTAGTCCTGGCTGGCCTTGAACTTGAAGCAGTTCCGGGCATGTGCCACCACTCTGACTAGCTCTTCTTTGACACTGTATCAAAATCATAAATAGTAGTTTGTTTGTTGTTTGTTTCTTTGCGAAAGGCTCACGTCTAGCTCAGTGTGACCTTGAACTTGCTTTGTGGTGTTTCTATCTCCCAAGTGTTGGGATTAAAGCATGAACCACCGTGTCTGAATTTATCAGTTATATAGTTCTTTCCTCTGCCAAGGTGATTCAGAGGCAAGTTCAGCTCACAGATCATATTATTTCATAGATGTTGTTTTTTTCTTTTCCTGGAAGGCCACATTATAGTTTTATTTGCCAAAAAGGCCTTTTATAGGTGTTATCCATTCCACATGTAGAGTATTAAAAAAACGATGTATGCTTAGCCATGTAAAGGTTGTGCATGCTTTTAATCCCAGCGCTTAGGAGGCAGGGGCAGGAGGATCTCTGTGAGTTCAAGGCCAGACTGGTCTACAGAGTAAGTTCCAGGATAGCCAAGGCTATACTGAGAAACCCTGTCTTGAGTTAACCATGAATAATAACAAAAACAAAAAGGAAAGATATATGCTTAAGATTTAATAAAACTGACACTTCAGGGTTGACCAGATGGCTTGGTAGGTTAAGCATGCCTGCTGGGAAGCCATAGGACCTGAGTAAGCTCCTTGGGTCCCATGTAGTAGATGGAGAAAACCAACTTACAAAAGTCTTCTGACTTTTATGCATGCACTGTGGCACTTGTGTGCACAAGTAATTCCAAATAAATAAATAAATGTAAAAATATCCTAAAAGAAAATATTCTTGATTTATCAAAGACATTTAAAAATTCTATTAAGTATTTATAGTGTGTGCATTTTTTATTATTGTGGTTTTTGTTTGTATGTTTGAAGTAGGGCCCAGTATGGCCTATTTGGTCTCAGAACCTTATTTCAGTGAGAAACCTTCATCCTCTTGGCTCTGTAGATCAGGCTGGCCTCTGATTCACAGTGATCCATCCATCTCTGAATCCCACATGCTAGAACTAAAGGCATGCATGCCTTTAATCTCAGTACTCAGGAAGCAGAGAGACAGGTGGCTTTTTGAGTTCAAGGCCAGCCTACAGAATGAGTTCCAGGACAGCCAGGACTATACAGAGAAACCCTGTCTCGAAAAAAACCAAATTCAAAAAAACCAAAAAGAAAAAAACAAAAACAAAAAAAAAATGTTTCAAGGACAACTGGTCATTTCTTTAAATGTGCTTGAATTTAATCTCTTTCAAGTGTTTTACCCTCAGAAGGCTCCTGGAGGGATGGATGTCATTAGCAAGGCTTCTCGCCTGTTGTTGTGCATGAGTCCTTGGTATTGGGAATAAATGTAGAAGAGACAGTTTCTGGTTCTCACAGCTGGCTCAGCTTATGAAGAACTGAAATTCAGATGAGGTCTCCATCATGAGTTGAAATTGAAAGGAATGGGGTGTGTGTGGCTTGTCCTAGTTTCCTTCCTGATGCCTTTGCTAAGAGATCCTGACCTACCCGAGCAATGGTGGCACATGGCTTCACCCCCAGCACTCACCAGGCACAGGCAGGTGGACCTGAGTCCCAGGACAGAGAGATCCTGTCCAAGAAAAAGGGGAAGGGGAGAAAAACTAAAACAAAACAACAACAACAACAACAAAATATTCTGACCAAAAAGAGTGTAGAGAAGGAATGGGGAATGGATTTACTTAGCCTATTCCAGTGTGTCATTGAAGGAAGTCAGACAGAGGAGGTCAAGGCAGGAAATGAAAGGCAGAGAGCAGCTTGCTTTTACCTAGCATTACCTTCAGCAAGGAGCTCACTCTACAGTCAAAGAAGTACAGCTGGAACTGTGGAGGAGACTGCTTGCTGGCTTTTTATACAGTTCAGGATCATCTGCCTAGAGGATGGTATCGCTCACAGTGGGCTATGTCCTCCTCTATCAATGAATAATTGAGACAATCCCCCACAGACACACCCCACAGGCCAATCTGATTTGGGCAACTTCTCGGCTGAAGCTGTCTTCTCAGATGACTCTAGGCTGTGTCAAGTTGGGGGAACTAGCTAGAATACATAGCTTTGAGGCAGAGTCCTTGCCTAGTAGTATACAGAGGCCTTGGGTTCTGTCAGCAGTGGGAAGGAGAGAGGGAAGGAAGGAATAAAGAGAGGTAGAAAGAGAGGAAGGGAGAGAAAGGAGGGAGGCAGAGGGAGGAAGAGAGATAGAGATAGAATATGGAAGAGCCTTCAAGACAGCAGCTTGAGTATTTCGGATCTGTGAGGTCTGGATAGTTCTGAAGACCTTCCAGGGAAGTCACTCTAGCTGGAGACTGGTGGGAAGGGCCCCGGGTGCAGCAGAGTGGTAGCTGGAGACCGGAGGTTGGGGTAAGGAGTAGGTGGTGGGCTTCTTTGGTTCTTAGGAACTACCCAGCTCTTTGCCTGCTCAGTCCTGGTGTCTGCCGTGCACAGCATCCGCGTGGGGGTGTTCCACGTGGGGTGTTGGCACCCTTTCTCCTCTAGGCTGTCACTGAAGTGCCACCTGCTCCCCCAGATCTCTTTTTGTTCTTCGGATTTGCACCCCTTTTGTTCTTTGTATGGCAGCCGCCTGTTTGAATTCCTTTTGTTTTTCCTCCTTCGTGGGAGACAGGGTTGCTTCAGGATGCCTGATATATTCGTGCTCCAGAAATATTTCGTGAATGGATGGACGGGAGAACAAAGGGATTTGGGATCCTGACCACTGTTTTTCTATAAATGTGTGTGTTCATGTGTGTGTGTGTGTGTGTGTGTGTGTGTGTGTGAGACTTTTTTTTTTTTTGAGACAGTATCATGCTAATGTTCAGGCTAGCCTTCAACTCACTATGTAGCCCAGGCTGGCCCGATATTCACTCTAATCCTCTTGCCTTACCTCCCCAAGTGCTGGGATTACATATATGAGTCATCAGGCCAGGCCATATAGCTATTTAGTACCCTATAATCTCTGGTAGTTCCTCAGTCTTTCTTTGTCTTTCATGACCATGACACTTTTAATAAACACTGCCCAGTCATGTCGAAGCATTTTTATAATTTCGGTTTGTTGGGGTTTTGGGTGGAGTAGGAGGTCCCACCCTTGGTCACATGCCTGTCAAACAAAAAATACCATTGTGCTAGAATCCCTTTCATCTGTTGAATGGATTAAAAAATATCTTTTAAAAGGTAGAGTGTCAATATGTAGCTTAGGTTATCCTAAAACACACTTTGTAGGCCAGGATAGCCTCAAGCCCACGATAATCTTCCTACTTCTCACGTGCATTCATTCCATTACAGGTGTGTACCACAATGCCTGTCCTAATTTTTTTTTTCAATATGAAATTTTTTTTTGTTTTTTGTTTTTTGTTTTTTGTTTTTTTGAGACAGAATTTCTCTGTGTAGCCCTGGCTGTCCTGGAACTCACTCTGTAGACCAGGCTGGCCTCGAACTCAGAAATCCGCCTGCCTCTGCCTCCCAGAGTGCTGGGATTACAGGCGTGCGCCACCACCGCCCGGCGCCTTTCTTTATTAACTGGAATCTTGCACTCTTCTTTCAGGCACGTACAACGAACGCTCCATGACCAGGTGACCCTTCCTGCCCAGCGCGATGGAGTACAATGGCTCGTCTCGCGTGGATTCTGAGTTTCGATACACCCTCTTTCCAATCGTTTACAGTGTCATCTTTGTACTGGGGGTGGTTGCCAATGGCTACGTGCTGTGGGTCTTTGCCACCTTGTACCCTTCCAAGAAACTAAATGAGATAAAGATTTTCATGGTGAATCTCACCGTGGCGGATCTGCTCTTCTTGATTACCCTCCCGCTGTGGATTGTCTACTACTACAACGAGGGCAACTGGATTCTACCCAAGTTCCTGTGCAACCTGGCTGGTTGCCTCTTCTTCATCAATACCTACTGCAGTGTGGCCTTTCTGGGTGTCATCACCTATAACCGCTACCAGGCAGTAGCCTATCCCATCAAGACTGCCCAGGCCACTACCCGCAAGCGTGGCATCTCTCTGTGTCTGGTTATTTGGATATCCATCGTGGCTACTGCGTCCTACTTCCTGGCCACGGACTCCACCAACCTAGTGCCCAATAAGGATGGCTCAGGCAACATCACCCGCTGCTTTGAGCATTATGAGCCACACAGTGTGCCCATCCTTGTCGTTCACGTCTTCATCGCTTTCTGCTTCTTCGTCGTCTTCCTCCTCATCGTGTACTGCAACCTGGTCATCATCCACACATTGCTCACGCGGCCCGTGCGGCAGCAGCGCAAAGCGGAAGTGAAGCGCCGGGCGCTGTGGATGGTCTGCACGGTCTTGGCCGTATTTGTCATCTGTTTTGTGCCCCATCACGTGGTCCAGCTGCCCTGGACCCTAGCAGAGCTGGGCTACCAGACCAGCTTCCATCAGGCTATTAATGATGCCCATCAAATCACCCTCTGCCTCCTCAGCACCAATTGCGTCTTAGATCCCGTTATCTACTGCTTTCTCACCAAGAAGTTTCGAAAGCACCTCAGCGAAAAGTTTTACAGCATGCGCAGTAGCCGGAAGTGCTCCAGAGCCACTAGTGACACGTGCACTGAGGTTATAGTGCCAATCAACCAGACTCCTGCGGTGTCACTGAAAAATTAATCTCTGCTTATTAAAGCCAGACCCAGAGCCTTCTCTTCCTTGGACCTCACAGATGAAACTGGGAGGTGAGAAGTTTCTGCCTGTGGCCAACTTCTGCTTGGACCCTGGTGGACTCAAGTATGACAGTTACTTCCTCACAGAGAGCAGGTTGCAGGAAAATATAGAACTTGAGTGCTCCTTTTCACCCATCTTTGGGTCAACACTAGAGGACTGCGGCCGATGGACTCACCCAGAGCTTCAGATTGTGACATCCCAGCCAGGACCAGACCTTGGGGAGAGACACGGGCAGCAACGTAAAGTTTGGTCAGTGACTTCCGGGGGCTACAGGAAGAGGGAAGAGGCGTTGTGGAGACCCTTCACTGATTGTGTGGAAAATCTTTGGGGAAGCAATTGCATTTAGGATGGTGCCTCCATGTCCAGGTACAAGGTCCTTGTGACCCTTCCTAGAGGAAGTGGTTTGGTGGTATCTCCTGACTGACCCCAGTACCTTGCCTCAAATGTAACCAGAGGAGATAACACAGAAGCTGACCAGAAGCTAGGATGGGAGAGAGTTTGCTGAGGTAGCTGAGTTTTGCCCAGGTCTGGTGAAGAAATGGAAGAGAGGTGGCCACCTCAGGACACTGCACTCTCTCTCCACATCTGGCAGGCAGCTTCTTTTGAGGTCCTCTGGCCACCTGGTGGTGATTTTTGACAAGTATCTTAGTCCCATTTCACACACTGTGCCCAGCTTCCCTGTCAGAAACAACTCAAGGAAGGGGAGATTTATTTTGGCTCACAGTTTAGAAGATTTCAGTCTCTTACAGCAAGGACAGCATGGTAGGGCAGCTCAGACTCTGGTGGTGGGAACTTGAGATAGAGGTTGTTCATAAGCCAGGAACCAAAGACTGCACTTTAACCTGGATACAGAATATAACCCATAGCCCAGTCACCTATGTCCACAGCCAGGCCCTACCTTCTAAAGGTTCCACAGTCTCCCAGCATTGAGGGAGCGGCCCTGGGCCAATGAGGTGGTAATGCAAAGCAGAGAGCACTCGCAGCTAACCCTGCTGACCAGAGTCTGATCCCAGAAGCCACGTGGTACAAAAAGAGAACAGACTTCTGCAAGTTGTCTGTGGGCCTTTACCTCCATCCATGCTGTGGCACACACACGCCCTGCCTCCCCCATAGACATAGACATAAATACATGTACAACATTCATAAAATAAAGCAAAACAAATGTGACCCTGTGGGAATATACATGAAATAGCAGGTGTATTCAAAATACGCCTGCTATTCCATTTAAGTGAGATCCCTTCTTGCCTTCTGAGTATTCAGAAGCCTCAGATTCAGAATGCTGAGGATATTTTCCTGTTTTCCTGAGTCTTGTGCTTCTTTAAAAAGAAAAAAAAAAGAAAGTCCTTCCTCCCAGTGAGTGTCTCCTTGAAGTTGAATCAGTTGATTCCCGTCCGACAGACAAGCATAGGTTTGTTTCAATAGGCAGTAACTCTCTTGGGCTTGGCGCGATGGCGGTAGTCTGGACCTTGCTGAAAGGGACTAAGTAGTTAAAACGACATACTTGAACATCTTACAAACTCAGGTTCAAGTCTTGCCTGTGCTAAATGCTGTTCAGGACTCGGGAATTTAATTTTCTACCTCTTAGTGTTATGAGCTGGGAGGTTCGGCCTCCCTCACAGGACTTCTGAGCAGGGCGTTGTGTTCAGATGACTCTGGGTTACTTATCCCAATCTTCCCCTTTCCTGAGAATTCGGTGCCCTCAGTCCTTTGATAGGAATCCAGGGGACATCTGGGTTCGGGGTACACCTTTTGGGGAGCTGCGACCATGTCTATATGTGAAGTGGGTTGGGGGGCTACTTAGGATTCTGGTAGACAAGTGGCTTTTCAAAGAAATCAGGTGTGTTAGGCCAAGCAGAGGCCAGAAAGAAGCAGAACTTGGCGAGAAGACACAGCTTCCAGGGGCCAGAGGGGCCAGCTTTGTCATGAGTCCTGGGAGACTCTTGTCAGGATTCCATCTCCTTCCTTCCCTAAGCTCATTGAAATGGGTGTCTAGTACTTTCAATCAAATAACACTCTCGGTTTCTATGTTAATAGAAAATGGTATATTTTGAATTTCATCATCTCTGTCTCTCCTTTGCCATTGGTTTGCAATATCCATGTACCACAGTATGTTTACTTAATAAACATTTCTCTTCAAATTTGGTCTTTTCTTTTGTTTTTGTTTTGTTGAGACACGGTTTCTCTGTGTATCCCTGGCTGTCCTGGACTCACGTTGTAGACTCACAGATATCTGCCTGCCTCTGCCTTCCAAGTGCTCGGATTAAAGGCATGTGCCACCACACCCTGCAAAATTTGGTCATTTTTTTTTTGTCAAGTCAAAGTAATGTTTATTTATCACACAGAGAAGAATATCTTCCATATCTCCTATGAGGGCTTCAAGCATCACACTGAAATAGAATTCTCCCTAAAAAAAAAAAACCCCCAAAAAATAAAACAAAAACAAAAAAAGGAAAAGCATCAGAGGAGACACTGTGAATTTAAATGAGTAGGTGTATCAAAGTAACAGAGAAGCCTGCATGGGTTTGGGCGATACAGAAAGGATGACATGGGTATCTGTTCATATCCTCTGTTTTAACTTTTGCATCTAGCTTCATTTTATTTCTCTCTCTCTCTCTCTCTCTCTCTCTCACTGAATATTTTCTTTATTTACATTTCAAATGTTATCCTCTTTTTGGTCAATTTTTAAATTTACAATCCTACCTACCTAACAGCCACTCTATAGATTATTTTTATCTCCATTTTGCATGTGGGAAAGAGGAGGCTGGTAGGGGTGCAGCCATTAATAGTCAAACCTAGACCTCTCAGTAAGCACAAGTTAGCTCCCATCCCGCACGGCCACGTAATTGTATCCACACACTGACTCTTGGGCATCTTGTGTGTGCTGCTGGTTCAGGAGACGGTCCAGGCCACCACCCCGATGTTGCAGGTCTCTTGCACATCTATTGTAGCCTGAAGCCTCATGGGAACTCTTCCTAGGCACTTCAGACATTGGGAGACAGACACAGACATGTGTTTCTAGGGACCCCAGGGACCAGAGCGCCATTATCACTGGAGCCAGGATGAGCACTTACTGCTTGTGAGACTTGGATTCCCTTGTCAGCTTGAAGGGCTCCAGAACCACCTGGAACCACAGCAGAGTTTCTCCCGGCTGCATATCCTGAAGGTCATCCTTCATGACGCTGCCAGGTCATCCTGAGGCACATTTCCATCTAGTTTGAGGAAGAACTTCCAACTTGCTTCTGAAATGGCTGCAACAGGCCACACCCTCACCTGTGGCTTAACGGAGGATTTTGTTGTTCATTTTGTTTGGGTGCGGGGTCTCGCCATGTAGCTTTGGCTGATCTGGAATCGTATCGAGATCCACCTGCCTCAGCCTTCGGAGTGTGAACGCATCAATTAAAGGCATACGCCACCACACCCAGCCTAATATGTTCTTAGCCCATATTCACTATCCACTGTAACATACTTCATTATTGACGTTCTCACACTTGTGTATAATGTATTGGGTCATATTCGACCCCCTGGCTCCCTGGTCCTCCCTCAGCTCCTGCTGATCCCTCTCCATCCCCTTCCTCCTTCTGACTAGCTCCACTTCTACTTTCAGGTCTCTTCTTAGTGTGCGACCCAGAGTCTCACTAGGGTGGTTTACTGGAGCATGGACGCCTTACCTGTCACTTCACCAGTCAACTTCATGCAAATCCTCAGGGACACTGGGGTCCCAGGAGAGCCTCTCTACCCCAACGGTTCTCTTTTTCTTGAAGCTTTCTATTTCCCCAAAGCCTCAAGCCTCTCCCTACCAGTACTGCCCAACTTTCTTTTCTTTTCTTTTCTTTTCTTTTCTTTTCTTTTCTTTCTTTCTTTCTTTCTTTCTTTCTTTCTTTCTTTCTTTCTTTCTTTCCTTCTTTCTTTCCTTCTTTCCTTTCTTTTTTTTAAAGATTTATTTATTTATTATAGGTAAGTACACTGTAGCTGTCCTTCTTTCTTTTAAGATTTATTTATTTATTATATGTAAATACACTGTAGCTGTCTTCAGACACCCCAGAAGAGGTTATCAGATTTCATTACAGATGGTTGTGAGTCACCATGTGGTTGCTGGGATTTGAACTCAGGGCCTCTGGAAGAGCAATCAGTGCTCTTAACCGCTGAGCCATCTCTCCAGCTCCTGTCCAAATTTCATGCTACAGAATGTGCAATCAAATAGTGATTTTAGTTGGACTGCCTCAGATTACTAAAGGACTGTGATCAGGTGCTCACTAATCATTTGTGTTCAGATTCAAATAATTCAGATTCTGAAGCTTGTACCATGCCCCAGGGGGAGCAATAAAATGGCTGCCGACCCCTGTGGCCAGGGCTCCTTTCTCCAGCCTCTAGTCTGTGATTCTGGACAGACTATGGAACCTTGCTGGGCCTATTTCTTTTAAGTGGGAATATTGGCCAGGTGTGCTAGCTCACACTTGTAATTCTAGCACTCAAGAGGCTGAGGCAGGAGTATTGCTACAACTTTAAGACCACTCTGGGCTATATAGGTAGTTATCGGGCCAACTGGAGTTGCATAGTAAAAATTTGTCTAAATGCTATGTTTGTTTGTTTATTGAGACAAGGTCTCTCTGTGCCTAACTGGGACTCACTCTGCAGACCAGGCTGATGTGACACTCAGATCTTCCTAAGTGTTAGGATTAAAGGTGTGCCACTACCACCTGGCTCTATAATTCTTTTAAAGAATACATATTGTTAAGGCATAGGTAAAATGTTAAGGCCTCAGTAACAGTCACTTGGCTAGCCTGCCATTATAAGGGAACTTTTCTCATGTTTCTGCTCTTACTAGGAAACTTTCTAATGCTAAGATTGATCATATATTCTGTTATGTTGGTTGTGGAAACCAATCACAATAAAAGCCAATAGAACTGTTTTGTAGAGTTACCCATAATAAGCTTGGACCTAAACCAACCACCCAACACTACTTCCTGCACCTATGTATAAGCTTTTATGGTATAAGCTGCCTCTGGGATGGACATCAACATAAGAGAGACACCTGCCCCAATATAAGAAAGTATTTGGAATAAAACTTCCATTTGAGTAGTAACCCAGTAAAGTTTAAGTTCCCAAGACCTCCCTAGGAACTGATAACCCCTTGGTAGAAAGAGACACGTATGTGGGTAACTGACATCCTGGTTGGCAAGTTAAGACATGAATGTTAGACAAGTCCCATCCAGGTAGGGAAGTTAGGATGTGAATATTAGACAAGGCAAGTCCCCTGCCACAGCCGAATACCCAACCAATGGGAGCAGGATAAGTCTACAACAAGACATGCTCCTAAGGAAATCCCCATCCCTAAATCCTGATCAGTGAAATAACTTGGCACAGGTGTCTATGGATTTGGGCTTAAAAACCCCGAAGGATCTCGGAGTCATGGTTCAGTTCCCGAAACTGGTTCATGTCCCTGGGGCTTATGCTCAATAAACTCTCCCTGCTGACTGAGATTGGTGTTTGTGTGGTCTGTGAGGCAATTCCTGGACCCCAGCACATATATTATCAATGTAATAGATGGCTTCGTGGGCCTAGAGTTGCTTGGGATTGTCCCTAGCACAGACTAAATGTCACGAATGTTGCCCCGGGCCTAACAGTGTCTCCATTCCACAGAGCCTCTGATTTACAACATTGCAAGACTCCAGCCTTCTTCCCCTTACAACCCAGTTCACGTTGTGTAATCTAGTGTTAGCCTTAGGGGTGGGAAAGTGTGCTGAGGAACAGGGTGTGACCTGCCTGGCTTTCTTTTATTTCTAGGTTATTCTACAGGTTAGTCTCCCAGGGGTGGATTTGGTTGTTGTTTGGGAGTTTGATTCTGGTTTTTTGTTTGTTTGTTTGTTTGTAGACAGGGTTCTCTATGTAGCCCTGGCTGTCCTGGAACTTGCTTTGTAGACCAGACTGGCCTTGAATTCAGAGATCCTCCTGCCTCTGCCTCCCAGGTCCTGGTTGTGTGCCATCAGCACCTGATTGCCTAGAGAGTGTTTTCAGAAATCAGAGTCAACACACACATGCATGGGGGGGGGGGGGATTTCAGTCTTTGAAGGCTATGATGAGTTAGTTCTTTAAATAGAAACCAGACCATCAGAGGACACTCCACAGAGTGAGGAGGCCGTGCCTGAAATGGGCGAATCGCTTGCAAACTGACTGTGGGGTAAAGAGTTGACAATATGCAAAAATCCCCTACAACTCAATAACAGGAAGCCAAACTTGATTGAAAATATAGACAAATGACTTGAATATGCATTTCTCTGAAGAAAATATGTAACTGGCTGATAAGCACATGAAAACATGTTCAACATCTCTGATCATTAGGGGAAACCAAACAAACCACAGTGAGAGAAAACCAGAAAATATGAAGCCGTGATGAGGCTCAATGCTTTGTTTGATTTTGTTTTGTTTTTATCTAAGACAGGGTTTCTCTGTGTAGCCATGGCTATCCTAGAACTCATTCTGTATCCAAGCTGACCCCAAACTCACAAATATTAAAGGCATGTGCCACCACCACCAGGCCTCGGCTCAATTCTTAGTACTGGGAGGGGTTGGTGCCAGGAAGAAGCCATCACATTGTCTAGTAATTTCACTCCTAGAAGTACACCTAAAATCATTGTAAGTACCAGGTGGTGGTGGCACACGCCTTTAATCCGAGCACTTGGGAGGCAGAGGCACGTGGATTTCTGAGTTCGAGGCCAGCCTGGACTACAGAGTGAGTTCCAGGACAGCCAGGGCTACAGAGAAACCCCGTCTCGAAAAAATAAACAAACAAAAACAAAAAACAAACAAACAAACAAAACACCCAAAAAAACAAAACAAAACAAGACAAAACAAATCATTGTAAGTGAGAATCAGGCAGGTCTTTGTACATGAGCACTCAGAAGAACATTCTTCATAGCAGCCAAAGGTGCAAACAGCCTACTGGTCTGCTCACAGATGAGTGGAAGGGCGTTTGACAGGAGGGGTTATGCTAAGCGATAGAAATCAAAGGACAAGTATGTGATCCCACTTATGTGCCTGCTGCCTACTGGGGCCGGAAGAGGGTACTGGGTTCTCTGTAACTGTGGTGATGAATGGTTGTGAGCCACCATCTGGGAGCTGGGACTGAACCTGGGTCCTTTGCCAAGGGATCCAGCAAAACAGCAAATATTCTTAAACACTAGCCATCATCCCTCTAGCCCCATAAAACGATACGTTTTATGTCGCCATAATGTAATGGTGTCAACTGTTGGGTTGACAGAATCTAGAATCACCTGGAAGATGGACTTCTGGGCTTGCCTGTGGGAGATTATCTTGATTGTGTTCATTGAGGTGGGACTACCTGCCCACTGTGGGTGTCACCATTCCCTGGCTGGGATCATGATTTGTCTAACACTGTGGTTCTCAACCTTCCTAGTGTTTTGATCTTCTAATACCATTTCTCATGTTGTGGTCACCTCCCAATCACAAAATTATTTTCATTGCTTCTATAACTGTAATTTTGCTATTATGAATCATAGTGTAAATATCTGTGTTTTCTGATGGTCTTGGCTGACCCATGTGACAGGGTCATTCAATCCCTGAGGGGTCACGACCTGCAGGCTGAGAACTGCTGGTCTAACAGGAGCAAGGGAGCAGCCTGAATTCATTCCTGTCCCGAGTGTGCCTCACGCTCCAGCTGTCTCAAATTCCCCACCATGATGGACTGTGTACCCTTGAACTGGGAGCCACAACAAACCCTTTCTCCATGAAGTTGTTTTTGTTAGAAACAGAAAAAGTAACAAAGATAATTCAGTTCTAAAAGGAAGGTGAAGAAGGAGGCTGTGTTGGGGAGGAGCAGGCCAATTCAGACTCCCACAGAAGACTTCCTCACAGCAGTATCTCATGAAACAGAGCAGTGTTTCCTGCCCTTAAGGCCACAAAGTCTGAGTCACAGTGTGTGAAAGAGTCTGGACAGTAAGTCCCATCCACGTGTGGTATTGTGCATGTGGCTGTCTGAGGGAAGGTGACTCAGGGAAATGAAAACGATTTGTCTTTAAATTCCATAGATGCTTAATGGTCTAGCCATATGCTACAGGGCCAAGCTGAAAAGGAAAGATGGCCCCTGCCTTCAAGTGACAGTGGCAGAATGGTTTACTAGCAAAGCTCAACACAACAGATGGTTCTACTCAATACTCAGTGCTTTTGGGGAGTCCACAGGGAGCTTCTCTTCCCAGATGCTCGGAGAGGCCATGTTTGAAAGATGCCATTTTGGAAGTATTTAGACAACAAGAATGAGCAGGTGCCATTGACTGGTTGGCTGTGCGATCCTGGAAATGAGTTCCCATCCTAAGCCTCAGTTTATTTGTAGAATAGGCATAATAAGACCAGATCCTTCTCCTTCCTCTCCTGAGGAGAAACAGGATTTGATACTTGGGATAGGGTGTGGGTTATTAGTTATTATTAATGTATAGTATTAATTATTGTTTACTTATGCTTCAAGACAGGGTTCCATTAAGTACAAGCTGCTTTCCAATGTACTGTATTTATTGGCTGGGCTAGCCTTGAACTGCTGGCTCTCCTGCCCCTACCTCCCAAGTGCTGAGATTACAGGTCATGCATCACCATGCCTGACTTATTGGTAACTGGTGTGTGTGTGTTTGTGTGTGTGCTGGAGACTGAAGTTAGTGTTAGAATGCTCTATGGTCTCAGACTTGAAAGTTGTTCTTGGCTGATAGTTGAGTCTCTCTTCTGGTTACTGTTGGGAACTTTTCTAAACCCCCCGCCCCCCGCCTTTTTGGTAGCAATAGTGCCCCAGGCTGGGGATTGACATACAAGGGCATCATCCCAGAAGTAACTTCACATTCACCTATGGTGGAGGGAGGCAAGGGAAGAGGTAACTGAGCTCGCCACAGCCAGATGTTACATTGTTTACAATTGGTTTTTTGGCCTGCTAAAGGCTGCTGACCTAGGGAATGTTTCACTATAGATGATTTTTGCTATTAGCAGCAGCCGAAATGTAGGAAGGCAAGAAGGGGGAATAGGAGGAAGGAGGGACTAGCATATCTTTTCTGCTCTTCCTAAACCAAAGGCCTCCTGTTTTTTTATTTTGTTTTGTTTTTTGGGTTTTTTGGTTGTTGTTTTTTGTTTTTGTTTTTGTTTTTGTTTTTTTCAAAACAGGGTTTCTCTGCAGCTCTGGCTATCCTGGAACTCACTCTGTAGACCAGGCTAGCCTCCAACTCAGAAATCTGCCTGCCTCTGCCTCCCAAGTGCTGGGATCAAAGGCGTATGCCACTACTACCCGAGTCTAAGGCCTCCTGTTCTGTGAAGCTGATTGTCACCCAGGATGAGGCTGAGCCCAATGAGATGCAAGTCTACAAGTCTCATGGGGCATAGGATACGCTATGCTACTAAGATGTCAGGTACTGTCTAAAGTCACTGAGAAACTGTAGAGGTGAGGTTGGAACTGTGACTCCAGACCTAAGCATGTTGTCTTTGAGTGCGCTCCAAGACCCCCTTGTCTTGGGATGGGGTCCCCTCATCCCCAGACCTCTGTGAACAGGAAAATAGAACGGCAAACAGCCCAGAGTGTGAGAATACCCTGTCCTTGAGGACAGACAAAAGGAGAGTGGATTGTTAGACTAAAAGCAGTGTCCCTGTACACGGCTGGAGACAAGTCATTTGCAGACAATCCCCCAAAAGCAAGGAGCCTTAGCTACTGTTTATCCCATGATATAAAAATGTCAATAGTGGGAGAAGGGCTGAAGAGATGGTTCAGTGGTTAAGAGTGTGTTCTGACCTGGGCGGTGGTGGTGCACACTTTTAATCTTAGCATTCAGGAGGCAGAGTCAGGCAGAGCTCTGTGAGTCAAGACCATCTGGGCTACAGAACAAGTCCCAAGACAGCCAGGACTACAAGAAACCCTGTCTCAAAACAAAACAAAACAAAACAAAACAAAACAAAACAACAACAAAGATGTATTCTGATCTCAGCCCAGGTCAGGTTGCTCACAACCACCTGACCTGGGAGGGGAGAAATCTGACACCTCCAACCTTCCTGGATACCTGTATTCATGTATATACTTATATAATACACAAAATCAAACGTAATAAAAAGTAGCAATGACAAAAAAAAAAAAAAAATCCTACCACTGGGAAAACATCCCACCACTCCTGAAAATAGCTGTCATTCTCACCCAGGAGGGAACATTCTGCCTGAGACCTTCTTAGTGAGTCAGAGGTTATAGCTGACTGCTTGGTTTTCCAGGCTTCCCCAGCAGGTTGCTGGTGGATGGTGTAAGCGCCTGACCTGATACTCTATGCCCTTTCTGCTATTTGCTCTACACTTAGCAAACTCACTCATTTGAAACCAAAAGCACTACTACTCTTGATTGATTGTTCCCCACATGGTCAGAGAAGAAAGTAAGTTTCACTCTGTCCCCCACAGATCTCAGATCTTCCTAATGAGTGATGTGTTAACAAGAAAAAACACATTTGATGAATAGGTCTAGCTTACCTGTGCCTTAGGTTAGTGGCCTGACTTGGGTCCCCCGTGTGGGCGCCATCAATCACCTCCAAAGTCCTATTAGAGAAAGAAATGGTGAAGGAGCAAGAAAATAATCTATTCAGCATAGTCACATTGGGAAGAAACATGGGGCCCATGTCCTTGGGGTCCTGACAAGAGCATCCTCTTGAAACTGTACAGAAAGGGAAAAAGCACTCTGTTGGCTTACGTGGGTAGTAACAAGAGTTTCCGATACAGGGAGAGTAGCTTCCCATGACACTATTTCCCATCAGAGAATAAGTTCATGACGGGGGCCATTTTTCTCCCTGGGTCACTTCCTCTGTCTTCTTGGCTCCCTGTTGGCCTATTCAGCCTAGTCCCTAGCCCATGGCTAGCCAGGGCAGTGGCACAGTTAGATGGAGCAGGTGGTATCAGAAACAGCTCTGTTCTGCAACATCGAACTCATGTTGCAAATATGTGTATTATTTGCTAGCCAAGCACTCTACCTCCAAGCCATACTCACGCCCCCACAGAACCAGCGCTGTTGCCTGCATCCGTTGCTGGCCATCACGGAAGCAGCCCCAGAAGTAAATCAACATTGTTCCTATCCTTGAGAGTTTCACTCTCTCCTGTGGGGACAGCAATTGTGGGCACAGACAAGGTCTTGCCGTCTCGGGAGGTCCTCCCAGGAGTCCCACAAGTCAAGATGCTACACTTTGCTCCTTCCTCCATGCTGGCCCTGTCTGGGATTCTGCTTAGCTCTTCAGCTGCATCCAAACACAGCCTCGGGCTTTGCAGACCGGTCAACGAGCCTGCGTCAGCCCTGCCAGGGCCACACCAAGTTCTCCCTCCTCTGATCCTAGCCCGGGACTCTCTGACATCTTGTCTAAGAAGGATGTCTGCAGCTGGGTCAGTGTCACCCCATCCCTACCTCCACTGCCCCGACACTCCCCACATGAGTGGGCTTTTGGCTACTGGGACCCTGAACCTGTCAGAGGAAGGGACTGTGACCTCGAACCGGAACTCCTGGGCTTGAATTCTGAGACTGCTTGCTTGTGTGACTTCGAGCTGTCTACTTCCCCTTTCCTAGTGTCTCAACGGATGACAAGCTGTGGTGTGGAGCCTGACACCTGACTAGGGAAACAGCTTCTCCATATCCTACTGGAAAGAAAAGGAGCTGGGTCTTATCAGCCGGGAGCAATGGTCAGTGACGTCACATGTCAATCAGACACAGAGCATGTGACCCCAGAGTTGACTGCTTGGATTCAGGTTCCAACAACTGTCAAACTGCCAGGCAAGCACACTGTTGTCTGGCCCTCAGCCCCTCCCCACTCTTGGTAGTTAGGACGGAAGCAGCCCATTCTCCTAGAATGCTGTTAAGGATTGCATTGAGTTAGAGTTGGGGGGTGGGATGGGGGCAGGGATGGAGAGATGCTTCAGTGGTTAAGTGCACTTGCTGATCTTTCAGAGGAAGAATACCAGCAACCCTACCATGGGAAATGGCAGTCTGTCCTAGTGCGCAGACATAGCAACACACCTACACATTAAAAAACAAACAAACAAAACCCCCAAAACAGCCACCTCTGATACATAGATCATTCCCCCTCATCCCCTGTGTTTTTTGTTTGTTTGGTTTTGGTTTTGGTTTTGGTTTTGAATCAGGGTCTCATGTAGCCTAGGCTGGCCTTGAACTCACCACTTAGCTCAGGATGACCTTGAATTTCTGAATTTTATCAAAACCGGGATTACAGTCATGTACAACCAATTCCAGTTTACGCAGTGTTGAGGATGAAACCTAGGGCCTTGTCCATGCTAGTTAAAAAAAAAAAAAAGAAGAAGACCTCACCTCACTGAGCTACAGCCTCAGCCCTGATTTCCAACATTTTATTCCTTTGTTTCTGCTCTTTTTCCCTTTCATGCTGCCACGGATTGAATTTAGGGCATCCCATACGCTAGGCAAGCACTCCAGCACGAAGTCAAACCCTACGCATGTCTCTTCTGTCATATAATTTAATTAGGAGAAAGTTCAAAGACAGGAATTACTAGCTTCTAAAACACAGTAACAAAGTTCCTTTAACTGATTAATTAATTTTGTGGTGCTGGGAATGGAATCCAGCACTTCATGCATGCTGTGTAAGCACTCTGGCCTATATGTTCAGCAACCAAACTAAAGTTTACATATTTATATGAAGATGATTACAACTACTACTACTACTACTTCGATAATAGTGGTTTTTTGAGTCAGGACTTCTCTGTGTAGCTCTGGCTGTCCTGGAACTCACTCTGTAGACCAGGCTGGCCTTGAACTTAGAAATCCGCCTTTCTCTGTGTCCCAAGTGCTGGGATCAAAGGCACACACCATCAGTGTGTTTATTTATTTTTTCTGCCCATTTATTTTTATTTTGTTTGAGGCAAGGTCTCACTCTGTCATGGTTGGCTTGGAATTCATTACATAGTTCAAGTTGTCCCCAAACTCATTGAAATCCTCCTGCCTCAGCTTCCTGAATGATGAGATTACAGACGTGAGCTAACCACTCTGAACTCCAAACTGCTTTGAGTGTTGTGGTGTCCACCAGAGAAGACCACTCAGACACAGGTTTAAGGCAATAGAAAGTATTAATTAGTCAACAGGAGACTACACCGGGTGTTTGGAATCCCAGGGTAGCCCTGAGCCTTTCTCAGCTTTTAAGGATAAAAAACAAATTCTGGGTTGACATACTTCAGTTAACAAGAACAGTTAGCCAGAAGCAGAGCTACAGAAGCCAAAAAGCAAGGTTAGCACATTCAGAGACTTTCCCAGAGCTATGGACTTTGATGGATTGGGTCTTTGTTTTCGGTTTTTGATGGTGCTTGCTGTCTTTGTGCTGAGTTTCATGGACTTAGTGGCACTTCCATCATGGAGTCAGTTGTGCTAAGGTCTGGGGGACTATTGTGTCAGGTACATTATCAGCAAACTATGGAGTACCGACTGGCCTATACTCATCAGTACTTACAGTTACAATACTTGTTTTCTTTGCTTGTGTTTTTGTTAGGATCTTTTTATGCATCCCTGGCTGGCCTGAAATTTGGTGTGTGAGTGAGACTGACCTTAAGTTAGCAGTTTGCTTCTGCCTCTGCCTCTGCCTCTGCCTCCTCTGCCTCCTCTGCCCCTGCCTCTGCCCCTGCCCCTGCCCCTGCCTTTACGTCCTCTGCCCCTGCCTCTGCCTCTGCCCCTGCCTCTGCCTCTGCCTCCTCTGCCCCTGCCTCTGCCTCTGCCTCTGCCCCTGCCCCTGCCCCTGCCCCTGCCTCCTCTGCCCCTGCCCCTGCCCCTGCCCCTGCCCCTGCCCCTGCCCCTGCCCCTGCCCCTGCCCCTGCCCCTGCCCCTGCCCCTGCCCCTGCCCCTGCCCCTGCCTCTGCCTCTGCCACTGCCTCTGCCTCTGCCTCGGTTACAGGAAGGTACCACCATGCTTGGCTTTCTAAGTTCCTTTTTATAATTAAAACATTTAGATTGTTTTTTGAGATGGGACTTTATCATGTCGCCCAGGCTGGACTGCAGCTGGCCTGGGACTCCTGATTCTTCTGTCTCTACTTGTTAATGCTAGGACTGTAGGCATTTACCACCATACCCTGCACAAGTTTTTGTTTTTATTAATGTTTAAATTAATGACTTGATTTCTGTACCTTTGACAGCAAAGGTGGGCAGGGTGTGTCACTGAGTTCTTTAGAGCCCGGGGTGGGGATAATTTCTTTGAAGAGGGAACTTAGAAAGACAAAAACATACCCACACTTTGTAAATAGTTTGAAATTTTGAGGATCTTGGTCTTCCTCTCAACGTGTGACTTCTCTTTTCTGAGACATCCATTTTTATGTTTCCTTCAGTTCCGCAAGCTTTGCCATTTGCAAGCCTAGAATGTGGAAGTGCCCCCACGTGATGGCAATTTGTCTTCTTAGATGACACCTCAGATGAGTTTGTAAAGCTCTTTGAACATAAATTGTATCATCATGGTATAAGTCAGGGGAGAAAATTGCATCATCTCAGAAATGTGTTGTTTCCAGGTGTGGTGGCACAGCCTGTAATCCCAGGGCTGTTGTGTCGAGGGAAGAGGATATTGAAAAACAAAATAACAAACAAAACAAACAAACAAAAATCAAGCTAGTGGGAGGCTGAGGCAGGGGGGATTGTTGTGAGTTCAACATCAGCCTGAGCTATGTAGTAAAGTTCCAGACTAGTCTGGGCTATGATGTGAGACCCTGTCTTAAAAATCAAAAAAGGGGCTGAGAGATGGCTCAGTAGTTAGGAGCCGTTGCTGCGCTTGTGGAGGGCCCTGGACCGGGTCTTAGCACCCACGTGGTGGCTCACAAGTCTCCACAGTTTTAATGCCAGAGAACTGACAGCCACCTCTGACTTCCGAAGGCTCCCGCATCCATGTGGTGTGCATAGACTCTTACACACACATAAATAAACTCTCTGTCTCTCTCTCTCTGTCTCTCTGTCTCCCTGTCTCTCTATCTCTCTCACTCACTCACAGACACTTTAATAAGTAAATCTTAAGAACAAAAACTGAACAAAACTCCAAGGGGCTGGGGATATGGCTCAGTGGTACAGTGCTCTCCTGGCACATGGGAATTCCCTGAACTCCATTCCCAGTATCACAAGGAAGAAAGGGAGAAAGGGAAGGAGAGAGGGAGCAAGAGAAGAAAACTGGAGGTGGGTAAGACTCAGTTTCTCTCTGATTACAATGGGGAGAAGGAAAATAAAATAAAATAAATTTAAGGGCTGGAGAGATGGCTCAGTGGGTAAGAGCACTGACTGTTCTTCTTCTGAAGGTCATGAATTCAAATCCCAGCAACCACATGGTGGCTCACACCCATCGGTAAAAAGATCTGACACCCTCTTCTGGTGTCTGAGGACAGCTCCAGTGTACTTAACATATAATAAATAAACAAATCTAAAATAAATAAATAAATTTAAAGAACAGTCCAGGAGAAAGCTCCGCATTTGATTTGATCCTAGCAGGATTTTCCTGTTAAATGTCTTTGTCTTAGGAAAAGTCAAGGCCAGGAAAAGCTGAGAGAAGTCCAGAATTTGTTGTGGATGGAGACAACGGTAGAACATTGCTAAGTGCTTTTCCACAGGAGTTCTCTGAGGTCTGAGACCTTTGATCTAATGTACAGACAGACAGACACACTGGACTCACAAAGCTAAGCTGTCTGTCCCAGGTGACATGGTCAGAAAAGGGAAGACCCTGGATTCTGGACCCTCCTCTACATTTCCTTGCCTCTTGCAAGAGGTTGTGGGCACCGGAGAGAATTCAGCCTTCCATCAACTCTGTGGGTGACTGACAGGAGGGGTGGAGTCCGGGTGGGAGGGACTCTAGGAGAAAAGGTGGCTGTTGATGAGCTGCTCTGCAGGGAGATTCTCAGTGAGCCACTTGTTTATCAGTGGGATGTAGTGGATCCAGGAATTCCTGAGAAGAGAAGTCAAGCTAGAATAGGGCTAGGGTCAGAGGTCACTGCCCTCACAGCCACTCCCTCAGACACTGGGAGGGATTCCAGGTTTCCAACTAGAGGACAGGGAGTTCAAGCCAACTTTAACTTCCCAAGAATTACTGATTCTTTTTTTTTTTTTTTCCATTTGTTTGTCGATTGACTTTTTTAGAAGACAGAGTCTCCTGTGGTTCAGGCTATTAATATTATTATTTTTAATTTATCATCATCAGCAATTATATGTGTTTTTGTCTGTGTGTGGGTTTGTGATGTGAGCCTGGTGGCTAGAGAGATCAGAAGAGGGAATTGGATCCCTGGGAACTAGAGTTCCAGGCAGTTGTGAACCGCCGGGTGTGGGGTGTTGGGAACCTAATTCTGGTCCTCTGAGAGTATGTGGGTTTTGGTTTTTTTTGGGGGGGAGGGGTTCGAGACAGGGTTTTTCTGTGTAGCCCTGACTGTCTTGGAACTCACTCTGTAGACCAGGCTGGCCTCGAACTCAGAAAACCTCCTGTCTCTGCCTCCCAAGTGCTGGGATTAAAGGCGTGTGCCACCACTGCCTGGCCTCAACTATGTGTTCTTAAGCCCTGAACGGTCTCTTCAGACCCCTGATCTTGAATTTCCAATCCATCACTTCCCACCTCCCAAGTGCTGGGGTCACAGGTACCCCACCCATCTTCTTGTTTCCTTTGTGGGACTAAATGTTTGCATTGTTACCCATTACTGTCTGCGCTGGGTAGTTTTTTTTGTTTTTGTCTTTGTCTTTGTTTTTGTTTTTTGTGAGCTGGATACAAGTTAGGGTCATCTGGGATGTGGAAGCCTCAATTGAGAAAATACCTCTATCCGATTGGTTGGCAGGCATGTTTATGTGACTGGGGGCGGGGCATTTTCTTGACTGATGTTACTGCAGGAGGGCGGAGCCCACTGCAAGCAGCTTCACCCCTAGGCAGGTGGGCCTGGGTTGTATTAGAGAGGAAGGAAAGCAAGCCATGGAGAGAAAGCCAGGCAGCTGCATTCCACTGTCGTTTCTGTTGTAGTTCCTCCCTCCAGGTGTAGTGAGAATTTTGGTTTCTTTAAAAATCCACGTCCTCAAGGGTCTTCCCCAGTTTCTTTTCTATTAGTTTCAGTGTGTCTGGTTTTATGTGGAGGTCCTTAATCCACTTGGACTTGAGCTTAGTACAAGGAGATAAGAATGGATCAATTTGCATTCTTCTGCATACTGACTTCAGTTGAACCAGCACCATTCATTGAAGAAGCTATCTTTTTTCCACTGGATGGTTGTAGCTCTTTTATCAAAGATCAAGTGATGATAATTCTGTGGGCCCATTTCCGGATCTTCAATTCTATTCCATTGATCTACTTGCCTGTCAGTGTACCAATACCATGCAGTTTTTAACACTAATGCTCTGTAGTACTGCTTGAGGTCTGGGATACTGATTCCCCCAGAAGTTCTTTTACTGTTGAGAATAGTTTTAGCTATCCTGGCTTTTTTGTTATTCCAGATGAATTTGAGAATTGCTCTTTCTAAGTCTATGAAGAATTGAGTTGGGATTTTGATGGGGATTGCATTGAATCTGTAGATTGCTTTTGGCAAGATGACCATTTTTACTATATTAATCCTGCCAATCCAAGAGCAAGGAAGATTTTTCCATCTTCTGAGGTCTTCTTCGATTTCTTTCTTCAAAGACTTGAAGTTCCTGTCATGCAGATTTGAATTTCCTCAACAGAACACCAATAGCTTATGCCCTAAGATCAAGAATTGACAAATGGGATCTCATTAAACTACAAAGTTTCTGTAAGGCAAAGGACATTGTCAAAAGTACAAAACGGCAACCAACAAATTGAGATAAGATCTTTACCAACACTACTACATCTGACAGAGGGCTCATATCCAAGATATACAAAGAACTCAAGAAGGTAGATTCCAGAGAGCCAAATATCCCCCTTAAAAACTTGGCACAGAGCTAAACAAAGAATTTTCACCTGAGGAATATCGAATGGCTGAGAAGCACCTAAAGAATGTTCAATATCCTTAGTCATCAAGGGAAATGCAAATCAAAACAACCCTGAGATTTCACCTTACACCAGTCAGAATGGCTAAGATCAAAAAGTCAGGAGAAAACAGGTGCTGGCGAGGATGTGGAGAAAGAGGAACACTCCTCCACTGCTGGTGGGGTTGCAAGCTGGTACAACCACTCTGCAAATCAGTCTGGCAGTTAGTCAGAAAACTGGGAATGATACTTCCAGAGGACCCCGCTATACCACTCCTGGGCATATACCCAGAGGATTCCCCAGCATGTAATAAGGATATATGCTCCACTATGTTCATAGCAGCCCTATTTATAATAGCCAGAAGCTGGAAAGAACCTAGATGTCCCTCAAGGGAGGAATGGATACAGAAAATGTGGTATATATACACAATGGAGTACTATTCAGTCATTAGAAACAATGAATTCATGAAATTCTTAGACAAATGGATGAAACTGGAGAACATCATCCTAAGTGAGTTAACCCAGTCTCAAAAGAACACTCATGGTATGCACTCACTGATAAATGGATATTAGCCTAGAAACTTGGAATACCCAAGACACAATGCACATATCAAATGATGCCCAAGAAGAAGGAAGGAGAGGCCCCTGGTCCTAGAAGAGCTCAGTACAGCAGTGTAGGGGAGTACTAGGACAGGGACATGGGAAGAGGTAGATTGGGGAACAGGGGGAGGGAAGAGGGCCTATGGGACTTTCGGGGAAGGGGGGGACCCAGGAAAGGGAAACTCACTTGAAATGTAAATAAAGAATATAATGAATAAAAAAACAATAAAAAAATAAAAACCCAGTTATGTCATGAGAATAGGTTTTTCTTTTAATCCCTGGTGTGGGATACGGGGCTGACTGTCCACAGCCGCTGACTATGATTTGTCCTGTGCTCTGGCAGGGGCATGATTCTGCCAGCTGAAGATAACTTATGGTTGGAATTCTGGGGACACTTGAGAGAAAACTGGTTGGTTTTGTGTGTCAACTTGACATAGGCTGGAGCTATAACAGAGAAAGGAACCCCCTTGAGGAAATGCCTCCATGAGATCCAGCTGTAAGGTATTTTCTCAATTAGTGATCAAGGGGGGAGGGCCCATTGTGGGTGGTGCCATCCCTGGACTGGTAGTCTTGGATTCTATAAAAGAGCAGGCTGAGCAAGCCAGGGGAAGCAAGCCAGTAAGAAACATCCCTCCATGGCCTCTGCATCAGCTCCTGCTTCCTGACCTGCTTGAGTTCCAGTCCTGACTTCCTTTGGTGATGAACAGCAATGTGGAAGTATAAGCTCAATAAACCCTTTCCTCCCCAACTTGCTTCTTGGTCATGTTTGTGCAGGAATAGAAACCCTGACTAAGACAGTGAATAAATGCCAGGACCCTGAGAGGGGGCAGTGGTGGCATCTCCCCTTGCTCCTGTTATATGGAACCGAAAGCCAAGCAAACCCTGTCCCCCCTAAGCTGTTTTTGGTCATGGTGTTTAATCACAGTGATAGAAAGCACCAGCAATCTTCTTTACTAGAATAAATCCCATGAAGTCAGGGGTTTATTCTTGTCTCCCTAGCTGTACCCCTCCCCTCCCCCCAGGTTTCTGGCTGGGCATGTTGGCACATGCCTGCAATTCTGGCACACAGGAGGTAGAGGCGGGAGGACCAAGCGTTCAAGGCGAGAGCTGGTGAGGTGGCTTGCCTTGCAAGTCATGAGAACAGGAGTTCTATGCCCAGAGCACACATAAAAGTGGAAGAAAACAGACTGTATAAAGTAGTCCTGTGACTTCTAGATACACACACACACACATGAGGCACACTCACACACACAGATGATAATGATGGCGATGATGATGATATTAGTAGAACTAAAATACTGTTTCAAAAGTAAATTGGTAGTTGGTTGATGGTGGCACACACCTTTAATCCCACCTCTGGGGAGGCAGAAGCAGGCAGATCTGTTCAAGGCCAGCCTTGTCTCAGAGAATAAAGAAACAAA
Source organism: Apodemus sylvaticus (assembly GCF_947179515.1). NCBI lineage: Eukaryota > Metazoa > Chordata > Mammalia > Rodentia > Muridae > Apodemus > Apodemus sylvaticus. The sequence continues at coordinate 146,145,780 of NC_067474.1, forward strand.
TTGGGTACAGAGTGAGTTGTTTTTGTCGTCACTGTTTGTCTTGTTTGTGTTTGAGACAATGTCTCTCTCTGTGTTCCTCTCTATCCTGGAACTCACTATGAAAACCAGGTCGGCCTTGAACTCACAGAGATCCGCCGCCTCTGCCTCTTAAGCGCAGGCCTACCCGGGGAAAAAAACAGGAGAGAGAATAACCTTAGGTGACTGGAGATTTGGGGGACGTTGAACACTGGGTTCCACGTTCCTTTCTCAGCGTGGACTCTGAGCCATGGCTCTGGTGGGAGAGAAGTTATAGAGAAGGCGGGTGTGCCTCTGCTTTGGTTATTGAACTATTGAAGTGAAGACTCCAAGGAATTAAAAACCCCAGGAACCCCATGCTGAGGTCAATAAAGGTTAAAGTCTGGGTGACGGGGGCATGGGGACCTTTCTCCCAGGCCGGAAGACATTGACACTGTGGGGTTTGTTTTTTGTTTGTTTGTTTGTTTGTTTGGATTTTTTTTTCCGAGACAGAGTTTCTTTGTTTAGCCCTGGCTGTCCTGGAACACACTCTGTAGACCAGGCTGGCCTCGAACTCAGGACACTGTTTTGATAGTTTATCTCACAGTTGAGAAATGCAGCGCTGGTGCGAGAACTTAACGTCTATGAATTATGGATCATAGGTTTCATTAGGCACTTTCATGCATGTGTATGATGCATTTTGATCGTATTTACCCCCATCACTTCCCCCGCCCCCCCGCCCCCGTGCCCTTCTGAGGATGCCGGATTCCCCCTTGTCCCCTTTCTACTTTTGTGTGAGACTCCATGAGTTTAACGGTGATTGCTTACAGAGCACAGGCACTGTATCAGTGACTTCAACCCTAAAGAAAATGCCCCTTCCTCCCCGTTAATCAATAGCTGTCTGTAGGTCCTTAGGGATGGGTGAGCCTTGGGAGCCCCGCCCCACCGCGCGGCAGGGATGCTGATGGGCCTGCTCCGCCTTGCTGTACCTGGAAGCCGGTTCTCCACAGCACTCTGCTCTTTCCTCTGCCTCTCACATTCTTCTCAACCATTTTCCTAAGATGCTCCCTGAGCCTTGGAAGGGGCTGACGCGTGTCATTTACCGCTGCGCGCAAATCTTCGGGAAGATCCCTTCCCGAATCTCTCTCGCTTCATCTCTCCCATGCTTCTTTCTCTCTCCTTCCAGCCACCCTCCTCTTCTTTCTTTGACAGGGTCTCATGTGTAGAAGGCGGTCTTGAATTCTATGTAGCAGAGCGTGGCAGTGGATGCCTGATCCTTCCGTATCTGCCTTCAGAGGGTTGGGATACAGGCGTCTGACTCCACGCCCAGAGATTTCATCTTTTCTGTAAAGTTGGGGCCGTACTCCACAAATGGTGTAAAGACACTGACTTTCTTTCCCCAGTTTGCTCAAACTGTAAATAAATCTGCGTTGCTTTACCAAATCCCGTTTCTTAATTTCATCCAGGATAGAGAAAAACTAAACAGCAGGCTTAGAGATCTAAGTGCCCCTGTATGGATCACCACATATGCTTGGTATGTGTGGGATAGAAACAAGGCAGGTTGACTTCAGAGCCTATGAACACTTTATGGCCTTGCAAAGGATGGCTGAGTAGCTGTTAAACTCATGCACAGAAGAATCTTTTTCTTCATTTTAAACTACATTTTGTTTTTGTTTTTTGTTTTTTGGATTTTTCGAGATAGGGTTTCACTGTATAGCTTTGGCTGTCCTGGAACTCACTTTGTAGACCAGGCTGGCCTCAAACTCAGAAATCCTCCTGCCTCTGCCTCCCAGAGTGAAAGGATTACAGGCGTGCACCACCACCGCCCGGCTTTAAACCAAATTTTTATTTGTGTGTGTGTGTGTGTGTGTGTGTGTGTGTGTATTTGAGTGCAGATACCCTTGTCGTCCAGAAGAGGGCACTGTGTCTCCTGCAACTGGAACTACAAGTGGTTGTGCGGCCACTGATGTAGGTGCTGGGACCCAAACTGGTCCTTTGCAAGAGCCACAAGCATTATTGACTGCTCAGACATCTCTTCAGCTCCACTTAAAATTTTTTTTTGTCTCATTATTTATACATTAATTTAGTTCAGCATTAGAGATAAAAGCAGAGGCTCACACAGACCAGTGTTTTAATGTATGTATTTATTTACTTTCCTTTTTAAATATATATATATATATATATATATTTAACCCCCTGGTGAGGGGGACTGTGCATTGCTATGAGATACATGTGGAGGTCAGAAGACAACTCGAGGAAGTCGGTTCTCTTTTTCTACCCTGTGAGTCCCAGGGATGGAGGTCGGGTCACCAGGCTTGATGGTGAACACTTAACCACTGAGCCACGTTGTTGGCTTGGTTTTCATTTTTAAGATAGAGCGCACCATGGACCAGATCAGTCTGGAATGTGCTGTGGATGCGAGGATGATCTCTATGTCGTGGCCCTCCAGTCTCTGCCTCCTGAGCTTCAGGATGACAGGCCTGAGGCATCTCCAGCCCCTGCATCTTATTTTCCTGCCTTGTGGTCGAATCTTGCTATGTTGCCCAGACTGGCCTTGAATTTGCAATCTTCCTCCCCGCTTCCCCCAAGCACTTCCCCCTAAGTGCTGTATTAGCAGCATGTGCTTGTGTGTCTGGTTTATATAATTGTTTAAAAGATTTATTTATTTATTTTATGTGTATGAGCATACTGTCATTGTCTTCAGATACCCCAGAAGATTCTATTGCAGATAGAATCCTGAACTGTGAAGACAGGAAAAGACCGCAGGAGAGGGGGTCTGGACAATGGCCAATTAACTGGGACAGTGACAAGGACAGACTACTGAAGATTAGTGTTTCTTTCACAGGGTTGGTTGGAACAGATTAATCTTATCAGCGGCTCTCTGTTTCCAGCAACGAGAGTGTTTTCCCTCTTCTGTTACATATAGACAATCAGTGCTTTGATTTTGTGGAAAAACCAGGGCTGAAGAGATGTCTCAGAGGTTGGGAGCATTGGCTGCTCTTCCAGAGGTCCTGAGTTCAATTCCCAGCAACCACATGGTGACTCACAACCATCCGGAATGGAATCTTCTGAAGAAATTCCCTCCGGAGACTCCTGTTTTTCACTTACCTCCTTCCCCACAATGGCCCGTTTGTGAGGTGCTGCATTTGGGTTGTACATTCCAACCTCAGTCACTTCTGTGCTCACTAGCCCTGCCGTAGCCAATCTAGCAGATGGTAAAGCAGATAATGGTCTCCTCGGGGTTGTCTCTTTATAGAATTCTCTCTCCTTTCCATGTTTTGATTCCCTTCTAAAATTGTTAGTCCAGGTGAGAGGTCCAGCAGTGATGAACTGGGTTGTTTTCCTTTGTCACTTCTTCACACATTCATTTTGTCACAACAATACATTATGGTATCTCCCTAGGTAGAGAGGCAGGTAAAGGCTCCTGCCACATCCCATCACATGATTACTATCTTGGCTTCTGGGTGACTCTTTGAGTCTTTCTTTCTCCTAGTTTGAAGGAATTCAATCTCACAAACAAGTGATTGCTGACCAAGACATATGACGGCCCAAGTTTGTACAGGGCGTTCCTGCTGAAGTGAGCGGGAGAAAGCAGAACCATGCCTGAGGGGTGACAGGCTGAGTCAGAATCTTCCACAAGTTCAAAGGCCCCAAGCGGGCAAAAACAGCAGAGTTAGGGGTCAGGGCAGGATGAGGAGAAGGTCGAGCTAAGTGAGGTGACACAGCGGCCTTCTGCTTTTCTCTTTTCATTGTTTTGTTTTTTTATCCCCTTCCCTTTCTCCCTCTTCTTCTCCCCACCTGCCCTCTCCCCTTCCCTCCCCCCCCCTCCGCCCCGTAGACCAGGATGGTGTTGCCGGCTCTGTATAAAGGAAGGTTTACTGGTTCCCGCCAGTCTTTGCCTTTCCAGCCTAGAATGGCTCTGGGAGCTCCTGAGCCTCTGTAGGCCTCACTTCAAGGGCTTCCCCTTCACTCCTCATTAGCATTTCTTTTCTTCACCTTTAGTAAGTCAGGGTAGCAAAATAGTGATAAAGGCAGGGCTAGAGCTTTGGGTTGTAAAGACGCCTCTCCTGCTTGCCCAGCACGGTGGGTCAAGCTCTGCCAGCTCCCTGGGTCTGCTTTCTTTGTCTATAAAAAGGACATAATATGTGATATATATGCTCAGGACTGTGGAGGTGTTTGAGGCCAGGGATGCTAAGCTTGCCTCAGTGAGAAAGTCAGTCCCGTTCAGCACAGTGCTGTCACCGGCAGACACCGGCCTGGCCTGAGGATGAGACTCAGTCGGCAGAAGGCTTGCTTAGCCAGTACAAAGCTGGGTCTGATTCCAGTGCCACGTTCACTGGGCTCGGTGGCACAAGCTGCCTGTAATCCCAGCACAGGGGAGACAGAGGCAGGAGAATCAGGAGCTACCTAGCAAGTTCAAAGCCAGCGTGAGCTACACCAGATACTGTGTCCTGAGTGTGCTCTGTTAGAAACCTAGACAACAACATCTGTGTCTTTCCACAATCTTATAGGATTTGTTACAGATCAACAAAATCACGAAAGGTAGCAGCTTCTTTTCTTCTTCTTTTTGTTTTGTTTTGTTTTTGTTTTTGTTTTTTGAGGCAGGGTTTCTCTGTGTAGCCCTGGCTGTTCTGAAACTGGCTTTGTAGACCAGGCTGGCCTCGAACTCAGATATCAGCTTGCCTCTGCCTCCCAAGTGCTGAAATTGAAGGCATGCACCATCACTGCCCACCTAAGTTTAGCAGTTTTAATGACAGAAATTTGTTATATAGTCCCACTTCCTGTGGAAACCTAGTCAAGGACAATTCATGTTTTGCCTGTCTGTCTTAGTTAGGGTTTTACTGCTGTAAACAGATACCATGACCAAGGCAACTCTTATAAGGACAACATTTAATTGGGGCTGGCTTACAGGTTCAGGGGTTTAGTCCATTATCAGGAACATGGCAACATTCAGTGCAGGGGGAACTGAGAGTTCTGTATCTTCATCTGAAGGCTGTTAGCAGGATATTGGCTTCCAGGCAGCTAGGGTGAGGGTTCCACACCCACAGTGACATACCTACTCCAACAAGGCCACACCTTCTAATAGTGCCACTCACTGGGCCGAGCATATACAAACCATCACACCATCTTAATTTGCATAAACTTTCATATCACACACCACAGATACATTAAAGACAGATGCATATCCACATGCACCCATATAGCTCACAGAATGAATACAAGTCCCAGGGACTGCAGCAGAGTTCAAGGGTCTCCAGGGTAGACCGAGGATGAGTCTGGCATAAGATAGGAACCAGACCAGTGCCCGGAGGGAGGAGCTGCTTCTGGAGCTGCTGGAGTCAGAACTTGAGAGCAAAGCTTCAGATATCAGCCGGGAGGAGGACGGCAGCCCTGGGGTCTGGGAGCGGGAAGAGGGGGTCCAGGTCTAGGTTCAAGGCCAGAGAGGGAACAGGCGAGTGGGAAGGCAGCTGAGTCGGGTACATCAGCAGCAGAGGTGATGCTTCAGAGACAGCTAGGGAGCCCCTGCCTGCTGGGTCTCCATGCACATGTGTAACTGTCTTTGCTATTTTGAGGGTTCCTCTGGTTCCCAGCACTTATGTGCCCCCATTTTAGCCCCCTAACACTAGACAGAGAAACAAGGATAGAGAGGAAAAAGAACCCAGAATCTAATTTATTTCCTTTTGCTTCTTCTTTGACCATAGCTGCTAACAACCCACAACCAACCTCCCTAAATGCCCAACAACCGCCCACCCCATCTCTTCGGGCCCTAGCATTTATTCATCCTCTAAAAAGTTCTCAGAATTCTAGCCACCGCACAACGCAGAAACTGTCTGCAGCTGGCAAAACCACACCCCTGCTAGAGCACGGGGCAGATCACAGTCAGCTGCTGCCCACAGTCAGAAGCAGCCCCACATCCCACACCTGGGATTAAATAGAAAGTGCATTCTTATATGTGTGTGTGTGTGTGTGTTTGTGTGTGTTTTAAGAACCTGAAATCCCAGAATTCTCAAAGGTGCTACTACCCACATGGCAAGTATCAGATGACAGGCTGGTAGGGGACCATTGTAGTGTTAGGTGTCTCTCTCATGATGGGGTCCAAGTGAGTACCCTTTCCTTGGTCTAGTGTACCCACTAAGTTCTTGGGCTTGGTTTCTTAATATTTTTATGTTTTAAGAGTTATTTTAGGCTTAGTTACGTGTGTGTGTGTGTGTGTGTGTACATGTGAGAGTGTATGACTGTGTATGCAAATGTGTGAGTGTGTGAGGAGTGTGTGTATGTGTGTATGAGAGTGTGTGAATGTGTGTGCAAATGTGTGAGTGTGTGTGAGGAGGGATTTGTGTGTGTGTGTGTGTGTGTGTGTGCACATGAGTACAGGTACCTGCAGAAGACAGAGGCATCAAATTCCCCTGGAGCTGTGGTAGCAGGTGTTGTGAAAGGGCATTGAGAACTGAACCCTATTCCTCTTCAAGAAAAGCACACATTTGATCATCTCTCCAGCTTCCTCCTAATATGTTTTTTTTAAGATTTATTTTATTATTATTTTATTTATTTATTTATGTATTATTTTATATATATGAGTACACTGTAGCTGTCTTCAGACACACCAAAAGAAAGCATCTGATCCTATTACAGAAGTTTGTGAGATGTGGTTGAAGGAACTTGAATTCAGGACCTCTGGAAGAGCAGTCAGTGCTCTTAACCACTGAGCCATCTCTCCAGCCCCATAATATGGTTTTAATCCAACCGTGTGTCCCTATGGTGTCAATTCATCCCATCTGTCCTCAGGAATGAGTAGTTTCCCTGTCTGTGCTGAAGGGATGGTGACCAACAGGCAGTCCCAGGCCCACCCAACTACACTTGTTCTCTTCCCTTGCGACAGAGTTAAGAGCTGCTTGTACAGTGGAGATTGTTAGGGAAGGCACAGCCATTGTCCTATACAACATGGAGTACCTTAGGGTCCAACATAGCTTGATGTCAACTGTCTCAGGAAACAGACAGACATTGGTCGAGAGTGTGAAGCCAGAACGGCTGGGCTCACCTGCACACTCATTTTATGAATAATTTCCTTTCCTTTTCTTTTCTTTCCTTTTCTTTTCTTTTCTTTTCTCTTTTTATTTTTCAAGACAGGGTTTCTCTGTGTAGCCCTGGCTCTGCTGGAACTCTCTTTAGACCAGGCTGGCTTCAAATTCACAGAGGCCTGCCTATCTCTGCCTCCCAAATGCTAGGATTAAAGGCATGTGCCACCACTGCCTGGCTTGTGAGTTTTATTTTTGAGTGTGTTGTTGGGGGACCAAATCTGGAGGCACATCCATCCAGACTAGCATTCTACTGCAGAGCTAAGCCCCAGCCCGTTTTGTGATTCTTATCTGTAAAAACAAGAACAGTGACAGCCTACACCTTATGATTCTCCTGAGGCTTAAATGAGCTACAGGCAAACCTTTCAGGACAAAGCCCAGCACATAAGCTACTCATGTCAGGACCTGTGAGTGTTACCTGTATCTGGTGTGGTAGACATCTCTGGGCATCTCATAAGCATTCTTTCCACACTATAAGGTAAGCCATCTTGGACTGCTTCCTTCAGAAGTTCCCTGGAAGAAGGTTTCCCTCAGGAGATTAGCCATTTCTGAATGCATTACTCATAAGTCAAAACTTGTTCCTTACCGCTGGGCAGATGGCACTGGGTGGTGGGGGAGTTGGAGCAGGCTAGGAAGCCTGCAAGTCTCATTGTCAGGGTGATTTGGGTACAAATAACAGCCACCTTCGTACACATTAGCTTACTCAAGCAAAACGGAAAGGGGGTAAGAGTGAGGGCAGGAAGGAGATCAAAGGGGAATTTGGATGAACTCAGGAGCAAGACGAAGGAGCCTGACTTTATGAGGAACCAGAACCAGGAAGTGGAACTGTCAAAATAGATCCAGACTCCCACTCTTCCTCACCATGGCCCCATTAGTAGCCTGGCTCTGGCTGCCAATACAGCTGGCCTGAACCTACAGAACATTCCTCTCACCCAGCACCCCATCCCCCGAATTCACACAGTGGCCAAAGTCATCTTTTATTTGAATTAATTAATTTCTGTCTTTCAAGATAGGCTTTTATCTTTGTTGCCTGCTCTAGTCTGGAACTCACCCTATAGCCCAAGCTGGCCTTGAACTCACAGCAGTCTCCCTGAACATTACAGGTTTGAGCAAACACGCCTTGCTCAGAGTGATTTAAAACTGTTGTGCCTCTGCACAGAACCTCTCAGTGATTTCTCAATGGACCTGAATCTTTCCAAGTTCCTCACCAGACCTCATGGAGATCTGCTTGTTGCCTAACCCTTTCCCTCCCTCTCTGCCTCCATCTGCCCCTTCCCCCTTATCCCTGAACAAAGGCTGAGGCTCCTTTCTTGCTGATTCATGAGACTCCTTGCACCTCAGGGACCATAATCTCTGCCCCAGGACTCCTCATGCCCACGATCTCAAGTCTTCAGAACACACCTCAGCATGCAATGGAAAATCCCTCCCCTTCTGGAAAACCAAAGTTGGACCTGGCAGTCTTCCTAATGCCCTGTTGGCTCAATTTGTCACAGTTTAATGAGTAGATAAATAAGCTACAAAGAAAGAAGGAAGAAAAGAAAGAAGGGAAGAAAGGAGGGAAGAAGAGGTGCCTTCCTTTTCAACTATCTCTGTCTTCTCACTCTGCTTTGAAAACATGTACAGCCGGGCGGTGGTGGCGCACGCCTGTAATCCCAGCACTCTGGGAGGCAGAGGCAGGCAAATTTCTGAGTTCGAGGCCAGCCTGGTCTACAGAGTGAGTTCCAGTACAGCCAGGGCTACCCAGAGAAACCCTGTCTCGAAAAAAACCAAATCCAAAAAACAAAAACAAAAAAACAAAAAAAACCCAAAACAAACAAACAAACAAAAAACCAAAACATGTACAGCAGTCCTTCCTTCCTGAAATAATAGCAATAATTCGTAGTTGTGAGACTGAGTCTTGATGGCCTTAAACTCGTGGTGATCCTCCTGCCGTAGCTTCCACCTGCTAGTATTGCAGACGCCAACAACGTGCCTGCCTTGCAACTGTGACTTCTATTTCCTCTTTAATATTTATTCCTCAATATATTATAGGTCTCTTGGGAGCAGAAAGTCACTTCTTTTGTGCACCTATATCTTGACCTCAAACACAGCAAGGTACTCAATACATTTGTTGAATGAATGGGAAGTGCTTTAGGATCAGCTGTGCTCCTAAAAGCTCCTGTGCTGGAGGCCTGGCCTTGAGTGTCATAAGTGCTGGGAAATCTTTATGGAAAGGGCCCTGGATCCCCTGGAACTGGAGTCAGAGATGGTCTGTGAGCACTAAATGGATGCAGAGAACTGGACCTGAGTGTTCTGCTTTAACCCCTGAGCTATCTCTCCAGCCCTCTTGTTGGTGCTTGAGAGAATGAATTGCTTCCAGAGAGCAAGCCTTGTTCCTAGATTTCTCTGCTTTACAATTAGTTGTGTACGTTATTTGAGTAGCGGTCATCTCTGATGTGTATGGACCAGGGCTGGGGAGGTGGCTCTATTGGTAATGTGCTTGCCTACTGTGCATGAAGTCCAGAAGCCAGACGAGGTGGATGATGCTGGTGATAAAGACAGGGATTCGGATTCAAGGTTACATGGTGAGTTTGAAGTCGGCATGAGCTACACATGATCCTGTCTCTAAAATTAGAAAATGAAAGATTGGGGTGTGGGGTGGGAGGAGGGAGTCATGTGAATGATCAGGTCTCATCATGTGATCTCTCCCTCCCTCTCTCATCATGGGGTGACTCAGTCAAGGGGGGCCTTTGCTGTAGGCTGAATTGATGGGGCCATCTGATCTTAGCCTTCCAGCCTCTCAGTCTGGGAGCTAAACAAGCTGTCTTTATAAATCCTCACCCTCAAAGAATGATTTTATTTTTATACACATGCATGCGTGTGTGTGTGTGTGTGTGTGTGTGTGTGTGTGAAGCAGCATCTGTGCATGTGTGCAGATGCCAGTAGAGGCTAGAAGATGGCACTGGATCCCATGGAGCTGGGGCTACAGGTTATAGTTCGTCACTTGACCTGGATGATGAGAACTGAACTCAGTCCCCTGCAAGAGCAGCCTGTGCTCTTAATCCCTGGCCTATCTCTCCAGCCCCCACTCAGGTATCCCGTGATAATGGCAGAAAATGGACTAGAACTGAGATCTGAGACAATCCCTCTGCCTGTCTTCCTCTAAGCCTCTGGGGTTTTGTGTTCTCTGTGACTGTTTCATGATGCTCTCTCTGCCTTGAGAGATGCACAGTCGTGTAACACAGAAGGCTGCCCCAGTCTAAGTTGTGTCATCTCCTAATTCCTGTGAACCTGTGAACAATCCCAGAAAATGAATTCTAGGTTCCTGGGAAAGAGAGCCTTGCTGCTCTGACTTGGTTGAGGATCTTCTCTGGTCCATTTAGCTTTGGATGGAGACTTCTAGAGCTCACCTTGGTTGGAGAGAGAGCATGGGTTAGCAGGTTGCCTCCCTTTGTGTACTACCATGCCTAAGTTAGGGTTTCACTGCTGCGAAGAGACACCAGGGCCAAGGCAACTCTTAGAAAAAAACATTTAATTGGGGCTGGCTTACAGGTTCAGAGGTTCAGTCCATTATCATCATGGCAGGAAGCACGGCAGCGTGCAGGCAGGAGTTGAGTTCTACATCTTCATCTAAAGGAGCAGACTTTCCTCAGGCAGCTAGGAGGAGAACCTCAACACTCTCCAACAGTGACACACTTCCCCCAACAAGGCCACACCTCCTAATAGTGCAACCCACTGGACCAAGCATATTCAAACCACCACACACACCTTGAGGGCACGACTTGTTCCTGGGCAGTGGGGGGTTAATACAAGGTTTCAGTGGGCATCTTGAGCAGTTTACATCTTGAGCAGTAGAGCCCAAACAATATGTGGGATGTAAAATAATTACAAATCAACTAACTACTATGTATTGGACCGTGCATCAAACATTTCTAAGTACCAACTCAGTCCTAAAGTCTCAACCATCCAGTGATGTAGTTCCCTTTTACTCTGCTTAACAGACAAGGACATGGAGTGATTACTAATGACAGAGGCAGGATGCTAACAAGATCTCCAGCCATAGGGCTGGGGGACTGTAGTTCAGTTGATAGAGTGCATGCTTAGCACACATGAAGGCCTGGGTTTGATCCCTAGAATCTCATAGACCAGGCATGGGCCCAGCACTCAGGAGGCAGAGGCAGAAGCAGAGGCAGAGGCAGAGGCAGAGGCAGAGGCAGAGGCAGAGGCAGAGGCAGAGGCAGAGGCAGGGGCAGAGGCAGGGGCAGAGGCAGGGGCAGGGGCAGGGGCAGGGGCAGGGGCAGGGGCAGGGGCAGGGGCAGGGGCAGGGGCAGGGGCAGGGGCAGAGGCAGAGGCAGAGGCAGAGGCAGAGGCAGAGGCAGAGGCAGAGGCAGAGAAGGACCCAAAGTTCATCATCACTGGCTACATATGGGGTTCAGGCTTGTCTTGGCTACATGAGACTGTCTCACAAGTAAATGAGAGAGAGAGAGAGAGAGAGAGAGAGAGAGAGAGAGAGAGAGAGAGAGAGAGAGAGAGAGAGAAACTTGAGTAATTACACCATGTAACAGATCTGGTATAAAGGGGGTTTGTGGAGGGAAGACAGGGGAGTGAGAAGATGGGGAAGGGGGAGGGGGAGGGAGAATGCTGAGGAGAGAGAGAAAGGAAGAAAGAGAAAGACAGAAAGAAAGAGAAAAGAAGGAAGGAAGGAAGAACTCATGGACTTTGAAAGGAAGGGAGGAAAAAAGGGAAGAAGAAAGGAAGGAAAGGAGGGAGGAAAGGAGGGAGGGAGGGAGGACTCTTGGATTTCGACCTGTTGAAGTTAGTTCTCTCTGACAAGCTGGTAAGATGGTTGGTTCTACAATAAAGGTGCCTGTTGCCAAGCCTAACAAACCAAGTTTAATCCCTGGATCCACATGGTGGAAACAGAACCAACTCCAGCCAGCCGTCTTCTGGCTTCCATACATGCTAACACAGGCAGACACACCCAGAAACACTCCAAAGAAATAAATGTAATAAAAAATTTAATCCCCCCTTACAATGAGGAAAATTAGGTTCGAGAAGATAAAGATGTGTGTTCTGGGGCTGCAAACCAGCAAAGCTTTGGTTGCAACAGCCCTACGACCATCAGATGACAGTTCCTTTGTTATTTAAGGCACTATAACTGCCCCTCCCCCCAATCCTAGGGATCCAAACCAGGGCCTCCTGGATGTTAAATAAGTATTCTTCCACCAACCCATCTACTGTTGCTTAAAAAGTAATTTTACTGATACACAGTTTGCATGATATTTAACTGACACACTGAAAGCAAACAGTTCAATGCATTCTAGAATAGTCACAGAGATGTTTACCGTCCATCACTGTCGTCAAGTTACTCACTGTATTTTTATGAGTAAGATAACTCCGGGCTGGAGAGATGGCTCAGCCTTTAAAGTTTTTGCCACGTGATTATTAGGAAGGGAGTTCAGATCCGCAGAACCCCATATAAATGCCCTTAGGTGAGGCGGTCATTCTAGCCTCCGAAAGCAGAGCCAGGATCCTCAGAGGAAGCTGGCTAGCAGGACTCACCACATCGGGGTACTCTGGGATTGATTGAGAGACCCTGCGTCAGTGAACAGATAGAAGAATGGAGCTATCCGGACGTTAGCCCCAGGCCTCCACACGCACGGCACACACCTGTGCCTGTATATAAAACCTGGAAAAGAAAAAAGAAAAAGGAAAAAAGATAACGCTTCCCCCTAAGAGGGGAAGTTCTGGAGCCAGTGCTGCTGTTGCCCACTGTCCCAACCAGGGTGACAATGTCTCTGGAAAGCCCCACAGTGGACAGAGCTGATGACTGTGAGTGGCAGAGCTGGGAAAGGGAAGGAGGTGGGGGGGCGGGGCAGTGAGAAAGTCCCCATCAGGGAAAGGGTGACAGATCAGAGTTGAAACTCTGGTTTCTCCTGCTTACGTAAGTAATTTCTCCTTCATTGCGGTGTACGGGTCTCTCCATTATGTTGACAATCTCTACAGTGCTTTTGGCCTTGCTAAAACACCTCCTCCTCCAGGAGGTCTTCCTAGATTTCTCCTCCCAGATCATCCTAAGTGCTGCTCCATGGTGCCCCCACCTACCCTTCATTATCAGAACCACACAGCATCTCTACGGTGGCCTCTCTGGTCCACATGCTAGTCGCATGGAGTTTGGGACCAGAAGGAATGGAGAGACTGAGCTAGGCTCTGCCACCTTTCCCCTCTACAATCTGTGGGAGGCCCAGAGCAGGCTTTCCAGAAACTCTAATCCCTCTGCTCTTTCCTCCTGTGTCCTCAGAGAGCCACCGTCAGGCAGCAGGCTCGGCCTCGGCCCCTCGCTCTATGGTCAGATGCTTGGCCTGTCGTCTTACGGGAAGCCCCTCCTCTCCATCCAGTCTCTGTGCTTTTGACCCCAGATTCCAGCAGTGCACAGAGGAGCTGAGCCAGGCCAACCCAGGCCAGCATTCCTTGGGCCCAGGAGTGAGCTAGGGCTGGGGCTGAGAGGCCCACCACAGTATTTGTTACAAGGTTAAGAAATAAAAAACTTGCCGGGCAGTGGTGGCTCATGCCTTTAATCCCAGCACTTGGGAGGCAGAGGCAGGGGGATTTCTGAGTTCGAGGCCAGCCTGATCTACAGAATGAGTTCCAGGACAGCCAGGGCTACACAGAGAAACCCCCGACTCAACCCCCAAAACCCCTACAAAACAAAAACACTTGCTTCCTCTCTCTCCTCTTCCTCCTCCCCCTCCCCTGTTCCTCTCCCCCACCCTATCTCTCTGCAGCATGGTAAATGAGCCCTCTACTCCTATGAAGCATCTAGTCTGCATTTTGTTTTTTAGACTTTGTCTCATAACCCTGGCTGGCCCGGAGCTCACTATGTAGCCTAGGCTAGACCCAGACTCATTGAGATCCATTTGCTTCTGCCTCCTTATGTTTTTTTTTTTTTTTTTAACAAAATTAAAATCTTGGGTTCTTTCTTGTGTGTTTTTGTAAATGAAAGAAAATTATATAACAACTAATCCTTCTTTAGGCAAACTGCTAACAATCACAGGGTTTTAAAGAACATTTTATTGGCCACAAAAATCATAGTTGTTCCAGTGTAAGTTTATATATACCATATACCATGTTCACATACACTTAAATACTTTTTATTTGAGACATACTCCACATATCAGAAAGCTCACTTCTTGGAGGCGTGGGGTCAGTGATCATACTATACAAGCAATGGTGCCATGGCTGCGGTTTAATTTCAGAATGTTCTCATCACTTCCAAAGTAACCCATAAAGCGCCAGAGAGCCTCCTACTCCCAAATCCCTCTTCCTGTTGCCTCTGCGAATCTTTTTTTTTTTTTTTTTTTGGTTTTTTGGTTTTTTGGATTTGGTTTTTGAGACAGGGTTTCTCTGTATAGCCCTGGCTGTCCTGGAACTCACTCTGTAGACCAGGCTGGCCTCGAACTCAGAAATCTGCCTGCCTCTGCCTCCCAGAGTGCTGAGATTACAGGCATGTGCCATCACCGCCCGGCTATGAGAATCATTCTTATATTTATTATTTATTTCTGTGTGTTTCTGTTAAACTTGTATGTGCCACTGTGTGCGTGTCGAAATCAGCGGGTGAGTGTGTGAATCGGTTCTCTGTTTCTTCCCGTGTGGGTCTTGGAGATTGATCTCAGGCCGTGGGATTTGACAGCAGGAGCCTCTGCTCGCTGGGCCCTGTACTCCTCTCTGGAGCCAGTCTCGCCAGTCTCACGAAGGTGTTCAGGCTTTCATTGGTGAGCATGGTGGATTTTAGTAGAGGGCCTTTATCAGCACGGAGAGGGAAGATTTCCTTCCATCCCTAAGCAGCCATTTTTCATCTTGAAAGGGTATTATATATATTTTTTATTGATATATTTTTATTTACATTTCAAATGATTTCCCCTTTTCTGGGTCCCTACTCCCCGAAAGTCCCATAAGCCCTCTTCCCTTCCCCTGTTCCTCCATCTACTCCTTCCCACTTCCCTGTTCTGGAATTTCCCTATACTCTTGCACTGAGTCTTTCCAGAACCAGGGGCCACTCCTCCATTCTTTTTGGACATCATTTAATATGTGGGTTATGTCTTGGATACTCAAAGTTTCTAGGCTAATATCCACTTATTAGTGAGTGCATACCATGATTGATCTTTTGAGACTGGGTTACCTCGCTTCTCCAGCTCCATCCATTTGTCTAAGAATTTCATGAATTCATTGTTTCTAATGGCTGAGTAGTACTCCATTGTGCATATATATACCACATTTTTTGTATCCATTCCTCCGTTGAAAGACACCTGGGTTCTTTCCAGCTTCTAGCTACTACAAATAGGGCTGCTATGAACATAGTGGAGCATGTGTCCTTATTGCATGCTGAAGAATCCTCTGGATATATGCCCAGGAGTGGTATAACAGGGTCCTCAGGAAGTGACATGCCCAGTTTTCTGAGGAACCGCCAGACTGATTTCCAAAGTGGTTGCACCATCTTGCAATCCCACCAGCAGTGGAAGAGTGTTCCTCTTTCTCCACATCCTTGCCAACACCTGCTGTCTCCTGAGTTTTTGACCTTAGCCATTCTGTGAGGTGTGAGGTGAAATCTCAGGGTTGTTTTGCATTTCCCTAGAAAGGGTATTATATTTTACCAACTGTCTCTTGTATGGCTACTGAGTAAATTGCGCTTTTGTCTTCAATTTTATGACAGCGGTCTAGTATATCCTTTATTCGGCAAATATTAACATAACGGTCTTAATGTTTTGTGCTGATGCATTACATCACCCACTTTGAGACTTAGTATGTTGCTCAGGCTGGCCCCAAACTGGAGATCCTTCAGCCTCTTGGTTGAGGGCTTTGTAGGCAGGCAGTTTGACCATGTTTTTCGGTAAATTCAAGTAGACCCAGTGTTAGGAGCACTGATTGCTCCTGCAGAGAACCCAGCCTGGGTTCCCAGCACTGATATGGTGCTCACAAATATTTGTAACTCCAGTTCCTGGGGATCTGGCGCCCTCTGCTGGTCTTTGTAGGCATCTGCACTCAGGTGCACATACATACATGTAAGTATGACCACGCAGACTTAAGTAAATGATGGGAGGAGAGAGAGCTGGGGTAGCAGCTCCTTTTATAAGCAGCCTACACTTGCTAAGCCATTGCTAGGTTAGGTTCCTGGAAAGAGTCTAGCAGAATCACCTATAAGCTAACAACTAGAGAGTTGTTCACTTAGGTTAATTCCATTTTTATTTGTTTGTTTTCATTTCATTTCTTTTCTCTTCTCTTTGTTTGTTTGTTTTGAGACAGGACTTCTTTGTATAGCCCTGGATGGCCTCAAACTCACTCTGTAGACCAGGCTGGCCTCAAACTCTCAGAGATCTTCCTGCCTCCGCTTCCCAGGTGCTGAGTCAAGGGTGGCCAAAGACTTCTTTTGTTTCTTTTGTTTGTTCGTTTGTTTGTTTTGTTTTTTGTTTTTGTTCTGTTTTTTGTTTTGCTTTTGTTTCTTTACAACATTTTTCTCAGGTAGGAGACTCACTGTGAATGAAGGGATTTGGGACACGCCCCTTTTGACACGTCACTTCCAAACTTATAATTTTATTTTTTGTTATTTTTAAAGTTATGTGTACCTGTGTGTGTTTGTGTGAATGTATGGCACATGTGTGTGGAAGTCTGTGCAAGGCAGAAGAGGGCATGGGACCCTAGGAGCTGGATTATAGGTGGTTGTGAGCCACCTGACCTGCTGCTGGGGCTGGAGCCCGAGTCCTTGTCAAAAGCAACAGAAGTGAAGAAGTGCTCAGCTGTCCATCCAGCCCTAAAACTTTTTTGTCAGTTTAGAAAATGAATTATTTGGAGCTGAAAGCACTTGGGATACAGTAAATTCAGGAAAAGCTGAGTTTCCCCTTTCTGCCTAAAAGCATCCTATGACCGTCTCTCTGATGAGTCTCTGCTGGTACAGGGATGAGAGCAGTCTTCTTTCCAGACATGGATAGCTAACACCAAAGAGACGTACGCAGATCAACCCTGTGCTCCGCTAGCTTCCCAATGAGATAATCATGTCTTAGTCGTTGTCCCACAGCGTTCAGTTCCTGGCGCAGCCCTTTTGTGTTTTCGTAATCCCAAAGTTTATTATTAGTTGTTTTGGACTTATCAGCTGGAGGCAGGATGATTGTGAATCTGAGGCCAGCCTGGGCTACTTAGTGAGACTTTGTCTGAAAAAAAAAACAGATGAATGAATGAATGAATGAATGAAGGCTTGAGTGCTTAGCATAGAGTACTGAGTAGCACATACAAAGCCCTGGATTCAATTACCAGCACCAAATACAAGTTGGTATGATGGTGCACACTGTAGTTCAGTCATTCCTGACTACAAATAGTGAGTTTGAGGCTAGCCTTCGAAACCCTGTTTCATTAAAAAAAAAAAAGAATCAATCAACTATATTAACTTTTGGGCTTTAAGACGTCTCCCATGAATGTGGAAACAAATTTGAATACTTTTTTCCTTTTTGCTTGAGACAGGGTCTCATGTAGCTCAGGCTGGCCCTGAACTCCTGATCCTCCTGTCTCCATCTCTTAAATATTGATACTCAGGTATGTGCCACCACACTCGGCTTTCCTGTTCTTTAGTTTAATTCTTGGGCTTGTCTCAGGACCTAGGACATGTCCAGGACATAAATCTGGTCCAAGAATGAGATGTTTGAATTTTTTTAATGTAAATGAGAGCTCTATCTGCATGTGCACCTGCATGCCAGAAGAGGGAATTAGATCACATTACATGCTCTAATAGTTGTGAGCCTCTGTGTGGTTGCTGGGAATTGAACTCAGGACCTCTGGAAGAGCAGTCCAGGCTCTTAACTGCTGAGCCATCTCCCCAGCCCCAGAGATGTTGAGCTTTTAAGGGACGATCAGTGCTCTGGTTTGGATGTGCAAAGTCCCCACGGCCTCATGCACTTCAGGCTAAGTTCTCAGCAGTGGTAGTATTTTGGGAGTTTGGGGAAATTGAAGCATATGGGGCCTGGCTAGGTTAAAGAGGCCCCGGGGGAATGGCTTTTTACTTTGTTTCCTGTCTGCTGTGAGGTAAAGAAACTCTTGTGTCCTATACTCCTGCCACCAAGCATGAGGGCAAGCAACCTTGGGCTTAGCCCTCAGGGACCTAACCATCTCTGAACCATGAGCTAAAATGAACCTTTCCTTCTTCAGGTTGTTCCTGTGTGACATCCTGTCAGTGTGATACAAAGATAATTAGAACAACAATCCTGGCCCAACAGCCTCTCTAAGGTTGAGATTCACAATGACACATGTCCTGTTCAGAGGCCTAACTGGTCAAAGGGCACCAGCACAGTCTCCTGCATCCTCTATGTATTCAACAAAGCAGGCACAGCAGGAGTCTCCTTTCTTGGTCTAGAAATTGAATAGACTTTGAATAGAGATACTGGTCTGTAGGACCCTGCCTCACACTATACTTTCTTTTAGAACTTTGCTTGTTTGTTTTTAGAGTCAGGGCTTTCCTGTCCTGAAACTAGCTATGCAGACCAGGCTGGCCTCAAACTCACAAAGATCCACCTGCCTCTGCTGGGATCAAAGGTGTGGCCGTCACTCCCTGGCTTCTTTTAGAACTTTCAACCCTGATAGAAACTGCTGGAGAAGATCTTGCTCCAGACAGAGAGGGCATGTTCAGCACCAGCTTGGAGAGCGTCTACTTTTGTGTGTCTACCATTCCTGCCTTCAGAGAACTTCTGCCTCACTCCATTAAATTCTCACAAGGCTGCCAGTCATGGGATCGCTTCTCTCTGGTCACAGAAGTTACTCAATCCTGGGTCAGCTAGAATTTCTCAGTAGGGCGAGACACTGGGGGTGGGAGGCATGAGGAACTGACTCATTCCTCGGTTCTTCCCTAGAGCGCTCCTTTTTATGTGGATCTTGGACAAGTAACTCCACCATCTGGGACCTTGCGAGAAATACACCACACTTGGTCCTTGCCCCCTTGTACTGACTCAGGAATTCTGGGCCTGGGCTCCAGAAGTCTGTTTTAACAACCCCTCCACATAATTCTGTTAATAGACTAAAAACTGCCCCGGGAGACAGATGTTTCTTGTCCCTTTCTCTGTGTTGACTGTTGACATTCTCCCTAGCTCCTTTGATCTGTCACTCTAATCCCATGGGATCTGACTCTTTTCTAGCCTTCATGAGCACTGCATGCAGTTGGCACACACACACACACACACACACACACACACACGCACAGGCAAGGGGCTCCTTTTTCAGGCTCCTGCCTCAAGAGACTTGCCGAGATCCTTCTAATTTCCCGCCATTCATTTCTCCAAATCGACCACATCTACCTATCCTGTTTTCTGTGGCACGTGTGCTTGAGGACCGCCCCTCCCCCCATGCATACACAGGAGCCACACCCTCAACTCTATGAGTCTTTTTTTTTTTTTTAATAAAACAAAACAAAACATAACACAGGGCTTTGTTACTTATGCCAAGCTTGCCCAGAACTAGTAGCAATCCTCCTGCTTCAGCCTCGTGCCTAAACTAGAAGCTATTCTCCTGCCTCAGCCTCATGCCTGGACTAGTAGCAATTCTTCTGCCTCAGTCTCATGAGCGCTGGGGACTCAGGTATCCATCCAGCCCTACAGCTGAGTGGGGATTTTCAACAGCTCCGTTTTCACCTGTGCCCTTTGTGTTCTCAGTGGAACCAGTCTGGGCTCTGTAATTTTCCTCAGAATCCCTGTTCTCTAGTTCATGAGTCATTTTACTGTCACTTTCGAGGGCTTACTGAGTTTCCCTGAGGTAACGGAGCCCAGAAAGGATGTGTTTTTTTAAACAGCAACTCTGGCTCGCGACCAAATAGCATCTGAGCATGGCCGCTCCGGGTCGAGCTGAGTCCCCAGAGACAAGCTTCTCTACCTCGTGTCTTCCCATTTTCCACCCCCAACTACAAAGTGGATGAAATTCAGGGAAGCGAAGGAGGGCGTGACTGTGGGAAAGTCGCGGGAGCAACAGGACATGGCAAGCCTTGCTGTTTCCTGCTGGGCAGAGTCCTCCTTTGGGATGCCGTTGGGGGCTCTTGGAGACAATGATGGGTGGGAACGATGCTGACATCACCCCTGACTATTCTGTGCCAGGTACCTGCATTTTCCGAGACTCTCGGGATCCTTATCACATCCCTTCAAGAGGGAGGCGCTCTGCTACTTGCTGAAGAGACTGAGGTTCAGAGGTGAGGCGCTTCGGGTTCGTGCCTTGCTGCCCCTGAAGATAGTCAGGCCCAGATGGAAGGAGAGCCAGGTTCGAATCCCACCTTGTACCCCCTGTCCATTGTTGGTTCACTTTACACTCAAGTTCTAGTTAAAAAAAGAGCAGCAGAGGGCAGGGCGGTTGGAGATATGAGCCGGCAGCTGAAAGTTCAATACAGGGGACCCATAATTGTCTGTGGCTCAAGTTCCAAGAGATGCAACACCTCCTTCTGGACTCTGTTGGCACTATACACACATGCTTTGTACACACATAATTGAAACACTTATGCATATAAAATAACAAAAATAATTTTTTTAATGATTTTTTGTTTTTTGTTTTTCAAGACGGGGTTTCTCCGCATAGCCCTGGCTGTCCTGGAACTCACTCTGTAGACCAGGCTGGCCTCAAACTCAGAAATTCCCCTGCCTCTGCCTCCCAAGTTCTGGGATCAAAGGTGTGCACCACCACCACCACCACCACCGCCCGGCTAAAAATAAATTCTTAATTGTGTGTGCTGGAGGACTTTATGTCAATTTGACACAGGCTAAACTCATCTGAGAAGAGAGACCCCCAACTGAGTAAATGCTTTATGAGTTTGGGCTGTGGGCAAGCCTGTAGAGTATTTTCTTAATTAGTGATTGAGGCGGGAGGGCCCAGCCTGTTGTGGGTGGTGCCTGGGCTTGGTGATCCTGGGTTCTGTAAGACATGAGCTAGGCACCATGAGAAACCCAGTAAGCAGCACTCCTCCATGACCTCTGCATCAGCTCCTGCCTCCAAGTTCTTGCCCTGTTTGAGTTCTTGTCCTGACTTCCTTCAGTGATGGATCATGATGTGGAAGTGTAAGCCAAATAAACCCATTTCTCTGTAAGTTATCTTGGTCATGGTGTTTCACTGAAGTAATAGAAACCTGACTCAGATAAGGTGTTTATGTGGGTCATGTGCATGTGAGTGCAAAATTCATGGCCGCCAGCAGAGGGTGCTGGATGCCCTGGAGTTGGAATTAGACAGTTCTGAGCTGTCTGATGGGTGCTGGGAACTGAACTCAGCTCCTCTGTAAGAGCAGCAAATGCTTTTAACCACTGAGCTATCTCTCCAGGCTCCCTTGTCTCCAGTAAGAATTTTAGTTTCCTAAAAACACAGTTATGTTATGGGTTTGTTTTTGTTTTAATCCCAGGTGTGAGACATTAGGCCGCTTCAGTTTGTCCACAGCCCCTAACTAGGATTGTCTCATGCTCTAGTGGGGTGTGATTTCCTTGCCAGCTGCACAGAGGTCAATTCTAGGGACTCTGGAGAGGGCATAAATAAGAGAGCCCTGTGAGGGCTTGTAACAGCTACTGCTGTTGCTGCTGCTCTGCTGCTGCTTTTGTTATTGCTGGATTGCTGGATAGTCTGATGACAAAGATTGGACATG